>NC_091977.1:166129427-167483675 GCF_044704955.1 Pristiophorus japonicus
GCCTACTCCTGCTCCTATTTCTTATGTTCTTATGTTCTTATGATTGGCTAACTAACAGAAAAAAGAGAGTCAGGATAAATGGGTCATTTTCAGGTTGGCAAACTGTTGTTAGTGTGGTGCCACAGGGATCAGTGCTGGGGCCTCAACTATTACAATCTATATTAACGACTTGGTTGAAGGGACCGAGTGTAATGTAACCAAATTTGCTGATGATATAAAGCTAGGTGGGAAAGCAAGTTGTGAAGAGGATAGAAAAGGGGCCAAAATTGGTGAAAGGCAAGGGGTGCCCAAGTGCCGCCCAAAGGACCGCCAATAGCCGCCGAGATACCTGACGGTACTCTGGATGGGGTTTTCGCCAAAAATGTCCTTGAAAGGGCGGCCGGCGGCAAAAGAGGGACTTCTGCTGTTAATCTGGGCGGCAGCAGGCGGGAGCTCTCATTCTCGGCGGCAAAGGTGCTTGCAGCCCAAGTGCCGCCAAAGATGGAGTCGGGCCCACGGAGGGTCAAAGAGCTACAAATAAAAAGCATTAAAAAATCCATTGGAAGGCCTTCAGGTAAGTCGCTGTAAAGAAAAAATATTAAAATTGTTTACTCACCTTTTTTTTCAGCTCTTCATACTCACCGTCAGGAATAGACTAGCCTCCTCGTAGCGGTCCATCACCGTTCTGGTGCCGACTCCCACCCGCACCAATCTGGCATTTCGGCGGGCAGGAGGTCTGTTGCACCACTTGGGCATCCGCTGACGTCAGCGGGCGGTTCTTGGCAGTTCTCCCCTCCCGCCCGCTCTAGCCCAAATGGAAACTGGCACTAGGCGCAACTCGAGGAGGAATGTCGGTGGCAGTGGGCGGTAAAGCCATCAATTTCTGCCCTAAAGAATCTGCAAAGGGCTATAGATAGATTAAGTGAGTGGGCAAAAATTTGGCAGATGGAGTATAATGTGGGAAACTGTGAGGTTATTCACTTTGGTAGGAAGAATAAAAAAACAATTTATTATTTAAATGGAGAGAAACTATAAAATGCTACGGTACAGAGGGATCTGGGGGTCCTTGTACATGTAACACAAAAAGTTAACATGCAGGTACAGCAAGTAATCAGGAAGGCAAATTGAATGTTGGCCTTTGTTGCAAGGGGGATGGAGTATAAAAGTAGGACAATCTTGCTACAACTGTACAAGGCATTGGTGAGACCACACCAGGAGTATTGTGTGCAGTTTTGGTCTCTTTATTTAGGGAGGGATATATTTGCATTGGAGGCAGTTCACGAGGTTGATTCCTGAGATGAAGGGGTTGTCATATGAAGTAAGGTTGAGCAGGTTGGGCCTATACTCATTGGAGATTAGAAGAATGAGAGATGATCTTATTGAAACATATAAGATAATGAGGGGGCTTGACAGGATAGATGCAGAGAGGATATTTCCCCTCATGGGGGAATCTAGAACTAGGGATATTAGTTTCAGAATAAGGATTTGCCCATTTAAAACAGAAATGAGGAGGAATTTCTTCTCTCAGAGGGTCGTGAATCTTTGGAATTCTCTATCCCAGAGAGCTGTGGAGGCTGGGTCTTTGAATATATTTTAAGTGGAAATAGACAGATTTTTGAACGATAAGGGAGTCAAAGGTTATGGGGAGTGGGCGGGGAAGTGAAGTTGAGGCCAGGATCAGATCAGCCATGATCTTATTGAATGGCGGAGCAGGCTCAAGGGGCCAAATGGCTTATTCTTGCTCCTATTTCTTATGTTCTTATGTTATCTGGCTAGCTTGTTCCCTGAGTAAAGTACTGTAATTAAATCTATACTGACAGTGCACCTTCCCTCCTTGAAGCTGAAGCCCAAGCCCCCAGTTCATACTCTATTTATTCCCTGAAGGATCTTGAACAGTTGAATAATATCTCCCATAATTTTATGCAGCTGATTAAATTTACTAGCCTTCCATTCCCATAAATATAATCATATGGTTTACTATTTAATAAGTAATGCTATTTAATGCAAGTATACAGATACAGTTCTTCTATCACAAATTGTGTTGAGCCTTGCTAAATGCAAGCCATCAATATGGTCTAATCATCTGTACCTTCAAATCCAGGAGGAAATTCATCATCATCACAAAGAATGCTGCGATATTGACTAAAACAATGAGTCACAGCTCAGCAAATTTAACAAGGTGTGCATTCAATTCAAGGTTTGCACACCACTCTTTAATTGAGTACTTGAAAAATTCAATACAGCTCCTACTTTTGTTGCTAGAGTATCAGAATATCTTATTCGGCTGATGATAAACCATGAAAATTCAACCACTCTTACAACTTCTGCTAATTAAAGACGCGTTTTACTGTTTATGGTTTTAAATTAGTGGCTATTGTGAATTAAACGTTCTGGTAAAATATTCCATGCACAAGAGTGGCTTAAATTCTTTGTTGTAATTCATATTCTTTTCAATTTCACTACGCTGAAACCGCAAACTAATATTTCACCTTTAAATTTTAAAGGGCAACTCTCCACAATTAAAATAAAACAATGGAATTCATTCAATAATATGCCTAGCTTTTGTTGGCAGATTGCAGTTTCATACTTGTCAAGAATCATAGGCCCGAATTTGGTCCCGGCTACAGCCTGCCCATTTCTTGACGACGCCCGGGTGGGAGGTCCGTTTTTGCCGCCTGCTGCCGCCAGGTCCTATCGGGTGCCATTTTCGGCTCCGTTGTGTGGGCGGCAGCGGGAACGGCAGTCGGCGGCCGGGAGCAGGCGGGAGCAGGACTCGGCGGCCAACGTCACTACTGTGCGTCAGTTGGAGGCCTCCCCACTCGAGGAACTTCGGACGGCCTCCACTGTGCACGCGCGACATTTTTGTTCTGTAGTTTTCTTGATCTGACGTGAAGTATTTTCGTGTTCTTGGAGGCTGATTGGAGAACTGTGCATGCACATAAAAGGAGAGCATTTTAGTCCACTTGTGAGTGTGAGGGGAGAGGACAGAGTTGGAGGTTAGAGGGCAGAGAGTTGGCATTACAGAGGAGAGAGTTGGAGGTTAGAGAGCAGAGAGGTGGCATTGGAGGTGTGCCACCCCTGAGATGACATGATCATCAGTTACATTGCAATACATTGTGTGACACAATTAATGAATCAGCTTGGATGTACACAATGTGACATGCTGAACACTTTTCAGTTACTCATTATAATTTTCCCTTCACCATTGGACTTCTCAATGAAGAACGTTCAGCAAGGTCCAACAAAAAAGCCTCCATCAGCTTAGACACATTTCTGTCGCTTTTATGACATCCAATTTAAACATCACCATCAGCAATAAAGTAATGCAACATGCACCTAACTTTTTTCCAGCAGCCCCACTGATATGGTGCATCATCAGCCCAGCTACCGTGATGTGATGGCCTCCAGCACTCCCTCCCACCCATTCTCCATGCTGCCCAATTGCCATTAGATCACCAGCCTGCCGTTCTACGTGCTGCCCGACTGCCGTCCACTTCTCCCTCCCTCCCACCTGATCTCACTGCTGGCTGAATGCCGTTCACCTCTCCCTCCCACCTGGTCTCACTGCTGGCCGACTTCTGTCCAGGTCAGGCCTGCTTTTCCCGAGCGGTCCTTCTAATGGGCGGCAGACCGATTGGAGGCTAGCATAACTGATGAAAATGGCACTTTTCCTGCATCCAGCATAGGTGTTTGGCATAATCTGATGTGTTTTGCTCCTCCTGTACTATGTGGGAAGTCAGGGACGCTTCCAGTGTCCCTGCCGACTACATGTGTGGGAAGTGTATCTGCCTCCAGCTCCTGACGGACCGCATTGCGGCACTGGAGCTGCGGGTGGATTCACTCTGGAGCATCCACGATGCTGAGAATGACGTGAGTAGCATGTTTAGCGAGTTGGTCTTACCGCAGGTAAAGGGTACACAGCCAGATAGGGGATGGGTGACCAACAGGAAGAGCAGTGCAAGGAAGGTAGTGCAGGGGTCCCCTGCGATCATCCCCCTGCAAAACAGATACACCGCTTTGGGTACCATTAAGGGGAATGACTCATCAGGGGAGGGCAGCAGCAGCCAAGTTCATGGCACTGTGGGTGGCTCTGCTGCACAGGAGGGCAGGGAAAAGAGTGGGAAAGCTATAGTGATAGGGGATTCGATTGTAAGGGGAATAGATAGGTATTTCTGCGGCTGCAACCGAGACTCCAGGATGGTATGTTGCCTCCCTGGTGCAAGGGGCAAGGATGTCTCGGAGCGGGTGCAGGACATTCTGAAAAGGGAAGGTGAACAGCCAGTTGTCGTGGTACATATAGGTACCAAAGATATAGGTAAAAAATGGGGTGAGGTCCGACGAGACGAATTTAGGGAGCTAGGAGCTAAATTAAAAAGTAGGACCTCAAAAGTAGTAATCTCAGGATTGCTACCAGTGCCACATGCTAGTCAGAGTAGGAATCGCAGGATAGCGCAGATGAATACGTGGCTTGAGCAGTGGTGCAGAAGGGAGGGATTCAAATTCCTGAGATATCGGAACCGGTTCTGGGGGAGATGGGACCAGTACAAACCGGACGGTCTGCACCTGGGCAGGACCGGAACCAATGTCCTAGGGGGAGTGTTTGTTAGTGCTGTTGGGGAGGAGTTAAACTAACATTGTAGGGGAATGGGAACCTGTCATGCTTTCAACTGTCATTGTAATCCATGTATAAACTGACCTAAGTTGTTCACCGTGAGAACACTGGCCACTAGTGGTGAACTTGGGGGAGACACTCCTAACCTGGACTTTCAGGTATAAAAGGGGAAGCTCCACCCATCTTCTCCACTTCAGTGTTGGCTAATAAAGGTTACTGGTCACAGAGTGACCTTCTCTCTAGTATGGGCCTCGTGTGCATTTGTACTGTATAGTAAGGACATATTATTGGCGACGAGAAACTGGGATTTAAACCACGCGAGCATAGCCACTAGCAGCACAGACGAGAGGTACTGTGGTGGTGATGATTGGGATGATTTTATTGAGAGACGACAGCAAAGTTTCATTACTAAGGAATGGCTGGGACAGGATTCGACCGACAAACGCAGGGCTCATCTCCTGACGGTTTGTGGATCCAGGATGTATTCCCTGATGAAGGACCTTCCAGCACCAGAGAAGCTGGCGGACAAGACTTTTGAAGAGCTCAGTAAGTTGATCGGGGAACACTTTAAACCGGCGAGCAGCATGCACATGGCGAGACACCGGTTTTACACGTACCGGCGGCGAGAAGGGCAAAGCATTCCAGACTTCGTGGCAGACCTCCGGCGACTGGCGAGCCTATGTAAGTTCTCAGATGCATGCAGAGCGGAGATGCTGCGAGACTTTTTTATTGAAGGCATCGGGCATGCTGGGGTTTTCAGGAAAATGATTGAGACCAAAGACTTGACCCTGGAAACGGCGGCTTTGATGGCCCAGACATTTAACTCAGGGGAGGAAGAAACCAGAATGATGTTTGACAAAAATCTTGGTTTAAATGCAGCAAATGGGCAGGGAGTCAACATTGTTAACGCGGCACACAGTTCTCCAGGCAGACAGGGGCAATCGGACATGCCCGAGCATGTAGTCGAACCCAAAGAGGGAATTCAACAGAGACAATGGCTAGCTGAATGGCGATTCATGTCATCGCAAGGGACAATGCGGCCAGGAATGGGGCCATCAACACATGTCAATAGTGCATTTAAGGACAGTTACAGAGACAGTCAGAGACGATTGACTGGTAATGGACCTTTTGTTTCCAACAATGGCTCATGTTGGAGATGTGGAGGCAAACACACAGCCAGAGCTTGCAGGTATCAGCAATATAATTGCAGAAACTGCAACGTCAGCGGTCACTTGGCGCATATGTGCAGGAAGCCTGAAGCCAGGTTGATGTATGAGCAGGACAGGCCCGAAGTAAGCCCTACAAGGCCAAATGGACACTGGGGGAAATCGCTGGAAGCTGAAGTTCAGCGAGTTCATGTGGAGCACATATACAGTTCGTACACCACGATGCCACCGATAATGATGAAAGTGCTCCTCAATGGCATCCCAGTATCAATGGAGCTAGACAGAGGGGCCAGCCAGTCCCTGATGAGTATCAAACAGTTCGACAAGTTGTGGCCGTCCAAGGCCAGGAGGTCAAAATTATTGCCAATTGATGCACAGCTACGGACATATACAAAGGAGATCATTCCAGTGCTAGGCAGCGCCACGGTAGTCGTGACCCACAAAGATTCGGAGAACAGGTTGCCACTCTGGATTGTCCCGGGGAATGGTCCAGAACTGATGGGGTGGAGTTGGCTTGCTGTCATGAACTGGAAATGGGGCGATGTCAATGCAATTTCTTCTGTGGAGAGAATATCATGCTCACAGGTCCTGGACAAATTTGACTCATTATTTCAACCCGGCATTGGCACTTTCATGGGGACCAAGGTAATGATTCACATAAACCCTGATGCCAGGCCAGTACACCACAAGGCCAGAGCGGTGCCATACGTGATGTGGGAAAAGATAGAAGGTGAATTGGACCGCCTGCTGAGGGAAGGCATCATTTCGCCAGTCGAATTCAGTGACTGGGCGAGCCCGATTGTGCGGGTGCTCAAGGCGGATGGGTCGGTCAGGATATGTGGTGATTACAAGTCCACCATCAATCGGGTGTCACTCCAAGATCAGTACCCGCTACCGAGAGCGGAGGACCTCTTTGCAACGCTATCCGATGGCAAACTTTTTCCAAAATTGGACCTGACCTCAGCTTATATGACCCAGGAGCTGGCGAGTGAGTCGAAGAAGCTGACCACCATCACGACACACAAGGGGTTGTTTGAGTACAACAGATGTCCGTTTGGGATTCGCTCGACCACCGCGATCTTTCAACGAAACATGGAAAGTCTCCTCAAGTCGATTCCAAGGACAGTGGTTTTTCAAGACGACATCCTCATCATGGGTTACAATACTTAAGAACACCTCCACAACCTAGAGGAGGTGCTACGCAGACTGGACCGTGTAGGTCTGCGACTGATAAAGGCGAAGTGCCTCTTCCTAGCTCCAGAGGTAGAATTCCTGGGGATGAGGGTAGCAGCAGACGGGATCAGACCTACTGCGTCCAACACGGAAACGATCCAGAGAGCACCCAGACCCCGTAACACAACAGAGCTGCGTTCGTTCCTGGGGCTCCTGAACTATTTTGGGAACTTTCAAACTTTCTTCCTAAATTGAGCACGCTGTTAGAGCCGCTACACGTGCTCCTATGCAAAGGTCATGAATTAGTCTGGGGGGGACAGCCAGGAAAGGGCTTTTGATAGAGCACGCAATTTGTTATGCTCCAACAATCTGTTAACGCTATATGACCCATGCAAGAAACTTGTTTTAACGTGCAATGCGTCGTCCTATGGGGTCGGGTGTGTGTTGCAGCATGTTATGCCAAGGGTCAGTTACAGCTGGTAGCTTATGACTCCAGAAGTCTGTCCCAGGCAGAAAGGGGCTACAGGATGGTAGAAAAGGAAGCGCTTGCATGTGTATATGCAGTAAAAAAAACGCAACAGTACCTATTTGGCAGGAAATTTGAGCTGGAGACAGATCACAAACCCCTAACATCCCTTTTGGCCGACAACAAGGCCATAAATGCAAATGCGTCGGCCCGCATACAGAGGTGGGCACTCACGTTAGCCGCCTATGACTATACTATTCGGCACAGACCGGACACTGAAAACTGCACCGATGCACTCAGCAGGCTCCCACTAGCCACCACCAAGGGAGCAACTGAGCATGCTGCTGCGATGGTCATGGCTGTTGAAGCTTTTGAAAGCGAAGGCTCACCCGTGACAGCCCATCAGATCAAAGTCTGGACAAATAGAGATCCGCTACTGTCTTTAGTCAAGAAATGTGTCCTGAATGGGGACTGGGTAGCCACGTACGGGGCATGCCCTGAGGAATTTAAACCATTTCACAGGCGCAAGGATGAACTCTCGATTCAGGCCGATTGCCTACTATGGGGAAACCGAGTAGTCATGCCCCAGATGGGCAGAGAGGCGTTCATCCGAGAACTCCACAATGAGCACCCGGGCATTGTCATGATGAAGGCAATTACCAGGTCACACGTTTGGTGGGCACGGATAGATGCAGACCTGGAACTTTGTGTTCGCAGGTGCAACACGTGTGCCCAGCTGGGCAATGCGCCCAGGGAAGCCCCACTTAGCCCCTGGTCCTGGCCCGCCAAGCCATGGTCACGCATTCATGTGGACTATGCAGGTCCTTTCATGGGAAAAATGTTTTTCGTTGTAGTAGGCGCCTACTCCAAATGGATCGAGTGTGACATTTTAAATTCAAGCACATCCTCTGCCACGGTAGAAAGTCTACGGGCAATGTTCGCTGCCCACGGTCTACCGGACATCTTGGTCAGCGACAATGGTCCGTGCTTCACAAGCACTGAATTCCAGGACTTCATGGCAGGAAATTATATCAACCAAGTCAGAACGGCACCGATCAAGCCGGCCTCAAACGGCCAGGCGAACGAGCAGTGCAGATAATCAAACAGGGGATGCTCAGAATCCAAGAGGGTTCCCTACAAACCCGCTTATCACGCCTCCTGTTGGCCAATAGATCCCGACCACACTCACTCACAGGGGTTCCAGCTGCAGAGCTGCTTATGAAAAGGACGCTCAAAACCAGGTTAATCCCTTATACACCCCACCATGAAAGAAATTGTTGAGAGCAGGCGCCGGTAACAATGTGACTACCATGACGGGAATGCGAGGGCGCGATGTATCGATGTCAATGACCCTGTCTTTTTCCTCAACTACATGGCCCAAATGGCTCGCAGGCACTGTTTGCCAAAGAGGGGAATAGGATTCTGGTAGTTAAACTTACCACTGGACAAATCTGCCGCAAGCACATGGATCAAACAAAAAGGAGGTGCAGCAACCCCAGGACCAAGTGGAGGAGAGCCCAGTCACTGTGGGCATGCCTGAGGCGCCGCAAACAGCAGACACTCAGGCCAGCGCCCAACAACCGGAGTCCCAACTCAGGAGCTCTACAAGGGAGCGAAAACCACCAGAGAGACTTAACCTGTGATCCCAATAAGACTTTGCGGGGGAGGTGATGTCATGTATTCAACTGTCATTGTAACCCATGTATAAACTGACCTAAGTTGTACACCGTGAGAACACTGACCACTAGGTGGTGAACTTGTGGGAGACACTCCTAACCTTGACTTTCAGTATAAAAGGGGACGCTCCAGCCATCTTCTCCACTTCAGTGCTGGCTAATAAAGGTTACTGGTCACAGAGTGACCTTCTCTCTAGTATGGGCCACTGTATAGTAAGGACATATTAGAACCTATGCAGGGAGACAGAGGGAAATAAAATGGAGGCAGAAGCAAAAGATAGAAAGGAGAATAGTAAAAGTGGAAGGCAGAGAAACCCAAGGCAAAAAACAAAAAGGGCCACATTACAGCAAAATTCTAAAGGGGCAAAGTGTGTTAAAAAGACAAGCCTGAAGGCTCTGTGCCTCAATGCGAGGAGTATTCGGAATAAGGTGGACGAATTAACTGCACATGCAGCAGTTAACAGATATGATGTAATTGGCATCACGGAGACATAGCTCCAGGGTGACCAAGGCTGGGAACTCAACATCCAGGGATATTCAACATTTCGGAAGGATAGACAGAGAGGAAAAGGAGGCTGTGTGGCATTGCTGATTAAAGAGGAAATTAATGCAATAGTAAGGAGGGACATTAGCCTGGATGACATGGAATCGGTTTGCGTGGAGCTGCAGAATACCAAAGGGCAGAAAACACTAGCGAGAGTTGTGTACAGACCACCAAACAGTAGTAGTGAGGTTGGGGACAGCATCAAACAAGAAATAAGGGATGTGTGCAATAAAGGTACAGCAGTTATCATGGGCAACATTAATCTACATATTGATTGGGCTAACCAAACCGGTAGCAATGCGGTGGAGAAGGATCTCCTGGAGTATATTAGGGATGGTTTTCTAGACCAATATGTCGAGGAACCAACAAGAGAGCTGGCCATCCTAGACTGGGTGATGTGTAATGAGAAGGGACTAATTAGCAATCTTGTTGTGCGAGGCCCCTTGGGGAAGAGTGACCATAATATGGTAGCATTCTTTATTAAGATAGAGAGTGACACAGTTAATTCGGAAACTAGGGTCCTGAACTTAAGGAAAGGTAATATGGTGGAATTCTGCATTAGGATGGAGAATGAAACAGTTAATTCAGAGACCATGGTCCAGAACTTAAAGAAGAGTAACTTTGAAGGTATGAGGCGTGAATTGGCTAGGATAGATTGGCGAATGATACTGAAGGGGTTGACTGTGGATGGGCAGTGGCAGACATTTAGAGACCGCATGGATGAACTACAACAATTGTACATTCCTGTCTGGCGTAAAAATAAAAAAGGGAAGGTGGCTCAACCGTGGCTATCAAGGGAAATCAGGGATAGCATTAAAGCCAAGGAAGTGGCATACAAATTGGCCAGAAATAGCAGCGAACCCGGGGACTGGGAGAAATTTAGAACTCAGCAGAGGAGGACAAAGGGTTTGATTAGGGCAGGGAAAATGGAGTACGAGAAGAAGCTTGCAGGGAACATTAAGACGGATTGCAAAAGTTTCTATAGATATGTAAAGAGAAAAAGGTTAGTAAAGACAAACGTAGGTCCCCTGCAGTCAGAATCAGGGGAAGTCATAACGGGGAACAAAGAAATGGCGGACCAATTGAACAAGTACTTTGGTTCGGTATTCACTGAGGAGGACACAAACAACCTTCCGGATATAAAAGGGGTCGGAGGGTCTAGTAAGGAGGAGGAACTGAGGGAAATCCTTATTAGTCGGGAAATTGTGTTGGGGAAATTGATGGGATTGAAGGCCGATAAATCCCCAGGGCCTGATGGACTGCATCCCAGAGTACTTAAGGAGGTGGCCTTGGAAATAGTGGATGCATTGACAGTCATTTTCCAACATTCCATTGACTCTGGATCAGTTCCTATGGAGTGGAGGGTAGCCAATGTAACCCCACTTTTTAAAAAAGGAGGGAGAGAGAAAACAGGGAATTATAGACCGGTCAGCCTGACATCGGTAGTGGGTAAAATGATGGAATCAATTATTAAGGATGTCATAGTAGTGCATTTGGAAAGAGGTAATATGATAGGTCCAAGTCAGCATGGATTTGTGAAAGGGAAATCATGCTTGACAAATCTTCTGGAATTTTTTGAGGATGTTTCCAGTAGAGTGGACAAGGGAGAACCAGTTGATGTGGTATATTTGGACTTTCAGAAGGCTTTCGACAAGGTCCCACACAAGAGATTAATGTGCAAAGTTAAAGCACATGGGATTGGGGGTAGTGTGCTGACATGGATTGAGAACTGGTTGTCAGACAGGAAGCAAAGAGTAGGAGTAAATGGGGACTTTTCAGAATGGCAGGCAGTGACTAGTGGGGTACCGCAAGGTTCTGTGCTGGGGCCCCAGCTGTTTACACTGTACATTAATGATTTAGACGAGGGGATTAAATGTAGTATCTCCAAATTTGCGGATGACACTAAGTTGGGTGGCAGTGTGAGCTGCGAGGAGGATGCTATGAGGCTGCAGAGCGACTTGGATAGGTTAGGTGAGTGGGCAAATGCATGGCAGATGAAGTATAATGTGGATAAATGTGAGGTTATCCACTTTGGTGGTAAAAACAGAGAGACAGACTATTATCTGAATGGTGACAGATTAGGAAAAGGGGAGGTGCAAAGAGACCTGGGTGTCATGGTACATCAGTCATTGAAGGTTGGCATGCAGGTACAGCAGGCGGTTAAGAAAGCAAATGGCAAATGGCCTTCATAGCGAGGGGATTTGAGTACAGGGGCAGGGAGGTGTTGCTACAATTGTACAGGTCCTTGGTGAGGCCACACCTGGAGTATTGTGTACAGTTTTGGTCTCCTAACCTGAGGAAGGACATTCTTGCTATTGAGGGAGTGCAGCGAAGGTTCACCAGACTGATTCCCGGGATGGCGGGACTGACATATCAAGAAAGACTGGATCAACTGGGCTTGTATTCACTGGAGTTCAGAAGAATGAGAGGGGACCTCATAGAAACGTTTAAAATTCTGACGGGGTTAGACAGGTTAGATGCAGGAAGAATGTTCCCAATGTTGGGGAAGTCCAGAACCAGGGGACACAGTCCAAGGATAAGGGGGAAACCATTTAGGACTGAGATGAGGAGGAATTTCTTCACCCAGAGAGTGGTGAACCTGTGGAATTCTCTACCACAGAAAGTTGTTGAGGCCAATTCACTAAATATATTCAAAAAGGAGTTAGATGAAGTCCTTACTACTAGGGGAATCAAGGGGTATGGTGAGAAAGCAGGAATGGGGTACTTGAAGTTGCATGTTCAGCCATGAACTCATTGAATGGCGGTGCAGGCTCGAAGGACCGAATGGCCTACTCCTGCACCTATTTTCTATGTTTCTATGTTTCTATGTTTCTATGTTTCTATGTAACTTCGACGGTATGAGGCATGAATTGGCTAGAATAGACTGGCAAAGGATACTCAAATGGTTAACGGTGGATAAGCAATGGCAAACATTTAAAGATCATATGGATGAACTTCAGCAATTGTACATCCCTGTCTGCAGTAAAAATAAAACGGGGAAGGTAGCTCAACCGTGACTAACAAGTGAAATTAAGGATAGTGTTGAAACCAAGGAAGAGGCATATAAATTGGCTGGAAAAAGCAACAAACCTGAGGACTAGGAGAAATTTAGAATTCAACAGAGGAGGACTAAGGGTTTAATTAAGAGTGCGAGAGGAAGCTTGCAGGGAACATAAAAACTGACTGCAAAAGCTTCTATAAATCTGTGAAGAGAAAAAGATTAGTGAAGATAAACATAGGTCCCTTGCAGTCGGATTCAGGTGAATTTATAATGGGGAACAAAGAACTGGCAGACCAGTTGAACAATTACTTCGGTTCTGTCTTCACGAAGGAAGACACAAATAACCTTCCGGATGTACTAGGGGACAGTGGGTCTAGTGAGAAGGAGGAACTGAAGGATATCCTTATTAGGTGGGAAATTGTGTTCGGGAAATTGATGGGATTGAAGACTGATAAATCCCCGGGGCCTGATAGTCTACATCCCAGAGTACTTAAGGAAGTGGCCCTAGAAATAGTGGATACATTGGTGATCATTCTCCAACAGTCTATCGACTCTGGATCAGTTCCTATGGACTGGAGGATTGCTAATGTAACACCACTTTTTAAAAAAGGAGGGAGAGAGAAAACGGGTAATTATAGACCAGTTAGCCTGACATCAGTAGTGGGGAAAATGTTGGAATCACTCATTAAGGATGAAATAGCAGCGCATTTGGAAAGCAGTGACAGGATCGGTCCAAGTCAGCATGGATTTATGAAAGAGAAATCATGCTTAACGAATCTTCTGGAATTTTTTGAGGATGTAACTAGCAGAGTGGACAAGGGAGAATCAATGGATGTGGTGTATTTGGACTTTCAAAAGGCTTTTGACAAGGTTCCATACAAGAGATTGGTGTGCAAAATTAAAGCACATGGTATTGGGGGTAATGTATTGACGTGGATAGAGAACTGGTTGGCATGCAGGAAGCAGAGAGTCGGGATAAACGGGTCCTCTTCAGAATGGCAGGCAGTGACTAGTGGGGTGCCGCAGGGCTCAGTGCTGGGACCCCAGCTATTTACAATATACATCAATGATTTAGATGAAGGAATTGAGTGTAATATCTCCAAGTTTGCAGATGACACTAAGTTGGGTGGCGGTATGAGCTGCGAGGAGGATGCTAAGAGGCTGCAGGGTGACTTGGACAGGTTAGGTGAATGGGCAAATGCATGGCAGGTGCAGTATAATGTGGATAAATGTGAGGTTATCCACTTGGTGGCAAAAACATGAGGGCAGAATATTATCTGAATGGCGGCAGAATAGGAAAAGGGGAGATGCAACGAGACCTATGTGTCATGGTACATCAGTCATTGAAAGTTGGCATGCAGGTACAACAGGTGATGAAGAAGGCAAATGACATGTTGGCCTTCATAGCTAGGAGATTTGAGTATAGGAGCAGGGAGGTTGTACAGGTCCTTGGTGAGGCCACACCTTGAGTATTGAGTGCAGTTTTGGTCTCTTAATCTGAGGAAGGACGTACTTACTATTGAGGGAGTGCAGCGAAGGTTCACCAGACTGATTCCTGGGATGGCAGGACTGACATGTGAAGAGAGATTGGATCGACTGGGCCTGTATTCACCAGAGTTTAGAAGAATGAGAGGGGATCTCATAGAAACATATAAAATACTGACGGGACAGGTTAGATGCAGGAAGAATGTTTCCGATGTTGTGGAAATCCAGAACCAGGGACACAGTCTAAGGATAAGGGGTAAGCCATTTAGGACTGAGATGAGGAGAAACTTCTTCACTCAGAGAGTTGTTAACCTGTGGAATTTTCTACCGCAGAGTTGTTGATGCCAGTTCGTTGGATATATTCAAGAGGGAGTTAGATATGGCCCTTCCGGCTAAACGGATCAAGGGGTATGGAGAGAAAGCAGGCAAGGGGTACTGAGGTGATGATCAGCCATGATCATATTGAATGGTGATGCAGGCTCGATGGGCCGAATGGCCTAGTCCTGCACCTATTTTCTATGTTTCTATGTTTTCTATGTATATATGTCTATCTGTGCTCTTAGCTCATCCACCTTATTTGCTATACTCCTTGCATTAAAGCATATGCCATTTAGCACAGAAAGATTATTACTTACTAACCCTTGTTTCCTGTCTTACAAATTCACTTTCTATGTTCTTGCTATCCAATTTCAGCTTTGCTTCCTTCCATATTGAATTTGTTCTCAGGTTCCCATTCCCCTGCCAAGCTAGTTTACTTGCTCCCCAACAGCACTAGCAAAATTCACCGCGAGGATATTGGTCCCGGCGCTGTTGAGGTGCAACCCGTTCGATTTGTACAGGTCCCATCTCCCCCAGAAGCGGTCCCATTGTCTCAAGAATTTAAAGCCTTCCCTCCTACACCAACTCTCCTGCCACACGTTCATCCTCTCTATCCTTCTATTCTTGTATTCATTAGCATGTGGCACCAGCAGTAACCCGGAGATTACTACCTTTGAAGTCTTACCCTTTAATTTTCCTCCTGGGTCCCTAAATTCTGCCTGCAGGACCTCACCCCTCTTTCTACCTATATCATTGGTCCCGATATGGATCACGACCATTAGCTGTTTACCCTCTCCCCCCAGAATGCCCTGCGTCCTCTCTGTGACATCCTTGACCCTGGCACCAGGGAGGCACCCTACCATCCTGGAGTCACGTCTACGGTCGCAGAAATGCCTTTCTTTTCCCCTAACTACTGAACCCCCTACCACTACAGCTCTTTTATTCTTTATTCCTTCTCCATGTGCAGCTGAGCCAACTGTGGTGCCTTGGAAATGGCTCTGGCTGCACTCCCCAGAGGCACCATCGCCTTCACCCTGTACTCAAAAGAGAGTATCGGTTGGAAAGCGAGATGGACTCACAGGGGGACTCCTGCACTACCTGCCTAGTGTTCTTCATCCCTCTGGTGGTCATTCAATTCCCCTTTGCCTGCACATTTTTAAGGTGTGGGGTGACCACCTCCTGAAACGTATTAGCCATGTAGCTCTCAGCCTCGCGGATGCACCGTAATTACTTCAGCCACCGCTGAAGCTCTGAAACGTGGATCTCGTGTAGTTGAAGCTGGAGACACCTCTAGTACACATGGTTGTCTAGGCCGCGCAAAGCATCCAGGACTTCCCACATGCCGCAGGATGTGCACTCCACAGGCCTGAGCTCCCCTGCCATCCCTCTATTTAGACTTATCTGGTTAAAAAGAGAAAGAGAAAGAGAGACACTTACCAATCAAACAGCTAATTTCTTACCTGCCCGGCAGAGGGCTGTGAGCTCCTCGCCAGAAGTGAATTCCTCCCCGACCCCTGAGCCTCTTGCTCCTCGGACACCTGACCTCCCGAACACTCGGACCTTTGGGACTCCCGAACTTGCGGACCTCCGGGGCTCCTGAACTCACGGGGCCTCCCATCTTGCCGAACTCACGGGGCCTCCGGACTCACCGACCTCCCGACACACCGACCTCCCGACTCACCGACCTCCCGACTCGGCGAACTCACGGGGCCTCCGGACTCACCGACCTCCCGACTCGCCGAACTCCCAACTCACCGACCTCCCGACTCGCCAAACTCCCGACTCGCCGACCTCCCGACTCGCCTACCTCGCGACTCGCCGATCTCCCGACTCGCCAAACTCCCAACTCACCGACCTCCCGACTCGCCAAACTCCCGACTCGCCGATCTCCCGACTCGCCAAACTCCCGACTCGCCTACCTCGCGACTCGCCAAACTCCCGACTCGCCTACCTCGCGACTCGCCGATCTCCCGACTCGCCGATCTCGCGACTCACCGAACTCCCGACTCACCGACCTCCCGACTCGCCAAACTCCCGACTCGCCGACCTCCCGACTCGCCTACCTCGCGACTCGCCAAACTCCCGACTCGCCTACCTCGCGACTCGCCGATCTCCCGACTCGCCGATCTCCCGACTCACCGAACTCCCGACTCACCGACCTCCCAACTCGCCGATCTCCCGATTCACCGAACTCCCGACTCGCCGACCTCCCGACTCGCCTACCTCCCAACTCGCCGATCTCCCGACTCGCCGAACTCCCGACTCACCGGCCTCCCGACTCACCGGCCTCCCGACTCACCGGCCTCCCGACTCGCCGAACTCCCGACTCACCGGCCTCCCGACTCACCGGCCTCCCGACTCGCCGACCTCCCGACTCACCGGCCTCCCGACTCGCCGGCCTCCCGACTCGCCGACCTCCCGACTCACCGGCCTCCCGACTCGCCGACCTCCCGACTCACCGGCCTCCCGACTCACCGGCCTCCCGACTCGCCGACCTCCCGACTCACCGGCCTCCCGACTCACCGGCCTCCCGACTCACCGGCCTCCCGACTCACCGGCCTCCCGACTCACCGGCCTCCCGACTCGCCGGCCTCCCGACTCGCCGGCCTCCCGACTCGCCGACCTCCCGACTCACCGGCCTCCCGACTCGTCGACCTCCCGACTCACCGGCCTCCCGACTCGCCGACCTCCCGACTCGCCGACCTCCCGACTCACCGACCTCCCGACTCGCCGGCCTCCCGACTCGCCGGCCTCCCGACTCGCCGGCCTCCCGACTCGCCGACCTCCCGACTCACCGGCCTCCCGACTCGCCGACCTCCCGACTCACCGGCCTCCCGACTCGCCGACCTCCCGACTCGCCGACCTCCCGACTCGCCGACCTCCCGACTCACCGGCCTCCCGACTCACCGGCCTCCCGACTCACCGGCCTCCCGACTCGCCGACCTCCCGACTCGCCGATCTCCCGACTCACCGGCCTCCCGACTCACCGGCCTCCCGACTCGCCGACCTCCCGATTCGCCGATCTCCCGACTCGCCGACCTCCCGACTCGTCGATCTCCCGACTCGCCGATCTCCCGACTCACCGACCTCCCGACTCGACGAACTCCCGACTTGCCGACCACCCGACTTACCAACCTCCCAACTCACCAAATTCCCGACTCACCAAACTCCCAACTCGACGAACTCCCGACTCACCGACCTCCCAACTCGCCAAACTCCCGACTTACCAACCTCCCGACTCGCCAAACTCCCGACTCGCCAACCTCCCAACTCGCCGATCTCCCGACTCATTGAACTCCCGACTCACCTTCCTCCCAACTTGCCAACCTCCCGACTCGCCAAACTCCCGACTCGCCTACCTCGCGACTCGCCGATCTCCCGACTCGCCGAGCTCCCGACTCACCGAACTCCCGACTCGCCGACCTCCCGACTCGCCGATCTCCCGATTCGCCGAACTCCCGACTCGCCGACCTCCCGACTCGCCGATCTCCCGACTCGCCGAACTCCCAACTCGCCGATCTCCCGACTCGCCAAACTCCCGACTCACCGACCTCCCGACTCGCCGAACTCCCGACTCGCCGACCTCCCGACTCGCCGAACTCCCGACTCACCGGCCTCCCGACTCGCCGACCTCCCGACTCGCCGATCTCCCGACTCGCCGATCTCCCGACTCGCCGAACTCCCGACTCACCGACCTCCCGACTCGCCGACCTCCCGACTCGCCGACCTCCCGACTCGCCTACCTCCCGACTCGCCGATCTCCCGACTCGCCGATCTCCCGACTCGCCGAACTCCCGACTCGCCGACCTCCCGATTCACCGATCTCCCGATTCGCCGAACTCCCGACTCGCCGACCTCCCGACTCGCCGACCTCCCGACTCGCCGATCTCCCGACTCGCCGATCTCCCGACTCACCGAACTCCCAACTCACCGACCTCCCGACTCGCCAAACTCCCGACTCGCCGACCTCCCGACTCGCCGACCTCCCAACTCGCCGATCTCCCGACTCGCCTACCTCCCAACTCGCCGATCTCCCGACTCGCCTACCTCCCAACTCGCCGATCTCCCGACTCGCCTACCTCCCAACTCGCCGATCTCCCGACTCGCCGACCTCCCGACTCGCCGATCTCCCGACTCACCGATCTCCCGACTCACCGATCTCCCGACTCGCCGAACTCCCAACTCACCGATCTCCCGACTCGCCGATCTCCCGACTCACCGATCTCCCGACTCACCGATCTCCCGACTCGCCGAACTCCCAACTCACCGACCTCCCGACTCGCCGATCTCCCGACTCGCCGAACTCCCAACTCACCGACCTCCCGACTCGCCAAACTCCCGACTCGCCGATCTCCCGACTCGCCGAACTCCCAACTCACCGATCTCCCGACTCGCCGACCTCCCGACTCGCCTACCTCCCGACTCGCCGATCTCCCGACTCGCCGACCTCCCGACTCGCCGATCTCCCGACTCACCGATCTCCCGACTCGCCAAACTCCCGACTCGCCGATCTCCCGACTCGCCGAACTCCCAACTCACCGATCTCCCGACTCGCCGATCTCCCGACTCACCGATCTCCCGACTCACCGATCTCCCGACTCGCCGAACTCCCGACTCGCCGACCTCCCGACTCGCCAAACTCCCGACTCGCCGATCTCCCGATTCGCCGAACTCCCAACTCACCGATCTCCCGACTCGCCGACCTCCCGACTCGCCTACCTCCCGACTCGCCGATCTCCCGACTCGCCGACCTCCCGACTCGCCGATCTCCCGACTCACCGATCTCCCGACTCGCCGAACTCCCAACTCACCGATCTCCCGACTCGCCGATCTCCCGACTCGCGAACTCCCAACTCACCGACCTCCCGACTCGCCAAACTCCCGACTCGCCGATCTCCCGACTTACCGAACTCCCGACTCACCGACCTCCTGACTCACCGATCTCCCGACTCACCGAACTCCCGACTCACCGAACTTCCGACTCACCGAACTCCCGACTTACCGAACTCCCGACTCACCAACCTCCCGACTAACCGATCTCCCGACTCACCGAACTCCCGACTCACCGAACTCCCGACTCACCGAACTCCCGACTCACCGATCTCCCGACTCGCCGAACTCCCGACTCTCCGACCTCCCGACTCGCCGACCTCCCGACTCGCCGATCTCCCGACTCACTGAACTCCCGACTCACTGAACTCTCGACTCACCGAACTCCCGACTCACCGAACTCCCGACTCACCGACCTCCCGACTCGCCGACCTCCCGACTTGCCGATCTCCCGACTCGCCGACCTCCCGACTTGCCGATCTCCCGACTCACCGAACTCCTGACTTGCCCACCTCCCGACTTGCCGAACTCACAGGGCCTCCCGACTCACCGACCTCCTGACTCGCCGAACTCACAGGGCAACCCTTGATCTACATTTTAACTCTCTGCAACTTCAGACTGTTTATCTGCCTGACTCGGACTCAGACTTAAATTCTGACTTTCTCTTGGATTTGTTTCTAGTACATCTGATGTAGGATTTGCTACTGGTACTGTACTGGTAACAAGACTCTCTGACTCATCAAAAATAATCGAATCACTCCAGCTTTCAACTCCTTCTGCATCTGTAGGTAAAATATGATCAATGTGAACAAACCTAACCTTTCGATGATGAAACATCTTGACCAAATATGTGCGAGGGCCACATATCTTCCCTACTCTTCCTGGTAACCACTTTAACTATTTATGGTGATGGTTCTTCACTCTCACCTTCTGATTCAATTTCACACTTCTCTCTCTTACTCTATTTCTATCATGATTCTTTTTCTGTATTAATTGTTTCTCTTCTGCTGACTGTGCCAAGTTTTGTGTCTTTAACAACGAGAACCTGGTTTGTGGCTGTCGTTTGAGAAACAACTCTGCTGGTGTTCTACCAGTAGTTGTATGAAGAGTAATACAATAAGTAATTAGAAAATTTGCCAATTTGCGGTCCAATGACAAATGCCATTTCTTTGGATTTGGATTCAACATTTGCTTGATGAGGGCACGTTTTATAATTTGTACTCTGCGCTCCGTTGTACCATTTGAAGCAGAGTGGTACAGTGGAACCTTTGTATGTTCATGAACAAAATTGCGGCCCATTATCAGACACAATTTCTTATGGGAGGCCATATGAAGAAAACAATCTTCGCAAATTGTCTAATGTTTTACTTGTTGTTATTTTCCGCATTGGAAACACCTCTACTCACTTTGAATGGCTATCAATCACAATGAACAATTGCTGTCCTTCTAGCTCAGCAAAATCTATATGTAACCTTTGCCTCACCCTGGAAGGCCATTTCCATGGCTGTAATGGCATTGATGGTGATTTCTTGCTCACTGATTGACATATTGTACACTGACTAATGATGTACTCAATGGCCTGGAAATCCCGACCTCCCCGGGTCCATACGGAGTGTGTACGGACCCAGGAAGGCATCACAAAAGCCGGTTTTCAGCACGTAATGTGCACGTGCTGAAAACCAGCTTTTCCAATCTGTCAAGCAGCTTGACAGATCGCACGCATCTCAGGAGCGGGGACATTTGCAAGGGCAAGATTGTGAAATTTATCCATATCTTGCCAGGCAAATGTCTTCAAAACTCTTGCGCCTGATAAAAGCAGGTGCATAGCCTACATTTACAGGCATAAGAGTTTTAAAACATACAAAAATATAATTAAATTAAATTTAAAAAACATATTTTATTGTTTAAAAACCCTGCCCACTAAGGTAAGTTTATTTTTAACCCTAATTACAAAACTTTTTTAAAAATCGGAAAAATATATTTATTTCTAAGGCATTTATTAACTTTAATTTCAATTAATTTTAATTATGTGAGGTGTGTTTTTCATTTTTTATTATGGTGTTTAATGTGTTTGTTTTTTTTTCTTATTAATAGCATTGAGAACTCATAGATATGGAGTTCTCGTTGCTATTAATGAGAAAGCTGTGGAATACTGTACCTGATTGGCTGAGCAGTCACACATGGCTGCATCTTCTGCGTGGAAACCTGGAGGACGGGAGCATGCTTTGCAGTGCGGGAAGCGAAGGCCTCTCCAATGGAATCCCATGCTCCTCTGGGACCAGCAGATACATTCGTCTAAATCTTTTAGGTAGGAGGCATCTGCCTACGGGAAGCCTCCGGCCACAATTTCTGGGCCTATATCTTTATCTCAACCTGGCCACCATAACTAACTGCATGCAAAAATCTTGGTCAAGCACATTCCCAGGTGCTGGTCATGAAGATTTCCTAATATTTTGGACCTGAATTTATTTGGATTAACCACTCTTGCACCCCACGTGAAACAATCTTTATCAACTGATAATTCATTCCTATGAATACGGATGAATAGCTTTCTCTGATACTTGATTTGACCAGCCATTTGTTATGTAATCATACACCTTTGACATTACTGGGTCACTTTTGGTTACTCTACCAATCTCTTCAGTTGTGACTGGCAGTTCATCAATGTATGAAAAATAGAACACTTCTTCCTTCTTGGGTGTAACTTGTGATGGGGATGGCAATCTGGACATAGCATCAGCATTACTGTGATCAACATTACGTAGATCTACCTTAGAGATAATGTTCTCAGTTTCTAGTCTTTTGAGTTCTTGCTCAACTTTCTCCTTGTGTGCATATGGTACCGGAAGTGGCTTGCAGTAAACTGGTCTAGCGTTCTTCTGTACTCTGACACTTGCCTTGAAGCCTTGGATCGAACTGCCTGTTTCACAGAACACCTTTGGATACTGCTTGATGACATCATCTTTCGATGCAAATTTCGTTTCCACACGAAAAATCTCATTCCAATCCAGCTTCAGTGATCCCAACCATTTCTACCTATTAAAGCAGGCTGTCTCCTGCCACTAAGAAAGGCAAGCTCTGAAACTGATCCTTGTAGTTCACCAGTACAGTGATACATCCTACTACAGGGATTTGCACTCTTGAGTAGCCTCATAACTCTATCTTCAACTTCTCCAGTGGAAAATCACGCAACTTGTCAAGATATAGCAATTCCGGTACTACGCTCATGGATGCACCAGTGTCGATTTCCATAGGTATCCTGGTTCCTGCAATGTCTACTTGGATAACGATACTTTGCAAATCATTGTTAGGTACCTTTCTGCTCCTGATGATGTGTATCTCCAGAGCCTCCTCATCCTGTTGCATCTCTTCAATGCTATGTAGTGTCTGGTAATTTCTAATTATAGCATTGAACATCAGTTTATTCAGTCGTCATGCCTTTGCAAGATGCCCAGTTTTCTTGCAATAGAAACATTCTGTCTTCACATATGGACAACTTTGAGCAATGTTGTCCCAAACACCGATAGCATGACTTCAATGCGCTGTTACCTTGGTCAGTTGCTGAGGCCTTGGGGCACAACTGACTTTTTCTTCTAACCTGCAGGTGATTCACCTCAGTTGGCTGACGACTGGAAATGGCATGAAATTCTCGTGAGTATTGGTCAGCCATATCCATCGACAAAGCAGTCTGACAAGCTAAATCAAAAGTCAAGTTCGGGGTTGAGAACAATTTTCTCCTGATAGCTTCATTTTTCATCCCACAAACAAAGCGGTCACGCAATGCTCGGTCCTGTAAGTTTCCGACATGACAGTAAATAAATAGCTTTTTTAAAACTACAATGTACTCACTGATACTCTCATCATTGAATTGATCTTGTATTCCAAAATGATAACTTTTAGCAATTTCCATGGGTTCAGCACTGTAGTGCTGTTCTAACTTGGTTAGAATCTCCTTCAGTGGCGTGTCCTTTGACTTGACAGGAACAAGCACATTTTTACGGGTTTCATACAGCACAGAGCCTGCTTCAGTCAAGAAAATAGCCCATTTTCTTTCTTGCAACACCCGGTTACGGTTTTCATCATCGGGGACTTTGACGATACTATTCGCGGTGAAAAACATTTCTAGCCGCTCCACATATGTTCCGAAAGTATCTTGATCGTGATGGAACTCACACAAGCACCCTATTATTCCCATATGTGTGGCCATCTGGACTCTTCAGTTCAGCTAAATGTGCTTGAAATTTACCTTGGGTGTTTAGCTGTGCTGCAAAACAAAGAACCTCTCAAAGTCTCTCTGTTGTTTGGCAGAATTATCCACCAACAAAAATTTCAGCAACGGGATCCGGTTATCCTAACCTACATCACCAATGTGATATATTCTTTACATCGCAAACACACACATACAAGATGGCTCTACAGGAACTTGTCAGGTGACCTTGTCACATGATGTTTTTATTGTGTTTACATGAGTAGTTGCATTACCACTGTAGTCTACTAGGCCAAGCAGTAGTCCACTAGGTGGAGCACTATATTACAGTTAGATTCTCATTTGTTGGAGATGGTCAATGCCTGTCACTAGAGTGGCGTGAATGTAACTTGCCACTTATCAGCCCAAGCCTGAATGTCGTCCAGGTCTTGCTGCATGTGGGCACGGGCTGCTTCATTTTCTGAGTAGTTGCGAATGGAACTGAACACTGTGCAATCATCAGCATACATCCCCACTTCTGACCTTATGATGGAGAGAAGGTCGTTGATGAAGCAGATGAAGATGGTTGGGCCTAGGACACTGCCTTAGGACACTGCCCTGAGGAACTCCTGCAGCGATGTCCTGGGGCTGGGATGATTGACCTCCAACAACTACAACTATCTTCCTTTGTACTAGGTATGACTCCAGCCAGTGGAGAATTTTCCCCTTGATTCCCATTGTGGTTACTTTGCTTTGCTCCTACCCTGTGTATCCCGAGATTCGATTTAGAAAATATGGTCATCCTATTTTAAGCAAATAACTGAAAAAAAATCACAGCTTTAGTATTAATAAAAGGTTGACAAAACATTTGGGGGATAAATTCATGTTGTTTGCATCTCCCGTGCAAACAAGTTCTCACCTGGGGCATGCAACCGCTAACAACGGCAGCAAAATTCCGTGGGAGTTAGAGAAGGTGCTAATCGATAGTGCCTCGGGCTGCTGCATTTGGCGATGACGATGACGATGTCATCACTGTATGCAGCAAGCTTTTTTTGCCCCGGACGAAAATGTGCTAGCACCCCGTGAGGCTGCCGCGGGCAATGCCCATGCCAGCCTCACAGGTCACAAACCAGGCCTCAGTCCACTCGCGGGGCGAAAATTAAAGGGGAGGTGCAGTGCTGACATTTTCAAAAATGGCCGACTTATCAGTTGTGGCCTTGCCTTTCTGAAATCGCGGGGTCTGTGCTGCGATGTTGCAGCCCGGCACTCTGCTCCCCAGTGGTATAGTGGTGGCCTTCTCCCTGATGCAGTCAACAGTGTGCCCTCCCCTATAACGGAAGGGCGGGGGGGGCGGTTCTCTGTGCTACCGCCAACGCTACGCAGTTCTCCGTGTTAAAGTCCTTGGTTAGCATTCCCTGTCCTGCCCCTGAGAGGAAGTGGAGTGCCGTGTTCCACTTTTTCTCGGGGGGCGTTAACCTCAATTTCGCTGCCAGGGCAGGATTTTTGCGTTTGGCAAAGGAAGTCCCGCCTTACAGCGGTTACCGCCTCCAAACAGGCCATTATCGAATTTCGCCCCCATTGTTTTTATTCAGTCAATTTGTCTTTCTGGTGAGGGGAGGGAATAGAGAGTGATGTCCTTAAATAAATTCAATAATGACCCGTGCCTGTTTTTACTCAGTGAGAGAAGAACAAAGTATTTGTTGCCCTGCCATCAACAATGGAACTGGTGAGAGGAAACTAAAAAGGACCATTCATATCAAAGCTATTCTACTTACGCAGTTTCTTTTCAATTTGAAAGTAAACTATTTTAAAGTATTTATTTTTGTTGTTTGCAATAAATTGGCCAATGGAAGTGGAGCCAATTTACAACAGGGAAAAAATGCAAGACGGAGGAAACCTGGGGGAGTGACGGAAAAAAGAAATGTGCTTATCTGAATTTAGAACACTAAAAAGGAACGGCAATAATCATGGCCGATTTTAACCTTCATATTGATTGGACAAAGCAAATTGGCCAGCATAGCATTGAGGAAGAGTTCATAGAGTGTATCTGGGATACTTTCCTTGAATAGAACATTGTGGAACCAACCAGCGAACAGGCTATCGTAGATCTGGTACTGTGTAATCAGACAGGATTAATAAGCTATCTCCTAGTAAAGGATCCTCTAGGATGCAGGTACAGCAAGTAATCAGGAAGGCAAATGGAATGTTGCCATTTATTGCCAGGGGAATAGAGTATAAAAGCAGGTTAGTCCTGCTACAACTGTACAGGGTATTGCTGAGGCCACACCTGGAGTACTGCGTGCAGTTTTGGTCTCCGTATTTAAGGAAGGATATACTTGTATTGGAGGCTGTTCAGAGAAGGTTCACTAGATTGATTCCGGAGATGAGGGGATTGACTTATGAAGATAGGTTGAGTAGGTTGGGCCTATACACATTGAAGTTCAGAAGAATGAGAGGTAATCTTATTGAAACTTATAAGATAATGAGGGGGCTCGACAAGGTGGATGCAGAGAGGATATTTCTATTCATAGGGGAAACTAAAACTAGGGGACATAGTCTTAGAATAAGGGGCTGCCCATTTAAAACTGAGATGAGGAGAAATTTCTTCTCTCAGAGGGTTGTAAATCTGTGGAATTCTCTGCCCCAGAGAGCTGTGGAGGCTGGGTCATTGAATATACTTAAGACGGAGATAGACAGATTATTGAGCGATAGGGAGTAAAGGGTTACGGGGAGAGTGCAGGGAAATGGAGCTGAGTCCATGATCAGATCAGCCATGATCTTATTGAATGGCGGAGCAGGCTCAAGGGGGCAAATGGCCTACTCCTGCTTCTATTTCTTATGTTCTTATGAATGAGTGACCATAACATGGTTGAATTTCAAATTCAGTTGGATCTCAAACCAGTGTCCTAAGCTTAAATAAAGGAGACTACAAGGTAGAGTTGGCTAAAGTGGACTGGGAAAATAGATTAATGTGTGGGATGGTTGATGAGCAATGGCAGACATTCAAGGAGGTATTTCATAACTCGCAACAAAAATATATCTCAATGAGAAAGAAAGACTGTAAGAGAAAGGTTAACCATCCGTGGCTAACGAAGGAACAAAGGGATGGTATCAAATTGAAAACAAGGGAATACAATGTGGCCAAGACTAGTGGAAGGCCAGAGGATTGGGATACTTTTAAAAGCCAGCAAAGAACGACTAAAAAAAAAGAGAGGGAAGAAAGAATATGAAAATAAACTAGCACAAAATATAAAAACAGATAGTAAAAGTTTCTGCAGATACATAAAAAGGAAAAGAGTGGCTAAAGTAAATGTTGGTCCCCTAGAGGATGAGACTGTGGAATTAATAATGGGGAACTATCATAGGCGGTCCCTCGAACGAGGATGACTTGCTTCCAGATGAGTTCACAGATGTTTCAATGAAGGACCTGATGTTCCAGTCCTGAACTCCAGTTGAAGGGGTGGAAGATGCCTGTGCATGGATTTTTTAAACATGTAGAGACCGTTGCACATCAGCCACCACACGGACTTTATCCAGTGGCAAGGGTTAACCAGGATGACTGGAGACCAGCTCTGCTGCACGGACCTAGAGCACGCACATATCTCAGTGTGAGCTGGCCCGTGCTGCCCCTGGGCCCTCAGCTTTTCTGGGCCCTGTACCCTCATTTGTGGCACCTCCGCCGCAATCTCTCGCCGCTCCTCCACCACAAACATTCGCTGCACCTCTGCCACAATCACTCGCCACTCCTCAGCCACAAAACACTCGACACACCTTCGCCACAATCGCCAACCGCACCTCCGTACCAAACGTTAGCCGAACCGGGAAATGGCAGATTCGTTGAACAAATATTTTGTATCCATGAGTTTGGTGGCAGATTTGAGGGCCTGGTCTTCAAACACTCTTTTCCGCAGGCGGCTGAAGGCTGCGCTGGTGCACTGGAGGCGATGCTGAATCTCCGCATTAATGTTTGCCTTTGTTGATAAGAGGCTCCCGAGATATGGGAAATGGTCCACATTGTCCAGCGCTGCGCAGTGGATCTTGATGATTGGAGGGCAGTGCTGTGCGGCGATGACAGGCTGGTGAAGGACCTTTGTCTTACGGATGTTAAGCGTAAGGCCCATGCTTTCATATGCCTCAGTGAATACATTGACTATAACCTGGAGTTCAGCCTCTGAACGTGCACAGACGCAGGCATTGTCCGCATACTGCAGCTCAATAACAGAGGTTGGGGTGATCTTGGGCCTGGCCTGGAGGCAGCGTAGTTAAACAGCTTCCCACTGGTTCTGTGTTTGAGCGTTTGAAGACCAGGCCTTCAAATCTGCCACCAAACTCATGTTCTATAGGGCAGTAGTAATACCCGCCTTTCTATATGGGTCTGAGGCATGGATGATGTACAGAAGGCAACTCAAGTCACTGGAGATATATCACCAACGATGTCTCCGCAAGATCCTGCAAATCCCCTGCGAGGTCAGGCGCACCAACATCAGTGTCCTCAACCAGGCTAACATCCCCAGTATTGAAGCACTGACCACACTCGATCAGCTTCGCTGGGCAGGCCACATAGTACGCATGCCAGATACGAGACTCCCTAAGCAAATGCTTTATGCAGAGCTCCTTCATGGTAAACGAGCCAAAGGAGGACAGCGGAAACGTTATAAGGATACCCTCAAAGCCTCCCTGGTAAAGTGCGACATCACCACTGACACCTGGGAGACCCTGGCCGCAGACCGCCCGAGTTGGAGAAAATCCATCCGGGAGGGCGTTGAGCTCTTTGAGTCTCGACGCAAGGAGCATGAAGAGGCCAAGCGCAGGCAGTGGTAGGAGCGCGCGGCAAACAAGCCCAACCAACCCCTTCCCCCAACGCATGTCTGTCCCACCTGTAACAGGGTCTGTGACTCTCATATCGGACTGTTCAGCCATCAAAGAACTCGCTTTGGGAGTGGAAGCAAGTCCTCCTCGGTTCCGAGGGGCTGCCTATGATGATGATGATGATTTTGTATCAGACTTCACAGTAGAAGACACTAAAAACATTCTAATAGTGGATATTCAAGGGGCTATAGGGACAGAAGCACTTAATACAAAATCACTATCACGAAAGAAGTAGTTCTCGGTAAAATAATGAGACAAAAGTCGGCAAGTCCCCTGGACCTGATGACTTACATCCTAGGGTCTTAAAAGACATGGTTGCAGAGATACTGGATGCATAGGTTGTAATCTACCAAAATTCCCTGGATTCTGGGGAGGTCCGAGCGGATTGGAAAACCGCAAATGTAATGCCTCTATTTAAAAAGGAGGCAGACAGAAAGCAGGAAACAATAGACCAGTTAGCCTAACAGTTGTCATTGGTAAAATGCTGGAGTCCATTATTAAGGAAGCAATAGCAGAACATTTGGAAAAGCATAATTCAATCAAGCAGAGTCAGCATGATTTTATGAAAGAGAAATCATGTTTGACAAATTTGCTGAAGTTCTTTGAGGATGTAATGAGCAGGGTGGATAAGGGGGAACCAGTGGAAGTGGTGTATTTGGATTTCCATAAGGCATTCGATAAGGTGCCACATAAAAGGTTACTGCACAAGATAAAAGTTCATGGGGTTGGGGGTAATACATTAACATGGATAGAGGATTGGCTAACTAACAGAAAACAGAGAGACAGGATAAATGAGTCATTTTCCGGTTGGCAAACAGTAACTAGTGGGGTGCCACAGGTATTGGTACTAGGGCCTCAACTATTTACAATCTATATTAATGACTTGGATGAAGGGACTGAGTGTAATGTAGCCAAGTTTGGGTGGGAAAGCAAATTGTGAGGAGGACACAAAAAATCTGCAAAGGGATATAGACAGGCTAAGTGAGTGGACAGAAATTTGGCAGATGGAGTATAATGTGGGAATATGTGAGATTACCACTTTGGCAGAAAAAATAAAAAGCAAATTATAATTTAAATGGAGAAAAATTGCAAAGTGCTGCAATACAGAGGGACCTGGGGGTCCTTGTGCATGAAACACATAAGGTTAGTATGTAGGTACAGCAAGTAATCAAGAAGGCAAAGGGAATGTTGGCCTTTATTGCAAGCGGGGGTAGAGTATAAAAGCAGAGAAGTCCTGCTACAACTGTACAGGGTATTGCTGAGGCCACACCTAGAGTACTGCGTACAGTTTTGGTCACCGTATTTAAGGAAGGATATACTTGCATCGGTGGCTGTCAGAGAAGGTTCATAGAAACATAGAAACATAGAAAATAGGTGCAGGAGTAGGCCATTTGGACCTTCGAGCCTGCATCACCATTCAATGAGTTCATGGCTGAACATGCAACTTCAGTACCCCATTCCTGCTTTCTCACCATACCCCTTGATCCCCCTAGTAGTAAGGACTACATCTAACTCCTTTTTGACTATATTTAGTGATTGGCCTCAACAACTTTCTGTGGTAGAGAATTCCACAGGTTCACCACTCTTTGGGTGAAGAAGTTTCTCCTCATCTCGGTCCTAAATGGCTTACCCCTTATCCTTAGACTGTGACCCCTGGTTCTGGACTTCCCCAACATTCGGAACATTCTTCCTGCATCTAACCTGTCTAAACCCGTCAGAATTTTAAACGTTTCTATGAGATCCCCTCTTATTCTTCTGAACTCCAATGAATACAAGCCCAGTTGATCCAATCTTTCTTGATATGTCAGTCCCGCCATCCCGGGAATCAGTCTGGTGAACATTCGCTGCACTCCCTCAATAGCAAGAATGTCCTTCCTCAAGTTAGGAGACCAAAACTGTACACAATACTCCAGGTGTGGCCTCACCAAGGCCCTGTACAACTGTAGTAACACCTCCCTGCCCCTGTACTCAAATCCCCTCGCTATGAAGGCCAACATGCCATTTGCTTTCTTAACCGCCTGCTGTAGCTGCATGCCAACCTTCAATGACTGATGTACCATGACACCCACGTCTCGTTTCACCTCCCCTTTTCCTAATCTGTCACCATTCAGATAATAGTCTGCCTCTCTGTTTTTACCACCAAAGTGGATAACCTCACATTTATCCACATTATATTTCATCTGCCATGCATTTGCCCACTCACCTAACCTATCCAAGTCACTTTGCAGCCTCATAGCATCCTCCTCGCAGCTCACACTCCCACCCAACTTAGTGTCATCTGCAAACTTGGAGATATTACATTTAATCCCCTTGTCTAAATCATTAATGTACAATGTAAACAGCTGGGGCCCTAGCACAGAACCTTGCGGTACCCCACTAGTCACTGCCTGCCATTCTGAAAAGTACCCATTTACTCCTACTCTTTGCTTCCTGTCTGCCAACCAGTTCTCAATCCACGTCAGCACACTGCCCCCAAACCCATGTGCTTTAACTTTGCACATTAATCTCTTGTGTGGGACCTTGTCGAAAGCCTTCTGAAAGTCCAAATACACCACATCAACTGGTTCTCCCTTGTCCACTCTACTGGAAACATCCTCAAAAAATTTGTCAAGCATGATTTCCCTTTCACAAATCCATGCTGACTTGGACCTATCATGTCACCTCTTTCCAAATGCGCTGCTTTGACATCCTTAATAATTGATTCCATCATTTTGCCCACTACCGATGTCAGGCTGACTGGTCTATAATTCCCTGTTTTCTCTCTCCCTCCTTTTTTTAAAAGTGGGGTTACATTGGCTACCCTCCACTCCATAGGAACTGATCCAGAGTCTATGGAATGTTTGAAAATGACTGTCAATGCATCCGCTATTTCCAAGGCCACCTCCTTAAGTACTCTGGGATGCAGTCCATCAGGCCCTGGGGACTTATCGGCCTTCAATCCCATCAATTTCCCCAACACAATTTCCCGACGAATAAGGATTTCCCTCAGTTCCTCCTTCTTACTAGACCCTCTGACCCTTTTTATATCCGGAAGGTTGTTTGTGTCCTCCTTGGCGAATACCGAACCAAAGTACTTGTTCAACTGGTCTGCTATTTCTTTGTTCCCCGTTATGACTTCCCCTGATTCTGACTGCAGGGGACCTATGTTTGTCTTTACTAACCTTTTTCTCTTTACATATCTATAGAAGGTTTTGCAGTCCGTCTTAATGTTCCCTGCAAGCTTCCTCTTGTACTCTATTTTCCCTGCCCTAATCAAACCCTTTGTCTTCCTCTGCTGAGTTCCAAATTTCTCCCAGTTCCCGGGTTCGCTGCTATTTCTGGCCAATTTGTATGCCACTTCCTTGGCTTTAATATTATCCCTGATTTCCCTTGATAGCCACGGTTGAGCCACCTTCCTTTTTTATTTTTACGCCAGATGTACAATTGTTGTAGTTCATCCATGCGGCCTCTAAATGTCTGCCATTGCCCATCCACTGTCAACCCCTTAAGTATCATTCACCAAAATATCCTAGCCAATTCATGCCTCATACCTTAAAAGTTACCCTTCTTTAAGTTCTGGACCATGGTCTCTGAATTAACTGTTTCATTCTCCATCCTAATGTAGAATTCCACCATATTATGGTCACTCTTCCCCAAGGGGCCTCGCACAACGAGATTGCTAATTAATTCTCTCGCATTACACAACACCCAGTCTAAGATGGCCTCCCCCCTAGTTGGTTCCTCAACATATTGGTCTAGAAAACCATCCCTTATACACTCCAGGAAATCCTCCTCCACCGTATTGCTTCCAGTTTGGTTAGCCCAATCTATATGCATATTAAAGTCACCCATGATAACTGCTGCACCTTTATTGCATGCACCTCTAATTTCCTGTTTGATGCCCTCCCCAACATCACTACTACTGTTTGGAGGTCTGTACACAACTTCCACTAACGTTTTTTGCCCTTTGGTGTTCTGCTAGGTTGATTTCAGAGATGAGCGGGTTGACTTATGAAGATGGGTTGAGTAGGTTGGGCCTATATTCATTGGAGTTCAGAAGACTGAGAGGTGAACTTCTCGAAACATATAAGATAATGAGGGGGCTCGACAAGGCGGATGCAGAGAGGATAGTTCCACTCATCGGGTAAACTAAAACTAGAGGACATATTGGGCTAGACTTTCGCCTTTATTTTCAGCAGTTTTCTCAGTACAGTTGTTTTTTGATGAAAAACCACCCGGTGAAATTTTCCTCTTTATTTTTTAAAGTGTTCCACCCACATTTTGAAAAGACCGCCGGGTAGCAAATGACTATGTGCACCACCGAGAAATCTGCCAGGATTTAAGATTTGCCTCAGCGGAGGGCCCATACAAACCACCAAGGAAACCACCCACAAAAAGCTGCCGGAACAGGGCGTTAGGTGAATACCCTGCAGAGAAAGATAAGTTTAAGGTTTTTAAAAATTAGTTTCAAAATTCTAAAACGGCGATTACATTAAAAAGTATCTTGAGAATGTTTTATAACTTTTTTGTTTAACTGAAAAAATATTTTTTGAGTTTTCCCCTCTCCCTAGACCCAACCGCAGCCTTGGACTAAATTTTAGTACTCACCGTCCATTCCGGTAAGAACCGCCCATTTTACCTAGTTTCGCCTTTAACCGCCAAGAAACCGCCGAGAATATTGGTGCAAGATCCATTTTCTCAAAGGGCGATATTTTTTACCTTAATTATGGAAATTTTCGCCAACATTAATTGCAGAATGTTAGCGGTTTTTCTGGGCGGCAATTGGCCGCTGTGGGGCTTTAGGGAAAGTCTAGCCCTAAGTCTCAGAATAAGGGGCCGCCCATTTAAAACTGAGATGAGAAGGAATTTCTTCTCCCAGAGGGTTGCAAATCTGTGGAATTTTCTGCCCCAGAGAGCTGTGGAGGCTGGGTCATTGAATATATTTAAGGCGGAGTTAAACAGATTTTTGATTGATAAGGGAATAAAGGGTTATGGGGAATGGGCAGGGAAGTGGAGCTGAAACCATGATCAAATTAGCCATGATATTATTAAATGAGGGAGCAGGCTCGAAGAGCCAAATGGCCTACTCCTGCTCCTATTTCTTATGTTCTTATGTATTTCAATTGATTTCTCATGCAACGGTTTTACACCATCGATGCCACAATCGTATGTGGTGTTTACAGTCACAGTCCCTCCAGATCTGAGTGTGTGCTTTAAGACTCACTCACCAGAGAGTGAATCCCCTATGTGATATGCAGGCTAGTGCACTGTCACTGCTAACTACAAGATGGTGCATCCCCTTCCACTTCCTCCTCTCCATCTCCTCCAGCACCATGGTGGAGCACTAACCTCCACACAGCAAACATCTGAGTGAAAGATCTGTGGACCTATGGCAGTCAGCGAAGGTTGGAGTACCAGGCATTCTGGTACCCATTTGAGGACAATCACAAGATCCAGAAAAATGTCCGAGAAAGTAAGAGGGGAGCTGTGGACAAACAACTGCCTCCTAATGTATCACAATGGACATTGCTCCAACCACACAAATGTTATCAGTGGACTCAATCTATCCTGACCCAGCAAAGCCCAGGAGCCATCACCAAATTATCCCAAGAAGCACATTGCCCAAGAATGCTGCACTGATTCTATAGATGCGACCTTTGGCCTCCTGCTGATGATAATGCTAGAAAGTGCGCGCTGCACAAGAGATTCTGCGCTCTGCTCATTTAAATCAGCAGGCAGCGTCAAAATATCGGTGCTGCCTGCATTCTTTTTGTGGGCGGCCGTTAACCTTGGCCTGTGGGCTTAATCGAATTTCTAGGCCCCTGTCTGGCAACTCTAGGACAACTGTAAAATGTTGCCAAATAAAGTAACATGACTTCGAAATTTTTACTATCATCCAAATCGTTCTAGAATTGATTTAAATTATAGTTAAATGCACATTGATGCAGTTCTGATGCAAGTTACTAATATAAGGAAATGGTTACCAGCTTTAATTTGTCTCTGGCGTGGCCATTATATGCGTGTGTTTCAAACAACAAGTTTTGTATGTTTCAGCTTATTTTATATGACAGGGTGTTATCATGTATTTGTCTAGTTTGTAAGAACTTCATATGTGAGATGATAATGTTGTCCACCTATGTTTCATTACAGACTTATGAAAGTTTTTCTCCCTGCTAAGATTCCTGTCAATATAACCGAACCTCTCCTAAGCTATCCCATGTGCGTTATTTAAAACTGCAGTCCTGAAGTAGAACTCATACCTACCACTAATCACTTTTCATTACTGAGGTTAAACTCCCCCAGCCTTACACACCCCACCCCACTGAACTCTTCATTCCTCCAACTTTTGGCTCTTATGCATCCCCCACCATTGGTGGCTATGCCTTCAACTGTCACTACACTCAGGAATTCCCTCCCTAAATCTATCTGCTTCTCCATCTCTATTTAAAACCTATCTCTCTGACCAAGCTTTTGATTATCCCTCCTAATATCTTTCTTTGACTTGGTATCCATTTACATCTGATTATGCTTCTATAAAGCTCCGTAGGATATTTTTCTACATTAAAGTCATCATATAAATGCAAAGTGTTATTGTTACTTCACACCTTTATATGGTATCTATCCTTAGGTTTCATTTCATTTTAGATTTCTGCCTCATAACCTTTGGGTTGTATGATAATTATTTTATTATATCTTTTGTAAATGGTGGAGTAGGATCTGGTTATTCATAGTCAGAAAACCTCTGAAATCTGCCAGTTGAGCCATCAAATCCTGGCAGAAAATGGTAATTTCCAAACATGTAGAACAAAGGTAGCATCTTGGCATGGACAGGAAACGAGGTAACCTGTAATTAGTGCTGCTGTCGGGAACGATCAGAAACATTAATGTTTTGTCAGAAGTTCAGAATGCAATTTTCCTCCTCCTGTTTCATGTTAAAAGATTTACTTGATATTACTGGCTGATCTCCTGTGGCAATGCCCGTGGGTAGTCTGGAACCTGAAGCACATTTATAATGTTAACCTGTCCTATCCAATTAAGGTGAATGCTCAGGTAGTCCCTGTGGAGAAATAGTTTGATGTTGGAAATTTCTCCAAATTGACAGCTCCATGACTTCTCTCTTTGGGGAGAGGCCATGTTATCTCCAACCAACAAAAAAAAGCACAACATTATTTTTTGTTTCTAACATTTTCTGTATACTTTAAAAAAAAGAGTATTCACTTGTGACCTGTTAGTATTTCAACCAAAGTGTGACATCTAAAATGCAATGTCTGGAGTGTGAGGAACTCTCAAAACTTTTATATGGATAGATGCCAATAATGTGGCTCAGTAGTGGTGGGATTGATGCTCTTTGGAAGCTGTGCGTGCCTTCAGTTCTGAGAGCTGACTTCTTGCTAGCGTAGGAGTACAGCATATTTACATGATATCATGGCGATCTGAGAACACAGCACATGATGCATTGGGCAGACCAGGATCAAGGGGTGATTTATCTGGTGCAAGTAGCTCTAAAAAGGCTGCTGGTCACCATTCAAGCCGTCCTGCTGCTGAAGGGAATAAATGGCTGAAAAAAGCCAACAAGTAGAACAGTTCCATCCCAGGATGCATCTTTATAGTCCTTTATGGAGCTGAGGGACATCCATCGGTGAAGAACAATGCTGGATGAAGGTGAGTGAAAGAGTCAACGCTGTCTAACCTATGCACCAAACCTGAGTGCAGGTGAAGAAGAAATTTGTTGGCCTCTGAAAGATTGTCAAGATTCACATTTTAATTAGTGTTACAACCTTGTTACAATGAATCCTAACAACACTGCACTATAACATGGTGGAACACCACAAAAGGGAGAATGCAACATTCTGTAAATTTTTCATCTACTTTCCAAATACACAGTCCATGTTTAAACATAGCACTCTGCATTGTTGCCATGTTAATGCATTTGTCTTGTTGTCCACTGAATATGGAACGCACAAACTTCAAGCACACAAGCATCACAACATTTATCCATGCTACATGTTCACAGACTCACATAAAGTGGCTGTTTTGCTGGGCACTTGGATGACACACATCTTTCCTCAGGTTCTTCATTCCTTCTAATTGAGCCTTCTTTTTGTCAGTCATACCGTTCCACTACAGCCTGAAAATATTCTGAATTAGAACTGGGCCTGTATATCTCTGTTAGCAAAGCCCAATGTCCAACCAGCCAAGAGATCATTGGAATAGTCAGATCTGGAAGTAACAAAGACATGGATGAGAGTTTGAATAGCCGATGGGGTGAGGCAGAGGTGGGAATGGGTGGTAAAACAACGGTGGAAGTAGGCATCTTCTCTGTACTCTGCTGCTTTTTATTAAATCACCAAATTTTCTGCTCTAATGAAGACCTATTGTGACAACACTGATAACAAAGAGCCTCTGCATCCCAGAGTGCATCCCTTTAGTTTAATGGGAAGAGTTTTCAACTTTTGAATGGGATTGGTAGTCCACCTGGAGTTGTGCCCAGACAAAACTCAATAACAGCAAAGTAGGCAGCATGTTTTGTCAGTGTATTTTCCTGTTGGCTTTATTTTGACCAGGCACTCAAACCTTTATTAAAATGAAAGGAGTTGTCACTGGATGGAAGCAGCTCCTCCCCAGCAGTAATAGCACAGGAGTGACCTGGAAGGAATCAAATCTGAAATGGTGAGTCTCCAGCAGGAAATGTTCCTATTTTTTTTAAAAGTGTTGAATATTATAATTCTTAGAAAGATATGGAGGGAGTACTTTGAATAAAATATTCTTCCCCAAGAAATATATAGCAACAGTGACTGAACTTCAAAAGTAATTCAATAGTTGTGAAGTGCTTTTGGACATCCTGAGGACTTGATAAGGCACCATATGAATTCTAGTTTATTATTTCTAGAGGGAGCTTGTAGTGCATTTAATCTATATGTACCATACTTGGAAGAGCTTGATGATGGCACCAATGACAGAAATTTAGAGATTTTATTCCTCAACTCTGACCTCCCTCAATGTTACATTGGAGGGAACAAATAAGTTAACATTTTAGGCATACAGCCCTTCATGAGATGACCAGCTGTGTGATTCCAACACTTGCTGTTTTTGTTGCAAAAATAAAGATCTATTAGAAAGTGGTTCACAGCACGATATAATGATGATCCCAAGCAGTGGTCACACTGATACTTCAAGTGAATAAACAAGTAAATTTAAAGAGTAAAATGTCATGGCTGCACATTTTTAATCTAACCTTAAAGAACAATTGCCAGACGTAAATAAAATCAACAAAAGTGACGTTTAAAGGCAAGTATGGACTTGGGTAGTTCTGAACATTCACTAGTTGGGTACTTTGTTGAATAATATTAAGCATTGCAGGCAAAATACAAAGAGGAACAGGGAAGTCTCCCAGTACCTGCCAACATTCCTCCTGCAATAAACTCAACCAAATAGGTGACTAATCATTCATTTCATTGCTGTTGTATTTTAATTTCAATGGAAATAAAAATCGAGAGAGATGTAAAATGGGCTGCCGATTCGCTATCATCTGTTTTACACAATCACTTTCTTTATTTTAGCTGCTAGTCTAGTCCTGTGAGGTGCTTTCTGAATGAGATGAGGTTGAGTGTAAATGACTGGAATAGTTCCTCTTTGGAGCCTTGGAGACCCGAGTTGACCCTTGTCTTGGGTAGCTGCTACCAAGTGCGAAGAAGTAGTTGGAGATAGGGAGAATGGAGTTTTCGTGGCACTTCCTTGTGAATATTGTTGTTTAAAGTAAACATGGCTTGATCATATAGGGGCTGAAATTGGTGGAGGTTGTGCCCACAGCCACCGAGGTTCTGCCGGAAATGAAGTTTTTCTGGGCAATTCCTCCGGAACCGCCCATCTGCTGTCCACACTTCACACAATGGGAGATTGGTCGTGGAGGGATCCGCCAGCGTGATGTCATGCCGCCCGCCCATGCCGGATGCTGCAAATCGGCCATTTTGGTGAGGGATGCTGGCCTCAGATCGATCTGCCGCCCACCAGAAGGACCGCTCGCAAAAAGCAGGTCTGAGCTGGCCGTGAGTCGGGCGGCAGGGAGAAGGGCTCCGAGTGCTGCAGCGCTGCACATCCCGGCTATGGTGCAGATGCTGGACCATCATGAGTGGGACTGCAGGAAAAAAGTTAGGTGGCTGTTGCTTTACTTTATTGCTGAGGGCCATGTTTAATTTGGATGTGATAAAAGCGACTGAAATGTGTCTAGGCTGATGGAAACTTTTTTCTTTGACCTTCATTGAGAAATAATTATGTATAAGTGAAAAGTCTTCAGCATGTCGCATTTTGTCCATCCAAGCTGTTTAATTAATTCTGTGACACAGTCCTTCAAGAAGTTCTCATGGAAACACTACATATAACATAGAGGGTGAGAGGGTTAGGGTTAGAATGATCTATTGTTAGCCTGAGACAACTGCAGACTCTGACAACATTTGTATGGGAGGAAAAGAGTATAAAGTTACAGCTATTTTATTTTGGGGCAGCGCCATTACAGAGCAAACTGAGGAAGGACTGCGGTCAATAGAACACAGCAAGAGACAAGCGCCGTGGTGACTCAGTGGCCTACCGTTGAGGTTTCAATGAATAGACTGTCACTATCGCCTTGTTAATGTGTTTTTCTATCTGTTAACCGCAAGGGTCCATGGAGCGTCCTCCTCCATTTTGGATGCCCCCAAAAGTTCGTCAACATCCTCCGCCTGCTCCACAATGACATGCAGGCCATGATCCTTACTAACAGATCCATTACAGACCCAATCCATGTCCGGACCGGGGTCAAAGATGGCTGCGTCATCGGTCTAATCCTCTTCTCAATCTTCCTCGCTGCCATGCTCCACTCACAGTCATCAAGCTCCCCGCTGGAGTGGAACTAAACAACAGAACCAGTGGGAACCTGTTCAACCTTCGTTGTCTCCAGGCCAGGTCCAAGACCACCCCAACCTCTGTCGTCGAGTTACGGTACGCGGATGACGCCTGCGTCTGCGCACATACAGAGGCTGAACTCCAGGACATAGTCGACGTATTTACTGAGGCGTATGAAAGCATGGGCCTCATAGAAACATAGAAACATAGAAAATAGGTGCAGGAGTAGGCCATTCGGCCCTTCTAGCCTGCACCGCCATTCAATGAGTTCATGGCTGAACATGCAACTTCAGTACCCCATTCCTGCTTTCTCACCATACCCCTTGATTCCCCTAGTAGTAAGGACTTCATCTAACTCCTTTTTGAATATATTTAGTGATTTGGCCTCAACAACTTTCTGTGGTAGAGAATTCCACAGGTTCATCACTCTCTGGGTGAAGAAATTCCTCCTCATCTCGGTCCTAAATGGCTTCCCCCTTATCTTTAGACTGTGTCCCCTGGTTCTGGACTTCCCCAACATTGGGAACATTCTTCCTGCATCTAACCTGTCTAACCCCGTCAGAATTTTAAACGTTTCTATGAGGTCCCCTCTCATTCTTCCGAACTCCAGTGAATACAAGCCCAGTTGATCCAGTCTTTCTTGATAGGTCAGTCCCGCCATCCCGGGAATCAGTCTGGTGAACCTTCGCTGCACTCCCTCAATAGCAAGAATGTCCTTCCTCAGGTTAGGAGACCAAAACTGTACACAATACTCCAGGTTTGGCCTCACCAAGGCCCTGTACAATTGTAGCAACACCTCCCTGCCCCTGTACTCAAATCCCCTCGCTATGAAGGCCAACATGCTAAACATCCGTAAGACAAAGATCCTCCACCAGCCTGTCCTCACCGCACAGCACTGCCTCCCAGTCATCAAGATCCATGGCACAACCCTAGACAATGTGGACCATTTCCCATATCTTGGGAGTCTCTTATCAACAAGAGCAGACATTGATGACGAGATTCAATACCGCCTCCAGTGTGCCAGTTCGGCCTTCGGCCACCTGAGGAAAAGAGTGTTCGAAGACCAGGCCCTCAAATCTGCCATCAAGCTCATGGTCTACAGGGCTGTAGTAATACCCGCCCTCCTGCATGGCTCAGAAACATGGACCATGTACAGTAGACACCTCAAATCGCTGGAGAAATACACCAACGATGTCTCCGCAAGATCCTATAAATCCCCTGGGAGGACAGCCATACCAACATTAGCGCCCTCAACCAGGCCAACATCCCCAGCATTGAAGCACTGACCACACCTGATCAGCTCCGCTAGGCAGGCCACATTGTCCGCATGCCAGACACAAGACTCCCAAAGCAAGCGCTCTACTCGGAACTCCTTCACGGCAAATGAGCTAAAGGTGGGTAGAGGAAATGTTACAAGGACACCCTCAAAGCCTTCCTGATAAAGTGCAACATCCCCACCGACACCTGGGAGACCCTGGCCAAAGACCGCACTAAGTGGAGGAAGTGCATCCGGGAGGGCGCTGAGCACCTCGAGTCTCATCGCCGAGAGCATGCAGAAAACAAGCGCAGGCAGCGGGAAAGAACGTGCAGCAGACCAATCCCACCCACCCTTTCCCTCAACGACAGTGTGTCCCACCTGTGGCAGGGTCTGTGGCTCTCATATTGGACTGTTCAGCCACCTAAGGACTCATTTTAAGGGTGTAAGCAAGTCTTCCTCGATTCCGAAGGATTGCCTATGATGATGAGGTTAATGTGTTTTTCTATGTATTACAAGGAAACTACTTCATAAAATCTGTTCTGATTCATCACAAAAGACCTGTACCCAGCGTGCCTTGTTGTGGTGACGGACATAAGTCTATTCTGAGAGATGTAATAAATCTGACAGATCGAATAACCCTCACAGCACATAAAGAGTAATGTGATGGACCTTAATCCGCGCAGAAAGAGTTCAGATATGTTTCTCCATATGACTCCATTGAAGGAAAGGTGTAGTGGATGAAGCTGCAATGAGTAGCGAAAGATGGTAAAGGCTCAGTGGAGATACCCTTCAAGGACCTGAATTTGATGAAGGCCCCCGCCCGCCCAAGTGTCGCCCAAAGGACTGCCGATGGCCGCCGAGGTCCCCGACGGTTCTTTGGGTGGGGTTTTCATCACCCAGGTCACTCAAAGGTCGGCGGGTGGCAAATCTGCGACGTACGCCACCAATCTGGGCAGTAGCCGGCGGGAGCTCTCAATCTCGGCGGCAAAGGCGCTTGCCGCCCAAGTGCCACCGAGGATGGAGTCTGGCCCACGGAGGGTCGAAGAGCTGAAAATTAAAATCATCAGAAAAAAAAATCCAATTGGAAGACCTTCAGGGGATACCATTGAGGTAAGTCGCTGTGAAAAAAAAATGTTAAAAAGTTTACTAACCTATTTTCAGGATCTTCAAACCCCTACCGTCGGGGACAGACCAGCCTCCTCGCAGCGGCCCACATCCGTTCTGCCCGCATGAATCTGGCATCTCTGCGGGAGGTTCCTGGCAGCTCTCCCCTCCCGCTCGCTCCATCCCACATCAAAAGTGGCACTGGGCGGATCTTCACGAGGAAAGTCGGTGGCAGTGGGCAGCAGTCGGTAGCAGTGGGCGGTAAGGTGATCGATTTTGGGCCCCAAGAGTTATGAGAGCATTTAATGCGGACCATATTTAGGCGCATATTGTGACTGCGCAGAGGGTGTGGGATTATGTCAGGCTGAATAAACGAGAGGTAGATGTTGAGAAATGGTGCATCGCTGCAACTGATCATCAGAAGAACATTACATGAGGTATGGAACAGGGGAAAAGACATTTAATGTACTGCAATGTAACAGATGACCATGTCATCTCAGGGGTGGCACTCTACCATGTTTGGCCTCGGTAATGCAGTCATATGTGGATGGGAAGATATTCCTGATAAAGCAGATGACCTGAGGGATAGATGTGTGTTTTTCACAGGGCACCACACATGATGTTAAAATCAGACACTCACCAAGAGAGGGTCAACAATGTGAGTGTATTTACAAGTGCACAATAACAAAGGTTACATAACATTATTACATTTACAAACATTTACATCACCAACACCCACCTCCCTACCCGGCACCACCACCTCTCTTTCCCCCCCCCCCCCGCCTTGAAGTGATGTGCAAGCTCCTCTTCCTCGCCCTGCCTACAGCATGGCACCCTGCTCCACTGACCCTCTCTGCCTCTGGTTGACGAGGTTGTGCAGGAGGGCAGTGGGATGTCTGCAGACGTGTGCATCTTGGTGAGAAGGCAGAGGGCATGGCCAAAGGCATCAGGATCTCCTGCTCCTCCGGACCTGTCTGCATTGAGGGTGTGGGGTAAGGGGCTTGAACTGTGCGTCCAGAAACCATCACTTGTCGCATCGCCTCAATGGTCTCGGTTGTGCGCTCCAACACAGTGATGAGCCGGTCCTTCCTGTCATCATGCTGCTGGGTGAAGGTGGCCATGCTGGTAGCTATCCCATGGTCTGGTCTGGAGCATATCGCGACCTATCTCCACGCTCGTCCATGATAGCTGGACCATCTCCAGAATTGCAGAGAGCCGTGGTGAATCCTCAGGCTGATGTTCACTCCTGGTGGGTTTTGGCGCCTTGCCTGCCTTTGCGCCACAGCCTCTGCGCTTGGTTGAGCTTGCCGGTATAGAGTCCGTTCCAAACCCCAGGAACTCGGAGCCCGACGTCAAAGTTCTGTGGACAGCTGGCTCTCATGGCAGGAGGCTACTGTCATCCTGCTCCTGTTCCTGGAGCTCAAGGGCCACAAAGACGGGCCCTTCTCCCTCCTCTCTCTCCTCTTCATAATGGATCAGGGTGGTGGAGGTGGGAGCGATGGAAATGGGTGCTCCGGGGAGGGGGGAGGGGTTGGTGGGGGTGGAGGAAGGATCTGCTGTCTTGGGCTGGGGGCAACGTCGGGGTCGGAAATGTTGGGGTCTGACGGCTTCTCTGAAGGCCAGGGGTCGATGGTGTGCCTTGATCCATGCTGTCCGAGGCATCATCTGCAAGTAGAGGACGACATTTCAGTCTGTGGAGGGGGGCGGGGGAGGGGGGGGGCGGCTACTGATCAAGCTAAGATGTGAGTCGTGCCATCTCACATTCTGCCAGCAAGGAGTTCCATCTCTACATGGACACACCAATACTGGGCAACAAAGTATGCGATAAACCGCAAGTGCCTTAACATTGCATGTCCTTTCATGCCATGAGCGTCACTCACACCGGAGATTAATATAACCTTACCATGCTGCGGCATCGGATCTGCATTAACCTTTGTGGTTGCACAGTGGCGGTCACCCACCTATGCCGATGCACGCTCCTCCAGCCTGCTCAATTCGACCACCTCTGCTGGTCCCCTCCCGTTGCTCTTGGGCTTGCTGCCTTAGATACTTTTTTCTTCTGCACAAAGAAATGTTGCAGCCTTTAGCCCCTTTGCTGATGCCCCACCGACCCCCCCCAACACTCGCATTTGGCACACTGGCTTTGGACAGGACGGGGCGAATACATTTTTACTCACTCTTGCTGCCGCCACCAAATCGTTCCAACGTTTCCGGCATTGGTCCCCATCCCGCTCAACGTTGCTCATTGCAGACACGATCTCACTGATCTCCCTCCAAATGCATCGGTATTGGGCTGGTGGCCACAACCATCCCGGGTGAGGTCTTTGTACCTGCGCTCCACCTCCGTCACGAGCTCCTCCAATTTCCGTTCATTAAACCATGGAGCTCTGGGCCTGGTTTTGCCACTCATCGTCAATGATGAAACGAATGGCTGCTCAGTTTGTGTGTCTCAATTTCTCCGACTGCCCCCTCTGCAACTTCCAATTCTCTCCTCTCGAATCTCTAACTCTCTCCTCTCCAATCTCCACCTCAAACTCTCCCCTCTCACACTCACAGCAATCGCAGAAGACACAGCAGCCTCAAACGTGGCCGAAATGACGTGACATGGGATAGAAAAGCAACACACCAAAAAATTGCAGTCTCGCACATGCGCATTGGAGGGTCTCCGAAGATCTCCAAGTGGAGAGGCCTCCAACTGCCGCACACTGATGATGCCAGCCGCTCCCGCCCGCTCATGCCCGCCGACTCCCGTTGCCTACCGCTGCCGCCCACACGACAGAGCCGAAAGTGGCTCCCGACGGGACCTGGCGGCAGCGGGCGGCAAAAAGGTAGGTGCCACCCGGGAACCACCGAGAAATGGGCAGGTCTTACTGGCAACCAATTTCAGCCCCATAGAGGTTTGAGTTCAATTTTGTGTATATGTTCAACTTTTGGAAGTTAGATAATACTGAGGAAATGGAGACTTCTTCCTTGTGAAGGAACTTAGCAAAAGTCGTGGATTTTGTGAGGGTGTTGGGGGAGAACAGGCCAGTGTGAAGTGACTTTATTTTGATGAGTCAACCTTCATTTTTTTAAAACACTGAGATATCAATTGTGCTCTCCTTGCTCTGGCAGCTGACTTTCCTGTCCAATCATTCCTGCAGTATTTTCTCATTTTGAAGGCTGCAGGTGTTGTCTCTCTTTCGTTGTCATCATCACAATCACCTTTAGGTTCCAATGGCAGGCAACCTTTCTTCATGGCAATATTACAAAGCATGCAACATGCCCTCATGATCCTGGACACTCTGGCTGGGCTATACTACAGTGCTCCACTGAATTTATCTAGGCACCTAAATCAAGATTAGTCTGTTCTATCCCACTTGTGGTCGCATGGCTTCATTTTATCAGTTCTCCACAGGTGTCTGTGGAAGCCTAACTAGAGTCATCAGCTATGAATAGCGGGGATAGCCTTGGCCACCAATTAACCACACTGATACATGGCATTGAGTCATGTGGGCTGGAATGGTGGATTGTTGCATGATCAAAGAGCCATGGCAGCTCCCTGGGTATTGGTATTAACTTGTAGGATCAGGTGATCAGCATTGCACACTGGCTGCACATCGATGGAATGGCCTTTTAATTCATAAAATAGGTAAGTTTTCATATTGGGCTTTGAGTGGCACGAGTTCCATCAACTGCTCACTGCAGCCAGCCAGCCTGCAGAATCGGATGGCTATTCCTCCTTGTTTTTTGAATTTTTATTGGGAAGAAAATGAATTGTACAGAGTTCCTGAAGAGAGCATTGTGTGCCTTTCTTGACGCAGCAGTGAGATGCTGACAGGCTAATGCGACATAGGTCAACTGATATTGCATTGAAGTATCCAGATGCAAAGGTGTTAAGGCAGTGGTGACCTTGATAGACAGTTCTCCTGCTGGAAATAGGCTGCAGGTCTTCAGCCAGCAGCCTATTTCCAGCAGGAGAACTGACATATTTATCCTGGGATAAGTGCAGCTTTCTCAGATTCATAGAAGTCTAAGTAATACCTTCTTGATTTGTAGATTCTGGTGGCTGAGTGTTCACATGTAAGGAAGAGATGCTTTCTATAATGCCTCAATCTAATAGCCACTAATCTGGTAATTTTCATGTCATCCCCCTCATAACACAATAATAAAGGTATTCCCAAAGGGAAATCTATGTCTAGAGTGCTAATCATTACTTTGAGCAGAGCTGAGTAAAAGTAACAGCAAAAATCTGAACTCCCAAAGCACTTTAAAGAACACTATGCAGGCAAAGAAACACCAATCATCACAATGAGCACACAAATTGGCTGCCTCCAAGCTGTATCTGCCATAGGGATATTTGACGGAGCTATTCCTGCCACATTTATAGTGATGTTAATTATTTTTTTATTAATTCCTGGGATGTGGGCGTTGCTGGCAAGACCAGCACTTATTGCCCATCAATAGTTGCCCTTGAGAAGGTGGTGGTGAACCATTGCAATCCTTGTGTACTCCTACAGTGCTGAATTTGTTGTCGTGGTTTGGTACGACTGGCTTGCTAGTCCGTTTCAGAGGGCAGTTAAGAGTCAACCACATTGCTGTGGGTCTGGAGTCACATATAGGCCAGACCAGGTACGGAAGGCAGATAACCTCCCCTAAAGGACAGTAGTGAACCAGTTGGGTTTTTACGACAATCCGGTAATTTCATGGTCACCATTACTGATACTAGCTTTTTAATTCCAGATTTAATTAATTAGCTAGATATAAATTCCCCAGCTGCCATGATGGTTTTTGAATTTACGTCTCCGGATTATTAGTCCAGGCCTCTGGATTACTAGTTCAGTAACATAACCACTATGCTACCGTACCATGGGTTACGGAAGATCTCAGGATTATTATGTGACACCTGCAAAGCCATATATGTGCGGTCGATGGCGCCCTGCACCATGCGCTAGCCCGCTATCCTGGAAAAGCCACATGGGTGCTTGTCCTGCTTCTCTCTGCTCAGAGAATAAAATGTAACTTCTTCTCTTGGTGTCAAGAACCTCTGTGACCTCCCGGATGCAGCGATGGACAGCGAACTGTGAGATGTTAGCTATGTCTCCTTCTGCAGACTGAAAGGATACTCTGGCTGATTAAAGACACCTGCAGAATTTGCTTGTTATTCCTGTGTGTGGGAAACAACAATTATCAGTTTCCAGGAATGCGGTCTAATTCAGCTAACAGAAATCCCTTGAGGCTTCACTGGTAGCCATTTTATGATACAAGTTACATATAGTTCTAACCTTATACTACAGGTGCCGTTGCCTTAGGGTGCCTAATGCCTACAACACTGTGTCAATCCGGTATGCCAGAAATCTTCCAGACACATCAAACTCAAGAGTGGCCACTCAGCAACAGGCTCATCGCTATCTTCTGCAACCCCACCACTCATGCCCAGCACTCATATAATGAGAGCCACACTTCCACCAGGAACATCATCGAACAGACCATCAGGCTACTGAAGCAACAGTTCTGCTGCCTTGACTGCTTGGGAAGAGACCTCCAGTACTCGGCGGAGTGGGTGTCCCATTTTGTCGTGGTCTGCTGCAAGCTTCACAACTTGGCCATCATAAGGGTGCAGACCTTGCCACCAAAGATTGCAGGACTAACTCAGGAGGAGGACAAGGGAGGAGGAGGAGGAGGAGGAGGAGGAGGAGGAGGAAGAGAACATAAGCAAGAGATAGAGGAAGGGGAAGAGGAGGGATGGAGGAGTCGGGCAGCCAATCTACCTTCCGGATGGGCTGTCTGCGAACGCCTCATCAGATTTCAATGACTGAAACCCCAGATTCTCATTGCTCAACACTATTACACTCATAATAAATGGTCAGACTGAATACTGTGTGTAATGAACAAGTGTGACCTTAGCTCCTTTATTAAGGTTCCAGAGTGCAGGTATCTCGTGGGTGGCCTGCTTATGTACTTTGCTCGCAAGGGATGCTGTGATCTTATTTACAAGGTGAGCCATCTGGGGCTTTGCGCTCCCTTGTCGATCATCTCGGTACAAAAGCTGGTGTGGGTGGGTTGGTCAGTTCTTCACTGGGCTGTTGGGCAGCCGGCCTTGCCTGGCTGCTGGGGATGATGAGTTCGGTTTCGTGGTCAACTGTGATGTCAGCTGCCACTTGTGTGTGTGTTGGAAGGTCAAAGTTGGTGGTGTCCTCTTCAGGTTGTTCATAGCTGTTGGTGAACCGCAATTTGATTTGGTCCAAGTGTTTTCTGTGCGTTTGTCCATTGGTCAGTTTGACCTGAAATACCCTTTGACTGTGACCATGCCAGCGAGCCATTTGGGACCATGTCCATAATTGAGCACAAACACAAGATCATTGATCTCAATATCGTGTGACAAATTTGCCGCGGTCATGGTACACACTTTGTTGATGCCACATGTTCTCCACGTGATCATGTAGATCAGGGTGGACCAGAGACAGCCTTGTTTTATGTGCCTTTTTCTTGAGCAGCTCATGGCAAACATAGCTCGTAGACTTTCAATGGTGGCCGTGGATGTGCTTACAGACATTATTGCACATTCAATCCACTTTGAGTAAGCGTCCACGACAAACAAAAACATTTTGCCTAGGAATGGGCCCACATAGTCTACATGGATCCTCGACCACGGTTTGGAGGGCCACAACAACAAACTTAGCGGTGCCTCTCTGGGTGCATTACTCAACTGAGAGCAAGTGTTGCACAGGTGCACACGACTCTAAATCGGAGTCGATGCCAGGCCACCACACGTGGGATCTGACTATGGCTTTCATCATTACGATGCCTGGGTGGGTGTTGTGCAGTTCGCAAATAAATGTGTCTCTGCCTTTCTTGGGCAAGACTACACGATTGCCCCACAAAAGACAATCCGCCCGCAGGGACAGCTCATCTTTGCGTCTATGGAACGGCTTAATCGCTTCCTGCATTTCCACTGGGACACTGGACCAGCTCCCATGGAGAACACAGTTTTTTACCAAGGACAGTAAAAGAACCTGGCTGGTCCAGGTCCTGATCTGGCGAGCCGTAACGGGGGATTTCTCATTCTCAAATGCCTCCATGACCATGAGTAGGTCCGCTGGCTGTGCCATTTCCATCCCGGTAGTGGGCAATGGTAGCCGACTGAGAGCATCTGCACAGTTCTCTGTGCCCGGTCTGTGGCGGATTACATAGTTGTATGCCGACAGCGTGAGCGCCCATCTTTGGATGCGGGCAGAGGCATTGGTATTAATGCCTTTGCTCTCAGAGAATAGCGATATTGAGCGGCTTGTGGTCAGTTTCAAGCTCGAACTTGAGGCCAAGTAAGTACTGGTGCATTTTTTTTACACTGTAAAAGCATGCCAGAGCCTCTTTTTCAATCATGCTGTAGGCCCTTTCGGCCTTGGACAAACTCCTAGATGCATACGCAACTGGTTGGAAAATTCCCAATTCATTTAATAGAGTCATGTAACACACACCCGACTCCGTATGACGACGCATCGCAAGCTAACACCAATCGTTTACATGGGTTATATAGGACAAGCAGTTTGTTAGTACACAATAAATTTCTGGCTTTCTTAAAAGCAGCCTCTTGTGAATTCCCCATACCCAGTCGTCTCCCTTGCGCAATAGCACATGCAGGGGTTCTAGCAGGGTGCTTAACCCAGGTAGGAAATTACCGAAGTGGTTAAGGGGTCCCAGAAACGACCGCAGCTCCGTCATGTTCTGTGGTCGCGGCGAGTTCTTGATGGCCTCTGTCTTGGCGTCAGTGGGTCTGATGCCATCTGCTGCAATTCTCCTTCCTAAGAATTCGACATCCTGTGCCAGGAAAACACACTTTGAGCATTTCAACCTGAGCCCCACGCGATCCAACCGACTAAGAACTTCCTCCAGATTCTTCAAGTGCTCTGTGGTGTCCCGATCTGTAACCAATATGTCAACCTGGAAGACCACTGTGCAAGGAATCGCCTTTAGCAGGCTCTCCATGTTCTGCTGGAAGATCGCTGGGGCCGACCGAATCCCGAACGGGCACCGGTTGCAGATAAACAGACCATTGTGTGTGTTGATGCAGGTGAGGTCTTTCGAAGACTCCTCCAGCTCCTGTGTCATGTAGTCCGAGGTCAGGTCCAGCTTGGTGAACATCTTCCCTCCAGCCAGGGTCGCGAATAGATCGTCTGCCTTGGGTAGCGGGTACTGATCCTGCAGCGAAAAATGGTTCATCGTTACTTTATAGTCCCGCAAATTATAACCGTACTGTCCTCCTTGAGTACCGGAACAATCGGACTGGCCCAATCATTGAATTCCACTGGCGCGATGATGCCTTCACGTTGCAGCCTGTCCAGCTCAATTTTCACGCATCATGTACGGTACGGCCCAAGCCTTGTGGTGGATGCGTACCGGGAACCAAATGGATCTGCACTTTCGCCCTCAAAAAGCTTTCAATGCCTGGCTCGAATAACGAAGGGAACTGTCTTAGAACCTGGATACATGCAGTGTCGTCGACGGACGAAAGCGCTCGGATGTCGTCCCAGTTCCAGCGGATTTTCCCCAGCCCGCTTCTGCCAAACAACGTGGGGCCATCCCCTGGCACAATCCACAGCAGAAGTTCGTGTACTGCTCCATCATAGGAGACTTTGACTTCTGCACTGCCAATTACAGGGATTAGTTCCTTGGTGTAAGTCCTTAGTTTGGTGTGAATGGGGCTGAGCTTGGGCCTGTGTGCCTTCTTTCCCTACAGTCTGTCGAAGGCCTTTTTACTCATTATGGACTTGCCCCGTGTCCAGCTCCATAGACACTGGAATACCATTCAATTCAACTTTCAACATTATTGGTGGGCATTTCGTTATGAATCTGTGTACCCTGTACACCTCTGCCTCCTCCGTACGAGTTTCCAATTCCATCTGATCCACTATGGATCGATGTTCCTCTGCAACATGGTGGTTTGCAGGGTTTGCAGCTCGCCTGCACATTTGTTGGAGGTGTCCCATTGTTCTGCAGCCATTGCACGCATAGTGCTTAAAGCGGCATTGATGGGGCCGATGATCACCCCCGCAGCGCCATCAGGGTGTTAACTGCTCGCATTAACAGATGATGGTGGACTCTGGGTCAATTGTGGTCAGGCCACAGCAGCCGGCGTTCTGTCCTGTACATTTCTGCTCAAAACCGACATTACTTTATGCACAGTACTGGCCGAAACTTCTTTGTTCTGCGAAATCTGCTTGGTGTTGTCGCTGGTGGTCATAAATGCCTGGGCTATCGTTATGGCTTTACTCAGGTTTGGAGCTTCTACAGTCAACAGTTTGCGAAGGATTGTCCCATGTCCGATGCCCAGTACAAAAAAGTCTAAGCATTTGTTCTAGGAATCCCTCAAACTCACAATGTCCTGCGAGGCGCCTTAGTTCGGCGAAGTAGCTCGCCACTTCCTGGCCCTCCGATCGTTGACACGTGTAGAACCGATATCTCACGATCAAAATGCTTTCCTTAGGATTTAGCTGCTCCCAGACCAACGTACACAGTTCTTCGTAGGATTTCTCTGTTGGTTTTGCCGGGGCCAGGAGATTCTTCATGAGGCCATAGGTTGTTGTCCCACAGACAGTTAGGAGGATTGTCCTTCGTTTGGTCGCATTCTCATCCCCTTCCAGCTCGTTGGCCACGAAGTATTGGTCGAGTCTCTCCACGAAGGCCTCCCAATTGTCCCCTTCTGAGAACTTCTCCAGGATGCCGACTGTTCTTTGCATTTTCGCACGGTTGTTCATTACCTCGTCACCAATTCTTACACTCATAATAAATGGTCAGACTGAGTACTGTTTGTAATGAGCAAGTGTGACCTTAGCTTCTTTATTAATGTTCCAGAGTGCAGGTACCTCGTGGGTGGCCTGCTTATATACTGTGCTCCCAAGGGATGCTGGGATCCCTTGGGACTCCATCAGGTAGGCCCTCTGGTGGTCAGATGTAATGCAGGTTACAAGGGGTTAAATATATAACAAACACATCCCTATCTTACCATCCCTCTGTCACGAAATATCACAGCATCCTCCTGGGCACAAAGATGAAATGAGATACACCACAAAAGATTCCAAACAAAATGACTACATTTATCAACAATCCATTCACACATGCAATATTAACTATCACCCATGTCCAATCCCTTAGTGCCTGTCATTCGGCTGCACTTTCCTGCTCTAGTGCTCCGATGGTGCTCCCCCAGTGGCTGCAGCATGGCTGATGGAAGGCTGCGTTTCCTTGGGGGAGACTTCAGATGGCCTTGCAGGACGACCGAGCATAAGCGGAAGTGTCCCAAAGTCTTGATGCTGCAGCAGAAGTGGACCTAGGCAGCGTGGCTGTAGACTGCACCACCTCGGCATGGGCAGAATCAGTCTGGGCTGGCTGGCTGACAGGCAGTGGTAAGGGCAATGGGGGAGTGGCAGTGGTGGGAACAGCAATGCTATCATCCTGAGAGAGGACAGCAGCTTCCTGCTCCACTGACGTATTCCCCTGAGATGGTGCCTCAGCATTCCTAGCACTCTGTTGGAGCAGATTGCTGGGCTCTGTGACACCCTGCACGCCCCGGTTGACAGTGGTAAACCCAGCCACGATGGCAACTGTTGTGTTCCGAACACAGATGAGACTGCACACAGGGAGGTTAAAGTCACAGTGACCTCCAGACACTCCAGAGTGAGGAACAGGCCTTAGGGGCCAGCTTATATACAGTGCTCCCAAGGGATGCTGGGATCCCTTGGGACTTCAGGGGATGCACTCCCTAGTGGCGGAACATGGGAGTGCATGCTTTACAGATACACAACATCACTCCCCCCCTAAAGTCAAAGTGAAAACTATTTACAAGCTGAGGCGGTCAGGAGCCTTTCTTTCCCTGGTGGACCACCTCGGTACAAATGTCTGTTCTGGTGTGTTGGCTGTGCCCTCGCTGGGCTGGCGTGTTATTGGCCCTACAGGGCTGCTGGGTGAGCCTGGCCTTGCTGGGCTGTTGGGCGTGATGGGTTCAATTTCCTGGTCCGGCGTGGTGTCGTTGATCCTTTGGCTGTGTGTTGTGGGCTCGAAAAAGGTGGTTTCTGCTGTGGGTTGTTCAGGGCAGTCTGTGAACTGCAGCCTCGTTTGGTCCAGGTGCTTTCCGCAAATTTGTCCATTGTCTAGTTTGACTACAAACACCCTATTCCCTTCTTTAGCTATCACTGTGCCCGCGATCCACTTGGGACCATGTCCATAGTTTAGCACACACACAGGGTCATTCAGATCAATTTCCCGTGACACAGTGGCGCGACCATCGTTTACATTTTGTTGCTGCCGCCTGCTCTCTACCTGATCATGCAGGTTGGGGTGAACCAGCGAGAGTCTGGTTTTAAGTGTCCTATTAATGAGTTACTCAGCCGGGGGCACCCCTGTGAGCAAATGGGGTCTCGTGCGGTAGCTGAGCAGTACTCGGTACAGGCGGGTTTGGAGTGAGCCTTCTGTGACTCGTTTAAGGCTCTGTTTGATGGTTTGTACTGCCCGCTCTGCCTGCCCATTGGAGACTGGTTTAAATGGGACCGAGTTGACATGTTTGATCCCATTGCGGGTCATGAATTCTTTAAATTCGGCACTGGTGAAACATGGCCCGTTGTCACGGACCAGTATGTCAGGCAGGCCGCGGGTGGCAAACATAGCCCTCAGGCTTTCAATGGAGGTGGTGGCAATGCTTCCTGACATTATTTCACATTCAATCCATTTTGGAAAAGCATCCACCACCACCAGGAACATTTTACCGAGAAACGGGCCCGCATAGTCGACATGGATCCTCGACCATGGTCTGGAGGGCCAGGACCACAAACTTAGTGGTGCCTCTCTGGGCGCGTTGCTCAACTGAGCACACATGCTGCATTGCCGTACACAGGACTCTAAGTCAGAGTCGATATCGGGCCACCACATGTGGGATCTGGCTATCGCTTTCATCATTACTATACCCAGGTGTGTGCTGTGGAGATCCGAGATGAACGTATCCCTGCCCTTTTTGGATAGCACTACGCAGCTACCCAACAGACAGTCTGCCTGAATGGACAGCTCATCCTTTCGCCACTGGAACCGATTGATTAGCTCTTGCATTTCATCGGGGATGCTGGCCCAGCTCCCATGCAGTACACAGTTTTTTTACTAGGGACAGCAGAGGATCTGGGCTGGTCCAAGTCTAATCTGACGGGCCGTGACAGGTGATTTATCATTTTCGAATGCTTCCATGACCATCAATAAGTCTGCGGGCTGTGCCACCATCAACAAGTTTGCAGGCTGTGCCATTTCCACCCCCGTGGTGGGCAATGGTAGCCGACTGAGACCATCCGCACAGTTCTCGGTGCCTGGCCTGTGGCGGATGGTATAGTTATACGCTGATAGCGCGAGTGCCCACTTTGTATGCGGGTTGAGGCATTAGTATTTAACCCCTTGTTTTCAGCGAACAGGGATGTGAGGGGCTTGTGATCGGTTTCCAGCTCAAATTTGAAGCCAAACAGGTACTGATGCATTTTCTTTATCCCGAACACACACACACACTAATGCCTCTTTCTCAATCATGCTGTAGGCCCTTTCGGCCTTAGACAAGCTCCTGGAAGCATAGGCAACAGGTTGCAACTGCCCCGCAACGTTAGCTTGTTGTAATACACACCCGACTCCGTACGACGATGCTAGCACAAGTCGTTTACACGGGTTATACAATACAAGCAACTTGTTGGAGCATAAAATGTTTCTGGCTTTCTCAAAAGCAATTACTTGGTTTTTGCCCCATACCCAGTTCTCACCTTTACGCAATAACACATGTCGGGGCTCTAAAAGGGTGCTTAACCCCGGTAGGAAGTTACCAAAATAGTTGAGGAGTCCCACGAACGACCGCAGCTCCATGACGTTCTATGGACTGGGTGCGTTCCTGATAGCCTGTCTTGGCGTCTGTGGGCCGGATGCCATCCGTCACGATCTTTCTCCCCAAAAACTCCACTTCTGTTGCCATGAAGACGCATTTCGACCTCTTCAGCCGCAGCCCTACGCGATCCAGTCGCTGGAGGACCTCCTCCAGTTTTGTAGGTGCTCGACGGTGTCCCGACCCGTAACCAATATGTCGTCCTGAAAAACTACCGTGCATGGTACCGACTTGAGTAGGCTCTCCATGTTTTTCTGGATGATCACTGCAGCCGACCAAATTCCAAACGGGCATCTGTTGTAAATGAACAGTCCCTTGTGCGTGTTGATGCAGGTGAGGCCTTTCGAAGACTCCTCCAGCTCCTGCGTCATGTAGGCCGAAGTCAGGTCGAGCTTGGTGAACATTTTGCCTCCTGCCAGCATTGCAAATGGGTCGCCTGCCTTCGGTAGCGAGTATTGGTCCTGTCGCAAGAAACGATTAATAGTTACTTTATAATCGCCGCAAATCCTGACCGTGCCATCACTTGAGTATTGGAACAATCGGGCTGGCCCACTCACTGAATTCCACTGAGGAGATGATGTCCCCGCGTTGCAGCCTGTCCAGCTCGATTTGCACTCTCTCCCTCATCTTGTGAGGTACCGGTCGCGCCTTGTGGTGAATGTGCCGTGTCTCTGGGACCAAGTGAATCCGTACCTTCGCCCCGGAAAAGTTTCCAACGCCTAGCTCAAAAAGGGAAGGAAATTTATTAAGAACCTGGGTACATGAGGCCTCATCGGCATGTGATAGCACTCGGATGTCAATTCAGTTCCAGCAGATTTTGCCCAGCAAACTCCTTCCAAGCAGTGTTGGGCCATCGCCCGGGATAATCCAGAGTGGCAGTTCGTGCACCGTGCCCTCGTAGGTGACCTTGACCATGGCGCTGCCCAGGGCAGTGATAAGCTCATTGGTGTACGTTCTCAGTTTCGTGTGGATGGGGCTCAGGGCTGGTCTGAGTGCCTTGTTGCACCACAGTCTCTCAAACATCTTTTTACTCATGATGGATTGGCTAGCACCAGTGTCCAGTTCCATGGCTACGGGTAAGCCATTCAATTTTACATTTAGCATTATAGGTGGCCATTTCGTCGAAAGTGTGTGCACCCCGTGTACTTCAGCGTCTGCCTCCTCTCTCTGAGGCACGAAATTGCTTTGATTCACCATGGACCGATCTTCCTCTGCCACGTGGTGGTTAGCAGGTTTTGCAGAGCTTCAGCTCGTCTGCAAGCTCATTGGAGGTGCCCCATTGTTCCACAGCTCTTGCAATCATACCCTTTGAAGCGGCATGAATAGGCTGAATGGAAGCCTCCACAACACCAAGGTGTGAATTGCCTTGCATTCATCATTTGTTGCGGACTCTGAGTCATCTGGGTCACCGGAGGCCTGCTGGCAGTTGCAGACTCGTGGTTTCTGCCCGGTATATTTCTGCTCGCAAACACAGTTCCAGTTAATTTATGAACATTGCTAGCACTTGTGTGCTGAGAGATTTGTTTGGTGTTATCACTGGTGAACATAAACACCTGTGCTATCGCAATGGCCTTACAAAAGGTCGGTGTCTCTGCAGTCAAAAGTTTTCATAGGATGGTCTCGTGGCCAATGCCCAGTTCAAAAAAGCCTCTGAGCATTTGCTCCAGGTAACCATCAAACTCACATTGTCCTGCAAGTCGCCTTAGCTCGGCGATGTAGCTCGCCACTTCCTGACCTTCAGATCGCTAGTACATATAGAACCGATACCTCGCCATCAGCACGCTCTCCCTCCGGTTAAGATGCTCCCGAACCAGTGTACACAGCTCCTCGTACAACTTATCTGTGGGTTTCCCCGGAGCCAGAAGATTCTTCATGAGGCTGTAGGTCGGTGCCCCGCAGACCGTGAGGAGGATCGCTCTCCTTTATGCAGCGCTTCCTTCTCCGTCCAGCTCGTTGGCTGCAAAGTACTGGTCTAGCCGCTCGACATAGGCTTCCCAGTCCTCACCCTCCGTGAACTTCTCCAGGATGCCCACAGTTTGCTGCATCTTTGCGTTGGATTCGTATACTCGTCGCTAGTTGTTGTGTCCTTCACACAGATGAGGCTGCACACAGGGAGGTTAAAGTAACAGTGACCTCAGTCTTTATTAAGACACTCCAGAGTGAGTAACAGGCCTTCGGGACCGGCTTATATACAGTGCTCCCAAGGGATGCTGGGATCCCTTGGGACTTCAGGGGATGAGCTCCCTGGTGGCGGAACATGGGAGTGCATGCTCTACAGTTGCACAACAGCAACAGTCTGAGTTTGGGTGGCAGCAAGCTAGACTGCGGGTCAGCAGTCTCCACTTCCGCTGCAGCACTAAGACTTTGGGACACTTCCAATTATGCTGCAATGGCAGCTGCGACATCGCCCATCACAAGCAACATCACGTCTGGGTCAACACGGTCTCTCCGGGAGTTGTCCATCATTTCTAGCCTGGCAATCCTGGGTCCAAGCTCTGAGCAATGCCCCATCCAATGTTAGAGGCAGACTCGTCCGTGCTCCTTCACATTGCCAATAGGCTCTCTGGCGGATTTGCCATGACACCTAGCAATTCGGTGTGCATACCCTTCACGCTTCTTCTGAAGGCCACCCCATCGAGGTCCTCATCGAAGTCCTGTGCAGCAGCACTTGTGCAAACTCGCCCTCCGGGGAGCTGGCCCCCTTTCCACCTGGCGTTGCGGTAGCCACTCGTCCCTAGTGCCTCACCCTATGCAGATCCCACTTCGACACTACACTCTAAATTGCACGCAGTGCCAGTTTCTGTGCTGGCGTCTGCGAGTGACAGGTGCAGTGATGCTGTGTATTCTTCTTCTTTTCCCCCCTTGTTCCCCTCCATCGTCTTGGGGACAGGCTGGACTGGTACTTAGTCTTGATTATTTGAAAGCAGAAAGGCACAAGAGTTGGGGTGTGGTGAGGGGCAGGGGGGGGGGAAGTAAGATATGCATGCATACAGAATCAGCAGCTTGAAAGTGAGAAGAGATTGTGGAATGAGCAGTAAGTGGGATGTGAGAAGAAGGATTAGGAATGAGCATTCCGTTGTTGTCCCCAAGGGCTTCAAGCTCACATGTTGCCACGACCTCCATGACTTGCCGCCCAATGATTTCCAGCACTCGTTCCTCTAGGTCCTGCACAGCCGCTTGCCCGCCATCCCCACCCATCTGTTGCCACTGCTCACGGCGATTATGCGCCACCTTGACCTGTAAGAGAAAGGGCAGTGTGTGAGTGAGTGTGATACATTATGGTTGTGTGATGTGCCTGCCATAGCTGAATAGCTATCAGTTTGTACAAGGTGTAAGTGTGGTAAGGTTGTGAGGGTGAAGTGAAGCTATGATTATAAGGTCTGAGTGTGATAGGTTAAGATTGTTGGTGGTGAGAGCTGGGGTATGGCGCATTAAGCAGTGTGTGAGGCTTGTGGTGCAGATGGTGAGATATGGCATTTTATGAAGCCTTCACTCACCTTGACCTGCCGTGTGAGGTCATAAACTTCTTTTGGCACTGGATCTACGACCTGGGGATCACAGTGCTGGCTGTTACATAATCGACTATCTCCCACCACAGCCTTGTGAGTGTATAGGGCAATGGCTCCCTGCCACTTTGCGGGAAGAGGACAACCTGACTCCTCCAGTCCCTCCAGAGCCACGTCTGAGAATCTTCGACCTCTCTCCCTGTGCTAAGCTCAGCCATCTGCTTCTAGTACCATCTGCTTCCAGGTGGAGTTTGAACTGGATTGACAAAAAGGTGCTGTAGCAGTAATGCAGCTCCCCTTTAAGTACTGAATAAAGCCTGTGCCAAACATGACTGGGAATTAGACTGGACCTGATATTGGCCCACCTGTTGAGCGGTAAGCCAATGAGCAGCGGTTTTAGCGCTGCGATCAACACTATAATCATGTCAATGAGGACTGAGCACAAATCTTGCATGCTACTGAGACCATTTTGACCCAGTGCAGCTTAATATCGTTGGGCCATGCCACTGCCTGTTTTCTGGCCATATCCAAAGTTTAGCCCAAGAGAGCCTTTCAGGGGATATAGACAGTGAGTGAGCAATAAGGTGGCAGATGGAGTATAATATGTGGAATTGTGAGGTTATTCACTTTGGTGGAATAAATAGAAAAATAGATTTTTTTTTAAATTGTGAGAAACTATTAAATGCTGGTGTTCAGAGAGATTTACGTGTTCACATACAGGAATCACAGCTGGGGTCGAAATTTGGTACCGCCGATTTTGAAGCGGTGACACCACCTGGTCTGTGATTTTACCGCCAGGCGGTAATTAACGCCACCAACCACAAAATTCAGTTTTTCCTCCTGAAGAGGGGATTAGAGCGGTAAATCAGGTGTTCCACGCTCCACTCGAAACGGTAAACAGCGGTAAGTGGGGCGGTAACATCCAGGTGGTAATCAGCATTTGTAACTGCCACAGACATACTGGCGCCATCTGGATTCAATTCAGGCGGTGATCGGGCGCGGCACCACCTTGTGCTTATATTCGCTTCCTACGCATTCTTACTCAGGGGGAAGATGGCAGATGCGGCAGCTCGTCAGGGTGTTCACCAGTTCTCCGGTTCAACGGTTCACCGACGCCGTCGTGGATGCACTCCTAAACAGAGAAAAATTGCAAAGTGCTGCAGTAAAGAGGGGCCTGGGGGTCCTTGTGCATGAAATACAAAAAGTTAGTATGCAGGTACAGCAAGTAATCAGGAAGGCAAATGGAATGTTGGCTTTTATTGCAAGGGGGATAGAGTATAAACACAGAGAAGTCCTGCTACAATTGTACAGGGTATTGGCGAGGCCACACCTGGAGTACTGTGTACAGTTTTGGTTTCCATATTGAAGGAAGGATATACTTGCACTGGCGGCTGTTCAGAGAAGGTTCACTAGGTTGATTCCGGAGATGAGGGGGTTGATTTATGAAGATAGGTTCAGTAGGTTGGGCCTATAATCATTGGGGATCAGAAGAATGAGAGGTAATCTTATCAAAACATATAAGATAATGAGGGAGCTCGAAAAGGTGGATGCAGAGATGATATTTCCATTCATAGGGAAAACTAAAACTAGGGGACATAGTCTCAGAATAAGTGGCTGCCCATTTAAAACTGAGATGAGGAGGAATTTCTTCTCTGAGAGCTGTGGAGGCTGGGTCATTGAAAATATTTAAGGCGGAGATAGACAGATTTTTGAGCGATAAGGGAGTAAAGGGTTATGGAAAGTGGGCAGGGAAATGGAACTGAGTCCATGATTAGATCAGCCATGATCTTATTAAATGGCGGAGCAGGCTCGAGGGGCCAAATGGCCTACTCCTGTTCCTATTTCTTATGATCTTATGTTCTTATGTTCTTATATTATGTTGATGCACTGGAGAGGTGATGTAAGTTGCTGTGGATCAAGACTGGCAGGAAGCTGCAGCCACAGACCTTTCGGAGATTATGGAGGTAAGTCACGCAAAGCGTTTCTGCTACAAACACAGGACCCAGGACAGCCACCCAATGTAGGAAGAAGTGGAATGTCATGACGCGGGTGGTGAGGGTGAGTATCTTTCACATTAACCTGAGCATGCCGTGTTCTGAGCTTAATGCGCAGTCTCTCCTCAAAATGAATGTGTCTGACCCCCATGCTCTATGTGGGTGAGGCCAGATGCAAGGTTCGCATTTGTGGCTTCACCCACTCCAAGGGCCTGCATGTGCTGTTAACCTTCCTACTCCACTGTGGAGACCCACCCCTCATCTTGTTATATCCTCAGTGTTCATATGCATGTGGAAGACTGTAGCCTCACCGTAACTGTTAGGTGTTGGCCCCCCAATTCCAGCATTACCACACCAGATGCATGCAGCTATTCGAAATTACATCGACCTGTGAAGACTCTCATACAGTAACATGTACTCAACTATGTAAGGCACTTCGGATAGATGGATAAAAGTGAACTAATTCTGATATTCTGTTTAATCTTGCAGGCCAAGCTAGCGAATAACCGAAGGGAACAAATGCGGACCAGAGGAGGGGACCCGGACCTGCAACCCCTCAGTGCGGTGGGGGAATGAATCTCGGCGCTGATGGGTGCACAAGTGGGTGTGGTGGGTGAGGCCGAGCTCCCTCAGGACAATGACGGTATGTTGAGGATCTTTGCATCCTCTAGCAGGTCACTTAACCCTGACACAATCCTTCACCACTTTCCATGTGACTGGTATTTCACAACACCTTTTACGTTCCTACATCCCTCCCCTGCAGGTAACCACTCTTCTCTGGCATTGTGCTTTCAGATGATGAACCAGACGGCCAGCAGCCTGTATGTCAGACAGCCAGTGCCGGCGATAGCAGAGAAGAGAAAGAGGCGGAGGACCTCTCTCTACCAGTTAGTGAGGAGGCAGCGGCCTCAGAGAGCGGGGCCAGCACCTCAGTGGAGGAAGGCATGGTCGGGGAGTTAGAGGTGGGTGATTCTCCAGCACCCAGTGGCCTGTGGCAACGCCATGGGGGAGAGGAAACCCAGGTGCCAGCTCCTCGGAGGGTGAGTGCGCACCTCAGTGAAGCTTAGCAGCACTCTGATCAGGAGGCTAAGTTGCAATTTGTCACAACACAATCTGTTATATATGTAAACCTGTAAATACCTTGTGTAGCTACCAGAGGGCTCATCCCCCTGGAGTCTCAAGGGATCCCACAATCCCTTGGGAGCACAGGTACTTAAGGAGGCCTCACAGGTTGGAGAGGCACTCTGGAGACCTGCAATAAAAGACTACGGTCACACTTTACTTTGAGCTCACAGTATCTAGTCAGACTCTTTATTCATATGTAACAACTGGCGACGAGATACAGATGACGAACCCAACAATGTAGAGAAAGGTGGGCTTCCTGGAGAAATTTTCAGGGTGCGATGATTGGGAAATCTTCGTGGAGCGACTCGACCAATACTTCGAGGTCAATGAGCCGGAAGGAGAAACGAACGCCTCCAAACGAAGCGATTCTCCTCACTGTCTGCGGGGCACCAACGTATGGCCTCATGAAAAATCTGCTTGCTCCAGCGAAACCCACAGAAAAATCAAACAATGATTTGTGCACACTGGTCTGGGAACATCTGAACCTGAAGGAAAGCGTTCTGATGGCAAGGTACTGGTTCTACACGTACAAAAGGTCTGAAGGCCAGGAAGTGGCGAGCCATGTCGCTGAGCTGAGACGCCTTGCAGGACATTGCGAATTTGAAGGATATTTGGACCACATGCTCAGGGACTTCTTTATACTTGGCATTGGCCATGAAGTGATACTTTGCAAACTTTTGACTGTAGAGACCCCAACCTTGAGTAAAGCCATAGCGATAGCCCAGGCGTTCATTGCCACCAGTGACAATACCAAGCAAATCTCTCAGCACACGAGTGCTACCACAAGTACTGTGAACAAAGTAATGTTGTTTTCGAATCGCAACGTACAGGGCAGGCCTCACATCCCTGCAGTGCATGTCCACAGATGTCTCAGAGTCTACTATCAAGGGTGATGAATGCAAGGCCATAAACACCTTGTTGACGCTGAGGAGGTGATCATTGTTTCCATTCATGCCGCTTCAAAGGGTACGTTTGCAAAGGCTGTGGAACAATGGGACACCTCCAACATATGTGTGGGCGAGCTGCAAATCCTGCTAATCCTGCAAGCCACCATGATGCAGAGGAGGATAGATCCACGGCGGATCATGACGAACCAGAGCCTCAGACTAAGGAGGCAGAGGTATATGGAGTGCATACATTTAACACAAACTGTCCCCCGATAATGCTGAAGGTTGAATTAAATGGACTCCCGGTGTCAATGGAGCTGGACACGGGCGCAAGCCAGTCCATTATGAGAAAAAAGACTTTCAATAAATTGTGGTGCAGCAAGGCCTCAAGACCAGTCCTGATTCACATTCGCACTAAACTGAGAACTTACACAAAGGAACTGATTCCCGTAATCGGCAGTGCTACTGTAAAGGTCTCCTATGATGGAGCAGTGCACAAGCTACCACTCTGGGTGGTACCAGCCGATGGTCCCACGCTGCTCGACAGGAGCTGGCTGGGAAAGATACGCTGGAACTGGGACGACATCCGAGTGCTCTCGCCTATTGACGACACGTCATGTGTCCAGGTCTTAAACAAGTTCGCCTCGCTGTTTGAACCAGGCATCGGGAAATTCCAAGGTACAAAAGTGCAGATCCATTTGATTCCAGAGGCCCTACCCATCCATCACAAGGCGAGAGCACTACCGTACATGATGAGAGAGAGGGTGGAGATCAAGGTGGACCGGCTGCAATGAATGGGCATCATTTCACCGATCGAATTCAATGAGTGGGCCAGTCTGATTGTTCCAGTCCTCAAGGGAGATGGCACCGTCAGAATTTGTGGTGATTACAAAGTAACTATCAATAATTTCTCCCTGCAGGATCAATACCCACTACCAAAGGCAGATGACCTTTTTGCGACGCTGGCGGGAGGAAAGACATTCACGAAGCTGGATTTGACCTCAGCCTACCTGACGCAGTAGCTGGAGGAATCATCAAAGAGGCCCATTTGGGATTCGATCAGCCGCGGCGATATTCCAGAGAAACGTGGAAAGCTTACTGAAGTTGGTCCCGCACATGGTGGTCTTCCAGGACAACATCTTGGTTATAGGTCGGGACACCGTCGAGCATCTGCAGAACTTGGAGGAGGTTCTTAGTCAACTCAACCACATGGGGCTCAGGTTAAAACGCTCGAAGTGCGTTTTCCTGGCGCCTGAAGTGGAGTTCCTGGGGAGAAGAATTGCGGCGGACGGCATCAGTCCCACCGATTCGAAGACAGAGGCAATCGAGAAAGCACCGAGGCCACAGAACGTGATGGAGCTGCGGTCATTTCTGGGACTACTGGACTACTTTGGTAACTTCTTACCGGGTCTCAGCACACTGTTAGAACCACTGCATGCCTTACTGCATAAAGGAGATGAATGGGTATGGGGTAAAAGCCAAGAAAATGCCTTTGTAAATGCTAGAAAATTGTTATGCTCAAACAAATTGCTTGTGTTGTATGATCCATGTTAGCATTTGGTAGTAGCATGTACGGGGTCGGGTGTGTATTGCAACAAGCTAATGAATCTGGGAAATTGCAACTAGTTGCTTATTCATCCAAAAGTCTGTCTAAGGCTGAGAGAACCTACAGCATGATTGAAAAAGAAGCGTTAACATGTATTTATGGGGTAAAGAAAATGCATCAATATCTGTTTGGGCTCAAATTTGAATTGGAAACTGACCATAAGCCACTGATATCCCTTTTTTCTGAAAGTAAGGGGATAAATATGAATGCATCGGCCCGCATCCAGAGATGGGTGCTCACGTTGTCCGCATACAACTACGCCATCCGCCACAGGCCAGGCACAGAAAACTGTGCCGATGCTCTCAGTAGGCTGCCATTGCCCACCACGGGGGTGGAAATGGCACAGCCCACAGATTTAGTCATGGTAATGGAAGCATTCGAGAGTGAGCAATCACCTGTTACCGCCCGACAGATTAGAACCTGGACGAGCCAGGACACCTTACTGTCCTTAGCAAAAAACTGTGTGCACCACGGGAGTTGGTCTAATGTCCTATTAGGAATGCAGGAAGAGATAAAACTGTACCAGCGGGGCAAAGATGAAATGTCTATACAGGCCGACTGCCTTCTGTGGGGTAATTGGGTAGTGGTCCCCAAGAAGGGCAGGGACACTTTCATCAGTGATCTCCACAGTACTCAACCAGGCATTGTAATGATGAAAGCGATAGCCAGATCCCACATGCTATAACACACGCTTGCAGTTAAGCAATGCACCCAGGGAGGCGCCACTAAGTTTATGGTCTTGGCCCTCCAAACCGTGGTCCAGGGTCCATGTCGACTATGCAGGCCCGTTTCTGGGTCAAATGTGCCTAGTGGTTGGAGATGCCTACTCCAAATGGATTGAATGTTAGATAATATTGGCAAGCATGTCCGCTGTCACTACTGAAAGCCTGCGGGCCACGTTTGCCACGCATGGCCTGCCTGATGTCCTTGTGAGTGACAACGGGCCATGTTTTACCAGTGCCGAGTTCAAAGAGTTCATGACCCGTAATGGGATCAAACATGTTACATCTGCCCCATTCAAACCAGCATCCAATGGTCAGGCAGAGAGAGCAGTGCAACCCATCAAGCAGAGCTTGAAGAGGGTAACTGAAGGCTCACTGCAGACTCGCCTATCCTGAGTCCTGCTTAGCTACCGCATGAGACCCCACTCACTCACTGGGATTCCACCCGCTGCTCATGAAAAGGGCACTTAAGACAAGGCTCTCGTTAGTCCACCCTGATCTACATGAACAGGTAGAGAGCAGGCGGCTTCAACAAATTACATATCATGATAGCGCAAATGTGTCACGGGAAATTGAAATCAATGATCCTGTATATGTGTTGAACTATGGAAAAGGTCCCAAGTGGCTTCCCGGCACTGTTGTGGCCAAAGAGGGGAGTAGGGTGTTTCGGGTCAAATTTCAAATGGACTCATTCACCGGAAACACTTGGACCATATCAAACTCAGATTCACGGACTATCCAGAGCAACCCACTTTGGACCCTACCTTCTTTGACCCCCCAACATACACACCAGTGGCAACCGACATCGTGGTTGACCACAAAGCAAAACCCTGCAGGGTTACAGATCTAGAGCTGGAAAGTGGGATTAGGCTGGATAGCCTCGTGTTGGCCGGCATGGACATGATGGGCTGAAATGGCCTCCTTCTGGGCTGTAAACCTCTATGATTCTATGCTTCTACATGGATCTGTTGGGTGCATAGCAAGGATGCCGGAGACTCTCGATGCATTTGTTGTGAGGATAGAGGAGGCTGCCTCAATTTTTGCACGCGTCTCAGCAGCCCATCGAGCCCCTCCTTGGTAGATACTAATGGATGTTGGAAGCCAGAAGTGACCATGGGGTCCCAGGCACGATGGCACGGGCTATGCCTGACATGGTAGTAGCCCTTGAGCACCAGGCCGAAGCCATGTAAGGTCTGCATTTTCTATTATGTCGTCAGCGCATGATGGCATCAATCAATTCTGTGCTGTCCTAATGCAGATTCAACTTGATGCCATGCATGCACTGACCGCTGCCTGCATGTCTGGGGCCCCATCAGTCCAATGGGGACCTAACGGTACTGAAGCAGGGCAGCTGTGCTCACCCAGATTGCTCCAGATGCTCAGTCTCTGCCCCGGGTGAGTAGCAGCATGTCGGGCCTGATGGAACATGATGTCCTCTCTCAGGATGACATCATTCTGCCCTTGCCCCTGCTGCTCTCTGCAACCCATCCAGCCCAGAGTGCTGCCACCCATGCTGAGGTGGTGCAGTCCGCAGCCTGGACTTCCAGGGCCCGAGCTGGTCAAAGACGTGCTGCCAGGCCATCAGTTGTGTCAGTGGCGCAAACAAAGCAACTTTCAAGCAGCCTTGACCCCATTGAGAAGGAGCAATAGGTGTGGGAGGGGGGAAAAGGGAAGGGGTGGGAAGTCACTGCTAAGACCCACTAAACAATTAAGTGATAGTGGCCAGAGATGCTGACCTTGTTGCAGTTTAAAGGCATGTAAATAGTTGCACTTGGATGTGGGTGATGATATTTGAAGGGGTCTTGTTTTATTAATACTTTGCTGTTGATGATGGCTTTCTGTTGTGCTTATTTACGGCACACTATGGTTTTTGTAGGTAATAAACGTTATTTGGAATTGTCACATTTTTGTGGTCTGATTTATATACAGAGGTTTGGAGGGTGGTGCGCGATGTCTTCAGCAGATCGGCAGGTAAATAGGCTGGCCATTCGGCACCTCTTGCGTCATTCACTGGAAACGATGTACGATGAGCCTCTGACAAGCAGCCCTTGCAGCCACAACAGTGTCAGGCTGCCTGCCCTGTGGCTGAAACTCCTCGTCTTCCTCCTCATCATTGTCGTCCTCCTGAGGTGGAGCTGCCATCCCTGGTGGTAATGGCTCGCCCCTCATTATGGCCAGGTTGTGCAGCATGCAGCACACGACGGTGAACATGGAGACTATCAGGTGAGTACTGAAATGACCCTCTTCTTCTTCTTAACCGGTCCCTCGAATCAAGGATGACTTGCTTCCACGCCAAAAAGTGATGAGTTCGATGAGTTCACAGGTGTTTCAATGAAGGACCTAATATTCCAGGACCTGAGCTGTATATTGAAGGGTGGAAGACGCCCCTCTGTGGATTTTCTTTTAGCGTGTGGTGGCCGTTGCACACTAGCCAGCATACGGGATTGACAGAGCTAGGTCTTCGTCCAGTGGCAAGGATTAACCAAGACGACCGGAGACCTGATCTGCTGCACAGATCTAGGGTGCACACATATCACAGTGCGGGCTGGCCCGTGCTGCCCCTGGGCCCTCGCCTCTTCTGGGCCCCGATCGCGTCACTCTGCAATTTCTCTCCGCTCCTTCGCCCTGATCTTGCCGCTCCTGCTGAACCTGCCCACACTCCAATCAGCGATCTGGACCTTGGTGATGTCCAATCCAGTTGCCCTCTTCACTGCCGTCGCCCTCCTGCACCAGCTCGCACTGCTCCCTGGAGTGGTATGCCGCTGCTCCCAGGCAACCACTCGCTGCTCCTTTTAAGGCCCTGACCTGCTGAAGATGTTCTCTCGCAGGTCGGGGCCACCACGCAGCTCTAGAACGGTCAAGGTAGTGGAAACGTTGCTTCAGAACCCCAATAGTTTGCTCTATAATGGTCCTGGTCGCGGCATGGCTGTGGTTGTAGTGCTGATCAGCAGGGGTGGTGGGATTGTGGAGGGTAGTCACCAGGTGGCGAGACCATATCCTTTGTCACCGATGAGCCAGCCACGCCCTTCATGCAGTGGCTGGAATAGACGTGGCTCACTGCTCTCCCGCAGGATGAAGGCATCGTGGCAGCTGCCAGGATAGCGTGCTTTGACAGCGAGGATCATCTGCCTGTGGTCGCAAAATGTTGAAGAAGTGGTATCCCTTGCGATTCCGAAACACCTCCATTGTGGGGCGAGGTCCGCAGTGCCACATGCATCCAATCAATGGCCCCCTGAGCCCTGGGGAAGCCACAGGAGCACTCCTCCTGGCTCTGCCTGGACATGCTGAACTTTATGCGGTCCATTCATTTGCTGTAGAGAGCGTCGGTCACCTGGCAAAGGCAGCAATGTTTTGCAAACTGCGAGATGTTGCCGACAGGAGACTGGAAGGACCCAGTAGCAAAGAAGTCTAGCGCTACTGTCACTTTCATTGGCACTGACAGTGAGGTCCTGGTGCCGATGCTAGCTTCAAGGTCTGTGTGCAGGAGGTGGCAGAGCTCGGTGACCTCATTACGTGAGGTGTTGCACGCGATCATCCAGTCTAATCCCAATTAACAGCTCTAGGTCCGCAACCATGCAGGTTACAGCACCTTAAGTGCCCATCCAACCATCTCTTAAAAGTGGTGAGGGTTTCTGCATCCACCACTCTTCGAAGCAGCGAGTTCCAGATCCCCACAATCCTCTGTGTAAAGAAGCCCCCACCCCCGCCCCGTCAAACCCCCTCTAAATCTTTCACCAACCACCTTAAAAAAATGCCCCCTCGTAATAGATCCCTCCACCAATGGAAATAGGCCCCTACTATCCACTATGTCCAGGCCCCTCAATATTTAGTACAGCTCAATAAGGTCTCCTCTCAACATAGAAACATAGAAATAGAGAAATTTACAGCGCAGAAGGAGGCTATTTCGGCCCATCGTGTCCGCGCCAGCCGACAAAGAGCCGCACGGCCCTTGGTCAGCAGCCCTAAATGTTACATTCTACATGCATACAGAAACATTCTACACTCCACCCCAACCGGAGCCATGTGATCTCCTAGGAGAGGCAAAAAACAGATAAAAACCCAAGCCAATTTAGGGAGAAAAAATCTGAGAAAATTGCTCTCCGACCCATCCAGGCGATCGAAACTAGTCCAGGAGATCACCCTGGCCGTATTCTATTCCCTGCAGTACTTACCATTACATCTGCACCATCCAACAAAAGGTTATTGATACGTCCTTACCATACAGTATAAATGCACACGAGGCCCATGCTTGAGAGTAGGTCAGTCTGTGACCTGTCCTTTATTCCTTAGCACTCAAGTGATGGAAGTGGGTGGAGTTTCCCCTTTTATACCTGAAGGTCCAGGTTAGGAGTGTCTCCCACAAGTTCACCACCTAGTGGTCATTGTTCTCACAGTGTACAACTTAGGTCAGATTATACATGGGTTACAATGCTGGTTGAATACATGACATCACCTCCCCCTCCCAAAGTCTTATTGGGATTACAGGTTGAGTCTCTCTGGTGGTTTACGCTCTCTTGTAGAGCGCCTGAGTTGGGGCTCCGGTTGTTGGGCGCTGGCCTGAGTGTCTGCTGTTTGTGGTGCCTCAGGCCTATCCGGACTGCCCACGGTGACTGGGCTCTCCTCCCTTTGGTTCCGGTGTTCGGTCACCTGTGGTGGAGTGAACTCTATACCGTGTTCTTTCTCTGCTTCTTCTATGGGGTTGCTGAACCTCCTTTTTGTTTGATCCACGTGTTTGCGGCACATTTGTCCATTAGTAAGTTTAACTACCAGAATCCTATTTCCCTCTTTGGCAATCACAGCACCTGCGAGCCATTTGGGCCCTGCAGCGTAGTTGAGGACAAAAACAGGGTCATTTACATCAATACATCGCGCCCTTGCATTCCTGTCATGGTAGTCATATTGTGATTAGCACCTGCTCTCGACAATTTCTTTCATGGTGGGGTGTATAAGGGATAACCTGGTTTTGAGCGTTCTTTTCATTAGCAGCTCTGCGGGTGGAACCCCTGTGAGCGAGTGTGGTCGGGATCTATTGGCCAACAGGAGGCGTGATAAGTGGCTTTGTAGGGAACCCCCTTGGATTCTGAGCATCCCCTGTTTGATTATCTACACTGCTCGTTCTACCTGGTTGTTTGAGGCCGGCTTGAACGGTGCCGTTCTGACATGGTTAATTCCATTGCCTGCCATGAAGTCCTGGAATTCAGTGCTTGTGAAGCACGAGCCACTGTCGCTGACCAAGATGTCCGGTAGACCGTGGGTGGCGAACATTGCCTGTAGATTTTCTACCATGGCAGAGGATGTGCTTGAATTTAAAATGTCACACTCGACCCATTTGGAGTAGGTGTCTACTACAACCAAAAACATTTTTCCCATGAAAGGACCTGCGTAGTCCACATGGATGCATGACCATGGCTTGGCGGGCCAGGACCAGGGGCTAAGGGGGGCTTCCCTGGGCGCATTGCCCAGCTGGGCGCACGTGTTGCACCTGCGAACACAAAGTTCCAAATCTGCGTCTATTCCTGGCCACCAAACATGTGACCTGGCAATTGCCTTCATCATGACAATGTCCGGGTGCTCATTGTGGAGTTCTCTGATGAACACCTCTCTGCCCATCTGGGGCATGACTACGCGGTTTCCCCACAGTAGGCAATCGGCCTGAATCGAGAGTTCATCCCTGCGCCTGTGAAATGGTTTAAATTCCTCAGGGCATGCCCTGTACGTGGCTGCCCAGTCCCCATTCAGGACACATTTCTTGACTAAAGACAATAGCGGGTCTCTATTTGTCCAGACTTTGATCTGATGGGCTGTCACGGGTGAGCCTTCGCTTCCGAAAGCTTCAACAGCCATGACCATCTCAGCAGCATGCTCGGTAGCCCCCTCAGTGGTGGCTAGTGGGAGCCTGCTGAGTGCATCAGCGCAGTTTTCGGTGCCCGGTCTGTGCCAAATTGTGTAGTCATAGGCGGCTAACCTGAGTGCCCACCTCTGAATGCGGGCCGATGCATTTGCATTTATGGCCTTGTTGTCGACAAAAGGGACGTTAGGGGTTTGTGATCTGTCTCCAGCTCAAATTTCTTGCCAAACAGGTACTGGTGCATTTTCTTTACCACATATACACATGCGAGCGCCTCCTTTTCTACCATCCCGTAGCCCCTTTCTGCCTGGGACAGACTTCTGGAGGCATAAGCTACCGGCTGTAACTAACCCTTGGCATTGACATGCTGCAACACACCCCGACACCATAGGACGACGCATCGCACGTTAACACAAGTTTCTTACATGGGTCATATAGCGTTAACAGATTGTTGGAACATAACAAATTGCGTGCTCTATTAAAAGCCCTTTCCTGGCTGTCCCCCCAGACCCATTCGTGACCTTTGCATAGGAGCATGTGTAGCGGCTCTAGCAGTGTGTTCAATTTAGGAAGAAAGTTACCAGGTGTTGATGGCCTCATTACTGGCCGCATTGTCCCTTGTAATGGCGTGAATCGCTGTTCAGCTTGCCATTGTCTCTGTCGAACTCCCCCTCTGGGTTTGACTACATGTTGGGGCATGTCCAATTGCCCTTGTCTGCCTGGAGAACTGTTTGCTGCTTTAACAATGTTGAATCTCTGTCCCAACCATTCCTTAACACAGTACCTCTCGTCTGTTCTGCTAGTGGCCATGCTCGCGTGGTTTAAATCCCAGTTTCTTGTCGCCATTGATACGTCCTTACTATACAGTATAAATACACACAAGGCCCATGCTTGAGAGAAGGTCAGTCTGTGACCTGTCCTTTATTTCATAGCACTCAACTGAAGGAAGTGGGTGGAGCTTCCCCTTTTATACCTGAAGGTCCAGGTTAGGAGTTTCTCCCACAAGTTTACCACCTAGTGGCCATTGTTCTAACAGTGTCAGATTATACATGGGTTACAATGCTGGTACATGACAGTTATTGTGTTCAGAATAACTCCACAAGACTGTGTTGTAAGCTCAAACCATTGTGACCTTGGTCTCTTTAATGTAACTCCAAAGTGAGGAAGCAGCATGGTGGATTGCCTTTTATACCTGCTTGCCCAGGGTGCACAGGTGACCCTTGGGTCTCCCACAGGTGTGCCCCCTGGTGGCAAGTCTTACCATTGGTGAGGTTTGCATGCATAACAAAGGTCATCCAGTCTAATCCCAATTACCAGTTCTAGGTCCGTAACCCTGCAGGTTACTGCACTTTAAGTGTCCATCCAAACATCTCTTAAAAGTGTTGAGGGTTTCTGCATCCACCACTCTTCCAGGCAGCGAGTTCCCGATCCCCACAATCCTCTGCGTAAAGAAGGCCTCCCCCCCACTCAAATCCCTTCGAAACCTCCCACCAACAACCTTAAAACTATGCCCCCTCGTAATAGACCCCTCAACCAATTGAAATAGAACCTTACTATCCACTATGTCCAGGCCCCTCAATATTTTGTATAACTCAATAAGGTCTCCCCTCAACCTCCTCTGTTCCAATGAGAACAAATCCAGCCTATCTGTCCTTATAAATAAGATTCTCCATTCCAGGCAGCATCCTAGTAAATCCCCTCTGCACCCTCTCTAGTGCAATCACGTCCTTCCTATAATACGGCGACCAGAACTGCACGCAGCACTCCAGCTGTGGCCTAACCAAAGTATTATACAATATAAGAATAACCTCCCTGCTCTTATATTCTATGCCAATAAAGGCAAGCATTCTGCATGCCTTCTTAACCACCTTATCCACCTGACCTGTTACTTTCAGGGATCTGTGGACAAGCACTCCAAGGTCCCTTTGTTCATCTACACTATTAAGTGGCCTACCGCTTAATGTGTATACGCTTTCCTTATTAGCCCTCTCAAAGTGCATCACCTCACACTTCTCTGAATTAAATTCCATTTGCCACTGCTCTGCCCACCTGACCAGTAGATTGATATCCTCCTGCAGCCCATGACTTTCCTCTTCATTATCAACCACACAGCCAATTTTAGTGTCGTTTGCAAACTTCTTAATCATAGTCCCGATATTCAAATCTAAATCGTTGATATATACCACAAAAAGCAAAGGACCCAGTACTGAGCTGTACGGAATCCCACTGGAAACATCCTTCCAGTCACAAAAACATCCATCGATCATTACCCTTTGCTTCCTACCTCCAAACCAATTTTGGATCCAACTTACCACTTTGCCCTGTATCCCATGGGCTTCAACCTTCATGACCAGTGTACCATGTGGGACCTTATCAAAAGCCTTGCTAAAGTCCATATATACTACATTGTACGCACGACCCTCATCGACCCTCTTGGTTACCTCCTCAAAAATTTCAATCAGGTTAGTCAAACACGATCTTCCCTTAACAAATTCGCGCTGACTGTCCCTAATTAATCCTTGCCTTTCCAAATGTAGATTTATCCTGTCTTTCAGGATTTTTTCCCATAATTTTCCCACCACTGATGTTAGGCTGATAGGCCTATAATTACTCGACTTATCCCTTTCTCCATTCCTTAATAAGGGTACTACATTAGCAGTCTTCCAATCCTCCGGCACCATGCCCAAATCCAAAGAGGACTGGAAAATGATTGTCAAGGACTCTGCTATTTCCTCTTTCATTTGGTCAACAGCCTGGGATGCATTTCATCCGGGCCTGGGGACTTATCTACTTTCAAAGCTGCTAAACCTCTTAATACTTCCTCTCAATAGTGATAGGAGATTTAATTGTAAGGGGAATAGATGGGCGTTTCTGTGGCCGCAAATGAGACGCCAGGATGGGATGTTGCCTCCCTGGTGCAAGGTTCAAGGATGTATCGGAGCGGCTGCAGCGCATTCTGGAGGGGGAGGGTGAACAGTCAGCTGTCGTGGTACATATACCAACGATATAAGTAAAAAACAGGATGAGGTCCTACAAGCTGAGTTTAGGGAGCTAGAGGTTAAATTAAGAAGTAGGACCTCAAAGGTAGTAATCTCAGGATTGCTACCAGTGCCACATGCTAGTCAGAGTAAGAATGGCAGGATAGCTAAGATGAATACGTGGCTTGAGGAGCGGTGCAAGAGGGAGGGATTCAAATTCCTGGGACATTGGAACTGTAAAGTCCTGACCCTGCAGTACAGACTTACACGAGGCATATGCTGAAGTCAAGGTCACTCTGGACCCGCACCTTTATTTCACAGCTCTCGAGTGCCATACTTGCCTGAGACCTACCTTTATATACCTGTGTGGAACAGGTATGCAGTGTCTCTTGCAAGTGCACCCCTGGTGGTAAAGTATGCTTGTGGTTACCGGTCATAACTAGTTACAGTCATATATAGCATGGTAAGATACAGTTATATACAGTAGTGTGAGATACATGACATCACTCTCCCCCAAGGTCTTATTGTCTTGATAGATTCAGTCTCTCAGGTGGTCTATGCTCTCGCGTGGAGCGTCTTAGTTGTGGTTCAGTTGTTTGCCTTGGTGCCTGTTTTTCTTTCGGTGTGATTGCTGGTATCTCACCTGGGCTGTCTGTTGAGACTGCCCTTTCCTCAGGTTGTTCCCTCTGTCTGTCCACCAGGTGTGGTGTGAGTTCCCGTTGTAGTCTGCCTCTGGTTCAGCAGTGTTGTTGGTGAATCTACTTTTTACTTGGTCTACATGCCTCCGGCAGGTTTGGCCATTGTCCATTTTTACAACCAGTTTCCTTCCTTGCCTGTTACTGTCCCTGCAAGCCATTTGGGACCCCTGCCATAGTTTAGCACAAACAGTTTGTCCCCTATCTCATTCCACCTCCCCGTCAAATTTGGGTCATGGTACTCAGTTAGCTTCCGGCGCTTTTCCTCAACAATTTCATGCATGTCTGGGAGGATGAACGAGAGCCTAGTCTTTAAGGTTCGTTTCATCAATAGTTGCGTGGGGGGAACCCCAGTCAACGAATGCGGCCGAGATCTGTATGCCAGCAGCAGTCGCAACAGACGGCTCTGCAGCATGGGACCTTGAATTTTTAGCATGCCTCGTTTAACAATTTGCACTGCTCGCTCCGCCTGGCCATTGGAGGCCGGCTTGAACGGTGCTGTCTTAACGTGATTTATGCCGTGGTCAACGATAAAATCTTGAAATTCTGCGCTGGTGAAGCACGGACCATTATCACTGACCAATATGTCAGGAACTCCGTGCGTTGCAAACATGGTTCTAAGGCTCTCCACAGTGGTGGAAGTGGTGCTCGAGTTTAAAATGGTGCACTCGATCCATTTTAAAATGCATCGACGACTATGAGGAACATTTTGCCCATGAATGGGCCCGCATAGTCTACATGCACCCGCGACCACGGTTTGGTGGGCCAGGGCCAGGGGCTTAGGGGGACCTCCCTGGGGACATTACTGAGTGGGGCACAAATGGTGCACCGGCGGACGCAGAGCTCCAAGTCCGCGTCAATGCCAGGCCAACAGACGTGGGATCTGGCTGTGGCCTTCAAAAGGACAATCCCCGGGTGCTCGCGGTGGAGCTCCCGGACAAACGCCTCTCTGCCTCGCAAGCGCATAACTACTCGGCTGCCCCACATCAGGCAGTCTGCCTGTAGTGATAGTTCATGCATGCGCCTATGGAAAGGTTTGATCTCCTCGGGGCAGACATTACAAGCCTCTGCCCAGTCACCAGTTAAAACACATCTTTTGACTAAGGGTAACATGGGGTCGCTGGTCGTCCAGGCTCTGATTTGGCGAGCTGTCATGGGTGAACCTGTGGATTCAAAGGCATTGATTGCCATGACCATCTCACAGTCGTGTTCGTTGAACCCATCCGTGGTTGCCAGGGGCAACCTGCTAAGCGCGTCGGCACAGTTGTCTGTGCCTCGTCTGTGCCTTATTGTGTAGTTGTAAGACGCCAGCATGAGTGCCCATCGCTGCATGCGCACTGAGGCGTTGCCGTTTATTGCCTTGCACTCGGATAGCAGGGAGGTGAGGGCTTTGTGGTCGGTTTCTAACGCGAATTTGGCCCCGAAAATATATTGGTGCATCTTTTTGACGCCGTAAACCCACGCGAGCGCCTCCTTCTCAATCATACCGTACCCGCGCTCCACCGCGAAAGTGACCTGGAGGCATAAGCAATGGGTTGTAATTTACCCGCATCATTGATATGCTGTAAAACACACCCGACCCCGTACGCTGACGCATCACATGCAAGAACTAGCTTTTTACTTGGGTCAAAAAAGGCTAAAACACTTTTGGAACACAGAAGGTTGCGTGCCTTATTGAAGGCGCGTTCTGGGGCGTCCCCCCAAAACAAATCGCACCCCTTTCTGAGAAGCACAATGCGAGGCTCCAGCAGCGTGCTCAAGTTCTGCATAAAGTTCCCAAAGTAATTTAGTAGCCCGAGAAAGGCGCGCAGTTCCGAGACATTCCGGGGCCTGGGTGCCGGACGAATTGCTTCGGTTTTTGATTCTGTTGGGTGGATTCCATCAGCGGCAATCCTTCTGCCCAAAAGTTCAACCTCAAGCGCGAGAAACAGACACTTGGATTTCTTAAATCTTAGGCCTACCCAATCCAATCGACTTAGTACTTCCTCCAAATTGCGGAGATGAGAGTCGGTGTCCCTGCCCGTGATGAGTCTGTCATCTTGAAACACAAACGTCCCCGGGATGGACTTGAGCAGACTGTCCATGTTACGCTGGAATATAGCAGCTGCCAACCTGATAAGAACATAAGAACATAAGAACATAAGAATTAGGAACAGGAGTAGGCCATCTAGCCCCTCGAGACTGCTCCGCCATTCAAAAAGATCATGGCTGATCTGGCCGTGGACTCAGCTCCACTTACCCGCACGCTCCCCGTAACCCTTAATTCCCTTATTGGTTAAAAATCTATCTATCTGTGACTTGAATACATTCAATGAGCTAGCCTCAACTGCTTCCTTGGGAAGAGAATTCCACAGATTCACAACCCTCTGGGAGAAGAAATTCCTTCTCAACTCGGTTTTAAATTGGCTCCCCCGTATTTTGAGGCTGTGCCCCCTAGTTCTAGTCTCCGCGAACAGTGGAAACAACCTCTTTGCCTCTATCTTGTCTATCACTTTCATTATTTTAAATGTTTCTATAAGATCACCCCTCATCCTTCTGAACTCCAACGAGTAAAGACCCAGTCTACTCAATCTATCATCATAAGATAAGCCCCTCATCTCCGGAATCAGCCGAGTGAATCGTCTCTGTACCCACTCCAAAGCTAGTATATCCTTCCTTAAGTCAGGTGATCAAAACTACACGCAGTACTCCAGATGCGGCCTCACCAATACCCTATACAGTTGCAGCAGGACCTTCCTGCTTTTGTACTCCATCCCTCTCGCAATGAAGGCCAACATTCCATTCGCCTTTCTGATTACCTGCTGCACCTGCAAACTAACTTTTTGGGATTCATGCACAAGGAGCCGGCGCCTCACAACTTGAGCCGCCTCGGGGAAATCCCCTCCGTGCCTTTCAGTTCCGCGCGGAGGGGTTTCCTGTACGGGCTGCTCCTGCACACCCTCAACTTTGCCATCCTCGCCGGCCGTCCGGACACGCCATGGCGTACCATCTTGCCGTCCGGAGGAGGCGGGGGTCCCCGATGGAGGGCACTCTACGCAGGGGTCCTCCCACTATTCATCGGGGACTTGGCCTGGAGGGTGGTGCACGGAGCAGTGCCGTGCAATAAATTTTTAAGCCGGTTCACGGACTCCCAGGCCGCCTGCAATTTCTGCGGTCTGGAGGAGTCCGTGTTCCATGTTTTTATTGAATGCACGAGGTTGCAGCTCCTGTTCCACTATTTTGAAGGGGCTGCTCCTGAAATTCTGGCTGCACTTCAGTCCCACTCTCCTGATCTTTGGGCACCCTGTGCGGAGGGGAGCGGGTAGGTCCGAAGGCCTCCTCGTAGGACTGCTCCTGGGCACGGCCAAGGGTGCCATCAGCCGGTCCAGGCAGCGGGCGGTCGAGGGGGTCGTTCAACCTGACTGCCTGCCTCTCTTCCGCTCTTACATCCGGTCCAGGGTGTCCTTGGAGATGGAGCATGCGGTGTCCACCGGTACGCTCGCGGCCTTCCGCGAGAGGTGGGCACCGGAGGGACTGGAGTGCATCATCACGCCCGGCAACCAAATTTTAATTTGATTTTACGTTTTAAAGTTTAATTTGTTTTAATTGCCGGTGCTTTTAGTGTCCCCCTTCCCTTTTATAGGGGGCACTGGGGAAAATTGTGATTTTAGTGCCCAAAAAAAAAACCAAAAACCAAAAAAAAAAAAGGGGGGAAAAAAAGGGCCTTGAAAATGTCTGGAGTGTCACCCAGGTCGGGTGGCACCGTTTATTGTTTTTATGTTTTCACAGGTGAACTCAAAAGAGTTTCATGCACAAGGACCCCCAGGTCCCTCTGCACCTCAGCATGTTGTAATTTCTCCCCATTCAAATAATATTCCCTTTTACTATTTATTTCCCAAGATGGACGACCTCACACTTTCCGACATTGTATTCCACCTGCCAAACCTTAGCCCATTCGCTTAACCTATCTAAATCTCTTTGCAGCCTCTATGTGTCCTCTACACAACCCGCTTTCCCACTAATCTTTGTGTCATCTGCAAATTTTGTTACACTACACTCTGTCCCCTCGTCCAGGTCATCTATGTATATTGTAAACAGTTGTGGTCCCAGCACCGATCCCTGTGGCACAACACTAACCACCGATTTCCAACCCGAAAAGGACCCATTTATCCCAACTCTCTGCTTTCTGTTAGCCAGCCAATTCTCTATCCATGCTAATACATTTCCTCTGACTCCGCGTACCTTTTTCTTCTGCAGTAACCTTTTGTGTGGCACCTTATCGAATGCCTTTTGGAAATCTAAATACACCACATCCATCGGTACACCTCTATCCATCATGCTCGTTATATCCTCAAAGAATTCCAGTAAATTAGTTAAACATGATTTCCCCTTCATGAATCCATGTTGCGTCTGCTGGATTGCACTATTACTATCTAGATGTCCCGCTATTTCTTCCTTAATGATAGTTTCAAGCATTTTCCCCACTACAGATGTTAAACTAACCGGCCTATAGTTATCTGCCTTTTGTCTGCCCCCTTTTTTAAACAGAGGCGTTACATTAGCTGCTTTCCAATCTGCTGGTACCTCCCCAGAGTCCAGAGAATTTTGGAAGATTATAACGAATGCATCTGCTATAACTTCCGCCATCTCTTTTAATACCCTGGGATGCATTTCATCAGGACCAGGGGGCTTGTCTACCTTGAGTCCCATTAGTCTGTCCAGCACTACCTGCCTAGTGATAGTAATTGCCTCAAAGTCCTCCCTTCCCACATTCCCGTGACCAGCAATTTTTGGCATGGTTTTTGTGTCTTCCACTGTGAAGACCGAAGCAAAATAATTGTTTAAGGTCTCAGCCATTTCCACATTTCCCATTATTAAATCCCCCTTCTCATCTTCTAAGGGACCAACACTTACTTTAGTCACTCTTTTCCATTTTATATATCTGTAAAAGCTTTTATTGTCTGTTTTTATGTTTTGCGCAAGTTTACTTTCGTAATCTATCTTTCCTTTCTTTATTGCTTTCTTAGTCATTCTTTGCTGTTGTTTAAAATTTTCCCATTCTTCTAGTTTCCCACTAACCTTGGCCACCGTATACGCATTGATTTTTAATTTGATACTCTCTTTTATTTCCTTGGTTATCCACGGCTGGTTATCCCTTCTCTTACCGTCCTTCTTTTTCACTGGAATATATTTTTGTTGAGCACTATGAAAGAGCTCCTTAAAAGTCCTCCACTGTTCCTCAATTGTACCACTGTTTAGTCTGTGTTTCCAGTCTACTTTAGCCAACTCTGCCCTCATCCCACTGTAGTCCCCTTTGTTTAAGCATAGTACGCTCGTTTGAGACACTACTTCCTCACCCTCAATCTGTATTACAAATTCAACCATATTGTGATCACTCATTCCGAGAGGATCTTTTACTAGGAGATCGTTTATTATTCCTGTCTCATTACACAGGACCAGATCTAAGATAGCTTGCTCCTTTGTAGATTATGTAACATACTGGTCTAAGAAACAATCCCATATGCATTCTATGAATTCCTCCTCCAGGCTACCCCGTGTGATTTGATTTGACCAATCGATATGTAGGTTAAAATCCCCCATGATTACTGCCGTTCCTTTTTCACATGCCTCCATTATTACCTTTATTATTGCCTGCCCCACCGTGAAGTTATTACTTGGGGGCCTATAAACTACGCCCACCAGTGACTTTTTCCCCTTACTATCTCTAATCTCCACCCACAATGATTCAACATTTTGTTCCTTAGAGCCAATATCGTCTCTCACAACTGCCCTGATATCATTCTTTATTAACAGAGCTACCCCACCTCCTTTCCCTTCTTGTCTATCTTTCCGAATTGTCAGATACCCCTGTATGTTTAATTCCCAGTCTTGGCCACCCTGCAACCACGTTTCTGTAATGGCCACCAAATCATACCCATTTGTAATGATTTGTGCCATCAACTCATTTACTTTATTTCGAATGCTGCGTGCGTTTAGGTGGAGTGTTTTAATACTAGTTTTTAATCCATGATTTTTAGTTTTGACCCCTCCTGCAGCCCCTTTATATTCAGTGGTCCTTTTTGTTTTTTGCCTTGGGGTTCTCTGCGCTCCACTTTTACTCATCTCCTTTCTGTCTTTTGCTTTTGTCTCCTTTTTGTTTCCCTCTGTCTCCCTGCATTGGTTCCCATCCCCCTGCCATATTAGTTGAACTCCTCCCCAACAGCACTAGCAAACACTCCCCCTCGGACATTGGTTCCGGTCCTGCGCAGGTGCAGACCGTCCAGTTTGTACTGGTCCCACCTCCCCCAGAACCGGTTCCAATGCCCCAGGAATTTGAATCCCTCCCTGCTGCACCACTGCTCAAGCCACGTATTCATCTGAGCTATCCTGCGATTCCTACTCTGACTAACACGTGGCACTAGTAGCAATCCCGAGATGACTATTTTGAGGTCCTACGTTTTAATTTAGCTCCTAGCTCCTTAAATTCGACTCGTAGAACCTCATCCCTTTTTTTTACCTATATCTTTGGTACCAATGTGCACCACGAAAACTGGCTGCTCACCCTCCCTTTTCAGAATGTCCTGCACCCGCTCCGAGACATCCTTGACCCTTGCACCAGGGAGACAACATACCATCCTGGAATCTCGGTTGCGGCCGCAGAAACGCCTATCTATTCCCCTTACAATCGAATCCCCTATCACTATCGCTCTCCCACTCTATTTCCTGCCCTCCTGTGCAACAGAGCCAGCCATGGTGCCATGAACTTGGCTGCTGCTGCCCTCCCCTGGTGAGTCATCCCCCTCAATAGTACTAAAAACGAATGGGCATCGATTGCACATAAAATGTGTGTTGATGGTGGTGAGTAGCTTAGACTCTTCAGTCAGTTCTTGCGTCATAAGATGTGAGATCTAGTTTCGAGAAAAGTTTTCCTCCAGCCAATGTGGCAAATAGATCCTCTGCTCAGGGCAGCGGGTATTGGTCCTGTCGGGAGACTCTGTTTATGGTAGACTTGTAATCCCCACAGATTCGTACGGATCCATCAGGCTTCATGACGGGGACGATGGGACTTGCCCAGTCACTAAATTCCACGGGTGAGATAATGCCTTCCTGCAGAAGCCGGTCAAGTTCGTGTTCAATCTTTTCCCTCATCACATAAGGCACAGCTCTCGCCTTGTGATGGACCGGTCTGGCATCCTGTGTGATATAGATTTTAACTTTAGCCCCTTTGAAGGTGCCCACACCTGGCTGAAAGAAATGTTCAAAACGACTTAGAACTGTTGAGCAGGAGGTCTGTTCCTATGACAACATGGCGTGAACATCATCCCATTTCCAATTTAGTATTGCCAGCCAGCTTCTCCCCAACAGTGCTGGGAGATCTCCGGGGATAATCCACAGGGGAAGTCGGTTCACCGTCCCTTTGTGTGACTGAGAGCATGGCGCTGCCAAGGACTGGGTCGATTTCTTTGGTATAGGTCCTTAGTTTGGTGTCGATCCTTGTGACTTTTTGTCTGTCGCTTTTGTGCGGCCACAGCTGTTCAATTTGTTGGATGATCATGAGAGATTGACGAGCTCCTGTGTCCAGTTCCATGTTGATGGGTATCCCGTTGAGTAGGACCCTCATCATTATTGGAGGCGTCTTGTTGTAAGAACAGTGGACATGATGCCCTGTATAGTTGCAGTTTCTGCAAACGGCATGCTGAAATCGACACCCCCTTGAGGAGTGCCTTCCCCCACATCTCGAGCACAGACCGCTTCCATTGTTTCTGAAGGATGAGCTGCATCTGGCTGAGCTGCATGAGCTTCTCTCAGTCTGTAGTTGATTGCTCGCATTGTGGGTTGATGAGGTGTGAACAGCCGTTCATGTGGCCCTTGATGGCTACTGGCGCCACTGCCTGTTGTTGAAGGCCTGCTCTCCTGCCTTTGTCTGTGTGTGGGGGTAGCGGTTTGTTTCACAATGTGAACCCCTTGTTCCGATGTTTTATTAGTTGTCGTACCCGCAGTATAGATCAACCTCGTTTCTTCTTCTCCTGCCAAGAATGTCTGTGCGACCAGTGCTGCTGCCTCTAGGGTCAAGTTCTTCATCTTTATAAGCTTTCGGAATATGCCTGCATGGCCTATTCCTTCAATAAAAAAGTCTCTCAGTACTTCTCTCCTTAGTTCATTGGAGAACTTACATAAATTAGCCAGCCTCCGAAGTTCCGCCACAAAGTCGGGTATGCTCTGGCCCACACAGCGTCTGTAGTTGTAGAACCTGTGTCTGGCCATCTGTAAGCTGCTCGCTGGCTTCAGGTGGTCTCTCACCAGTGTGCTCAACTCCTCAAACGACTTGCTTGCTGGTTTCTCGGATGCCAGCAGGTCTTTCATTAAAGCGTATGTTTTCGAGCCACAGCTGGTCAAGAGATGGGCTCTTCTCTTGTCTGCCTTATCATCGCCCAACCAGTCTTTGGTTACAAAGCTTTGCTGGAGCCTTTTGATAGTGTCCTCCCAATTGTCTCCAGCATTGTATTTCTCATCTGAGCCGTTGGTAGCCATTTTGTGGATTCTGTGATCCCGTAACTCATCGCCACTATAAAGTCCTGACCCTGCAGTACAGACTTACACGAGGCACATGCTGAAGTCAAGGTCACTCTGGACCTGCACCTTTATTTCACAGCTCTCGAGTGCCACCCTTGCCTGAGACCTGACTTTATATACCTGTGTGGAACGGGTATGCAGTGTCTCCTACAAGTGCCACCCCTGGTGGTAAAGTATGCTTGTGGTTACAGATCATAACTAGTTACAGTCATGTATAGCATGGTAAGATACAGTTATATACAGTAGTGTGAGATACATGACAGGAACTGGTTCTGGGGGAGGTGGGACCAGTACAAACCGGACAGTATACACCTTGGCAGGACTGGAACCAATGTCCTCGAGGGAGTGTTTGCTAGTGCTGTTGTGCAGGGGTTAAATTAATATGGCAGGTGGATGGGAACCTACGCAGGGAGACAGAGGGAAGTAAAATGGAGGCAGAAGCAAAAGATAGAAAGAAGAAAAGTTAAAGTGGAAGGCAGAGAAACCAAAGGCAAAAATCAAAAAGGGCAACATTACAGCAAAATTCAAAAGGGACCAAGTGTGTTAAAAAGATGAGCCTGAATGCTCTGTACCTCACTGCAAGGAGTATTCGTAATACGGTGGATGAATTAACTGCGCAGGCAGCTATTAACGAATATGATATCATTGAGATTACAGAGACATGGCTCCAGGTGACCAAGGCTGGGAACTCAACATCCAGGGGTATTCAACATTCAGGAAGGATAGACAGAAAGGAAAAGGAGGTGGGGTAGCGTTGCTAGTAAAAGCGGAAATTAACACAATAGTAAGGAAGGACATGAGCTTGGATGATGTGGAATCTGTATGGGTAGAGCTGCAGAATACCAAAGGGCAGAAAGCGCTAGTGGGAGTTGTGTACAGACCACCAAACAGTAGTAGTGAGGTTGGGGACAGCATCAAACAAGAAATTAGGCATGAGTGCAATAAAGGTACAGCAGTTATTATGGGCGACTTTAATCTACATATAGATTGGGCAAACCAAACTGGTAACAATACGGTGGAGGAGGATTTCCTGGAGTGTGTTCGGGATGGTTTTCTAGACCAATATGTCGAGTAACCAACTAGAGGGCTGGCCATCCTAGACTGGGTGAAGTGTAATGAGAAAGGACTAATTAGCAATCTTGTTGTGCGAGGCCCCTTGGGGAAGAATGACCATAACATGGTTGACTTCTTTATTAAGATGGAGAGTGACACGTATATTCAGAGACTAGGGTCCTGAACTTAAGGAAAGGTAACTTTGATTGTATGAGACGTGAATTGGCTAGAATAGACTGGAGAATGATACTGAAAGGGTTGACGGTGGATAGGTAATGGCAAACATTTAACGATCACATGGATGAACATCAACGATTGTACATCCCTGTCTGGAGTAAAAATAAAATGGGGAAGGTGGCTCAACCGTGGCTAACAAGAGAAATTAAGGATAGTGTTAAATCCAAGGAAGAGGCATATAAATTGGCCAGAAAAAGCACCAAACCTGAGGACTGGGAGAAATTTAGAATTCAGCAGAGGAGGACAAAAGGTTTAATTAAGAGGGGGAAATAGAGTAGAGAATAAGCTTGCAGGGAACATAAAAACTGACTGCAAAAGCTTCTATAGATATGTGAAGAGAAAAAGATTAATAAAGACAAATGTAGGTCCCTTGCAGTCAGAATCAGGTGAATTTATAATGGGGAACCAAGAAAGGGCAGACCAATTGAATAACTACTTTGGTTCTGCCTTCACGAAGGAAGACACAAATAAACCTTCCGGAAGTACTAGGGGTCCGAGGGTCCAGTGAGAAGGAGGAACTGAAGGATATCCTTATTAGGCGGGAAATTGTGTTAGGGAAATTGATTGGATTGAAGGCCGATAAATCCCCAGGGCCTGATAGTCTGCATCCCAGAGTACTTAAGGAAATGGCCCTAGAAATAGTGCATGTATTGGTGATCATTTTCCAACAGTCTATTGACTCTGGATCAGTTCCTATGAACTGGAGGGTAGCTAATGTAACACCACTTTTTAAAAAAGGAGGGAGAGAGAAAACAGGGAATTATAGACCGGTTAGCCTGACATCAGTAGTGGGGGAAAATGTTGAAATCAATTATTAAAGATGAAATAGCAGCGCATTTGGAAAGCAGTGACAGGATCGGTCCAAGTCAGCATGGATTTATGAAAGGGAAATCATGCTTGTCAAAGCTTCTAGAATTCTTTGAGGATGTAACTAGTAGAGTGGACAAGGGAGAACCAGTGGATGTGCTGTATTTGGACTTTCAAAAGGCTTTTGACAAGGTCCCACACAAGAGATTAGTGTGCAAAATTAAAGCACATGGTATTGGGGGTAATGTATTGACGTGCATAGAGAACTGGTTGGCAGACAGGAAACAGAGAGTCAGGATAAATGGGTCCTTCTCAGAATGGCAGGCAGTGACTAGTGGGGTGCCGCTGGGCTCAGTGCTGGGACCCCAGCTACTTACGATATACATCAATGATTTAGATGAAGGAATTGAGAGTAATATCTCCAAGTTTGCAGATGACACTAAACTGGGTGGCGGTCTGAGCTGTGAGGAGGATGATAAGAGGCTGCAGGATGATATGGACAGGTTAGGTGAGTGCACAAATGCAATGCAGATGCAGTAATGTGGATAAATGTGAGGTTATCCACTTTGGTGGAAAAACATTAAGGCAGAATATTATCTGAATGGTGGCAGATTAGGAAAAGGGGAGGTGCAATGAGACCTGGGCGTCATGGTACATCAGTCATTGAAAGTTGGCATGCAGATACAGCAGGCATTGAAGAAGACAAATGGCATGTTGGCCTTCATAGCTAGGGGATTTGAGTATGGGAGCAGGGAGGTCTTAATGCATTTGTACGGGACCTTGGTGAGGCCTCACCTGGAATATTGTGTTCAGTTATGGTCTCCTAACCTGAGGAAGGACGTTCTTGCTATTAAGGGAGTGCAGCGAAGGTTCACCAGACTGATTCCCGGGATGGCAGGACTGACATATGAGGAGAGACTGGATTGACTGGGCCTGTATTCACTGGAGTTTAGAAGAATGAGAGGGGATCTCATCGAAGCATATAAAATTCTGATGGGACTGGACAGGTTAGATGCAGGAAGAATGTTCGTGATGTTGGGGAAGTCCATAGCCAGGGGTCACAGTCTAAGGATAAGGGGTAAGCCACTTAGGACCGAGATGAGGAGAAACTTCTTCACTCAGAAAGTTGTTAACCTGTGGAATTCCCTACCGCAAAGAGCTGTTGATGCTAGCTCGTTAGATATATTCAAGAGCGAGTTAGATATGGCCCTGATGGCTAAAGGGATTAAGGGGTATGGAGAGGAAGCATTAAAGGGGTACTGAGGTGAATGATCAGCCATGATCTTGTTGAATGGTGGTGCAGGCTCGAAGGGCCGAATGGTCTACTCCTGCACCTACTTTCTTTGTTTCTATGTTTCTGTTTCTCTCACTATATTTATTTCATCCAGAATATCACACTCCTCCTCGATAGCTGTATCTGCATTGCCCCTTTCCTTTGTGTAAACAGATGCAAAGTATTCGTTAATCTTACCGACATCTTCTGCCTCCACACCAACATTAACCTCATGGTCTCTAATCGGCCCTACCCTTTCTTTAGTTACCCTCTTACTCTTAATATATTTATAGAACATCTTAGGGTTTTCCTTAATTTTACTAGCCAAGAATTTCTCGTGCTCTCTTTTAGCATTCCTAATATCCTTTTTAATTTCGCCTCTTAACTTTCTATTGTCCTCTAAAGATTCTGTAGTATTTTGCCGTTGGTATATGACATAAGCGTCCCTTTTTTTCATTAGCCTCCCCTGTAAGAATTATTATTCCCAACCTTTAAGGGCACATGTTTGGTCCGAGCCTTCCGGATCTCCTCCTTGAATGCCTCCCACTGTTCCAACACTGATTTACCCACAAGTAGCTGTTTCCAGTCCACTATGGCCAAATCATTCCTTAACTTAGCAAAATTAGCTTTTCCCCAATTCGGGACTTTTATTCCAGGCCTATCCTTATCCTTATTCATAACCAACTTGAATTTGACTGAATTATAGGCACCCAAGTGCTCTCCCACTAATACCCCTTCCACCTGCCCAGCTTCAGTCCCCAAAACTAAATCCAAGACCGCCCCCTCTCGTGTGGGGCTTGCTACATACTGACTAAAAAAGTTCTCTTGAATGCATTTCAAGAATTACGCACCCTCTATACCCTTCACACTATATTTGTCCCAATCAATATTTGGATAGTTAAAATCCTACTATTACTACCCTATGGTTTTTGGACTTCACAACAATTTCCCTACATATTTTCTCTTCTATCTCCCTCCCACTGTTTGGGGTCTATAATACACACCCAGCAGTGTGAGCGCCCCTTTTTTATTTTTCAATTCGACCCATATGGCCTCATTTGATGATCCCTCTAACATATCATCTCTCCTTACCGCTATAATAGTTTCTTTAATCAGTACCACGACACCCCCTTCCCTTTTTACCCCCTTCTCCATCTTGTCTAAAAATCCTGTAACCAGGAATATTAATCTGCCAAACCTGCCCCTCTTTCAGCCATGTTTCTGTAATGGCTATAATGTTATACTCCTAAGTGTCTACCTGTGCTCTTAGCTCATCCGCCTTATTCACTATACTCCTTGCATTAAAGTATATACTATTTAGCACAGGAAGACCTCCTTGCTTACTACTTACTAAGCCTTGTTTCCTCTGTCTTACAGATTTGCTTTCTAGGTTCTTGCTATCCAATTTCTGCTTTACTTCCTTCCCTATTGAATTTGTTCTCAGGTTCCCAACCCCTGCCATGCTAATTTAAACTCTCCCCAACAGCACTAGCAAAACTCCCCGCGAGGATATTGGTCACGGTTCTGTTGAGGTGCAACCTGTCCAATTTGTACAGGTCCCATCTCCCCCAGAAGTGGTCCCAATACCTCAAGAATTTAAAGCCCTCCCTCCTACACCAACTCTCCAGCCACGTGTTCATCCTCTCTATCCTTTTATTCTTGTACTCATTAGCACGTGGCACCGGTAGTAACCCGGAGATTGCTACCTTTGAGGTCCTACCCTTTAATTTTCTTCCTAGCTCCCTGAATTCTGCTTGTAGGACCTCATTCCTCTTTTTACCTCTGTCGTTGGTCCCGATATGGACCACGACCTCGAGCTGTTTACCCTCTCCCCCCAGAATGCCCTGCGTCCGCTCTGTGACATCCTTGACCCTGGCACCAGGGAGGCACCAAACCATTCGGGAGTCACGTCTACAGCCGCAGAAACGCCTGACTGTTCCCCTAACTATAGAATCCCCTATCACTGGAGCTCTTTTATTCTTTGTCCCTCTCCCCTGTGCAGCTGAGCCACCCGTGGTGCCTTGGAATTGGCTCTAGCTGCACTCCCCAGAGGCACCATCGCCCTTACCAATACTCAAAAGTGAATATCGGTTTGAAAGCGAGATGGACTCCTGGGGGTCTCCTGCGCTACCTGCCTAGCATTCTTACTACCTCTGGTGGTCACCTACTTCCCCTCTGCGTGCACACCTTTAAGCTATGGGGTGACCACCTCCTGAAACGTGCTATCCACGTAGCTCTCAGCCTTGTGGATGCACCGTATTGACTCCACCCGCTGTTCCAGCTCCGCAACGTGGAGCTCGAGTAATTGATGTTGGAGACATTTCCTGCACACATGGTTGTCTAGGCTGCACGGATCGTCCAGGACTTCCCACATGCCGCAGGATGTGCACTCCATGGGACTGAGCTGCCCTGCCATCCCTCTAGTTAGACTTATCTAGTTTAAAATCTATTTAAAAAGAAATAGAGAAAAGAGAGATATTTACCAACTCACCTCATGGACCTCTGTGGCCTCCCAAACACACCGACCTCTGTGGCCTCCCGGCCTCTCGGCCTCCGAACTCCTGACCTCTCGGCCTCCGAACTCCGACCTCTTGGCCTCCGAACTCCCGTCCTCCGAACTTCTGATGTCTCGGCCTCCAAACTCCTGACCTCTCGGCCTCTGAACTCCTGACCTCTCGGCCTCCGAACTCCCGACCTCACGGCCTCCGAACTCCGGGCCTCCGAACTTCTGACGTCTTGGCCTCCGGACTCCCGACCTTTCGGCCTCCGAACTCCCGGCCTCCAAACTTCTGACGTCTCGGCCTCCGGACTCCCTACCTCTCGGACTCCCGACCTCTTGGACGCTGAACTCCCGACCTCCGAGCTCCCGACCTCTGTGGCCTCCAAATTCCGAACTCCCGGACTCTGAACTTCCGACCTCTTGAATTCAGAACTCCCGACCTCTGTGACCTCTCGGCCTCCGACTAATGGAGGGAATATTCGAACTGGGGGCATAGTCTCAGGATAAGGAGTTGGTCATTTAAGATTGAGATGAGGAAGAATTTCTTCACTCAGGATTGTGAATCTTTGGAATTCTCTACTCCAAAGGGCAGTGGATGATCAATCATTGAATATATTCAAGGCTGTGATCGATAGATTTTTGGACTCTAGGGGAATCAAGGGATATGGGAATCGGGCAGGAAAATGGAGTTGAGGTTGAAGATCAATTATGATCTTATTGAAAGGCACAGCAGGCTCAAGAGGCCATATGGACTACTCCTGCTCCTAATTCTTATGTTCTTGCAGCTTGACTCGATTTCATGCACCCAGCCACCAGTTCAGATACTGACACTCTGAGTACTTTAGAGGATAGGTTAAGACGCGGAATCTGCATGTGACAGATATATCGTCAGGCCCAGATGAAAAGTATCCCAGGCTGTTAAAAGAAGCAAGGGAGGAAATAGGGATATCTTTGATTATAATTTTCCAGTCCTCTCTAGCTACAGGTGTGGACTGGAGGACTGCTAACATTGTACTATTGTTTAAAAAGTGAGAAAGGGATAGACCGAGTAATTACAGGCCAGTCAGCCTAGCCTCGCTGGTGGGCAAATTATTGGAAGAAATTCTGAGGAACAGTATTAATCGTCATTTGGAAAGACACGGATTAATCAAAGACAGCTTGGATTTGTTAAGGGAAGATTGTGTCTGACTAACTTGATTGTAATTTTTGAGGAGGTAACAAGGAGGGTCGATGAGGGTAGCGCATTTGATGTAGTCTACATGGACTTTAGCAAGGCTTTTGTCACGGTCCCACAATGCAAACTGTTCAGAAAAGTATAAGCTCATGGTATCCAAGGGAAAGTGGCAAGTTGAATCCAAAATAAGCTCCATGGCAGGAAGCAAAGGGTAATTTTGTGCTTGGAAGGCTGTTTCCAGATAGAGTGGATAGGAAGTCCTATTTCTATCCGTGAGGCGGGAGTGCGTGGCGTTGGTGAGGTCTATAAAGGCCCAGCGGCAGCGAGAGGTGGCGGCAGTCCATGAGGCGGGAGTGCATGGCTTTGGTGAGGCCAATAAAGGCCCAGCTTGTGCAGCTGCAGCGGGGAGAGAAGGCAAAAAAGAAGTAGAAAGAAATCAAAAGGTGACGTCACAGCCAAGGGGGTAAGTGATTGGCTGGTGATTGGTGAGTAGCTTTTCTTTTTATTTTTTATATCAGTAAGTAAGCTGTTAACATTGTTGTTGCCAATTCAAGGGTATCTAAGGGTTAAGTCATGGCAGGAGAGCTCGGTCACGTGATATGCTCCTCCTGTACCATGTGGGAACTCAGGGACACTTCCGGTGTCCCTGACGACTACGTGTGCGGGAAGTGTATCCTCCTCCAGCTCCTGACGGACCGCGTTGCGGAATTGGAGCTGAGGGTGGATTCACTCTGGGGCATCCACGATGCTGAGAATGACGCGAGTAGCACGTGTAGCGAGTTGGTCTTACCGCAGGTGAAGGGTCCACAGCCAGCTAGGGAATGGAAGACCAGCAGGAAGAGTAGTGCAAGGAAGGTAGTGCAGGGGTCCCCTGCGGTCATCCCCCTGCAAAACAGATACACTGCTTTGAGTACTGTTGAGGGGGATGACTCATCAGGGGAGGGCAGCAGCAGCCAAGTTCATGGCACCGTGGCGGGCTCTGTTGCACAGGAGGGCAGGAAAAAGAGTGGGAGAGCGATAGTGATAGGGGATTCAATTGTAAGGGGAATAGATAGGCGTTTCTGCAGCCACAACCGAGACTCCAGGATGGTATGTTGCCTTCCTGGTACAAGGGTCAAGGATGTCTCGGAGCGGGTACAGGACATTCTAAAAAGGGAGGGAGAACAGCCAGTTGTCGTGGTGCACATTGGTACCAACGACATAGGTAAAAAAAGGGATGAGATCCTACGAGTCGAATTTAAGGAGCTAGGAGCTAAATTAAAACGTAGTACATCAAAAGTAGTAATCTCGGGATTGCTACCAGTGCCACGTGCTAGTCAGAGTAGGAATCGCAGGATAGCTCAGATGAATACATGGCTTGAGCAGTGGTGCAGCAGGGAGGGATTCAAATTCCTGGGGCATTGGAACAGGTTCTGGGGGAGGTGGGACCAGTACATACCGGACGGTCTGCACCTGGGCAGGACCAATGTCCTAGGGGGAGTGTTTGCTAGTGCTGTTGGGGAGGAGTTAAACTAATATTGCAGGGGGATGGGAACCAATGCAGGGAGACAGAGGGAAACAAAAAGGAGACAAAAGCAAAAGACAGAAAGGAGATGAGTAAATGTGGAGGGCAGAGAAACCCAAGGCAAAAAACAAAAAGGGCCACTGAATATAAAGGGGCTGCAGGAGGGGTCAAAACTAAAAATCATTGTTTAAAAACTAGGATTAAAACACTCTACCTAAATGCACGCAGCATTCGAAATAAAGTAAATGAATTGACGGCACAAATCATTACAAATGGGTATGATTTGGTGGCCATTACAGAAACATGGTTGCAGGGTGGCCAAGACTGGGAATTAAACATACAGGGGTATCTGACGATTCAGAAAGATAGACAAGAAGGGAAAGGAGGTGGGGTAGCTCTGTTAATAAAGGATGATATCAGGGCAGTTGTGAGAGACGATATTGGCGCTAATGAACAAAATGTTGAATCATTGTGGGTGGTGATTAGAGATAGAAAGGGGAAAAAGTCACTGGTGGGCGTAGTTTATAGGCCCCCAAATAATAACTTCACGGTGGGGCAGGCAATAATCAAGGGAATAATGGAGGCATGTGAAAAATGAACGGCAGTAGCCATGGGGGATTTTAACCTACATATCGATTGGTCAACTCAAATCACATGGGGTAGCCTGGAGGAGGAATTCATAGAATGCATACGGGATTGTTTCTTAGAACAGTATGTAACAGAACCTACAAGGGAGCAAGCTATCTTAGATATGGTCCTGTGTAATGAGACAGGAAAAATAAATGATCTCCTCGTAAAAGATCCTCTCGGAATGAGTGATCACAGTATAGTTGAATTTGTAATATAGATTGAGCGTGAGGAAGTTGTGGCAGAAACGAGCGTACTATGCTTAAATAAAGGAGTCTACAGTGGGATGAGGGCAGAGTTGGCTATAGTAGACTGGAAACACAGACTAAACGGTGGCACAATTGAGGAACAGTGGAGGACTTTTAAGGAGCTCTTTCATAGTGCGCAACAAAAATATATTCCAGTGAAAAAGAAGGGCGGTAAGAGAAGGGATAACCAGCCGTGGATAACCAAGGAAATAAAGGAGAGTATCAAAGCAAAGACCAATGCATATAAGGTGGCCAAGGTTAGTGGCAATCTAGAGGATTGGGAAAATTTTAAACAACAGCAAAGTATGACTAAAAAAGCAATAAAGAAAGGAAAGATACATTACGAAGGTAAACTTGCGCAAAACATAAAAACAGATAGTAAAAGCTTTTACCGATATATAAAACGGGAAAGAGTGACTAAAGTAAATGTTGGTCCCTTAGAAGATGAGAAGGGGGATTTAATAATGGGAAATGTGGAAATGGCTGAGACCTTAAACAATTATTTTGCTTCGATCTTCACAGTGGAAGACACAAAAACCATGCCAAAAATTTCTGGTCACAGGAATGTGGGAAGGGAGGACCTTGGGACAATCACTATCACTAGAGCGGGTAGTGCTGGACAGGCTAATGGGACTCAAGGTAGACAAGTCCCCTGGTCCTGATGAAATGCATCCCAGGGTATTAAAAGAGATGGCGGATGTTATAGCAGATGCATTCGTTATAATCTACCAAAATTCTCTGGACTCTGGGGAGGTACCAGCAGATTGGAAAGCAGCTAATGTAACGCCTCTGTTTAAAAAAGGGGGCAGACAAAAGGCAGGTAACTATAGGCCGGTTAGTTTAACATCTGTAGTGGGGAAAATGCTTGAAACTATCATTAAGGAAGAAATAGCGGGACATCTAGATAGGAATAGTGCAATCAAGCAGACACAGCATGGATTCATGAAGGGGAAATCATGTTTAACTAATTTACTGGAATTCTTTGAGGACTAACGAGCATGGTGGATAGAGGTGTACCGATGGATGTGGTGTATTTAGATTTCCAAAAGGCATGCGATAAGTTGCCACACAAAAGGTTACTGCAGAAGATAGAGGTACACGGAGTCAGAGGAAATGTATTAGCATGGATAGAGAATTGGCTGGCTAACAGAAAGCAGAGAGTCGGGATAAATGGGTCCTTTTCGGGTTGGAAATCGGTGGTTAGTGGTGTGCCACAGGGATCGGTGCTGGGACCACAACTGTTTACAATATACATAGATGACCTGGACGAGGGGACAGAGTGTAGTGTAACAAAATTTGCAGATGACACAAAGATTAGTGGGAAAGCGGGTTGTGTAGAGGACACAGAGAGACTGCAAAGAGATTTGGATAGGTTAAGCGAATGGGCTAAGGTTTGGCAGATGGAATACAATGTCGGAAAATGTGAGGTCATCCACCTTGGGAAAAAAAACAGTAAAAGGGAATATTATTTGAATGGGGATAGATTACAACATGCTGAGGTGCTGAGGGACCTGGGGGTCCTTGTGCATGAATCCCAAAAAGTTAGTTTGCAGGTGCAGCAGGTAATCAGGAAGGCGAATGGAATGTTGGCCTTCATTGCGAGAGGGATGGAGTACAAAAGCAGGGAGGTCCTGCTGCAACTGTATAGGGTATGGGAAGGCCGCACCTGGAGTACTGCGTGCAGTTTTGGTCACCTTACTTAAGGAAGGATAAAATGGCTTTGGAGGGGGTACAGAGACGATTCACTAGGCTGATTACGGAGATGAAGGGGTTACCTTATGATGATAGATTGAGTAGACTGGGTCTTTACTCATTGGAGTTCAGAAGGATGAGGGGTGATCTTATAGAAACATTTAAAATCATGAAAGGGATAGACAAGATAGAGGCAGAGAGGTTGTTTCCACTGGTCGGGGAGACGAGAACTAGGGGGCACAGCCTCAAAATACGGGGGAGCCAATTTAAAACCGAGTTGAGAAGGAATTTCTTCTCCCAGAGGGTTGTGAATCTGTGGAATTCTCTTCCCAAGGAAGCAGTTGAGGCTAGCTCATTGAATGTATTCAAATCACAGATAGATAGATTTTTAATCAATAAGGGAATTAAGGGTTATGGGGAGCAGGCGGGTAAGTGGAGCTGAGTCCACGGTCAGATCAGCCATGATCTTATTGAATGGCGGAGCAGGCTCGAGGGGCTAGATGGCCTACTCCTGTTCCTAATTCTTATGTTCTTATGTTCTTATGTTCTTATATTCTCTTAGCAAAAAGGTCAATAACCCGGGGCCATAGATTTAAAGTAATTGGTAGAAGGATTAGAGGGGAGTTGAAATGAATGTTTTTCACCCAGAGGGTGGTTGGGGTCTGGAACTCACTGCCTGAAAGGGTGGTAGAGGCAGAAATCCTCATCGCATTTAAAACGCACTTGGATGTGCACTTGAAGTGCCGTAACCTACAGGGCTACGGACCAAGAGCTGGAAAGTAGGATTTGACTGGGTAGCTCTTAACAGACGACACAGACGCAGTGGGCCAAATGGCCTCCTTTTGTGCCATAAATATTTATGATTTTGTGGTGAGACACCGGGCACAAATGGCCTGCAGCGAGGGCAGCGAGAAAGGTTAATACAAGTTCCAGCTCCCCGGAGGACAAAGTCACACACGAGTTCTGCTGCAGAAGACTCAGATGAGATTTTTGATGGGGAAGCCTACAGAAGAAGGGTGATGGGAAAGCCAGTCATGCTGCATCCATGATCATGAGCAAGAGGCTTACAGTGTTTGAGATCAGTAAATAATTTCACTCCTCAACAGAAACATACCTATTTCTCATCAATACTCGACTCAATAACTGAACCTAAACAATAGTTGTTGTTCAATGTCTGCAAAAAACGTAAGACTCGCAGTGAAATTCACATCCACTTCCGTTGATGCAGCTCTTGGTAATTAAATGTTATTCCATTTATTGATCCAGGTCAATAGTATAATTCCCTCTGCCTAAACTGAAAACCAAACATGATCGAAATATATTCGCAACTTGTGATGATGGACTTAGACTGTATTATATTACAAGACTCACAGTTGGGTTTCAGATGGATAGGTCCAGATTACCAATGGCCCCTGTTAGGCATAGAAGAATACCTAAACCTGATGATAAGACTGTACCAGACTAGTTCCCAGATTAGATACTTATTCAACTATTTTTCATAAATGAGCGGGCATCACGGGATTCACTGTTGGGAATTACAATTGCAGTCATGCACCTCAGTCTTTGCAACACAACAGGGAATATAGACATTTCAGTTTCCCATTTATTATATAGAGAAATATATGTAATGAGCCAGCATTATATGCTCCAGGATATGTATTATCTAAGAATAATTTCATGTAATTATTGAGCCTTCATGAATTATACAATGCTAATTGACCATATGCTTTTACCAATCAATCAATGGGTGAACTCCATTGCAACGATTGAAGATGATCTGTGATAAGATCTTTTTTATCTGCATTCATATCATAAACAAATAAAAAAGTCGACAAATGTCAGGTGACAGCTAATATTTTTGCAGCACATAAGGCAACTGTTCAGGTCGCTCCTTTCTTTACCATTTCCCTATACTGCAAGCGGGAGACAGAGGCAACCTTTGGCCTCCTTCTGAGATTAGTGCTGCAAAGAGTGCGTGGCACTGGAAAATCACCGTCACGTTGATGTTAATGAACAAGCAGTACCAAAATGTCGGCACTGCCTGCGCTCTCTTGGCTGGCGGCCATTATCCTTGGCCATCAATGTTACAGACAGGTTTCCAGCATTCCCCAATTTCTAGGCCCTTGTCTGTTAATTTTTGGTAAGGTTACTTTAATTCAGGATACAGATGTGTTTTTTTTTTACCATTCCTTATCCTTTTAGCAGCTGCTCTCTGATAGAGTTTCCAGAGTGTTGACCATTCGTCTTGTGCTTGTATTACTTATTAGGTAGTCTTAATAAATATAAGGATCATCTTTGTCTTATTTATAACAGTTGCTAGAAGATTTGCAATTTTAGATTAACTTTGATAAGTATCTTACACTTGTTCACAGCTAATAGTTCCCTTCAAGATGTCGTTGATGGTTTGATGCTAAGCTCTCGAATGCCACTTTTGAATTAGATCTAAGCTCTAAAATGCAGGCTACTTTAGGAAAGGTATGTGCATTAGGAAATGAATGCATTAGAAATAATCTCCGATATAGATTTGGGATAACTTATCTTTACAGATGTTAAAGAATACAGGACATATAAATGAAAATATATAAACTAACTACTGAAATGCATAAAGCATTTATGAGAGTGCTATGATTTCATATCTTGAGCGGGGAAGAATAATACAGAGATTTTGATCTTATGCTCATTATCAAGACTTGTAAAAAGTTTACAATTTTGGGCCATCATCCAGTGACCTCAGTGTTTGGGTAGCTGATCTTTTATCACTCAATCTGGAACGAGTTTAACTGTGTAATTATCATACATGGCACAGAAGTCTGTTTAATCTTTTTACTTCAATTTATAGTATAATGTACTCAAACATTTTAAGAACACCAAAATGTTTAAATTATAAACAGGCAGATTGTTATTAACCTCAATTTTCAGGGCATTATACAAGGTTATAGTGGAAGTTTATTATCTTGTTTTTAAACAATGGAGGAATTTTAAAATTTCCTTTAAAATTACATAATTAAACTAGTTTTGCAAAAGAAATTTGTTTGTGCAGCAGAATAAAGTACTAAATACATATTTTATATTAAAAATGACATAAAATCTCTGCCCTTTTTTAAGCTATGTAGTGTTGTTTACAAGGTTCAGCAGTGAAGAAATACTCTTTACAATAAGATCCTACAATCACTTTATCCTCATATATTCATCTGACAAATACACCCCATGACTAATTTCAAAACAAGATTATTATAAGTTAAAACATTTTTTTTAAATCATACCATGAGGCATAGAATATAAAGCACAGAAACAGGCCATTCAGCCCAAAATGTCCATGCCGACATTTATGCTCCACTCGAGCCTCCTCCCATCCTTCCTCATCTGACTCTATCAGTAGAACACTCTATTCTCTTCTCCCTCATATGCATGTCTAGCCACCCCTTAAATGCATCTATACTATCCACATTAACCATTCCCTGTGGTGGCGAGTTCCACATTCTCACCACGCTCTGGGTAAATAAGTTTCTTCTGAATTCCCTATTTGATTTCTTAATGACTGTCTTATATTGATGGCCTCTAGTTTTGCTCTTCACAAGAAGTGGAAACACTTTCTCTGGCCAGAATTTGCCGGCGCTCAGAGGGCGGGTTCGCTGTCAAAATATGAAAGATTGACAGCGGGTCAGGAACCCGCCTCCATGTCAGAATCCCAAGTGCTGGGTCTACCTGTTGTTAACAGCCCCAATTCTAAGCGGCGAGTGAGCCAATTGTAATAGTTAATACCTTGTTAAAAGGTATTTAAACAGCATGTGTGAGGAGGACGCAAAAAATCTGCAAAAGGACATAGACAGGCTAAGTGAGCGGGCAAAAATTTGGCAGATGGAGTATAATGTTGGAAAGTGTGAGGTCATGCACTTTGGCAGAAAAAAATCAAAGAGCAAGTTATTATTTAAATGGAGAAAGATTGCAAAGTGCTGCAGTACAGCGGGACCTGGGGATACTTGTGCATGAAACACAAAAGGATAGTATGCAGGTATAACAAGTGATCAGGAAGACAAATGGAATCTTGGCCTTTATTGCAAAGGGGATGGAGTATAAAAGCAGGGAAATCTTGCTACAGCTATACAGGGTATTGGTGAGGCCACACCTGGAATACTGCGTGCAGTTTTGGTTTCCATATTTACGAAAGGATATACTTGCTTTCGAGGCAGTTCAGAGACAGTTCACTAGGTTTATTCCGGGGATGAGGGGGTTGACTTATGAGGAAAGGTTGAGTAAGTTGGGCCTCTACTCATTAGAATTCAGAAGAATGAGAGGTGATCTTATCGAAACGTATAAGATTATGAGGGGGCTTGACAAGGTGGATGCAGAGAGGATGTTTCCACTGATGGAGGAGACTAGAAGTAGAGGGCATGATCTTAGAATAAGGGGCCGCCCATTTAAAACTGAGATGAGGAGAAATTTCTTTTCTCAGAGGGTTGTAAATCTGTGGAATTCACTGCTTCAGAGAGCTGTGGAAGCTGGGACATTGAATAAATTTAAGACAGAAATAGACAGTTTCTTAAATGATAAAGGGATAAGAGGTTATGGGGAGCAGACAAGGAGGTGGAGCTGAGTCCATGATCAGATCAGCCATGATCTTATTGAATGGTGGAGTAGGCTCGAGGGGCCGTATGGCCTACTCCTGTTCCTATTTCTTATGTTCTTATGTTCTTATTTTACCATCCACTTACCATTTTTCCAGTTTTTTCACCAGGTTCCCAGCGCTTGGGGATCACGTCAGGTAAGTAGGTCGAGTTTTCAATCACTCTCCATTTGTCTGAAAAGATGACAGCTGCAAAAGTGGTACAAAGCTACCATTCCCTATGGTAGCAAGTTCCATATTCTCACCACTCTCTGGGTAAAGCTTTTCACTTTCCAATTTTAGAAGTTGGAGCCTTTAGGATTTGGAAGACACTTTTGAGTTTTATGCAGTTTGGAAGTGTTTGGAGTGAACTCTCTATCCACTGTCACCTCCTTGGAACAACTCTCTCACCATTGATTGATCGCTTCTGTCAACTCAACTTCAGCTGCCATCTATTCCATCAGCATCGGTGCCCTTGAATAAATATCACCTTGGGCCTCAGAATCCCACCACAATCATCCCCAACACCAAAATCACCCGTCACACCAGCAACACCAGCAACAACACCAACCTTCTTCGCAATCACCTGATGCTGCACAGGACACAGGGCATCAGCACATGACCACATTGCTGCCTGGGAGGCCAGGGATGGCCTAACCATTGCCAAATTTACTTCACTTGACACTGTCCATCCTGGCTGCCACATGATGCACCAGGTTGGCACCACCCCACACCAGCACCATAAAGCTTCCCTGCAATGTCCAAGCCATTTCTTTCACACTCATCACCACTGCGGGGAGTACCCTTATGTCTCACCATTCATAAGAACATAAGAACATAAGAAATAGGAGCATGGGTAGGCCATATGGCCCCTCGAGCCTGCTCCGCCATTTAATACGATCTTGGCTTATCCGATCATGGACTCAGGTCCACTTTCCTGCCCGCTCCCCACAACCCCTTATTCCCTTATCGGTTAAGAAACTGTAGATCTCTGTCTTAAATTCATTCAATGTCCCAGCTTCCACAGCTCTCTGAGGCAGCAAATTCCACAGATCCACAACCTTCTGAGAAAATAATTTCTCCTCATCTCAGATTTAAATGGGCGGCCCCTTATTCTAAGATTATGCCCCCTAGTTCTAGTCTCCCCAACTACATCTCACTAAGCCACTTCCAAAGGTGCACACAAATCTGTCCAGAAAGGCAAAGTGCTGAAAATACATATTTAAATGTTTGACAATACATTAACAAAAACTGCACATGAACACTGACTAAAAGACCGAAGTGCCTACCCCTGTGTGTTATTACTTGGTATGATTTGACAAGGATTGGGGTGAGTATGAGGGGTGGTTTGTGAGATGGGTAAATGATAATGTAAATAGAGAGAGAGGGATGGGTGGAGGTGCAAGGTAAGTTGGTGTGAGTAAGGATGTACAGGTAGGGAAGGCAGAGTGATGGGGATGTGATGAGTGGCACAGCAGGATGAGGTTGAGTGTGGCTTTGCAGTAACGTTTCATAATCTACTGAGATGTGTATTTGAAGTGTCATAACCTACAAGGCTACGGACCAAGAGCTGGAAAGTTGGATTAGGCTGGATAGTTCTTTATCGGCCAGCGCGGACACGATGGGCTAAAATGGCCTCCCTTCGCATTGTAAATTTCTATGATTCTATGTAATCTGTCTGGACCAGGGGTTTTATCTTCTTTGAGTTTGATTAGTTTATTTAATATTTCTACGCTTATTATTTAAATGTAGTTATATCATTACCATGATCTTCCAAAATTTTGTGCAGGAAAATGGTGTTCTGCCTCGAAGTTCCCAGTATGGTTTAATGCTTTCAATGGGCAGTGGGACAGTCAGTAATTTTCCCATTTGGCACTGCCAGCAATGGACCTCATCTGTCAGCCATGCATTTTAGAAATCACAGGCATACTGCCCCTGATTCCCCAATATGAGCAGCTGGCAAGCGAGACTCCTCGGTGGCAGCCAGCACAAACTCACAGAACCGTCCCAGGCATGTTTCTATGATGCTAGAGCTTTAGAAGTGCAGCTAGGACTACAGCCTCAATCAGATAGCGAGCCTCCTTGCAGTTAATTTACTTTTTAAAATAAATATACATACTTATAAATAACTATTTTGTTTTAACAATTAATCATGTGGGTTTATTTGCCAGATGAATACTCAATGGTGAAGCCAATTGAAGCTTATTCTATAGTAGTCTTTAAATATCACTTTACTGTACAAATTCCAAAAGTAACTGTTCGTAGAGATAAAATGCATCCGTATTTGTGGGTTAGGTGGAAATGCAAACATTTCAAAAAATTGAAGTATATCTTTCTTAATCTGTAATTATGCCTGCTAGATTAAAAAAATGATACATTTACTGTGAAGATTCATATAATTATGTTGCTTTCTATACCACAATGTTATTGTTTATTGATCACTGATGATGCACCACTATTGGCACATAATCCACACTGAGACCACAGAGAGTAGGAAATGGCAACAGAACTAGAAGCTGCATCTTTAAAATATATTTCAAATATAAAATAATACATTATGTACAATGATTTTTTAATATGTTTCTTTTGCATTAATACAAAAAATGCCTAGTTCATTTGAAATGTTAAAACCAGGAAAGGTCAGTTAACTCCGTTTTGATTAATGATAAAGGAAAGAGTTTTCAAGAGGGCTATGACTTTGCATCAATCACTGTTGGCTCTGTTCCCTTTCTCTTTCCCTTTGGAGGAAACTAACTCCTGTCATTTGTTGAATGTGTCAAACAGGGATGCAGGAATTTAATGAACTCAACATCTGTTCTTGCTGGTTATAGAATGTTTTAGGTTATAAAATGGGCATCAGTCCCAGTCAAACACATAACTGAAGTATGCTGCTGTACAGCAACATATGTTTCAGTGTGGCATTTGTGCACAATAACCATGATTTTCTCATGACGTTGCACACAGTGAGACAGACCAAGTGTGACCTTCAGGTCAAGTGGGATTAGAGGGCAGAAGATAATTGGACCAGGGCGTGCCAATGTAACGCAAATAATATTCCCATTTTAAGGTCAAACATTCTGTCCTTAGTTTTATATATTAATTACAGTTAAGTAGAAAAACTTAGTGCAATTTGGAAAGCAAAGAAGTAGATTTGGTTGGAGCATAGGAGTTTCTCTGCAAAATTGATATGCTGCAGCATCACCGCTGGTAGGAGGGTGTAAATACATTGTAGCAAGTTTACAGCGGCAGGTTTCATGGTAAATATGGGCACAGCAATTCGAGAGGAAATGTGCACAAACATGTACATATTAATTCAGTCCTAATTTTAAAGGCATGCATTCTATTCTTAGTTTATGCTTCCATTATAAATTTCTATGCCCACATTTATAATGGAAGTTGCCCAAATAACTTGCCATGCTGCAATTGCACGCTCCTGCCAGTGGTGCTGTTTCAGCTCCTGCACTGGTGGAAGGGTGTAATTATAGTGTGGCAAGTTTACATAGGCAGTTTCCATTATAAATGTGGATATAATAATTTATGATGGGAAGAATTGACAGAAAGTGCAGATGTAAGAATGTTAATGTATCCTCACGGGAAGGTTTGCTCATGCTGTTGGGGAAGATTTAAATTAGCTTGGCAGGTGGATGGGAACCAGAGAATAGATTCAGTGGGGAGAGAAGCAAAACTGGAATTAGGCAGCAGAAAAGTAGAAAGTGAATTTGCAAGACAGAGGAAACAATGGCTAGAAAATAGACAACACAGGAGCTAAATAGTATATACTCCAATGCAAGGAGTATGGGGAATAAGGCAGATGAGCTGAGAGCACAGATAGACACTTGGCAATACGATATTATAGCCACTACTGAGACATGGCTGAAAGAAGGACAGGTATGGCAGCTCAAAGTTCCTGGTTACAGGTTTTTCAGACGGGATAGAGAGGGGGGTAAAAAATGAGGGGGTGGATCACGGTGTTAATTAAAGAAACAATTATAGCTGTGAGAAGGGATGATATATTATAGGGCTCATCAAATGAGGCCATATTGGTTGAATTGAAGAACAAAAAAGGGGTGATCACACTGCTGAGAGTGTACAATAGACACCCAAACAGTCAGAGGGAGATAGAAGAACAAATATGTGGGCAAATTGCTGTAGAGCTGTAATAATGGGGGATTTCAACTACCCTAATATTAACTGGGAAAAAAGCAGTGTGAATGGTACAGAGGATGCTGAATTCCTAAAATGCATTCAGGAGAACTTCTTCAGCCAGTATATAACAAGCCCAGCAAGGGAGGGGGCGGTTTTGGACTTGGTTTTGGGGAATGAAGAGGGGCAGGTGGAAGAGGTACTATTGGGAGAGCATTTTGGTGCTAGTGATCATAGTTCAGTAAGATTTAAGGTAGTTATGGAAAAAGTGGACCAGGAAAAAAAGTTCTCAATTGGGGTAAAGCCAATTTTGCTGAGCTGAATCGGATTTGGCCAAGGTGACTGGAAACAGCTACTTGAGGTAAATCAGTGACATAGCAGTGGGAAGTGTTGCAGTGCACTTTCAAAGGCAAAGGCACCTGCTGAATATATGTATTCATATATGTATGTGTAAAATGGTAGCCAGTTATAAAATGGCTGCCAGAGATTCTGCAAAGCACTAGGGGAATTCAGCTAACAGTTAGCTTGACTACATTTTTGGGTAGCTGATGACACTGCAGTTCCATGTTCAGGAACACTGGAAAGGGTGAGCTCAGCAGAACATTCTTAATCAACAAACCACAGACAAGATGTCCTAGCAGAATACTGAACAAAGACATTTCTGTGACTGTGTAAGGATAAGGAGGTTGCACCCAAGCAGAACCCAAGGACAGTAGAGATAAGGGGTTCTGGAGAATATCACGAGGCCATGAATAAGCCCCAGCTAAAACATGAGATGATCACGCAGTCCCCTGGTGCCTGGGGGCCAATTCCAGTGGCCCAGTGGAATCGATTTGAAATTTATAGTCATTACAATTGGATTGTGTCCAGCTGACATGGGCTGAGTAACTGGAATGAACTATTGTAAAACATATAAATATCGATGAATTTCTTTGTTCGGTGGAGTGGAGTGCCTAGAGTTGAACCAGAGGCGCTCTCCCCGCCGGCGTAATAAAGGCCGTTTTGGCGTTGGAACCGACCCCGAGTGTCAAGTGATTCTTCCAGGAAAACATTCGCGCTAACAGGAGGCATTCAAGGAGACCCTGAGGGTACAGAGTAAGTATGATCCCTTAAAAAAAAGGGTGGGGCCAACAAATCTAGAGTCCCCTGGATGTCAAGGGACATACAGGGTAAGATAAAGAAAAAAAGGGAAGCTTATGACAGATTCCGAGAACTCAATACTGCAGCGACTCTAGAGGAAAATAAGAAGTGCAGGGGTGCAATTAAAAAATATATCAGGAAAGCAAAGAGAGAGCATGAAAGAATGTTGGCAAGTAAAATCAGGGAAAACCCAAAGATGTTTTATAAATACATTAAGAGCAAGAGGATAACTAGAGAAAGAGTGGGGCCTATTAGAGACCACAAAGGAAATCTTTGTGTGAAGGCAGAAGATGTGGATATGATTCTTAATGAATACTTTGCATCTGTTTTCACAAAAGAGAGGGGCCATGCAGACTTTGCCATGAGGGAGGAGGAGTGTGAAATATTAGATGAGATAAAAATAGTGGGAGTGGAAGTATTAAGGATCTTAGCAGCTTTGAAAGTGGATAAATCCCCAGGCCCGAATGAAATGTATTACAGGCTCTGAAGAGAAGCAAAAGAGGAAAAAGCACAGGCTCTGACCATCATTTTCCAGGAATAGACCGAATAATTACAGGCCAGTCAGCCTAACGTCAGTGGTGGGAAAATTATTGGAAAAAATCCTGAGGGACAGGATAAGTCTTCATTTGGAAAGACATGGGTTATTCAAGGACAGTCAGCATGGATTTGTTAATTGAAGCTCGTGTCTGACTAACTTGATTACATTTTTCGAGGAGGTAACCAGGAAGGTCGATGAGGGCAGTGCATATGATGTAGTGTATATGGATTTTAGCAAAGCATTTGACAAGGTCCCACATGGCAGACTGGTCACGAAAGTAAAAGCCCATGGGATCCAAGGCAAAGTGGGAAGTTGGATCCAAAATTGGCTCAGAGGCAGGAAGCAAAGGGTAATGGCTGATGGGTGTTTTTGTGACTGGAAGGCGGTATCCAGTGGGGTTCCGCAGGGCTCAGTGATGGGTGCCTTGCTTTTTGTGGTATATATCAATGACTTGGACTTGAATGTTGAGGTATGTTGCAGATGGCACTAAAATAGGCTGTATGGTTGATAATGAAGAAAGCTGCAGATTGCAGGAAGATGTCAATGTACTGGTTAGGTGGGTGGAACAGTGGCAAATGGAATTCAATCCGAATAAGTGTGAGGTAATGCATTTGGGGAAGTCTAACAAGGCAGGGGAATACACATTAAATGGTAAGACACTGAAAAATTTAGAGGAACAAAGGGACCTTGAGTGCAGGTCCACAGATCCCTAAAGGTAGCAGGCCAGGTAGATAAGGTGGTTAAGAAGGCATATGGAATACTTGCCTTTATTAGTCGAGACATGAAATACAAGAGCAAGGAGGTTATGCTTGAACTGTATAAAACATTGGTTAGGCCGTAGTTGGAGTACTGTGTGCAGTTCTGGTCACCACATTACAGGAAAGATGTGATTGCACTGGAAAGGGTGCAGATGAGATTTACAAGAATGTTGCCTGGACTGGAAATTTTTTTCTATGAGGAAAGATTGGAGATGTTGGGTCTGTTTTCTTTAGAACAGAGGAGGCTGAGGGGAGACCTGATTGAGGTGTATAAAATTGTGAGGGGCCTGGATAGAGTGGATAGGAAGGACCTGTTTCCCTTGGCAGAGGAGTCAACAACCAGGTGACATAGGTATAAAGTAATTGGGGGGAGGTTTAGAGGAGATATGAAGGGAAATTTATTCACCCAGAAGGTGGTGAGAGTCTAGAACTCACTGCCTGAAAGGCTAGTAGAGGCAGAAACCCTCACCAAATTAACAAAATACTTGGATGTGCACTCAACTCCCCTTTAATCCTTCAAACAATTACTTTGGTCCCTGGTTTCCCCCTGGTTGATAATCCCCTCTGTGATAAGGGAAATAGTTCCTTCCTATCCACTCTATCTCGGCCCCACATAATTTTATACAGCTCAATTAAGTCTCCCCTCAGCCTCCTCTGTTCCACAGAAAACAACCACAGCATATCCAATCATTCCTCATAGCTAAAATTCTCCAGTCCTGGCAACATCCTCGTAAATCTCCTCTGTACCCTCTCTAGAGCAATCCTATCTTTGCTCTAATGGGTGACCAGAACTGTACACAGTATTCGAGCTGTGGCCTAACTAGAGTTTTGTAACCTCCATGCTCTTATATTCTATGCCTCGGCTAATAAAGGAAAATATCCCGTCTGCCTTCTTAACCACATTGTCTACCTGTCCTGCTACCTTCAAAGATCTGTGAACATGCACTCCAAGGTCCCTCTAGCGACCTTGGTATTTCACTTCCAGACACAAGTATTATATAATCAAAATATACACCGACTCCAAAAATATATATAAATTTAACCTCTTCAGGATTGAATACAAGATTTCACAACATTTTTTAAAAACTCTCTAAAAGCTATTTTTGGACTAAATTATGAACCTTATGTAAAAGTTTACACTCTTTCCACCTAATAAGTTGCACATTTCAAACACAATATACAATATACAAGTATAAATAGTACTTAAGGAAGTGGCCCGAGAAATAGTGGATGCATTAGTGATTATTTTCCAACAGTCTATCGACTCTGGATCAGCTCCTATGAACTGGAGGGTAGATGATGTAACATCACTTTTTAAAAAAGGAGGGAGAGAGAAGGCGGGTAATTATAGACCGGTTAGCCTGACATCAGTAGTGGGGAAAATGTTGGAATCAATTATTAAAGATGAAATAGCAACGCATTTGGAAAGCAGTGACAGGATCGGTCCAAGTCAGCATGGATTTATGATACATGCTTGACAAATCTTCTAGAATTTTTTGAGGATGTAACTAGTAGAGTTGACAAGGGAGAACCAGTGGATGTGGTGTATTTGGACTTTCAAAGGGCTTTTGACAAGGTCCTACACAAGAGATTAGTGTGCAAAATTAAAGCACATGGTATTGGGGGTAATGTATTAATGTGGATAGAGAACTGGTTAGCAGACATGAAGCAGAGAGTCAGGATAAACGGGTCCTTCTCAGAATGGCAGGGAGTGACTAGTGGGGTGCCGCAGGGCTCAGTGCTGGGACCCCAGCTATTTAAAAAATACATCAATGATTTAGATGAAGAATTTGAGTGTAATATCTCCAAGTTTGCAGATGACACTAAGCTGGGTGGTGATGTGAGCTGTGAGGAGGATGCTAAGAGGCTGCAGGGTGACTTGGACAGGTTAGGTGAGTGGGTAAATGCATGGCAGATGCAGTATAATGTGGATAAATGTGAGGTTATCCACTTTGGTGGAAAAACATGAAGGCAGAATATTATCTGAATGGCGGCAGATTAGGAAAAGGGGAGGTGCAATGAGACCTGGGTGTCATGGTACATCAGTCATTGAAAGTTGGCGTGCAGGTACAGCAGGCGGTGAAGAAGGCAAATGGCATGTTGGCCTTCATAGCTAGGGGATTTGAGTATAGGAATGCAGTTCTACAGGGCCTTGGTGAGGCCTCACCTGGAATATTGTGTTCAGTTTTGGTCTCCTAATCTGAGGAAGGACGTTCTTGCTATTGAGGGAGTGCAGCGAAGGTTCACCAGACTGATTCCAGGGATGGCGGGAGTGACATATGAGGAGAGACTGGATCGGCTGGGCCTGTATTCACTGGAGTTTAGAAGAATGAGAGGGGATCTCATAGAAACATATAAAATTCTGACGGGACTGGACAGGTTAGATGCAGGAAGAATGTTTCCGATGTTGGGGAAGTCCAAAATCAGGGGTCACAGTACAGTCTAAGGATAAGGGGTAAACCATTTAGGACCGAGATGAGGAGAAACTTCTTCACTCAGAGAGTTGTTAACCTGTGGAATTCTCTACCGCAGAGAGTTGTTGATGCCAATTTTTTAGATATATTCAAGAGGGAGTTAGATATGGCCCTGACTAAAGGGATCAAGGGGTATGGAGAGAAAGCAGGAAAGGAGTATTGAGGTGAATGATCAGTCATGATCTTGTTGAATGGTGGTGCAGGCTCGAAGGGCCGAATGGCCTTCTCCTGCACCTATTTTTCTATGTTTCTATGTTTCTAATTGTAATAAATGTATTCAAACCTAAGTAACATTGAATTAACTAAAAAGCCTTTATGAATAAAAGTTTTCCACAGCTCCCTCCACAATTTTACAATTTTATTTTCTACTTCTTTTAGGATCCCTGTAACATTTTCAACTAAGACAGTAGACATACAACTTGTCCAAGCCCTCTGTCAAATGGCTGTTCTTGAACCAGGTGGATGAAAGTAGTGAAAGCTAATCTTCTCTCCTGTCCTTTGGAGAAGCACTGCCACAGAATGGCCAGAGCCACTTAAATCCTACTGCTTCATTATGTGATACTTTAACACACCAATGGGCTGTACAAAGATGGCTCTTGTATTGCTTCTTTAATTTATTCATGAAAACACACTTACTGCTAGAACCTTCAACAAAGAATTTTAAGGTGATCACATTTCTACTTACTGCAAAATAATACAAAATCTACAAAATCTTAAACCACAATTAGTTAAAATGTCTTATAACCATCAATAGATTGTAATTTATTGCCTTCGCAATCTTATGAAATATATATTAGTATTTTAACACTGAAAAACAAGGGTTTGATTTTCTACAGATAATAGCTTGGATTCAAGGGCTAAGCTGTTATTTTATATATTTTAGCTCCACAACAATTAGCAGTGCCATTTATATACTAATATTAATGCATGATATGACTTCTGACCCACTAAAGTATTCAAACCACCATTTAATGCTGTACTGCTAGGGAGGAACAGCAGCCCACAGCTGAACTAAGTCCATGACCATTCCCCAAGGTATTTTTTATTTTTTATTAAGCTGCAGACTAGTTGGAATCTGGTAGGGTGAATTCCGAGACTCATAACATCGCGGGCAAGAATCCTTTTCCAGTAAAAGAACATAAATAAAAAACCTCCCTCACACAAAGAATTTGGTGGGATCTTCCAGCTGTTGTTGGGCAAATATATTAAAAACTGGCACAAATTTATAAAACTATTGCGCAATTGTGAGTAGCACTGCTCTACTCCTGTTTACAATGTTTCACTCCCTCCAAAGCTAAACCTTTCAACAGTTGCTAAAATAAGAAACTATGCATCAATGGTCAAAAACAAATCTTAGCTCCCCGGGTAATGATATAAAGTGAGGACTCAAATCAATTATAAAGTACCACACATTGTTGACACTTTTATATTTAAAGCACAATGCATTATTTTTCAGGCATCATCAGAAGTGTTGGAAGCATCCAGGGCTAAACTTTGAAGTCTGTTACATTTAGTCAATAACCAGGTGTATGACATGATGGAGTGCACTTCATGAATAATTTAGCATGAGAATAATTTACAACCAGATAGTCAAGATACAGGTTGAAATAGTATACTCAAAAGTGCAATCTATGGAAACTGGAAACTGTCACTGCAAATTTGTTCCAGTGGAAACTGACAGGTCAGCTCCTTGACACAGAAAAGAAAGCAATGTGCCCTTTCCCCAGTTTCTATGACATACAGCATTTTTTTTCCATCAGACACTTCAAAGTCACTGCCTCTGCAGTTAGTGGTGAATACAGCAGAGCTGAAAAAATTGGATTATATAAAAATCAACAGCCATAAAGGTCACAGACACAGCTGCACAATTTGAGCTACATCTCCAGCATTCAATTATGATTATTGTCATCAGTTCAGTTCTACAGGGCCCAAATTTGGCCAGATGTTGCTCCGTTTTTTTTTGGAACAACTTGATTTTTTTGGAGGTATCTTAAAAATCGCAATTCTGCACATTTAATTTGCGCCAGTGCAAGTGAGTTAATTAGGATTTTTTTTTAGTTTTGTTTTTTTTTCAAAAGGGGGCGTTATCAGCCACCGACACCTGTTTTGGCTATTTAAGCAAGTTTGGACAGCTAATAAATAGTTGCTCCAAACTAACTTAGACCAGCGTATGTGGCCACTTGTGGCCTGCACAGAAAAACCTTGCGCAGGTAAGTACATTTAAAGCACCAATCTCTAAACAAAGCACAAAAATAAGCATTCAATAACAAATAAAAAGTACAAGGAAACTGAGAGGACCTGAACCAAGACTTACAAAGCACTAAACAAAGCCCAAAAAGTAATGCAATTAATTAATAAATAAAAAATAGAAGGAAGCAGAGATGACCTACACCTAAAGCACCAAGACTTACAAAGCACTAAACACAGCACAAAAAGTAATAAGCATTCCATAAAAAATAAAGAACTGAAATAAATAATTCAATTAACAAATAAAGAACTGAAGTAAATCCTACCTTCAACAAAACTCGGCAGTGGCCGGCCTGGTGCGGGAGGCCATTCGGCCTGGGATAGGGGCAGTAATTCGCACATCGGGAGGCTAGGCTCAACGCGGCATCTGTGAATGGGGGAGGGAGAGAGAGGCTGAACGCGGCATCTGTGAAGGGAGGAGGAATGGTGGGAGAGAGATCCACAGTGTACCCGCCCCAGTCGGTGCGGGAGTCCCATCGGCCAGGGATAGGAGCGGCGAGCATTGAATCCTGCTCACAGCCTGCATGAGAGGATAGTGGAACATCGACTTGTAACTTAAGCTGGATGCACGATTTTTATCGAGTGTGGTTCACGTGCATCACCATTAACTGCAGTTGAGCCATGGCTGGCTCTGCTGCACAGGAGGGCAGGAAAAAGAGTGGGAGCGCGATGGGGATAGGGGATTCAATTGTAAGGGGAATAGATAGGCATTTCTGCGGCCACAACCGAGACTCCAGGATGGTATGTTGCCTCCCTGGTGCAAGGGCAAGGATGTCTCGGAGCGGATGCAGGACATTCTGAAAAGGGAGGGTGAACAGCCAATTGTCGTGGTGCATATAGGTACCAACGATATAGGTAAAAAACAGGATGAGTTCCTACAAGGCGAATTTAGGGAGCTAGGAGCTAAATTAAAAAGTAGGACCTCAAAAGTAATAATCTCAGGATTGCTACCAGTGCCACGTGCTAGTCAGAGTAGGAATCGCAGGATAGCTCAGATGAATACGTGGCTTGAGGAGTGGTGCAGAAGGGAGGGATTCAAATTCCTGGGACATTGGAACCGGTTCTGGGGGAGGTGGGACTAGTACAAACTGGAAGGTCTGCACCTGGGCAGGACTGGAACCAATATCCTAGAGGGAGTGTTTGCTAGTGCTGTTAGGGAGGAGTTAAACTAATATGGCAGAGTGATGGGAACTTATGCAGGGAGACAGAGGGAAATAAAAAGGAGGCAGAAGCAAAATATAGAAAGGAGAATGGTAAAAGTGGAGGGCAGAGAAACCTAAGGCAAAAAACAAAACAAGGCACATTACAGCAAAATTCTAAAGGGGCAAAGTGTGTTAAAAAAACAAGCCTGAAGGCTCTGTGCCTCAATGCGAGGAGTATTCGGAATAAGGTAGATGTATTAACTGCGCAGATAGCAGTTAACGGATACGATGTGATTAGCATCACGGAGGCATGGCTCCAGGGGAACTCAACATCCAAGGGTATCCAGCATTTAGGCAGGATAGACAGAAAGGAAAAGGAGGTGGGGTGGCATTGCTGGTTAAAGATGAAATCAATGCAATTGTAAGGAAGGACATTAGCCTGGATGACGTGGAATCGGTATGGGTGGAGCTGCGGAATTCCAAAGGGCAGAAAACGCTAGTGGGTGTTGTGTACAGACCACCAAATAGTAGCAGTGAGGTTGGGGACAGCATCAAACAAGAAATAATGGATGTGTGCAATAAAGATACAACAGTAATCATGGGTGACTTTAATCGACACATTAATTGGGCTAACCTAACTGGTAGCAATGCGGTGGAGGAGGATTTCCTGGCGTGTATTAGGGATGGTTTTCCAGACCAATATGTCGAGGAACCAACCAGGAGCTGGCCATCCTAGACTGGGTATTGTGTAATGAGAAGTGACTAATTAGCAATCTTGTTGTGCGAGGCCCCTTGGGGAAAAGTGAGCATAATATGGTAGAATTCCTTATTAAGATGGAGAGTGACAAAGTTAATTCGGAAACTAGGGTCCTGGACTTAAGGAAAGGTAACTTCGACAGTATGAGGCGTGAATTGGCTAGAATAGACAGGCAAACGATACTAAAAGGGGTGACTGTGGATAAGCAATGGCAAACACTTAACGATCACTTGGATGAACTTCAGCAAATGTACATCCCTGTCTGGAGTAAAAATAAAACTGGGAAGGTGGCTCAACCATGGCTAATAAAGGAAATTAAGGATAGTGTTAAAGCCAAGGAAGAGGCATATAAATTGGCTAGAAAAAGCAACAAACCTGAGGACTGGGAGAAATTTAGAATTCAATAGAGGAGGACTAAGGGTTTAATTAAGAAGGGGAAAATAGAGTATGAGAGGAAGCTTGCAGGGAATATAAAAACTGACTGCAAAAGCTTCTATAAATATGTGAAGAGAAAAAGATTGGTAAAGACAAATGTAGGTCCCTTGCAGTCGGATTCAGGTGAAATTATAATGGGGAACAAAGAAATGGCAGACCAATTGAACCAATACTTCGGTTCTGATTTGACGAAGGAAGATACAAAAAACCTTCCGAAGGTACTAGGGGACAGTGGGTCTAGTGAGAAGGAGGAACTGAAGGATATCGTTATTAGGCGGGAAATTGTGTTAGGGAAATTGATGGGATTGAAGGCTGATAAATCCCCGGGGCCTGATAGTCTGCATCCCAGAGTGCTCAAGGAAGTGGCCCTAGAAATAGTGGATGCATTGGTGATCATTTTCCAACAGTCTATCAACTCTGGATCAGTTCCCATGGACTGGAGGGTAGCTAATGTAACACCACTTTTTAAAAAAGGAGGGAGAGAGAAAACGAGTAATTATAGACCAGTTAGCTTGACATCAGAAGTGGGGAAAATGTTGGAATCGATCATGAAGGACGAAATAGCAGCGCATTTGGAAAGCAGTGACAGGATCGGATCAGGTCAGCATGGATTTATGAAAGGGAAATCATGCTTGACGAATCTTCTGGAATTTTTTGAGGATGTAACTAGCAGAGTGGACAAGGGAGAACCAGTGGATGTGGTGTATTTGGACTTTCAGAAGGCTTTTGACAAGGTCCCGCACAAGAGATTGTTGTGCAAAATCAAAGTGCATGATATTGGGGGTAATATACTGATGTGGATAGGGAACTGGTTGGCAGACAGGAAGCAGAGAGTCGGGATAAACGGGTCCTTTTCAGAATGGCAGGCAGTGACTAGTGGAGTGCCGCAGGACTCAGTGCTGAGACCCCAGCTCTTTACAATATACATTAACGATTTGGATGAAGGAATTGAGTGTAATATCTCCAAGTTTGCAGATGACACTAAACTGGGTGGCGGTGTGAGCTGTAAGGAGGACGTAAAGAGGCTGCAGGGTGACTTGGACAGGTTAGGTGAGTGGGAAAATGCATGGCAGATGCAGTATAATGTGGATAAATGTGAGGTTATCCATTTTGGGGGCAAAAACACGAAGGCAGAATATTATCTGAATGGCGGCAGACTAGGAAAAGGGAAGGTGCAATGAGACCTGGCTGTCATGGTTCATCAGTCACTGAAAGTGGCACGCAGGTACAGCAGGCGGTAAAGAAGGCAAATGGTATGTTGGCCTTCATAGCTAGGGGATTTCAATATAGAAGCAGGGAGGTCTTACTGCAGTTGTACAGGGCCTTAGTGAGGCCTCACCTGGAATAATGTGTTCAGTTTTGGTCTCCTAGTCTGAGGAAGGATGTTCTTGCTATTGAGGGGATGCAGCGAAGGTTCACCAGACTGATTCCAGGGATGGCTGGGCTGTCATATGAGGAGAGACTGGATCAACTGGGTCTTTATTCACTAGAGTTTAGAAGGATGAGAGGGGACCTCATAGAAACATATAAGATTCTGACGGGACTAGACAGGTTAGATGCGGGAAGAATGTTTCCGATGTTGGCGAAGTCCAGAACCAGGGGACATAGTCTTAGGGGTAGGCCATTTAGGACTGAGATGAGGAGAAACTTCTTCAGTGAGTTTTTAACCTGTGGAATTCCCTGCCGCAGAGAGTTGTTGATGCCAATTCACTGGATATATTCAAGAGGGAGTTAGATATGGCTCTTATGGTTAAGGAGATCAAGGGGTATGGGGAGAAAGCAGGAAAGGGGTACTGAAGGAATGATCAGCCATGATCTTATTGAATGACGATGCAAGCTCAAAGGGCCGAATGGCCTACTCCTGCACCTATTTTTCTATGTTTCTATGTTTCTATGTTTTAAGAATTGAAGGTTGCTCCACTTGAAAAACTTTGGGAAATTCCATGAGCATTAAATACTTGGATACTTGAAAGGCGAAGGCCCAATCAAAACAAACTATGAAAACAAACTATGGAAGAAACTGCTGAAGGAAAGAAACAAATCCAAAAGTGGAAAGAGGCACTGATAAAGAAAAAGAAAAACAGTTGGAAGGAACAAATCTCCAAAAATACTTGGCCAGTACAATGAAAGCACACCAGGAGTACTGTTTTATAATCCTCAGGAATCGCGCTGAGGGCAGGGGGGAGCGGGTGGCGGTGAGGAGCATGCGCGCAGACACCGCTGCACATGCGGACAGCTGCCGGCACTGTTTTCGGCGCAGGGCTGTAGCTCCGCCCCCCCACTCCACTATATACGCCGCGCCAAGACCCGGGACACTCGGGAGGGGGGCCAGGATGGGGGCACATTTTTTCGGCGCACAAAGCACAAAGCACAAAGTCAGCGCATCTCGGGAGAGTGCGCCGAAAAAAGGGATTGGGGAAATTTGGGCCCATACATACTAACATTGGTCCAGTAAACCCTTATGCTGTGAAACTTACATGCAGATGTGTTCATAATGGTAATTCAAAACATTTAGATTGTCGTAGTTATTTGTATTCTGTGGAGTTCAGTGAAACAGCTGCATGTAAATTCTAGACTCCAAAGAAGAACTGAACTACCTGTATGATTTTAATGTTTGTAATATGCGCAAGGTTGTGCAGTGCTTCCACTGGAAAATAATTGGTTGGCCCTTCTTACAATACATAAACTAAAAATGCATTTTTATTTCTTACAATGTAGAAATATTTGTGTGGCACTGTAATTTAAATACAGTACCGAGCTTAGCGTCATGTCACATTAAATGTGCCAACTATCCATTAACATAAACAACTTACATTTATATAGCACCTTTAATGCAGAAAAACACCCCAAAGTGTTTCAAAGAGGGTTAAAAAGACAGTGTATTTGGATCTATTCTGATTCAGATTTTATGCATGGTCACAGATAGGTGCAGCCACAGCTTGATTGTTAAATTGTCCTAATTTTCTCCCTTAGCCCGCTTTCTTGAAGGTGCTGTCTCAGGATGGGGTACGGTATCGCAGGTATTAGCAGCTACACTGCCCTAGTAGCCACTCTTCACATGTAAGCTCAGTCAGTGGGCTATCAGCATTTTTGTAGAAGCAGATATTAGGAGAGGTGACCAAATGCTTGGATAAAGAGGTGGATTTTAAAGAGAGTCTTAAAGGAGGATAGAAAGGTGTAGAGACAGAGAGGCTTAGGAAGGAAATTCCACAGCGAGAGGTCTCGATGACTGAAGGCAGTTCACCATTGGTGGGGTGAAGGGCCGGAGGAATGCACAAGAGGTCAGAGTCGGAGCAACGGAGAGTTTTGCAGGAGTTGTAGGGCTGAAGGAGATTATGGAAATTAGGAGGGATGAGGCCATGAAGGGATTTAAACAAGATGATGAAAATTCTAAATTGAAGGCGTTAGGGGACTGGGATAGTCAAGTCTGGAGATGACAAAGATAAATATTAATTTTAGTCCAGTTTTTAATTCTCATCCAGTTCAATAATTGTCTTATTTCACTATTTTGTTCAATATTAAACTATCCAGCTCAACACTGATTGAATAAACTAATGTTTCTCACATTTGCATTTATACTTACCATTTGCTGAAGGTTCAAGTTATTCATCCTGTCATAGCAAAGATATAGGAGTGTCACAGATTGCTTGGTCAGATTCCTTCCTGACATTAGCCACAGCTTGGAAAAATTCTCTACATTTGCTGCCTATAATATGAATTTAAAGAATATTTGTGTGAATATTTAACTTGATAGGATTTTATTTCTAAGTAGAATGAATCATAACAGTTGCAAGCACTGCTATGCATTTTCAATAAATGGCATAATAAAATGAACTTTAGCTATCCAAATTTTACAACCTAAGTCTGTGAGAGTTCATTTTAAATGTACCATCAGTAAGAAGTAACCTTTGCTAATCAGTCTTTCATAAAAGTCAAAGGGCAAAGGAAGAAATTCGGTATTGCATGCTTTGAGGCAGTGACACCGCCGGGATGTGACCTTTAACGCGGGTGATGTCTACCGCTTCAAAATGAGATATTCAGTTGTATCGCTCCAAGAGGAGAGTGGAGCAATAAGGAAAGTGTTGCACAATCCTCTTAGGGCACTAAAGGCCCATTGAGGGGTAGTAGCATGGGAGCACTTCTCAACTTGAGGCGCTAGAATACCGGCATCCTAGCCTTAAGAGGAGGTGAGGTCGACCATGTGAGACCTGCAAAAAAATGGAAGAGAGGCAACTAACAGCCTTCCACAGGTAAGAGAGGTAAGTAATTGTTAAAAATTTGACTCTGAACACTTACCTCGTCATTCCCTGCGATATCGCCCCAGGATCCTCTGTGCACCGTCTGCTTCCTGCTGTCAGAAGTAGTGGCAGGCGCTGCGTCAGGCGAAAGCAGTCAATTTCAGAAACACGTCGCGAAGGGGGCGTTGCACACTCTTGACATCATCAAGTGGGTGGCGCTAGAGTGCGCTGCGTTAAATGACAGCGCCGCCATTAAACCACCAATGAAGTTCACGGCAGGCTGTCATAGCGCGGAGCTCGGGCAGTAGCTGTTTAGCGGCCCCTTAGTGCCCATTCTGGGACTAAACAACCAAATTTCTCCCCCATGTTCTTTATTCCAGAGCCGATTCAACATTTCATTCATTGCCATTTAATGAAATTACAGATAAATAATTTTAAATCAAACTAATGAATGGTTTTGTCACTTGAGCTTTTATATGCAGAATGAAAACAGCAGTTAAACCAAATCAGTCCATTGAGATATTGTCTGTCAAAAATTCATAGAATAAAATGCAAAAATCTGCTGTATCTGTATCTGTTCTCCCTATAGAATGCAAAGGAGATTCCTTTATTGTCTGCATACTGGGAAGGCAACCGGGGTTACAAGGAGCACTGAATTTCTCAAATTTGAACTTCATGAGATTTGAATAAAAATGCAAAAAGGAAAGATGATACCTTGGGGATGCCACACTACTTCCTTAGGGAGTTGGTTACTAAAATTATCTAAAAAATCCAGTGCTGAAAGAGTGCAAATGAAACTGTTTACCATATTCCAGTGAAAATTTTAAAATCTAATATTAATTTCAATAGTCATCTTATTTTATGCATCAGCAATTAAAATAACAAACCCTTCTGCAATCACAGTATTTGGCTGGAGGGGAGGGATTTTTTGAAGCAATTTTTCAAAGCACTTGTTCAAACCGTAGGACAAAAATAAGAATGATCAATGCCTTTAAAAAAAAAGAAAATCAACACATGCACTCACTTGTACACTTAAAAGTAACCATGTCATTAATCATGTTTTTCCTCCTTAATGCAGACTGTGACTAACTGAGATTTGAATTTGGAAATGAAGGTTAACCTTTTCATTCGAAAATTTTTCATGGTGCTTGTAGGAGCGTGATAATTCTGCCAGAGGCAGGAGTTGAGATGTCATATTTGGGATGAAATAAAGGAAATTATTTTTGAACATGATTTTTCTACTTTCCTTTTTCCCCTTGAAAAAGAATGTTCTTCCTTCAACCTTCTCAAAGCCCCATATCAAAATGCCAATACCAATATACCACCACAGACCCAATCCACGTCCGGGGTCAAGCACTGCTGCGTCATCGCATCAACGCTTTTCTCCATCTTCTTTGCTGCAATGCTTCATCTCATTTTCAACAAGCTCCCCACTGGAATAGAACGAAACTATAGAACCAATGGGGACCTGTTCAACCTTCGCTGCCTCCAGGCTAGATCCAAGGTTGTCCCATCCTCTGTCATCGAACTACAGTACACAGACTGCTTACGTCTGCGCACACTCAGAGGCCATCGTCAACACCTTACGCTAAACATCTGTAAGACAAAGGTCCTGCACTAAACTGACCCCGCCACACAGCACTGCCCCCTGGTCATCAAAATCCACTGTGCGACCTTGGTCAATGTGAACCATTTTCCATATGTCGGGAGCCTACTATCATCAAGGGCACACATCGATGATGAGGTCTAACTCCGGCTCCAGTATGCCAGCACAGCCTTCAGTTGCCTGAGGAAGAGTGTTTGAAGACCTGAACCTCAAATCTGGCACCAAGCGAGCCTCAGGTGGGCCAAGGAAACGTTTCAAGGACACCCTCAAAGCCTCCTTGAGAAAGTGCAACATCCCTACCAGCACCTGGGAATCCCTGGCCCAAGACCGCCCAAAGTGGAGGAAGAGCATCCAGGAGGGCACTGAGCACCTCGAGTCTCGTCGCCGAGAGCATGCCGAAATCAAGCGCAGACAGTGGAACTAGCATACGGCAAACCAGGCTCCCCACCCACCCTTTCCTTCAACGACTGTCTACCTCACCTGTGACAGAGACTGTAATTCCTACATTGGACTGTACAGCCACCTGAGAACTCACTTTTAGACTGTACTATATAAGAACATAAGAACATAAGAATTAGGAACAGGAGTAGGCCATCTAGCCCCTCGAGCCTGCTCCGCCATTCAACAAGATCATGGCTAATCTGGCCATGGACTCAGCTCCACTTACCCGCCCACTCCCCGTAACCCTTAATTCCCTTATTGGTTAAAAATCTATCTATCTGTGCTTATACAAAGGGGGCTACAGTGAGATGAGGGCAGTGTTGGCTAAAGCAGACTGGGAACACAGACTAAACGGTGGCACAATTGAGAGACAGTGGAGGACTTTTAAGGAGCTCTTTCATAGTGCGCAACAAAAATATATTCCAGTGAAAAAGAAGAGCGGTAAGAGAAAGGATAACCAGCCGTGGATAACCAAGGAAATAAAGGAGAGTATCAAATTAAAAACCAATGCGTATAAGGTGGCCAAGATTACTGGGAAACTAGAAGATTGGGAAAATTTTAAACGACAGCAAAGAATGACTAAGAAAGCAATAAAGAAAGGAAAGATAGATTATGAAAGTAAACTTGCGCAAAACATAAAAACAGATAGTAAAAGCTTTTACTGACATATAAAACGGAAAAGAGTGAATAAAGTAAATGTTGGTCCCTTAGAAGATGAGAAGGGGGATTTAATAATGGGAAATGTGGAAATGGCTGAGACCTGAAACAATTGTTTTGCTTCGGTCTTCACAGTGGAAGACACAAAAACCATGCCAAAAATTGCTGGTCACGGGAATGTGGGAATGGAGGACCTTGAGACAATCACTATCACTAGGCAGGTAGTGCTGGACAGACGAATGGGACTCAAGGTAGACAAGTCCCCTGGTCCTGATGAAATGCATCCCAGGGTATTAAAAGAGATGGCGGAAGTTATAGCAGATGCATTCGTTATAATCTTCCAAAATTCTCTGGACTCTGGGGAGGTACCAGCGGATTGGAAAGCAGCTAATGTAACGCCTCTGTTTAAAAAAGGGGGCAGACAAAAGACAGGTAACTATAGGCCGGTTAGTTTAACATCTGTAGTGGGGAAAATGCTTGAAGCTATCATTAAGGAAGAAATAGCGGGACATCTAGATAGGAATAGTGCAATCAAGCAGACGCAACATGGATTCATGAAGGGGAACTCATGTTTAACTAATTTACTGGAATTCTTTGAGGATATAACGAGCATGGTGGATAGAGGTGTACCGATGGATGTGGTGTATTTAGATTTACAAAAGGCATTCGATAAGGTGCCACACAAAAGGTTACTGCAGAAGATAAAGGTACACAGATTCAGTGGAAATGTATTAGCATGGATAGAGAATTGGCTGGCGAACAGAAAGCAGAGATTTCGGGTTGGAAATCGGTGGTTAGTGGTGTGCCACAAGGATTGGTGCTGGGACCACAACTGTTTACAATATACATAGATGACCTGGAAGAGGGGACGGAGTGTAGTGTAACAAAATTTGCAGATGACACAAAGATTAGTGGGAAAGCGGGTTGTGTAGAGGACACAGAGAGGCTGCAAAGAGATTTAGATAGGTTAAACGAATGGGCTAAGGTTTGGCAGATGGAATACAATGTCGGAAAATGTGAGGTCATCCACTTTGGGAAAAAAAACACTAAAGGGAATATGATTTGAATGGGGAGAAGTTACAACATGCTGCGGTGCAGAGGGACCTGGGGGTCCTTGTGCATGAATCCCAAAAAGTTAGTTTGCAGGTGCAGCAGGTAATCAGGAAGGTGAATGGAATGTTGGCCTTCATTGCGAGAGGGATGGAGTACAAAAGCAGGGAGGTCCTGCTGAAACTGTACAAGGTATTGCTGAGGCCCCACCTGGAGTACTGCGTGCAGTTTTGGTCACCTTACTTAAGGAAGGATATACTAGCTTTGGAGGGGGTACAGACACGATTCACTAGGCTGATTCCAAAGATGAGGGGGTTACCTTATGATGATAGATTGAGTAGACTGGGTCTTTACTCGTTGGAGTTCAGAAGGATGAGGGGTGATCTTATAGAAACATTTAAAATAATGAAAGGGATAGACAAGATAGAGGCAGAGAGATTGTTTCCACTGGTCGGGGAGACTAGAACTAGGGGGCACAGCCTCAAAATATGGGGGAGGCAATTTAAAACCGAGTTGAGAAGGAATTTCTTCTCCCAGGGGGTTGTGAATCTGTGGAATTCTCTGCCCAAGAAAGCAGTTGAAGCTAGTTCATTGAATATATTCAAATCACAGATAGATAGATTTTTAACCAATAAGGGAATTAAGGGTTATAGGGAGCAGGCGGGTAAGTGGAGCTGAGTCCACGGCCAGATCAGCCATGATCTTTTTGAATGGCGGAGCAGGCTCGAGGGGCTAGATGGCCTACTCTTGTTCCTAATTCTTATGTTCTTATGTTCTTATGGAAGCAAGTATTCCTCGATTCCGAGGGGTTGCCTATGATGATGATGATGATGTTAAACTAAACTCCAGTAGAAACGCTATTCATTCCTAGACAGCTTCCTCCAGAGTTCTTTTTTAAAACTTGTTTCCATTTACTCACACAAAACTAGCAATAGTTTTTATGTCTATTTCTTTTAAATGTTATCACCTATATAGTTTAAAAGGCAGATGACAGGAAGGGTATATTTCGCTTTGGGATGGTATCAATAACACAAAAATTCAACATGGTTAAACTGCTGAACAAAACCAATAACCAACTTTTCTTCCATTATTACTACTAGTCTGATTTTTGTTCACAGCCTCAAGTGTGAGTCAGGATAATCGTGGCAGTGGGGGGGGGGGGGGGGTGGAGGGGGGGGGGGTTGCGGGGGAGGGGGGAAATTAAAGCCTGCTTGCTAAGTGCTTGCTAAGGATTGTGAAAACTTTTAGAAAAGCCTAAGAAACACGGAGGCCATTCTCCATGCCAGTTTTCCATGTGTTAGGGTGAAGGAAAAGGGCAGACGTCTACAAAGTTGGATCTCTACCCCTTCTGCTTTGATATACATTTCTAGAGGGCTGGTGGGAAGATGGTGGAAGATCCCACTTAAAACAAGTGGGACTTCCGTTAAATATTTAAATTACGCAACAGCGCTGTTCTTACACCTTCCATTTCTGAACACTGTTTCTACACAATTGTAAATGATACCGTTATTCTAGTGAGGGTGATGGTTCTTCTGGGGAGTACAGCCAGAGCCAAGTCCACGACATCACGGTTGGCTCAGCTGTACGGGGGGGGGAGGGGGGGCAATAGAAGGAAGATCGGGAAAACAATAGCGGTAGGGGAATCGATAGTTAGGGGAACAGACAGATGTTTCTGCGGCTGCAGACATGATTCCAGGATGATATGTTGACTGCCTGGTGCCAGGATCAAGGATGCCACTGAACGGCTGCAGCACATTCTGAGGGGGGAGGGTGAACAGCCAGAGGGCGTGGTCCATATCGGTATCAATGACATAGGTATAAAGAGGGATGAGATCCTGCCGGCAGATTTTAGGGAGCTTGGAAAGAGATTAAAAAGTAGGACCTCAAAGTTAGTAATCTCCAGATATAGATAGAGAGAAACTGTTCCCATTGGTGGAAAGGTCGAGAACCAGAGGACACAGAGTCAAGATGACTGGCAAAAGAACCAAAGACGACATGAGGAAAAACTTTTTTACGCAGTGAATGGTGAGGATCTGGAATGCACTGCCTGAAAGAGTGGTGGAGGCAGACTCAATCATAGCTTTCAAAAGGGAACTGGATAAGTACCTGAAGGAAAAAAAATTGTAGGGCTATGGGGAGAGGGTGAGGGAGTGGGACTAGCTGAAGTGTTCTTGCAGAGAACCGGCATGGGTTTGACAGGCCAAACGGCCTCCTTCTGTGCTGTAACCTGTTATGCATGCAACCCTATGTAACTAGCATTCTACCGCCACCAGAGGGCGTATCTGTTGGAGTCCCAAGGGATCCTAGCATCCCTTGAGAGCACTGTATATAAGCAGGCCTCCCATGCTGTACCAACACTCTGGAGTTAGAATAAAGAGACTAAGGTCACACTTACTCACATCTACAGTACTCAATCACATTACTTTATTCTGGACATAACATAACCCTTCTATTCTATGCTCTTTGTAGCTTGGTGTCCATGATTGATAAACACCGAGTAGCAAAACTAAATGAATTTGAATCGCCAAATAAATATTATTTTGTGGTTTTGAACCTATTTCTGATCTGTTTTCTCATTTCCTCCTAACATTTAAGTTCTTTTGAGCTTGTGTGACCATTGTTTACATTCTTTTGTCCCAAAAACCATTAATGTCCTCAATAGGCTTTCCAATGGGAATCCCCTTATGTGAGGTGTTGGAGAAAAAGAAAAGGATGACCTAAGGCATACCAGGCACGTTTGACAGAATGTGAGGGGCTCTATTTACACCCTTGGTACCTGCGCACCTCTGAATACACACAGAGGTAGATGGTTAATGTTCTAACTCTTAGTTTAAATTGTGATAGCAAACCCATTTGAAGCCTTACTGGCCACACCTACCATTTGCTATAAGGATACTATAATATATGCACCTGTGAGTTTCCTCACAGGTTTGTAGAGCTGTTGGTTTTTAGTGTCCCCCTCCCCTTTTACAGGGCGCACTTGTAAAATATAACATTTTAATGCCCCCCCAAAAAATCACAAAAAAACACCAAAAAAACAAAAAATATAAAAAAAGAGGGCAGTTAAAAGTGTCTGGAGTGTCCCCCAGATCGGGTGGGGGGGGGGGGGCACTTTATCTAATGTTTATTTTGTTCGCCCCCCACCCCCCAAAAGAGTTGTAGAGCTGTTGCGGGGTCCCCAATGGAGTGCTCTCTACGCGGGAGTCCTTCCTCTATTTATTGGAGACTTGGCCTGAAGGGTGTTGCACGGAGCAGTCCCGCGGAAATAAGTTTTTAAGTCGGTTCACGGGCTCCCAGGCCGTCTGCAATTTCTGCGGTCTGGAAGAATCCGTGTTCCATGTTTTTATGCAATGTGCGAGGTTGCAGCCCCTGTTCCATTATTTAAAGGGGCTGCTCCTCAATTTCTGGTTGCACTTCAGTCCCACACTCCTGATCTTTGAGCACCCTGTGCGGAGGGGAGCGGGTAGGTCCGAAGGCCTCCTCGTAGGACTGCTCCTGGGCACGGCCAAGGAGGCCATCAGCCGGTCCAGGCAGCGGATGGTCGAGGGGGTCGTTCAGCCCGACTGCCTGCCTCTCTTCCGTGCTCACATCCGAGCCAGGGTGTCCCTGGAGATGGAGCACGCGGTGTCCACCGGTACGCTCGCGGCCTTCCGTGAGAGATGGGCGCCGGAGGGACTGGAGTGCATCATCACCCCCGGCAAACAAATTTTAATTTGATTTTACATGTTTTAAAGTTTAATTTGTTTTATTGTCGGGTTTTAGTGTCCCCCTCCCCTTTTATAGGGGGCACTTGTAAAATTTATGGTTTTAGTGCATAAAAAAAAACACAAAAAAAACAACAAAAAAAAAACAAAAGGGGCTTTGAAAAGTGTTTGGAGTGTCCCCCAGATCAGGGGGCACTTGATTTAACTTTTTAATTTTGTTTTGCAACAAAAGAATTGTGGAGCTGTTGCGGGGTCCCCAATGAAGTGCTGTCTACGCGGGAGTTACTGGGGACTTGGCCTGGAGGGTGTTGCACAGAGCAGTCCCGTGAAATAAGTTTTTAAGTCGGTTCACGGACTCCCAGGCCGCCTACAATTTCTGCGGTCTGGAAGAGTCCGTGTTCCATGTTTTTATGCAATGTGCAAGGTTGCAGCCCCTGTTCCATTATTTGAAGGGGCTGCTCCTCAAATTCTGGTTGCACTTCAGTCCCACACTCCTGATCTTTGGGCACCCTGTGCGGAGGGGAGCGGGTAGGTCGGAAGGCCTCCTTGTAGGACTGCTCCTGGGCACGGCCAAGAGGCCATCAGCCGGTCCAGGCAGCGGGTGGTCGAGAGGGTCGTTCAGCCCGACTGCTGGCCTCTCTTCCGCGCTCACATCCGAGCCAGGGTGTCCCTGGAGATGGAGCACGCAGTGTCCACCGGTACGCTCGCGGCCTTCCGCGAGAGGTGGGCGCCGGAGGGACTGGAGTGCATCATCGCCCCTGGCAACCAAATTTTAATTTGATTACTATTGTTTAAAGTTTAATTTGTCTATGTTTGTCAGTTTTAGTGACCCCCTCCTCTTTTAGCCAGGGGGCACTTGTATAATTTGTGTTTTGGAGCCCTCAAAAAAAGAAATAAGGGGGCACCTGAAAAGTTTTTGGAGCGTCCCCCCCCCGCCCCCCCCCCCCCTTTAATCAGGGGTCACTTGATTATTGTCTTCAACTAAAATAGTTGTAGAGCTGTTGCGGGGTCCCCAATGGAGTTCTCTCTACACGGAAGTCCTCCCTCTATTTATTGGGGACTTGGCCTGGAGGGTGTTGCATGGAGCAGTCCTGTGCAATAAGTTTTTAAGTCTGTTCACGGACTCTCAGGTTTCCTGTAATTTCTGTGGTCTGGAGTAGTCCGTGTTCCACGTTTTTCTTGTGTGTGCGAGGTTGCAGCCTCTCTTCCAATATCTGAAGGGGCTGCTCCTCAAATTCTGGTTGCACTTCAGTCCCACACTCCTGATCTTTAGGCACCCTGTGCGGAGGGGAGCGGGCAGGTCGGAAGACCTCCTCATAGGACTGCTCCTGGGCATGGGCAAGGTGGCCATCAGCCGGTCCAGGCAGCGGGTGGCCGAGGGGGTCGTTCAGCCTGACTGCCTGCCTCTCTTCCACGCTTACATCCGAGCCAGGGTGTCCCTGGAAATGGAGCACGCAGTGTCCACCAGTATGCTCGCGGCCTTCCGCGAGAGGTGGGTGCCGGAGGGACTGGAGTGCATCATTACCCCCGGAAACCAAATTTTAATTTGACCATTTAATGTCTAAAGTTTAATTTGTTTAAGTTTGTCAGTTTTAGTGCCCCCCCCTTTAATCAGGGGCACTTGTATTAAAGTTTTCAACAAAATGGTTGTAGGTTGTTGCATTGTGAGTGGCTTAGCCACTCACATGATGTTCACAAGACTTAATAAAACCCTAGTCAGTTGGGTCTAGTTCATCCACGATGGGACATGCGATTGTGAGCCTAGTGGATGAACTGGTAATGTTTAGTGTGATTGGTCCGTCTTCTTCTTAGGCAATGCCCCGGGGTCCAGGATGACTTGCTTCCACACTAAAATGAGTTCTAAGGTGACTGATGAAACCAATGCGGGACCTGAAGTGTTCAGTGCCTTCTCGGCTGTTCCTCCTCCACTTTGAGCGGTCTTGGGTCAGGGATTCCCAGATGTCGGTGGGGATGTTGCATTTTTTCAAGGAGGCTTTGAGGATGTCCTTGAAGCATTTTCTTTGCCCTCCTGCGGCTTGCCTGCCATGACGTAGCTCGGAGTGAAGTGCTTGTTTCGGGAGTCTAGCTTCGGGCATGCTGAAAACGTGGCCCGCCCACTGGAGCTGGTCGAGCGTGATCAATGCCTCAATTGCTGGGGATATTGGCTGAAAGAGAATGCTGATGTTGGTGCGCCTATCCTGCCAATGAATTTGCAGGATTTTGTGGAGGCTGTGTTGGTGGTACTTCTCCAATGCTTTGAGTTGCCTACTGTACATAGTCCATGTCTCTGAAGCATATAGGAGGGTGGGTATCACTACTGCTCTGTAGACCATGAGCTTGGTGCGGGGTTTGAGTTCCTGGTCTTCGAACACTCTTTTCCTCAGGTGGCCAAAGGCTGCACTGGCACACTTAAGGCAGTGTTGGACTTCGTCATCGATGTCTGCACTTGCTGATAGTAGGCTCCCAAGGTATAGGACCTGGTCCACATTGTCCAAGGGCTCATTGTGGATCTTGACAACCAGGGCTGTGCTGTGTGGCGGGGGCTGGTTGGTAGAGGACCTTTGTCTTACTGATGTTTAATGTGAGGCCCAGACTCTTGTACGCTTCAGTGAATGTGTCGCTGATGGTTTGGAGTTCGGACTTCGTGTGTGCACAAACGCAAGCATCATCTGCATATTGTAATTTAATGTCAGAGGTTGGAGCAACCTTGGATCTGGACTGGAAGCGTCGGAAGGTAAACATTTTCCCATGTCCTGTAGATTAACTCCACTCCAGCAGGGAGTTTGTTAAGGGTGAGATGAAGCATTGCAGCGAGGAAGATTGAGAAGAACGTTGGTGCGATGACACAGCGTTGCTTAACCCCGGTCTGTATTTGTATTGGGTTTGTGATGGATCCGTTGGTAAGAATCACAGTTTGCATGTCATCATGCAGCAGGAGAAGAATGGCGGCGAATTTTTGAGGACAGACGAATTTGAGAAGGACACTCCATAATCCCTCGTGGTTGACAGAGTCGAAGGCCTTTGTGAGGTCAAAGAAAGAGGTTGATGCTGCTCCCTACATTTTTCTTGGATTTGTCGCACAGTAAAGATCATGTCCGTTGTGCCACTTAATGGGCGGAATCCGCATTGCGACTCAGGGAGGAGCTCTTCAGCCACTGGGAGGAGATAATTGAGGAGGATCCTTGCGATGATTTTCCCTGCAGCAAACAGCAAGGAAACTCTTCTTTAATTACTGCAGTCGGACTTGTCCCCTTGCGATTGTTAAACCTTTAATAAACCAACTAATTCTTAATAGCTATGAATGCTTAAGCAAAGAAGTAAATAATCACAAAATGGCAATGAGGATGGGAATTTCTTCATGAAGAAATTTTGGTGGAATTTCCTTTTATGAGAAGGCAAATGCAAATGGAGCACAGCAAGAAGATATACCGGCAGCGTGATTCCCAAATGAGAGTCTGGTGGTACTATTTTGTTTTTTGAGTATCGAACAGTGTTGAACTGACAAAAATAGCTCGTGGAAAGCCATTTAGAGTCATTGAAAAGCAATTCAAGATTATTGAGAGTGATTATTGGCTATTAAGCTACGAAGGCAATATTGATGTGACAACGCGTTATGTCAGTAATTTGAGAGCTTTTGACGAGAATAAGGAATCGGTTAAATCCTGCAGTAAAATATGTAAAATGTTTTTTGAAGCTTATGACATCAATGAAGTCTCAGATGGTTTATCAGATTTGTAATTAAGCAATCAAGCAGTTCAGGAAAAGATGAAAGCTATTCTGTCAGTCATGATTGGTGCAGAGAATTATAGTATCTTAGTGAATTTATTAACCCCGAGAAAGGTTAAGGAGGCTTCATTCTCAGACATACTACAGATATTGGAGAATCATTTTGATCCACAGCTTTCAGAAATAGCGGAGAGCTATAATTTCACAATGAGAAACCAAAGACCTGCTAAAACAATCAGTAAATACATTGTTGCCATAAGAAAATTATCTCTACATTGCAATTTTGGAGGATTCCTAGATTGGGCTCTTCGAGATAAATTTGTATGTGGACTAACGAATGAACACATCCAATCAAAACTGTTAGGTATGGATAATCTCTCTTTTGAGAAAGCTTGCACGATCGGTACCTCCATGGAGATGACAGAGAAAAATATGAAGGAATTTCACCCATTACCGGCAGTAGTAGCAGTTCACAATCACTGGGCTGCAGAAATGCAGAAGAGGGCGAGCCCTAGTCGGAGGGAGAGTCATGAAACCAAGTAGAATAGATGCCATAGGTGTAATGGCAACCATACCGACAACAGTTGGTTCAAGTGGATAAGATGCTACTGGTGCCAAGTAAGGGGACACATTGCAGCCGCATGTAAATCCAAGGATAGACCCAACAATAATCAAAGACTTCACTGGGTGGAAACCGATCAGAACAGTGTAGGTTTTGGAGTCTATGCAGTGAAGGGCAAGGCAGTACATTCCTATGTCAGGATTTCAGAATGTTAGTACTGATTAATAATCGATGGATTAATATGACAATAGATACAGCAGCTGATTGCTCAATAGTGAGTCAGGATATCTATTACAAAAATTTCAGGGGCATACCACTAAAGGTGAGCTCAGCAAAGCTGAAAACATATTCAGGGGAAAAACTGCAGATGCTTGGACAAATGGAGTGTATAGTACAATACCAGGGGCAACAAGCTTGATTACCTATTATTGAAGCTAAATACGTCAAATGGCTGACAATAATGGGCAAATATTGGATAAGAGTGCTTCGTTTGGATTGGTACAGCATCTGTAGTACAGAAATGGTTAAGTCTTGGCTAGATACACTGCTGGAGAAATATGCTAACATAGTTGAGGACTCATACGAAGGCATCAAGGGATATAATGCACATATTCGGATTAGGTTAAATGTCAAACTTATTTTTTGTAGACCAAGGCCGGTACCAGATGCATTAAAATTACAGGTTGAGCGAGAGCTGATCGGAGTGACTGGACCAGTTGTAGTTCTGAAGGCAGACAAAACGGGACGGCTCTGTGGGGAATATAACATTACCCTGAATCGAGCAGTTGATGACGAACAGCACCCTTTACCAATATCACGGGACCTGTATGCAGAACTGGTAGGAGCCAAAGTCTTCACAACATTAGATCGCTCCTACGCCTATGCTCAACTCAACGTTGACAAGGATAGTCAGCAGTATCTGACATTCAACACATACAAAGGTTTATATTCATACACTAAGTTGTCTTATGGTATCAAGTCCTCACCAAAGAGAATTCAGGCTACCATGGATCAGATCTTACAGGGAATAAATCACTGTTTTGTGCAATCAAAATGATGTGTTGATAGCCACCGGCACAGAGACGGAAAACCTGGAAATCTTAGAAGTATTCAGACGGTTCAATGACCATAATCTGATGTTGAAGAGGAGTAAATGTGCATTCATAAAGCATGAGGTGGTTTATCTAGGATTGTGGGTAGATGAAAATGGTCTCCAACCAGGTAAGGAGAAAGTGCAAGTCATCATGATGGCTCAGGAACCAAAAAACATTACTGAATTACGATCTTTTTTGGTATGGTCGAATATTATGCTCATTTCCTTCCTGGACTTGCAACAGTGCTAGCACCACTCCATTATTTATTAAAGAAAGGTGTGCACTAGATATGAGACAAAGAGCAACAGAATGCATATGACACATGCAAACAACGCTTGAGCAGTAGTGCTCTTCTCGTCCATTACAATCTGACTCGTGAACTAAGACTAACATGTGATGCCCCTGGGTATGGTGTGGGAGCAGTGATCAGCCATGTTTTGAATGATAGGCAGGAAAAAATGGTTGCCTTTGCATTGCGTATGATCAACAAATGCAAACAAAGTTACGCCCAGATTGAGAAAGAGGCTTTGGCAATTATATTTGGTATTAAAAAGTTTCACCAGTTTCTTTTGGGATGCCAATTCACGCTAGTAGACGATCACAATCCTTACTAGTTATCCTAGGCCCAAAGGTACAATTCCATCTATGGCGGCTTCCAGGATACAAAGATGGGCTATTTTACTGTCTCAGTACGAATACAAAATCAAGTATTGCACGTGAAGTAGAATGCAGTGGCGGATACCCTTTTATGGTTGCCTCATGAAGATTCTGAAATTGGCTGTGAATAGTTAATCTTCCTCTAGAAGTCATTGATTTGGACTTGCCGGTCACTGCCTGTTATTGCAGAACATACACAAAAAGATTACACGTTACAGCGGGCTTATGAGCACACCCTGCAGGGTGTTCTGAAGATCAGATGCATTTAGACAAGGTGATAAAGCCCCTTTATCATCATCAGCATGTGAGCAGGGATGTCTAAAATTGGGCCTGAGAGTAGTCATTCCCAGTGCACTACGGGCTAAAGTCTATACGGAACTTCACGGTGAGCATACTGGCATCGTAGGCATGAAAGCGGTGGCCCCAAATTTTTTTTATTGGCCTGGGTTGGATAAAGACTGAGAAGTATTCGTAATCAAGTGTACTATCTGTCAAGACTGCAGGACCATCCCAGCTAAAACACCGCTGTAAACATGGACTTGGCCAACGAGACCATTTCAAAGAATACATATTGATTTTTGCAAGAGGGGCAGTGGTAATTTTCTGGTTCTAATCGATAACAATTCGAAATGGCTGGAGGTACAGCATAGGGGGTCACCAACGACTACAGAACATACATTGGATGAATTACGGGATATTTTTGAATGTCATGGCCTGTCCGAAGAAATGGTGTCAGATAATGGGCTGCAATTTTAGTCACGCAATTTGCGAATTTTGCCAGACACAACAGTATCAAGCACATGTTGGTAGCACCATATCATCCTGCTTCGAATGGTGCAGCTGAAATGTCAGTCAGGATTGTCAAGGAGGCTTTGCAGAAACAAGTTCTACAGATTGAATCATTGGTGAGCATGAAGCACAGGTTAGCAAATTTTCTTTTCAAATACAGAATTATGCCTCATTCTACAACAGGGTACATACCTGCTGAATTATTGATGAAGTGTATGCTGAGGACACATCTCATTTTATTGCAACTGAACTTGTCTGATAAGGTAGAGAAGGCACAATCGGTGCAGAAACGTCATTATCATTCCGGTGTTAAAGAGTGGTACTTTCAGAAGGGTGATCAAGTCAGAGTTCTCAGATCGTCAAAAAAGGCAAGTCCATGCAAATGGGACATTGGTACAATTATTTGGGTATGTGGCACCAAGCAGTACTTGGTCAAAATTGGTGAATACATCAGGAAGGTTCATGTGGATTAAATGTTTCTAGTGAGTGATGCACCTTTGGTACCACGAGTAGATGATTATGAGCCTGACTTGGACGATGATCAGAGTGAATTGGTAGGCCCAAATACTTCAACAGACACAATGTCCATATCCCCACCAACTCAGATGCAGCCGACTGAAGGCGATTCTGTGAGTATGGGACAATCTCGCAGAGACTCTGTATCTTCCGAAGGGGGAGGTGGAACAGTTGAGAAGATCAACGAGGAAATGCAAACCAATTAGACAGGATCTTGATAACTGGGAATATCAAGATCTTAGGAAGAAGGCTAACACTAGAACTGATGTAAGGATTGCAAGGAAACTCAAGAGGACACAGGAAGTTAGAGGTTAGGAATCCTGGGCTACATGCCCTGAAAACAGAAATTCCCCAAGATGGTCTCCTGAGTCAAATAAGAATATAGAAAATGGGAATAGCCAGCCAACTATAAAGAAATGGAGGTCAGAGCAGGAGAAAGCTGAAAGCTTACAACAAGATACTCCGGCTCAGCAGCCGAATTTGTAAAATTGTAATAAGGTAAGTAATCTTCTGAAATATTGTAAAAATACCTTGCTTCTAAAAACAGAGAAGCAGTGTAATGTATGTACTTGTGAGTATTCTCACAGGTTTGTAGAGCTGTTGCATTGTGATTGGTTTAGCCAGTCATGTGAGGTTCACAAGACTCAATAAAAGCTCAGCCAGTTGGGTCTAGGTCATTCATGATGAGGCATGCGGTTGTGAGCCTAGTGGATGAACTGGTAATGTGTAACCTTTTAAAGATTGTTAAACCTTTGTTAATAAATCAACTAGTTCTTAATAGCAATGTGTTGCTTTGAATGTTTAAGCAAAGAACCCATGAAGTGAATACATTACAGATACCTCCTGCTAACATGCACTATAAGGCTGACACACCATGTGACAGAACCAGTCAGCTTTATGCCTACACTAAGGCTTTCTTTTGCTTCATTTTTGTCTGTCACTTCTTAGCCCACTGCTCCATCAGCCTTGACAAATATTGCTAATCAGTAGATAGGCTCTTAGAGCCTTTCTAAGTACTTTCAGAACTTTCTCCCTTCCCATTGTGAAACTTCCCTTTAACTGTCTCCATCCCTTTAGACTTCACTTATACACAAGTTGCCTTTCCACCATGAGTGTGTTCCCTACACTTGTTCCAGTATGTACCTGGATTTGTGAATAACAACAACAACTTGCATTTATATACCACCTTTAACGCAGTAAAACAACACAATGCACTTCACAGGAGCGTTATCAAACAAAATTTGACACTGAGCCACATAAGGAGACATTAGGAAAGGTGAAGAGGTTGGTTTTAATGAGCGGCTTAAAGGAGGTATGATAAGTAGAAATGTTTAGGGAGGGAATTCCAGAGCTTAGGGCCTAGGCAGCTGAAGGCATGGTGGAGCGATTATAATCAATGATGTGCAAGATGCCAGAATTGGAGGAGCGTGAGATCTCGGAGGGTTGTAGGACTGGAGGTGGTTACAGAGATAGGGAGGGGCTAGGCCATGGTGAGACTTGAAAACAAGGATGAGAATTTTAAAATTGAGGTGTCGCCGGACTTGGAGCTAATGTAGGTCAGCGAACACAGGGGTGATAGGAGCTGATTGGAGCGCGGGCTGGCACAGCAGGAGTGGTGAAGTTGGGGTGGAGGAGCAATGAGGTCTGGACTTGAATATTAGGTCCTTCATTGAAACACCTGTGAACTCATCCCTTTTTGGCGTGGAAACAAGTTATCTTCGATGATGATAATAGGTGAACGAGACTTGGTGCGAGTTAATATATGTGAAGCAGGGTTTTGGATGAGCTCAAGTTTATTTAGGGTGGAAGATGGGAGAACGGCCTGGGGAGCATTGCAATAGTCAAGTCTGGAGGTGAAAGAGGCATGGATGAGGGTTTCAGGTATAAGGTTGCATGGATAAAGTTGCTGAGGCAGGAAATTTGAGTGCTGGTAACACAGTCTGGGGGTGAAATTTGATTTGGGCAAGGACACAAAATGGGCGGTATCGCATCTGCTGCCGGTTATATGCCACGCCCAATAGTCAGTTCCATTGAAGGCAATGGAACTGAATATCGGACGACATATAATGGCGTGGGTGGGGGGTGGGTGGATGGGTGGCAGGGGTCAGATGCGTTAACACCATATTTTGTGTCTCTGCCCAAGTCAAATTTCACCCTTAGCACTCAGGCAAAATTAGCATCAGTTCTTAACACTTCAAAATCATTCCTGTGCAAAAAATTGAAACAAAAAGTGTTTCTTAAACTTCCATTCAAGTTTGCAAGCTAGCATCGGGAGTAGGGGTGAAGATTCACAAAATCCACTTCCAATAAGCAGGTCGTGATTTGCTATTGCTTAGATCCTGTCAGGAACTGGCACTTTCCCTGAATCTGTGGCTTTTAACGCAAAATTGTGATACTCAGGTAGCAAATTTCACAATAAAGTCAGTGTACGCATTCCCAGGATTTGTCACACTACAACAAAGCACTTGCTCTACCACAAGTTTTGCTCACTCAATATCTGGTCTAAAGTCAGTTAACTCAGTGTTGTTAGTTAAGTGCCAAATCAGATGTTTAAAAAGTATGAAAACAGAATTATTTCAGCTGAATTGTAATTGGCTGTTTTTTTACAATTGCCAAATTGAATTCATCTTTCACCAATTTGACAGAGGAAAAACGGCTCCCAGCCATCATTTTGATCTGTGATTATTTTAATAGTTTAGTATTCACCAGAGAAAATATTCCTTCTAAAAGAGGAAACATTACCACAAAGTATTTTAAAGTATATTACACCAAAGTAAAAATTACACTAATAGATCTGCAAAACATTCTTAAAAATTGGGTTTACTGAGATAATTTTCTGAGTCTGTGCTGTCAATGGGAAATCTCACCGACAGTGCAAATTGGAAACAGGGTGCATACTCTCTGTGATTTTCTGATCATTTGTGATTGAAAAACTGTTAAATTTGTGCCGCTGGCTGGTGAGACTCCCCCTGCAGCAGAGTCTTAGAAAATTTCCCCTTACATAAAACTATAGTTATTTATTGATAAAATGAACAAAGGCTTGGTTCTCAAGATGCTCATGAATCAAAAAAACAAGGAAGCTGCTTTTTCCTTTTTATCTGAGGCATATAAACTGCAATAGATGATCGTTTGATTCAAATCAAGTCTCTATTCCAAAGCTTGTCTCTCTGCCAAGATCACCATCTGGTATGTACCTCGGTGCTGAGCTGGAGCTGCAGCTCCTCAGGAGACTCATTTCCTGAACTCCTGCTCCCAGCAGGCAAAGGATGAGCCAGAAACCTGTCAGTTTACTGCAGGAGAACCTTTTTGATGTCACCTGGCAACCATCTCCTGAGCCTTTCATTTGACTGCACTGTTACAGTTATCACACGCTATCAAAAAAGTAACATGGTACAAAGTAAAAATCAGGAACGAACAGACTACACATCTGTTCCTGCCAACTACTCTGCATTTATAAATAATTATTGTCAATTGTTTGCCATTTGACTTTTTAATTTATCATATTATTGTTTCATCTTAAAACAGGAACTGTTTTCACCTCCAAAATCTGGAAAGTTATTTCTTCACAATGCCTTGTTTTTCAGTATTGTTAAGAAAGCATTATTTGAAGATCAAACAAAGGTCAGGATCGACAAATCGTCAGAACGGAAAATTGGCAGAGAAATTCAGACCCAATTGGGATTGGCTAGTTTGCTTTCTATCCATTATATTTCTATCTTATTATTCTATCTAGTTATTTGGAACTCTGATCCGCATATTTTAATTATAAATGTAAAAAACAAAGGGGGCGAAATTGCCCCATTTTTAGAGGCCCTTAGCGCCTCCTGGGAGCGCTAACAGGGCGGAGGAGACTTTTCGCTCGGGGAGGGGGGCGCAACCTCCTCCCGGGAAACTGCCTGGGAGTGTGCAGAGGCGCTGCCATGGCAATGCCGTGCCCGGGCGGCCTCGCAACCGCGATGACATCATCGCCATGCACAGTGACCCTTCAACACCTCGCGCCGATAACTTACCGCCCCACAGGAGAAATTGCCCCGCGGGCCGTGAGCCTGGCGTGCCGGGCGCAGAAAGTCCCGTCCCCAGTTGGTTACTGCCCCCAATCGGGGCGCAGGGCAATTTCGCCCCCAAAATCTACAATTAAAATATGAAGAGTGAGGGACTGGTGTCTGGCAGCACCATGGGAACTAAGAACACTGGGAATGTGAAGGGGGCTTGGGTGTGAGAATACATTCGAGGGTTAGGGCAGGATAGCACTTGTGTATTTGAGGATGGAACCATTGGGAGAGGTCAACAGAGTGACAGAGAGAGAAAAAGACTGTGTTAGAGGATGCAGCAGCACTTCACAGAGGGCCCGAGGTTTGGAAGTATTTAGAGACAAGTGGGTTTTGTGTTGTGTTATCAGTTTTCTTTAGGTGGTGGTGCTAGGGTAAGACTAAAAAGCATAAGCTACCCGCTGTAACTAACCCTTGGCATTAATATGCTGCAACACACACCCGACCCCATAGGACAACACGTCACACGTTAAAATGAGTTTCTTACATGGGTCATATAGCGTTAACAGATTGTTGGAGCATAACAAATTGTGTGCTCTATCAAAAGCCCTTTCCTGGCTGTCCCCCCAGACCTATTCGCGACCTTTGCGTAGGAGCACGTGTAGCGGCTCTAACAGCGTGCTCAATTTTGGAAGAAAGTTCCCAAAATAGTTCAGGAGCCCCAGGAACGAACACAGCTCCGTCGTGTTATGGGGTCTGGGTGCCCTTTGGATCACTTCTGTTTTGGACGCAGTAGGTCTGATCCTGTTTGCTGCTACCCTCATCCTCAGGAATTCTACCTTTGGAGCTGGGAAGATGCACTTCGCCTTTTTCAGTCGCAGACCTACCCGGTCCAGTCTGCGTAGCACCTCTTCCAGTTGCGGAGGTGTTCTTCAGTATCACAACCCGTGATGAGGAAGTCGTCTTGAAAAACCACTGTCCTTGGAATCGACTTGAAGAGAATTTCCATATTTCGTTGGATTCGCAGGGGACATAGTCTAAGGATGAGGGGTAAGCCATTTAGGACTGAGATGAGAAGAAACTTCTTCACTCAGAGAGTTGTTAGCCTGTGGAATTCCCTACCACAGAGAGTTGTTGATGCCAGTTCATTGGATATATTCAAAAGGGAGTTAGATATGGCCCTTACGGCTAAAGGGATCAAGGGGTATGGAGAGAAAGCAGGAAAGGGGTTGTAGAATTTACCAATATCTCGCAAAGATTCCAGGTACCTTTCCCCGACAGAGGAGAAGAATCCCTTTCTGGGCTTTTAAAATGAGTTTAAAGGGGCAGTCAAAAGGGGATGCATTCATGGAGACCCCCCCCCCCCCCGCCCCCCCCCACCCAGTGTTTGGACTCATAGGAAAGGGAATTCAAAATGGACCTAAATTACAGAAGCTTGAGATCCCCTAAACATCTATGGGAAGGAGCATATCAATTTTAAGATTCTACAACATTTTGGCTGCGAAAAAGAGTTACCAAATACAGGAGGTGGAGCCAACATCTGAAGCAAATTCGTGTATTAAAGACCCCAGACTGTCTGGGGGAACTATTCACCCTCTAAGAGATAATTGAATTACCCAATCAAGCACAATGGAAATCATGGTCAAGAAACTAAACAATTCTAAAACAATGCAAAACCAGTGATAACACATTCTCACACCCTAATCGAGTTACTGCTGACAAAGGAGACATTTGAAAATCAGTGGACAGAACAGTTCAAACAGAGCCCAAGAGATTTGATGGGAGATAACGGAGCCTTTTTTTGGAATATATCTATCCCCCAGTTTTTACAAGGAAAGACCAGCAAGGAGCGGCACATAGACTGGAACACAGACATAGACACAAGCAGCTGGAGCTGGGGAGTGAAGAAATGGAGCAGTGAAGGAAACTACTAGAACTCATCAAGAACTGACTGAGCACGAGGCCCACAAAATGGAAGGTTGTCAGCAACCAAATTGACAACCCGGGCCACCACAACCAGCAAAACGACCAACCAAAACCAACTCAGCAAAAACCAACGAATCGACATTTATTTCCACTCTACAATCTACTTCGGAATGACCAACGGGTGAGAAATTACCAAAAAGGACTAACTAAAACTATTCCTAATCAAAGAAAATGGGTATTTACCCCATACATCCAAAACGCAACTTAGCGCATCAACGGACGCACCCCAACCGAAGACTACGCAGTCCGAAGTCCTCTTCTCCGTCCGGGGTACGACTCACCTAGAAGGCAAAGTGCAGCGAACCCCGAAACCGTGATTCACCGGCAACTGTCTAAAGGGATTGGTGAGCATAGCCCCTGAACCCCCCAGAGCTATAACTTCGTTAGTTAGGGGAATTGGGAGGAGGGAGGCTGGGATAACTTGTGTAAATGTATCTGCATTCGCCTTTTTACCCCATTTAGAGTTTAAGCTGTATTCTTTTCCCCACAGACTGTGTTTGGACAATGTGTTGTACCCTTCAGTGTGTATTGGTCTGTGTGTGTTATTAAAGGTGTGCCCTTTTACTTCTTTTTAAACACAATAAAGCCATAACTGCTTCCTACCTTGAAACCGATTGTCTGTCCAAGTCTGTCACAGTCCCTTCATAATTCCAGTGTCTAGAACCAAGGGTGTGGGAGCGATTCGGAACCGCTCATATAAGGTCAGAAGGGAAAGCTGACCCCCTGCAAACCACCCCTTACAGGGTACTGAGGTGAATGATCAACCATGATCTTATTGAATGGTGGTGCAGGCTCGAAGGGCCGAATGGTCTACTCCTGCACCTATTTTCTATGTTTCTATTGTAAAGTCCTACACATTACACAATACCACAAATCCACACAAGGCACATTCTATGGACAAGGTCACTCTGTGACCTGCACCTTTATTCACAGGACCAAAAGTGATGACCCTGCGTGGGACCTCCCTTTATATACCTGGATGACCAGGTGAGGAGTGTCTCCCACAAGTTCACCCCTTGTGGTCAATGTGTGCATTTCTCAAACATATACAGTATTGCAGTGTTGTTACATGAAGGTTACATACATGTCATCACCTCCACCCCCCAACATCTTATTGGGATCACAGGTTAAGTCTTTCAGGTGGTCTGCGCTCCCTCGTGGAGCGCCGCAGTTGGGGCTCTGGCTGTTGAGCCTTGGCCTGTGTGTCTGCCCCCTGTGGTGATTCTGACCTGTCCGGGCTGACCGCAGGGACTGCGCATGCTGCTGTTTGTTCTTGTTGCTCGTTCACTGGCGGTGGTGTGAATACCATCTCATGATCTTCCTCAGGTTCCTCAGTGTCCATGCTGAACCTTTTTTTTACTTGGTGCAGATGCTTGCGGCATATCTGTCCATTGTTAAGTTTAACCACGATGACCCTATTCCCCTCTTTGTCTATTACAGTGCCCTCAAGCCATTTGGGCCCCAAAGCGTGATTGAGAACAAATACGGGATCACCAATTTCTATACATCTCCCCCTTGAATTACGGTCATGGTACTCATTTTGGGACTGGCGCTTGCCTTCAACAATGTCGGACAAGACAAGATGAATGAGGGACAGCCGAGTTTTGAGTGTACGTTTCATAAGTGGCTCAGCGGGCGGGACCCCCGTGAGCGAGTGCGGTCGGGACCTCTAGGCCAGCAGGAGGCACGATAGGTGGCATTGAAGGGAGGGACCTTGAATCCTGAGCATGCCTTGTTTTATGATTTGGACCGCACGTTCCGCCTGGCCATTGGAGGCCGGCTTAAACGGTGCTGTCCTGACATGGTTGATGCCATTACCCGTCATGAACTCCCGGAATTCGTAGCTAGTGAAACATGCATGAGCCATTATCGCTAACAAGGATGTCCGGCAAACAGTGGGTTGCAAAGACTGCATGTAGACTCTCCACAGTGGTGGATGTCATGCATGAATTCAATATGATGCACTCGATCCATTTCGAGTACGCATCAACCACGATGAGAAACATTTTCCCCATGAACGGACCCGCGTTGTCTACGTGAATGCGTGACCATGGACTGGTGGGCCAGGGCCACGGGCTGAGCAGGGCCTCCCTGGGGCCATTTCCCAGCTGAGCACACGTCGTGCACCTGCGAACACAGTGTTCCAGGTCTGAATCAATTCCCGGCCACCAAACGTGTGACCGGGCAATGACCTTCATCAGCACGATGCCTGGGTGCTCGCTGTGGAGTTCTCTGATGAAAACTTCCCTGCCCCTCTGGGGCATGACTACCCGGCTGCCCCATAGTAGGCAGTTGGCTTGGATGGAGAGTTCATCCATCCATCTGTGAAACGGTCTGACCTTCTCAGAGCATGCACCGTGTGCGGGCGCCCAATCCGCAGTCAGGACACATTTTTTAATCAAAGATAGGAGGGGATCCCTGTTGGTCCAGATTTTGATCTGGTGGGCTGTGATGGGGGAGCCTGCGCTGTCAAATGCATCAATGGCCATGACCATCTCAGCGCTTTGTTCCGCTGCCCCCTCAGTGGTGGCCAGTGGAAGCCTGCTGAGTGCGTCAGCGCAATTTTCAGTGCCGGGCCGGTGCCGGATGGTGTAGTCATACGCAGCCAGCGTGAGAGCCCATCGCTGTGTGCGAGCTGATGCATTGGCATTGACAGCCTTGCTGTCTGACAATAGGGATGTTAACGGCTTGTGGTCCATTTCTAATTCGAACCTCCTGCCAAATAGGGATGTTAATGGCTTGTGGTCCATTTCTAATTCGAACCTCCTGCCAAAAAGGGTGCATCTTTTTCACCCCATAGACATATGCGAGTGCTTCCTTCTCAACCATCCCATATCCACGTTCTGCTTGAGAGAGCGACCTGGAGGCATAAGCCACAGGTTGGAGTTGCCCCTCAGCATTGTACTGCTGCAACACGCACCCAACCCCATAGGACGATGCATCGTCAGAACCAATTTCTTACAGGGGTTGTACAGGGTCAACAACTTATTTGAACAGAGCAGGTTACATGCCCGATTGAAAGCCCGTTCTTGACAGTCCTCCCAAAACCAATCGCAACCCTTACGCAGGAGCACGTGTAGCGGCTCCAACAATGTGCTTAAGTTCGGCAGAAAGTTCCCGAAATAGTTCAAGAGTCCCAGAAATGAACGCAACTCCGATGTGTTGCAGGGCCTGGGCGCTCGTCGAATCGCCTCCGTTTTGGATTCGGTGGGCCGAATCCCGTCTGCAGCAACCCTCCTGCCCAGAAACTCGACTTCGGGAGCCAAAAACACACACTTAGATTTCTTGAGTCGCAGGCGTTCCAGGAATGGATTTGAGCAGCTTTCCACGTTTCTTTGAAAGATCGCGGCCGCTGATCGAATGCCAAACGGGCACCTGTTGTCAACAAACAGTCCCTGTGCGTAGTGATTGTGGTCAGTAGTTTGGATTCGTCGACCAGTTCTTGGGTCATGTAGGCTGAGGTGAGATCCAACTTGGTGAACAGCTTGCCGCCTGCCAGTGTGGCAAAAAGATCCTCCACTCTCGGAAGTGGGCATTGGTCTTATCGGGACACCCAGTTGATAGTAGACTTGTAGTCGCCACAGATCCTGACCGAGCCATCCGCTTTTAGGACGGGAACAATAGGCCTCGCCCAGTCGCTGAATTTAACGGGCGAGATGAGGCCCTCTCTCAGCAAGTGGTCCAATTCGCTTTCAATTTTCTCCCGCATCACATATGGCACCGCTCTGGCTTTGTGGTGCACTGGTCTGGCGTACGGGGTGATGCGAATCACTACTTTGGTACCTTTGAACGTCCCGACGCCAAGTTGGAATAGCGAATCAAATTGCTTTTGGACCTGTGAGCATGAACTTCGCTCCACAGATGACACTACATGCACATCCCCCCATTTCCAGTGCATCTCAGCTAGCCAGCTCCTCCCCAACAGTGCGGGACCATTGCCCGGGACAATCCAGAGTGGCAGCTGGTTCACTGATCCATTGTGTGTGACAGCCAACATTGCACTGCCTAGCACTGGAATGATTTTTTTGATGTACGTCCGTAATTGAGTCTCAATGCGTTCTAGTTTGGGTCTGCTGGCTTTGAGTGGCCATAGCTTTTCAAATTGTTGAATGCTCATGAGTGACTGGCTGGCCCCTGTGTCCAGCTCCATGCCATTTAATAGGACCTTCATCATCATAGGTGGCGTTTTGGTACATAAGCTGTGAATGTTTGCTACATGAACCCGCTGAACTTCAGCATCCATTGATTTGCCCCACACGTCATCCTGCCTCGCAGACCCCTCTTCTGGTCCATCCACCTCGTAAATTAGCCTGGTCACAGGCTTCCTGCACATTCTGGCTAAATGGCCACTGAGGTTACAATTTCTGCAGGCAAACTGTTGAAACCTGCAAGTCCTAGCAGCATGTCTGCCCCCACACCTCCAGCATGAACTGAGATTCCCATTGTTGTGAACAAAAGAGCTGTTACCAGGCATTCCTCGCTGATTGTCCCTTTGACTGCTCTTGAGCACCCTGTTAGTGGGTGTCAATGGCCCCATCCCAGAATGCATTGTCCACTGGGATGGCGTAAATGTCCGTTCAGCCTGCCATCGTCTGTGTTGAAAACCTGTTCTGAGGTCTATTGCTGCCTGGGTTGTGTCAAACTGCCCTTGCCTGCCTGCTGGGCTCTGAGTCGCGTTAATGATATTGACCACCTGATCCATCGCCACGTTGGAGTCAGGGTTGCGTGCGTATATTATCTTGGTTTCCTCCTCCCCCGCCATAAAAGTCTGGGCCAGCAACGCCGCCGTTTCCAAAGTCAAGTCCTTGGTCTCGATTAGCTTTCTGAAAATCCTGGCATGACCGATGCCGTCAATAAAGAAGTCCCTTAGCATCTCCCCCCTGCAGGCGTCTGTGAACTTACAGAGGCTGGCCAACTGCCGGAGGTCCGCAACAAAGTCCGGTATGCTCTGTCCTTCCCGACGTCAGTGGGTATAAAATCTGTGTCGGGCCATGTGTATGCTGCTCACCGGTTTGTGGTGCTCACTGATTAGCTTGCTGAGCTCTTCAAAGGTTTTGTCCGCTGGCTTCTCGGGTGCTAGCAGGTCTTTCATGAGCGCGTAAATCTTAGATCCATAGCTGGTCAGTAGATGAGCCCTTCGCTTGTCGGTCACTGCATCTCCCAGCCAGTCCTTCATGATAAAGCTCAGCTGAAGCCTCTCAATGAAATCGTCCCAGTCCTCACCAACACAGTGCTGTTCCTCTGTGCTACCAGTGTGGCCATTCTCGTGGGTCGTTGATTCCCGTTTCTCATCGCCATTGTAAAGTCCTTACACAATACCACAAATCCACACGAGGCACATTCTATGGACAAGGTCACTCTGCCCTGCACCTTTATTCACAGGACCAAGAAGTGATGACCCTGCATGGGACCTCCCTTTATATACCTGGATGACCAGGTGAGGAGTGTCTCCCACAAGTTCACCCCCTGTGGTTAATGTGTGAATTTCTCAACTATATACAGTATTGCAGTGTTGTTACATGAAGGTTACATACATGACATCTATGTTTCTATGTTCGTTTAATAATGGTCATGTGACATGCCTTGGGACATTTCACAATGTTAAAGGCGCTATATAAATGCAAGTTGTTGTTGTGGTTGCTAAAATGGTTGTGCGGCTAATGTATACAAAACATGCATGTCATACACAAAAGGTTTTAATATAGTACTGGCGAGTACATCAGAAAAATGAAAACAAGAAAATAAATTGACCACCAAGTACGCACTCTCAGCACCTTGGGAGTTATTTTAGCCAAAGGGCGAAAACAAGCCTTAAATGGATGCAGTGCTAATAAGACTAGCCTATTTGAGAATCTGGATTGAGCATCCAATTTTGGTCCTAATCGCTGATTACCATAACTTGAACTTGCTTGGAGATGCTACACCAGATACCTGAAGGTTTAGCACTAAATTGCTGATTAAGCACATTTTTTTTGTTAAGCAGTATATGTGGGCTCCCACACCCATTTCCACTGAAGGTATATAGTGTTCTGGCTGGCACATAATGGCAGTTGCAGGATGGGTCAAGGACCGAGGAAGAGGGTGCATAGATTCTCAGATGCAGTACTGAAGGTCCTAGTGGAGGGAGTCCAGAGGAGGAGGGATGTCCTGTATCCGCAGGCGGGGAGGGCATCACCTCACCCTCCTGTCCCTCTCTCCTGCTGCAACTCCTGCTGCCCTGCCTGGCCTCATGTCCTTCTCCCATTCCTCATCCAGACCAAGAGGGGACCCTATCAACCAAGGGGTTGATAACCAAGCACTCCCTTTCTCCTAGTGACTCCTATAAGGTCCAATGAGGTACAATAGCACAGTACTCAATTTTTTTAGGTGAATTCCTCAGAGAAATTCCTGAATAAATGTTGATAGATTGTTGGTGAAGTCTTGACAAAGTGTTGCAGAAAGTCTCCTGATGTGTTTTAAACGTCCTGCAGCAAGTAAACAGTAAAAGGAGATTTACCTTTAATAGTGCTCGAAATCCTCTGCAACGACTAATTTACTCCCAATCAACTGGTCGCTGTTAGGAGAGGGGGGTGGTTCCAATTCTAGCCACCAAAATGCCGTGCAGCCTTCTTAATGAGTGCTATCAGGCAATTTAAGTGGCAATCAACTGCTTAACAATTCTTCAGGCGGCCATTCCTAGCTCAAGCTTCAACTCCTTTATGAAGATGGCGCCTTGCGCTAAACGCAGGCTAAACCGCCATTTCAGCTTAAGACCCCATCCTAGCCACCTCCGAGACTTTTTAGCCTCTAAAGTATCCAGAGAAAATCGCCCCATCGTGCTCCCCAAATCGCTTGTTTATAGTTATACTTAAGTAGTTTATGATCAACAGATCATTCCACTGTTGTTTTTAACTACAGCCTCACAGGTATTTGACTACTATAACAACTTGCACTTACATTGCGGCTTTAATGTAGAAAAACTTCCCAAGGTGCTTCATGGTGGAACAAAAAAATGGACACCAAGCCAAAGAAGGGTGATCAAAAGAAGAGGGGTTTTAAAATGGGTCTTAAAGTAGGAGAGGGAGACTTAGAGGGGGATGGGTTCAGGGAAAAGAATTCCAGAGCGTAGGGCCTATGTGGCTGAAGTCATGACTGTGAATGGTGAAGCGAAGCGAGGAGGGAACGCACAAGAGACCTGAGCCATATGAGCCGAGAGTTTGGTTTGGGGAAGGTCATATGGCTGTAGGAGGCTACAAAGATAGAGTGAGGCCATAGAAGTTTGATCACAAGGATAAACATTTAAAGTTTGAGCCATTAGGGGAACATGAGACAATGTAAGATAGTGATAAGAATGTAATTGGTGAACAGGACTTGGTGCTGGATAGAATATGGGCAGCAGAGTTTAGATGAGCTGAAGTTTACAGCAGGTGGAGGATCTGAGGCCAGGCAAGTCAACATTGGAATAGTCGAATCTGGAGGTGGCCAAAAAATAGATAAGGGTTCCCTGCCATTGAATTCGATACCCAATCGCACCACCACTGACACACTGTGGCTACAGTATGTACTGCAGCAACTTACCAAGGTTACTGTAACACCATCTCCCAGCCCCATGACATCTACCATCAAGAAGGACAAGAGCAGCAATACTATGTGAACAACATCATGTGCCCAGTCTTAATTGTTTGGTGATGTTGCTTTCTGTTTATTGAAAATCAATTAAGGCACCAAGGTTTAGCTGCTGGGGAGTATTGCTTATTAATTACTGGCGAATTTTCCTGAGCATTGCTCATGAATGCTGACCTGGATTATCACAGGGTGTGTGTCTAGGCTGGGAGTGGGACAATTGGAGCATTTACCTGCACTAAGAACAGAGTGATTGGAATGTATCCACTTGATTAGGGAATGGAGCCAGAGTATTTGTAGGCTCCAGGCAACAGCATTTATAATAATATATGTTGGAATAGCTCTCTGTAGCTACCATTAGACCAGACAGCCCACTGACTAGTGGAGAGACAGATCCAGGATTCAGTGAGATGGCAATGGCTGGAACAGACCTGTCATGGACAGCCGTTCATCAGGACAGCAGCACCTGTCTAGCATTCAACTTTCTCCCTCAGAGCACCACACCAATGACACAGGATGCAATACTAAGCTGTCCAGGTACAAGCTCCAGAGATGCAGCCAGTAGTAACTCCCTCACAGCACCAAGCTACCTTGAAATATGGTCCACCTCAGTCCTATGAGCCTCTTTAAGAACAGGAGCAGCCAAGACAAGAAGAAGAGAAAGAAAGGCATGTTTAGACACCCAGGAAAAAGTAGGGTAGCTTTTGTTTACATTAGAGTTTATTTATTAATGGATATGTTCAATGAGGGAGAAATTTGGCTGCTTAGTGTCGCCCATTAGCGCCTGGGGGGGCAGTAACAGGGCGCTAAGGGGTTAATGACCGGGCGCAGAGAATGCAGCAACACCCATGAACTTTAGTGCCAATTAACTCTTACCGCCTGGGCACCTCGTAGATCATGATGTCATAAAGTGCACAGCGTCCCATTATTGCCCCGGATGTGAAATTGCCTCCCACTACCTGCTGTATCGCCGGGCATGAACAACAGCAGGAAGAGGAGGCATTGTCAACTTGGCTGGCCGTTTGGGGAGTACTAATTAAGGGAATGGCTTTCAGGTAAGCCAAACTTTATTATTTGCACCAGTCTGGTGCCTGCTCTAAGTTTTTGATGTATCATTGTTGCAAGATGTCCAAGCCCTCCATTTTGTGAGAGTATTTGGGGCTGTAATGGCAGTCGCGCAGGTCGCCTTGCAACAATTAGGTTGTGCACCATCATTGGCCCTTCCCTTTAAGCGAGGAAAGCAGCCTCTGATGCCATTAACAAAGCGTTCCACATTGTTTAGCGCTGTGCTGCTACCGCTCTGTTCTCGGACTTTAGTGCTACACTTCTCTCCTGGAGTGCTAAAGCTGAATTTCCCGGCAGAAGAGAATCATTAGCACCTGGTGCTACTTTTTCTACTTTTCAAAAGTTAGCACCCCAACCAGGAAGTTATGGAATTTCTAGCCCCATGTCTCTCAATGGTTTCACACTCCCATAGGCAGCCAGAAGCAAGTCCAAGGCTGTGTACCCTGAATGCTAAATAATATATGGAAAAAAAACTCCAAAGACTTTCCTCGGTCCAGAAATTACTGTTCAAACTTTCAGCATTCTTCAGGTGCAAAATCCTACTTACTTCTGCCAATTTCAGACAATCCTAACAGCTATGCCTTAAATTTCTCATTCTAACTTATTCCTAGCACATTGTGATGATAACACCAAAAACATTAGGACAGAGATATTCCTAGATCAGGCTCCCCTGGCCAGAAAAACAATCGATGTGGAATTCCCAGTATCCCTCAGGCACCATCACTGAATAGCCAAGCATACACTACACCATAAAGGCAGTGCCCCTATCGAAACACCAATACAAATATCATGCAAAGTGCACTGGACATGCAACACTAATATGCTGATGACAGGATCTTGAAAAATGCAGAGAGGTCCCCTCAGCATGTCAGTGGCGCACGCACTGTGCAAAATGCATCAGGGGCACAATTTCATGCCGACAGTCAGTTGCTCATTCTTCATCAGTAACGTGGAAAAATGGAGTGATTCTGCAAGCTAGATGCAGGTCCTTTAATTAGATTTCAGTTGCTTAATTTATATTCTAACATTTTTAAAATATTTAGCCTAAATTTGATATCTATTCAAAGAAAAACATTTACAGTTGTTCTATCTACGATTATTACAAGCAATAAAATTTCATAATAAATTCCAGCAGACTACATACATATTACGGGCAATTATCTCTGCATTGCCAATCTTCCCATACCCAGGACTGACCCCTTCTATTAACCTATTACTCACTGCCTGATCTTAGAAAACCTCACACCCCAATACTGTATGCATGTGTATATTTTCAATGCATAGTAAATTAGTTCCATGCGAGCAGCATTAAATTATGGAACACATTCTACGATAGACATTATAGAGAAACCTATTTTTCTCTTTAACACATTCAAACAATTAACAGAAAGGAACTGCGTGAAATGATGCACTTGCTAATTACTAGGGACATATCATCCAATAGCAATATAAAAACATTCATCCTTTTTTGTGCAAAAGCCCTGAAGGGGGTGCTTCATAATAAAACAATCCATTTTTCATGCAAATTCAACAGTAGTTTCTAAAATGTCTGGAACTGAATTCATTATTTATTTAGACTTTCCTTTAGGGAATTCAAGTCCAGCTGTGACTTAGGCAAAATACTAATGAGTATTAAAGTTATAAAATTGTTCGGATAGGATTAAAAATAGTCAGAAAAAATATATCTGTACCATTTACTCTGAAATATATCAACTAAAAATAACCAATTTCATTTTGGAAAAAAATAGAATCTATTTAATCATTGTGTTTCTAATAGATTAAAGCTTTCAGCTAGGGTATCCATGAATCCTATCCTTCAACGCCAATGTGGTATATTCCTTATGACCTCACAACACACACAGGACTACAAGATGGCTCCATTCCTTTTTTATTCTTGTAAACAACAAAGGCTACATTACCAGAGTAGTCCACTAGGTGGAGCACAATAGATTGGACTAATCTTTTAAATACAACAATAACAGCGATGTGACAACACTTAGAATAGAACACTTTTCATTCAAATTGCTCTCACCCATGTATTTTGCAAAACTGTTCAACAATAATCCTTTCCCAGCAAAAAACTTTGAACAGATGCTACACCACAAAATGTCACCAGATATATCTCCACAACTGTAATATAGTTCCACCTAGTGGACAACTGCTCCACCTAGTGGACTACTCTGGTAATGTAGCATTTTCTGTTTACAAGAATAAAAAAGAATGGAGCCATCTTGTAGTCCTGTGTGTGTTGTGAGGTCATAAGGAATATACTACATTAGCGATGAAGGATAGGATTCCTGGATACCCTAGCTGAAATTTTTGTTGGTGGATGATTCCAGCCAAACAACAGAGTAACTAGAGAGATCCTTTGTTTGCAGAACAGCTAAAAATCCAAAGTAAACTACAAGCTCATTTGGCTGAACTTGGAGTCCAGATGGCTGCGCCAATGGGAATGATAGGGTTCTTGGATGAGTTTCAACGTGACTGAGAGACATTCGGAGCATACGTGGAGCGACAGAAATGTTTTTCACTGTGAATAGTATCATCGAAGTCCCCGATGATGAAAACTGTAACCGGGTGGTGTTGGAAAGAAAACTGACTATTTTCCTGACTGAAGCAATCCCCAAGGTGTATGAAACCCTGAAAGATTTGCTTGTTCCTGTCAAGCCAAAGGACACGTCACTTACGGAGATTCTAAGCAAGTTCGAACAGCCCTCAGCCCTGAGCCCCTGGAAATTGCTAAAAGTTATCATTTTGGAACACAAGATCAATTAATTGATGAAAGTATCAGTGAGTACATTGTAACATTAAAGAAGCTATCTATTCACTGTCATTTCGGAAACTTTCAGGACCGAACATTGCGTGACCGCTTTGTTTGTGGAATGAAAAATGAAGCGATCAGAAGAAACTCCTAACTTGATGTTGTGTCTCTAAGCACTCTAGTAATGATTCCACAAGGTAAGCTATTGTATTTGAACTGTTGTGATCTTAGTCCATTTATTCAGCTCCTGAGTGAAGGTACAGTATGGTAAGCTCCCTTTTATACTTGGTTACCTGTAGTGTACAGGTGACCCCGAGGTCTCCACCAGTTGCACCCTCTGGTGGTACAGGCGTAGTGTATATAGTGTGAAGATACATCCAGTGGTCTTATGTAACTGTACATTGAGTGTACAGGGTATATACTTGTTATACATACACAACATCACTCCCCCTAAGTCTTGTGCCACTGGCCTTTGCACCGTGTGCTTTGGCCCTAGACTTGAGTGCCCAAAGCCCTTGCACGTTGTGTATGCTTTGGCTTGGCTCTCTCCCTGTAGACTCCCAAGTCCTTATTGCCACAACATTGAGAAACGGTCAGCAGTGGACGGTTGGAGATTGCAGTGGGCGTTGAGTGAGTTCTGGGTGTGATCCATTTGTGTCCATGGCTATATACATCCATTTCTCCCCCGCCGCCCCCTCCCTCCCCATACATAGACCATGTGTGTGGCTCAACACCTGTATGTGCATACATGTACAAAAGGAAAGAACCAAAAGAAAGAGATAGGATTCGCTACATCACTGTTTGGGTTTAGCAGTAGAGGAACAAATACATTTTACAGGTAAGGTACATACGTGGTACCATAGTCTTGCCCCTGGGGAGTAGATGCAGGTGGGTGAGGACGCTAGTTCCAGAGTGACCAGACTGTGTCCAGGTTGTCTGATGGCGGTGCTGCGCCCCCTGCCAGCTGGGTGGGCTCGGATTGCTCACCTGGCTTAGTCTCAGGGCCTTTGCCTTTGCCTAGTGGTGGGCAGAGCCACAGGATAGTGTGGCCTCCCTGTCCTCCTTTGAGGGCTGCAGTGTCTCCCTGCTGCCCTTCTGCGGTAGTGGGAACCTGGTCATCCCAGGTCCCGTTGGGAGGGCTGGAGGGTGCTAGCCTCTTGCTCCCGGTACTGGCCCTGGTGACCAGAGAGGTAGGGCCAATCTGGGGCAGGGTAAAGGTAGTGGTGCCTTTGTCATTTGCCATTTGCTGATCGCTGGCCCTGCAGCTGGTGTGCTCCCTCTGTGTGTGGCCACACTCCCTGGGGCATCACATTCGTCCCAGAGGCACAGGCTACATGATCGGGTAGCCCGCTGGACCTGGGTGCTTCCGACGGAAGGTTGCCCTTGGTTTTGTCAGCATACGTGTAGAACCCGGCATCGCATATCATTTCTTCATTTACAGTCATAATACATTGGCTCCGACTGCAATCACCCGACTCGACATTGTTAGTTGCCATTACATATTCGCATTTGTCAATTACATCTTTTCCATGTGTACTACCGGCATCGTTGTACAAAGTTACATTTACATACTTGCATTTGTCAATTACATCTTTTACATGTGTATTATCGGCATCGCTGTACAAAGAGTGGAACTGTCCCTTTAATTGTGATGGGTTGCCGGTCTCCTTTAAGAGGGCCTTGCAATCTTTACCCCAATCTGGTTCGCTGTTCGGCATCAAGTGTTGCTCCATCAATGCTGCCCCTCGTGGTCTGGCCGCTGCCATCTTTACTTCAGGCGCTTCACCTCGTGGTGCGGGCGCCATCTTCTTTCCCTCCACAAGATAGGCTACGGTGATTCTTTTCTCCCCAGGTTCCGCCACGGAAACAGGGAAGTTACCTTCTGCACCGATCTTCTTCCTCCGGAGTCCTGCCACTGGACCCTGGGAGGTGAGGTCGGGTTGTTTGGGTTGGATCATCTCGCAGTTGTGTTGTGTGGTCTGTGTCGTCTCCACGCAGTCGAGTTGGACGGTTGGATTTTCAGGTGTTGTGCTGGATCCAAATTTGGGGCCGCATAGGACATCGATCGCCGGACCTTGGAGGTTTTCCTGGCTCCAATTTGTTTCATCCATCTTCTTCCTAGCAGCGTTGGACCATCAGCAGCAACAATCCACAAAGGTAACTTGTGCATCACGCCGCCATGGGACACCTGGACAGCCACGCTGCCAACGACTGGGATGGTATCGTTTGTCTAGATGAGCAGCTTCGCCTGGATCGGGAACATTTTCAGTCGTTCACTTGGACTGTCCCAGAGTTTCTCAAAGGCCACTTGATTCATCAGCAATTGGCTCGCCCCTGTGTCGACCTCCAGCGAGACTGGAACACCGTTGATTTCAACTTCCATTTTCAACAGAGAACTCTCGGTGGAGCAGGTAAACACTCCGTACACCTCTTCCTGGGGCTGAGCTGCCTCCTGGACTCTCTCTTCCTCTTCATCAGCGCTGGAGCCCGGGTGATTGGCCAACTCTTCAGCAACTCGGTGAGTAAAATTTTTCTTGCACGTTCGCTGTAGGTGCCCTTCATGTTACAGCCTTTGCAAGTATAGTCTTTGTAGCGGCACTGGTGGGCCCTGTGATTCCACCCACAGCGCCAGCATGGGGTTGGCGGTTGGCCCCATGTGGTGGACTCAGGGTTGCGGGACTCGGGTTTCTGTTCTCTCTGCCCTGGGAAAGCCTGCTTGCAGCAGCCTTGCTTCTGAAAGGCACCAGTCGGTTCACAGTACTTGCCGGGTTAGAGTCCTGGGGGTGAGTCATTATAGAATAGAGACATAGAAACATAGAAAATAGGTGCAGGAGTAGGCCATTCGGCCCTTGAAGCCTGCACCGCCATTCAATGAGTTCATGGCTGAACATGCAACTTCAGTACCCCATTCCTGCTTTCTCGCCATACCCCTTGATCCCCCTAATAGTCAGGACTACATCTAACTCCTTTTTGAATATATTTAGTGCATTGGCCTCAACAACTTTCTGTGGTAGAGAATTCCACAGGTTCACCACTCTCTGGGTGAAGAAGTTTCTCCTCATCTCGGTCCTAAATGGCTTACCCCTTATCCTTAGACTGTGATCCCTGGTTCTGGACTTCCCCAACATTGGGAACATTCTTCCTGCATCTAACCTGTCTAAACCCGTCAGAATTTTAAATGTTTCTATGAGATCCCCTCTCATTCTTCTGAACTCCAGTGAATACAAGCCCAGTTGATCCAGTCTTTCTTGAAATGTCAGTCCTGCCATCCCGGGAATCAGTCTGGTGAACCTTCGCTGCACTCCCTCAATAGCAAGAATGTCCTTCCTCAAGTTAGGAGACCAAACTGTACACAATACTCCAGGTGTGGCTTCACCAAGGCGCTTGGAATCACAGGCCGAGGCCATGAACGCCTGGCTGACGTTAATTGCTTTCTGCAGGGTGACCGTGGTGTCCACAGAGAGCAGCCTGTGGAGAAGGCCTTCGTGGCCGATTCCAATAACGAAGATGTCCCTCAGTGCTTCGGTGAGGTGGTCACCAAAATCACACGGTGCAACCAATCGTCTGAGGTCTGCAGCATATTTTGCAAATTCTTGGCCTTCGGGCCACCGGTGTGTGTAGAACTAGTGTCTGGCTGTGAGGATGCTCTCCTTAGGTTTGAGCTGTTCCTGTACCGTCGTTACGAGCTCCACATACGTTTTGGATGTTGTCTTCTCTGGGGCTAGCAAGTCCCTGACAAGGCCATAGATGGTGGATACATAACTGCTGAGCAGGATAGCTCTGCGCTTATCTGCCAGCGAGGTCAGTGTGTCTCCGGCCAGGTCGTTCGCAATGAAGAAGTGTTTGAGCCTTTCCACAAAGGCCTCCAAATTTTCCCCATCAGCGAATTGTTGAAAGTTGCCAAGGTTAACCATTTTTCGCGTGAAAATTCGTAATCTCATCGCCAGATGTTGTGTCTGTGAGTACTCTAGTAATGATTCCACGAGGTAAGGTATTGCACTTGAACTGTTGTGACCTTAGTCCATTTATTGCAGCTCCTGAGTGAGGGTACAGTAAGGTGAGCTCTCTTTTATACTTCGTTACCTGCAGTGTGCAGGTGACCCCTTGGTCTCCACCAGTTGCACACTCTGGTGGTACAGGCATAATGTATACAGTGTGAAGATACATTCAGTGGTCTTATGTAACTGTGCATTGAATGTACAGGGAATATAATTGTTATACATACACAATACTTGACTTTTGATTTAGCTTGTCAGACAGCTATGTCAATGGATATGGCCGACCAATATTCCTGAGAGTTTCGTACCATTTTCAGGCGTCAGACAACTGAGGTGAATTGCCTGCACGTTAAAAGAAAAAGGCAGTCGGGCCCCAAGGCCTCAGCAACTGGCCAAGGTAACAATACATTGAAATCATGCTATTGGTGCCTGGGATAACCCATTGCTCCAAGTTGTCCACATGTGAAGGCAGAGTGTTTCTTCTTCAGGAAAACTGGGCATCTTGCAAAGGCATGCTGACTGAAGAGTAAACCAACTTTCAAGGCTATGAGTAGAAATCCCCAGAGACTACATAGAATGAAGAAAAACAACAGGACGAAGAGATACATGTCATCAGGAGCACGAGGGTATCTAACAGTGATTCAAAAAGTATCATCATCCAAGTACATGTTGCAGGAACCAAGAAAGCCATGGAAATCGACACTGGTGCATCCGTGACCGCCCCGCCATATTCCAAGGGTGATGAACCAGATTTTGCAAGGCAATGAGGGAGGGGGTAGTATGTTATTTAGATGACATACTCATTTCAGCATCAAACAGGCAAATCCATAATAACATATTGAATGAAGTGCTCAAACAGCTAGAGAAGCACAGAGTACGAGTGTGAGTTATTTCAAAACTCAGTAGAGTACGTAGGGCACAGAGTAGATAAAGATGGTTTACATCCAACCAAGGGAAAGCTGGATGCAATTAGAAATGCACCCTCTCCCAAGAATGTCAATGAACTTCGATCATTTTTGGGTCTTTTGAACTATTATGGGAAGTTCATACCAAATCTGGCTACAGTGTTACATCCATTGAATGAGCTGTTAAAAAAGCAGGTCCATTGGAAGTGGTCAGAAGAATGCGACGCAGCATTCAGGAGATTCGGCAGAGGTGGGAGCTCAGGCGAAAGTTCAGAGAGGCTTATAAAGGCCCAGCGAGACCAGGAGTCCGGGGAGTCGGGAGTTCGGGCGGCAGCTCAGAGAGGCCTATAAAGGCCCAGAGAGACCAGGAGTCCGGGGAGTCGGGAGTTCGGGCGGCAGCTCAGAGAGGCCTATAAAGACCCAGTCGGTGCAGCTGCAGCAGGGAGAGAATGCAAAAAAGAAGTAGAAAGAAATCGAAAGGTGACATCACAGCCAAGGGGGTAAGTGATTGGCTGGTGACTGGTAAGTAGTTTTTCTTTTTCTTTTCTATATCAGTAAGTAACCTTTAGCATTGTTGTTGCCAATTTAAGTGTATCCAAGGGTTAATTCATGGCAGGACAGCTCGGACACGTGTTATGCTCCACCTGTACTATTTGGGAAGTCAGGGGCGCTTCCGGTGTCCCTGACGACTACGTGTGCGGGAAGTGCATCCGCCTGCAGCTCCTGACGGACCGCATTGCGGCACTGGAGCTGCGGGTGGATTCACTCTGGAGCATGCACGATACTGAGAATGACGTGAATAGCACTTTTAGTGAGTTGGGTTTACCACAGGTAAAGGGTACACAACCAGATAGAGAATGGATGACCAGCAGGAAGAGCAGTGCAAGGAAGGTCGTGCAGGGGGCTCCTGCGGTCATCCACCTACAAAACAGATACACCGTTTTGGGTACTGTTGAGGTGGATGACTCATCAGGGGAGGGCAGCAGCAGCCAAGTTCATGGCACCGTGGGTGGCTCTGCTGCACAGGAGGGCAGGAAAAAGAGTGGGAGAGCTATAGTGATAGGGGATTCAATTGTAAGGGGAATAGACAGACGTTTCTGCGGCTGCAACCGAGACTCCAGGATGGTATGTTCCCTCCCTGGTGCAAGGGTCAAGGATGTCTTGGAGCGGGTGCAAGGCATTCTGAAAAGGGAGGGTGAACAGCCAGTTGTCGTGGTGCATATAGGTACCAACGATATAGGTAAAAAACGGGATGAGGTCCTACAAGATGAATTTAGGGAGCTAGGAGCTAAATTAAAAAGTAGACCTCAAAAGTAGTAATCTCAGGATTGCTACCAGTGCACGTGCTAGTCAGAGTAGGAATCGCAGGATAGCTCAGATGAATACGTGGCTTGAGGAGTGGTGCAACAGGGAGGGATTCAAATTCCTGGGACATTGGAACCGTTTCTGGGAGAGGTGGGACCAGTACAAATCGGACATTCTGTACCTGGGCAGGACCGGAACCAATGTCCGAGAGGGAGTGTTTGCTAGTGCTGTTGGGGAGGAGTTAAACTAATATGGCAGGGGGATGGGAACCTATGCAGGGAGACAGAGGGAAGTAGAATGGGGGCAGGGGCAGAAGCAAAAGATAGAAAGAAGAAAAGTAAAAGTGGAGGGCAGAGAAACCTAAGGCAAAGAGCAAAAGGGGCACATTATACCGAAATTCTAAAGGGGCAAAGTGTGTTAGAAAGACAAGCCTGACGGCTCTGTGCCTCAATACGAGGAGTATTCAGAATAAGGTGGACGAATTAACTGCGCAGATAGCATTTAACGGGTATGATGTAATTGGCATCACGGAGACATGGCTCCAGGGTGACCAAGGCTGGGAACTCAACATCCAGGGGTATTCAACATTTGGAAGGATAGACAGAAACGAAAAGGAGGCGAGATGGCAATGCTGGTTAAAGAGGAAATTAATGCAATAGTAAGAAAGGACATTAACTTGGAGGATGTGGAATTGGTATGGGTGATGCTATGGAATACAGAGGGGAAGAAAACGCGAGTGGGAGTTGTTTACAGACCACCAAACAATAGTAGTGAGGTTAGGGACAGCATCAAACAAGAAATTAGGGATGCTTGCAATAAAGGTACAGCAGTTATCATGGGTGACTTTAATCTACATATTGATTGGGCTAACCAAACTGGTAGTAATGCTGTGGAGGAGGATTTCCTGGAGTGTATTAGGGATGGTTTTCGAGACCAATATGTCGAGGAACCAACTAGAGAGCTGGCCATCCTAGACTGGGTGATGTGTAATGAGAAAGGACTAATTAACAATCTTGTTGTGCGAGGCCCCTTGGGGAAGAGTGACCATAACATGGTAGAATTCTTTATTAAGATGGAGAGTGACACAGTTAATTCAGAAACTAGGGTCCTGAACTTAAGGAAAGGTAACTTTGATGGTTTGAGGCATGAATTGGCTAGAATAGACTGGCAAATGATACTTAAAGGGTTGACGGTGAATAGGCAATGGCAAATATTTAAAGATCACATGGATGAACTCCAGCAATTGTACATCCCTGTCTGGAGTAAAAAATAAAACTGGGAAGGTGGCTCAACCGTGGCTAACAAGGGATATTAAGGATAGTGTTAAATCCAAGAAAGATGCATATAAATTGGCCAGAAAAAGCAGCAAACCTGAGGACTGGGAGAAATTTAGAATTCAGCAGAGGAGGACAAAGGATTTAATTAAGAGGGGGAAAATAGAGTACAAGAAGAAGCTTGCCGGGAACATGAAAACTGACTGCAAAAGCTTCTATAGATATGTGAAGAGAAAAAGATTAGTGAAGACAAACGTAGGTCCCTTGCAGTCGGATTCAGGTGAATTTATAATGGGGAACAGAGAAATGGCAGACCAATTGAACAAATACTTCGGTTCTGTCTTCACGAAGGAAGACACAAATAACCTTCCGGATGTACTAGAGGACCAAGGGTCTAGTGAGAAGGAGGAACTGAAGGATATCCTTATTAGGCGGGAAATTGGGTTGGTGAAATTCATGGGATTGAAGGTCGATAAATCCCCAGGGCCTGATAGTCTGCATCCCAGAGTACTTAAGGAAGTGTCCCTAGAAATAGTGGATGCATTGGTGATCATTTTCCAACAGTCTATCGACTCTGGATCCGTTCCTATGGACTGGAGGGTAGCTAATGTAACACCACTTTTTAAAAAGAGAGGGAGAGAGAAAACGGGTCATTATAGCCTAACATCAGTAGTGGGAAAAATGTTGGAATCAATTATTAAGGATGAAATAGCAGCGCTTTTGGAAAGCAGTGACAGGATCAGTCCAAGTCAGAATGGATTTATGAAAGGGAAATCATGCTTGACAAATCTTCTGGAATTTTTTGAGGATGTAACTAGTAGAGTGGACAAGGGAGAGCCAGTGGATGTGGTGTATTTGGACTTTCAAAAGGCTTTTGACAAGGTCCCACACAAGAGATTGGTGTGCAAAATCAAAGCACATGGTATTGGGGGTAATATACTGACATGGATAGAGAACTGGTTGGCAGACAGGAAGCAGAGAGTCGGGATAAACGGGTCCTTTTCAGAATGGCAGGCAGTGAGTAGTGGAGTGCCGCAGGGCTCAGTGCTGGGACCCCAGCTCTTTACAATATACATCAATGATTTGGATGAAGGAATTGAGTGTAATATCTCCAAGTTTGCAGATGACACTAAACTGGGTGGCGGTGTGAGCTGTGAGGGGGACGCTAGGAGGCTGCAGGGCGACTTGGACAGGTTAGGTGAGTGGGCAAATGCATGACAGATGCAGTATAATGTGGATAAATGTGAGGTTATCCACTTTGGGGCAAAAACATGAAGACAAAATATTATCTGAATGGCAGCAGATTAGGAAAAGGGGAGGTGCATCGAGACCCGGGTTTTATGGTTCATCAGTCATTGAAAGTTGGCATACAGGTACAGCAGGCGATGAAGAAGGCAAATGGTATGTTGGCCTTCATAGCTAGGGAATTTGAGTATAGGAGTAGGGAGGTCTTACTGCAGTTGTACAGGGCCTTGGTGAGGCCTCACCTGGAATATTGGGTTTCAGTTTTGGTCTCCTAATCTGAGGAAGGATGTTCTTGCTGTTGAGGGAGTGCAGCGAAGGTTCACCAGACTGATTCCCGGGATGGCAGGACTGTCATATGAGGAGAGACTGGATCAACTGGGCCTTTATACATTGGAGTTTAGAAGGATGAGAGAGGATCTCATAGAAACATATAAGATTCTGATGGGATGGGACAGGTTAGATGCGGGTAGAATGTTCCCGATGTTGGGGAACTCCAGAAATTGGAGACACAGTCTTAGGATAAGGGGTAGGCCATTTAGGACTGAGATGAGGAGAAACTTCTTCACTCAGAGAGTTGTTAACCTGTGGAATTCCCTGCTGCAGAGAGTTGTTGATGCCAGTTCATTGGATATATTCAAGAGGGAGTTAGATATGGCCCTTATGGCTAAGGGGATCATAGGGTATGGAGAGAAAGCAGGAAAGGGGTACTGAGGGAATGATTAGCCATGATCTTATTGAATGGTGGTGCAGGCTCGAAGGGCCGAATGGCCTACTCCTGCACTTATTTTCTATGTTTCTATATTTCTATGTTTCAAGGAGTGTAAAAGCCAATTGGTTGAGAGTACCATTTAGTTCACTATGTGACCAGCACCAACCCTTGTTAATGGCCTTCTTTGACACTGTTAACCGTGAGGGACTATGGAGCATCCTCCTCCATTTCGGCTGCCCCCAAAAGTTTGTCGCCTTCCCCCACCTGCTCCACGAAGACATGCAAGCCGTTATCCTGACCAATGGATCCACCACAGACCCAATCCACGTCCGGACCGGGGTCAAGCAGGGCTGCGTCATCGCGCCAACGCTCTTATCGATCTTCCTCGCTGCAATGCTCCACCTCACACTCAACAAGCTCCCCGCTGGAGTGGAACTAAACTATAGAACCAGTGGGAACCTGTTCAACCTTCGTCACCTCCAGGCCAGATCCAAGACCATCCCATCCTTTGTCGTCGAACTACAGTACGTGGACGACGCTTGCATCTGCGCACATTCAGAGGCTGATCTCCAAGTCATTGTCAGCATCTTCACCGAGGTGTACGAAAGCATGGGCCTTATGCTAAACATCCGTAAGACAAAGGTTTCACCAACCTGACCCAGCCACACAGCAGTGCCCCCCAGTCATCAAGATCCAAGGCACAGCCCTGGACAACGTAGACTGCTTTCCCTACCTCGGGAGCCTACTATCAACAAGGGCAGACATCGACGACGAGGTTCAACACCGCCTCCAGTGCGTCAGCGCAGCTGTCGGCCACCACCAGGAAGAGAGTGTTCGAAGATCAGGCCCTCACATCTGGCACCGAGCTTATGGTCTACAGGGCTGTAGTGATTACCCGCCCTCCTGTATGGCTCAGAGACGTAGACCATGGACAGTAGACACCTCAAATCCCTAGAGAAATGCCACCAACGATGTCTCCGCAATATCCTGCAAATCCCCTGGGAGGACAGACTCACCAACGTTAGTGTTCTCGATCAAGCCAACATCCCCAGCATCGAAGCACTGACCACACTCGACCAGCTCCATTGGGCGGGCCACATTGTTAGCATGCCTGACACAAGACTCCCAAAGCAAGCAATCTACTCGGAACTCCTACACGGCAAGCGAGCCCCATGTGGGCAGAGGAAATTACAAGGACACTTTCTAATATGTCCTTACTATACAGTACAAATGCACACGAGGCCCATACTAGAGAGAAGGTCACTCTGTGACCAGCAACCTTTATTCCAGCACTGAAGAGGAGAAGATGAGTGGAGCTTCCCCTTTTATACCTGAAAGTCCAGGTTAGGAGTGTCTCCTACAAGTTCATCACCTAGTGGTCAGTGTTCTCATGGTGTACAACTCAGGCCAGTTTATACTTGGATTGCAATGACAGTTGAATACATGACATCACCTCCCCCCCCAAAGTCTTATTGGGATCACAGGTTAAGGCTATCTGGTGGTTTGTGCTCCCTTGTAGAGCGCCTGAATTGGGGCTCCGGTCATTGGGCGCTGGCCTGAGTGTCTGCTGTTTGCGGTGCCTCAGGCCTGTCCGGACTGTCCACAGTGACTAGGCTCTCCTCCACTTGGTTCCGGTGTTCAATCACCTGTGGTGGAGTGAACTCTACAACGTGTTCTTCCTCTGCTTCTTCTATGGGGTTGCTGAACCTTCTTTTTGCTTGATCCACTTGTTTGCGGCAGATTTGTCCATTGGTAAGTTTAACTACCAGAATCCTATTCCCCTCTTTGGCAATCACATTGCCTGCAAGCCATTTGGGCCCTGCAGCGTAGTTGAGGTCAAAGACAGGGACATTTACATCAATACATCGCGCCCTCACATTCTGTCATGGTAGTCACATTGTGACCGGCACCTGCTCTCAACAATTTCTTTCATGGTCGGGTGTATAAGGGATAACCTGGTTTTGAACGTCCTTTTCATTAGCAGCTCTGCGGGTGGAACCCCTGTGAGCGAATGTGGTCGGGATCTGTTGGCCAACAGGAGGCGTGATAAGCAGCTTTGTAGGGAACCCCTTGGATTCTAAGCATCCCCTGTTTGATTATCTGCACTGCTCATTCCACCTGGCCGTTTGAGGCCGGCTTGAACAGTGCCGTTCTGACATGGTTGATACCATTTCATGCCGTGAAGTCCTGGAATTCAATGCTTGTAAAGCACGGGCCATTGTCGCTGACCAAGACGTCCGGTAGACCATGGGCTGTGAACATTGCACGTAGATTTTCTACTGTGGCAGAGGATGTGCTTGAATTGAGAATGTCACACTAGATCCATTTGGAGTAGGCGTCGAATACAACCAAAAACACTTTTCCCATGAAAGGACCTGCATAGTCCACATGGATGTGGCCATAGCTTGGTGGGCCAGGACCAGGGGCTAAGGGGAGCTTCCCTGGGCACATTGCCCAGCTGGGCACACGTGTTGCATCTGCGAACACAAAGTTCCAGGTCTGCATCTATCCCTGGCCACTAAACATGTGACCTGGCAATTGCCTTCATCATGACAATGCCCGGGTGCTCATTGTGGAGTTCTCGGATGAACGCCTCTCTGCCCATCTGGGGCATGATTACTCGATTTCCCCATAGTAGGCAATTGGCCTGAATCGAGAGTTCATCCTTGCGCCTGTGAAATGGTTTAAATTCGTCAGGGCATGCCCAGTCCCCATTCAGGACACATTTCTTGACTAAAGACAGTAGTGGATCTCTATTTGTCCAGACTTTGATCTGACTGGCTGTCACGCGTGAGCCTTCGCTTTTGAAAGCTTCAACCGGCATGACCATCTCAGCAGCATGCTCGGTTGCCCCCTCGGTGGTGGCTAGTGGGAGCCCGCTGAATGCATCGGCGCAGTTTTCAGTGCCCGGTCTGTGCCGAATTGTATTGTCATAGGCGGCTAACGTGAGTGCCCACCTCTGTATGCGGGCCGGCGCATTTGCATTTATGGCCTTGTTGTCGGCCAAAAGGGACGTTAGGGGTTTGTGATCCATCTCCATATATACATGCAAGCGCTTCCTTTTCTACCATCCCGTAGCCTCTTTCTGCCTGGGACACACTTCTGGAGGCATAAGCTACCAGCTGTAACTGACCCTTGGCATTAACATGCTGCAACACACACCCGACCCCATAGGACGACGCATCGCACGTTAAAACAAGTTTCTTCCATGGATCATATAGCGTTAACAGATTGTTGGAGCATAACAAATTACGTGCTCTATCAAAAGCCCTTTCCTGGCTATCCCCCCAGACCCATTCGCGACCTTTGCGTAGGAGTACATGTAGCGGCTCTAACAGCGTGCAAAATTTGGGAAGAAAGTTACCAAAATAGTTCAGGAGCCCCAGGAACGAACACAGCTCCATCGTGTTATGGGGTTTGGGTGCTCTCTGGATCGCTTCTGATTTGGACGCAGTAGGGCTGATCCTGTCTGCTGCTACCCTCATCCCCAGGAATTCTATCTCTGGAGCTAGGAAGACGCACTTCGCCTTTTTCAGTCACAGACCTACCCGGTCCAGTCTGCGTAGCACCTCCTCCAGGTTGTGGAGGTGTTCTTCAGTATCGCAACCCATGATGAGGATGTCGTCTTTAAAGACCACCGTCCTGAGGAAACTTTCCATGTTTCGTTGAAAGATCGTGGCGGCCGAGCGAAACCCGAACGGACATCTGTTGTACTCAAACAACCCCTTGTGTGTCGTGATGGTGGTCAGCTTCTTCGACTCACTCGCCAGCTCCTGGGTCATGTAAGCTGAGGTCAGGTCCAATTTTGAAAAAAGTTTGCCACCGGATAGCGTCGCAAAGAGGTCCTCCGCTCTCGGTAGCGGGTACTGGTCTTTGAGTGACACCCGATTGATGGTGGCCTTGTAATCACCACATATCCTGACCGACCCATCCGCCTTGAGCACCGGCACAATTGGGCTCGCCCAGTCACTGAATTCGACTGGCGAGATGATGCCTTCCCTCAGCAGGCGGTCCAATTCGCCTTCTATCTTTTCCCGCATCACGTACGGCACCACTCTGGCCTTGTGGTGTAATGGCCTGGCGTCCGGGTTTATGTGAATCACTACATTGGTCCCCATGAAAGTGCCAATGCCGGGTTGGAATAATGAGTCAAATTTGTCCAGGACCTGAGAGCATGATATTCGCTCCACAGAAGAAACTGCATTGACATCGTCCCATTTCCAGTTCATGTCAACAAGCCAACTCCTCCCCAGCAGTGCGGGACCGTCCCCCGGGACAATCCAGAGTGGCAACCTGTTCTCCGAATCTTTGTGGGTCATGACTACCGTGGCACTGCCTAGCACTGGAATGATCTCCTTTGTATATGTCCGTAGCTGTGCGTCAATCGGCAATAATTTTGGCCTCCTGGCCTTGGAAGACCACAACTTGTCGAACTGTTTGATACTCATCAGGGACTGTCTGGCCCCCGTGTCTAGCTCCATTGATACTGGGATGCCATTGAAGAGCACTTTCATCATTATCGGTGGCGTCCTGGTGTATGAACTGTATATGTGCTCCACATGAACTCGCTGAACTTCAGCTTCCAGCGATTTCCCCCAGTGTCCATTTGGCCTCGTAGGGCTTACATCGGGCCCGTCCTCCTCGTACATCAACCTGGCTGTAGGCTTCCTGCACATACACGCCAAGTGACCGCTGACGTTGCAATTTCTGCAGGTATATTGCTGATACCTGCAAGCTGTGGCTGTGTGTTTGTCTCCACATCTCCAACATGAGCCGTTGTTGGAAACAAAATGTCCATTACCAGTCGATCGTCTCTGACTGTCTCTGTAACTGTCCTTAAACGCACCATTGACAGGTGTTGATGGCCCCATTACTGGCCGCATTGTCCCTTGCGATGGCTTGAATCGCCGTTCAGCTAGCCATTGTCTCTGTTGAATTCCCCCTTTGGATTTGACTACATGCTCGGGCATGTCCGATTGCCCCTGTCTGCCTGGAGAACTGTGTGCCGTGTTAACAATGTTGACTCCCTGTCCATTTGCTGCATTTAAACCAAGATTTTTGTCAAACATCATTCTGGTCTCTTCCTCCCTAAGATAAATGTCTGGGCCATCAAAACCGGCGTTTCCAGTGTCAAGTCTTTGGTCTCAATCAGTTTCCTGAAAACCCCAGCGTGCCCGATGCCCTCAATAAAAAAGTCTCGCAGCATTTCCGTTCTGCATGCATCTGGGAACTTACATAGGCTCACCAGTCACCAGAGATCTGCCACGAAGTCTGGAACGCTTTGCCCGTCTCGCCGCCGGTGCATGTAAAACTGGTGTCTCGCCATGTGCAGGCTGCTCGCCAGTTTAAAGTGTTCCCCGATCAACTTACTGAGCTCTTCGAGCGTCTTGTTAGCCGGCTTCTCTGGCACTAGAAGGTCCTTCATCAGGGAGTACGTCCTGGATCCACAAACCGTCAGGAGATGAGCCCTGCGTTTGTCGGCCGAATCCAGTCCCAGCCATTCCTTAGTGACGAAACTTTGCTGTAGTCTCTCAATAAAATCGTCCCAATCATCACCAACACAGTGCCTCCTGCCTGTGCTGCTCGTGGCCATGCTCACGTGGTTTAAATCTCAGTTTCTCGCGTCAATAATATGTCCTTACTCTACAGTACAAATGCACACGAGGCCCTACTAGACAGAAGGTCACTCTGTGATCAGCAACCTTTATTCCAGCACTGAAAAGGAGAAGATGGGTGGAGCTTCCCCTTTTATACCTGAAAGTTAAGGTTAGGAGTGTCTCCCACAAGTTCACCACCTAGTGGTCAGTGTTCTCACGGTGTATAACTTAGGTCAGTTTATACATGGATTACAATGACAGTTGAATACATGACACTATCAAAGTCTCCTTGATAAAGTGCAACATTCCCACCGACACCTGGGAGTCCCCTGACACCTGACCGCCCTAAGTGGAGGAAGAGCATCGGGGAGGGCGCTGAGCACCTCGAGTCTCATCGCCGAGAGCATGCAGAAAACAAGCGCAGGCAGCGGAAGGAGCATGCGGCAAACCAGACTCCCCACCCACCCTTTCCTTCAACCACTGTCTGTCCCATCTGTGACAGAGACTGTAATTCCCATATTGGACTGTTCAGTCACCTGAGAACTCACTTTTGGAGTGGAAGCAAGTCTGCCTCAAATTCGAGGGACTGCCTATGATGATGAGTTCACTTTGATGTATCTAAGGAGATCAAGCTAGAATGTGACGCCTCTCCGTATGGAGTTGGGGCAGTGATCTCTCATGTACTACATAGTGGGGAGGAGAGACCAATTGCTTTTGCTTCACGCGCTCTCAGTGCCACTGAGCGTAATTATGCCCAAATCGAAAGGGAAGCTTTGGCATTAATTTTTGGGGTGAAGAATACTTATATGGTCGTACGTTTACCATCATTATGGATCATAAGCCTCTGACAGCAATCCTCCATCCAAAGTCCCCAATTCCAACCTTGGCTGCAATCCAAATGCAGAGATGGGCTTTGATTTTGTCAGCATATGCGTACGACATTGAGTATAGACGATCAACTGATCACAGTAATGTTGATGCTATGTCTAGATTGGCATCCCCATCACAAATTACACCCAATAGGGAAGAAGTGTTCTATGTTTCATACATTAATGAACTGCCAGTCACAGCTGAAGAGATTGGTAGAGCAACCAAACATGACCCAGTTATGTCAAAGGTGTATGATTACATTGCAAATAGCTGACCAAACCAGGTATCAGAGAAAGATATTCATCCATACTTTGTTCATAGGAATGAATTATCAGTGGATAAAGGATGCATCATGTGGGGTGCAAGAGTAGTTATTCCAAATAAATTTAGGTCCAAATTATTCAGAGATCTTCATGACCAGGACCTGGGAATAGCTTCACCAAGAGTTTTGCACGCAGTTACTTATGGTGGCCAGGTTGCGATAAAGATACAGAATGCATCGTTAGTCAGTGTACAATATGTCAATTGGTAAGTAAGAAACAACCATCAATACCATTACAGCTATGGAAATGGCCTTCCAGGGTGTGGCAAAAGATACATATCGATTTTGCTGAGCTAGAAGGACAGCAATTGTTCATTGTAATTGTTAGCCATTCAAAGTGGGTAGAGGTGTTTCTGATGCAGAAAATAACAAGTAAAACGGTAGACCATTTGTGAAGATTATTTTCTTCATATGGCCTCCCAGAAGAAATTGTGTCTGATAATGGGCCACAATTTTGTTCGGAAGAATTTGCACAATTCACAAGCAAAAATAGTGTGAAACATACCAAGGTTCCACCGTACCACCCTGCTTCAAATGGTGCAGCAGAGTGCACAGTACAACTTGTAAAATGTGCTCTCACCATGCAAATGTTGGATCCAAATCCAAAGAAACGACAGTTGTTGTTGGACCACAAATTGGCAAATTTTCTAATTACTTATCATAATACTCCTCATACAACTACTGGTAGAACACCAGCAGAGTTGTTTCTCAAATGACAGCCACGAACTAGGTCCCTCTGTACTGCAGCACTTTGCAATTTTTCTCCATTTAAATTATAATTTGCTTTTCTATTATTTCTGCCAAAGTGGATAATCTCACATTTTCCCACTTTATACTCCATCTGCCAAAATTTTGCCCACTCACTCAGCCTGTCTATATCCCTTTGCAGATTTTTTATGTCCTCCTCACAATTTGCTTTCCCTCCCATCTTTGTATCATCAGCAAACTTGGCTACATTACACTCGGTCCCTTCATCCAAGTCATTAATATAGATTGTAAATAGTTGAGGACCCAACACCGATCCCTGCAGCACCGCACTAGTCACTGTTTGCCAGCCGGAAAATTACCCATTTTATCCCAACTCTCTGTTTTCTGTTAGTTAGCCAATCCTCTATCCATGCTAATATATTACCCCCAACCCTGTGAACTTTTATCTTGTGCAGTAACCTCTTATGTGGCAGCTTTAAGGATGAGAGGGAATCTCATAGAAACGTATAAGATTCTGACAGGACTGGACAGGTTAGATGAGGGAAGAATGTTCCCAATTTTGGGGAAGTCCAGAACCAGAGGACATAGTCTTAGGATAAGGAATAGGCCATTTAGGACTGAGATGAGGAGAAACTGCTTCACTCAGAGAGTTGTTAACCTGTGGAATTCCCTGCCGCAGAGAGTTGTTGATGCCAGTTCATTGGATATATTCAAGAGTGAGTTATATATGGCCCTTACGGCTAAGGGGATCAAGGGGTGTGGAGAGAAAGCAGGAAAGGGGTACTGAGGGAATGATCAGCCATGATCTTATTGAATGGCGGTGCAGGCTCGAAGGGCCGAATGGCCTACTCCTGCACCTATTTTCTATGTTTCTATGTTTAAGGGGTGGGTTTTGGGTGGGTGTTGCACCTGTAATTTTTTTCACATTTAATAATCTTATGTAATCTTTGTCTGTGCACTTGTAAGTACACTCACATTGCTGACTCTCTCTTGGTGAGTGTGTCATTTTAACGGCATGTGTGGTGCATTGTGAGAAACACACATCTGTCCCTCAGGTCATCTGCTTTATCAGGAATATCTTCCTATCAACATCTGACTGCATTGTTTAATGGATCCTGTCATCAGGCCATCGCAAGATGACACGAAGAGTCACCAATGCAGGAAGGCTGCTATTCAATTACTCTCATTTTATCTACTTACAGGGCAGACCTTAAGGCTTGCACTTCAACCCTCTTTTTCCGAGGCCAAACATAGAAGAGTGCCACCTCTGAGATGGCATGGTCATCAGTTACATTGCAGTATTTTGTGTCACACAATTAATGAATCAGCTTGGATGTACAAAATATGACATGCTGAAGACTTTTAATTTATTCATAATAATTTTCCCTTCACCATTGGGCTTCTCAATGAAGGACTTTCAGTAAGGTCCAACAAAAAAGCTTCCATCAGCTTAGACACATTTCACTTACTTTTATGATATCCCAATTAATCATCACCATCAGCAGTAAAGTAATGCAACATGCACCTAACTTTTTTCCAGAAGTCCCACTCATAATGGTCCAGCATCCGCCTGACTGCCGTGATCTGATGGCCTCCAGCACTCCCTCTCACCCATTCTCCATGCTGCCCGACTGCTGTGATGTGATGGCCTCCAGTACTCCCTCCCACCCATTCTCCATGCTGCCCGACTGCCGTCCAGGTCAGACCTGCTTTTCCCAAGTGGTCCTTCTGGCAGGCGGCAGGTCGACCGGAGGCCAGCATAACTGACCAATATGGACCATTTGAAGCATCCGGCATGAACATGCGGCACGATCTCACGTCGGCGGAACTTTCCCCCACCAATCTCCAGCCGGACGGAATGTCGACGGCAGATGGGCGGTTCTGGAGGAAACGCCCAGAAAACCTACATTTCCGGCAGGACCTCGGCGGCCGCGGGCGGAACAGCCACCAAATTCGGCCACCACATCTTTTGATATGTATAACCATGCAAGTTATTGATGATGATTGTTTGTTATAATTACTTCTTCATTAAGGTGGGAGAAGTGTAATATAGTTCCACCGAGTGGACTACTGCTCCACCTAGTGGACTACTGTCATAATGCAGCCTTTGCTGTTTACAAGACTAAAAAAGGAATGAAGCCATCTTGGTGTGTGTTGTGAGGTCGTAAGGAATATTCCACAACAACAAGCAAATACGCAACCAATCACAACAAAGACTCAACTTTACAATTCAAGAAACTAAAATAAAGAAAATATGATGATGGAATAAATTGCATAATATCTTTAATTTTTAATATTACCAGAAAATTCCTGCAATTGCATCAGAAATTTATCTCACAATACATTCAGAGTATCAGGTGCAGAATTATATCACCAGGTGAACTGCAACAGACATGACAGCAATCATTCAGATCTGCACCTCCCCCGCCACCACAAAACTACACTGTCGCAGTCTGACAGAGCAATAACAGGAGCGTCGGCAGTTCGAGAGGCCAGCGGGGAGTCAGGAGGCCGAGCGGGATGTTGCTGAGGCCTACAAGAGGCCCAACAGGAGCATCAGCAGTTTGAGAAGCCAGCGGGGAGTCAGGAGGCGGAGCAGCATTGGTGAGGCCTACAAGACGCTCAACAGGAGCATGGGCAGTTCGAGAGGCCAGCGGGGAGTCAGGAGGCGGAGCAGCGTTGGTGAGGCCTGCAAGAGGCCAGTCGGTGCAGCTGCAGCAGGGAGGCAAAAAAGAAGTAGAAAGAAATCGAAAGGTGACGTCACAGCCAAGGGGGTAAGTGATTGGTAAGTAGTTTTTCTTTTTCCTTTCTATATCAGTAAATAACCTTTTAGCATTGTTGTTGCCAATTTAAGTTTATCTAAGGGTTAAATCATGGCAGGACAGCTCGGACATGTGTTATGCTCCTCCTGTACTATGCGGGAAGTCAGGGATGCCTCCGGTGTTCCTGATGACTAGGTGTGCGGGAAGTGTATCTGCTTCCAGCTCCTGACGGACCGCAGTGCGGCACTGGAGCTGCGAGTGGATGAACTCTGGAGCATCCACAATGCTTAGAATGATGTGAATAGCACTTTTAGTGAGTTGGGCTTACCACAGGTAAAGGGTACACAGCCAGATAGGGAATGGATGACCAACAGGAAGAGCAGTGCAAGGAAGGTCGTGTAGGGGGCCCCTGCGGTCATCCACCTGCAAAACAGATACACCGCTTTGGGTACTGTTGAGGGGGATGACTCATCAGGGGAGGGCAGCAGCAGCTAACTCCATGGCACCGTGGGTGGCTCTGCTGCACAGGAGGGCAGGAAAAAGAGTGGGAGAGCTATTAGTGATTGGGGATTCGATTTTAAGGGGAATAGATAGGCGTTTCTGCGGCCGCAACCGAGACTCCAGGATGGTATGTTGCCTCCCTGGTGCAAGTGTCAAGGATGTCTCGGAGCGGGTGCAGGACATTCTGAAAAGGGAGGGTGAACAGCCAGTTGTCGTGGTGCATATAGGTACCAACGATACAGGTAAAAAAACGGGATGAGGTCCTACAAGATGAATTTAGGGAGCTAGGAGCTAAATTAAAAAGTAGGACCTCAAAAGTAATAATCTCAGGATTGCTACCAGTGCCACGTGCTAGTCAGAGTAGGAATTGCAGGATAGCTCAGATGAATAACTGGCTTGAGGAGTGGTGCAGAAGGGAGGAATTCAAATTCCTGGGACATTGGAACCGGTTCTGGGGGAGGTGGGACCAGTACAAACCGACAGTCTGCACCTGGGCAGGACCGGAACTAATGTCCGAGAGGGAGTATTTGCTAGTGCTGTTGGGGAAGAGTTAAACTAACACGGCAGGGGGATGGGAACCTATGCAGGGAGACAGAGGGAAATAAAATGGAGGCAGAAGCAAAAGATAGAAAGGAGAATAGTAAAAGTGGAGGGCAGAGAAACCTAAGGCAATAAACAAAAAGGGCTGCATTACAGCAAAATTCTAAAGGGGCAAAGTGTGTTAGAAAGACAAACTTGAAGGCTCTGTGCCTCAATGCGAGGAGTATTCGGAATAAAGTGGATGAATTAACTGCGCAGACAGCAGTTAACGGATATGATGTAATTGGCATCACGGAGACATGGCTCCAGGGTGACCAAGACTTGGAACTCAACATCCAAGGGTTTTCAACATTTAGGAAGGATAGTCAGAGAGGAAAAGGAGGCGGGGTGGTGTTGCTGGTTAAAGAGGAAATTAATGCAATCGTAAGGAGGGACATTAGCCTGGATGATGTGGAATCGGTATCGGTATGGGTGGAGCTGCGGAATTCCAAAGGGCAGAAAACGCTACAGACCACCAAACTGTAGTAGTGAGGTTGAGGCATCAAACAAGAAATTAGGGATGTGTGCAATAAAGGTACAGCAGTTATCATGGGTGACTTTAATCTACATATTGATTGGGCTAACCTAACTGGTAGCAATGCGGTGGAGGAGGATTTCCTGGAGTGTATTAGGGATGGTTTTCTGGACCAATATGTCGAGGAAGCAACTAGAGAGCTGGCCATCCTAGACTGGGTGATGTGTAATGAGAAAGGACTAATTAGCAATCTTGTTGTGCGAGGCCCCTTGGGGAAGAGTGACCATAATAAGGTAGAATTCTTTATTAAGATGAAGAGTGACACAGTTACTTCAGAAACTAGGGTCCTGAACTTAAGGAAAGGTAACTTCGATGGTATGAGATGTGAATTGGCTAGAATAGACTGGCAAGGGATACTTAAATGGTTCACAGTGGATAAACAATGGCAAACATTTAAAGATCACATGGATGAATTTCAGCAATTGTATATCCCTGTCTGGAGTAAAAAAATAAAACGGGGAAGGTGCCTCAACCGTGGCTAACAAGGGAAATTAAGGATAGTGTTAAAACCAAGGAAGAGGCATATAAATTGGCTAGAAAAAGCAACAAACCTGAGCACTGGGAGAAATGTAGAATTAACAGAGGAGGACTAATGGTTTAATTAAGAGGGGGAAAATAGAGTTCGAGTGGAAGCTTGCAGGGAACATAAAAACTGACTGCAAAAGCTTCCATAAATATGTGAAGAGAAAAAGATTAGTGAAGACAAATGTAGGTCCCTTGCAGTCAGATTCAGGTGAATTTATAATGGGGAGCAGAGAAATGGCAGACCAATTGAACAAATACTTCGGTTCTGTCTTCACGAGGGAAGACACAAATAACCTTCCGAATGTACTGGGGAGAGTGGGTCTAGTGACAAGGAGGAACTGAAGAATATCCTTATTAGGCTAGAAATTGTGTTCGGGAAATTGATGGGATTGAAGGCCGATAAATCCCCGGGGCCTGATAGTCTGCATCCCAGAGTACTTAAGGAAGTGGCCCTAGAAATAGTGGATGCCTTGGTGATCATTTTCCAACAGTCTATCGATTTTGGAGCAGTTCCTATGGACTGGAGCGTAGCTAATGTAACACCACTTTTTGAAAAAGGAGGGAGAGAGAAAACGGCTAATTATAGACCGGTTAGTCTGACATCAGTAGTGGGGAAAATGTTGGAATCAATCATTAAGGATGAAATAGCAGCGCATTTGGAAAGCAGTGACAGGATCGGTCCAAGTCAGCATGGATTTATGAAAGGGAAATCATGCTTGACGAATCTTCTGGAATTTTTGAGGATGTAACTAGCAGAGTGGACAATGGAGAACCAGTGGATGTGGTGTATTTGGACTTTCAAAAGGCTTTTGACAAGGTCCCGCACAAGAGATTGGTGTGCAAAATCAAAGTGCATGGTATTGGGGGTAATCCACTGACATGGATAGAGAACTGGTTGGCAGACAGGAAGCAGAGAGTCGGGATAAACGGGTCCTTTTCAGAATGGCAGGCTGTGACTAGTGGAGTGCAGCAGAGCTCGTGCTGGGACCCCAGCTCTTTACAATATACATTAACGATTTAGATGAAGGAATTGAGTGTAATATCTTCAGGTTTGCAGATGACACTAAACTGGGTGGCGGTGTGAGCTGTGAGGAGGACGCTAAGTGGCTGCAGGGTGACTTGGACACGTTAGGTGAGTGGGCAAATGCATGGCAGATGCAGTATAATGTGGATAAATGTGGGGTTATCCATTTTGGGGGCAAAAACACGAAGGCAGAATATTATCCGAATGGCGGCAGATTAGGAAAAGGGGAGGTGCAACGAGACCTGGGTGTCATGGTTCATCAGTCATTGAAAGTTGGCATGCAGGTACAGCAGGCGGTGAAGAAGGCAAATGGTATGTTGGACTTCATAGCTAGGGGATTTGAGTATAGGAGCAGGGAGGAATTGCTGCAGTTGTACAGGGCTTTGGTGAGGCCTCACCTGGAATATTGTGTTCAGTTTTGGTCTCCTAATCTGAGGAAGGACGTTGTTGCTATTGAGGGAGTGCAGCGAAGATTCACCAGACTGATTCCCGGGATGGCTGGACTATCATATGAGGAGAGACTGGATCAACTGGGCCTTTATTCACTGGAGTTTCGAAGGATGAGAGGGGATCTCATAGAAACGTATAAGATTCTGACGGGACTGGACAGGTTAGATGCGGGATGGATGTTCCCGATGTTGGGGAAGCCCAGAACCAGGGGCCACAATCTTAGGATAAGGGCTAGCCCATTTAGGACTGAGATGAGGAGAAACTTCTTCACTCAGAGAGTTGTTAACCTGTGGAATTCCCTGCCGCAGAGAGTTGTTGATGTCAGTTCATTGGATATATTCAAGAGGAAGTTAGATATGGCCCTTACGGCTAAGGGGATCAAGGGGTATGGAAGAAAACAGGAAAGGGATAGTGAGGGAGTGACCCGCCATGATCATATTGAATGGTGGTGCAGGCTCGAAGGGCCGAAAGGCCTACTCCTGCACCTATTTTCTATGTTTCTATGTTTATTCCAAGAGGGAAGTGTTCCTGTGCAAGCTATGTCTAACAAAATCACAAACATGTCTTTATAAATGGGTGTATAATTCTGTTACACAAATCACATTGAGGAAATGCCTCCTCCCAACCTACAATAATTCTGTAAGGAAACTGCTTGGTGTAATAATAAAATAAATAAACTTGCATTTATATGTCCTGGGTATGTCCTGTCCCACCATCAGGAGAGACCCACCAGAAGTGGTGGCACAGTGGTATACAGTCAGGAAGAAGTGGCTCTGGGAGTCCTCAACACTGTCTCCGGACCCCATGAAGTCTTATGACTTCAGGTCAAGCATGGGCAAGGAACCATCCTGCTGATTACCACCTACTGCCCTCCCTCAGCTGCTGAATCAGTACTCCTCCGTGTTGAACACCACTTGGAAGAAACACTGCGGGTAGCAAGGGCCCACAACGTACTCTGGGTGGGGAACTTCAATGTCCATCACCAAGAGTGGCTCGGTAGCACCACTATTGACCGAGCTGGCCGAGTCCTGAAGGACATAGCTGCCAGACTGGGCTTGTGGCAGGTGGTGAGAGAACCAACATGAGGGAAAAACCTACTTGACCTCGTCCTCACCAATCTACCTGTCGCAGATGCATCTGTCCATGATAGCATTGGTAGCAGTAACCACCGTACAGTCCGTGTGGAGTCGAAGTCCCATCTTTACACTGAGGATACCCTCCATCGTGTTCTGTGGCACTACCACCATGCTAAATGGGATAGATTCAGAACCGATCTAGCAGCTCAAAACTGGGCATCCATGAGGTGCTGTGGGCCATCAGCAGCAGTAGAATTGGATTTCCCCACAATCTGTAGACTCATGGCCCAGCATATCCCTCACTCTACCATTACCATCAAGCCACAAGCCAGGGAATTAACCCTGGTTCAATGAAAAGTGCAGAAGAGCATGCCAGGAGCAGCACCCGGTGTACCTAAAAATGAGGTGCCAACCTGGGGAAGCTGCAACACAAATTCCTTGCACGCTAAGCAGCGGAAGCAGCATGCTATAGGTGGAGATAAGTGATCCCACAATCAACAGATCACATCATAGCTCTGCAGTCCTGCCACATCCAGTCATGAATGGTGGTGGACAATTAAACAAGTAATGAGAGGAGGCTCCATGAATATTCCCATTCCCAATGATGGCAGAGAAAAGTACATGAGTACAAAAAACAAGGCTAAAGCATTTTCAACCATAAGTGCTGAGTGGATGATCCATCTTGGCCTCCTGCTGCGGTTCCCACCATCACAGAATTAGTCTTCAGCCAATTTGATTTACTACTCATTATATCAAGAAACGGCTGAGCGCACTGGATACAGCAAAGGCTATGGGCCCCGACAACATTCCGGCTCTCATGCTGAAGACTTGTGCTCCAGAACTAGCTGCTCCTCTGCCTAAGCCGTTCCAGTCCAGCTACAACACTGGCATCTACCTGACAATGTGAAAAATGCCCAGGTATGTTCTGTCCACAAAAAGCAGGACAAATCCAATCCAGCCAGTTATCCCCCATCAGTCTACTCTCAATCATCAGCAAAGTGATAGAAGGTGTCATCAACAGTGCTATCAAGTTGCACTTACTCACCAATAACCTGCTCACCGATGCTCAGTTTTGGTTCCGCCAGGAGCACTCAGCTCCAGTGTGTAAGCTTGTGGCTCTGTTATGGATCTTCAGCTATGTACCCCTGTCAGGCATTTTCAATGATAACCCAGATGGGTACTGCTATGGATGTGCTTAGTAACTTCCCATTATCTCAAAGTAACAGTTTAAATGACTATCTCATTTCCCTTCAGGATAAGGCATTAGCACTCTCAACCATCCAGATATCAAGAATTTTTAATGGTAGTTCAGAGAATATTTCGAAACTTTGGAAATTAAGCCTTTATAAGCTGAATCCTGCTTCATAGCAATAATATAAATTAAATGAAAAAACATTCCAGGCCAAATAGATAACAGTCAGTAAATGTAACAGTCAGCATGGGTTCTTTTTGCTGTCAGTGATTCTCAGTGCAATGATGACAATAAGTGTGCCATTGATAGCCAAGGTTGTCTACATTGAAGGATAATGATTCTAACATTCCCATAGTGTGTCCAAAATTAAAATCAGAACGTGGACGATTGTCTGCCCAGTTGCTGAAATTTGGGGCGAAACCTAGTTCTGCCAGGATTGGGATCCATTTCTTCAAGATTGCCAGTTTCTTGTAAAGAGGGACGGTGATTCCTCTGCCATCCCTCCCACTCCTACGTCAAGTGAGCATGCCTGGAAGAGTTCCTGGGTTAGCCTGAAAATTCCACCCGTTATGCTCATATAAGCCCTGGATTAAACTCTCACAGCTGCTTTTCGTACTCTGTGTTGAATTCCTTTAAAAAGCCCTCGATCTTGCCCAGGCTAATGTAATCAATCCTGGAGGAGATGATTACCGCTTTCAAAGGAGAAGAATGGCTTCCTACTGAGTTGCAGATTTAGAAATTCTTTGGCCTATAAGAGCCTCGAGGACTTCAGGCAGACCAGCTGTGGGCCACTTTGCCTTACAAGAAGGGACTGGGGCAGCTGTTGTTGAAGCACCATGACATGTGCTGCTGACTGTTTGGAAATGACCCTGTCCCAAAATTTGGGAAGGGGTCTATGTCTTTGGACATGGGTGGTCAAGATATCCCTTCCATCAAATTTCCACTAGTGGACTGAAACTTCCATAATTTTAAACACACTGGGGGCTAAATTTGATGGCCGCTGAAAATGGGCACAAGGATCGCAATTAAACTGTGCCCTTTCAATGTAATGCAGGCAGCATGCCAACTTTGTGCTGCCTGTTCATTTCAATGATTTCAGCATGCAACCAGGGCGAACCATACTGTTGATTGACCGCATGCATCAGCAGGGAGCCCAAAATCATGAGAGACTAGTTAAAGTTAGCCTGCACTGCTTAAAGCTAGCCTGCCCCTCTTAAAGGGGAGGTGCATTCTGGTTGGAGCAGGTGCTGGAAGTTGTTAAGGAACTGAATCTGACCTGGGAAAAAATGGCACAACATGGGAGAAAGTGGGCTCTACAGTTTTCCGACTCTGCACTGGAGGCCTTGGTGGAGGAGGTGGAAATGAGGAAAGATGTCCTGTATCCACAGGGGGCCAGGTGGCTCTCCAGACACACGCTCAGAAGACAGTGGGAGCAGATAATCATGGAGGTCAGTGCCAGGAGTCAAGCCCCGAGGATCTGGATGCAGTGCTGCAAGATGTTCAATGACCTCACACGAGTGGTCAAGGTCAGTGAGTGCATCTTCAAGTGCCATATCCTACCAACTGCACTACTATCCTCAGCCACTGCTCAATGCACCAGACTCCCATCACTCACAAACCAACAATCTCTATCAATCAGGACTCATACCTAACATTCATAGCTTCACCTCAGCCTCACACACTTAGCACTGCTGCAAGCCTCACACCCACATCTCACAGCTTGCACACACAGCCAGCTATTCAACCATGACAATCACATCACCCAAACAGATTGCACAAACCCCTCTCTCTTGCAGGACAAGTTGACACACAACCGGAGGCAGCAGGAGCTAACCGGCGGGGTCAGGCGCACCTAACATCTAACCCCGATGTAGGAGACAGTGCTGGGCATTATTGGAATGGCCATTGCTGAGGCTGTGGCCAGTGGCGGGTCTGAAACCATTGAAGATGACAGTATCCTGATACCTAATCCTCTTTCTCACATCAGATGATGTAAGCATGCACCTCTTGCTTTCCCCCTCCCCTCACCACAACCTTACCAATGAGTCTTTCTCCTTTCAGATACCCAAGAACAATACACCAATGGTCTGCTCTATCACATTTTGTGTGACAGCATCGTTTTCATTGCATGCATGCTGCATCATGTGTGTGGGTTGTGTATCGGAGTCCTTACCCATTTCGGCAGCGGATAGCCCTTGTCACCCAGTAGCCACCCAGTAGCCACCAATGCATGGCGGCTGAAATGCAGTTTGAGAAACTCTGCCCTAAGATAATTAACCAAAACGCAGAACACCTTTCCATTCTCACATCTTCACTATCCAGCTGCCCTTCATAGACAACAATCCCTACCCCCAAACCCTTCAGCTCCGATAACATAAGAACCATCATGCCCCAAGAAGACTGGATGTGGGGAGGATGTTTCCCCTGGCTGGGAAGTCTAGAACAAGGGGTCATAGTCTCAGGATACGGGGTAGGAAATTTAGGACTGAGATGAGGAGAAATTTCTTCACTCAGAGGGTGGTGAACCTGTGGAATTCTCTGCCACAGAATGTTGTGGAGGCCAAGTCATTGAATATATTTAAGAGGGAGATAAATAGATTTCTCGAACCAAAAGGCATCAAGGAGTATGGGGGAAAAACGGGAACATGGTGTTGAGAAAGAGGATCAGCCATGATCATATTGAATGGCGGTGCAGACTCGCAGGGCCGAATGGCCTACTACTGCTCTTAATTTTCTATTTTTCTATGTTTCTATGCTTGAGACTTGTTAATGTAAAACCTGTATTCTGTAGTCACAATCTGAGTTAAGTATACTTATATCTATATTGTGTGAATAGATAAATCTAAAGCCAATGAGATGATTATATTTAATCCCTGAGCATCAGTTATTTTAATTCATGGAAAGTATTTTTCCCCTGTTGCTGTATATAAAAATACCCAGTGCCACATCATTATGGATTGACTGGGTGGGTAAGGAGGCCAACAGTATTCGAGAATAATACTCATCGAATGCATCAGGTGCCATCAGGCAATTGCTATTTTGTGTATTGGTACAAAATAATAGGAAATAATGTAAATAGGAGTCTGAGTCGAAAAGGAACATTTTTACTCTCTTCGTATAACTTAAGAATTTATTTTTTCACATGTAGTGCTACAAAATAACAAGTAAATTATTAAACACTTTGAATTAAGCAGCTTTGAATTAAGATAAATTGACTTTGTATTTAAAATTATTATTCCACAATATGAAGATCAAATGGTGTGACATTTGCTGAGTGGTGAAATTAGTTTGCATAATATATCTGTGGTTTATGAAGTGCTGCGTTTCCGGAGGTGCCATCTGTCAGATGAGACATTAAACCAACGCCTGATCTGCCCACTCCACTGGATGTAAAGGATCTCATGGCACTATTAGAAGAACAGGGGAGTTCTGCCAGTGTATTGGCCAACATTTATCCCTCAAATAGCATCACTAAAACAGGTTATCTGTTCATTCATTCATTTGCTGTATGTGGGGCCACAGTGACGACATGTCAAAAGTACTTCATTGGCCTTAAACACTTTGGGACATTCTGAGAATGTGAAAAGTGTTGTATTTTATTTTATTCATTCCTAGGATGTGAACTTCGCTGGCAAGGCCAGCATTTATTGCCCATCCCGAATTGCCCTCCAGAAGGTGGTGGTGAGCTGCCTTCTTGAACTGCTGCAGTCCTTGTGGTGAAGGTACTCTCACAGTGCTGTTAGGGAAGGAGTTACAGGATTTTGATCCAGCGACGTTGAAGGAACGGCGATATATTTCCAAGTCAGGGTGGTGTGTAACTTGGAGGGGAACTTGCAAGTGACGGTGATCCCATGCACCTGTTTCCCCTGTCCTTCTAGGTGGTAGAGGCCGTGGGCTTGGGAGGTGCTGTTGAAGAAGCCTTGGCGAGTTGCTGTAATGGATCTTATAGATAGTGCACATTGCAGCCACGTTGGGCAATTCGATGATGGTAATGCCATTGAATGTCAAGCTGAAAACCGACTTTTCTGATCTGTCAAGCTGGAGCTTGACAGATCCAACGCATCTCGGGAGCAAGGACATTTGCAAGGGCAAGATTGCAGGATTTACCCATATCTTGCCCAGCAAATGTCCTCAAAAATCTTGCGCTTGATAAAAGCAGGCGCATAGCCTACTTTTACAGGCGTAAGAGTTTAAAACATACAAAAATATAATTAAATTGATTTTAAAAAACACATTTTATTGTTAAAAACCCTGCCCCACTAAAATAAGTTTATTTTTAACCCGAATTACAAAACTTTAAAAAAATCGGAAAAATATATATTTTTTCTAAGGCATTTATTAACTTTAATTTCAATTAATTTTAATTATGTGAGGTGTGTTTTCTATTTTTTATTATGCTGTTTAGTGTGTTTGTTTTTTTTCTCATTTATAGCAATGAGAACTCGTAGATATGGAGTTCTCATTGCTATTAATGAGAAAGTTATGGAATACTATACCTGATTGGCTGAGCAGTCACACGTGACTGCACCTTCTGTGTGGGAACCTCGAGGATGGGAGCGCACTACGCAGCATGGGAAGAGAAGGCCTCCCCAATGGAATCCCATGCTCCTCTGGGACCACCAGGTAACTTCATAGAAATTTTTCAGGTCGGAAGCCTCCGACCTCAATTTCTAGGCCAGTTATTGTGTGGCGTGAATGTTACTTGCCACTTATCAGCCCAAGCCTGAATGTCGGCCAGGTCTTACTACATGTGGGCATGGACTGCTTCATTATCTGAGGAGTTGCGAATGGAACTGAACACTGTGCAATCAGCAGTAAACATCCCCACTTCTGACTTTATGATGGAGGGAAGGTCATTGATGAAGCAGCTGAAGATGGTTGGGCCGAGGACACAGTCCTGAGGAACTCCTGCAGCGATATCCTGGGGCTGGGTTGATAGACCTCCAACAACCACAACCATCTTCCTTTGTGCTAGGTATGACTCCAGCCAGTGGAGCATTTTCCACCTACATCCCATTGACTTCAATTTTACTAGTACTCCTTGATGCCACGCTCGGTCAAATGATACTTCATGTCAAGGGCAGTCACTCTCATCTCACCTCTAGAATTCAGCTCTTCAGGTCATGTTTGTATCAAGGCTGTAATGAGGTTTGGAGTCGAGTGGTCCTGCCGGAACCCAAACTGAGCATCAGTGAGCAAGTTATTGATGAGTACGTGCCGCTTGATAGCAATGTCGACGATACCTTCCATCACTTTGCTGGTGATTGAGAATAGACTGATGGGGTGGTAATTGGCTGGATTGGATTTGTCCTGCACTTTGAACAGATCATACTTGGGTAGTTTTCCATAATGTTGGTTAGATGTCAGTCTTGTAGCTATACTGGAACGGCTTGGCTAGAGGCGTGGCTAGTTCTGGAGCACAAGTCTTCAGCACGAGAACCTTTGCTATATCCAGTGTGCTCAGCCATTTCGCGATATCATGTGGAGTGAATTGAACTGGCAGAAGACTGGCTTCTGTGATGGTGAGGACCTCAGCAGGAGGCCAATGTAAAGTCCTGTCCCCTCAGTACAGATTCACACGAGGCATGTAGTGAAGTCAAGGTCACTCTGGAGCTGCACCTTTTATTTCACAGTTCTGGAATCCTGCACTTGCCTGAGATCTGTCCTTATATACCTGTCTCTTGCAAGTGCACCCCCGGTGGTAAAGTATGCTGGTGGTTACAGGTCATATCTTATTACAGTCATGTATAGCATGTTGGGATATAGTTATATATAATAATGTAAGATACATGACATCACCCTCCCCCAAGGTCTTATTGTCTTTATAAGTTCAGTCTCTCAGGTGGTCTACGCTCTCGCGTGGAGCGTCTGAGTTGTGGTTCAGTTGTTTGCCTTGGTGTCTGTTTTTCTTTGGGTGTGGTTGCTGGTATCTTGCCTGGGCTGTCTGTTTCAATTGGTGTGATTGTTGTTGACTCGCCTGGGCTGTCTGTTGGGATTGCCCTTTCCTCAGGTTGTTCCCTCTGTCTGTCCACCAGGTGTGGTGCGAGTTCCACATTGTAGTCTGCCTCTGGTTCCGCAGTGCTGTTGGTAAATCTGCTTTTGACTTGGTCTACATGCCCCCGGCAGGTTTTGCCATTGTCCATTTGTACTACCAGTAGCCTGTTTCTTCCTTGCCCGTTACTGTCCCTGCAAGCCATTTTGGACCCCTGCCATAGTTTAGTACAAACTATGTCCCCTATCTCATTCCATCTCCCCCTCGAATTTCTGTCATGGTACTCAGTCAGCTTATGGCACTTTGCCTCAACGATTTCGTGCATGTCTGGGAGGATTAATGAGAGCCTTCTTTTTAAAGTCCTTTTCATCAACAGTTGCGCGGGGGGGGATCCCAGTCAGTGAGTGCAGACGAGATCTGTATGCCAACAGCAGTCGCGACAAGCGACCCTGCAGCGTGGGACCTTGGATTTTCAGCATGCCTTGTTTAATGATTTGCACTGCTCTCTCCGCCTGGCCGTTGGAGGCCGGCTTGAACGGTGCCGTCTTGACGTGATTTATGCCAAGGTCAATTATAAAGTCTTGGAATTCTGCGCTGGTGAAGCACAGACCATTGTCACTGACTAATATGTCAGGGATTCCATGCATTGCAAACATGGTTGCGAGGCTCTCCACAGTGGTGGAGGTTGAGCTCGCGTTTAAAATGGTGCATTCGATCCACTTTGAAAATGCATCCACAACTACGAGGAACATTTTGCCCATGAATGGGCCCGCATAGTCTACGTGCACCTGCAACCATGGTTTGGTAGGCCAGGGCCAGGGGCTCAGTGGAGCCTCCCTGGGGGCATTGCTGAGTTGGGCACAAATGATGCACCTTCGGACGCAGAGCTCCAAGTCTGCATCAATACCAGGCCACCAGACGTGGGATCTGGCTATGGCCTTCATGAAAACGATCCCCGGGTGCTCGCGGTGGAGCTCCCGGACAAATGCCTCTCTGCCTTGCAGAGGCATGACTACTTGGCTACCCCACATCAGGCAGTCTGCTTGTAGTGATAGCTCATGCATGCGCCTGTGAAAGGGTTTTAATTCCTCGGGGCAGGCATCGCGAGCCTCTGCCCAGTCACCGGTTAGGACACATCTTTTTACTAAGGATAACGTGGGGTTGCTGGCCGTCCAGGCTCTGATTTGGCGAGCCGTCATGGGCGAACCTGTGGACTCAAAGCCATTGATTGCCATGACTGTCTCACAGTCCTGTTCGTCAGACCTTTCCGTGGTCGCCAGGGGTAGCCTGCTGAGCGCGTCGGCACAGTTGTCTGTGCCTGGTCTGTGTCTTATAGTATAGTCGTAGGACGTCAGCATGAGTGCCCACCATTGAATTCGCGCCAAGGCGTTGGCGTTTATTGCCATTGCTCTCAGATAGGAAGGACGTGAGGGGCTTGTGGTCGGTTTCTAACACGAACTTGGCCCCGAAAAGGTATTGGTGCATCTTTTTGACACCGTACACGCACGCGAGCGCCTCCTTCTCTACCATTCTGAAACCGCGCTCCGCCCACGAAAGTGACCTGGAGGCATAAGCTATGGGTTGTAATTTGCCCGCACTATTGACATGTTGCAAAACGTACCTGACCCCATACGCTAACGCATCGCATGTGAGAACTAGCTTTTTACCTGGGTCAAAGAATCAAAACACTGTTGGAACACAGAAGGTTGCGTGCCTTATTGAAGGCGCGTTCCTGGGCGTCCCCCCAAAACCAATCACACCCCTTCCTGAGTAGCACGTGGAGAGGCTCCAGCAACGTGCTTAAGTTCTGCATAAAGTTCCCAAAGTAATTGAGTAGCCCGAGAAAGGCACGCAGTTTTGAGACATTCCGGGGCCTGGGTGCCAGGCGAATTGCTTCTGTTTTGGACTCTGTTGGGCGGATTCCATCAGCGGCAATCCTTCTGCCCAAAAATTCAACCTCGGGTGTGAGAAACAGGCACTTGGATTTCTTGACTCGTAGGCCGACCCGATCCAACCGCTTTAGTACTTCCTCCAAATTACGGAGATGGGAGTCGGTGTCCCTGCCCGTGATAAGTATGTTTTCTTGAAATACAACCGTCCCCGGGATGGGCTTGAGCAGACTCTCCATGTTGCGCTGGAATATGGCAGCTGCTGACCTGATTCCGAATGGGCATCGATTGTACATGAAAAGACCTCGATGTGTGTTGATGGTGGTGAGTAGCTTGGATTCCTCGGTCAGTTCTTGCGTCATATACGCAGATGTGAGGTCTAATTTTGAGAAAAGTTTACCTCCAGCCAATGTGGCAAATAAGTCCTCCGCTCTGGGCAGCGGGTACTGGTCCTGTAGGGAGACTCTGTTTATGGTAGATTTGTAGTCCCCACAGATTCGTACGGATCCATCAGGCTTCATGACTGGGACGATGGGACTTGCCCAGTCGCTAAATTCCACAGGTGATATAATGCCTTCCCGCAGAAGCCTATCGAGTTCGTGTTCAATCTTTTCCCTCATCACATAGGGTACAGCTCTGGCCTTGTGATGGACCGGTGTAGCATCTTGTGTGATGTAGATTTTGACTTTGGCCCCTTTGAAAGTGCCCACACCTGGCTGAAAGAGATGTTCAAATCGCTTTATAACTGTTGAGCAGGAGGTCCGTTCCTCTGACATGGCATGGACATCATCCCATTTCCAGTTTAGTTTTGCCAGCCAGCTTCTCCCCAGCTGGGGGGTCTCCGGGGACAATCCACAGGGGAAGTCGGTTCACTGTCCCTTTGTGTGTGACAGAGAGTATGGCGCTGCCGAGGACTGGTACGATTTCCTTGGCATAGGTCCTTAGTTTGGTGTCGAACCTTGTGAGTTTTGGTCCGTCTCTTTTATGCGGCCACAGTTGTTCAAATTGTTGAGCGCCCATGAGAGATTGACTCGCTCCTGCATCCAGCTCCATGTTGACAGATATCCTGTTGAGTAGGACCCTCATCATTATAGGAGGCGTCCTGTCATAGGAACAGCGGCCATTGATCGTGTTGACCCGCTGTACATCGGTGTCCCGGGTACTATCCCCACCGTCTTCTGGTCCGCTTTCCGACCCGTCCGATTCGTATACCAGCCGAGCTGCCATTTTTTTGCACATGCGGGCCAAATGCCCTGTATATTCACAGTTCCTGCAAACAGCCTGCTGAAATCGACATTCCCTTGACGAGTGCCCACCCCCACACCTCCAGCACAGACTGCTTGCAAAGAATGAGCTGCGTCTGGCTGATCTCTCTTGAGCTTCTCTCAGTTTGTAGTTGATTGCTCTCATTGTGGGTTGAAGAGGTGTGAATGGCTGTTCCTGTGGCCCTTGATGGCTTCTGTTGCCATTGCTTGATGTCAAAAGCCTGTTCTGCCGGTTTTGTCTGTGTGTGGGAGTAGCAGCTTTTCTAATGCTGTGAACTCCTTGTTCCATTATTTCGTTAGTTGTCGTACCTGCATTGTAAATCAACCTCGTTTCTTCTTCCCCTACCAAGAATATCTGTGCAACCAGTGCTGCTGCCTCTAAGGTCAGGTTCTTGGTCTCTATGAGCTTTCAGAATATGCCTGCATTGCCTATTCCTTCAATGAAAAAGTCTCTCAGCATTTCTCTCCTCAGTTCATCGGAGAACTTACATAAACTAGCCAACCTCCGAAGTTCCGCCACGAAGTCGGGTATGCTCTGGCCCACACAGCGTCTGCAGTTGTAGAACCTGTGTCTGGCCATGTGTAGGCTGCTCGCTGGCTTCAGGTGATCTCTTACCAGTGTGCTCAATTCTTTAAACGACTTGCTTGCTGGTTTCTCAGGTGACAACAGATCCTTCATTAAGGCGTATGTTTTCGAGCCACAGCTGGTCAAGAGATGGGCTCTTCTCTTGTCTGCCGTATCGTCACCTAACCAGTCTTTGGTTACAAAGCTTTGCTGGAGCCTTTCTATAAAGTCCTCCCAATTGTCTCCCGCATTGTACTTTTCATCTGATCCGTTGTTCGCCATTCTGTGGATTCTGTGATCCCGTAACCCGTCGCCACTGTAAAGTCCTGTCCCCTCAGTACAGATTCGCACGAGGCATGTAGTGAAGTCAAGGTCACTCTGGACCTGCACCTTTTATTTCACAGCTCTGGAATCCTGCACTTTGCTGTGTTTATATACCTGTCTCTTGCAAGTGCACCCCCGGTGGTAAGGTATGCTGGTGGTTACAGGTCATATCTGATCATCCACTCAGCACTTCTGACTGAAGATGGTTGCGAATGCTTCTGCCTTGTCTGCACTCGCTGCTGGGCTCTACCATCGAGAATGGCGATATTCATGGAGCCTCCTCCTCTCATTAGTTGTTTAATTGTCCACCACCATTCATGACTTGATGTGGCAGTACTGCAGAGCTTTAATGTGATCCATTGATTGTGGGATCGGTTAGCTCTGTATAGCATGCTGCTTCAGTTGTTTGACATGCATGTAGTTCTGTGTTTCGACTTTCCCAGGTTGGCACCTCATTTTTAGGTACGCCTGGTGCTGCTCCTGGCATGCTCTTCTGCATCCTCATTGAACCAGGATTGGTCCCCTGACTTGATGGTAATGTTAGAGTGTGGGTAATACTCGGCCATGAGGATACAGATTGTGTTGGAATACAATTCTGCTGCTGCAGCTGAGGGCCCACAGCGCCTCATATATGCCTAGTTTTGAGCTGCTGGATCTGCTCTGAATTTATCCCATTTGGCACAGTGATAGTGCCACACAACACAATGGAGGGTGTCCTCAGTGTGACGATGGGACTTTGTCTCCATAAGGACTGTGCGGTCGTCACTGCTACCAATGCTGTCATGGACAGATGCATGTGCGACAAGTAGATTGGTGAGGACGAGGTCAAGTAGATTTTTCCCTCTTGTTGGTTCCCTCACCACCTGCCGCAGGTCAGTCTGGCAGCTATGTCCTTCAGTACTCAAAACTCGGTCATTAGTGGTGTTGTCGAGGCATAACATGTTTTATTGTTTAAAATCACACAATTGAAAGAATATGTCCATTTGAAAACATGTAATATATATCTTCAGTTTAAATGTAGTCATTCTTTAGCTGTTGCAGAGCAGTGAGATGCATGTGTTCACAGCTAACTCTAAATAAGTTGCCGTGAAAGTGACTTCATTGGCCCAGAAATTGCGGTCAGAGGCTTCCTGCGGGCAGATGCCTCCGACCAAATTGTTTTTTTCGAAAGTACCTGGTGGTCCCAGAGGAGCGTAGACTTGCGCTCCGAAGCCTCCATTCGCAGCCCAGCGCAGAGGCCCACGTATTCCAGGAGCGTACGGGCAACCTGGGATCATGTGGGCCGCCCCAACCAATGAAAATGGCATATCCCTATTCACAGTAATGGTGATTCAGATCACCATTTCTATGACTGGAGATACTCCCAAAAACATTTAAACATTTAAAATAAATAAGAAAAACACTTCACATATTTAAATTTAATTGAAATTGAATTTAATTAAATGTTTTGGACAAAAAAATCTTTTTTGATTTTTTTTTAATATGTTTCAATAGGGGTAAAAATAAATGGGGTTTTGAATTTTAAAATTATTGCTAAAATTTTATTTTTCTATCTTTTAAAACTCTTACACTGGTAAAAGCAGGCCTGCTTTTACCAGGCATAAGAATTTGAGGACATTCGCTGGGCAAGAGTTGGGCAAATAGCCTAAATCTCCGCCCGCGAAGGCCCTTCTCCCGGGGATCCGTTGGAATTGTCAATTTGACAGTTCGCAAGTGCCAGTTTTCGGCCAATACACATTGCGCTCTGAGAACCGGCAGTTGCGGGGCCTCTATGGGTGCGTCGCACTTCGTACGCGCCTGTAGAGGCCATGATTTTTGGCCCATTATTTCCTAACAAGGCTATTAGAAAAAGAATTATCATTTAATTTCCCAAAAATTAGTCCACCCTTTGGAGTGAAGCCCTGCTTTGCCACTTGCTGTTATCATTTGTTTTGCTAAACTAATGTTGGTAAAGGATTTTGCTACAATGTTATTCCTGCATTAATAGTAACAAATGCTATTACTCATACTGCATTTTGTTCATAGCTTCTTTGTTATTGTATCTATTTTAAGATTTCCTATCATGTGACCAGAAGTTTTGATTTTAGGAATTATTTCTTATAAGATTGAAAATTAACTGACTAAAATAATTGATTTTTTAAAAAAGCTGATTGAGTGGTCAAGAGAACTGATAGTAATAATTCTCCAAGACTTCATCACTGGTAACATGTTGTGGATGAGAATAGCAAATTTCATTTGCCTGGCAACACAGATCACATACTTAAGGGGGTCGGGGGGGTGGAGGATGATTGTTGTCTGCCTACTGCCCCATATTCTGGCATGAATGGGGTGGTAATCTGTGCCGATATAGCGCCTAAGGTGGTTTTATTCAGCTTTAGATCAGTGTTACAAATTAATGGGTTGGCACTAGATATTCTCTCTGGTTTAGTGATACCAGCCATTCCTGTTGCAAACCTTGTCTCTCCTGCGATCTAGAATGTACCTTACTGCACAATATCTAATTAAATGATAATGAGACTGAGGGATTTTAAAATTAGACCCTTTATTATATCAGTAGATAAGATGTTCTTCCACATGCCACGATGTGTGTTCTGTATTTTCAGATGGCAGATTGAAAAGCACTCTTAATGAGATGAGGGCACTTTGAACCAACAAACTAGTTTATTTTACATGAAATTATATGGATGAGCCAAATATATTTTTCCAGTGGTCAGCCATGGCTCCCTGTCCACCCTTTCCCTCAACGACTATCTGTCCGACCTGTGACAGAGACTGTGGTTCTCGTATTGGACTGTACAGCCACCTAAGAACTCATGCAAAGAATGGAAGCAAGTCTTGCTCGATTCCGAGGGATTGCCTATGATGATATTATGAGTGGATAGCACGCTTGCCTCTTAGTCAGAAAGTTGTGGATTCAAGTCCCACTCCAGAGACTTGATAACAAGAATCTCGACTGACACTCCTGTCATCATCATAGGACAACGTGGACTCCTGTGCTGCATTGTTGGATGAGATGTTAAACTGAGGCCCTGTCAGCTCTTTCAGGTGGACATAAAAGATCCCTTGGCACTATTTTAAAGAAATGCAGTGGAGTTCTCCCCAGTGTCTTGGCCAATATTTATCTCTCAATCAACATCACAAAACAGATTTATTCGGTCTTTATCACATTGCTGTTCGTGGGACCTTGCTGTGCGCAAATTAGATTCTGCGTTTTCTACATTACAGCAGTGACTACACTTCAAACGTACTTCATTGGCTGTAAAACACTTCGGGAGATCCTGAGGTCGTGAAATGCGCAAGTCTTTCTTTCACTCCTAGCAATAATAAAAATAATGAATCATGTAACTTTACCCCTGTTATGACTTAACTCACTTATAAGTGGTGTTCCACAAAGCTCGGTGCTGAGAACAATGTTGTTCACAGTTTATATTAATGATTTAGACTTTGGAATCAAAAGCCCAATTTCTAAATTTGCGGATGACAATAAATTGGTGGATTGTCAATACTGAGGAGGACTGCAACAAATTATAAGAAAACATTGATAAATTTGCAGAATGGGCATATAATTGGTAAATGAATTTCAACACAGACAAATGTGAGGTATTATATTTTGGTAAGAAAATTAGGGAGGTCACATATTACTTGGAAAATAAGAATCTAAATGGTGTAGAAGAGCAAAGGGATTTTGGAGTACAGGTACACAAATCATTAAAAGTAGAGACACAGGTCAATATGGCCTTAAAAAAAAAAACAAGCACTAGGGTTTATTTCTAGAGGGATAAAATTGCAAAGTAGAGAAGTTGTATCGAACCTTGGTTAGACCACACTTGGAATACTGTGTACAATTCTGGTCACCATATTATAAAAAGGATGAAGAGGTATTGGAGAGGGTGCAAAAAAGATTTACAAGGATTGTACCAGAAACATTCGCTCCACACAAGTGCCAGGCAATGACTATCTCCAACAAAATAACCATCGTCCCTTGCCATTCAACGGCATTACCATTGCCGAATCACTCACCATCAATATCCTGAGGGTCACCATTGACCAGAAACTTAACTGGACCTGCCACATAAATACTGTGGCAACAAGAGCAGGTCAGAGGCTGGGCATTCTGCGGAGAGTGTTTCACCTCCTAACTCCCCAAAGCCTTACCACCATCTACAAGGCACAAGTCAGGAGTGTCATGGAATACTCTCCATTGGATGAGTGCAGCTCCAACAACACTCAAGAAGCTCTACACCATCCAGGACAAACCAGTCCGCTTGATTGCCACCCCATCCACCACCTTAAACATTCATTCCCTCTACCATCGGCGTACCGTGGCTGCAGAGTGTACTATGTACAAGATGCACTGCAGCAACTCGCCAAACTTGTGACCTCGACCAGCTAGAAAGACAACGGCAGCAGGTGAATGGAAACACCATCATAGAAACATAGAAACATAGAAAATAGGTGCAGGAGTAGGCCATTCGGCCCTTTGAGCCTGCACCGCCATTCAATAAGATCACGGCTGATCATTCCTTCACTGCTCCTTTCCTGCTTTCTCTCCATACCCCTTGATCCCCCCCTGCAAGTTCCCCTCCAAGTTACACACCATCCTAGCTTGGAAATATTTCGCCGTTCCTTCATCGTCGCTGGGTCAAATTCCTGGAACTCCCTCCCTAACAGCACCGTGGGAGTATTTTCACCACAAGGACGGCAGCGGTTCAAAAAGGCGGCTCACCAACACCTTCTGAAAGACAATTAGGGTAATAAATGCTGGCCTTGCCAGCGATGTCGACATCCCAGGAACAAATCAAAAAAATGGTAAGTCTAATTTAAAAAGCATGAGTAATGCTTTTAAGCTTTCCATTAAAAAAACAACAACTTGTATTTATATAGCGCCTTTAATGTAATAAAACATCCCAAGGCGCTTCACAGGAGTATTATAAGACCAAAATTTGACACCAAGCCACATAAGAAGAAATGAGGGCAGATAGAGGTAGGTTTTAAGGAGTGCCTTAAAGGAGGAAAGAGTGGTCGAGAGGCAGAGAGGTTTAGGGAGCAAATTCCAGAGCTTAGGGCCTAGGCAGCTTAAGGCACAGCCACCGATGATTGAGTGATTATAATCAGGGATGCTCCAGAGGGCAGAATTTGAGGAACGCAGATATCTCGAGTGGGGTGGGAGGGGCGGCTAATGGAGATTACAGAGATACGGAGGGGCGGGCTATGGAGGGATCTGAAAACAAGGATGAGAATTTTGAAATTAACCCGCAGCCAGTGGAGGTCAGCAAACACAGGGGTGATGGGTGAATGGGACTTGGTGCGAGTTAGGACATGGGCAGCCAAGTTTTGGATGGCCTCAAGTTTTCGTAGGGTAGAATGTGGGAGACCAGCCAGCAGTGAGTTGAACTAGTTAAGTCTAGAGGTAAGAAAGGCATGCATGAGGGTTTCAGGAGCAGATGAGCTGAGGCAGGGGCGGGGATGGGCAATGTTATAGAAGTGGAAATAGGCGTTTTTAGTTATGTCGCGGATGTGGTCGGAAGCTCATTTCAGGGTCAAATATGGTACCAAGGTTGCAAACAGTCTGGTTCAGCCTCAGACAGATGCTAGGGAGAGGGATGAAGTACATAAGAAATAGCAGCAGGAGTAGGCCATTCAGCCCCTCGAGCCTGCTCCGCCATTCAATAAAATCATGGCTGATCTTCTACCTCAACTTCACTTTTCTGCACTATCCCCATATCCCTTGATTCCCTTAATATCCAGAAATCTATCAATCTCTGTCTTGAATATACTCAATGACTGAGCCTCCACAGCCCTCTGGGGTAGAGAATTCCAAAGATTCACCACCCTCTGAGTGAAGAAATTTCTCCTCATCTCCGTCCTAAATGGCCGACCTCTTATTTTGAGACTGCGACCCCTGGTTCTAGACTCCCCAGCCAGAGGAAACATCCTCCCTGCATCTACACTGTCAAGCCCTGTAAGAATTTTGTATGTTTCAATGAGATCACCTCTCATTCTAGAGAATATAGCCAAGTCTACTCAATCTCTCCTCATTGGACAATCCCCCCATCCCAGGAATCATTCTGGTGAACCTTTGTTACACTCCCTCTATGGCAAGTATATCCTTCCTTAGGTAAGGAGACCAAACTGTACACAATACTCCAGATGCGGTCTCACCAGGGCCTTATATAATTGCAGTAAGACACCTTGGGGCCAAAATTCACCGTCCCTGAAGGGACGGCTACCATGGGGTTTGGGCGGTCGACATAAATAATCAAAAAAGTTGAGTACTTTTCCCTCCCCGAGCCATATTCAGCTCGGGGAGGATTTCAGCGGTGTTCACTTTCACTGGAAACGGCGCGATGAAGCTGCAGTAAAGGAAGGTTTCCAGCGGTGAGCTCTGCAGTGAGCAAGCCGCTGCAAAGGGACTACCACAGCAAAGTTCACTGAGGAAAAGGTAGGACTTTTCCCGGCAGTGCCCCTGTGAGGTTTCCAATGTGGTGCTCGCACGTGACACCGCTGGGGTCCTTTGGTAGGTAAAAAGTTCTATTACTTATTATTGTTTCCATTTCATTTTTCAGCATACATCCGCAGTATTTATCTTTTGATATAGTTTTATTAATTATTAGTGTTTTTATTTCATTTTCCATGGTCCACGTTATTTATTTCTTGATATAGTTTTATTAATTATTAGTGTTTTTATTTCATTTTCCATGGTCTGCAGTATTTATCGCTAGATATAGTTTTATTAATTGTTTTGGCTCCATTAAACCTGCTGAGTGCTGCTCAGAGATTTGCACACACTCCTGTACTTTTGTACAACTTTCAGGTCTGACTCTTTAGTGGGCTGCAGAGACCTGCTTGGCAGGGTTCACCCTGAGGATGGGAGGAGTATTGGGAGGGTGACACCTGGTCAGAAGCAGGGTGGCACACAGGAGAAGGCATCATCATCAGTACCGTGCAGACAGGCAGCGGGCAAGGGAGGCAGCAGCCATGATTCGTTCATTCTGCGCCAGACCAGTGTGCCCACCATCTTCGCCGGCCCGAATCAGGATTGCGGTTGGCTGCTCACTCCTCTGCAGAACCCCAGGGCAGCGCCACAGCATGCATACAATGACGCTCATTGTGCCACCAGGTGCATCATCGAGCAGTGCATAGGCATCGTTGAGCAGAAATTCCGGTGCCTGGACCGCTCTGGTGGCACCTTGCAGTACTCTTCTCAACGGAGCTCCATAATCGTCGTGGTCTGCTGAATGCTGCATAACCTGTCCATCATGAGGGGACAGCCGCTGGAGGTCGAGACAGGAAGAGGAGGAGGATCCCCGTCGCCCCAGAGCTAGGAGGCATCGACCCATCGCCACCCTGGGAGGGCCGGGTGTCAGCATACCATTTTGCTTTCCTGGGAGGGTGCGTCCTCATATATATGGAGGTGCCTGACACCTCCCCTGCAATCTCCCTCCATACATTATTTACTGCCTGTCTGCCAGGTCTCCCCACGTCAGGACATAGTATTCTTCTTCTTCTGTCCTCCACACCATCCATCAGTGTCTCCAGTTCCATATCAGTGAACCTGTTGGCTCTCCTTGCACCTCTTACACCAGCCATCCTTCTAACCTCCTTCCCCCCTCAGGGCCTTGCCGCAAATCCTGGCCTTTATAAAGGCCAGGGCGCAGCTGGCTCATTAGAAACCCTTACCTGCATGCTGAATTTCTCAGTGGTGATAATGCTCAAATTAAGACAGCCACACCGCTGAAAAATCCACTTTGGAAGGGTTCATTAGCGCTGGAACCCATTTGTTCACTTTTGGAGCTGAATATGGGGTGGCCCAGCCACGAAAAAATTTTGCCGCCAATGGCCACAAAAAGGTGGGAGGAGCACCAGCTTTCCAGCGGTACTGAATTTTGGGCCCCTTTACTCTTATACTCAAATTCTCTTGTTATAAAGGCCAACATACCATTTTGCTTTCCTAATTGCTTTTTGTACCTGTATGTTAACTTTCAGTGATTCATGTACAAGGACACCCAGGACCCTCTGAACATCAACATTTCCTAATCTCTCAGCATTTAAAATATCAATGTAACTATTTGTATTGCACTTTTTTTGACAGACATGCGACAAGCCCCACCCCGTCAAGCTCCCCCCAGCCCCCCAACTCCCTCCCGGCCCCGAATAATTCCCTTCACATGGTGCCAAGAAGCAGGACCTGAGGCCTGAGACTCCGCTGAGGCCCCAACTCTCTCCCCCCCACCGACTCTCTTCCCCTTGACTATCCACCCCCCCGACTCTCTATCCCTGATTCTCCCCCCTCCACAGATTCCCCCTCCCGACTCTCTTCCCCCCCCATTCTCCTGGCCGGCCTGGGGCCGAGAGCGGTGGCGGGGGGCCGAGAAAGAGGGAGAGAGAGAGACTGGGGGGAGAGAGAGAGACTCAGGCAGAGAGAGGCTGGGGGAGAGAGGGTCTGGGGGGAGAGTGAGAGAGACTGGGGGGAGAGTGAGAGAGACTAGGGAGAGAGAGAGAGACTGGGAGAGAGAGAGAGAGACGGGGAGCGAGAGAGGCTGGGGGAGAGAGACTGGGGGAGAGAGAGAGAGAGGCTAGGGGAGAGAGAGAAAGAGGCTGGGGGAGAGAGAAAGGCTGGGGGAGAGAGAGAGAGACAGGGAGAGAGAGAGGCTGGGGGAGAGAGACTGGGGGAGAGAGAGAGAGAGGCTGGGGGGGAGAGAGAAAGAGGCTGAGGGAGAGAAAAAGGCTGGGGGAGAGAGAGAGAAACAGGGAGAGAGAGAGGCTGGGGGAGAGAGACTGGGGGAGAGAGAGAGAGGCTGGGGGAGAGAGAGACTGGGGGGAGAGAGACTCGGGGGAGAGAGACGGGGGAGAGAGAGAGGCTGGGGGGGACAGATAGAGACTGGGGGAGAGAGAGAGAGGCTGGGGGAGAGAGAGAGACTGGGGGAAGAGTTGGGCGGGAAGAGAGTCGGGAGGGGGAGTCGGGGGTGGGGGGAGAATCGGGGGAAGAGAGTCAGGGAGGGTGGATAGTCAAGGGGAAGAGAGTCAGAGGGAAGAGTGCCTCAATGCGAGGTGTATTCGGAACCCAGGAGAGGTCTCTGAGCTAGTTAGATTGGGTGAGAGCGCAGATGAACAGGACCCCAAGAAAGAATGCAAAAGGCAGGAGGCAACAGAGCAGTGTAGCACTGGGGTAAGTGTAAACCACAAGGTGATAGGAAGGGACAATATGTATGAGTATAAAGGGACTGCAGGAGGGGTCAAAACTAAAAATCATGGTTTAAAAACTAGGATTAAAACACTCTACCGAAACACACGCAGCATCAAAATAAAGTAAATGAGTTGACGGCACAAATCATTACAAATGGGTATGATTTGGTGGCCATTACAGAAACATGGCTGCAGGGTGGCCAAGACTGGGAATTAAACATACAGGGGTATCTGACAATTCGGAAGGATAGACAAGAAGGGAAAGGAGGTGGGGTAGCTCTGTTAATAAAGGATGATATCAGGGCAGTTGTGAAAGATGATAGTAGCTCTAATGAACAAAATGTTGAATCATTGTGGGTGGAGATTAGAGATAGTAAGGGGAAAAAGTCACTGGTGGGTGTAGTTTATATAACTTCACGGTGGGGCGGACAATAAACAAGGGAATAATAGAGGCATGTGACAAAGGAACGGCAGTAATCATGGGGGATTTTAACCACATATCGATTGGTCAAATCAAATCGCACGGGGTAGCCTGGAGGAGGAATTCATAGAATGCATATGGGATTGTTTCTTAGAATAGTATGTTACAGAACCTACAAGGGAGCAAGCTATCTTAGATCTGGTCCTGTGTAATGAGACAGGAAAAATAAACGATCTCCTAGTAAAAGATCCTCTCGGAATGAGTGATCACGGTATGGTTGAATTTGTAATACAGATTGAGGGTGAGGAAGTTGTGTCAGAAATGAGCGTACTATGCTTAAATAAAGGGGACTACAGTGGGATGAGGGCAGAGTTGGCTATAGTAGACTGGAAACACAGACTAAACGGTGGCACAATTGAGGAACAATGGAGGACTTTTAAGGAGCTCTTTCATAGTGCGCAACAAAAATATATTCCAGTGAAAAAGAAGGGCGGTAAGAGAAGGGATAACCAGCCGTGGATAACCAAGGAAATAAAGGAGAGTATCAAAGCAAAGACCAATGCATATAAGGTGGCCAAGGTTAGTGGGAACCTAGAGGAATGGGAAAATTTTAAACAACAGCAAAGAATGACTAAAAAAGCAATAAAGAAAGGAAAGATAGATTACGAAGGTAAATTTGCGCAAAACATAAAAACAGATAGTAAAAACTTTTACCGATATATAAAACGGGAAAGAGTGACTAAAGTAAATGTGTTGGTCCCTTAGAAGATGAGAAGGGGGCTTTAATAATGGGAAATGTGGAAATGGCTGAGACCTTAAACAATTATTTTGCTTCGGTCTTCACAGTGGAAGGCACAAAAACCATGCCAAAAATTGCTGGTCACAGGAATGTGGGAAGGGAGGACCTTGAGACAATCACTATCACTAGGAGGGGTAGTGCTGGACAGGCTAATGGGACTCAAGGTAGACAAGTCCCCTGGTCCTGATGAAATGCATCCCAGGGTATTAAAAGAGATGGCGGAAGTTATAGCAGATGCATTCGTTATAATCTACCAAAATCCTCTGGACTCTGGGGAGGTACCAGCGGATTGGAAAGCAGCTAATGTAACGCCTCTGTTTAAAAAAGGGGGCAGACAAAAGGCAGGTAACTATAGGCCGGTTAGTTTAACATCTGTAGTGGGGAAAATGCTTGAAGCTATCATTAAGGAAGAAATAGCGGGACATCTAGGTAGGAACAATGCAATCAAGCAGACACAACATGGATTCATGAAGGGGAAATCATGTTTAACTAATTTACTGGAATTCTTTGAGGATATAACGAGCATGGTGGATAGAGGTGTACCGATGGATGTGGTGTATTTAGATTTCCAAAAGGCATTCGATAAGGTGCCACACAAAAGGTTACTGCAGAAGATAAAGGTACGCGGAGTCAGAGGAAATGTATTAGCATGGATCGAGAATTGGCTGGCTAACAGAAAGCAGAGAGTCGGGATAAATGAGTCCTTTTCGGGTTGGAAATCGGTGGTTAGTGGTGTGCCACATGGATCGGTGCTGGGACCACAACTGTTTACAATATACATAGATGACCTGGAAGAGGGGACAGAGTGTAGTGTAACAAAATTTGCAGATGACACAAAAATTAGTGGGAAAGTGGGTTGTGTAGAGGACACAGAGAGGCAGCAAAGAGATTTAGAAAGGTTAAGCGAATGGGCTAAGGTTTGGCAGATGAAATACAATGTCAGAAAATGTGAGGTCATCCACCTTGGAAAAAAAAAACAGTAAAAGGGAATATTATTTGAATGGGGAGAAATTACAACATGCTGTGGTGCAGAGGGACCTGGGGGTCCTTGTGCATGAATCCCAAAAGTTAGTTTGCAGGTGCAGCAGGTAATCAGGAAGGCGAATGGAATGTTGACCTTCATTGCGAGAGGGATGGAGTACAAAAACAGGGAGGTCCTGCTGCAACTGTACAGGGTATTGGTGAGGCCACACCTGGAGTACTGCGTGCAGTTTTGGTCACCTTACTTAAGGAAGGATATACTAGCTTTGGAAGGGGTACAGAGACGATTCACTAGGCTGATTCCGGAAATGAGGGGGTTACCTTATGATGATAGATTGAGTAGACTGGGTCTTTAATCGTTTGAGTTCAGAAGGATGAGGGGTGATCTTATAGAAACATTTAAAATCATGAAAGGGATAGACAAGATAGAGGCAAAGAGGTTGTTTCCACTGGTCGGGGAGACTAGAACTAGGGGGCACAGCCTCAAAATATGGAGGAGCCAATTTAAAACCGAGTTGAGAAGGAATTTCTTCTCCCAGAGGGTTGTAAATCTGTGGAATTCTCTGCCCAAGGAAGCAGTTGAGGCTAGCTCATTGAATGTATTCAAATCACAGATAGATAGATTTTTAACCAATAAGGGAATTAAGGGTTATGGGGAGCGGGCGGGTAAATGGAGCTGAGTCCACGGCCAGATCAGCCATGATCTTTTTGAATGGCGGAGCAGGCTCGAGGGGCTAGATGGCCTACTCCTGTTCCTAATTCTTATGTTCTTATGTTCTTATGAAAGAGAGAGAGAGGCTGGGGGGGAGAGAGAGGCTGAGGGGGACTGAGGGACTGGGGGGGAGAGAGAGACTGGGGGGGAGAGACAGAGAGGCTGGAGGAGAGAGAGAGAAGCTGGGGGACAGTGAGAAACTGGGGGAGAGAGAGAGAGACTGGGTTGAAAGTGAGAGAGACTGGGAGACAGAGAGTGGCTAGGGGAGAGAGAGAGAGGCTGGAAGAGAGAGAGAGGTTGGGGGGAGAATGAGAGAGACTGGGAGAGAGGCTGGGGTCAGTGAGAGACTGCGGGGAGAAAGAAAGAGACTGGGGGAGAGAGAGGCTGGGGGGAGAGGCTGGGGGTGAGAGAGACTGGGGTGGGGGGGGCGGTGAGACACAGGTGGGTGGGGGGGTGGGTTGGAGGGGAGAGAGGGAACTCAGAGAAGACGGATCACATTCTTCCAACCCCCTACAAGGGACATTGTTGGAGTGGATGATATCCAGAAGTCACGACACTGTCACTATTCACTTCATACCCAATAAACCTGTGAACAATCCGTACACAATGCCTGCCCCATCTATGGTAGTGTGGCGGGGTGGGATGTACTTGGACTGGGGTAAGGCACTTCGGCTGGAGGAGGCATGCACTTGCGCTTGGGTACCGACTTTGGCTGGGGAGGCATGCACTTGGACTGGGGTAAGGCATTTCGGCTGGGGAGGCATGCACTTGGACTGGGTTAAGCCACTTTAGCTGGCCCTTGCTGTCTTCTGGGGAGCTCTGTCCTCTGTCACGTCAGGAAATCAAAGTGAATCGAGTTACAATTTGCAAAATCAGTGAGACCTTGGGATGGGTGGTTCCAGTTGCACATTCCAGTGAAACTTCAGGGTGTGGCTTATCCTCCAAGGGGACCAATCATAGACAACTGGTGGAGCATGGTGGCCATTTTTGCAGTACAATTAAGCACATCCTTAAAATATACTCTGCTTTTCTATTTTTCCTACCAAAATGGATAACTTCATATTTCGCCACATTATATTCCATTTGCCATGTTCTTGCCCACTCACTTGGCCTGTCTATATCCCCTTGAACTCTCTTTGCATCCTCCTCACAACTTACATTCCCACCTAGCTTTGTTTCATCAGCAAACTTGGATATATTACATTTGGTCCCCTCATCCAAATCATTGATATAGATTGTGAATAGCTGAGGCCCAAGCACTGATCCTTGCGGTACACTAGTTGCAGTCTGCCAACCCATTTATTCCTACTCTGTTTTCTGTCTGTTAACCAATCCTCAATCCATGCTCGTATATTACCCCCAATCCCATAAGCACTAATTTTGTTCAATAACCTCTTGTGTGGCACCTTATCGAATGCCTTCTGAAAATCCAAATACTCCATAATCCACTGGTTCCTTCTGAAGTATTCTGCTAGTTACAACCTCAAAAAACTCTAACAGATTTGTCAAACATGATTTCCATTTCATAATTCCGTGTTGACTCTGCCCAATCCTATTAGTATTTTCTAAGTACCCTGTTATCACATCCTTAATAATAGATTCTAGCATTTTTCCTAATACTGATGTCAGGCTAAGCATTTTCCCTACTACTAATGTCAGTTGGTGGCTAGGGAACGCAGTTTGTGGTGGGGACCAAAGACAATGGCTTCGGTCTTCCCAATATTTAATTGGAGAAAATTTCTGCTCATCCAGTACTGGATGTCGGACAAGCAGTCTGACAATTTAGAGACTGTGGAAAGGTCGAGAGAAGAGGGAGTGAAATAGAGCTGGGTGTCGTCAACGTACATGTGGAAACTGACACTGTGTTTTCGGGGCCAAGAGTAATAGGAGGGAACCAAGGATAGATTTTTGGGGGTTCCCAGAGATAACGATGCAGGACTGGGAACAGAAGTCATTGCAGGTGATTTTCTGGCTATGATTAAGTACTTAAGAATAGAACCAGGTGAGTGCAGTCCCACCCAGCTGGCCGATGGTGGAGAGGTGCTGGAGGAAGATGGAGTGCTCAGCCATGTCAAAGGCTGCAGACAGGTCAAGGAGGGATAGTTTATCTTTGTCACTGTCACAAAGCATGTCATTTGTGACTTTGATGAGAGCCGTTTCAGTAGAATGGCTGTGGCGGAAACCGGATTGGAGGGATTCAAACATGGAGTTCCGGAAAAGTTGGGCATGGATTTTTGAATTCCCTCCTTGTAATTAATCTGACAAAAACAAGAACAATCCAACATTTATATGGGCATGAAAAAGTGTGTTGGAATCTCATGCTAATTATAAATGGTTAATAGGAAAAGATTACGTTGTTAAGTTGCAAATTAAAAGGGGCCTACCCACAAAATTAGAATGCAGAAATAAGTGAAATTAAGCAGATTATAGTAACTATGCTACAAAGAACATGTTTTCCAAGAAAAGCACGGTTAAAATATATCACAATCCAACAAGGCATTCTAAAACCATTAATTGTATCATTCAGATTCATAGGGGGAGAAATTAGCATGATTTGCGCCTCCCGTTAGCACCTCCGAGGGGCTTACCGACCGGGTGCAACAAAATCACCGACGCCTACGAACTTCCCTAGTGGGTTTGTGCTGGTGCTAAAACGTACCGCCTCAATCTCTTGTGCCCTGGAGACCATGACGTCATCCGGTGCTTTACTGCCCCAGATGTAATAGTCGCTTCTGCCCCCTGCAGCATCGCTAGGTGTCAACAACGGCAGCTGCATGAGGCATTGTCACCTCGGCTAGCTGCTTGGGGAGCGCTAATTAAAGGCAGTGGTGGTCAGGTAGGCCAAAATTAATTAATGTCCAATTCTGCTGTTTTTTGCTTTTTTTGACCCTGTGATTGCTCAGCCCTGCACGGTCTTAAAGTGCTTGGGGCTGCTATGCACGTAGCGCAGGTGCTGTCCCCCATCAGACACAGCCTGAGGATTCCTTCGATGCAGCATTGGCCCTTCCCTTTAAGGGAGAGAAGAAGCCTGTCAAATCGGCAGCACAGCCCCGACCATTGTTTAGCGCTCTGCCGACATTGCCCCTCTAACTCCCTTTAGTACTCTAAGGGAAGTGGTAGTGCTTGAGTTTGCACTCACCTTCCCTCTTGGAGCGCTGAAGCGGAAGCTCCCGGCAGAATCAAATCATTACCGCCCAGCGATAATTTTGTGCTTCCGCAAAAGTTATTGTCCCAAACAGGGCACTATGCAATTTCTGCCCGATACTTTTATATTGCTGAACTACACAGAAAGAAATGTAGTCTCAGCAGCCACCTAGTGGAAGTCTACTAAATGGCAAAGAACACAGTGCAACAATGTAGACAGTAGGACATTAAAAAAAATGCAAAAGCAACAAATTAAAGTTACATATTATTAGTTCTAATCCAATTAGATTATTCTTGGCAATTTAAAAGCAAAAGGTTTTAATTAGGCACCCCATAGGTGGTGAGTTGATAAAATTAAGGTACATATGCTGGAAAATTCCCTACCTTACCGCCGACTGTTAACACCATATTGTTGCAATAAATGGCAGCCTTGCTTTCGCCCACTTCCGGCAAGGGACACGGCGGCTGCCATTTTGGAGAGCTCAACAACGCTGCCATTGCCAATGCCCACCTCTCAAATTCAAATGTGCAGACCATGTCATCAATCGGCGTGCAACACTTGAGTTGACGCATGGCTGTGATTTTGAACGTCGATGCCCGCCATAACGCCCTCTCCTAACCACGCACGGAAGAATGTGTGTGCAGCAGTACTGCAGAGACACTGTTAGCATTTCTTAAAGGGACACACGCATCTTTCAGGTAAGTTTCGATTTCAGCTTTTGGAAATTTTTTAATATTTCATTAAAGTAGTGGTTTGCTGCAATACATTTAAAAAGTTGTTAAAGTGTGCAGGGAATGCTGCTAGATGCTTGCAAGGCTTTGGATGTTAAAGGAAGGCCTCTGAGAAGACAGAAATTGTTGGAAATACTCAGCAGATCAGGCAACATCTATGGAGAAAGAAAGAGTTAACATTTCAGATCGAGATACTGCCTGACCTGCAGAGTACTTCCAGCATTTTCTGTTCTTATTTCAGATTCCCAGCATCAGCAGCCTCTGAGAAGACCACTTGCTCACAGTTCTCGGGGGGAGATTGTTGGTAGGTGAGAGTTGGTGGGGACGGGGGAGTGTGTCTTGTATTGAGTAGAGTGTGAGGCTAGTGGTGTAGTTGGTAGGAGACGGCTTTTGAAGATGCATTTACTGAACTTTACCACTGGTCTGAGATCATGAAATTTCTTTGGGCACTGGAGACAGGTCTTGGAGTTTTGAAACTCACAAGAAAGTACAGACCAGTGAATTTGACGTCCATTGTGAGTAAAGTTATGGTAACCTTTATTAAATTTAAGATCGTGGAGCATCTGGATAGAAATGAAATCATAAAAGACAGTTAATAGGAATTAATGAAGGGGTGATCTTACCAATCTAGTTTACTGATTTTCTTTGAAAATGTAACAAAGGAGCTGGATGGTGTATGGCAATGGATATGGGGTGCATTTCAGTAAGGCTGTTGATACAATTTCTCTATAAAGGCTGGAACTGAAAATAAAGAAAGCATGAAATCAATGGAAATATTATATAGTGGGTATGTTATGAGTTGACCAATAGAACTCAGAAGATGATGTTACATGGATTGTCATCAGCCTGGGAGAAAGTTAGCAGTGGGGTCCTAAAGAGTCTGTTTTCAGACCATTTTTGTTTAATATCTTCAGAAATTATCTGGAGTTAGGAGTTACAAGCATAGTGGCTAAATTTGCATGTGATACAAAGCTAATGAAAGTGGTAGATTATAAAGTCAAGCAGGATAAGCTACAGAAGGTTTTGAATATATTTTGGAGTTGGGCAGACAGATAGCAGCTGAAATTTAGTATGGAGAAATTCACACAGAGACAGAAATTCCAGGAAGGGAATAAGTTAAATTGAAAGAAAATAACGTATATGGGAAATGAAAGAAATCTGTGGGACCTGATTGACAATAGACCACACTTAGAATACTGTATACAGTTCCAGTTGCCACAGTACAAAAAGGATATTGCAGGTATTGAAAGGATACAGAAGACGGAAAGTAGAATAAATGAAGTGATGGAGGGATTGGATTAAGAGGAGCGATTACATAAATTGGACATATTCTCACTGGTAAATAGCAGATTGAGAGGTGATATGGTTGCGGATTTTAGGAGTCTAAAGGGACTATATAATGTAGACCAGGAAAATCTGTTTCACTTTATCCAATTTAGTAAAAAAAGAGGACACAGCCTGCACTTGAAAGGGAGTAAATTCAAAACAAATCTGAAACATTGGGGGTAGTTCCACGACGGGTGACAGAGAATGTCAGGGGGATTTGAACATGCCTACTTTCGATTTAACTGTGGCGGATTTAGGCTTGCTGAGTAATCTGCTCTGGAGCAAAATCACATTACAGCAAAATTCTAAAGGGGCAAAGTGTGTTGGAAAGACAAGCCTGAAGGCTCTGTGCCTCAATGCAAGGAGTATTCGGAATAAGGTGGACGAATTAACTGCGCAGATAGCAGTTAACGGGTATGATGTAATTGGCATCACGGAGACATGGCTCCAGGGTGACCAAGGCTGGGAACTCAATATCCAGGGGTATTCAACATTTAGGAAGGATAGGCAGAAAGGAAAAGGAGGCAGGGTGGCATTCCTGGTTCAAGAGGAAATTAATGCAAGAGTAAGAAAGGACATTATCTTGGATGATGTGGAATCGGTATGGGTAGAGCTACGGATTACCAAGGGCAGAAAACGCTAGTGGGAGTTGTGTACAGACCACCAAACAGTAGTAGTAAGGTTGGGGGCAGCATCAAACAAGAAATTAGGGATGCATGCAATAAAGGTACAGCAGTTATCATGGGTGACTTTAATCGACATATTGATTGGGCTAACCAAACTGGTAGTAATGCAGGGGAGGAGGATTTCCTGAAGTGTATTAGGGATGGTTTTCGAGACCAATATGTCGAGGAACCAACTAGGGAGTTGGCTAGACTGGGTGATGTGCAATGAGAAAGGACTAATTAGCAATCTTGTTGTGCGAGACCCCTTGGGGAAGAGTGACCATAACATGGTAGAATTCTTTATTAAGATGGAGAGTGACACGGTTAATTCAGAAACTAGGGTCCTGAACTTAAGGAAAGGTAACTTCGATGGTTTGAGGCGTGAATTGGCTAGGATAGACTGGCAAATGATACTTAAAGGGTTGACAGTGAATATGCAGTGGCAAACATTTAATGATCACATGGATGAGATCCCTGTCTGGAGTAAAAATAAAACTGGGAAGGTGGCTCAACCGTGGCTAACAAGGGATATTAAGGATAGTGTTAAATCCAAGGAAGATGCATGTAAATTGGCCAGAAAAAGCACCAAACCTGAGGACTGGGAGAAATTTTGAATTCAGCAGAGGAGGACAAAGGGTTTAATTAAGAGGGGGAAAATAGAGTACGAGAAGAAGCTTTCCAGGAACATAAAAACTGACTGCAAAAGCTTCTATAGATATGTGAAGAGAAAAAGATTAGTGAAGGCAAACGTAGGTCCCTTGCAGTCGGATTCAGATGAAGTTATAATGGGGAACAAAGAAATGGCAGACCAATTGAATAAATACTTTGGTTCTGTCTTCACGAAGGAAGACACAAATAACCTTCCAGAAGTACTAGGGGACTGAGGGTCTAGTGAGGAGGAACTGAAGGAGATCCTTATTAGGCGGGAAATTGTGTTAAGGAAATTAATGGAATTGAAGACTGATAAATCCCCGAGGCCTGATAGTCTGCATCCCAGAGTACTTAAGGAAGTGGCCCTAGAAATAGTGGATGCATTGGTGATCATTTTCCAACAGTCTATCGACTCTGGATCAGTTCCTATGGACTGGAGGGTAGCTAATGTAATACCACTTTTGAAAAAGGGAAGGAGAGAGAAAGCGGAAAATTATAGACCGGTTAGCCTGACATCAGTAGTGGGGAAAATGTTGGAATCAATTATTAGCGCATTTGGAAAGGAGTGACAGGATCGGTCCAAGTCAGCGTGGATTTATGAAGGGGAAATCATGCTTGTCAAATCTTCTGGAATTTTTTGAGGATGTAACTAATAATGGACAAGGGAGAACCAGTGGATGTGGTGTATTTGGACTTTCAAAAGGCTTTTGACAAGGTCCCACAAAAGAGATTGGTGTGCAAAATCAAAGCACTTGGTATTGGGGATAATATACTGACGTGGATAGAGAACTGGTTGGCAGACAGAAAGCAGAGAGTCGGGATAAACGGGTCCTTTTCAGAATGGCAGGCAGTGACTAGTGGAGTGCCGCAGGGCTCAATACTGGGACCCCAGCTCTTTACAATATACATCAATGATTTAGATGAAGGAATTGAGTGTAATATCTCCAAGTTTGCAGATGACACTAAACTGGGTGGCAGTGTGAGCTGTGAGGGGGACGCTAGGAGGCTGCAGGGTGACTTGGACAGGTTAGGTGAGTGGGCAAATGCATGGCAGATGCAGTATAATGTCGATAAATGTGATGTTATCCACTTTTGGTGCAAAACGCGAAGACAAAATATTATCTGAATGGCGGCAGATTAGTAAAAGGGGAGATGCAACAAGACCTGGTTGTCATGGTTCATCAGTCATTGAACGTTCGCATACAGGTACAGCAGGCAGTGAAGAAGGCAAATGGTATGTTGGCCTTCATAGCTAGGGGATTTGAGTATAGGAGCAGGGAGGTCTTACTGCAGTTGTACAGGGCCTTGGTGAGGCCTCACATGGAATATTGTATTCAGTTTTGGTCTCCTAATCTGAGGAAGGACGTTTTTGCAATTGAGGGAGTGCAGCGCAGGTTCACCAGGCTGATTCCCGGGATGGCTGGACTGACATATGAAGAGAGACTGGATCAACTGGGTCTTTATACATTGGAGTTTAGAAGGATGAGAGGGGATCTCATAGAAACATAAAGATTCTGACGGAACGGGACAGGTTAGATGCAAGTAGAATGTTCCCAATATTGGGGAAGTCCAGAACCAGGGGACATAGTCTTAGGATAAGGGGAAGGACTGAGATGAGGAGAAACTTCTTCACTCAGAGAGTTGTTAAACTGTGGAATTCCCTGCCTCAGAGAGCTGTTGATGCCAATTCACTGGATATATTCAATAGGGAGTTAAATATGGCCCTTAGGCTAAGGGGATCAAGGGATATGGAGAGAAAGCAGGAAAGGGGTATTGTGTTCCTAACACAGATGAGACTGCACACAGGGAGGTTAAAGTAACAGTGACCTCAGTCTTTATTAAGACACTCTAGAGTGAGGAACAGGCCTTAGGGGCCGGCTTATATACAGTACTCCCAAGGGATGCTGGGATCCCTTGGGACTTCAGAGGATGCGCTCCCTGGTGGCGGAACATGGGAGTATATGCTTTACAGATATACAATAACACTCCCTCCCAAAGTCAAAGTGAAAACTATTTACCAACTCAAGCGGTCAGAAGCCTTTCTTCCCTGGTGGAACACCTCGGTACAAATGTCTGTTCTGGTGTGTTGGCTGTGCCCTCACTGGGCTGGCATGTTGTTGGCCCTGCAGGGCTGCTGGGTGAGCCTGGCCTTGCTGGGCTGTTGGGCGTGATGGGTTCAATTTCCTTGTCCGGGATGGTGTCGTTGATCCTTTGGGTGTGTGTTGTGGGCTTGAAAAAGGTGGTGTCTGCTGTGGGTTGTTCAGGGCAGTCTGTGAACCGCAGCCTCGTTTGGTCCAGGTGCTTTCTGCAAATTTGTCCATTGTCTAGTTTGACTACACACACCCTACTCCCTTATTTACCTATCACCGTGCCCACGATCCACTTGGGGGACCATGTCCATAGTTTAGCACATACACAGGGTCATTCAGATCAATTTCCCGTGACACAGTGACGCGACCATCATTTACATTTTGTTGCTGCCGCCTGCTCTCTACCTGATCATGCAGGTTGGGGTAAACCAGCGAGAGTCTGGTTTTAAGTGTCCTTTTCATAAGTAGCTCAGCCGGGGGCACCCCTGTGAGCGAGTGGAGTCTCGTGCGGTAGCTGAGCAGTACTTGAGACAGGCGGGTTTGGAGTGAGCCTTCTGTGACTCGTTTAATGCTCTGTTTGATTGTTTGTACTGCCCGCTCTGCCTGCCCATTGGAGGCTGGTTTAAACGGGGCTGAGGTGACATGTTTAATCCCATTGTGGGTCATGAATTCTTTAAATTCGGCACTGGTGAAACATTGCCCATTGTCACTGAGCAGTATATCAGGCAGGCCGTGGGTGGCAAACATGGCCCTCGGGCTTTCAATGGTGGCGGTGGCGGTGCTTCCCGATATTATTTCACATTCAATCCATTTTGAAAAAGCATCCACTACCACCAGGAACATTTTACCGAGAAACGGGCCTGCATAGTCGACATGGATCCTCGACCATGGTTTGACGGGCCAGGACCACAAACTTAGTGGTGCCTCTCTGGGCGCGTTGCTCAACTGAGCACACACGCTGCATTGCCGCACACAGGACTCTAAGTCAGAGTCGATACCGGGCCACCACACATGGGATCTGGCTACAGCTTTCATCGTTACTATACCCGGGTGTGTGCTGTGGAGATCTGAGATGAATGTCTCACTGCCCTTTTTGGGTAGCTCTACGTGGTTACCCCACAACAGGCAGTCTGCCTGAATGGACAGCTCGTCCTTTCGCTGCTGGAGCGGCTTGATTAAATCTTGCATTTCAACGGGGATGCAGGCCCAGCTCCCATGCAGTACACAGTTTTTTACTAGGGACAGCAAAGGATCTTGGCTGGTCCACGTCCTAATCTGGCGGGCCGTGACAGGTGATTTAACATCTTCAAACGCTTCCAAGACCATCAACAAGTCTGCGGGCTGTGCCACCATCAACAAGTTTGCAGGCTGCGCCATTTCCACCCCCGTGGTGGGCAATGGTAGCTGACTGAGAGCATCCGCACAGTTCTCGGTGCCTGGCCTGTGGCAGATGGTGTAGTTATACACTGATAGCGCGAGTGCCCACCTTTGTATGCGGGCTGAGGCATTTGTATTTATCCCCTTGTTTTCAGCGAACAGGGATATGAGGGGCTTGTGATCGGTTTCCAGCTCAAATTTGTGGCCAAACAGGTACTGATGCATTTTCTTTACCCCGAACACACATGCTAATGGTTCTTTTTCAATCATGCTGTAGGCCCTCTCGGCCTCAGACAAGCTCCTGGAGGCATAGGCGACAGGTTGCAATATCCCCGCAATGTTACCTTGTTGTAATACACACCTGACTCCATACGATGACGCATCACATGCTAGCCCAAGTCTTTTACACGGGTTATACAATACAAGCAGCTTGTTGGAGCATGAAATGTTTCTGGCTTTCTCAAAAGCAATTACTTGTTTTTTTACCATACCCAGTTCTCACCTTTACGCAATAACACATGTTGGGGCTCTAAGAGAGTGCTTAACCCCGGTAGGATGTTACCAAAATAGTTGAGGAGTCCCAGGAACGACCGCAGCTCCATGACATTCTGTGGCCTGGGCGCGTTCCTGATAGCCTCTGTCTTGGCGTCTGTGGGCCGAATGCCATTCGCCGCAATCTTGCTCCCCAAAAGCTCCACTTCTGTTGGCATGAAGACGCATTTCAACCTCTTCAGCCGCAGCCCTACGCGATCTAGTCACTGGAGGACCTCCTCCAAGTTTTGTAGGTGCTCGACGGTGTCCCGACCCGTAACCAATATGTCATCCTGAAAAACCACCATGCGTGGTACCGACTTGAGTAGGCTCTCCATGTTTTTCTGAAAGATCGCTGCAGCCGACCAAATTCCAAACGGGCATCTGTTGTAGATGAACAGTCCCTTGTGCGTGTTGATGCAGGTGAGGCCCTTCAAAGACTCCTCCAGCTCCTGCGTCATGTAGGCCGAAGTCAGGTCGAGCTTGGTGAATGTCTTGCCTCCTGCCAGCGTCGCAAATAGGTTGTCTGCCTTAGGTAGCGGGTATTGGTCCTGTAGCGAGAAACGATTAATAGTTATTTTATAATCGCCGCATATCCTGACCGTGCCATCACTTTTGAGTACTGGAACAATTGGGCTGGCCCACTCGCTGAATTCCACTGCGGAGATGATGCCCTCGCGTTGCAGCCTGTCCAGCCCGATTTCCACTCTCTCCCTCATCTTGTGAGGTACCGTTCGCACCTTGTGGTGAATGGGTCGTGCCTCTGGGACCAAGTGGATCTGCACCTTCGTCCCGGAAAAGTTTCCAACGCCTGGCTCAAAAAGGGAAGGAAATTTGTTACAACCTGGCTACATGAGGCCTCATCGACATGTGATAGCGCTCGGATGTCATCCCAGTTCCAACGGATTTTGCCCAGCCAGCTCCTTCCAAGCAGTGTGGGGCCATCGCCCGGGACAATCCAGAGTGGCAGTTTGTGCATCGTGCCCTCGTAGGTGACCTTGACCACGGCGCTGCGCAGGACAGTGATAAACTCTTTGGTGTACGTTCTCAGTTTCGTGTGGATGGGGCTCAGGGCTGGTCTGAGTGCCTTGTTGCACCACAGCCTCTCAAACATCTTTTTATTCATGATGGATTGACTAGCGCCAGTGTCCAGTTCCATGGCTACGGGTAAGCCATTCAATTTTACATTTAGCATTATAGGTGGACATTTTGTCGACAATGCGTGCACCCCATGTCATTCAGCATCTGCCTCCTCTCTCTGAGGCTCGAAATTGCTTTGATCCACCAAGGACCAATCTTCCTCTGCCACGTGGTGGTTAGCAGGTTTTGCAGAGCTTGCAGCTCGTCTGCAAGCTCGTTGGAGGTGCCCCATTGTTCCACAGCTCTTGCAAACATACCCTTTGAAGCAGGCTGAATGGAAGCCTCCATAACGCCAACACGGTGTGAATTGCCTTGCATTCATCCTTTGTTGCGGACTCTGAGTCATCTGGGTCACCTGAGGCCTGCTGGCAGTTGCAGACTCGTGGGTTCTACCCTATACATTTCTGCTCGAAAACACAGTTCCAGTTAATTTATGAACATTGCTAGCACTTGTGTGCTGAGAGATTTGTTTGGTGTTATCACTGGTGGACATAAAAGCCTGTGCTATCGCAATGGCCTTACTGAGGGTTGGTGTCTCTACAGTGAAAAGTTTTCGTAGGATGGACTCGTGGCTAATACCCAGTACAAAAAAGTCTCTGAGCATCTGCTCCAGGTAGCCATCAAACTCATATTGTCCTGCAAGTCGCCTTAGCTCGGTGACGTAGCTCGCCACTTCCTGACCTTCAGATCGCTGGCACGTGTAGAACCGATACTTCGCCATCAGCACACTCTCCCTCGGGTTAAGATGCTCCCGAACCTGTGTACACTGATCTGTGGGTTTCACCGGAGCCAGACGATTCTTCATGGTAGGTCGGTGCCCCGCAGACTGTGAGGAGGACTGCTCTCCTTTTTGCAGCGCTTCCTTCTCCGTCCAGCTCATTGGCTACAAAGTACTGGTCTAGCCATTCAACATAGACTTCCCAGTCCTCACCCTCTGAGAACTTCTCCAGGATGTCCACAGTTTGCTGCATCTTTGCATTGGATTTGTATACTCGTCGCCAGTTATTGTGTTCCGAACACAGATGAGACTGCACACAGGGAGGTTAAAGTAACAATGACTTCAGTCTTTATTAAGACACTCCAGAGTGAGGAACAGGCCTTTGGAGCCGGCTTATATACAGTACTCCCAAGGGATGCTGGGATCCCTTGGGACTTCAGGGGATGCGCTCCCTGGTGGTGGAACATGAGAGTGCATGCTTTACAGATACACAACAAGGGGTACTGAGGGAATGATCAGCCATGATCTTATTGAATGGTGGTGCAGGCTCGAAGGGCCGAATGGCCTACTCCTGCATCTATTTTCTATGTTTCTATGGAGAGGTGGGTCAGTAATTATAATATTTAAAAGAGCCTCTGTTCCCAGGGCTTGGGAAACCCGACAGCTGAAGGGAGGCGGAAGCTGCCAGATCCTGCAGGCAAGTGCCTTTACAGCACAGCTTGTAGGCCAAGAGGAACAGGAGCGCTCCCTGCAGCCACTCAAGCAAACCTGCCGCCGTGGTCTGCCTCCCTCACCGCAATCTGCTGACTTCCCTCCCTCCCCCACCGCGATCTGTTCCTCCACGCGATATCTCCCCCCCTGCAATCTCTCCCTCCCCGCGATCACTCCCTCCCACCTCGCTGCTGCGCTCTGACCAACTCCCACCCCAACCAAGTCCTGATCTTCTCCGATTGTAGGGTGCCGCACTGATTTTCCAATTGTAGTACCTTTAGAGGCACGAACTACTTGTCCTGAATATTTAAATTACCCTGACCTCAAAATTAGGGATTGGGGTCATGCCATTTTCAGTTCAGTGGAAGTCCTATCAACCACAGATCTGGTGGAGCAGGAACCTTGGAATTTTGGGCATTAAGAGGGTCACTACGATTCCGATCTGCCAACATGTTCCATTCCCATTGCACTACTGCTCTCATTAAGGTGTAGATTAGCAATCCCACTGATCTGAGGAAGAGCAGACTATAGGATATCTGTGATGCAATTGAAGCCCCTAACCATTCAGACTCCCTGCCTGTCCACAGTGCCACAGTCATCTGCAAGCAAGGCCCAGCTATAGTTTCCATGGGGGTAGCCACATACCCCATGGCTGACTGCAGAGAATCAATGCCATGTTCACAAACCCCACAAGTTGATAGTGGACTGCTCCACATTCAACATGTGGAAGGTCCACGGCAGGCATGCAATACATTCAGTAATTGCTGGTTCATAGAAAGCATCTTTCTTTTAACAGCTGGACCTCTAAAGCCTGAATCTCTGTCCCCTTCAGCTGAGCTAGGGTGTGAGTTTGCTCACGTAGAGGCATTTCCTGAAGTGTCCATATCAGGAAAGGATGAACAGGCTGGGCCTCTTTTCTCTTGAAAAAAGAAGGCTGAGGGGTGACCTAATAGAGGTCTATAAAATTATGAAAGGTTTTGATAGTGTTGTAATGTATGCACAGGTTTGTAGAGCTATTGTATATCTGTGGTCTGGAGGAGTCCATGTTCTATGTCTATGTACAGTGTGTGAGTTTATAGCCCCTCTTCCATTATTTGAGGGACTGTTCCTCGAATTTTGGCTGCACTTCAGTCCCACGCTCCTGATCTTTGGGCACCCAGTGTGGAAGGGAGCGGGCAGGTCGGAATGCCTCCTTGTGGGACTGCTCCTGGGCCTGGCCAAGATGACCATTAACCAATCCAGGCGGCGGGCAGTCGAGAGGGTCATTCAGCCCGATTGCCTGTCTCTTTTCTGCGGTTACATTCATGCCAGGGTGTCTCTGGAGATGGAACACGTTCAACAAGGATTTTTTTTTTTATTTAATTCGAATTGTAAGGTTCCTTTTAATGCTTATTGGTTAATTTATGGATTTTTGTATCCTTACAAAAGGTGGCACTTGATTTAAAGTTACTTTAAAATAGTTGTAGAGCTGTTGCATTGGAAGTAACTTAGCCAGTCACATGATATTCACAAGACTCAATAAAACCCCAGTCAGTTGGGTCTAGGTCATCCACGGTGAGGTAATGCAGTTGTGAGCCTCGAGGATGAACTGGTAATGTGTAGTGTGATTGTTAAACCTTTGTTAATAAAGGAACTAGTTCTCAATAGCAATGTGTTGCTATGAATTCTTAAGCAAAGAACTCATGAAGTAAATACATTACCAGCATATACAAAAAGAATGTTTCCACTTATGGGGAAGAGCATAACTAGAGGCCATCAATATGCAAGAAATCCAATAGGGAATTCAGAAGAAACTTCTTTACACAAAGAGTAGTGAGAATGTGGAACTCACTACCATAGGGAGTCGTTGAAGTGAGTTGTACCAATGCATTTAAGGGGAGGCTAGTCAAGCATATGAGGGAGAAGGGAATCGAGGGTTGTGCTGATAGACTTAGATAAGGAAAGACGGGAGGAAGCTCGAGTAGAGCATAAACGCCGGCATGGACTAGTTGGGCCGAATGGCCTGTTTCTGTGCCATATATCCTATGTAAGCCTATGTCCTTTCCACCTGAACCTGCTCCTCCTTACTTGTGCTCAGTGAATCACTCAGTGCAGACCCCACTAACTCACTAGCCATACCAAATGGGATGTGATTTTTTTTGTGTTGGTACATGGAAGGGTGAGAATGTGTGATGGTGCATCCTCGGGAGAGTTCTTCCCATCAGTGCCTGCAGGACACAACTTGTCTGAAGGATCTAGAAGAAGGATAGAGACACAAGGGTTAGCATTTAACTGCAAGGGTGAGCAGTAGCAGATTAATGGCCGCACAATGTTGAACCTGGTTGTCATGTGAAGAGTGTATGTGTGTGAAGTAGAAAGAGAAAAGGAAGGGCAATCGCCCAAATACCAAACTGCTTGTGCCTCCAGCTTGCCCATTTCTAATACCGCATGCACTCTCTCTGGCTGTGTTGTCAATGGCTATATTTTCCATTGGAGTTTATCGTGTAGCAAGACCTCATCCTGTTTTATACTCTCCTACCTGTTGTGTGCCAGCTTTTCCTGCAAAAACAGTAGCAGTGGAGTAATGTGTGCCCTGTTGAAAAGTTTTGAAGATGTGTGAGGCAGAGTAAGAACATAAGAACATAATAAATAGGAATAGGAGTAGGCCATACAGCCCCTCGAGCCTGCTCCACCATTCAATAAGATCATGGCTGATCTGACCATGGACTCAGCTCCACTTCCCTGCCCGCTCCCCATAACTCCTTATCCCCTTATCGTTTAAGAAACTATCTATTTCTGTCTTAAATTTATTCAATGTCCCAGCTTCCACAACTCTCTGAGGCAACAAATTCCACAGAGTTACAACCCTCTGAGAGAAGAAATTTTGCCTCATCTCTGTTTAAATGGGCGGCCCCTTATTCTAAGATTGTGCCCTCTAGTCCTAGTCTCCCCCATTAGTGGAACCATCCTCTCTGCATCCACCTTGTCAAGCCCCCTCATAATCTTATATGTTTCGATAAGATCACATCTCATTCTGCTGAATTCCAATGAGTAGAGGCCCAACCTACTCAACCTTTCCTCATAAGTCAACCCCCTCATCCCCGGAATCAACCTTGTGAACCTTCTCTGAACTGCCTCCAAAGCAAGTATATCCTTTCGTAAATATGGAAACCAAAACTGCACGCAGTATTCCAGGTGTGGCCTCACCAATACCTTATATAGCTGTAGCAAGACTTCCCTGCTTTTATACTCCATTCCCTTTGCAATAAAGGCCAAGATGCCATTGGCCTTCCTGATCACTTGCTGTAACTGCATACTATCCTTTTGTGTTTCATGCACAAGTATCCCCAGGTCTCGCTGTACTGCAGCACTTTGCAATCTTTCTCCATTTAAATAATAACTTGCTCTTCGATTTTTTCTGCCAAAGTGCATGACCTCACACTTTCCAACATTATACTCCATCTGCCAAATTTTTGCCCACTCACTTAGCCTGTCTATTCCTTTTGCAGATTTTTTGTGTCCTCCTCACACATTGCTTTACCTCCCATTTTTGTATCATCAGCAAACTTGGCTACGTTACACTCAGTTCCTTCTTCCAAGTCGTTAATATAGATTGTAAATAGTTGGGGCCCCAGCACTGATCCCTGCGGCACCCCACTAGTTACTGGTTGCCAACCAGAGAATGAACCATTTATCCCGACTCTCTGTTCTCTGTTATTTAGTCAATCCTCTATTCATGCCAATATATTACCCCCAACTCAGTGAACTTTTAGCTTGTGCAGTAACCTTTTATGTGGCACCTTGTCAAATGTCATCTGGAAGTCCAAGTACACTACATCCACTAGTTCCCCTTTATCCACCCTGTTTGTTACATCCTCAAAGAACTCCAGCAAATTTGTCAAACATGACTTCCCCTTCATAACTCCATGCTGACTCTGCCTGACCGAATTTTGCTTATCCAAATGTCCTGCTACTGCTTCTTTAATAATGGACTTCAACATTTTCCCAACCACAGATGGTAGGCTAACTGGTCTATAGTTCCTGATTTTTGTCTGCCTCCTTTTTTAAATAGGTGCGTTATATTTGCAGTTTTCCAATCTGCTGGGACCTCCCCAGAATCCAGGGAATTTTGGTAAATTACAAATGCATCCACAATCACTGCTGCTACTTCTCTTAAGACCCTAGGATGCAAGCCATCAGACTCAGGCGATTTATCTGCCTTTAGTCCCATTATCTTACTGAGTACCACTTCCTTAGTGATTGTGATTGTTCCTCCCCGCCATAGCCCCTAGACTAGACTATCCACTGTCGGAATATTGTTAGTGTCCTCTACCAGAAACCTGGGTGCATTATGTAGCATTATGTATGTGAGAGGAAACTGCTAAAAGGGGTAGTAGTGAGGGCAGTAGCTGGTGTTGCATGTCTGAATCTCGTATAAGGAGGTATAGTGAAATGTTCCATTATAATTGAACGAGAGGCAGAGTAAGTGCGGAGGCAAAGATGATAGTTTTGGGGCTAAAGTAGGGTGATTGCTGTGCAGAGAGTAAGAGAGATGTGAAGGGGAGTCTTAACTTGGCAGTTCTGGTGAGATCATTGAATTTCTTCCTGTACTGCATCCAGGTTCCTGGAACAATGCTGCCAGCATTGACTTGCTTAGTCACCTCTCTCCATTAATGTTGACTAATTTTATGAGTGGAACATATCACTTACTAGAGTTGACAGGACTCCCTTCCTGTTGCTCAATCGCATTACAAGCACCTGCACAGATGCATCGGACAACCGTGGGGCTCTGGATAATATCATAATTCCTCCTCGCTCTCTACTAACCACCATTAAAAAATGCATCTCCTCTTTAGGGGATTGTAGGTCACCTTTAAGTAGTGCACACCCCACCAGATTTCTGCCCACCCAATTGGCAAGCGGCCTACAAGGAGCACGATTTACACTGACAGCTCACCTATACAATGTTAATGAGACCTGACCACATAAATTGATCGGACCTTCTACCGAGGCAATTGATGTACACCCAAAATGAAAATCCCCCTCTCCCCCACCAAGTCTTTCATCCCCTATCATGGCTTCCAGAGGTTTACCAACAACTTAAGTAAAATTAGTTGGCCTTTTACTGCCTGACTTATCCATCCTCGTTTTCTGAATAGGTCACTGACAAAAATTAAGCATTTTTATCTATCAAGAATTAGTTATTGGATTTTTTAAATGTTGATCACAGCATGCGCAGGTTTAAAATTGGATATTGCTTGCTATTTATGTAAGCTGCAAAGAATATGTATTATGCTTTATTATATCAAAGATTAAAAAAAGTGTCCATAGGTTAATCCTGTGGAACAAATGATAGTTAAATATGCTAATGCTTGTTGAGTGCAGAGCTATTAATACCATTCTGTCCAGCAGTGTCCCCGAGAGCTCTCTGAACATATGTGAATTTCCTATAATCACAGGTTGATCAATGTGGTTGGAACAGATCAATGGATTTCTCAGAAAGGGGTTAAGCTACTTAATTTAAACATCCCATGTGACTGACAACCTGGGGATCTTTTTAAAATAATAGATTTGATTGACATTCCAATCTGAGGTGAATGTATGAATCACTTCTGTGACAGGGACAGGCCAATGATGTCTTGTAGTCCATTAGATGGGCAAACTCACAGCCAGCAGCTTCTGATGTTCACCAGTCAGTCTGAAGCCAGGGGCAGATTCAATGATCTCAGCAGATTCTGTGGTACCAAATAGCCATGTAAGAAATTAATGGCCATGCTCCCATGGTTAGTTTAAGGTTGAGGGTCAGCACAGGAGAAAAAACATCTTTGATGTTTTGACATTCCAAGAATAGTAAATATACTGAAATTCAATGCTTAATAGCCGGTTTTAAAGAAAAAAATAGCGACCGTCTCGCGTTCAGCACAGAACGTGGCCATGTTGGGCAGGTTGGCAGCACTACCATTGCCTGCATTCACTGCAAGTATTTTAATTACCAGGAGCGTGACGTCAATGTAATTGCAGTTGTACAGGGCCTTGGTGAGGCCACACTTTGAATATTGTGTACAGTTTTGGTCTCATAATCTGAGGAAGGACATTCTTGCTATTGAGGAAGTGCAGCGAAGGTTCACCAGACTGATTCCCGGGGTGGCAGGACTGACGTATGAAGAAAGACTGGATCGACTAGGCTTATATTCACTGGAATTTAGAAGAATGAGAGGGGATCTCATAGAAACATGTAAAATTCTGACGGGATTGGACAGGTTGGACAAGAATATTCCCGATGTTGGGGAAGTCCAGAACCGGGGTCACAGTCTAAGGATAAGGGGTAAGCCATTTAGGACTGAGATGAGGAGAAACTTCTTCGCTCAGAGAATTGTGAACCTGTGGAATTCTCTACCACAGAAAGTTGTTGAGGCCAGTTTGTTAGATATATTCAAAAGGGTGTTAAATGTGACCCTTATGGCTAAAGGGATCAAGGGGTATGGAGAGAAAGCAGGAATGGATACTGAAGTTGCATGATCAGCCATGATCATATTGAATGGTGGTGCAGGCTCGAAGGGCAAAATGGCCTACTCCTGTACCTATTTTCTATGTTTCTATGTCAATCACCGTGCAACAACGAATTGACGCCGCTCATCAATTTTGTACGTCGCCGCTCCTCTTATCACCCTCTTCAAAGCACGTCCATGTGTGCAACCATTGACAGTGTGTAGAGCCAGGAGAAAGCAGCGGTGAGCTACAAACCGTACAGTAAATAGCTACTGGGATAACTGGTAACTATGGAGAGCTGAGACTATGTAATTGGACTGAAAACTGCTTCCAATGAGATGCATCAAATCTCTCCACCCCGCCGCCACCCCCCCCCCCCCCCACACAGTCAGTCAAACATTACAGGAGGTAAATACTTTTAAAATAAACTATATTGTACTGCAGTTGTAAGAATCTCAGGAAGAAAGATCAAAGCTGCATTTCCTTAAATTTTATACATCGGGTTTTTTCGTTTAGGAGCTGAAAAAAATAATCTGCAAAGTTTTGAAGTCTGTTTTTAAAAGGCCATAAATGAAGAAAGATTTAATGCCATATTCTCACCAAGAGTTCTTCAAAAGTCTGTGGTTGTTAAAAAACTGAATTGAACTCTCTTCTGCACGATTACACCAGTAAACTGGTGACCAAGAGATTCATGTTTTACTTTTTAAAATTTATTTCAATTGATTTCTCATGCAATGGTTTAACGACATCTATGCCAGTGAACGCAACCCAATTCTCCATTCAACAATAGTCCCACACCTTATCTGTTATTGACTATCACAGCGTCCTCTTGGCCACAATGCTACAAAAGCCTGAATTCCCTTGAGATTGAGGTCTGATTGAGATGTTTAAAATGTTAAAGATTTGATAGGGTAGATACTGGGAAACTATTTGGGGGAATCAAGAACAAGGGAACATAATCTTAAAATTAGAGCTAGACCATTCAGGAGCAAAGTCAGGAAGCACTTTTTCACCCAAAAGGTAGTAGAATTTTGGAACTCTCTCTCTTAAAAGGCTGTGGCTACTAGGAAATTAGAGTTTTCAATACTGAGATAGACTTTTATTAGATTAGTGCATCAAGAAAATGGAGCACTGAGAAAATGGAGTTGAGGTGGTCAGTGATGAACTAATTGAATGGTGGAGCAGGCATAAGGGGCTATGGGTTCAAATTTCGCCAAGAGTTGCCTCGCTTTTTTTGGAGCAAGTAGCTTTTTTTGGAGTAACTTAAAAATCGCAAATTTCCCCATTTAACTTGCTCCAGTGTAAGTCAGTTAGTTAGGTTTTGTTTTAGTTTCGTTTTTTTCTCCAAAAGGGGGCGTGACCAGCCGCTTACACCTGTTTTGGCGATAGAAGCAAATTTGGCCAGCTGAAAGTTACTCCAAACTAACTTAGGCCAGTGTATGTGGCCACTTTTGTAGGCACAGAAAAATCTTACCTACATTTAAGAAATCAGCACAGATAGCCAGAGATGGGGGGGGGGGGGGGGGGGGGCGGGGGGGCGGTGAAGGTGAGTTAGAGGATTCCAAAGCTCTAAAGATCTTCACAACATCAGCACAATATTACAACATCTTTAGCACAACAGTTGCACAACATCACCACAAATAAATGAAAGATAAATCAGCTACAGAAAATAAAGCAGTCCTACCTTGCCAACTGCAGAACACACCGGCTAGTCCTCCCGCCAGGGCTAGGGGCGGCAGGCACGCATGACTGTAGGGGTGAGGGATTTTAACTTTTTACAGTTGACCCTAAATGTTGCGTGGTCTTAATGGAGGATGATTCGGTTTTGATGCAAAATATCTTTTATTGTGAATTTTACAGTGCACTTCAATGATACAAACAACAACAACTACAACATCCACAGCGGAAAGAAAGTCTGCACCCATCCCTCACCCACATCTCGGGGAAAGTGCATTTCCTTATTGGATCGGTGATGGTGGTGGGGGGGGTTGGGGGCCCGGCTTGGTTTGACCGGTGGCTGGTGCGTGGAGCGAAGTAGGAGTGAAATTTGAGTCTCCGGCCTTTGTGCCCTTATTGCAGAAGCCAGCTCCCTCATGGCATCTGCCATCGTCTGCACACCCTCTGCATTGCCCGCCCTCAGTTCCTGTCTTAGTGCAGAGATTTCACCCGATAGTGTGGCGACCTCATCACGCACCCCAGACGGCCTTGTGAGGGCATTGGTCTCCTCACCCAATGAAAAAACTTGATTTACTTCTACTGAGGGCTGCCTCTCAGGAGAGACTGGTTGGCTTCTCCTTCCCCTTGCCATGGGTCTACCTAGTGGCACCTCTCCAGTGCGAGGTGCAGGCTGGGAAGGTGGGGCACTGGGTGTCCCAAGATGCATTTCCCGACCGCCACTCGGACCCGCAACCTCGGAAGGTGTGTGAACCCATGGAAGGTTGCCGAGGAGCTAATGGAGGTTTCTGGCTGTGTGATGCCCTGTGATATGTCATGATCGATATCACTGTCAGCATTCTCCTGAGCACACGTTTCCATGGATCCCTCCTCCCCCACCTGCCTTGGTCTGGAGCACACGCATTTGGATCCTCAGGATCTTGAGGAGTGTTGTCTTCTTCTGCAAAAGACAATACAACAGTCAAATGGTTAGCAGCACAGGAGGGGGCAGGATGGGTGGCATGAGTAGTCTCACGCGTTGCAGGCCAGTCAGCAGGTTGATTTGGAGGGCCACAATGCATTTTAATGACTCACCCTCACCCTCACCCTCGCGTGTGGGTCCAACCTCTGCAGAGCTTATTCTTTTTCTGCCAGTGCAAATCAGCAAGGCAGCAACCCTCTGTTCCAGGGGTGTCAGTTGGTGCAGGTTTGGCGGGCCTTCTCCTGTTCTAGTTCTCTCCCTCTTGTTGTGGACCAATTTCTTCTGCAAATATGAAAATATAAATTGTTAGACATGATGCGCTTCTGATGGGTGGGACACATACAGATGCTCACATTTTCCACTGCAATTCAATTTAAAGATGAAGATATTATTTAAACTCACTACCTGACCAATGTCCTGCCATTTCTTCTTGCACTGGCTTCCAGATCTTGCAGTGGAGAATTCTTCGGCAAAGAGGTTCCACCTTTTCCTCATTTCATTGGGGAGGACCTGTGACGGATCACACTTACACAGCCCTCCTTTCCACTCCCTCAGCCACACAAAAATCAATATTCAGACCTCACCTTTATATATACGCCATAGCCATTTATTCTGAGGACGCTCTCCCTTTAATTGGCCGATTGCCAAGCTTCCTGTTACACTGCGCATGCGCGCAGACTGGAGCACCCATTGCGCATGCGCGCACACTGAAACAGTCATGCGTGCCCCTGCCGGCACTGCACGACACGCTAGGCCCAAGCCCCGCCCCCTTCCGGCTGCACTGAGCAAGCGCAGTCAAAGCTCCATCCCCCACACTCTGCTGCGCGACGCCGATGGATGTGGAAATTCACAGGTAGATTTTTGCCGCTTTTTCTCCTCCAGGAAGTCGGCGCACCACATCGAGATACGCCGCTCTACGCGGTTGGGGAAATTTGGGGTGTAAGTCCCTAAATTTCAGGCAGCCCTTTAAATGGCCTTACAACACTCTCCCCTCAAACAGGCAGGACACTAATTAACTATGCAAATCATGGTCCCACGCATGTTGAAAGACTTCTTTGCACCTTTCAGGGAGCTATGAGTGAAGCATTCATGGCTAATGCCAGTGGCACTTTCTCCTGGTGTTGAGAGGCCGAACCAGCGATCATTAAAGGGACCATTGGAGGCTTCTCATAGAAACATAGAAACTTAGAAAATAGGTGCAGGAATAGGTCATTCGGCCCTTCTAGCCTGCACCGCCATTCAATGAGTTCATGGCTGAACATGCAACTTCAGTACCCCATTCCTGCTTTCTCGCCATACCCCTTGATCCCCCGAGTAGTAAGGACTTCATCTAACTCCTTTTTGAATATATTTAGTGAATTGGCCTCAACAACTTTCTGTGGTAGAGAATTCCACAGGTTCACTACTCTCTGGGTGAAGAAGTTTCTCCTCATCTCGGTCCTAAATGGCTTACCCCTTATCCTTAGACTGTGTCCCCTGGTTCTGGACTTCCCCAACATTGGGAACATTCTTCCTGCATTTAACCTGTCTAACCCCGTCAGAATTTTAAACGTTTCTATGAGGTCCCCTCTCATTCTTCTGAACGCCAGTGAATACAAGCCCAGTTGATCCAGTCTTTCTTGATATGTCAGTCCCGCCATCCCAGGAATCAGTCTGGGGAACCTTCGCTGCACTCCCTCAATAGCAAGAATGTCCTTCCTCAGGTTTGGAGACCAAAACTGTACACAATACTTCAGGTGTGGCCTCACCAAGGCCCTGTACAACTGTGGCAACACCTCCCTGCCCCTGTACTCAAATCCCCTCGCTATGAAGGCCAACATGCCATTTGCTTTCTTAACTGCCTGCTGTACCTGCATGCCAACCTTCAATGACTGATGTACCATGACACCCAGGTCTCGTTGCACCTCCCCTTTTCCTAATCTGTCACCATTCAGATAATAGTCTGTCTCTCTGTTTTTACCACCAAAGTGGATAACCTCACATTTATCCACATTATACTTCATCTGCCATGCATTTGCCCACTCACCTAACCTATCCAAGTCGCTCTGCAGCCTCATAGCATCCTCCTTGCAGCTCACACTGCCACCCAACTTAGTGTCATCCGCAAATTTGGAGATACTACATTTAATCCCCTCGTCGAAATCATTAATGCACAATGTAAACAGCTGGGGCCCAGCACAGAACCTTGCGGTACCCCACTAGTCACTGCCTGCCATTCTGAAAAGTACCCATTTACTCCTACTCTTTGCTTCCTGTCTGCCAACCAGTTCTCAATCCACGTCAGCACACTACCCCCAATCCCATGTGCTTTAACTTTGCACATTAATCTCTTGTGTGGGACCTTGTCGAAAGCCTTCTGAAAGTCCAAATATACCACATCAACTGGTTTTCCCTTGTCCACTCTACTGGAAACATCCTCAAAGAATTCCAGAAGATTTGTCAAGCATGATTTCCCTTTCACAAATCCATGCTGACTTGGACCTATCATGTCATCTCTTTCCAAATGCACTGCTATGACATCCTTAATAATTGATTCCATCATTTTACCCACTACCGATGTCAGGCTGACCGGTCTATAATTCCCTGTTTTCTCTCTCCCTCCTTTTTTAAAAAGTGAGGTTACAATGGCTACCCTCCACTCCATAGGAACTGATCCAGAGTCAATGGAATGTTGGAAAATGACTGTCAATGCATCCGCTATTTCCAAGGCCACCTCCTTAAGTACTCTGGGATGCAGTCCATCAGGCCCTGGGGATTTATCGACCTTCAGTCCCATCAATTTCCCCAACACAATTTCCCGACTAATAAGGATTTCCCTCAGTTCCTCCTCCTTACTAGACCCTCTGACCCCTTTTATATCCGGAAGGTTGTTTGTGTCCTCCTTAGTGAATACCGAACCAAAGTACTTATTCAATTGGTCCGCCATTTCTTTGTTCCCCGTTATGACTTCCCCTGATTCTGACTGCAGGGGACCTACGTTTGTCTTTACTAACCTTTTTCTCTTTACATATCTATAGAAACTTTTGCAATCCGTCTTAATGTTCCCTGCAAGCTTCTTCTCATACTCCATTTTCCCTGCCCTAATCAAACCCTTTGTCCTCCTCTGCCGAGTTCTAAATTTCTCCCAGTCCCCGGGTTCGCAGCTATTTCTGGCCAATTTGTATGCCACTTCCTTGGCTTTAATACTATCCCTGATTTCCCTTGATAGCCACGGTTGAGCCACCTTCCCTTTTTTATTTTTACGCCAGACAGGAATGTACAATTGTTGTAGTTCATCCATGCGGTCTCTAAATGTCTGCCATTTCCCAGCCACAGTCAACCCCTTAAGTATCATTCGCCAATCTATCCTAGCCAATTCACACCTCATACCTTCAAAGTTAGCCTTTTTTAAGTTCTGGACCATGGTCTCTGAATTAACTGTTTCATTCTCCATCCTAATGCAGAATTCCACCATATTATGGTCACTCTTCCCCAAAGGGTCTCGCACAATGAGATTGATAATTAATCCTCTCTCATTACACAACACCCAGTCTAAGATGGCCTCCCCCCTAGTTGGTTCCTCAACATATTGGTCTGGAAAACCATCCCTTATGCACTCCAGGAAATCCTCCTCCACCGTATTGCTTCCAGTTTGGTTAGCCCAATCTATGTGCATGTTAAAGTCACCCATGATAACTGCTGCATCTTTTTTGCATGCACCCCTAATTTCCTGTTTGATGCCCTCCCCAACATCATTACTACTGTTTGGAGGTCTGTACACAACTCCCACTAATGTTTTTTGCCCTTTGGTGTTCTGCAGCTCTACCCATATAGATTCCACATCATCCAAGCTAATATCCTTCCTAACTATTGCATTAATCTCCTCCTTAACCAGCAATGCTACCCCACCTCCTTTTCCTTTTATTCTATCCTTCCTGAATGTTGAATACCCTTGGATGTTGAGTTCCCAGCCCTGATCATCCTGGAGCCATGTCTCTGTAATCCCAATCACATCATATTTGTTAACATCTATTTGCACAGTTAATTCAAGCACCTTATTACGGATACTCCTGCATTAAGACACAAAGCCTTCAGGCTTGTTTTTTTAACACCCTTTGTCCTTTTAGAATTTTGCTGTACAGTGCCCTTTTTGTTCTTTGCCTTGGGTTTCTTTGCCCTCCACTTTTCCTCATCTCCTTTCTGTCTTTTGCTTTTGTCTCCTTTTTGTTTCCTTCTGTCTCCCTGCATTGGTTCCCATCCCAACAGCACTAGCAAACACTCCCCCTACGACATTGGTTCCGGTCCTGCCCAGGTGCAGACCATCCGGTTTGTACTGGTCCCACCTCCCCCAGAACCGGTTCCAATGCCCCAGGAATTTGAATCCCTCCCTGCTGCACCACTGCTCAAGCCACGTATTTATCTGCGCTATCCTGCGATTCCTACTCTGACTAGCATGTGGCACTGGTAGCAATCCCGAGATTACTACTTTTGAGGTCCTACTTTTTAATTTAGCTCCTAGCTCCTTAAATTCGTTTCGTAGGACCTCATCCCTTTTTTTACTTGTGTCGTTGGTACCAATGTGCACCATGACAACTGGCTGTTCTCCCTCCCTTTTTAGAATGTCCTGCACCCGCTCCGAGACATCCTTGACCCTTGCACCAGGGAGGCAACATACCATCCTGGAGTCTCAGTTGCAGCCGCAGAAACGCCTATCTATTCCCCTTAGAATTGAATCCCCTATCACTATCGCTCTCCCACTCTTTTTCCTGCCCTCCTGTGCAACAGAGCCAGCCATGGTGCCATGAACTTGGCTGCTGCTGCCCTCCCCTGATAAGTCATCCCCCCAACAGTACCCAAAGCAGTGTATCTGTTTTGCAGGGGGATGACCACAGGGGACCCCTGCACTACCTTCCTTGCACTGCTCTTCCATTCCCTATCTGGCTGTGGACCCTTTCCCTGCGGTACGACCAACTCGCTACACGTGTACTCACGTCATTCTCAGCATCGTGGATGCTCCAGAGTGAATCCACCCTCAGCTCCAACTCCACAACGCGGTCCGTCAGGAGCTGGAGGCGGATACACTTCCTGCACACGTAGTCGTCAGGGACACTGGAGTCGTCCCTGAGTTCCCACATGGTACAGGAGGAGCATAACACGTGACCGAGCTGTCCTGCCATGACTTAACCCTTAGATAAGCAACAACAATGCTAAAGTTTACTCACTGTTATGGAAGAGAAAAAAGAAAATGAAAAACTACTCACCAATCACCAGCCAATCACTTACCTCCTTGGCTGTTAGTCACCTTTCTGTTTCTTTCTACTTCTTTTTTGCCTTCTCCCTGTAGCTGCACCAGCTCGCCTTTTATAGGCCTCTCACGCACCTCCTCGACGCTGCTCCCGACTGCCGCCGACATTGGGCCCTGGACTCCCTGCTGTGCCTTTTATAGGCCTCTCACGCACCTCCTCGACGCTGCTCCCGACTGCCGCCGACACTGGGCCCCGGACTCCCTGCTGTGCCTTTTATAGGCCTCTCCACGCACCTCCTCGACGCTGCTCCCGACTGCCGCCGACACTGGGCCCCGGACTCCCTGCTGTGCCTTTTATAGGCCTCTCCACGCACCTCCTCAACGCTGCTCCCGACGCTGGGTCCCGGACTCCCTGCTGTGCCTTTTATAGGCCTCTCCAACGGACCTCCTCAACGCTGCTCCCGACTGCCGCCGACGCTGGGCCCTGGACTCCCTGCTGTGCCTTTTATAGGCCTCACCAACGGACCTCCTCGACGCTGCTCCCGACTGCCGCCGACGCTGGGCCCTGGACTCCCTGCTGTGCCTTTTATAGGCCTCACCAACGGACCTCCTCGACGCTGCTCCCGACTGCCGCCGACGCTGGGCCCTGGACTCCCTGCTGTGCCTTTTATAGGCCTCACCAACGGACCTCCTGGACGCTGCTCCCGACTGCCGCCGACGCTGGGCCCTGGACTCCCTGCTGTGCCTTTTATAGGCCTCACCAACGGACCTCCTGGACGCTGCTCCCGACGCTGGGTCCCGGACGCCCTGCTGTGCCTTTTATAGGCCTCTCCAACGGACCTCCTCAACGCTGCTCCCGACTGCCGCCAACGCTGGGCCCTGGACTCCCAGCTGTGCCTTTTATAGGCCTCTCCACGCACCTCCTCGACGCTGCTCCTGACGCTGGGTCCCGGACTCCCTGCTGTGCCTTTTATAGGCCTCTCCAACGGACCTCCTCAATGCTGCTCCTGACTGCCGCCGACGCTGGGCCCTGGACTCCCTGCTGTGCCTTTTATAGGCCTCACCAACGGACCTCCTCGACGCTGCTCCCGACTGCCGCCGACACTGGGCCCCGGACTCCCTGCTGTGCCTTTTATAGGCCTCACCAATGGACCTCCTCGACGCTGCTCCCGACTGCCGCCAACGCTGGGCCCCGGACTCCCTTTATAGGCCTCACCAACGGACCTCCTCGATGCTGCTCCCGACTGCCGCCGACGCTCTCGCAAAAGGTACGTTTTTTTTGTGAGGCCAGGTGGAGCAGGTGTGTACCTCTAGACCCCACTAAAATCTTTGGCCGGCTGCCGATCCATTCTTGTCCCAACCCCCAGCATCCGCTTCTCCCTTACCTGCCGGCTAGCTGCATGTGGTAGCCAGCCAATTTTTCTCCTCAGGGCGTCCCTGAGGCTCAGGCCAACCACCTGTGCTGGGTAGGCGCTGCGGGAGCACTGCTGACATCCCTCCCATTCGGTGCACCACCCAAAAGTGCCCACCCACGTTAGTCTCCGTGACTTAAAATGAATTACATTTTGATTTTTTCATCATGTGCTGAATAATTACAGAATGCATGCAGGAATAAAGTGGAACAGCCAATCCATTCTATGTTGAAGAAAACCATTAAAACTCACTCATAACTTAGCATCATTGATATAATTAGTTACAAGTTCTTTCTCATATGTGCGATAATGTTAGTATTCGTTTTGTTATCCATTGTGCATTCTTTACTTATAATCAATTTACAATGATATTGAGACTATTATGTAATCAAATGTAACATCCACAGGAAATTAAATAAGGAAGTCATTATGACCAATCACAGTACACAGCCCAGGTGCATACCTAGTCATACAATTGATATAATGTTTAAATATCGTCTTCAAAGTATCCTAAATTTGAGAATACTGTTTTAGTGAAACCAACATTCTTTCAGCTGGTACTCGTGTGATTGAATACAAAATTAAGAACACTTCAGCTTTTGTTTGACTTTCATGTTACTGTTTGGCATTTTTGCAGTCTTTTTTGAAGTCCTTGACACATTCCAATAAGCTGCATCAGTTCAGCTCATGAAACTGGTACTTCAGATATGGGACTTCCAAACCATAATAAGCATCTGTGAAGAGGTCAACATTAATATACTGTATTATAAAAATGTATCTAATTGTTGGAGAACATTTCTATAGCCCAATGCATCATGCCAAAATTTTACATTCACTGCTCAATGGGGCATTGCTTCGACAGCATGAGGTGATATTCACCCATACAGTGTATAAAAATGTTTTTATTTATTAATTCTTCCAACCACTGAGAGAAAATAAGTAGTTATTTGGATCCTGTTGATTTATATTACAAAATACCACTTTAAGAACTCAGCCAAATACTAAAGTAAGCAAAAAAATGTTAATTTCCAGCCCAGTCATCCATTTCTGAAGGGAACTGTACATTTTACTGTGTTTTTAGTGTAAATTAACTAAATAATAATTAGGGAATCTGCAAATAAAAAGCTAAACATGCTAATACTTATGAAAATTATAAATGCTGTAAATGCTAACTGCAAGTGTCAGCCTTGATTCAGTGGTAGCATGCTCAACACTGAGTCAGAAATTCGTGGGTTCAAGCCCCATTCCAGAAACTTGAGCACACATAATAATCTCGGCTGACACTTCAGTGAAGTACTGAGGGAGTGCTGAACTATCAGAGATGCTCTCTTTCAGATGAGATGTTAAACTGAGATCCGTTTATCCTCTCAGATTGGATGTAAAGGGTCACATGACAAAAGCAAAGGCATTTTCTGGTCAACATTTATGCCTCGGCATTATAACGGATTGGTCATTTATCTCATTGCTATTTGTGGGAGTTCACTGCACAAACTGGCTGCCATATTCCCCCTACATTACAACAGTACATAACTGACTATAAAGTACATTGGGGCATCCTGAACACATGGAAAGTACTAAATAAATGCAACTTCTTTCTTTGCCTAGAAATATGACAAAAGAAGAAAAAATACGAGAAATACACAAGCTTCATCAGGATCTGAAAAGAGAAAATATATTAATGTGTCTGAACAGTATAAAACATTCAGACACCACAAAAACTTCAAATTGATTTCAGACTGCCATTCTGAGGGATAAAAGAAACCCCTATAAAAAATGCTTATTTCCTGAAATAGCTGCCAGGAAGAAAAACCTCCCGATGTTTCTCAGTCATTCCTTCACAGTATCTTTCTTTTATTCCAGAGTTTAAATGTTTCTGTTCCCACAAAGGAACAAAGGAATGGACGTCCTCAGCAAAGGAATAAGGCCATGAAATTGGAGCCTTTAGTGGTGACCGTTAAGGCCGGTTTGTAGGAAAAAATGGCAGCTGCTTCGCTTCCAGCCACTTCTGGCGGGTCCCACAGCGGCCACCATTTTGGGCAGGTCGGCACCACTTCTGTTGCCTGTGCTCGCTGCAGATATTTAAATGAGGCAGATCGTGACGTCAATGAGTATGCAATGCTAATTTGACACACAATCTGCCATTTTCAACATCGTTGCTTCATTTAACATCCTCTCCTAATCACGTCCAGCTGACCATGCATTCAGCAGCAGGAAAGACACCCCACCAGCGCTATTTAAAAGGATCATCAACAAATTGCAGCTGACATGCTTTTTCATTTCTACTGGCTCTGTTTAAGTTTGTACAACTATTTGGAGCTTTCCAGAGTTGTTTAAAGTTGCTAAGATGACAGGGAGTTGTTGCTGCAAGTGGAGAATGCCTTGCTTCTCATTTAAAGGGTTCTGCTCACACCACTTGCACCCAGTCATTGGGGCTCTACTTGCAGTCCCCATCACACGAGTATGACTGGAAGTTGGAGCAGAGGCAGCAAAGAAGGGAACAAGATGCTTGCAGATGGAGGAAGAGGGGCCGGACGACTCTCGGTAGGAGGTGCTCTCAGCAGGAGAACTTACCCACCTAGCCTACCTGAGCTTAAGCCAGGAGCAGTGTATTACAAGGCTCTGCTTCACCTAGAAGTTGGTCACAGAACTCTGCCACCTCCTGCAACCAGACCTACAGCCTCAGAACAGGATAACAACAGCACTGTCAGTGGCCCTCAAGGTCACTGTGGCCCTCAATTTTTTTGCCGCCGGACTTTTCCAATCTGGAGCAGGCAACATAGCTAACATCTCCCAGTTTGCTGTCCGTCGCTGTATCCGGGAGGTCACTGAGGCTCTCTACTCCAGGAGAAAGGGCTTCATTGTCTTCTCTGACAGAGAAAAGCAGGAGGAGCTCGCATGTCGCTTTACCAGTATATCGGGCTTCCCCTTGGTGCAGAGCACCATCAACTGCACATGCGTGGCTTTGTGGGCGCCGTATACCAATCTTGAGATGTTCCGTAACCGCACTTAATATGCAGTCGTTGTGTGACTACGCCCAGCACATCATGATGGTGAATGCCCGGTATCCTCGCAGCAGTCATGATGCCTTCATCCTGTGCCAGTCTGGTGTGCCAGCAACATTCCAGCCACCACATCCAACCCAGAACATCACAGTCCCCCGGGGACACGCCTTAACATTCCTAGCCACCTGTTGGAACAGATTTCTGGAGTACTGTGAGACCCTGCAAGCCGCTTTTGACACTTAAAAATCCAGCCACAATAGCAGCAGTCTGAGTTTCCACTGCAGAACTGAGATGTTGGTTCGCTTCCGCTTGTGCTACAATGGAAGCTGCAACATCGCCCATCACACCCAGCATCGTGTCTGGGTCCACAAGGTCTTTCATTGAGTTGCCTATCATTTCCATCCTGGAAATCATGGATTCCAAGCTCTGCGCAAAGCCCTGTGCAATGTTGGAACCGGATTCCTCCATGCTCCTTGACACTGATAAGAGGCTCTTAGGCAGGCTTACTATGGCACCTAGCATTTGTGTGTGCTTGTCCATCACCCTTCTTCTAAAAACAGCCCCATCAAGGTCATTATGAGTCCTATGGAGCAGAACCCATGTGCAAATGCACCCTCCGGTGAGCTGGCATCTGAGCTACCCTTTCTCCCTGGCCTGGCTGCAATCAACCTGTGCCCGGTGACTCACCACATTCAGATCCCACCTCTATACCACCCTCTAAAATACGTGCAGTGCCATTTTATGAGCTGGTGCCTGCGAGTGTCAGATGAAGTGCCGATGTGTCTTCTCCTCCATCACTACATGACTAGCTGGCCAGCTTGGAGTTCTTGAGTATCTGAAAGGAGAAAGGCACAAGGGTCGGGTTATGGTGATGGGAAGAGGGGCAGGAAAGCAAGATATCCATGCATTCACTGTCAGAATCTTGTGTGAGAAAAGATTGAGGGATGAGGGGGAAAGTGGAATGTGAGAAGGATCAGGTATGAGTATACCGTCATCATCAGCAATGCTTTTAAATGCCTTACAAAGGCCTTTGACACTGTCAACCGCGAGGGTCTATGGAGCATCCTCCTCCGTTTTGGATGCCCTCAAAAGTTCGTCATCATCCTCCGCCTGCTCCACGACATGCAGGCCGTGGTCCTTACCAATGGATCCATTACAGACGCAATCCACGTCCGGACCGGGGTCAAACAGGGCTGCATCATCGCACCAATCCTCTTCTCAATTTTCCTCGGTGCCATGCTCCACCTCACACTCAACAAGCTCCCGCTGGAGTGGAACTAAACTACAGAACCAGTGGGAAGCTGTTCAACCTTCATTGTCTCCAGGCCAGGTCCAAGACCACCCCAACCTCTGTCGTCGAGCTACAGTACGCGGACAACGCCTGCGTCTGCGCACATACAGAGCTCCAAGTCATAGTCAACATATTCACTGAGGCGTATGAAAGCATGGGCCTTACACTAAACATCCGTAAGACAAAGGTTCTCCACCAGCCTGTCCTCGCCACACAGCACTGCCCCCCAGTCATCAAGATCCACGGTGCGGCCCTGGACAACGTGGACCATTTTCCATACCTCAAGAGCCTCTTATCAACAAGAGCAGACATTGACAACAAGATTGAACATCGCCTCCAGTGCGCCAGTGCAGCCTTCGGCCACCTGAGGAAAAGAATGTTCGAAGACCAGGCCCTCAAATCTGCCACCAAGCTCATGGTCTACAGGGCTGTAGTAATACCCACCCTCCTGTATGGCTCAGAGACATGGACCATGTACAGTAGACACCTCAAATCACTGGAGAAATACCACCAACGATGTCTCTGCAAGATCCTGCAAATCCCCTGGGAGGACAGACGCACCAATGTTAGCGTCCTCGACCAGGCCAACAATCCCAGCATTGAAGCACTGACCACACTTGATCAGCTCCGCTGGGCAGGCCACATTATTCGCATGCCAGAAACGAGACTCCCAAAGCAAGCGCTGTACTCGGAACTCCTTCACCCACCTATTCCCTCAACGACTATCTGACCCAGCTGTGACAGGGACTATGGTTCTCGTATTGGACTGTACAGCCACCCAAGAACTCATTTTAGAGTGGAAGCAAGTCTCGATTCTGAGGGACTGCCTATGATGATGATGATTTTAACTTCTCCACTTTCCACGGACTCTGTGACTTCTCTTCCAATTATGTTGAGAACTACTTCCTCCAGATTTATCAGTTTTTGAAGTCTGGTTTCCCCTTCACCTATCTGCTGGTGCCCCCAGTGTCTGTGTGCCACCTTTGTCTGCAGGAGAGAGGGAAGTGTGTAAGTGAGTGTGATGCAATGTGTTCGGGTGATGTGCCTGCCATGATTGAATAGCTGACATAATGGGCAAAGCGTGAGATGTGGATGTGAGTCTTGCAGCAGTAATAAGTGTGTGAGGGTGAAGAGAAGCTATGATTGTGTGGTATGAGTGGTGATTGCTAGAGATTGTTGGTGAGTGAGTGATGGGGATGTGGTGCATTGAGCAGTGTGTGAAGTTTGTGGTGCATATCGTGGGATATGCCATTTGACCACTCGTATGAGGTCATTACATTTTTTGTGGCACTGGATCCAGGTCCTGGGGACAACACTCGTTACAGTGATGGTTTCAGCGAACTCCTCCCACAGCTTTCTGATGTTCAGCCTTGAGGCCTCCTGCCCCTGCAGGTAGAGGACTTCACATGGTCCTAGTACCACCAGAACCAAGGCCTCCAGTGCCAAGGCATTCGAAAATCTCCTTATCTGTTTTGTCATGGCTCTGTTCACAATGTCAATGAGGTGCTTCTGCAACAAAGCACTTTCCCTTTAAATAATGCAGAGAGCCTAGGTCAATCTTTATTGTCCAGTAGACTGCACCCGATATTGGCCCCCTGTTCAGCGCTAAGCCAATCAGCAGCATGTTTAGTGCTGAGATCAGCACTTCAGTCATTATAATCAGCAGGTAGCACAAAGTTTGCATGCTGTCTGCATCACTTTGAATGGGCGAGGGCACATAGCACCATTTTCGGGCCTTATCCAATTTTTAGGCCCAAGTGTCCGCAGTAAAGAAATTACCTGGTCCACCAGAACTCCATTCCCTGTCCTGATAACTCACACAGCACAATTTATATTTATATATAAAAAGCCAAGTGTGCAGAATGTGCACGAATGGCAAAAATAGAACATAGTGAAGGGAACTCTTGCGTAAAAAAGAAGCATTGGAAAGGAGAGACCAAGAAATATTGTGAGCATGAAGCAAATAATTTATTTGATTAATTTTTGAATGGTACTTTGAAAAATAAATATTTTAAAGAGTTTTTTTTTAACCTTGCAAATGGCAAATTTAAGCACACACACAAGAACTGCTAGTGTCTCTGATGGCATCTCTGATAAAATTGACAATTTTGTGCCAATTAGTATTTAGTTTTGTGTAATTTTGTGTTATTAACTTGAATCTATCAGGAACTGGATTCACACTATCAAAGCTCATTTCAAGTGGAAGACATACAGCTGGCAGAAACAGAAGAGATAGATGCCCCTTTTGTCTGGGCTGGATTTGAACCCAAGAACAGTACATCCATCATTCAGTCTCCCAAGAAACAGGGCTTTTTTGTACATTCTGCATTGTGTTTGCCTGAATCATTCATTTAAAGGTTCTGAAGCATTCTCTATCTCCAATATCTGAGCAGCTCTCGAATTCAGTCCCTCTGTAAGTAGCACCACCTATTTAAAATAGTGCAAGTACAAGTTCTGTAAACACCAAGGGGTCATAATACGGCACTGTCGTTTTTAAGGCGGTGTCATCGCCTGAATGCTGATTTTAGCACCAGGCTTTAGGTGCAGGCTCCAACTGCCAAATTCAGTTTTTATGCCCAAAGATGAGAGAGCAACGCTAAAAAGTGACGTCGCACACTCAGCCTCGGGCGGGAGCTATGCTAGCTGGAAAACGGGAAGAAAAGGGAAGAAAAAAAACCTCAAACTTCTCCAACTCACACACAAACTTCCCCACTGTTACAACTAATGAAAAATGAAGAAATAAATAAAGAAAAACTTACCTTACTCTCTGGTCGATTCCACCCAAGTTCCACTGTTTACTCATCACTTTTTCCAGGCTGTAAGAACGCCTGCCGGGAAGGCCGACATTCAAACTAAATATTGTGATAGAGACGCCAAGGAGGCATTGCACGCTGGATGATGTCACCACGTGGTGGCTTTAGCCGGTGCAGTGTTAGCTCTTGGCGCTTCTGCCAAAGAGTCGACTGAATTTATGCGCAGGTGTGGACGCCGCTTACCGTCGAAGGTAGGCCTTTGCTGCCCGCTAGCTGCCTCCTGCGTGCGGTAACGGGTGGCAGTAGAAACTGAATTTTGACCCCTTACACACTGGAAATTATTTGAAAATAATTATTAATAACAAGCATGTAGGATTAAGAGAACTAGGTTATCATCTAAATCTTTTGGAAAAGAACATGTAAAAGGAAAGAGTGACTAGGATGAGTCTGGGATCAAGTTATGGAAAGTCACTGATTCATGGAATCACAGAATGGTTACAGCACAGAAGGAGGCCATTCAGCCCATCAAGCCTATGCCGGTTCTCGGCAAGAGCACTTCAGCTAGCCCCATTCCCCGCCCTTTCTCCGTAGCCCTGCAATTTTTTTTCCTTCAGCTACTTAGCAATTCCCTTTTGAAAGCCACAATTGAATCTGCCTCCTCCACCCTTTCAGGCAGTGCATTCCACTCGCTTCATAAAAAAGTTTTTCCTCATATTGACTTTGGTTCTTGTACCAATCACCTTAAATCTGTCTCCTCTGGATCTTGACCCTTCCACCAGTGGGAGCAGTTTCTCTCTATCTACTCAGTCCAGACCCACATGATTTTGAACACCTCTATCAAATCTCCTCTCAACTTTCTCTGCTCTAAGGAGAGCAAGCCCAGCTTCTCCAGACTATCCACGTAACTGAATTCTTCATCCCTGGAACTGTTCTTGTAAATCATTTCTGCACCCTCTCCAAGGCCTCCACATCCTTCCTAAAGTGCAGTGTCCAGAATTGGACACAATACTCCAATTGAGGCCGAACCAGTGTTTTATAAAGATTCATCATAACTTCTTTAATTTTGTACTCTATGCCTCTATTTATGAAGCCCAGGATCCTATATGCTTTTTTTAACTGCTTTCTCATCCTGCCCTGCCAACTTCAACGATTTGTGCACATGTCTCCAGGCCTCTCTGTTAATGCACCCCCTTTAGAATTGTGCCCTTTAGTTTAAATTGCCTCTCCTCGTTCTTCCTACCAAAATGTATCACTTCGCACTTTTCTGCATTAAATTTCATCTGCCACGTGTCTGCCATTCCACCAGCCTGCCTATGTCCTCTTGAAGTCTATTACTATCCTCCTCACTGTTCACTATACATCCAAGTGTTGTGTCATCTGCAAATTTTGAAATTGTGCCCTGTATACCCAAGTCCAAATCATTAATATATATCAAAAAAAGCAAAAGCAAAAGAATGAACCGACCCCTGGGAACACCACTGTGTACCTTCCTCCAGACCGAAAAACAACCGTTCACCACTACTCTTGGTTTCCTGTCACTTAGCCAATTTTGAATCAATGCTGCCACTGTCCCTTTTATTCCATGGGCTTCATCTTTGCTGGCAAGCCTACATTGTGGCATTTTATCTCATCAACCACATTGCCCTCATCAACCCTCTCTGTTACCTCATCAAAAAACTCAATCAAGTTAGTTGAACACGATTTGCCTTTAACAAATCCATGCTGGCTTTCCTTACTTAATCCACAGTTGTCTAAGTGACTGTTAATTTCGTCCTGGATGATCATTTCTAAAAGCTTCTCCGCTCGACTGTACCCAAACCATCTCCTCTTTAAAAGCAGCTCACTGTTCGATTACCGTTTTGCCTGCTAATCTTTGATTCCAATTTACCCAGGCCATATCCATTCGCAACCCACTAAAATCGGCCCTCCTCCAATTAAGTATTTTTACTCTAGATTGCTCCTTGTTCTTTTCCATAGCTAATTGATACATATGCTTATCACTATACTGAATCACACTTGACTCATGCTGGAGCTGATCACCTCGTGACCTTTAGGTTTAATATAAACTCCAAAAGTGAGCACTGCAGGGGGAGCCTGCTTTATATAGGAAGGCAGCACGAGGTGCAGTAATGTGTGCCTCCCGGGCTTTCCCCATCTGTTGGCTATTACATGTAATTACATGGTACAATGCATGGTACAGAGTATGGCTGCAAATACATCACAGTCATCTAAACATTATGATACTACAATCACTGTTCCCCAAATGTTCCCCTACTGACACTTGCTCCATTTGACCCACCTCATTCCCCAGAACTAGATCCAGCAGTGCCTCCTCCCTCATTGGGCCAGAAACATACTGATCAAGAAAGTTCTTCTGATCACACTCAGAAATTCTTCCCCCTCTCTGCCCTTTACACTATTACTATCCCAGTCTATATTAGGATAATTTAAGTCCCCCATTATCACTACTCTATAGTTCTTGCCACACTCTGTAATTTTCTTGTAAATTTGCACTTCTATATCCTTCCTACTAGTTGGTGGCCTATAAAATACACCTAGTAGTGTAATTGCACTTCTATTGTATTCTTAACTCTAACCAAATAGTTTCTGCCCGTGAACTCTTCAGGACATCTTCTCTCTCCAGTTCCAGCACGGTAATATTCTCCTTAATCGATACTGCCACCACCACCTTTCTTTCCTTATCTTTCCTCAACACCTTATATCCCGGAATATTTAGTACCCAATCCTGCTCTTTTTTGAGCCAAGTTTCTGTTATCACTTCGACATCATATTTCCATGTGGCTATTTGCTCCTGCAGCGCACCAACCTTGTTTCTCTCACTTTGTGCGATTACACACATGCACTGTAAACCTATCTTAGACCTGCTTGTATTCTCTCTTAGTCTGACCTCACCGAATACCGTACTGTTTCTTACTCTAGTGCTATCTGTCTCTCCCAATCCTTTGTGCATCTAGTTTCTCCTTTCAAATGCTACATCCTGGTGCCCATCCCCCTGCCAAATTAGTTTAAACCCCCTGCTGCCCACCACGAGGATATTAGTCCTTGCTCTGTTGAGATGCAACTCGTCCAGCCTGTACAGGTCCCACCCCCCACAGAACTGATCCCACCTTCCACAGAACTGATCCCAATGTCCCAGAAATTTAAAGCCCTCCTTCCTGTACCATCTCTCCAGCCACACATTCATCTGTTCTATCCTCCTATTTCTATACTTACTAGCTTGTGGCATTGAGAGTAATCTGGAGATTACTACCTTTGAGGTCCTGCTTTTAAATCTCTTTCCTCGTTCCCTAAAATCTACCTGCAGGACCTCATTCCTCTTTCTATCTATGTCATTGATATGGATATAGACCACGATCTCTGGCTGTTCACCCTCCTCCATCAGAATGTCCTGCAGCTGCTCATTGACATCTTTGATCCTGGCACCAGGGAGGCAGCATATCATCCTGGAATCATGGCTGCAGAAACGCCTGTCTATTCCCCTAACTATCGAATCTCCTATCACTATTGCTTTCCTGATCTTCCTCCTCCCCCTTGTACAGCTGAGCTACCCATGGTGCCATGGACCTGGCTCTGGCTGTACTCCCCAGAGGAACCATCACCCTCACCTGTATACAGTATATTGGTTAGAGAGTGAGATTCACTCGGGGGACTCCTGCACTACCTGCCTGGTCCTCCTTGTCTGTCTGGCGGTCACCCATTCCCTCTCTGCCTGCACACTCTTCTGCTGCAAGGTGACCACCTCCTGAAATGTGCTATCCAAGTAGCCCTCAGACTCATGGATGCACTGCAGTGGTGCTGCCCAAGCTCCGAAACCTTGAGCTGGAGCTCCTCCAGCTGATGACACTTCCTGTACATGTGATTGCAGATGGGAAGCATCCTGGAGTTTCCACATGGCACAAGATGTGCATTCCACGGGACTGAAATGCCCTGCCATGACTCTATGAAATGCAGAAAAATAGTTTATTTAATTTGGACTGTAAACATTGAACTAGAGGTCTTGAATATAAAAGGAATAAGCCTCAAGAAAGATGAATAAGTATACCCTTCACACACACTGTATGTGGAATAAATTCAAGCAGTTATGTTGGGTTGATTAACACCTTTGAAAAGATGCTACATGAATATCTGATTAAGAATGAGGATTATGAGTAAGTACAAATGCAGCAATGCTTTACGGAACATAAGAACATAAGAAATAGGAACAGGAGTAGGCCATATGGCCCCTTAAGCCTGCTCCGCCATTCAATAAGATCATGGCTGATCTAATCATGGACTCAGCTCCACTTCCCCGCCCATTCCCCATAACCCTTTATCCCCTTATTGTTTAAGAAACTGTCTATTTCTGTCTTAAATTTATTCAATGTCCCAGCTTCCACAGCTTTCTGAGACAGCGAATTCCACAGATTTACAACCCTCAGAGAAGAAATTTCTCCTCATCTCTGTGTTAAATGGGCAGCCCCGTATTCTAAGATCCTGCCCTCTAGTTCTAGTCTCCCCCATCAGTGGAAACATCCTCTCTACATTCAACTTGTCAAGCCCCCTCATAATCTTATACGTTTCGATAAGATCACCTCTCATTCTTCTGAATTCCAATGCGTAGAGGCCCAACCTACTCAACCTTTCCTCATAAGTCAATTCCCTCATCCCCGGAATCAACCTAGTGAACCTTCTCTGAACTGCCTCCAAAGCAAGAATATCCTTTTGTAAATATGGAAACCAAAACTGCACGCAGTATATCAGGTGTGGCCTCACCAGTACCCTGTATAACTGTAGCAAGACTTTCCTGCTTTTATACTCCATCCCCTTTGGTGGTTCATGAACCATGAAAAGTCAATGAAAGCAAATGGTCAATGTTAAACAATCTAAGATGCAATATTCTGGCGTCTCATTTTAGTAGGACATGTTATCAAGAAATGTTGACGCGCCTGAAAGGCTGACCTGCCTCAGATTTAACCAGCACTTCAAATTTAACTGTGGCTGGTCGGGTTTCGCACGCCTCGGAGAACCCGCCAGCTAAAGTAAGGCAAGGACTGCTGGATCTAGGAGATGCCTTTACACTTACCTCTCGGATCCAGCCTCCATGCCTCACCCAGCTCCTGTAATTGAAGGACACCCATGAGGCCTCCGATTCCCCCCCCCAACCAGGCCGCCCAGGACTCCCTTTCTTCCTCCCCCACCACCCCACCCGCCTCCCCGATGCTCCAGCCATGATCCATCCTTCCCTCCTCCCCGATGCTTGAGTCCCGATGCTCGCCCCCCGCCCCCCACGCCTCAATAATGCCTGGCCCTGATTCTTTCCTCTCCCCCACCCCGCCGATGCTCTGGCCTCCCCCGTAATCTACAGATTTGGGATGTGAAATAGTCAGAAACAGAAGTTCTCCTTTTATTACCAATTGGTGCTGAATTCAAATCGGGGAGCCCTCTCCTCCCAAAACATTTTTTGGGTAACCTCCTGCCATCTCACATTCTCTTGATTTTTTCCTAGTTCTTCACCTTTTCTCCCTTCTTTTGCTGAAGACCCGGCCCTTCGCAGCTGGCAACTTTGCAGCTATGAATGAATAAGGGGTTGACTGTTGATTGGTCCCAGATCTTGGTACAATTCAGCTCATAGACCAGCGAGATCTTCAGCACAAATGATTCTGTTTTGATTCATCTTCCAGCCCCGATCTATGCTTCCTTCCCTTGCCCCCAGCCCAATGCTCTGGCCCCGATACTCACTCCTTCACCCCAATGCTCCGGTCCTGATCTTCTCTCTCCCTTCTTCCCCTCCAATCCCCCAACCACCCCCACAACCCCCACCCAATCTCTCCCTCCCTCCTCTCTGGGGCCTAGTGCCGCAGGCCAATCCACCCACAGCTAGCCAGCCTTTCCATTTGATGGAAAACAGACCTTTGAAATGCTCTTGGATTTCCCTACTGTTTCCTAGTACCCCCGTTCCCAACTAAACTTCTGGCCACACAGTTGCTTGCCCTGTTCACTTAGGTCCAAGTATCTCTGTAGAGGATGCCGTGCTGAAATGTATTTCTCATTACCGCAAGTACCAGTGCAAAAGTACATAGAAAGTCTGCGGGCAAGTATAAGTGTAATGAATGGTGATTGCAAAATCCAGGTCATAATGTTTTTTTTTTCATGGAACGTGAGTGTCGCTGGCAAGGCCAGCCTTTATTGCCCATCCCTAATTTCCCTTGAGAAGGTGGTGGTTAGCTGCCTTCTTGAACCACTGCAGTCCTTGTGATGAAGGTACTTCCACAGTGCTGTTAGGGAGGGTGTTCCAGGATTTTGACCCAGCAACAGTGAAGGAACGGCGATATACTTCCAAGTCAGGATGGTGTGTAACTTGGAGGGGACCATGGAGGTGATGGTGTTCCCATGTGCCTGCTGGCTATGTCCTGCTAGGTGGTAGAGGTTGCAGATTTGGGAGGTGTTGCCAAAGAAGCCTTGGCAATTTGCTGCAGTACATCTTGTAGATGATAAACACTGCAGCCACGGTGCACTGATGGCGGAGGAAGTGAATGTTTAAGATGGTGGATGGGGTGCCAATCAATGGGCTGCTTTGTCCTGGATGGTGTCAAGCTTCTTGAGTGTTGTTGGAGCTGCACTCATCCAGGCAAGTGGAGAGTATTCCATCGAACTCCTGACTTGTGCCTTGTAGATGGTGGAAAGGCTTTGGGGAGTCAGGAGGTGAGACACTTGCCACAGAATACCCAGCCTGTGACCTGCTCTTGTTGCCACAGTATTTATGTGGTTGGTTCAGTTAAGTTTCTGGTCAAGGGTGACCCCACAGGATGTTGATGGTGGGGGATTTGGTGATGGTAATGCTGTTGAATGTCAAGGGCTGGTGGTTAGATTCTCGCTTGTTGGAGATAGTTATTGACTGGCACTTGTGTGGCACGAATGTTATTTGCCACTTATCAGCCCAAGCCCGAATGTCGTCCAGGTCTTGCTGCATGCGAGCATGGACTGCTTCATCTTCTGAGGAGTTGCGAATGACATTGAACACTGTGAAGTCATCAGCGAGCATCCCCACTTCTGACCTTATGATAGAGGGAAGGTCATTGATGAAGCAGCTGAAGATGGTTGGACATAGAAACATAGAAACATAGAAAATAGGTGCAGGAGTAGGCCATTCGGCCCTTCGAGCCTGCACCACCATTCAATAAGATCATGGCTGATCATTCCCTCAGTACCCTTTTCCTGCTTTTTCTCCATACCCCTTGATCCCCTTAGCCATAAGGGCCATATCTAACTCCCTCTTGAATATATCCAATGACCTGGCATCAACAACTCTCTGCGGCACGGAATTCCACAGGTTAACAACTCTCTGAGTGAAGAAGTTACTCCCCATCTCAGTCCTACCCCTTATCCTAAGACTTTGTCCCCTGGTTCTGGACTTCCCCAACATCGGGATCAATCTACCCACATCTAATCTGTCCTGTCCCGTCAGAATCTTGTATGTTCCTATGAGATCCCCTCTCATCATTCTAAACTCCAATGTATAAAGGCCCAGTTGATCCAGTCTCTCCTCATAATCCAGTCCAGCCATGCCAGGAATCAGTCTGGTGAACCTTTGCTCCACTCCCTCAATAGCAAGAACGTCCTTCCTCAGATTAGGAGACCAAAACTGAACACACTATTCCAGGTGAGGCCTCACCAAGGCCCTGTACAACTGCAGTAAGACCTCCCTGCTCCTATACTCAAATCCCCTAGCTATGAAGGCCAATATGCCATTTGCATTCTTTACCGTCTGCTGTACCTGTATGCCAACTTTCAATGAATGATGAACCATGACATCCAGGTCTCGTTGCACCTCCCCTTTTCCTAATCTGCCACCATTCAGATAATATTTTGTCTCGCATTTTTGCCCCGAAAGTGGATAACCTCACATTTAGCCACATTATACCGCATCAACCATGCATTTGCTCACTCAACTAACCTGTCTAAGTCACCCTGCAGCCTCTTAGTGTCCCCCTCACAGCTCACACCGCCACCCAGTTTAGTGTCATTTGCAAACTTGGAGATATTACACTCAATTCCTTCATCCAAATCATTGATGTATATTGTAAAGAGCTGGGGTCCCAGCACTGAACCCTGTGGCAGTCCACTAGTCACTGCCTGCCATTCTGAAAAGGACCCATTTATCCCGACTCTCTACTTCCTGTCTGCCACCCAGTTCTCTATCCATGTCAGTATATTACCCCCAATACCATGTGCTTTGATTTTGCACACCAATCTCTTGTGTGGGACCTTGTCAAAAGCCTTTTGAAAGTCCAAATACACCACATCTGCTGGTTCTCCCTTGTCCACTCTACTAGTTACATCCTCAAAAAATTACAGATTTGTTAGACATGATTTCCCCTTCATAAATGCATACTGACTTGGACCGATCCTGTCACTGCTTTCCAAATGCGCTGTTATTTCATCCTTAATAATTGATTCCAACATTTTCCCCACCACTGATATCAGGCTAACCGGTCCATAATTACCCGCTTTCTCTCTCACTCCCTTTTTAAAAAGTGGTGTTATATTAGCTACCCTCCAGTCCATAGGAACTGATCTTGAGTTGATAGACTGTTGGAAAATGATCACCAATGCATCCACTATTTCGAGGGCCACTTCCTTAAGTACTCTGGGATGCAGACTATCAGGCCCCAGGGATTTATCGGCCTTCAATCCCATCAATTTCCCCTACACAATTTCCCGCCTAATAAGGATATCCTTCAGTTCCTTCTTCTCACTAGACCCTCGGTCCCCTAGTACTTCCGGAAGGTTATTTGTGTCATCCTTCGTGAAGACAGAACCAAAGTATTTGTTCAATTGGTCTGCCATTTCTTTGTTCCCCATTATAAATTCACCTGAATCTGACTGCAAGGGACCTACGTTTGTCTTCACTAATCTTTTTCTCTTCACATATCTATTGAAGCTTTTGCAGTCAGTTTTTATGTTCCCGGCAAGCTTCTTCTCGTAATCTACTTCCCCCCTCTTAATTAAACCCTTTGTCCTCCTCTGCGGAATTCTAAATTTCTCCCAGTCCTCAGGTTTGCTGCTTTTTCTGGCCAATTTATATGCCTCTTTCTTGGATTTAACACTATCCTTAATTTCCCTTGTTAGCCACAGTTGAGCCACCTTCCCCGTTTTATTTTTACACCAGACAAGGATGTACAATTGCTGAAGTTCATCCATGTGATCTTTAAATGTTTGCCATTGCCTATCCACCATCAACCCTTTAAGTATCATTTGCCAGTCTATTCTAGCCAATTCATGCCTCAAACCATCCAAGTTACCTTTCCTTAAGTTCAGGACCCTAGTTTTTGAATTTACTGTGTCACTCTCCATCTTAATAAAGAAGTCAACCATGTTATGGTCATTCTTCCCCAAGGGGTCTCGCACAACAAGATTGCTAATTAATCCTTTCTCATTACACATCACCTAATCTAGGATGGCCAGCTCCCTGGTTGGTTCCTCGACATATTGGTCTAGAAAGGCATCTCTAATACACTCCAGGAAATTCTCCTCCACCGCATTGCTACCAGTTTGGTTAGCTCAATCAATATGTAGATTAAAGTCACCCAGGATAACTGCTGTACCTTTATTGCATGCATCCCTAATTTCTTGTTTGATGCTGTTTGCAACCTTACTACTACTGCTTGGTGGTCTGTAGGCAACTCTCATTAACGTTTTCTGCCCCTTGGTATTCTGCAGCTCCACCCATACCTATTCCACATCATCCAAGCTAATGTCCTTTCTTACTATTGCATTAATTTCCTCTTTAACCAGCAATGCCACCCCGCCTCCTTTTCCTTTCTGTCTCTCCTCCCTAAATGTTGAATACCCCTGGATGTTGAGTTCCCAGCCTTGGTCACCCTGGAGCCATGTCTCCATGATGCCTATTACATCATACCAGGTAACTGCTATCTGCGCAGTTAATTTGTCCACCTTATTCCGCATACTCCTCGCATTGAGGCACAGAGCCTTCAGGCTTGTCTTTCTAACACACTTTGCCCCTTTAGAATTTTGCTGTAATGTGGCACTTTTTGCTTTTTACCTTAGGTTTCTCTGCCCTCCACTTTTCCTTTTCTTCTTTCTATCTTTTGCTTTAGCCCCCATTCTACTTCCCTCTGTCTCCCTGCATAGGTTCCCATCCCCCTGCCATATTAGTTTAACTCCTCCCAAACAGCACTAGAAAACACTCCCCCTAGGACATTGGTTCCGGTCCTGCCCAGGTGCAGACCGTCCGGTTTGTACTGGTCCCATCTCCCCCAGAATTGGTTTCAATGTCCCAGGAATTTGAATCCCACCCTTCTGCACCACTCCTCAAGCCACGTATTCATCTGAGCTATCCTGCGATTCCTACTCTGACTAGCACATAGCACTGGTAGCAATCCTGAGATTACTACTTTTAATTTAGCTCCTAGCTCCCTAAATTCATCTTGTAGGACCTCATCCCTTTTTTTACCTATATCATTGGTATCTATATGGACGTAAGACACTTGCGTGAGAAATTCATGCAGCGATGTCCTAGGGCTGGGCGATTGACCTTCAACAACCACAACTATCTTTCTATGTGCGAGGTGTGACTCCAGCCAGTGGAGAGTTTCCCCCCTGATTCCCATTAACCAGTTTAACTAGGGCTACTTGATGCTACACTCAGTGAAATGCTGTCTTGATGTCAAGAGCTGTCACTCTCACCTCACCTCACCTCTGGAATTCAGCTCTTTTGTCCATGGTGGGACCAAGGATGTAAGGAGGTCTGGAGCCGAGTCGTTCTTGTGGAACCCAAACTGAGCATTGGTGAGTAGGTATAAAAACAGAAAATGCTGGAAATCTCTGCAGTCAGGCAGCATCTGTGGAGAGAATAACAAAGTTAACATTTCAGGTCGATGATCTTTTGGTCAGAACTGGCGAATGTTCAAAAAGAGCACATTCTTCAGGAGCACTAAAAGGGGGAGGGGAAGAACAAACAAAAGGAAACGGATGTGATAGGGTGGAAGACAGGAGAGATTAGAGAGACAAAAAGGATGATGGGCCGACGTGAAATGTTAATGGCAGAAATTAGAAAAAGGTTAGTCTAGATAGGGTGTGAATGGCAGAATAATGACCAGCTACCATTGGAGACAGAGAGAAAAAACATACATAAGATTGGGGGAGGAGGGAGCCTAATATGCACAGAAGTTATGGTCTGGAATTGTTGAACTCAACGTTGAGTCCAGAAGACCTGCTGAGATTTCCAACATTTTCTGTTTTTATTTTAGATTCCAGCATCCGCGGTATTTTGCTTTTGTATTGGTGAGCAGGTTATTGGTGAGTAAGTTTACTATTATAAAAGGAATACATAATTTATGCTGGCAATCAGACCAGGACCACTAAAAATTAAGCAAAGAATGAAGTAAAAGACAAAGGGCCCGAATTTGGTCCCGGCTACGGCCCGCCCATTTCTTGGCGGCCCCCGGGTGGGAGGTTCGATTTTGCCAACCGCTGCCACCGGGTCCTGTCAGGAGCCATTTTCGGCTCTGTTTTGTGGGCGGCAGCGGGAGCGGTAGTCGGCGGCAGTCGGCGGGCAGGAGCGGGTCTCAGTGGCCGACGTCACTATTGTGCGTCAGTTGGAAGCCTCTCCACTCGGGGGTCTTTGGAGGGCCTCCACTGCGCATGCGCGAGATTTCAGGCTTTGTTTTTTTTTTTATGTTTCCTTGATCCGACGTGGAGTTCTTTCGTGGTCCTTGGAGGCTGATTGGGGAACTGCGCATGCGCATAAAAGGAGAGGACTCTATTCCACCTGTGAGTGTGAGAGTGAAGAGGAGAGAGTTGGAGATTAGAGAGCAGAGAGGTGACATTGGAGAGGGGGCAGTCTGAGTTGCAGAGGAGACAGTGTGAGAAATTTAAACCCACAAACTCTTCATCAGCCATTCCTCTCATCATTGAGGATGAGTGGCCAGAAAACTTCAATGAAGATTGTCAAAACCAGGCCCAGAGCTCCATGGTTCAATGAGCAGGAGTTGGAGGAGCTGGCGTGCAGGTACAACGAACACACCCGGGATGGTCGTGGCAAGCCTCCACCAGCCCAATACCGACGTCTTTGGATGGACATCCGTGAGATGGTGACTACAATGGGCAACATTGAGCAGGATGGGGACCAATGCCGCAAACGTTGGAACGATTTGGTAACGTCGGCTAGAGTGAGTACAAATTTATTTGCCCCCTGCTCTCAAAGGCCAAAAATGTTGTGCGCCAGATGTGCGTGTGTGGGGGGGGCATCAGCAAACGGGCTAAAGGCTGCAATGCTTCTTTGTGCAGAAAAAACAAGCAGCCAACCAAGCAAGCCTGCGTGCGACCGGAGGGGGCCCAGAAGAGGTTGTTGAATTGACCAGGCTGGAGGAGCGTGCGTTGGCATTGGTGGGTGACCGCCGCTGTGCAACCACACACATTGATGCAGATCCGGTGCTAACGGGGGGTAAGGTTATACTCATCTCTGGTGTCAACGACGCTCATGGCGTGAAAGTACATGCAATGTTAAGGCACTCGTTGTTGAACGCACACTTTGTCGCTCATTATTGGTGTGGAAATGTAGTGATGGCATAATGTAAGATGGAATGGCTCACATCTCAGCTTGACCAACACCACCAACCCCCCCCCCCAAACTCCCCCCAACAGACTGAAATGTTGTCCTCTACTTTCAGATGATGACACGGACAGGACAGATATAGGAAGACCATCGACCTCTGGCCTTCTCAGAAGCCGTCAGACCTCAGTTTCTCCCACCCCAACGTTCTCCACACCCGAAGACAGCAGATCCTTCCTCCACCACTGCCCCCCCGCCCCCTCCCCGCCCCCCCGCAGATCACCTATTTCCACCGCTGCCACCTCCGCCACCCAGAACCAGGAAGAACAAGAGAGAAACAAGGAAGAAGGGCCCATCTTTCTGTCCCTTGACCTGGAGGAGCCTGAAGTGGCTGACATCAGCCTCCTGCCATGTGAGTCAAGTGTTCGCAGAACCTCGGCATCGGGCTCCGATTTCCTGGGCTTTCCAACGGACTCCACAGACACAAGCTCAACCGAGCGCAGAGGCCGTGGCTCAAAGGGAAGCAAGGTGCCAGCACCCACCAGGAGTGAGTAACCACCTGCGGATGCAGCACGACCAGACTCAACCAGATGGTGCAGCTATCAAGCACCGGCGTGGAGATAGGTCTTGTCATGCTGCAGACCATGAGTGGGATAACTGGCAGCATCGCCTCCTTCACCCAGCAGCGTGATCAGAGAATGGATCGGCTCATTACAGTCTTGGAGCGCACAATGGAAAGCATTGAGGCCATGAGGCAAGAGATCAGCTTCTGCACGCGTAGTGCAAGCCCCCAACCCCACACCCTCAAGGCAGACAGATCCGGAGGAGCAGGAGATCCCTGTGCCTTCGGTCCCACGCCCTACCTTTTCACCAAGACGCATACGTCTGCAGACATCCCACTGCCCTCCTGCACAACCTCCTCACTCCTCAACCAGAGGCAGTGACGGGCAGGGGAATGCCACGCCTACGTGGGGAGGAAGAGGACATTGGGCATCCCTGCAAGGGGGGAAGAGAGGTGGTTGTGCCGGGTAGAGAGGTGGGTGTTGCTCCTGTAAATTTATGTAAATGTAATAATCTTATGTAACCTTTATTATTGTGCACTTGTAAATACACTCACATTGCTGACCCTCTGTTGGTGCATGTATCATTTTAACGTCATGTGTGGTGCATTGCGAGAAACACACATCTGTCCCCCAGGTCATCTGCTTTATCAGGAATATCTTCCCATCCACATCTGACGGCACTGTTCAATGGGTCCTGTTATCAGACAATCGCAAGACGACAAGGAAGGGTCACCAATGCAGGAAGCCTGCTATTCAATTACTCTCACTTTACCTACTTGCAGGGCAGACCTTAAGGCTTGCACTTTAACCTTATTTTTTCGAGGCCAAAAATGGAGGAGTGCCACCTCTGAGATGACATGGTCATCAGTTACATTGCAGTACATTGTGTCACACAATTAATGAATCAGCTTGGATGGACAAAACGTGACAGGCTGAACACTTTTTAGTTACTCATAATAATTTTCCCTTCGACATTGGGCTTCCCAATGAAGGACTTTCAGCAAGTTCCAACAAAAAAGCCACCATCAGCTTAGATACATTTCAGTCGCTTTTACGACATCCAATTTAAACATCACCATCAGCAATAAAGTAATGCATCATGCACCTAACTTTTTTCCAGCAGTCTCACTCATAATGGTCCAGCATCTGCCCGGCTGCGGTGATGTGATGGCCTCCAGTACTCCCTCCCACCCATTCTCCAGCCTGCCGTTCTCCGTGCTGCCCGACTGCCGTCCACATCTCCCTCCCTCCCTCCCGATCTCACTGCTGGCCGAATGCCATCCAGGTCAGACCTCCCTCCCACCCAATCTCACTGCTGGCCGACTGTCATCCAGGACAGACCTCCCTCCCACCCAATCTCACTGCTGGCCGAATGCCATCCAGGTCAGACCTCCCTCCCACCCAACCTCACTGCTGGCCGACTGTCGTCCAGGACAGACCTCCCTCCCACCCGATCTCACTTCTAGTCGACTGTCGTCCAGAACAGACCTCCCTCCCACCCGATCTCACTGCTGGCCGACTGTCATCCAGGACAGACCTCCCTCCCACCCGATCTCACTGCTGGCCGACTGTCATCCAGGACAGACCTCCCTCCCACCCAATCTCACTGCTGGCCGAATGCCATCCAGGACAGACCTCCCTCCCACCCAATCTCACTGCTGGCCGACTGTCGTCCAGGACAGACCTGCTTTTCCCGAGCAGCCCTTCTGGCGGGTGGCAGGTCGATCGGAGGCCAGCATAACTGATGAAAATGGCACTTTTCCAACATCCGGCTTGGGCAGATGGCACGATCTGACGTCGGCGGAACCCTTCCCCACCAATCTTCCGCTGGGCGGAACCTCGATGGTAGATGGGCGGTTCCAGAGGAATCGCCCAGAAAACCGACATTTGCGGTGGGACCTCGGCGAAGGCGGGCAGAACATCGACCAATTTTGGCCCCAAAAAATGTACCAGAACTAACCAAGTCCTGTAATTTCTTGTATGGGTCTATATTGGCACTGATAGGAAAAAGCAATTTCCTCCCAAGTAACAAAATCATTAATTATTCATACTGAACTTGAAAAATGGAAAGCTCAAATTAAGGCGGCAAACAGATCAGGGCCAGTACAAATACTCATAAAACATGATGCAAGTTGGTTTTCCAAGGTCAGATATTTGCACCTGCTTATACTTCATAAGGCAATACAGTACAAAGTAAAAGAGCAAGTTAAAATTATTTCAGTTGGTACCTGGCACAAATTATACAAAAACAGCTCCAGTTACTAGGGCTAGTAAACAGGGCTGATAAGGTATAAATTCTCAAAATATTCCATGTGCTTTCTCTTACTTCCTCTCATAAAAAGCTGTTGGCTTCTAAAGAGGATTATTTGCAAATGCAATTTGTACCATATGTGATTACATCATCTCAATGAAATACAAAAAATATTTCATAATATTTATACCACAATTGAAAGCAGACAGCACTGTGTGATAGAAAAATTCAGCATTCTAGAATCTACTAATTTAGGTCTGAGTTTAAATGAAACTTTGCGGGTAGAGTTTCCGCTCAGCTGCATGTTTTTTTTTGGCATAATTCGCCTAAAAGTGGTGTAATCCGCACAAAACATCATGGAATTAAACAGAAATTACATTCAGGGCAAATTGAGTTTCCCCAACTTTTTGTGCTAGTTTAAAAAACATTGTGCTAGAATCAGACCCCACCCACAAAACTGGCCACACCCCCAGATTGAATTAATCACCATTGGGAATTTACACTAATTGCGCTCATTTGCAGATCTTTGAGGAGGCTCTAAAAATTAAGCTGTTACTTTTAAAAGTTTCAAATGTAATTTTTTTTTTATTTACTAAGAAACTGACTACTGTACTCCCATATAACTAGTAAATGGTTCTGTGTAGTTTTTTAAAATCATTTTCAGTCATTTAAAATTGGGTTACTCACAGATGAGTTTTATTCAGGCATTTAAGTTGCTAGCTTGCCATCATAAGTAGGACAAAGACATAAGGGGAAGCAATCTCATAACCCCACCAAACAGTAATGCATTAGTGACATTTTCTCCTGGTGATCCAGTGGACAGTATGAACAATGATGTAAATTAAAATTTCTATTCTGTAATCTTATGATCGAATGCCTGTAGCTTACAGGCAAAACTTTGAAAAATCCACTTAGTACATACAAGAAGGTGGTTATTGAGTTTGGGGCCAGGGGCCCAGGGGCAGCACGGGCCAGCCCACACTGCGATATATGTGCGCACTAGGTCCGTGCTGCAGAGCTGGTCTCCAGTTGTCTTGGATAATCCTTGCCACTGAACCAAGACCTAGCTCTGTCAAGCCTGTGTGGTGACTGGTGTACAACGAGCACCACACGTTAAAAAAATCTACGCACAGGCATCTTCCACCCTTGAGGATGTAGTTCGGGTCCTTCATTGAAACACCTGTGGACTCATCCTTTTTTGGCATGGAAGCAAGTCATCCTCGTTTCGGGGGACTGCCTATGCTGATGATGATGATGACTCACAGGTGGTGGATTGACACTATAATTAGAATTGCTTACTTTTTGTGATAAACCCATTTTCAGCTGTATTAATCAAACTGCATCAAGTTATTACTCTGAAATATATCGAAGAATATTTTTTTGAAGGGAATTTTCTTTTTAAATTAAGTTTTAAAACACTGCCCGATTGTGCTGGTTCATGGCAGATTTTGCATTCGGCAATATGCAAATGAGTTTAAGTGGAAACTCAAGGAAAAAAATACTTCTCATAACAGGCGCAACCTTGGGCACCATTTGCGGCCAGATCGACATTTGTGCCCAAAGTAGAAACTCTACCCCCACATCTTTTATCATTCAAATTTTAACTATTTACCTAGTGTGTGGTATACATGAAAAGAAACCAGGTGTGGGTTAAGATCTACAGCCTACTCATAGGACCAACCCGATAATTCATGAGAAAATTATCACATCAGTCTACTCATCGGCTAGTCAGGCAGTCTCTATTTTTCCTCTTCACTTTATGAATAGCCCAAACACTTACTTATTCATTTCAAAAATGACACAAAGTGTTGCAGCAAAAATGAAATCTGTCGCAAAAGTTTAAAAAAAGTTTGCAATATTCCCTTACAAATTACATTACTTGCCTCTCCAGCTGCATTATTTGAGCCTTTAGGAGAGTAACACGTCTTTCATCATAGTGTCCATTCTACCTTTCTCCCACCAGCTGCTGATATTGCCACTTTTAAAGCAATAGGCAAAAATAACTTTAATTTGTAGCAAAAATTATAATTTATTTTGTTGGAAATTATGGATAGTTTAAAAAAATAAAGGAATGCTTTGCTTCAAGGAACATCTCTCATCTGTTAAAATGTAATAGGAGTTTAAAGTACAATGGTATATGCCTTTCAAGTTAGAAAGCTGTACAGTTCTAATTAAAGATAATCACCAAAGTATAACTAGATTATATTTTACATATCCATAATGGCTTTAAACATTTCATTGTACAATTTAAAAAAAGATCTACACTTCTACATTGGCTATTTGTTAATCTACAGGTAACCTCTAACAGCATTAAATATAGATAAAAACATTAGCTTACGATCTAAAATCCTTACGATAATGTGTAGTATTATACTATGGTAACTTTAGCTCTATTTTGAGAAGGCAGCAAAACCAGGACTGCAGCTGCCCTTTGCACAGTTGCACTTATGGAGGCAACAGGGTTGGCTATTACCTCAATACATGAACCGGAAAGGCAGCTATTGTGCAATGCCAATCACATGCCATGTACAGAAGCCATGTTTAATTTACAGAACAACTTAATCTCCAAAAAGTGAGAAACATTCCAAACACCCTATCTACAATTACTTCTTAGCACCATGCCTAACCTTTGTGCCAGTTAACTTACTTGCTACAGTGCCAAATCTACTACGCACACAAGGTGATCTCTCCATGAAATTAGGTTCAGCAGTGGTGGCATGTCTCCTGGAGCCTTAGAGGCATGAGATGACTCTTTTTGCAGTCATCTGCAAATGGCAGATTTTGCATTCGACTTTTGAAACACATCGGGAGACTTTCTGGGACACTTTGTGAAGACTTCATCAACACTCGATCAACATTTATTCTGGAAATTCTCTGAGGATTTCACTTAAAAAGAGTGAGTGCTGTGCGACTCTACCTTACTGGACACTTTATAGAATCACCAGGAGAACGGGAGTGCTTAGTCATGGGCATCTTGCTAGGGTCTGCAGGAGGAATGGAAGGAGGACATGAGGCCAGGCAGAGCAGAACCAGCTGCAGCAGGAGAGAGGAATAGGAGGGCCAAGAGGACGAGGTGGACTCCTTTCCCCCTGCGGGTACAGGACATCCTTCTTCCTCTGGACCTTCTCCGTCAGGACCTCCAGTGCCTTGCCCAAGAACCTGTGCTCACTCGGTCCCTGAGCCATTCTGAAATCTGCCTTGTATGTCAGCCAGCACCCTCCACACCTTCAGTGGAAGTGGGTGCATGGAGCCAACATATGCTGCTCCACGAAAATTGAATGTAATCAGCACTTGAGTGCTAAACCTACAGGTGTCTGTTTTAGCGCCTGCAGGCAAGTTCAAATGACATTAATCAGCAATTAGGACCACAATTGCATGCTAAATCCAAACTTTCAAAAAGGCATGTCTTATTAGTGCAGCACCCATTCACCCTTTCACTAAAATAACCCTCTTACCTTTTTTGGTGACACATATGAGTATGTAAATTTCAATTGTTCTGACAGGTTGGTTTAATTGAAACTATGCCAATGTCACGGTATTTGTAGCTCATCAATACTCTATCCTGACAGATGGATCTATGCAAAAACACTAGCATGTACAGACAACTTTTTCTCCATGTCGGTCAAATCTCTTCAACACTGAAGACACACATGGGGAGAAATTGGCTAACTTCCAAAAACGGGCATAGGGATGACGGTGTGCGATTAACCCATGCCCGTTCATTGCATTGCAGGCAGCACGGTTAATTTCTGCTGCCTGCTGCTTTACATGACTGCTACGTGCAGCCAGTGCTACCATGCACGGTTCATTGGCTGCACGCATCAGAAAGATATCGTGAGTGCCTAGTGCTACTTAAAGGCAGCATGCACCTCTTAAAGGGGAGGTGCATTACAAGAAGTGAGTGATGGGCATCATTTGAAAGCTGAATCTGTGCTGATACTTTGAGCAATGGCTGAAAATGGGAGAGAGCATGCACAAAGGTTTTCAGACACTGCACTGGAGGTCTTGGTGGAAGAGGTGGAAAGGAGTGATGTCCTGTATCTGCACGGGGGACCGGAGGCCCTCCAGAACGATGCTCTTGAGGCAGTGGGAAGAAGTAGCAGCAGAGGTCAATGCCAGGAAGGCTGCTCCAAGAATATGGTTGCAGTGCAGAAAGAAGTTCAATTAACTCACACAAATTGTGAACGTCAGAGAGTTCACTTCGGCATATACTACCAACTGCACCACTGCTCAATTTAATACACTCTCATCACCCATCTACCGAAAAACTCTATCAATCAGTACTCAAGCCTTCAATTTGTATGCTTTACCTCACCCTCATACACTTAGCACTGTTATAAGCCTTGCACCAACAACCCACAGCTCGCACACACTAGCAGCTATTCAACCATGATAGCCACATCACCCAAAAATATTACTGACACGCTTCCCTCTTTCTTGCAGGAGAAGGTGGTGCATTACAGTAGGCAGCAGCAAAGAACTGGAGGAGGACAAGCTTGCCTGCATGGTTTAACTCCCATGGAGGAGACAGTGCTGCCCATCATGGGAAGGGGTATTGCTGAGGCCGTGACCACTAGTGGCGCTGAAGCAATTGATGATGAGGATATCTGCATACATAATTGACCTCTCTCATCCCATTTCCCTCTCATCCCTCCATCTATTTTGACTTAGATGCTGCAGCTGGTGTAAGCACGCACATCTTACTTTCTCTGTGCCCCTCACCACAACCCAACCCTTGTCCCGTTTTCTTTCCAGATACCCAAGAACTGGAGTCTTCCAAGACAGTGACAGAGGAAGAGGAAGAAGAAAGTGACACCATCACTCGATCTTACAGCCGCAGCCATTAACTCAGGCACTGAAACTGCGAATATTTTAGAGGCTAAGATAGAGAAGGGACCCGCACGCAGTGAGACACTGGTCATAAGAGCGCAGGAGCCAGGGCAGAGGTAAATATTAGCGTAGGTGCCAGCTCGCCGGAGGCTGAGGTCGCATACTAGTTCAGCTACAGAGAAATCGGATGAGGACTTTGATGGGGCCAGGCTACAAAAGAAGGCTGTAAATAACTAAATTCTTGCTGCACTGGATAGCCTGCCAGCAATCCTGTGCAGAATAAGAACATAAGGACATAAGAATTAGGAGCAGGAGTAGATCCTACAGCTCTTCCAGCCTGCTCCACCATTCAATAAGATCTTGGCTGATCTTCGACCTCAATTCCACTTTCCTGCCCGATTCCCATATCCCTTGATTCCCCTAGAGTTCAAAAATGTATCTATCTCAGCATCCGCAGCACTTTGGGATAGAGAATTCCAAAGATTTACAATCCTGTGAATGAAGAAATTCCTCCTCAGCTCAGTCTTAAATGGCCGATCCCTTATCCTGAGACTATGTCCCCTAGTTCTATATTTTCCAGCAAGGGAAAACAACCTCTTAGCATCTACCCTGTCAATCCCAATCAGAATCTTATATGTTTCAATGAGATCACCTCTTATTCTTCTAAACTCCAAAGAGTATAGGCCCAATCTATTCATCTATCCTCGTAGAACAACCCTCTCATCCCAAAGATCAATCTAGTAAACCTCCGTTGTACCGCCTCTAAGGCAAGTATCCCCTTCCTCAGATAAGGAGACCAAAAGTGTGCACAGTACTCCAGATGTGGTCTCACAAAAGCCATATACAATTGTAACAAGACTTCCTTACTCTTATACTCCAACCCCCTTGCAATAAAGCCAACATGCTATTTGCCTTCCTAATTGCTTGTTATATCTGCATGCTGTGGTAGCTTCCTTATGACATCAGAACACACAGACTTTACAAGATGGCTCTTAACACAGGAAACTGGCAGGTGACCTAACCTTTTTATTATGTACAGCATGAGTTGCATTGCCACAGTAGTCCACTAGGTGGAGCAGAGTCCACTAGATGGAGCTATATATTACCCTTCTCCCTCCTTAATGCAGAGGTAATTATAACAAACAATCATCATACATAACTTGCATGGTTATACAATAACAAAAGATATGGACTTGTGCCATATTTACAAATCAAACTTAACCACTGCTTTTCTGTTTCGAAGAGTCTACTTTCATTCTCAAACAAAACATTCCAAACATGGTTTCGAACGGAGACTCATTCTAGGCTGAGCCTGAGGAAAGTTTTCCTCCAAGGGATATCCTTGATCTACATTTGAACGCTGTACAACTTCAGACTGTTTGTCTGCCTGACTCGGATTTAAATTTTGAATTTCTCTTGGACTTGTTTCTGATACATTTGATGTAGGATATGCTATTGGTACTGCACATGTAATAAGACTATCTGATGAGTCAGAAATAATCGAATCATTCCAACTTCCAACTCCTTCCACATCCGTTGGTAAAATATGATCAATGTGAACAAACCTAACCTATCCATGATCAAACATCTTGATCAAATATGTGTGAGGATCACATAGCGTCACCATTCTTCCTGGTAACCACTTTAACCATTTATGGTGATAGTTCATCACTCTCACCTTCTGATTCAATTTCACACTTCTCTCTCTTACTCTACCTCTATCATGATTCTCTTTCTGTATTAATTGTTTCTCTTCTACGGACTGTACCAAGTTTGGTTTTAACAATGAGGATCTGGTTCGTGGCTGTCGTTTGAGAAACAACTCTGCTGGTGTCCTATCAACAGTAATATGAGGAATATTATGATAAGTAATTAGAAAATTAGCCAATTTGTGGTTCAACAACAACTGCTGTTTTTTGGAGTTTGGAACCAACATTTTCTTGATGAGGGCATGTTTTACAATTTGTACTATGCGCTCTGCTACACCATTTGAAGCAGGGTGGTATGGTGGAACCTTAATACGTTTCACACCATTTTTGCTCTTCAACTGTGCACATTCTTCTGAACAAAATTGTGGCCCATTATCAGACACAATTTCTTCTGGGAGGCCATACGAAGAAAATAATCTTCACAAATGGCCTTGTGTTTTATTCAGAAACACCGCTGCTCACTTCGAATGGCTATCAATCACAATGAACAATTGCTTTCCTTCTAGCTCGGCAAAATCAATATGTAACTTTTGCCACACCCTGGGAGGCCATTTCCACGGCAATAATGGTACTGATGGTGGTTTCTTGCTTACCGATTGACATGTTGTACACTGACTAACGATGTACTCTATATCTTTATCTAGACCAGTCCACCATAAGTAACTGCATGTAAAACTCTTAGTTAAGTACATTCCCAGGTGCTGGTCATGAAAATCTCCTAATAATTTGGACCTGAATTTATTTGGTATAACCACTCTTCCACCTCACATGATACAATCTTTATGTACTAATAATTCATTCCTACGAATGAAGTATGGATGAATATCTTGCTCTGATATCTGGTTTGGCCAACCATTTACAATGTAATCATACACCTTTGACATAACTGGGTCATGTTTGGTTGCTCTACCAATCTCTTCAGCTGTGACTGGCAATTCATCAATGTATGAAAAATAGAACACGACTTCCCTATTGGGTGTAACTTGTGATGGGGATGGCAACCTAGACATAGCATCAGCATTACTGTGATCAGCTGATCATCTGTACTTAATGTCATATATATATATATATGCTGACAAAATCAAAGCCCATCTCTGTATTCAGGCTGCAGCTAAGGTTGGAATTAGGGACTTTGGATGGAGGATTGCTGTCAGGGGCTTATGGTCCATAACGATGGTAAACTTATGACAATCCAAGTATTTTTGGAACCTCTTGACCCCAAAAATTAATGCCAAAACTTCCCTTTCGATTTGCGCATAATTACACTCACTGGCAATGAGAGAGGGCGAAGCGAAAGCAATTGTTCTCTCCTCCCCACAATGTAGCACATGAGAGATCACTGCCCCAACTCTATACGGAGAGGTGTCATATGCTAGCTTGATCTCCTTACATACGTCATAGTGAACTAACATGGTGCTCTCTACCACTTGGCTTTTACACTCCTTGAATGTTGCATCGTATTCTTCTGACCACTTCCAATGGACCTATTTTTCAACAGTTCATTCATTGAATGTAACACTGTAGACAGATTTGGTAGGAACTTCCCATAATAGTTCAAAAGACCCAAAAATGATCGAAGTTCAGTGACATTCTTGGGAGTGGGTGCATTTCTAATTGCATCCAGCTTTCCCTTGGTTAAATATAAACCATCTTTGTTTACTCTGTGCCTTAAGTACTCCACTGATCTTTGAAATAACTCACACTTGCGAGCAGTCACTCTTACTCTGTGCTTCTCTAACTGTTGAGCACTTCATTCAATACGTTATTATAGATTTGCCTATTTGGTGCTGAAATGAGTATGTCATCCAAATAACATACTACCCCTTCAATGCCTTACAAAATCTGGTTCATCGCCCCTTGGACTATGGCGGGGGCGGAAGACATTCCAAATGTTAGCCTATTAAATTGATATAGGCCTAGAGGAGTATTTATAGTCAATCATAACTTGGACTCCATGTCTAGTTCAAGTTGTAAATAGGCATTTGTGAGATCTAACTTTGAGAAGATCTGACCACTTGTCAGCGTTGTAAACAAATCTTTTGCATTTGACAATGTATTGGGGAGATTACTCTCTGGAACCTGGTTTACGGTTACTTTATAAACACCACACAACCTTACCTTACCATCTGACTTAGGTACAACAGTTCTCAGTCTCTAGTCTTTTGAGTTCTTGCTCAACTATCTCCTTGAGTGCATATGGTACGGCTTGCAGTAAACTGGTCTAGCAAAGCGCAAGCCTGTATTTCTGAAACTCTTTGCTTCGGCACAGTCTGGAGAAATCAAAAGGGTTAAAAGTTGGAAGATTGAAGTTTGGATTAAAAACAGGATGTTTGGATCGAAAGAGGCTGCTGGACGATATGGTGCCTTTTAGCCATTAAAATGTTGAGTATTTGAGTGTAACTTGTTATTATGTGAATAATAATCGATGCATGGAATCAAACAAACTACTCTGCTGATCATCTGAGTTGTGTATAGTAATTCATGACACTGTCTGTATTTGAGTGTACCTTGTTACTATGCAATAATGATTTGATGACATCATCTGGATGTTAAACGATTCAGAAAGCAGTTAGCTGTGATTTCAGGACAATTTTTGATTCTACATCGTCTGCATGTTAATTGTCTAAATGCAAAGAAATAACAGTTCAAAGGCTTTTTAGGTATAAGAGATGGAACTGTTTTTTGTTAGTCACACACACACACACACACGGACTGTCCTGACACTGGAATCTTGGAAGATGTGTCACAAGCAGCCACAGAAATCGGAGCAAGCAGAGAGCTGCTTTTGCAAGCAGAAAGTCGGCTTGTGGAGCTGCCTTTGTGATGTGCCTCAGTAACTTTCATACTTGGTTTGTATAGTATGAATGTCTGAATAAAAGACCAGATCCTGCATTTACTACAACTGAGTGTGTGTGTAATTCGACGTTTAAAGCAATGAAGCAAAAAGAGCAAGACAGCCTTACAACACTCTGACACTCGCCTTGAAGCCTTGGATCAGGCTACTTGTTTCACAGAACACCTTCGGATACATCTTGATGACATCATCCTTCGATGCAAATCTCATTTCAACATGAAAAATCTCATTCCAATCCAGCTTTAGTGATCCCAACCAATTTCTACCTAGTAAGGCAGGCTCTGAAATTGATCCTTGTATTTTACCGGTCCTACCACAGAGATTTGCTCTCCTGAGTAGCCTTACAGCTCTATCTTTGACTTCTCCAGTGGAAAATCACTCAATTTGTCGAGATATAGCGATTCCGGTACTACGCTCATGGATGCACCAATGTCGTTTTCCATGGGTACCTTAGTTCCTGTAACATCTACTTGGATCGCTCTTAGATACCCTCGTGCTCCTGATGGCGTGTAGCTCTTCATCCTGTTGCTTTTCTTCCATGCTGTGTAATCTCTGGGGCTTTCTACTTATAGCCTTGAAAGTTGGTTTACTCTTCAGTCGGCATGCCTTCGCAAGATTCCCAGTATTCCTGCAGAAGAAGCACTCTGCCTTCACATATGGACAACTTTGAGCAATGTGTTGTCCCAGACACCGATAGCACGACTTTAATATATTGTTACCTTGGCCAGTTGCTGAGGCCTTGGGGCCCAACTGCCTTTTTCTTTTAACCTGCAGGCAATTCACCTCGGTTGTCTGATGCCTGGAAATGGCTCGAAATTCTCGGGTGTATTAGTCGGCCATATCCATTGATATAGCTGTCTGACAAGCTAAATCAAAAGTCACGTTAGGAGTTGTCAACAACTTTCTTCTGATCGCTTCTGATCACAATCAAATCGGTCACGCAATGCTCAGTCCTGAAAGTTCCCGAAATGACAGTGAATGGATAGCTTGTTTAAAGCTACAATGTATTCACTGATACTCTCGTCAGATAATTGATTTTGTATTCCGAAACGATAACTTTCAGCAATTTCCAGGGGCTCAGGACTGCAGTGTTGAATCTCCGTAAGTGATGTGTCCTGAGGATTGACAGGAACAAGCACATTTTTCAGAGTTTCATACACCTTGGGGCCTGCTTCATTCAGGAAAATAGCCCATTTTCTTTCCAACACTACCCGGTTACGGTTTTCATCATTGGGGACTTCGATGATACTATTCATGATGGAAAACGTTTTTAGCTGCTTGACATATGCTCCGAAAGTCTCTCAGTCACGTTAAAACTCACCCAAGCACCATATTATTCCCATAGGTGCAACCATATGGACTCTTCAGTTCACCCAAGTGTGCTTGAAATTTACCTTGGATTTTTAGCTGTTCTGCAAACAAGGAAGCTCTCAAAGTCTCTCTGTCGGTTGGCTGAATCAGTCGGCAACAAAAATTTCAGCTTGGGTATCCAGAAATCTGATCCTACGTCGTCAATGTGGTATATTCTTTATGACATTACAACACACAGACTTTACAAGATGGCTCTTAACACAGGAATATGTCAGATGACCTGACCTTTTTATTATATGCAGCATTAGTTGCATTACCACAGTAGTCCACTTGGTGGAGCCGTAGTCCACTAGATGGAGCTATATATTACACATGCTAACTTTCTGTACAAAAGCTAAATATTGCAGATGCTGGAATCTGAATTAAAAATTGAAATGCTGGAAATCTCAGCGGGTCGAGCAGCATCTGTGGAGAGAAACAGAATTAACATTTCAGGTCAGCAAACGTGTAGCATGTCAAGGAGCATGGAGGAGTCCAGCACCAACTTGGCACAAATCTTTGCACAGACCATGGAACCCATCCTTTCCAACATAATATGGGTGGTCACCTCTATCAGCACACCTGTGGAATCCACCATGATGCAGCATCTGATGGGCGATGGCACAGCTTCAATTTTAGCACAAACAGCTTCCATGAAAGGGTGGTAGAAGCAGATTCAATAATGGCCTGTAATTTGCGGCCCGCGTGGACGCATATGTGCCTGTAGGGACCGCGCAAGTTCTGAGTTTTCACACGCGAAGTGCATGCATGAAAAACCCAGAACTTGCAATCTGTCAAGAATGACAGATCCAACACATCCCGGGAGGACAATCGGCCTGGGATTGCAGTCGGGGGGCCAATAGGCCCGAGATTGCAGCACGCGGGCCAATCGGCCGGGGATTGCAGTGGGACCGTGAGGGAGGGGCCATTCGGCCCGGGATTGCACCAGTACCAGGGTCCTTTCGGCCCAGGATTGCAGCAGGACCAGGAACGGGGGGGCCAACATCAGAACAAGTAATCTTTAATGTAAAGAGATGAAAAGGGAATGTGCTAAACATGATCATTATAAACTATCTTTATGAACAAGACTAAACTGCAGCGAAACAGTCCCATTACAGACCTGAGCACCGATTTCCACAACTTAATGTAGGGTTTTTCTGATCGATACTTAAGGCCACTCTGTGGCGTCCTTAAAAAAATCGATGTTGGGAAAAATCGCTTAAATGGTTAGAAACAGCATGGAAATCAGTTTTCACCCAGACCTTCGCCAAGAAATCGGGCGTACAAAAAATTTGGCGCTGACAGTCACCACCGGCGTACGAACTTTGAGGAAAGTTGCAAAATCAAGATTGCTCCAAAAAAAATCAGCGGATGGCAAAAAAACGGCACCCACTGGTGGCAAAAATTGAGCTCTAAGAGTTTAAAAAAACAAAAAATTTATTTTCAGCAATCATTTATACATTAAAAAACCTGTACAATAAAGTAAGTTTATTTTTTAACTCCCTTAACATTTAAATTTATTTTACAAAAAATGCAATTTTTTGTTTTAATAATTTAATTAAATGCCATTTTAATTAATTTTAAATATGTAATTTAAAAATATATATATTTGGTGTGTAGATGTATTTTTTGGGGTATTCCCATTCGTGCTTATAGGGTTTCCATACATAAGCATGAATGGGGATTCCCTTCTTTTATTGGTTGGGCTGGCCCAGGTGATCCTGGGGGCACTTGCGAACCGCATGCACCCTGGGATATGTGGGCCTCTATCCGCGTGTACCCGGAGAAGCCCAAGACCACGAAGCTCCATACTTAACAGACCACCAGGTACACGGGTATTTTATTTGTGGAGCAGAGGCATTTCCCCGCGGGAAGCCTCCAACCGCAAATTCAGGGCCATAAATGCAATGGCCTAGAAATTCAGGTCATTTGCGCCTCTCATTAGTGCCCTCGGGGGTCGCTAATGGTGCATAAATGACTTTTTGGCTGGGCACGGTGCCACTAATGACACCTGTTAATTTCTGCGGTAGTTTAGCGGCGGCGGTAACCCATAGCACCCTGTTCCATTGCGCCAGCGATGACAACATCTTCACCGTGCACAGTGCCCTGTTATTGCCCTGGACCCTAAATTGGGTATCGCGCCCTGAAGCTGCGCCGGGCAATGCCAGCGACAGCTTCAGGGGAAGTGAGCCCGGTGGCAGGACAGCTTGCGGGGCGATAATTAAAGGCAGGTGGCAGCCAATTAAAAAAAAATCTCCTGACTTTCTTCTGTGCCCCGTTGACACTTTAATCGTGGTACCGTGCCACGATCGGTTAGCCCGACACTCTGCTCGAGTGCAGGGCTGTTGGCACAACATCCATGCTCCCAGTGGCCCAGAGAGGCCCGTTTCTTCACTGAAAAGTTTGCAGCTTGGGTCCTTCCCTTTAATGAAGGGAAAAAACCCTCCTATGTGGCAACACTACGCAGCCTAGTGTGTAACCTGATGTCTGCGCCAGTTTTTCACATTTAAGCAAGTTTGGCCAACTTACATTTTTCCTAGGACGGCGTATGTGACCACTCCCAAAAAACCTTCTGGGCACTTAAGAAAAACCAACGCATATTAAAAAATCGATGCAGAAAGACGCCATTGTTTTTAAGCGAAATTTTGGAGGGAGTCAAGAAGATAAAGAATATGCATCATGAAGTTTAATTTTTTCAAAGTCAAAAGGGAAAAAAATGGAAGTCGAATGCAATTCTTTAATTTTAAATTTATTTCAAAGTACCACGCCACCACCAAAGGTCTCCTCACCGGACTCGAGGGTCGGAGTGTCAAGAAGCCCGGGGGGTGGTGGGGAGGGGGATGAAAGCCGAACTGAAGGGATGAGAACCCTTAGACATACAGCAGCTTCAAAAGAAGCCCGGGGAGTGGGGGTGTGGTGGACACCGAGATCCTGTGTCCAGGTGAGGGAGCGATTCTGCCGGCTGACCCTCGAGCCCGGTGAGGAGACATTCAGGTGTCAGTGGGGTGGTACTTTGAAAAAAATCTAAAATTAAAGAATTGCATTAAACTTCGTTGCCCCAAATGTCTTAATTGAATGCCTATGTTCCTATTCTATGCAAGCCTATTGCGCATGTGCAGACCATGGTGTGGTCCATACTAGGGCGTCAACCTTAGGGAGAGAGAGAGAGAGGAAAGAAGGTTTGAGTCCTTTATCCTGCTTTTTTGAGCTTCTTGCAAAGCAGCAATTTAATTATGGGGGCAATATTGACAATGCCTTACCTCACGCAAGCCTCTGTATGATGGTGCAGCGGAGGAGTCGATTGGTTAGACATCATCGCATGAGGAACCTCAGAGCAGGTAGGATGATGGGCAGGAGACCTTACCAACATCGGGTATATCGAGACAGGCGTTCGTTCATACCTGCACCTGAGCGATGCAGACTGTGTGAGAAGGCTGTGTTTCAGCAAAGAAGTTGTAACCGAAATCTGTGAGTCAGTAAAAGCAAACTGCAGCCTAGAAGTGTCAGGAGGATTGCTTTGTCAGTTGAAGTAAAGATTACAGCTGCACTTTCATTTTATGCATCTGGATCATTCCAGGCCACAACTGGGCATGTGTTCGCCAGTTCCCTCAACATGCAACACATATCTGCTTCAGCAGGTGACTGCTGCACTATATACCCGGAGGAATGACTACATAAAGTTCCCCATGACCGCCCAGGCAATGCGTGACAGGGCTCTGGGCTTCTCCAGGATTGCTGGCTTCCCAAAGGTACAGGGCTGCATTGATTGTACCCACATCGCCTTGCGAGCACCTTTGGAGGATTCCGAGATGTACAGGAGCAGAAAAGGCTTCCACTCCGTGAATGTGCAGCTCGTCTGTGATGACATGCATCGCATCATTTCAGTTGATGCGAGATACCCTGGGAGCACCCATGATGCATTCATCCTATGCAAGAGCATTATATCTGAAATGTTTGAGCAGCAGCCAGAAAGCCAGAGCTGGCTTCTGGGAGACAAAGGGTATGGCCTCGCCACCTGGCTCATGACGCGTAACCCGGACAGAAGCTGACAGGGAATACAACATGTCGCACATTGCGATGCGCAACATAATAGAGAGGACCATTGGCATCTTGAAGCAGCATTTCCGATGCCTGGACCATTCCAGATTACTTGCAATACTCCCCTGAGATTGTCAGTCAGTTCACTGTTGTGTGCTGCATTCTGCATATCTTAACCATCATGAGGCAGCAGCAGCTGTTAGTAGAAGACCCACCTGAGGTGAGAGTGGCTGATGATGATGAGAAACATGCAGATGATGATGAGGAGGAGGAAGCCATGCAACTACCTGAATGTGGAGTATGACGGCGGAGGAACGCAGGCCGTCATGCCCTTTTAACGATTGCTCAAGCCTTGCGCCAGCAGCTCTTCTATGAACGCTTTACTACCTGAAGGCTCAGCGACAACTATTCCAAATGGACCATGTTTAATGCTTGGACCTGTTCCATAGTGTTGTGTTAATGGAACAAATAATGGAAATGATTCTTCTTTAGTTCAAAAAGTTGTGTTACTAATGGAATAAATAATGGAAAAGATTCAGTTATAATTTAAAATATATATTATTCAAAAGTGTAACACTTGTTTGTATGTAACTTAACTTTAACAAAAATCTTCTTGTATCAAACTTTAAAGTTTTCAGTTTCGATCACTTACAAACTTTTAAGATCACTTACAAACTTTTAAACTTGTAAATTTACATCAGTTACAAAAAACTTTTAATTTGAGAACAGTTACAACAGTAACAACACTAATAATAACAACAACAATAACAGCAGCAAAGCAAAGGCTGCACCCATCTCTCCTCCACCTTATTCTAAGACTGCCCGCTACACTTGGTTTTGGTGACTTCACCCTGCCCGCAGGCAGTGATGCAGCATTTCCCGGGTTGGTACCAAGCTTATTCTTTCGAGCATCTCGGGTAATGCGCACTTCTTGATAGAGGGCGAGGGCAGGTGGTAATGTGGAAGGCCTGGCTTAGGCCTCTTCAGAGGCTGACCAGGGGATTGGAGTGGGAGTGGCAGTTGATTCCCTCAATAGTCACGGGGTCTGGGCATGTTCCCTTATTGCAGCAGCCAACTCCGACATTGCCTCCCTCATGTGCCCTGACAGTGTCTCAACTACCTGCAACATTCCCTCCCTCATGTTCACTGACGGTGTATCAGCTACCTGCAACATTCCCTCCCTCATGTGCCTGGACAGTATTCCCATTTCTCGTGAGAGTGTTGTTACTTCTCCCAACAGTCCCGATACCACATCACCCACATTACTGATACTGTCCAGGAGTGATCATGTAAGGTCAATGCTCTCAGCACTCATTGCCATCATCTGAACAACATCTGTTAGATCCTGCACCTCAGGTGAGCACTGTCGAGCTCTCGTCCCCTTCCTCACCCTGGGTGTGGCTCGCTGCATCCCATTGGGACCCGCAACCTTGGCGGTGGGGCCCTGGGTGTGGCTTGCTGCACCCCACTGGAACCGCAGCCTCAGACTGTGTGAAACCGTGGAATGTCCCAACACTCGTACCACTCAGGAAAGGGGCTGGCACCTCAATGGATGGCACCTGCACTTCCTCCAGAATGAGTACAAGAGTGGGGGTTTCATCTTCACTCTCCTCCTCACCCCCATGCTCTTGGTCTGGAAGGTGGGATTGGAAGATGTTCTCTTCAGGCTTGTCCGCATCTGTATCTTCTTCTGCATTGGCTTCAGCCTCAACAGGGTTGACCTCAAGTTCTGCAAAATATAACAGAGCAGACAAATGGTTAGCAGCAGAGGAGGGGGCAGGGTGGGTGGCATGAGTAGGCTCACACAGTGCAGGCAGCAGGCTCATTTGAAGGACCACGATGAATAATAGCACATTGCATCAACCGAAGCGTAACTGACGGAGACATTTCCATGAACCAAAACATGGCTAACCCGCGCATTAATTGACTTTTAGCAAAGCCAGAATGTGGAATTTGCAGGATTTACCCTCTCCCTCAAGTGTGGGCCCAACTTGTGCAGTGGTGGTTGCTTTTCTCCAGGCAGGACCCATCAAAGCAGCGACCCCGTCTTCCAAGGATGTCAGTGGGTGCAGATTTGCCGGGCCTTCTCCTGTTCGAGTTCTCTCTCTTTTGTTGTGTGCCGCCTTCCTCTGCAAAGATGAAAATATAACTTTTTAGTGAGGGTGTCTTTCTGCTGGGTGGAACATACAGATGGTCACATTTACAATTGCAATTCCAGTGAATAAATGAAAATATTACTTATACTAACTACTTGACCAAGGTCTTGCCACTTTTTGCCCTGGCCTCCAGACCTCGGGATGGTCACCATTGCACAGTAATCCTCTGCAAGTTGGTTGCAGCATTTCTTCATTTCTTTTGGTGACATTTTTATGTGACCTCTGCTGGTGTCCAGCTCGTGCCATCGGGCCTCAATTACAGTAACTAGTGCCTCCACTTCATCCTGTGAGAAATTCTTGGTCCTTGAACCACGTTGCATATTGTAGCCCCAATTTTTCCCACTGAAAATTAAAGTTCTCACACACAACTGGCTCTTTAAAAATGGCTGAATGCAGACCGGGAGGTGTACTGGGCATGCACACCCATAGCAGTCACATAAAAACGTCATTTTTTTCCCGCACATATGCAGAAGGGGAGGGCATCATTTTTTTCGGCGGCGACATTAGGCTTCACCCCTCAAAGCTAAAGGACAGGATGAATGGCGCCAATTAAAAAAATTAGAGCGGGGAAACTTGCACTTTTTTTTGGAGTAATCGGGGCCAAAATAAATGGGCATAACTCTTGAAATATGCCAAAAAACGGCATTGGGGAAAATTGAGCCCAGTGTACCTGTAAGTCTGCTATTGTAGGCTTTGTAGACGGAAGTTGCATTTGGGTATTACAACTTTGCTCCTCAGATTTCAAGAATGATGCGCTGTGGCAGTTGACGTTCATGGAATGACCACTGCCAGCAGGATACTTGGGTAAACACTTTACCACCAAAACAATGATTTTTGCACTTTTGTAAAAAAATGTAGTTGTATAGTGCATTCTTAATAGTTCTGAAATGTAACCAATTAATCAACTCCAATCTATGGTAATTATGGCAAGCAAATGTTTTAAATAATAGATTTACCAACATTTATATCTATAATCATTAAACTTGGCAGTGTGGGGACAATATGGTGCAGTATTAGGTTTTAATTGGCTGTTCATATGAAGGGCTACAGAACATCTTTAAACAAAACAAACTGAAACATTATAAAGAGTCCAAAAGGAGCCTTGGATATGACCTTTCAAAATTTCCCTCCTTTGGTGTGTGCAGCCTTTTGCCTTGAAAGCACACTATCAAGAAAGAACTTTCATGTCCTTCGGACGTCCCAAAACACTTCAAAACCAATGGATTACTTTTTGAAGTGTTAAGTAAACAAGGCCTCTAATTTGCACACAGCAAAATCGCACAAATAAAATATGAATGAGTATTCAAATAATTTAGTGTTGTTGATGGTTGAGAGAGAATGGTGGCCAGGACACCGCAACATCCTGCACTTTTTCAAGTAGCGTATGGGATATTTGTCCTTTAATTTTCAAGCTGCCGCAATGGGAATTGAACTCAGGTAGCAATAATACTACAGCAGTAAATAGATTGGAATTTAAAATTCTTAGTTGAGGCCCTATCCAATATATTTATTGTTGTAGATATCTACAGACTTATGCAATATCATCAATCAAAAAAACTTGACCTAAAAAACATTTTTTTGTTCTTAACAATTCTTATGCTCTTATGCAAATTAATGGAGGAGCTTCGGGTAAGCGCAGGAGATGGGGAAATTTTGAATTAAAATTTATAAATATATTAGAATTTTTAAAAAGTCAATTAGTCATTGTTAAGACTAGTGTACAGTTTAAGGTTTGAACATAAAACACTTCAATCAGTCTTTTGGGAGGTTTGCAGATATTTTGGGGAGTTTGGCAGCTGGTGGTATTAGTGGGAAAACCAACTGCATCGAGGAAGTGAAATGAAAATCAGTAGTAAGGTAATAAAACAAATTACATTCTCTATGTGAAATAATAAATTCAACAGATTACTTAAGTTGTGAGCCAGACTATATAGAATATAAAATGCCCCCGGGAGTGGGGGGGAGGGGCGGCGGCGGGGGAGGGGGGGTGGGGTGGGGGAAGCCTTTAAAGACCCTAGAGAGGGAAGGGTATATTTATTTTAGCTGATTTGGAGCAAAACCCCAAGGTAACAGTGATGATGGTGGTCACTGCATCATAAAAATACATTTATTTAGACTATATTTATGGAAATTTGGCAGGAACAGTAAAATAATGCCATAATTGAAAGCAAGTAACCTAGTTTGCATCATTTTACAATTTCTGCAAAATCTCAGTAACTTAATGAATGTGTAGAGTTAAATAAACTATTACAACTCTGTATTTTAATGCCCCAGATCCCGTTTGGACTTTGCACTCCCTGTGAATCCATGTTACTTTTAAAGAGTAATGCAGTTACAGACATAACAACATATGTATTCCTAATAGAAGAGGGAATATAATGTTCATGACAGTTGCATCATCAGCATTAATTTTTCCTACATTACAACAGTAACCATACTTTACAAAAGATCATTGGCTGCAAAGCACTTTAGGCTGCCCTGCGGTCATGAAAGGCACTTTATAAATGCAAGTTCTTTCTTTAGTATCTATCAAAAAAAATTCATAAGACTGAAGTATGAAGCTCAGTCTTGCCTGATATTGGGTTTCACCAATCCCTTGGGTGTGAAGTAAGAAATGAAACAGTATCCCTAGATGATTCTCCCCATATTACTTAAGAATAACCCTTGGCATATTACATAGAAACATAGAAAATAGGTGCAGGAGTAGGCCATTCGGCCCTTCGAGCCTGCACCACCATTCAATAAGATCATGGCTGATCATTCACTTCACGACACCTTTCCTGCTTTCTCTCCATACCCCTTCATCCCTTTAGCCGTAAGGGCCATATCTAACTCACTCTTGAATATATCTAACAAACTGGCATCAACAAGTCTTTGTGGTAGAGAATTCCACAGGTTAACAACTCTCTGAGTGAAGAAGTTTCTCCTCATCTCGGTCCTAAATGGATTACCCCTGATCCTTAGACTGTGACCCCTGGTTCTGGACTTGCCCAACATCGGGAACATTCTTCCTACATCTAACCTGTCCAGTCCCATCAGAATTTTATATGTTTCTATGAGATCCCCTCTCATTCTTCTAAACTCCAGTGACTACAAGCCCAGTCGATCCAGTCTCTCCTCATATGTCAGTCCTGCCATCCCAGGAATCAGTCTGGTGAACCTTCGCTGCACTCGCTCAATAGCAAGAACATCTTTCCTCAGATTAGGAGACCAAAACTGAACACAATATTGCAGGTAAGGCCTCACCAAGGCCCTGTACAGCTGCAGTAAGACCTCCCTGCTCCTATACTCAAATCCCCTAGCTATGAAGGCCAACATATCATTGCCTTCTTCACCGCTTACTGTACCTGCATGCCAACTTTCAATGACTGATGTACCATGACACCCAGGTCTCGTTGCGCCTCCCCTTTTCCTAATCTGTCACCATTCAGATAATATTCTGCCTTTATGTTTTTGCCACCAAAGTGGATAACCTCACATTTATCCACATTATACTGCATCTGCCATGCATTTGCCCACTTACCTAACCTGTCCAAGTCACCCTGCAGCCTCTTAGCATCCTCCTCACAGCTCACACCTTCACCCAGCTTAGTGTCATCGGCAAACTTGCAGATATTAAACTCAATTCCTTCATCTAAATCATGGATGTATATTGTAAATAGCTGGGCTCCCAGCACTGAGCCCTGTGGCACCCCACTAATGACTGCCTGCCATTCTGAAAAGGACCCGTTTATCCCAACTCTCTGATTCCTGTCTGCCAACCAGTTCTCTATCCACGTCAATCCATTACCCCCAATACCATGTGCTTTAATTTTGCACATCAATCTCTTGTGTGGGACCTTGTCAAAAGCCTTTTGAAAGTCCAAATACACCACATCCACTGGTTCTCCCTTGTCCACTCTACTAGTTACATCCTCAAAAAATTCTAGAAGATTTGTCAAGCATGATTTCCCTTTCATAAATCCATGCTGACTTGGACAAATCCTGTCACTGCTTTCCAAATGCGCTGCTATTTCATCTTTAATAATTGATTCCAACATTTTCTCCACTACCGATGTCAGGCTAACCAGTCTATAATTTCCCATTTTCTCTCTCCCTACTTTTTTAAAAAGTGGTTTTAAATTAGCTACCCTCCAGTCCATAGGAACTGATCCAGAGTCAATAGACTGTTGGAAAATGATCACCAATGCATCCAGTATTTCTAGGGCCACTTCCTTAAGTACTCTGGGATGCAGACTATCAGGCCCTGGGGATTTATCGGCCTTCAATCCCATCAATTTCCCTAACACAATTTCCTGACTAATAAGGTTTCCTTCAGTTCCTCCTTTTCGCTAGACCCTCGATGCCCTAGTATTTCTGGAAGGTTATTTGTGTCTTCCTTCGTGAAGACAGAACCAAAGTAGTTGTTCAATTGGTCTGCTATTTCTTTGTTCCCCATTATAAATTCATCTGATTCTGAGTGCAAGGGACCTATGTTTGTCTTCACTAATCTTTTTCTCTTCACATATCTCTGGAAACTTTTGCAGTCAATTTTTATGTTCCCAGCAAGTTTCTCCTCATGCTCTATTTTCCCCCTCCTAATTAAACCCTTTGTCCTCCTCTGCTGAATTCTAAATTTCTCCCAGTCCTCAAGTTTGCTGCTTTTTCTGGCCAATTTATATGCCTCTTCCTTGGATTGAACACTATTCCTAATTTCCCTTGTTATCCACAGTTGAGCCACCTTCCCCGTTTTATTTTTACTCCAGACAGGGATGTACAATTGTTGAAGTTCATCCATGTGATCTTTAAATGTCTGCCATTGCCTATCCACCATCAACCCTTTAAATATCATTCACCAGTCTATTCTAGCCAATTCACGTCTCATACCATCAAAGTTACCTTTGCTTAAGTTCAGGACCCTAGTCTGTGAATTAACTGTATTACTCTCCATCTTAATAATGAATTCTACCATATTATGGTCACTCTTCCCCAAGGGACCTCGCACAACAAGATTACTAATTCGTCCTTTCTCATTACACATCACCCAGTCTAGGATGGCCAGTCCTCCAGTTGGTTCCTCGACATATTGGTCTCGAAAACCATCCCTAATACACTCCAGGAAATTCTCCTCCACCGTATTGCTACCAGTTTGGTTAGCCCAATAGAAACATAGACATAGAAACATAGAAAATAGGTGCAGGAGTAGGCCATTCGGCCCCTCGAGCCTGCACCGCCATTCAATGAGTTCATGGCTGAACATGCAACTTCAGTACCCCATTCCTGTATAATGTGGATAAATGTGAAGTTATACCCCTTGATCCCCCTAGTAGTAAGGATTACATCTAACTCCTTTTTGAATATATTTAGTGAATTGGCCTCAACAACTTTCTGTGGTAGAGAATTCCACAGGTTCACTACTCTCTGGGTGAAGAGGTTTCTCCTATCTCGGTCCTAAATGGTTTACCCCTTATCCTTAGATTGTGACCCCTGGTTCTGGACTTCCCCAACATTGGGAACATTCTTCCTGCATCTAACCTGTCTAAACCCATCAGAATTTTAAACGTTTCTATGAGGTCCCCTCTCATTCTTCTGAACTCCAGTGAATACAAGCCCAGTTGATCCAGTCTTTCTTGATAGGTCAGTCCCACCATCCCGGGAATCAGTCTGGTGAACCTTCGCTGCACTCCCTCAATAGCAAGAATGTCCTTCCTCAAGTTAGGAGACCAAAACTGTACACAATACTCCAGGTGTGGCCTCACCAAGTTGCGACAGTTGTACAACTGTAGCAACACCTCCCTGCACCTGTACTCAAATCCCCTCGCTATGAAGGCCAACATGCCATTTGCTTTCTTAACCGTCTGCTGTACCTGCATGCCAACCTTCAATGACTGATATACCATGACACCCAGGTCTCGTTGCACCTCCCCTTTTCCTAATCTGTCACCAGTCTGTCTCTCTGTTTTTACAACCAAAGTGGATAACCTCACATTTATCCACATTATACTTCATCTGCCATGCATTTGCCCACTCACCTAACCTATCCAAGTCACTCTGCAGCCTCATAGCATCCTCCTCGCAGTTCACACTGCCACCCAACTTAGTGTCATCCGCAAATTTGGAGATACTACATTTAATCCCCTCGTCTAAATCATTAATGCACAATGTAAACAGCTGGGGCCCCAGCACAGAACCTTGCAGTACCCCACTAGTCACTGCCTGCCATTCTGAAAAGTACCCATTTACTCCTACTCTTTGCTTCCTGTCTGCCAGCCAGTTCTCAATCCATGTCAGCACACTACCCCCAATCCCATGTGCTTCAACTTTACACATTAATCTCTTGTGTGGGACCTTGTCGAAAGCCTTCTGAAAGTCCAAATATACCACATCAACTGGTTTTCCCTTGTCCACTCTACTGTAAACAGCCTCAAAAAATTCACTAAGTTGGGTGGCAGTGTGAGCTGCGAGGAGGATGCTATGAGGCTGCAGAGTGACTTGGATAGGTTAGGTGAGTGGGCAAATGCATGGCAGATGAAGTATAATGTGGATAAATGTGAGGTTATCCACTTTGGTGGTAAAAACAGAGAGACAGACTATTATCTGAATGGTGACAGATTAGGAAAAGGGAAGGTGCAACGAGACCTGGGTGTCATGGTATATCAGTCATTGAAGGTTGGCATGCAGGTACAGCAGGCGGTTAAGAAAGCAAATGGCATGTTGGCCTTCATAGCGAGGGGATTTGAGTACAGGGGCAGGGAGGTGTTGCTACAGTTGTACAACTGTAGCAACTTGGTGAGGCCACACCTGGAGTATTGTGTACAGTTTTGGTCTCCTAACTTGAGGAAGGACATTCTTGCTATTGAGGGAGTGCAGCGAAGGTTCACCAGACTGATTCCCGGGATGGCGGGACTGACCTATCAAGAAAGACTGGATCAACTGGGCTTGTATTCACTGGAGTTCAGAAGAATGAGAGGGGACCTCATAGAAATGTTTAAAATTCTGACGGGTTTAGACAGGTTAGATGCAGGAAGAATGTTCCCAATGTTGGGGAAGTCCAGAACCAGGGGTCACAGTCTGAGGATAAGGGGTAAGCCATTTAGGACCGAGATGAGGAGAAACTTCTTCACCCAGAGAGTGGTGAACCTGTGGATTTCTCTACCACAGAAAGTAGTTGAGGCCAATTCACTAAATATATTCAAAAGGGAGTTAGATGAAGTCCTTACTACTCGGGGGATCAAGGGGTATGGCGAGAAAGCAGGAATGGGGTACTGAAGTTTCATGTTCAGCCATGAACTCATTGAATGGCGGTGCAGGCTAGAAGGGCTGAATGGCCTGCTCCTGCACCTATTTTCTATGTTTCTATGTTTCTAAGATTTGTCAAGCATGATTTCCCTTTCACAAATCCATGCTGACTTGGACCTATCATGTCACCTCTTTCCAAATGCGCTGCTATGACATCCTTAATAATTGATTCCATCATTTTACCCACTACCCACACAGGCTGACTGGTCTATAATTCCCTGTTTTCTCTCTCCCTCCTTTTTTAAAAAGTGGGGTTACATTGGCTACCCTCCACTCAATAGGAACTGATCCAGTCTATGGAATGTTGGAAAATGACTGTCAATGCATCCGCTATTTCCAAGACCACCTCCTTAAGTACTCTGGGATGCAGTCCATCAGGCTCTGGGGATTTATCGGCCTTCAATCCCATCAATTTCCCCAACACAATTTCCTGACTAATAAGGATTTCCCTCAGTTCCTCCTTCTTACTGGACCCCCTGACCCCTTTTATATCCGGAAGGTTGTTTGTGTCCTCCTTAGTGAATACCGAACCAAAGTACTTGTTCAATTGGTCTGCCATTTCTTTGTTCCCCGTTATGACTTCCCCTGATTCTGACTGCAGGGGACCTACGTTTGTCTTTACTAACCTTTTTCTCTTTACATATCTATAGAAACTTTTGCAGTCCGTCTTAATGTTCCCTGCAAGCTTCCTCTCGTACTCTATTTTCCCTGCCCTAATCAAACCCTTTGTCCTCCTCTGCTGAGTTCTAAATTTCTCCCAGTCCCCAGGTTCACTGCTATTTCTGGCCAATTTGTATGCCACTTCCTTGGCTTTAATACTATCCCTGATTTCCCTTGATAGCCACGGTTGAGCCACCTTCCCTTTTTTATTTTTACGCCAGACAGGGATGTACAATTGTTGTCGTTCATCCATGTGGTCTCTAAATGTCTGCCATTGCCCATCCACTGTCAACCCCTTAAGTATCATTCGCCAATCTATCCTAACCAATTTATATGTAGATTAAAGTCACCCATGATAACTGCTGTACCTTTGTTGCACGCATGCCTAATTTCTTTTTTGATGCTGTCCCCAACCTCACTACTACTGTTTGGTGGTCTGTACACAACTCCCACTAGCGTTTTCTGCCCTTTGGTATTCTGCAGCTCTACCCATACAGATTCTACATCATCCAAGCTAATGTCCTTCCTTACTATTGCGTTAATTTCCTCGTTAACCAGTAACGCTACCCACCTCCTTTTCCTTTCTGTCTATCCTTCCTGAATGTTGAATACCCCTGGATGTTGAGTTCCCAGCCTTGGTCACCGTGGAGCCATGTCTCTGTAATCCCAATTATATCATCGTTGTTAATAGCTGCCTGTGCAGTTAATTCATCCACTTTATTACGAATACTCCTCGCATTGAGGCACAGAGCCTTCAGGCTTGTCTTTTTAACATACTTTGTCCCTTTAGAATTTTGCTGTAATGTGGCCCTTTTTGATTTTTGCCTGGGTTTCTCTACCCTCCACTTTTACTTTTCTTCTTTCTATCTTTTGCTTCTGCTCCCATTTTACTTCCCTCTGTCTCCCTGCATAGGTTCCCATCCCCCTGCCATATTGACGGGCTGTGCCCATGGAGAAGTCCATTGGCTATATCATTCCACCCTTCTAACCAACAAGGACATTTTTAATGTGGATCTCTCATTTTGGATCAGGTTAGAGGGTTATTTTTAAGAACTTTCCCCTTTTTGTTCTTTTTAGTGAAAAGGTAGACATGAGTAAAAAATGGTTGTAACATCGGCATCAAAGAGAGAGTCGACCATTTGTCCATTTTTAGTATTGATCACAGAACTCTTACCCCTCCAAAACAGGCTTATGAACATGAGTGCAAACTGAAAAGTAAGGAACTTATACAGCTTTCCTTAACTGCAAAGTTAATTCAAGTTAAATTCATGAAATGGGGAATCTCTTTAGCCATAGAAATGTGAGCCACCTGGGACTGTGAGAGTCTTGCAATTGCATCCGAGGCAGCCAATTTTGTAAAGGCCCAAACCAGTGAGCTGCATCAGGCACCTGATTGCTATCTGTACCTCACTGGTTTTATGGAAATGAGGCCCAACACCCAATTTGGAGCGAGACCGGACTAACGGCCACGGCCATGCATTCCAGGCATGCTATCTACTTTGCACCAGTTTCCAGCGCAAAACAAATTCTAAGCCATTATTTCTAATGTAGACACTAAAGGCTCGAAATTCTTATTGGGCAGTGGCACAAAATGGGTGGTAGCGGACCGGTTGACAGCAATGGAACTGAATATCAGGCGCTGCGTATAATGACCGATCCGATACCACCTTTTTTGCGCCACCGCCCGAGATGAATTTCTAGGCCTAAATTTATTTGTGCTCATGCAACTGCCACCACAGAAGTGAAAATGCAATGTTTTGGAGTTGAAGACATTCTCAGATCAACTATTCTCATCCAGGTTCCATGCCAAGATAATGATTAAACTATTTATTTATGATTTCTGTTCTCCGCAATAAAACAAATGAAAAATTGATTGCTTTCTACAGATGAAAACTGCTTTATATAAGAAGCAGCAGTTTAGGAAAGATTTTCTAATAAAAATTATTAATAATGTGCATCTCCGCATCTTAATTAACAAAAGTAGATTTGGTTGCTGCTGTGAATATCTTTTATTCAGATTTAAAACCTCATCTTTCTTTCCTTTCATTATCTGGGAATAGAAATGAAAATGCAGCAACCATGGAACAAATTATTCTTAAATAAAAAATGAAATTGTTACTTGGAGGGTAGAAGTCTAACAGGAATGTCGAATGTCAGGAGAGCCTTAATTATGGACAAGAATAAGCACATTGATAGCGTAAAATCTGCTACGTCCCTGATGACCCAGCGAGTTTATCAAATAAGTAACTACTCCATACAGATAAGGAAGGTCACATTTTCAATTTCTAGTCTGTGCAATCTGGTTTGGACAGCTGCCTTCACTTGCTAGCTTCTCCCTTCTGTTATAGGCTTCCTTTTCAAGCAATCGTGAAGAGATTGATAATGTTGTGAACGTTCCATGAACCCTACCATTTTTATGCAATTGGCTACCCTGCCTCCCAAAACAAGAATATTCCACTCACAACTGCGTGTTGGGGGAAAGATTTTATGATAATTTATCATCATCGTAGAAATCCATTCTTTTGTTACCGCCTGATTCGACTATTCCAATGTTCTCCTGGCCGGTTTCTCAGTTACCACCCTCTTTAAACTTGAGCTCATCCAAATCTCTGCTGCTCGTATCCTAACGCGCACCATGTCCCGCTCACCCATCACCAATGTTCACTTTTTGTGTGCAGTCCCGTAAAATTTCTGCCGTGGTATATCTTCCAGTGGCAGTAGCTGGTAAACGACCTGCGTGGGACCTCGCAATTGGTGCGCAGCCACTTAGGGGGAACATTGGCCATCAATCCTATGCTCACTGACCTACATTCGCTCCTGGTACACCAACACTTCAATAGTAAAATACTCATCCTTGTGTGCACCCCTTCCCATTTCTGTAACCTTATCCAGCCCTACAATTAGAAGCATAAAGATACATAGAAATGACAACATAGCAAGATGTCTGTCGGCTGTTTATCCTCAACATGAGCAGTAGTTCTCAGCCCAGGTGCCCAACATATTCCCATGTTCTTTTATTCCCCTTTCCTTCAACTACCTATCTAACCTATTCTTAAATGTTAACGTGGGCTTAGAAATTCAGGGGTTTAGCACCGGCCCTTGCCGCCTGATTCAGGGGGAAATGGCAGCTGCGGCACTTTTGTCCGCTGCCGGCAGGTCCTGCGACGACCGGCATTTTCGGCAGGTCAGCAGCACTGGCGTTGCTTGCGCTCGCCGAAAGTATTGTAATTACCGTAGTCAGAGCGTGATGTCAATCAGCATGCAACGGCAAGTTGATGCCTGCTCATCCATCTTGGATATTGCTGCTCCTCTTGCCACCCTCTCTAAAGCACGCCCATGCATGCAGCCACCAAAAGCATTTCAACAATATTAACAGCTATGAGCACGCTTCAACTGACAAATATAAGACAACCAGGGCTCTCCACATAGCTGTGTTTATATTATTTGTAAGCCAAGGTCTGAAGAGGTAACACTTGAGATTTGTCGGTACAGTTTAATTTTTTTTCTGGTGGTGTAAGTGGTTTTGATCCTGGTAGTTTCGAATCACCCTTCTTACAACAGTTCTAGACACCGGAATTATAGTCGTGAACAGTAATATACAGTCATAGACAGATCTTTTCAGTCTTCACTGTCACAATGCTTTTATTCAAGTTAGAACACATCTGCACCCAATAAAAACACACCCTGGTAGTGTAATACAAACAAACACAGTACAACACACAGTCTGGTCTGTCTAAACAGCCCTAATGCAAAGTACCCACGTCTAAAACATCCCTTCTCGGATTCAAAATTGCACCACTGGATCTGTCCAACAGAAATGTGCGTTTGCTTATGATCCTTGCAAAAACCTCCCCACTAAAACCCCTAAGGCTTGATTGGGACAGACGACACCCTTTCACACTATGCGGTGGTCTTAAAGATGTGTGGGCTGGGATAAATGCTCACCAATTACCCCTCTGGCTTACTCGCTGCTTCTCCCGATGAGGCGTATCTTCTGGGTCTTCAAATCCAGTTTCAAGGTCAGCTTCCCAGTCGAAGTAGCAAGGCTCTCTGGTGTTTCTTCTCTCCATCCCAAGCGGAGTGTTCAGTCCTTGTGCGTTGCAAGCAGGCGTAGAAGAGGGGAGAGAGCGAGATGGCAGCCAAAACTGCCTCTCTTATACTTGCAAAAATGCTCATTTTCGTGCCAAAAATCCAATTGTCCTTCCCCTGAAGCAAAAGCAAAATCAAGTCTCTGGCTTGTTCCTTTGTCAACTGGGCTGTACCTCGATGGGTGGCTCTGATGAGTCTGTGGTCAAATAGCTTTCCTTTGTCTTTCGATGGCCTGAAACCCCGGTCACTTTACTTAATGTCTCACTGATGAGTTCCCATTCCATGACAAAAGGCGCCCATCAACCATGATGTTCCTTCTTTCAGCCATTCCCATTCCCGCCCAGCTGATGTGCATTTAGACCTGCCCCAGGTCAGTGCTGTTCTCTCTGCAGTAACACAAAATGTGTCCAAGCAATGTCCAAAAGTTTAAGTTTTTGCTGTCGATGTTTTCGCCGAATCTTACAGTCGCCCCTATGATATTTCAAGAATCCTTCTGGAATATCAAACGTCCACTGGTGAAAACACATCATGGTCCAACCAACCCTATATACTTTACTTCTAACACCCCGAATACATCCCTTAAAATAAAACACAAAACACATTTGTACAACATATTTAGAGAGAAAAACATTCAGGTTCAACCTTTAACCAAGGCCTCCCACCGACTTTGGAGCGCCTTGCCTCGTCTTTTGCAAGCCAGCCGCAACAAATACATTACAATGAGAAATCGTACAATTACAAGAGTGTGCGAGCAAATCCGGACCCACGGAGAAACTTCGACATTCAAACCAAGCTCCCACCAGGGCGGGGAATTTATTCCTTTAATTTCCTCCCCTGTTTTCCGGTTTGACTGTTCCAATGTAAAATAATGTTTCTGCGAGAGCTCACGTTGTGAGGTGTTCGGGCAGAAAAGGAATCTGATATCCGAACTGTGTAACGTACTGCTGCAGATTATGGGTTGTATCGTTCAAGCTCGTCCTGATGCAGTATGTCCCGTTGCCCGCATGTGCTACCTGAGGTGGAACGTGGCTCTGGACCATCACCTCCATGGTGCAATTAATAGGCTTTACACTCTCTGATTCAAACCTGCACTCTGGCCGATCGAATGCGTTCAATTGCTGGGGACACAATATGGCGTGTGCGCCCCTGCTCTGGCACCCCTTGAGGTCAGTGCCGGTCACTTTATCGCAAACAGTGGGGCCCCCCCTCCTGTAAGATGCCAATGTTCTTCACTCTGTATACCAGCGATGGCTGTGGTGTCCCGCCCATCACCGGCATACGCAACACAATCCCCATAACTGAATGGTTGGACCGACTACAATCCACTGGGACTGGGTAGGCTTCGGAAGCTAAACGGAGATAACGTGGTCTCATCGAATTATGATACGGGCTGAGCGCTGCGAGGTGCTGGCTGCTGACCCATGTTGGGATGCGACCTGGCCGGAGGTCCTCCAAATTACTGCGTTCCTCGCCTAGCAACCAGGCACTGTACAACAACACGCACACTTCATTCATGGCTGCCTGTACCGAGGCATTCCTATCCTCCCATATTAATTCATTAACCATTTTAGCATGTATTATGTTCCTAACACAGATGAGACTGCACACAGGGAGGTTAAAGTAACAGTGACCTCAGTATTTATTAAGACACTCCAGAGTGAGGAACAGGCCTTAGAGGCCGGCTTATATACAATGCTCCCAAGGGATGCTGGGATCCCTTGGGATTTTAGTGGATGCGCTCTCTAGTGGCGGAACATGGGAGTGCATGCTTTACAGATACACAATATCACTCCCCATCAAAGTCAAAGTGAAAACTATTTACAAGGTGAGGCGGTCGGGAGCCTTTCTTTCCCTGGTGGACCGCCTCGGTGCAAATGTCTGTTCTGGTGTGTTGGCTGTGCCCTCGCTGGGCTGGTGTGTTGTTGGCCCTGCAGGGCTGCTGGGTGAGCCTGGCCTTGCTGGGCTGTTGGGCGTGATGGGTTCAATTTCTTGGTCCTCAGTGGTGTCGTTGATCCTTTGGGTGTGTGTTGTGGGCTCGAAAAAGGTGGTGTCTGCTGTGAGTTGTTCAGGGCAGTCTGTGAACCGCAGCCTCGTTTGGACCAGGTGCTTTCTGCAAATTTGTCCATTGTCTAGTTTGACTACAAACACCCTACTTCCTTCTTTAGCTATCACCATGCCCGTGATCCACTTGGGACCATGTCCATAGTTTAGCACATACACAGGGTCATTCAGATCAATTTCCCGTGACACAATGGCGCGACCATCGTTTACATTTTGTTGGTGCCGCCTGCTCTCTACCTGATCATGCAGGTTGGGCTGAACCAGCGAGAGTCTGGTTTTAAGTGTCCTTTTCATGAGTAGCTCAGCCGGGGGCACCCCTGTGAGCGAGTAGGGTCTCGTGCGGTAGCTAAGCAGTACTCGGGACAGGCGGGTTTGGAGTGAGCCTTCTGTGACTTGTTTAAGGCTCTGTTTGATTGTTTGTACTGCCTGCTCTGCCTGCCCATTGGAGACTGGTTTAAACGGGGCTGAGGTGACATGTTTGATCCCATTGTGGGTCATGAATTCTTTAAGTTCAGCACTGGTGAAACATGGCCCGTTGTCACTGACCAGTCTGTCAGGCAGGCCGTGGGTGGCAAACATGGCCCTCAGGCTTTCAATGGTGGCGGTGGCGGTGCTTCTCGACATTATTTCACATTCAATCCATTTTGAAAAAGCACCCACCAACACCAGGAACATTTTACTGAGAAACGGGCCCGCATAGTCGACATGGATCCTCGACCATGGTCTGGTGGGCCAGGACCACAAATTTAGTGATGCCCCTCTGGGCACGTTGCTCAACTGAGCACACACGCTGCATTGCCGTACACAGGACTCTAAGTCAGAGTCGATACCGGGACACCACACATGAGATCTGGCTATCGCTTTCATCATTACTATACCCAGGTGTGTGCTGTGGAGATCCGAGATGATCGTCTCCCTGCCCTTTTTGGGTAGCACTACGCGGTTACCCCACAACAGGCAGTCTGCCTGAATGGACAGCTCGTCCTTTCGCCGCTGGAACGGCTTGATTAGCTCTTGCATTTCAACGGGGATGCTGGTCCAGCTCCCATGCAGTACACAGTTTTTTATTAGGGACAGTAGAGGATCTTGGCTAGTCCAAGTCCTAATCTGGCGGGCCATGACAGGTGATTTATCATTTTCAAACGCTTCCATGACCATCAACCAGTCAACGGGCTGCGCCACCATCAACAAGTTTGCAGGCTGCGCCATTTCTAACCCCATGGTGAGCAATGGTAGCCGACTGAGAGCATCCGCACAGTTCTCGGTGCCTGGCCTGTGGCAGATGATATAGTTATACGCTGATAATGCGAGTACCCACCTTTGTATGCGGGCTGAGGCATTAGTATTTATCCCCTTGTTTTCAGCGAACAGGGATATCAGTTTCCAGCTCAAATTTGAGGCCAAACAGGTACTGATGCATTTTCTTTACCCCGAACATACACGCTAATGCCTCTTTCTCAATCATGCTGTAGACCCTCTCAGCCTTAGACAAGCTCCTAGAGGCATAGACGACAGGTTGCAACTTCCCCGCAACATTAGCTTGTTGTATTACACACCCGACTCCATACGACGACGCATCACATGCTAGCACAAGTCTTTCACACGGGTTATACAATACAAGCAGCTTGTTGGAGCATAAAATGTTTCTGGCTTTCTCACAAGCAATTATTTGTTTTTTTCCCCATACCCAGTTCTTACTTTTACGCAATAACACATGTAGGGGCTCGAAGAGGGTGCTTAACCCCGGTAGGAAGTTACCAAAATAGTTGAGGAGTCCCAGGATGGACCGCAGCTCCGTGATGTTCTGTGACCTGGGCGCATTCCTGATAGCCTCTGTCATGGCGTCTGTGGGCCGAATGCCGTCCGCCGCGATTTTGCTCCCCAAAAACTCCACTTCTGTTGCCATGAAGACGCATTTCGACCTCTTCAGCCGCAGCCCTACGCGATCCAGTCCCTGGAGGATCTCCTCCAGGTTTTGTAGGTGCTCGACAGTGTCCTGACCCGTGACCAATATGTCGTCCTGAAACACCACCGTGCATGGTACCGACTTGAGTAGGCTCTCCATATTTTCCTGGAAGATCCCTGCAGCCGACCGAATTCAAAACGGGCATCTGTTGTAGATGAACAGTCCCTTGTGCGTGTTGATGCAGGTGAGACCCTTCGAAGACTCCTCCAGCTCCTGCGTCATGTAGGCTGAAGTCAGGTCGAACTTGGTGAACGTCTTGCCTCCTGCCAGCGTCGCAAATAGGTCGTCTGCCACAGGTAGCGGGTACTGGTCCTGCAGCGAGAAACGATTAATAGTTACTTTATAATTGCCACAAATCCTGACCGTGCCATCACTTTTGAGTACTGGAACAATCGGGCTGGCCCACTCGCTGAATTCCACTTGGGAGATGATGCCCCCGCGTTGCAGCCTGTCCAGCTCAATTTCCACTCTCTCCCTCATCATGTGAGGTACCGCTCGCACCTTCTGGTGAATGGGCCATGCCTCTGGGACCAAGTGGATCCGCACCTTCACCCCGGAAAAGTTTCCAATGCCTGGCTCAAAAAGGGAAGGAAATTTGTTAAGAACCTGGATACATGAGGCCTCATCGACATGTGATAGCGCTCGGATGTCATCCCAGTTCCAGTGGATTTTGCCCAGCCAGCTCCTTCCAAGCAGTGTGGGGCCATCGCCCAGGACAATCCAGAGTGGCAGTTCGTGCACCGTGCCCTCGTAGGTGACCTTGACCATGGCGCTGCCCAGGACAGTGATGAGCTCGTTGGTGTGCGTTCTTAGTTTCGTGTGGATGGGGGTCAGGGCTGGGCTGAGTGCCTTGTTGCACCACAGTCTCTCAAACATCTTTTTACTCATGATGGATTGGCTAGCGCCAGTGTCCAGTTCCATGGCTACGGGTAAGCCATTCAATTTTACATTTAACATTATAGGTGGACATTTCGTCGAAGATTTGTGCACGCCTGAGTACTTCAGCATCTGCCTCCTCTCTCTGAGGCTCGAAATTGCTTTGATCCACCATGGACCGATCTTCCTTTGCCACGTGGTGGTTAGCAGGTTTTGCAGAGCTTGCAGCTCGTCTGCAAGCTCATTGGAGCTGCCCCATTGTTCCACAGCTCTTGCAAACATATCCTTTGAAGCGGCATGAATAGGCTGAATGGAAGCCTCCACAATGCCAACAAGGTGTGAATTGCTTTGCATTCATCCTTTGTTGCAGACTCTGAGTCATCTGGGTCACCTGAGGCCCGCTGGTAGTTGCAGACTCGTGGTTTCTGCCCTGTACATTTCTGTTCGCAAACACAGTTCCAGTTAATGAACATTGCTAGCACTTGTGTGCTGAGAGATTTGTTTGATGTTAACACTGGTGGACATAAACGCCTGTGCTATCGCAATGGCCTTACTGAGGGTCGGTGTCTCTACAGTCAAAAGTTTTCGTATGATGGTCTCATGGCCAATGCCCAGTACAAAAAAGTCTCTGACCATCTGCTCCAGGTAGCTATCAAACTCACATTGTCCTGCAAGTTGCCTTAGCTCGGCGACGTAGCTCGCCACTTCCTGACCTTCAGATCGCTGGAACGTGTAGAACTGTTATCTCGCCATCAGCACGCTCTCCCTCGGGTTAAGATGCTCCCGAACCAGTGTACACAGCTCCTCATGTGACTTATCTGTGGGTTTCACTGGAGCCAGAAGATTCTTCATGAGGTTGTAGGTCGGTGCCCCGCACACCGTGAGAAGGACCGCTCTCCTTTTTGCAGCGCTTCCTTCTCCGTCCATCTCGTTGGCTACAAAGTACTGGTCTAGCCATTCAACATAGGCTTCCCAGTCCTCACCCTCCGAGAACTTCTCCAGGATGCCCACAGTTTGCTGCATCTTTGCATTGGATTCGCATATTCGTTGCCAGTTATTGTGTTCCTAACACAAATGAGACTGCACACAGGGAGGTTAAAGTAACAGTGACCTCAGTGTTTATTAGGCATTCCAGAGTGAGGAACAGGCCTTAGGGACTGGCTTATATACAGTGCTCCCAAGGGATGCTGGGATCCCTTGGGACTTCAGAGGATGCACTCCCTGGTGGCAGAACATGGGAGTGCATGCTTTACAGATACACAACAGCATATGTCTGCAGCTCTGCGATGACCTCCTTTAAGTGAATAGTCATCGCCTGCTCCTCCTTTAGCTCCAACCCTACCACTTCGTTCCCTTCCCCCAGGATCTTCCACAGCTGGTCCTTTAAACCGCTAACCTGCATCTGCAGCTGCACGACGTCCATACTATTGATGAGAGATGTACCCGCGCTAAACACAGTAGCGATATCATTGAGCACTCCTTGCCTCTGCCTCCCCGGACCAATGTTATCGTATATTCCCATGTCGTACAATTTTTCCCGACTCACGTCCCCGTAACTGAGTTCAAAGAACTGGCGGAACATTTCTTTAATGAGGGCCTCATACAGCTGCTCAGTTTCTTTTGGACACCACTCGGGCAGATGTACCCTGGTTAAGTTTAAAATGACCGACGCGATCGCGTAATGCACCCCCTGGAATAAAACCTTCCCGGTCGGGACTAAAACTAAACCATTCCCTGGGCTTGGTGTGGTGGCGGGATACCCAACTTCTGTCGCCTGTACCAGTGCGGCTGTGGGCAGGGGCTTCCTCTTGTCTGCGACAAGCGCCGTGGAATTTATTGTGTTGGGAGAGTCTGGGATCACGCAGGAGACCAAACTCTGATCCCATCTGATCCCAGCCCCGGCGTCCTGCCATTGCTGCGAAAAGTCAATCGACACACCCGCTGGGCAGATCCAGTCTGACCCATACGCACATAAATTCCCTGTTCCTCCTTCCACCACTTGTCCCAGCACACTTCCACTCCCCCCTGTGGTCCCCGTAATTTGTCGGTACGTATCGTTCCCTCGTCTCTCCCAGTCCGGGTCTGGTTCCCTGTGTCCTGACTCAATTTCCTGAACCACCACCACCGTCCCTGGGGAATGTGTCCCTTGCACTTCAAACATACGTGCTTACCCTCAGTCACCCAACCCGTGTGGCTGTGATCTTCAGTCTGGGACACGGTATGGAAGCCTGTCCGTACGTGAATCCGGCGTGGCTGGATATTTTGTCGAATTCAAACCCAGCCACCCTGGCCACCTTCCCTTGTGGAAGTCGGCTGCCATCCCGTCCGTGTCCCCTGTCCTACCCCCCTGTGTCACGTGAGTCCGTTTCCCCCAGTACATCTGTAGAGGAAGGACAACTCGGTGTCTCCTCTCCTGCTGTGCCCCGTTCTGGCCAACATCCAAATTATGCTCAGTCTCAGGGCTGTCTCCATTCCGTCCTCGGCTTCCTGCAAAACAAAACTAACAAGCACCTTGCTGTGAGAGGGTCTACCTCCACAGGTCTGGCTTCATTACAACTGGCCAAATCACTTTGAAAGAAAACTATGTACAATACCACCCGTGCCACCGGGTGGCCCCGCTAGTGCGCCTCGTGCCTGGGCTTTTTACGGCTCCTGGTCGGTGTGTAACGAGGCATCCACGGTGCCCTTGGCCGTGGGATCCTGTTGTTCCTTCTTACAGCCCCCACCATGGGATCCTCACTGTCCCAAACTATGGGAGGAAGACCCGCATCCACCATGCTGTTTACAGCGTCTTGGTGTTTCTTTCCTCTCCTCACCCTTTCCCCCGGGTTAAACAACTTACACTGGTTCACGTGGAACCACTTTGTGCGCCTTGGAAGTTTAACCGTGTAAACCGTGGGGCTTGCCTTATCCACTATACTGTAAGGTCCCATATACAGTGGTTCAAACGTCCCTACGCGAGCATAGTTTCGGACCATCACCTGGTCTCCTACAATCCACTTGTGCGTTCTCTGGGGCTCGAGCAGCAACCGATTACTCCGGTGCTGCTTCCCCATATTACTGGCTGCCTGCCAATGAATCTGCTTCAACCTCTCGTTCTCGTACAGATTCTTGACAAACTTATCCCGGTTTACTTTCCGCACTTGACTTTCGGTGAGAACCGGCGCCAGAACATGAGTGGGCATGCGCATGAGCTCATGCAGGGAATACCCTGTGCTCCTGGAGAGGCTGGATCAGACTCCCATCAAAACAAACGGCAGGACCTCATTCCACTTTTTTGGGGACGACCCCCAATGACTGTGGGTTGTGAGCCACATGCCATTTACCCGTGACATGTTTGATCCCATTGCGGGTCATAAATTCTTTGAATTCAGCACTGGTAAAGCACGGCCCATTGTCGTTGACTAGGACATCAGGCAAGCCGTGCGTGGCAAACATGGCTCCTAGGCTTTCAATGGTGTCCGTGGATGTGCTTACAGACATTATTGCACATTCAATCTATTTTGGGTAAGCGTCCACAACAACCAAAAACATTTTGCCTAGGAATGGGCCCACATAGTCTACATGGATCCTCAACCACGGTTTGGATGGCCATGACCACAAACTTAGCGGTGCCTCTCTGGGTGCATTGCTCAACTGAGAGCAAGTGTTACACTGGCGCACACATGACTCTAAATCTGAGTCGATGCCAGGCCACCACACGTGGGATCTGGCTATGGCTTTCATCATTACGATGCCTGGGTGGTGTTGTGCAGTTCGCAAATAAATGAGTCTCTGCCTTTCTCGGGCAAGACTACGCGATTGCCCCACAAAAGACAGTCCGCCTGCTCATCTTTGCGTCTGTGGAATAGCTTAATCGCTTCCTGCATCTCCACTGGGTCACTGGACCAGCTCCCATGGAGGACACAGTTTTTTACCAAGGATAGTAAAGGATCCTGGCTGGTCCAGGTCATGATCTGGCGGGCCGTAAGGGGGGATTTCACGTTCTCAAATGCCTCAATGACCATGAGCAAGTCCGCTGGCTGTGCCATGGTAGGCAATGGTAGCCGACTGAGAGCATCTGCGCAGTTCTCTGTGCCCGGTCTGTGGTTGATTACATAGTTGTATGCCGACAGCGTGAGCGCCCATCTTTGGATGCGGGCAGAGGCATTGGTGTTAATCCCTTTGCTCTCCGAGAATAGCGATATAAGCGGCTTGTGATCAGTTTCAAGCTCGAACTTGAGGCCAAATAAGTACTAGTGCATTTTTTTCACCCCGTAAACGCACGCCAGAGCCTCTTTTTTAACCATGCTGTAGGCCCCTTCGACCTTGGACGAACTCCTGGATGCATACGCAACTGGTTGCAAAATTCCCAATTCATTAGCCTGTTGTAACACACCCGACCCCGTGAGATGACGCATCGCAAGCTGACACCAATTGTTTACATGGGTTATACAGGACAAGCAGTTTGTTAGAACACAATAAGTTTCTGGCTTTCTTAAAGGCAGCCTCTTGTGAATTCCCCCATACCCAGTCATCTCCCTGGCGCAATAGCACATGTAGGGGTTCTAGCAGGGTGCTTAACACAGGTAGGAAATTACTGAAGTAGTTAAGGAGTCCCAGGAACGACCGCAGCTCCATCACGTTCTGTGGTCGTGGCGCGTTCTTGATGGCCTCCGTCTTGGCGTCGGTGGGTCTGATGCCGTCTGCAACAATTCTCCATCCTAAGAATTCGACGTTCTTTGCCAGGAAAACACACTTCCAGCGTTTCAATCTGAGCCCCACGCAATCCAACCGACTAAGAACCTCCTCCATGTGCTCCATGGTGTCCCGACCTGTAAACAATATGTCGTCCTGGAAGACCACTGTGCAAGGAACGGACTTTAGCATGTTCCGCTGGAAGATCGCTACGGCCAACCGAATCCCAAACGGGCACCGTTTGTAGATAAACAGACCTTTTTGAGTGTTGATGCAAGTGAGGCCTTTCGAAGACTCCTCCAGCTCCTGTGTCATGTAGGCCGAGGTCAGGTCCAGCTTGGCGAACGTTTTCCCTCCACTAGGGTCACGAATAGGCCGTATGCCTTGGGTAGCGGGTACAGGTCCTGCAACGAAAAACGGTTCATCGTTACTTTATAGTCCCTGCAAATTCTAACCGTACCATCCTCCTTGAGTACCGGAATAATCGGACGAGCCCAGTCATTGAATTTCACCGGCACGACGATGCCTTCATGTTGCAACCTGTCCAGCTCGATTTCCACTTTTTCACGCATCATGTACGGTACGGCCCGAGCCTTGTAGTGGATGGATCATGTACCGGGAACCAAATGGATCTGCACTTTTTCCCCCTGGAAGCTTCCAATGCCTGGCTCGAATAACGAAGGGAACTTGCTTGGTACCTGGGTACATGCGGTGTTGCCGACAGACGAAAGCGCTCGGATGTCGTCCCAGTTCCAACGGATTTTCCACAGCCAGCTTCTGCCAAACAACGTGGGGCCATCCCCTGGCACAATCCACAGCAGAAGTTCGTGTACTGCTCCATCATAGGAGACTTTGACTTCAGCACTGATAATTACAGGGATTAGTTCCTTTGTGTAAGTCCTTAGTTTGGTGTGAATGGGGCTGAGCTTGGGCCTGTGTGCCTTCTTCCCCCACAGCCTGTCGAAGGCCGTTTTATACATTATGGACTGAGTTGCACCCGTGTCCAGCTCCATAGATACCGGAATACCGTTCAGTTCAACTTTCAACATCATTGGTGGGCATTTCGTCGTGAACGTGTGTACCCCGTACACCTCTGCCTCTTCAGTACGAGTTTCCAATTCCGTCTAATCCACTGTGGATCAATCTTCCTCTGCGACGTGGTGGTTTGCAGGGTTTGCAGGGTTTGCAGCTCGCCTGCACATTCGTTGGATGTGTTCCATTGTTCTGCAGCCATTGCACGCATAGTGCTTAAAACGGCATTGATGGGGCCAATGATCACCCCCGCAGCGCTAACAGGGTATTAATTGCCTCGCAATAACAGATGATGGCGGTCTCTGGGTCAATTGATGTCAGGCCACAGCAGCCGGCGTGTACGTTCTGCCCTGTACATTTCTGCTCAAAACCGACGTCACTTTATATTCAGTACTGGCCGAAACTTCTTTGTTCTGTGAAATCTGCTTGGTGTTGTCGCTGGTGGACATAAATGCCTGAGCTATTGTTATGGCTTTACTCAGACTCCTAGTTTCTACAGTCAACAGTTTGCGAAGGATTGTCTCATGTCCGATGCCCAGTACAAAAAAAGTCTCTGAGTATTTGTTCTAGGAATCCCTCAAACTCACAATGTCCTGCAAGGCGCCCTCGTTCGGCGACATAACTCGCCACTTCCTGGTCCTCCGATCGTTGACACGTGCAGAACCGACATCTCACCATCTCAAAACGCTTTCCTTAGGATTTAGATGCTCCCGGACCAGCATGCACTATTCTTCGTAGGATTTCTCTGTTGGTTTTGCTGGGGCCAGGAGATTCTTCATGAGGCCATAGGTTGTTGCCCCACAGACAGATAGGAGGATCGTCCTTCGTTTGGTCGCATTCACATCCCCTTCCAGCTTGTTGGCCACGAATTATTGGTCAAGTCTCTCCACGAAGGCCTCCCAATCAACCCCCTCTGAAAACTTCTCCAGGATGCCGACTGTTCTTTGCATTTTTGCGCGATTGTTCATTACCTCGTCGCCAATTGTTACACTCATAATAAATGGTCAGACTGAGTACTGTGTGTAATGAGCAAGTGTGATCTTAGCTCTTTTATTAAGGTTCCAGAGTGCAGGTACCTCATGGGTGGCCTGCTTATATACTGTGCTCCCAAGGGATGCTGGGATCCCATTAGGACTCCAACGGGTAGGCCCTCTGGTACACAGGTGTGATGCAGGTTACAAGGGGTTAAATACATAGCACTTCCCTTACCAAAATCCTTGCCTTCACCAACGCTGTGGCTGATCGGCAAGAGAAGGTTTCCACCCACTTGGACATCACGTCTACTAGGACCAAACAGTACTTGGAACCCCCCTTTGTGGTGGGCAATGCCCCAATGTAATCGACCTGTACCGACTGCCATGGTCCCATTTCCCTTCTCGTGTGCCCCAAGGGAACCTTCCTACGTTGCGGATCAGGGTTGTTCGCTGCGCACACCAGACATCACAGACATCCTCCCTCAGTTGCGGCCACCACCCTGCCTGTTCTACTCTTTGCAGGTAGTCTCCGGCCCTGGGTGTCCCGCTCCTGGGTCCCTGTGGGCCAACTGGAGGAAGTCCCTCTGGTGCACCTCAGGAACACTGCACCGATCCCCCATAAAGAGCACCCCCTCCTTTACGATGATGTCCGCCACCCCGAATGGACTTTCTACCTTCTCACCCTTAGCCAGCTGCTCCAGGACGACCTTGAGGATGGGATCCTGTGCCTGGACTTGCCTCAAAACCGGAGCCAATGCTACGCCTGCACTCCCTGGTGTCCCCCCTTTGTCCGAGATCACTGCTACTGGGCCGGAACCCCAAAAATTCCTTCCCTGGCTCCCTCCTTTGCTAACTTGTCTGCCCTTTGGTTGCCTTCCCCTCTGGGCTCTGTCTTAGAGTGAGCCTTTACTTTGTGGATGTAATGACTTCCCGAGGCCTCTAAGACCTTTCTCAGCAATGGTGCTGTTGCTAAGGGCTTCCCGTCTACAGATGTGAAACTGCGACGAGCTCAGATGACCAAGTATTCGGTACATGAATTGCACGTAAACATGGAATCTGAGCAGATGGTGTATGGCGCCGGGAACTCGTCGGCGTGGGTAACGACGTACACCACTGCCGAAAGTTTGGCGTGCTGGTCGCTCAGGATGCTCGGGAGTTTAATAGCCCTTGCTATCCCAGCCATAGGGTCATACATCTCGCACCTGGTGAAACGCTCTTCATTCACTACCGAAGTAGACCCGTCGACGTAGATCTCATGGCTCGTTGGGTGTAACCCGGCCCGGAATCCTACGTCCACGTCTCATACCCCTTCCACCGTACACTTGTGGGCCATCCCTGGATAGATCATGTTGGCAGCCAACTTGGGCTCACTCAGACCTTGCACTCTCAGGTGCATTTGTGAGAGCAATAAAGTCCAGCGGACAATGCGAGCACTGCTCACCATGCCGTCCTTTATCCTCCCATCTAATAACATCTGAGTGGAGGTATGGTGAGTTAATAGAACGATCAGGGCTGATCCCGTAAAGAGCTGTGAGCATTTTACGGCCCAATTCATGGCTAGGCGATGGCTCTTGCAATTGGAATATCCGAATATCCCCGTTCTACATCCGTCAGGACACTTGACGAGTACACTACGGGCCTCAGTTTGCCGTGCCGCTCCTGGAGCAGCACCGCGCTCAAACTGTCCTCCGCTGGCTGCTCCTTCCAAAAAGATGCCCTCCCCACCATTAATCGCCCCTAATTCGGGTGCCATTTGCAGGTCTCCCTTGAGGCGATTAAACGCTGCCGTGCAGTCCTCATCCCACTCCCATCCGACTCCCTTGCGGAGGAGCCAAAACAGAGGGGCTGCCGTGGTGGCACAATCCTCAATTAAATTCTTCCAGTACCCCATGAGCCCCAGGAAAGATCTCACCCCCATCACGGTTGTGGGGGCTGGTAACTCCTGTACCGCCTTCCGTTTGGCCTTGTCTATAGCCCTTTCCCCAGCCCTCACAGTCAGCCCGAGGAATTTTACTTCCCTTTTACCGATCTGAGCTTTGTTAGAATTGACCTTGAACCCTGTCTCTCTCAGCAGCTCCAGCAGCTCAGCCAGCAGCGGACCATGCTCCTCCCCCTCATTGGAGAACATAAGCAAATCGTCCACATACTGCACCAACTGCTGGGGTCTGCTGAAACTCTTTAAGGCGTCTGCCATACACTGGTGGAATATGGAGGGGCTGTTATGAAATCCCAGGGGAAGGCATGTCCATGTGTACTGCTGTCCTTTAAAAGTGAAGGCAAACTTGTACTGGTCTTCCCGTTTCAGGGGAATCAACCAAAATCCATTTGAAATGTGCAGCACCCTAAATGTGGTTGCGGTTGCTGGAATACTCCCTATCAGATCAGCTACGGCCGTGACTGTGGGCGTGCAGGCTGGGATGTTTGTGTTGAGCACCCGATAGTCCACGGTGGCTCTCCACGACTGGTCCGGTTTCCTAACCGGCCAAAGTGGTGAGTTCACGTGTGTGGCTATGGACCTCAACATTTCCTGTACTACCAGGGATCCCAGTGTCGTCTCCAAGTCAGCCTCTGCCACTCTGGGAAACCACTGCTTCTGTGGCCATGGCATGGGGTCCTCCTGTGCTCTGACTTCCACCCCCGTCACCCTATCACAATCGTGCTTGTATGTGGCTAATGATGCGAGGTTGTCCTGCACGTACGCCTGGTACTGGCTGGGGTAGTATTGACCAATTGCTCTAGGTTGTAACTTCACTTCGGCTTCATGGTACACATGTTGCCTTTTCCTTCCCCTTTCCTTGGGATCACTACAGCTTCTTTCTCCTTATCGGAACCCACTGCTCCCTAAAGGCAGTGATTCCTCAAATCCACTATAATCCTGTAGGCTAACATAAAGTCGGCCCCTAGGACTCCTGACCCAGGCTGTTCCCACTCTATTAGGATGCATTCCCACCTAGTGTGGAGGGATCCTAACTCTATGGCTAACGGCCTGGACATTGCCCCCGCCTGCTCGTTCCCGGTGAACCCCATGAGACTGAATGGAACTTTGCTGGACCAGGGTGAATCAGTCAGGTTACTCACATGTATCACTGTGCTCGAAGCCCCCATGTCCACCAAGTACTTCCCCTCTACTTCTCCACCCCCATCCTCACGCATGGTGTACTCCACTCATCGTACGTGATCGAACACAGGTACTCAGGCTGGGTACGCACTAGTCAGGGTGTTGGGATTACCGAGCGGTGGGGATTTCCCTGCTCACGGCAGTGTCTACCCTTCCCTGCTCTGGCACAAAAACTGTCCGAAGGGCGGCCACCAGAAAATCAAATTGTTCCGCGATCGATCCCTTCGCCTCAACAGGTTTCGTCTTAGGCACTGGAGGATCCCCTTTGCCTTGCTCCCTCCTCGGGGCCGGGCAGTCTTTCCTCCAGTGTCCCGTCTTCCCACGCCCAATAAATGTCCTAGCCTTCCCTGCACTAACCCCTTCCTGACGCCGGTCCTTTTTACTAGCCTCACTAGCCTTCACCTTACCCTTACTTGGTTTGACCTCCTCCTCTGAGCCGGTTTTAAAAGCCAGGCTCATGTGATGGAGCACTCTGGCCTCTGTATTCGCGAGGTCCTCGGAGTCAAACCAGGCCAACGCTTTTACTCTTATTCATGGCAAACTCTTTGCCACAAGGGTCCTGAGCCAATGGTTTCTTGCCCCCCTCTGCAACTGTGATCTGTCGAGCACCCCACTCGTGGCCATTTTATAAATGGGCCAGAGCCTGTTCGCGAATGCCTGAGGTGCTTCCCCTACGAGCTGCAGTGTCCTCTCTACTCTAGAGAACAGACTACCCCAGGTGTGACCTATGGCTCTTAGGATTTCCTGCTTTAAACCGACTGTGATCCTCCATCCCCGTTTCGTCTCGGTGGACAGGGCCTGATACAGTTTCCCCTCCAGGGAAAACAGCAACAGTTTGTGAGCCTCGGCCTCACCCATTAATACCCCCAATCAGGACCACCTCGGTGAAGTGAACTGAGGGGTCCCCTTCTTTCTTTAACTTGGGCAGCCCTGAGATCATATTCTGCAGCTGCGGGGTGGTGAACGGAACCACAAAATCGCTTTGCAGCGCGCCCTGACCCACGCCGTCTACAGGCAGGCCGGATTTCTGCTGCCGTACGGGACACATCGGTCCTTTTGACGCTTCAAGCGGTCGTCGGGTGTCCCTACCCTGCCCCCAATCCTCACTATCTTCTCCTTCCTCTTCCCAGTCCATCCGAGCTTCCCCCGAGGCCAACAAGCAAACCATGCTTTGGCAAGAACTTGAGTCAAGCTTTGGATTTTTTCTTGGCAGGGCCCGTGATTCCCACTCTCAAACCCCCTACTGCTAGCTACCCTGTAAGCTGTCTTAATATCTCTCAGTTGCCCCTCCAGCCCGTCAACTTTACCCGTTAAGCGAGCATTCTCCTCCTGTATAGCCTGCTCATTGAACTTGGCCTCGGTGACCTGGCATTGCAGGTACTCTCCGGTGTTACGGGAGGTTTCCTCCTCAATACGCCTTTCCTGCCTCTCCTCGCGCAACTCATCCACTAATCTGTTCCCCACTGTTGCCCTTGTGGCTGACTGCTCCTCTGACTCTTGGAGCTCTGCCTTAAGCTTACCAACCTGCTCCCTGAGCAGCTGGACTTGCTTCTGCAAATACAGGAACCATATGGCCTTTTCTTTTGCGTTTTTGTGCTCCTTACTCCCCGTCCACTCTGCAGCTCTGTCCTCAGAACTCTCAGTCCGCAACAAGTCTAATACCCACTGCTTTATGTTACATTAACTTTTCCGAATACATACGAGGAAATCCTATTGCCGACCTCGTGACCTTGAGATATTCCATGACTGTCTGTTCACTCAAACCGGTGTCCTGCCCGCGGTCACCAGATTCTGTAAGTGGCTTTGCCCCTGGTGGTTTTGAATCACCCCTCTTACAATTATTCTAAACACTGGAATTAGAACAAAAGAACATAAGAACATAAGAAATAGGAACAGGAGTAGGCCATACGGCCCTTCGAGCCTGCTCCGCCATTCAATAAGATCATGGCTGATCTGATCATGGACTCAGCTCCACTTCCCTGCCTGCTCCCCATAACCCCTTATCCCCATATCGTTTAAGAAACTGTCTATTTCTGGCTTAAATTTATTCAATGCCCCAACTTCTACAGCTCTCTGAGGCAGCAAATTCCATAGATTTACAACCCTCTGAGAGAAGAAATTCCTCTTCATCTCAGTTTTAAATGAGCGGCCCCTTATTCTAAGATTATGCCTCCTAGTTCTAGTCTCCCCCATCAGTGGCAACATCCTCTCTGCATCCACTTTGTCAAGCCCCCTCATAATCTTATGGCCCCAAGTTTCCACACGATAAAAAACGGGCGCCGCTCCGAGCTGGGCGCCCATTTTTCGCGCCGAAAACGGCGCCGGAAAAAAAACGCGCGATTCTGGAGCGCCCTGCAGCTCCATGTCTGCTTGCCGCGGCGCCGAGGGGGGGGAACCTACCACTTGCGGCAATTTTGTAAGTGGGAGGGGGCGGGTACCATTTAAATGAGTTTTTTTCCTGCCGGCAACCCTGCGCGTGCGCGTTGGAGCGTTCGCGCACGCGCAGTGTGAAGGAAACATTGGCACTTGGCCATTTTTGTAGTTCTTTGTAGCTGTTTAATTTTTGAACATTTTTTAATAAAAGCACATTGCCATCAGCACATCAGCACTGAGGCTTCTTGCAGCAGTGAGAAGGCTGCAGGAAGCCTCAGAAAGTTGAGGCAGTCGTTTACCGACAGTCTCCCCCCCCCCCCCCGCCGTCGGGAAATGGCTGCTCAACTTGTGAGGCTTGCTGCAGCCTTCTCACTGTCTCCTTCCCCCCCCACCCGCCGTCTGGAACGGCTTCCTCCCCCCCCCCCCCGCGGGAACGAACGGCTTCCTCCTCCCCCCCCCCCCCCGCGGGAACGAACGGCTTCCTCCTCCCCCCCCCCCCGCGGGAACGAACGGCTTCCTCCTCCCCCCCCCCCCCGCGGGAACGAACAGCTTCCTCCTCCCCCCCCCCCCCCGCGGGAACGAACGGCTTCCTCCTCCCCCCCCCCCCGCGGGAACGAACGGCTTCCTCCTCCCCCCCCCCCCGCGGGAACGAACGGCTTCCTCCTCCCCCCCCCCCCCCGCGGGAACGAACGGCTTCCTCCTCCCCCCCCCCCCCCGCGGGAACGAACGGCTTCCTCCTCCCCCCCCCCCCGCGGGAACGAACGGCTTCCTCCTCTCCCCCCCCCCCGCGGGAACGAACGGCTTCCTCCTCCCCCCCCCCCCCCCGCGGGAACGAACGGCTTCCTCCTCCCCCCCCCCCCCGCGGGAACGAACGGCTTCCTCCTCCCCTCCCCCCCCGCGGGAACGAACGGCTTCCTCCTCCCCCCCCCCCCCCGCGGGAACGAACGGCTTCCTCCTCCCCCCCCCCCCGCGGGAACGAACGGCTTCCTCCTCCCCCCCCCCCCCGCGGGAACGAACGGCTTCCTCCTCCCCCCCCCCCCCCGCGGGAACGAACGGCTTCCTCCTCCCCCCCCCCCCCGCGGGAACGAACAGCTTCATCCTCCTCCCCCCCCCGCGGGAACGGCTGCCTCAACTTGTGAGGCTTGCTGCAGAATTCTCCCTGGCTGAAGCACTTTCACACAGGTAGGAAGATGGTTTATTTAATCTTTTCTTTGCTTATAAATGTTTATTCAGGTTGGATTTATTTGTATAATATTTGTATAAGTATAAATAAGGATTTATTATAGAATTTAGTGACTTCCCTTCCCCCCCCCTCCCCCCCCCACCTCATTCTGGACGCCTAATTTGTAACCTGCGCCTGATTTTTTAATGTGTAGACAAGGTTTTTTCAGTTCTACAAAAATCTTCACTTGCTCCATTCTAAGTTAGTTTGGAGTACGTTTTCACTGTGGAAACTTTGAAATCAGGCGTCAGTGGCCGGACACGCCCCCTTTTGAAGAAAAAATTCTGTTCCAAAGTGAAACTGTTCTAACTGACGAGAACTGCAGAAAATAAAATGTGGAGAATTGCGATTTCTAAGATAGTCCGTTCTCCACCAGTTGCTCCTAAAAATCAGGCGCAAATCATGTGGAAACTTGGACCCTATATGTTTCTTCTGAATTCCAATGAGTAAAGGCCCAACCTACTCAACCTTTCCTCATAAGTCAGCCCCCTCATCCCCGGAATCAACCTAGTGAACCTTCTCTGAACTTCCTCCAAAGCAAGTATACCCTTTCGTAAATATGGAAACCAAATCTGCACACAGTATTCCAGGTGTGGCCTCACCAATACCTTGTGTAGCTGTAGCAAGACTTCCCTGCTTTTATACTCCATCCCCTTTGCTATAAAGGCCAAGATACCAGTGGCCTTCCTGATCACTTGCCTTACCTGCATACTATCTGTTATGTATGTAACGTTTGTGTTTCATGCACAAGTACTCTCAGGTCCCGCTGTACTGTGGCACTTTGCAATCTTTCTCCATTTAAATAATGGGCCTGAAATTCCGATCGAGGTCTTCCCGTGGGCAAACTAAAGAAAAAAGGTAAAAAAACTGCACACTTACCTGTTGCCGCTGCGCCCACTCGAACTTCCAAGCCTGAGGCCTTCACTCCTATGCATCGGAACGCGTGCACGTCAGGACGTGCGCAGGGCTGGAGCTGCAGTCACATGGCTCTGGGCAGCCAATCAAGGCACAGTATTTTCTCATTTAAAATAATGGGAACTCCATAATTTGGAGTTCCCATTATTATGAATGAGAAAATCCCCCCAAACACACCAAAAATCAATAAAAAATAGAAAAATACACGACATATTTAAGAACCATTTAAATTAAAGTTCTTATAAAAAATAATATTTTACCGACTTTTTTTAAAGATGCCTTAAAATAAACTTACCGTAGTGGCGAGGGTTTTTAACAATAAAGAATGTTTTCATATGTGTTTATTTAATTTAATTTTAATGTTTTTATGTATTTTTAAACACTTGCACCTGTAAAAGTAGGCTATACGCCTGCTTTTTCAGGTGCAAAATTTTAAAGGACATTTGCAGGGCAAGATATTCATAAATATCGGAAATCTTGCCCTGCAAGTGTCCTCGCTCCCGATATGCACGAGATCTGTCAAGTCAGAAACTTGACAGATCGGAAAAGCCGGTTTTCAGCGCATGCGCATTGCAGACTGAAACCCGGCTTTTCCGATGCCTTCCTGGGTCCGTAGGAACTTCGTACAGACCCGGGACATCGGAATTTTAGGGCCATTAACTTGCTCTTTGATTTTTTTCTGACAAAGTGCACTTTACAACATTATACTCAATCTGCCAAATTTTTGCCCACTCACTTAGCCTATCTATGTCCTTTTGCAGATTTTTTTGTGTCCTCTTCATACATTGCTTTTCCTCCCATCTTTGTATCATCAGCAAATTTGGCTACGTTACACTCAGTCCCTTCTTCCAAGTCGTTAATATAGATTGTAACTAGTTGGGGTCCCAGCACTGATCCCTGCAACATCCCACTAGTTACTGATTGCCAACCAGAGAATGAACCATTTATCCCGACTCTCTGTTCTCTGTTCGTTAGCCAATCCTCTATCCATGCTAATATATTACCCCCAATCTCGTGAACTTTTATCTTGTGCAGTAACCTTTTATGTGGCACCTTGTCAAATGCCTTCTGGAAGTCCAAATACACCACATCCACTGGTTCCCCTTTATTCACCATGTTCATTACATCCTCAAAGAACTCCAGCAAATTTGTCAAACATGACTTCCCCTTCATAACTCCATGCTGACTCTGCCTGACCGAATTTTGCTTATCCAAATGTCCTGCTACAGCTTCTTTGATAATGGATTCCAACATTTTCCTAACCACAGATGTTAGGTTAACTTGTCTATAATTTCCTGCTTTTTGTCTGCCTCCTTTTTTAAATAGGGGCGTTACATTTGCAGTTTTCCAATCTGCTGGGGCCTCCCCAGAGTCAAGGGAATTTTGGTAAATTATAGTCGAGAACAGTAATATACAGTCACAGACAGATCTTTTCGGTCTCCACCATCACAATGCTTTTATTCAAGTTAAAACACACCTACACCCAGTAAAAGCACACCCTGGTAATACAAACAAACACAGTACAACACGCAATCTGGCCTGTCTAAACAGGCCCCTAATGCAAAGTACCCACGCAAAGTAAAACACCCCAGCTTGGATTCAAAATTGCACCACTGGATCTGTCCAACAGAATGTGCGTGCGCTTATGATCCTTGCGAGAAACCTCCCCACTGAAGCCCCTAAGGCTTGGTTGGGACAGACGACACCCTTTCACGCTATGCAGTGGTCTTAAAGATGTGTGGGCTGGGATAAATGCTCACCAATTACCCCTCTGGCTTACTCGCTGCTTCTCCCAATGAGGCGTATCTTCTGGGTCTTCAAGTCCAGTCTCAAAGTCAGCTTCCCAATCGAAGTAGCAAGGCTCTCTGGTGTTTCTTCTCTCCATCCCAGACAGAGTGCTCAGACCTTGTGCGTTGCAAGCAGGCATAGAAGAGGGGAGAGAGAGAGATGGCAGCCAAAACTGCCTCTCTTATACTTGCAAAAATGCTTCTTCTCATGCCAAAAATTCAACTGTCCTTCCCCTGAGGCAAAAGCAAAATCAAGTCTCTGGCTTGTTCCTTTGTCAACTGGATGTGTGGCTCTGATGAGTCTGTGTTCAAATAGCTTTCCTTTGTCTTTCGATGGCCTGAAACCCCGGTCACTTTACTTAATGTCTCACTGATGGGTTCCCATTCCATGACAAAAGGCGCCCATCAGCCATGATGTTCCTTCTTTCAGTCATTCTCATTCCCGCCCAGTTGATGTATAGTCAAGTTAAACATGTTTGGACCCGCCCCAGGTCAGTCCTGTCTGCTCTTTGCAGTAACAGAAAATGTGTCCAAGCAATGTCCAAAAGTTTAAGTTTTTGCTGTCAATGTTTTCACTGAATCTTACAGTGGTTTCCTTATTTGAAACTGTCCTGGCTGAGATTGTTATCTGAATGTAGCAAATGGGAAGATGCAGAATATTGCAGGTGATTACTTCTGAGTGACTAGAAGAGAGAGCTTGAGGTTTGAGTAGGATATTCAGTGTTTCGATCTCTGAAATCTAATCATAAATTCAAATTGTTTAAGTTATCAGAAAAGAGTACTCGGTCCTCAGCATGGAATAGTAAAAGCCCTCAATTGTCAGACTCTCCTAAGCCAGTGACTAAAGTGACCACATTATATCAATGAAATTATGACCACAGTATAATAGTTTCAAAAAATACAAAGCACTGGATTTGATCATTCCTATCCTACATCTTTTTCTTCCTGCTACATTTTCTTCCTAAACAAGCATCAAGGGCTGAATTTTCGGCTTTTTGCGATTTTGTCCTTATCGGGGTTCAAATCGCAGCAAAATCAAAAATTTAGCGCTGGGTTAGCGTTAGCGCCAGAGTGTGCAACTTTCACCAAATGAAAGTTCACGAGGAGCGTTAGTGCTAACTCCGGCGTTGTACCACAGAATTTGTGCGCCAGAGCCGAAAGTTCTGCCAGTTAAAAAATCAGCAGTTCTGCACATGCGCAAATTTTAATTTTATTTCTTTTCTTCCTGCGCTTCTGGTCTGCTGTCCGATCACAAACGCTAATGCAAGGTGTGACCGCGCACATGCGCAGTACACCCGGGGCTGATTCAGCCATTTTAAAATTGGATTTTGATCATAGAGTAGGAGAATTGTGAACAGCGTGTCAGGCGATTTAGCCAAGAGGCTAATGAAGCTCTCATGGGGGCTGTGGAGAGAAGATGGCAGGAATTACATGAGAGGGGTGGATCTAGACGCCTGCCATCCATTTTTAATCACATATGGAGGGCAATCGCTGAGAAGGTCTCTGCCTCAGACACAGTGACCAGGAGTGGGAAACAGTGCCAAATAAAGTTCAACGCTCTTTCAAGGATCGTTAGATCGAGTGCAATTTTTATTCAAGCACTCCTTCATTACTTCAATTATAAATCTGACACACTATTTGTTCTCATGCTATTGGTGCCTCTCAGCACTCTGTGGGTTGCCTCCTAAAATGCATGACACATAGGTAGGCTAAGTTTGGCACCCTATTTGCCATGATTGATCTTTACATATTATTAAGATTGCTTTCTGAGATCTCATAAGATGTTTCTGCACTTTGATGTCCTCCTGATGAACCACGTGCAACTTCCAAGGCCATTTATCAGAGACTCTATTACATTCAGGCAGTATGGTTTAAGTGCTTTGGTGGTTATCTGTGTGTGCCACAAGAGCAGATGGACCCTCTGGTAACCATTCCCATTTTCATCTTTGCAGACAAAGAAGTCCCATAACCACCACAAGCAGGTGCGGACAGGCAGCGGTCCGCCTCAGACCCTACCACTCACCGACCTCGAGGAGCGAGTGGCAGGCCTCATCGGCATCTCAGGTCAATTGCCATTGGGGCCGCTGAGCCCTGCTTAGATCCAAAGGCTAAGTCCTGCACAATCCCTGGGCTGGGTTGGGGTAATGTGATGCAGTGTCTCTGGACTAGGGTTGGGGCAATGTCATGCAGTGTCTCTGGACTAGGGTTGGGCAATGTGATGCAGTTTCGCTGGACTAGATATAATGGAGAAGTGGTGGTCCTTCAAATGAGCCTGTGCTGTGCTACCTTCCTCATGTCACCCTGCCCCCTCCCCTACTGCTAACCACTCGTCTTTTGCTTTGTGCTTCCACATGACCAGCCACAGCCGCAGCATCTCTCAAACAACCCTCCACATCAGGACATCGTGTAGAGGAGGAGGAGGAAGAGGAAGCGGTCGAGTTTACAGATCAGCCGACTCTGGGGCAGATATAATCCACCCCTCGTTTACCACCGGCAATCACCTCATCTGAGGACGATTGTAAGATTCCAAAATTCATGGAAACCCCCCAGTGTTTGGACTCACTGAAAAGGAAATTCGATTTGGGCCTATTAAATAGAAAGTTTGGGATCCTAAAATGTATATGGAAGAAATCTACGAGTCTTAAAAAAGTTTGGGATTTTAAAAGGCATGTTTGGGCCTGTGGGGAAAAGCTGCAGAGACAGCGGTGTGGGATCAACCTTTACCTTTAGAATTTGGATATTGTAGCTAATCAGTTTGTCTGGGGGAGCTGTTTAACCATAGTCAGGCTCCCAGAAAACACTAGCATTTAAACAATCGACCACGGAAGAAACATTATCCACCCCACCCACAGAACCCAAATAGAACATACATATTCCAACACCTTTTCGACATGCATGGAAATATCTGGCTCAGCCCACACTTCCCAAAGCCAAAGCAGTGTTACTACAATGGACAAGAGCTTATCAGCTCATAAATAAGGAGTACCGCGATCCCAAAGTCTATCAACGCCAGATTAAAACAGTTAATCAAGTTTCAATTAGCTAATCCGCCAAAACCTAAACAAAGAAGACCACTTAAAATCAATTGGCAGCAAAACCCAAATGAAAGAAATGTTAGATTTGGCGCAAAGATTAAGCAGCCTCTCAGAGTACAACTGGGGGCCTATCATACCAAGAGAAGGGTCTGACCATCACTTCGGAACAACAAGATCAAGATCGAGAGCACACGGTGAGAAAACACAGGAAGAAACATCACGACATCGGAGAACAGAACTTCAAAAACCAATCAGTGGAACATCAATACCAACTGACTTGGTAACAGCCATCAACCAGACTACCACGACCTACGACACCAACCAGGAAAATCAACCACCAAGAAAACCGGGGACCATGCAAGTTTTCCACTCTACAATTTGTGCCTAGACTATCCAGCGGGTAAAAATTACCTAAAGAACTTAAAACCCTATTGATAACAAAGAAAATTGGGTACTTACCAGAGATAAATCCAAACGCATCTAACCGCATCAGCGGACTCACCCCAACTGGCTTCAATACGCAGCAGAGGTCTTCTACCACATCCGGGGTATGGCAAGGCAAACCGGCTATAACCAAGGAACCCAGAAACCGCGAAACAGTCCTAGCTGTCAAATGAAGGATCTGATGAGCATAAATCCCTGGAGCCCTAGAGTTTGACCTAGTTAGAGTGTAAGTGGGAGGTGGGAGGTATTTCTGTTGTGTTTATTACCTGTAATAAAGTATTCCCCATTGTTTAGAACTTTTTTAATAAGATTTTACAGTTTTATTGGAGTGTATTTGTGTTATTGGCTTTCTTGAATAAAACCCAAACCTTCTTTGCACAAAACAGTTGTCTACTGTACTTTATCACAACCTGATTAATAAATCCAAGGTCGAGAACCAGGGAGTGGGAGCGACCTGAAACCGCTCTGGTCAGGAAGGCAAGCTGACAGACCCAGCACCCCCTACACGATGATGTAATTTTCTCGGGGTTTGACAATTCCGAGGTTCTTGGGACTAGTGGCGTGCAGCAACGCAGTTCTGGGGTCGAATCCCGTTTGCCATCTCTCCGGTGGGTGAGTCGGCAAAGTCGGTCTGCTGACAGACAGGCAGACGTGTAACTGGACATGGTGGGAATATCCAGGAAGAGCATCCACCTCACCTGTCAGCTCCTTGATTTCTTGGATAGGATTCCTGCGACCATCAAAAATCTCACTGCGACCATTATGGAGGTAGGGTCGCAGATTGTCAGTGCGAGCCGTGAAACCTGCGAAGCCATCAAGGCCCACACGAGGCTGGTAGCTTCCATCAGTGACACTGGAATCCCGGTGAGTGTGGCACGAAGCCTTGCCGAATATGGTGCATCACAGGCACAAGCTCTGCTTCAGCTTGGGCAGCTGATGCAGTCCATAAACCCTTGCATCATATTCTTGGCGTTCCCCAGTGTCACACCCAGACCACCTGTGACAGATGAAGAGGCTCGCCACTCAGAAGCCGGGCCTTCCACGCCACGAGCTGGTCCAGTGCGTCCCCAGATAGCGTCTCCAATGTCTCTCCCCCCAACTCTGGCAGCCTCACTGCTGCCATCTTGGTGCCACTTTGGGTAGGATCAGCAGGCAAGGGAGGGGGTAAGGGTAAGGGGGAGAGCCAGTGATAAAAGATAGTGGAGCAGGGGTTGCTGCATTATATTCTGCATTCGGTTGTTTATAATGTTGTTATTGTTGTTCAACAATCACACTGCTGGATGCAGATAATTTGTTATTTTATTAAAGTTTCAAAATTAAGTTAACAAAGTTATAAAAGTTTACAATGTTTCATAAATTATTTTGTTCACCTTAATCATTCCTGTGTCGTGTCTCACTGTAGAATAAGAGGGGGAATAGTCAACATGGTGGGATAGAGTGGCCAGGCAACGGTCAAATGGCCGTTCACTCTTCAAGCAAAGGGTTCAATTATGAGCTGCTGACGTAAGGCTTTTGCAATGGCAAAATCTCCACAAGGCCTCCCCTGTAGTGGTGATGGTGGCATCCATTTATCACCAGGCTCCTCGTCCTCCTCCTCCTTCCCCCCAACCCCTCCCCCCCCAACCTCTCTCCTGAGGTGGTTCTGTAATCCTCAGTGGTAAATCCTATCCCCTCATGATGGCTAAGCTGTGTAGCATGCAGCACATCACAATGAACTCAGAGACCTGCTGAGGGGAGTATTGTAGGCAGCCTCCAGAGTGGCCCAAGGCTTTGGAAGAGCTGCTTGAGCACCTCAATTGCCTGTTCGACGATTTTGCATGTGGCTGCATGGCTCTCATTGTAGCGATGCTTGGCTTTTGCCTGAGGGTTCTGGAGGGGGGTCATGAGCCAGGTGACGAGGCCGTAACCTTTGTCCCCCAGCATCCAGCTCTGGCCATGTGGTTGACGCTGGAACGTGTGTGAGACACTGCTCTCATGCAAGATGAAAGCATCATGGATATTGGGCATTGACTGCCATGATGCATTGAATATGGTCGCAGACGATCTGTACGTTCAGGGAGTGGAATCCCTTTCGGTTTTGGTAAACCTCTGGATTCTGTAAAGGTGCTCGCAGGGTGATGTGCGTACAGTCAAGGGCACCCTGAACCTTGGGGAAACCAGCAAATCTCCAAAACCTACAGCCCTCTCATTTTGGGTCTCCCTGGTCATTAGGAAGTTTATGAAGTCCATCCTGCATACAGTGCAGTAGTCATCTGGTGAATGCAGTGATGTGTAGCATGCTGCGAGATGGAGCATATGTCCCCGGCTGATGCCTGAAAGGAGCCGGAGGCATAGAAGGCAAGTGCCATAGTTACCTTTACCTCGATGGGCAGTGCAGACCTGTTGCCACTGATCGGCTGTAGGTCTGCGTGTATGAGCTGGCATATCTCTGTGACCACCTCTTTTCAAAAGCGCAGCCTTCTAATGCACTGTGCCTCAGAGAGCTGCACATATGAGCGATGTGCCCTGTAAGCTAGTGGGGGGTAAGGCCTCCTCCCCATACGTCTGCGACCTCTTCGATTACGTTGAAAATTATCATCAATAAGCCTTCTTCCAGCTTGACACCATATAAATATAGCAGCCAGGATTAATGGTGGACATAGAATAGCCCCCATTTTTTTAAAATGTCCTTAAATGTCCTTTAAAACAAACTCACATAAACTTCAGATTCGAAAGTATGCAGTAATGCAGCATTCTTCTCCCAATGCTTTTAATCACTCAGAACTCCGACTTTCTCCTCTGTTTTCAAGATGGTGTCGTTGGAGCCTGGTGCACCCTGGGTCTGACTGCTTTTTGCTGGCGGGTTCCAGGCAAACGCTAAATCAGGAGATATTCTCCAAAGTTTCGCCAGGGGTGCTAGCGCAGCAATGCACAACGATTTACGTCAACTAAATGGTCAAAACAGTGGGCGGGCACTAAATTTTAGTGCTGCCGCAAAACCATTGGCGAAAATTCCACCTGGGCGCAAAATCTAATTTCCCGCCAAGAAAGTTGTTTTTGCGACCCGCCCGGGCGCTAAATTGGGCGCAAATTGAGACGAAAATCCAGCCACGAGTCTCTATTTTTTAGAATGAGATGTGTGGATAAAGTGATAGGGAGAGTCCTTGAAACATTACATGGACCATCTTTGGCTTAAAGGTGGTCCCTTTCAACAACACTGAATGCTGCATACCTTCTTCAGCACTATGAGTGGTACAGACTTCCAATAATCAATTTGCCCCTGTGTACACCCAACCCTCCACCATTCTTCACCAATCCCATAAAACCCGAAGTCCGATCAAAGCAAACTTCCCATGCGCAGTCGCCAGACTCCCCACAAACGCATAAACAATTTGACTGTAACATTGATTGCCAAGCAGAAGGCAGGTAATATTGTAACAAGTACTCCAACTCTTCCGTACATGGCCTACAGATTTGCTCGTTTCTTCCCCGTTTTCCTTCACTGCAAGTGGGACACAGACGTGGCCTTCGGCCTCCTGCTGAGCTTAGTGCTGGAAAGAGCACATTACACCACAAATTACCCGCACACCGCTGATGTTAATATAATAATATCATTAATGTATTCGTCTCTGTCTCCTCACAAGCAGCAACCCAACTGTCCCATCCTACTCTCTCACCGACCTTGCTGCCCAGCTTGCCCGGGGGGGGTTAATAATGCCAATCTCCTCCCCGTCCAACTCATCCCTCCAAGCACTGACCCTGTGTATGCTAGCAGTGGACCAGCCATCACGGATCCTCTCCAAAACTCCTTGCAGAATGTCCGTTCACTTGCGAACAAGGCCCTTGCCATCCATCACCTTATCGTGGATGATTGCATCAACATTATGGCACTAACGGAAACTTGGCTGAAGGATGATGACACAATTACCTTTAAATGAAGCCTCTCCACCATTTCCACCACTTGTCCCACCCAGAGCGTCATCGTGGCGGTGCGGCTCTCAACAAATCATACCTTGATCTGTCCCCCTACTCCTCCAGCACTTTCTCCTCCTTTGAACATCTTACCTTATTCCACCCCTCTCACCTCTCATTTAAAATTCTCATTCTCTACCGCCCACCCAAGTATGATAAAAACATTATCACTAATATATCCTCACTGCTTTCCTCCCTGAGCCTATGCACCAAGCGACTTCTAATCCTCGGTGATTTCAACCGCCATCTCAATTCATCATGCTCTCTCTCCTCTGAGTTCACTACCTTCCTGTCCTCCCTTAATCTCTCCCTCCATGTGAATTCCTCAACCCATATTCACGGTCATCCCCTTGACCTTGCCATCTCTCGTGGCCTCGCTATTCCTACCGTGTCAATTGCAGGTAAGGCCATTTCTGACCATTTCCTTGTATCGCCCTCTGCCCACATCCCCCTTCCCCAATCCAAACCTACTTCTTTCTGCATCCGCCCCCGGAAAAAAATCTCTCCGAACTCTCTTACAAATACACTTATCAACTCCAAACAGTCCAGCCTTTGGCCCTCCTTTCACCATGACATTTCTGCAGCCACTGATCTGCTCAACCACATCCTCATCACCACTTTTGATGCACTGCTCCCTATTAAAACCGTTACTCTCTCTCATCCTGGTAGTTCCCCCTGGTACGGCCCTCATCTTCACTCCCTCAAGTCCAAGGGGCACAGACTTGAACGTTACTTTGGTTCTGTCTTCAGGAAGGAAGACACAAATAACCTTCCGGAAATACTAGGGGACCGAGGGTCTAGTGAGAAGGAGGAACTGAAGGAAATCCTTATTAGGCGGGAAATTGTGTTAGGGAAATTGATGGGATTGAAGGCCGATAAATCCCCAGGGCCTGATAGTCTGCATCCCAGAGTACTTAAGGAAGTGGCCCTAGAAATAGTAGATGCATTGGTGATCATTTTCCAAAAGTCCATCGACTCTGGATTAGTTCCTATGGACTGGAGGGTAGCTAAGGTAATACCACTTTTTAAAAAAGGAGGGAGAGAGAAAACAGGGAATTATAGACCAGTTAGCCTGACATCAGTAGTGGGGAAAATGTTGGCATCAATTATTAAAGATGAAATAACAGCGCATTTGGAAAGCAGTGACAGGATCGTTCCAAGTCAGCATGGATTTATGAAATGGAAATCATGCTTGACAAATCTTCTAGAATTTTTTGAGGATGTTACTAGTAGAGTGGACAAGGGAGAACCAGTGGATGTGGTGTATTTGGACTTTCAAAAGGCATTTGACAAGGTCCCACACAAGAGATTGGTGTGCAAAATTAAAGCACATGGTATTGGGAGTAATGTACTGACGTGGATAGAGAACTGGTTGGCAGACAGGAAGCAGAGAATCGGGATAAACGGGTCCTTTTCAGAATGGCAGGCAATGACTAGTGGGGTGCCGCAGGGCTCAGTGCTGGGACCCAAGCTATTTACAATATACATCAATGACTTAGATGAAATAATTGAGTGTAATATCTCTAAGTTTGCAGATGACACTAAGCTCGTGGCAGTGTGAGCTGTGAGGAGGATGCTAAGAGGTTGCATGGTGATTTGGACAGTTTAGGTGAGTGGGCAAATGCATGGCAGATGCAGTATAATGTGGATAAATGTGAGGTTATCCACTTTGGTGGCAAGAACATGAAGGCAGAATATTATCTGAATGGCGGCAGATTAGGAAAAGGGGAGGTGCAATGAGACCTGGGTGTCACGATACATCAGCCATTGAAAGTTGGCATGCAGGTACAGCAGGCAGTGAAGAAGGCAAATGGTATGTTGGCCTTCATAGCTAGGGGATTTGAGTATAGGAGCAGGGAGGTCTTACTGCAATTGTACAGTGCCTTGGTGAGGCCTCACCTGGAATATTGTGTTCAGTTTTGATTTGAGGTGAATGATCAGCCATGATCTTATTGAATGGTGGTGCAGGCTCGCAAGGCCGAATGGCCTACTCCTGCACCTATTTTCTATGTTTCTAATCTGAGGAAGAGCGTTTTTGCTATTGAGGGAGTGCAGCGAAGGTTCACCAGACTGATTCTCAGGATGGAAGGACTGACATATGAGGAGAGACTGATCGACTGGGTCTGTATTCACTGGAGTTTAGAAGGATGAGAGGGGATCTCATAGAAACATATAAAATTCTGACCGGTCTAGACAGGTTAGATGCAGGTAGAATGTTCCTGATGTTGGGGAAGTCCAGAACCAGGGGACACAGTCTAAGGATAAGGGGTAAGCCATTTAGGACTGAGATGAGGAGAAACGTTTTCACTCAGAGAGTTGTTAACCTGTGGAATTCTCTACCACAGAGAGTTGTTGATGCCAGTTCGTTGGATGTATTCAAGAGGGAGTTAGATATGGCCCTTATGGCTAACGGGATCAAGGAGTATGGAGAGAAAGCAGGAAAGGGGTATTGAGGTGAATGATCTTATTGAATGGTGGTGCAGGCTCGAAGGGCCGAAAGGCCTACTCCCACACTTATTTTCTATGTTTTCTATGTTTCTATGTTGTGGCGGACAACTGATTTAGCCATTCACTGCCAGATCTGGCTGGACCACATAAACCATTATCAGGTCCTACTCTTGTCTACAAAAACTGCTCACTATTCCAGGATAATTCTGGAATGCAAAGATAAGCCCTGGCTACTATTGTCTACTGCTAACCGTCTTCTAAAATCCCTCTCCCCTGTCTCCACCACACTCATCTCCAACAAGTGTGAGGAGCTCATGGACTTCTTTGTCTCAAAGATTGAAAACCATCAGATTAGCTGACTCTACGAGTTCCCTTCCTTCCCCTAGCCCAATGGGCCAAACTTCCTCTGAGGTACCTGGTACACTCATAATAAAGGATGGAACTGCGTACTGTGTACAATGAGCAAGTGTGACCTTAGCTCCTTTAATAAGACTCCAGAGTGTAGGTACCTCGTGGGTGGCCTGCTTATATACTGTGCTCCCAAGAGATGCTGGGATCCCTTGGGACTCCAACAGGTGGGCCCTCTGGTGGACGGGTGTGATGCAGGTTACACTGGGTTAAATACATAACATCACTCCCCCGTGAAGTCAACAGTACACTTATTTACAAGGTGAGACAATCTGGAGCTTTACGCTCCCTTGTCGATCGTCTCAGTACAAATGCGGGTGAAGATGGGTTGGTCAGTTCTTCACTGGGCTGTTAGGCAGCCTGCCTTACCGGGCTGCTGGGGATGATGAGTTTGGCATCGTGGTCAACTATGATGTCAGTTGCCACTTGTGTGTGTGTTGGAGGGTCAAAGTTGGTGTTGTACTCTTCGGGTTGCTCATAGCTGTTGGTGAACCGCAATTTGATTTGGTCCAAATGTTTTCTGTGCGTTTGTCCATTGGCCAATTTGACCTGAAACACCCTAATCCCCTCTTTGGCTGTGACTGAGCCAGTGAGCCATTTGGGACCATGTCCCAAATTGAGCACAAACACGGGATCATTGATCTCAATATCGCGTGACAAATTTGCGCGGTCATGGTACACACTTTGTTGATGCCGCTTGCCCTCCATGTCATCATGGAGATCAGGGTGGACAAGAGAGAGTCTTGTTTTTTAAGCATTCTTTTCATGGGCAGCTCGGTTGGGGGAACCCCGGTGAATGAGTGGGGTCTTGTGCGGTAGCTGAGCAGCACTTGGGACAGCCGGGTCTGAAGGGAGCCTTCCGAACCACATTTCAAGCTTTGCTTGATGGTCTGAACTGCCCGTTCCATCTGGTCGTTGGATGCGGGCTTGAATGGAGCAGATGTGACGTGTTTGATCTCGTTGCGGGTCATGAATACTTTGAATTCAGCACTGGTGAAGCACAGCCCATTGTCGCTGACGAGGACATCAGGCAAGCCGTGCGTGGCAAACATGGTTCGTAGCTTTCAATAGTGGCCGTGGACGTGCTTACTGACATTATTGCACATTCAATCCATTTTGAGTAAGCGTCCATGATAACCAAAAACATTTTGCCTACGAATGGGCCCGCATAGACTACGTGCATCCTCAACCACAGTTTGGAGGCCACGACCACAAACTTAGCGGTGCCTCTCTGGATGCATTGCTCAACTGAGAGCAAGTGTTGCACTGGCGCACACATGACTCCTAACGTGAGTCGATGCCGGGCCACCACACATGGGATCTGGCTATGGCTTTCATCATTACGATACCTGGGTAGGTGCTGTGCAGTTCACATATGAATGTAAATATCTCTGCCTCAACATGAGGAGTATTCGTAATAAGGTAGATGAATTAACTGCACAGGCAGCTATTAAAGAATATGATATAATTGACATCATGGAGACATGGCTCCAGGGTGAGCAAGGCTGGGAACTCAACATCCAGGGGTATTCAACATTCCGGAAGGATAGACAGAAAGGAAAAGGAGGTGGGGTAGCATTGCTGGCTAAAGAGGAAAATAACGCAATAGTAAGGAGGGACATTAGCTTGGATGATGTGGAATCGGTATGGGTGGAGCTGCGGAATACAAAAGGGCAGAAAACGCTGGTGGGAGTTGTGTACAGACCACCAAACAGTAGTAGTGAGGTTGGGGACAGCATCAAACAAGAAATTAGGGATGCGTGCAATAAAGGTACAGCAGTTATCGTGGACGACTTTAATCTACATATAGATTGGGCTAACCAAACTGGTAGCAATGCGGTGGAGGAGGATTTCCTGGAGTGTATTAGGAATGGTTTTCTAGACGAATATGTCGAGGAACCAACTAGAGGGCTGGCCATCCTAGACTGGGTGATGTGTAATGAGAAAGGACTCATTAACAATCTTGTTGTGCGAGTCCCCTTGGGGAAGAGTGACCATAATATGGTAGAATTCTTTATTAAGATGGAGAGTGACACAGTTAATTCAGAGACTAGGGTCCTGAACTTAAGGAAAGGTAACTTCGATGGTATGAGACGTGAATTGGCTAGAATAGACTGGCGAATGATATTAAAGGGATGACGTTGGATAGGTAATAGCAAACATTTAAAGATCACATGAATGAACTTCAACAATTGTACATCCCTGTCTGGAGTAAAAATAAAACGAGGAAGGTGGCTCAACCGTGGCTAAGGGAAATTAAGGATAGTGTTAAATCCAAGGAAGAGGCATACAAATTGGCCAGAAAAAGCAGCAAACCTGAGGACTGGGAGAAATTTAGAATTCCGCAGAGGAGGATAAAGGGTTTAATTAGGAGAGGGTAAATAGAGTATGAGAGTAAGCTTGCCGGGAACATAAAAACTGACTGCAAAAGCTTCTATAGATAAGTGAAGAGAAAAAGATTAGTGAAGACAAACGTTGGTCCCTTGTAGTCAGATTCAGGTGAATTTACAATGGGGAACAAAGAAATGATAGACCAGTTGAACAAGTACTGTGGTTCTGTCTTCAAGAAGGAAGACACAAATAACCTTCCGGAAATACTAGGGGACCGAGTGAGAAGGAGGAACTGAAGGAAATCCTTATTAGGCGGGAAATTGTGTTAGGGAAATTGATGGGATTGAAGGCCGATAAATCCCCAGGGCCTGTTAGTCAGCATCCCAGAGTACTTAAGGAAGTGGCCCTAGAAATAGTGGATGCATTGGTGATTATTTTCCAACAGTCTATCTACTCTGGATCAGTTCCTATGGACTGGAGGGTAGCTAATGTAACACAACTTTTTAAAAAAGAAGGGAGAGAGAAAACGGGTAATTATAGACCAGTTAGCCTGACATCGGTAGTGGAGAAAATGTTGGAATCAATTATTAAAGATGAAATAACAGTGCATTTTGAAAGCAGTGACAGGATCGGTCCAAGTCAGCATGGATTTATGAAAGGGAAATTAACCTTGACAAATCTTCGAGAATTTTTTGAGGATATAACAAGAAGTGGACAAGGGGGAACCAGTGGATGTGGTGTATTTGGACTTTCAAAAGACTTTTGACAAGGTCCTACACAAGAGATTGGTGTGCAAAATCAAAGCACATGGTATTGGAGGTAATATATTGACGTGGATAGAGAACTGGTTGGCAGACACGAAGCAGAGAGTCGGGATAAACGGGTCCTTTTCAGAATGGCAGGCAGTGACTAGTGGGGTGCCGCAGGGCTCTGTGCTAGGATCCCAGCTATTTACAATATACATTAATTATTTAGATGAAGCAATTGAGTATAATATCTCCAAGTTTGCAGATGACACTAAGCTGGGTGGCGGTGTGAGCTGTGAGGAGGATGCTAAGAGGCTTCAGGGTGACTTGGACAGGTTAGGTGAGTGGACAACTGCACGGCAGATGCAGTATAATGTGGATAAATGTGAGGTTATCCACTTCGGGTGCAAAAACACGAAGACAGAATATTATCTGATTGGCATCAGATTAGGAAAAGGGAGATGCAACGAGACCTGGGTGTCATGGTATATCAGTCATTGAAAGTTGGCATACAGATACAGCAGGCGGTGAAGAAGGCAAATGGTATGTTGGCTTTCATAGCTAGGGGATTTGAGTATAGGAGCAGGGAGGTCTTACTGCAGTTGTACAGGTCCTTGGTGAGGCCTCACCTGGAATATTGTGTTCAGTTTTGGTCTCCTAATCTAAGGAAGGACGTTCTTGCTATTGAGGGAGTGCATCGAAGGTTCATGAGACTGATTCCCGGGATGGCAGGGCTGACATATGAGGAGAGACTGGATTGACTGGGCCTGTATTCACTGGAGTTTAGAAGGATGAGAGGGGATCTTATAGAAACATAAAATTCTGACAGGACTGGACAGGTTAGATGCAGGAAGAATGTTCCCGATGTTGGGGAAGTCTAGAACGAGGGGACACAGTCTAAGGATAAGGGGTAAGCCATTTAGGACTGAGATGAGGAGAAACTTCTTCACTCAGAGAGTTGTGAACCTGTGGAATTCCCGACTGCAGAGTGTTGTTGATACCAGTTCATTGGATATATTCAAGAGGGAGTTAGATATAGTCCTTATGGCTAAGGGGATCAAGGGGTATGGAGAGAAAGCAGGAAAGGGGTACTGAGGTGAATGATCAGCCATGATCTTATTGAATGATGGTGCCGGCTCGAAGGGCCGTAAGGCCTACTCCTGCACTTATTTTCTATGTTTCTATGTTTCTTGGGCGAGACCACGCGATTGCCCCACAATAGACAGTCCGCCTGCAGGGTCAACTTGTCTTTGCGTCTGTGGAACGGCTTAATCACCTCCTGCATCTCCACTGGGACACTGGACCAGCTCCCATGGAGGACACAGTTTTTTACCAAAGACAGTAAAGGATCCTGGCTGGTCCAGGTCCTGATCTGGCGGGCCGTAACGGGGGATTTCTCGTTCTCGAATGCCTCAGTGACCATGAGTAAGTCTGCTGGCTGTACCATTTCCACCCCGGTGGTAGGCAATGGTAGCCAACTGAGAGCATCTGCACAGTTCTCTGTGCCCGGTCTGTGGCGGATTACATAGTTGTATGCTGACAGCGTGAGCGCCCATTTTTGGATGTGGGCAGAGGCATTGGTATTAATGCCTTTGCTCACAGAAAACAGCGATATGAGCCGCTTGTGGTCAGTTTCATGCTCAAACTTGAGGCCAAATAAGTACTGGTGCATTCTTTTCACCCCGTAGATGCACGCCAGAGCCTCTTTTTCAACCTTGCTGTCGGCCCTTTCGGCCTTGGACAAACTCCTGGATGCATAAGCGACCGGTTGCAAAATACCCGATTCATTAGCCTGTTGTAACACACACCCGACGCCATATGATGATGCATCGCAAGCTAGCACTAATCGTTTACAAGGGTTATACAGGACAAGCAGTTTGTTTGAACACAACAGATTTCTGGCTTTCTTAAAGGCAGCCTCTTGTGAATTCCTCCATTCCCAGTCGTCTCCCTTGCGCAGTAACGCATGTAGGGGTTCCAGCAGGGTGCTTAACCCAGGTAGGAAATTACCAAAATGCTTAAGGAGTCCCAGGAACGACCGCAATTCCATCACGTTCTGTGGTTGTGGCACGTTCTTGATGGCCTCCGTTTTGGCGTCGGTGGGTCTGACACCATTCGCTGTGATTCATCATCCCAAGAACTCGACGTCCTGTGCCAGGAAAACACACTTCGAGTGTTTCAACCTGAGCCCCACACGATCCAACCGACTAAGAACCTCCTCCAGATTCTTCAAGTGCTCCATGGTGTCCCGACCTGTAACCAATATGTCGTCCTGGAAAACCACTGTACAAGGAACCGACTTTAGCAGGCTCTCCATGTTCTGCTGGAACATTGCCGCGGCCGACCAAATCCCGAACGGGCACCGGTTGTAGATAAACAGACCTTTGTGCATGTTGATGCAGGTGAGGCCTTTCGAAGACTCCTCCAGCTCCTGCGTCATGTAGGCCGAGGTCAGGTCCAGCTTGGTGAACGTCTTCCCTCCAGCCAGGGTCACAAATAGGTCGTCTGCCTTGGGTAGCGGGTACTGGTCCTGCAGCGAAAAACGGTTAATCGTTACTTTATAGTCCCCGCAAATTATAACCGTGCTGTCCTTCTTAAGTACCGGAACAATCGGACTGGCCCAGTCGTTGAATTCCACCGGCACGATGATGCCTTCACGTTGCAGACTGTCCAGCTCAATTTCCATTTTTTCATGCATCATGTATGGTACCACCCGTGCCTTTTGGTTGATGGGTCGCATACTGGGAACCAAATGCATCTGTACTTTCACCCCCTGGAAGCTTCCAATGCCTGGCTCGAACAATGATGGGAACTTGCTCAGAACCTGGGTACATGAGGCGTCGTCGACAGATGAAAATGCTTGGATGTCATCCCAGTTCCAGCGGATTTTTCCCAGCCAGCTTCTGCCAAACAACGTGAGGCCATCCCCTGGCACAATTCACAGCGGGAGTTCGTGTACTGCTCTGTCATAGGAGACTTTGACTTCAGCACTGCCAACTACAGGGATTAGTTCTTTGGTGTAAGTCCTTAGTTTGGTGTGAATGGGGCTGAGCTTGGGCCTGTGTGTCTTTTTGCCCCTCAGCCTGTCGAAGACCTTTTTACTCATTATGGACTGACTTGCCCCGTGTCCAGTTCCATAGATACTGGAATACCATTGTTCAACTTTCAACATTATTGGTGGACATTTCGTGGAGAATGTGTTTACCCTGTACACTTCTGCCTCCTCTGTATGAGTCACCAATTCTACCTGATCCACAGTGGATCGATCTTCCTCTGCAACGTGGTGGTTTTCAGGGTTTGCAGCTCGCCTGCACATTCATTGGAGGTGTCCCATTGTTCTGCAACCATTGCATGCATAGTGCTTAAAGCAGCATTGATGGGGCCATTGATCACCTCTACAGCACCAACAAGGTGTTAACTGCCTCGCATTAACGATTGATGGTGGACTCTGGGTCAATTGAGGTCGGGCCAAAGCAGCCGGTGTGTACGTTCTGTCCTGTACATTTCTGCTCGAGACCGGCGTCACTTTATGCACAGTACTGGCCGAAACTTCTTTGTTCTGTGAAATCTGCTTGGTGTTGTCGCTGGTGGACATAAATGCCTGGGCTATCGTTATGGCTTTACTTAGATTCGGAGTTTCTACAGTCAACAGTTTGCGAAGGATTGTCTCATGTCCAATGCCCAGTACAAAAAAGTCTCCGAGCATTTGTTCTCGGAAACCCTCAAACTCACGATGTTAGTTCGGCAACATAGCTCGCCACTTCCAGGCCCTCCGATCGTTGACACGTGTAGAACCGATAACTCACCATCAAAACGCTTTCCTTAGGATTTAGGTGCCCCCGGACCAGCGTACACAATTCTTCGTAGGATTTCGCTGTCGGTTTTGCCGGAGCCAGGAGATTCTTCATGAGGCCAAAGGTTGTTGCCCCACAGACAGTTCGGAGGATCGCTCTTCATTTGGTAGCGTTCTCATCCCCTTCCAGCTCATTGGCCACGAAGTATTGGTCGAGTATCTCCACGAAGGCCTCCCAATCGTCCCCTTCTGAGAACTCCTCCAGGATACTGACTGTTCTTTGCATTTTCACGTGGTTGTTCGTTACCTCGTCGCCAATTGGTACACTCATAATAAAGGATGACACTGAATACTGTGTACAATGAGCAAGTATGACCTTAGCTCCTTTAATAAGACTCACAGTGAAGGTACCTCGTGGGTGGCCTGCTTATATACTGTGCTCCCTTGGGACTCCAACAGCTGGATCCTCTGGTGGTCAGGTGTCATGCAGGTTACACAGGGTTAAATACATTATAGTACCCCCCCCGCCCTAGCCCGATACTCGCATCTTTCTCTAGTTTCTCTTTGATCTCCCCTCTTAACCTCTCCAAGCTCATCTTGTCCATGAGACCCACTTCCTGCTCCCTTGACCCTATTCCCACTAAACTGCTGACCACCCAATTTCCTTTTTTGGCTCCCATGTTAGCCGACATTGTTAACGGTTCTCTCTCCTCAGGTACTATTTCACTCTCCTTCAAATCTGCCGTCATCAGCCCTCTCCTCAAAAAAACAACCCTTGACCCCACTGTGCTTGCTAATTACCGCCCCATCTCCAACCTCCCTTTCCTGTCCAAAGTCTTTGAACGTATTGTCACCTCCCAAATCCATGACCATCTTTCCCAGAACTCAATGTTTGAATCCATTCAATTTGGTTTTCGCCCCTGCCACAGACCCAAAACAGCTCTCTCACCAAAGTCACAAATGATATCCTTTGTGACTGTGACAAAGGTAAATTATCCCTCCTCATCCTCCTGAACCTGTCTGCAGCCTTTGACACAGTTGACCACTCTATCCTCCTCCAATGCCTCTCCACCATCGTCCAGCTGGGTGGGACTGCACTCGCCTGATTCCATTCTTATCTATCTAATCGTAACCAGAAAATCTCCTGCAATGGCTTCTCTTCCCACTCCCGCATCATTACCTCTGGTGTCCCCCAAGGATCTATCCTTGGCCCCCTCCTATTTCTCATCTATATGTTGCCCCTTGGCGATATCATCTGAAAACACGGAGTCAGTTTCCACGTAAGCTGACGACACATAGCTCTACCTCTCCAGCACTTCTCTCAACACCTCCATGGTCTTTAAATTGTCAGTCCAGTACGGGATAGGCAGAAATTTTCTCCAATTAAATATTGGGAATACTGAAGCCATTGTCTTTGGTCCCTGCCACAAACTCCGTTTCCTAGCCACCGACTCCATCCCTCTCCCTAGCATTTGCCTGAGGCTGAACCAGACTGTTCGCAACCTAGGTGTCATATTTGCCCCTGAAATGAGCTTCCGGCCACAAATCTGCGGCATTACTAAAACCGCCTATTTCCACCTCCATAACATTGCTCACCAGCTTTGTCCAGCGCTGTTACCAGTAGGTTTCCAGCATACTGGAATTGCTTGGCCGTGGACTCTGCTTCAATCACGATCTCTGGTGATACATTCCACAGCCTCACAATCATCTATCTAAACAGTTTCACCTGCTCTCTGTCTTAAATTACTTACATTTAATCTTATATGAGTCCTCTTGTTCTAGGCCCCTCAATTACTGGAAAGTCTATGTCTATCTGCACTGTCCATCTTTTCATAATTTAAAATACTTCTATCAATTCACCCCATAATCTCCTCTGTTCAAAAGAAAACAGCCCCAATTTTCCAAGCCTTTTCTTGTATTTTTACCAGACTGAGTCAGATTGTTCTCAAGCTCAGCGTCCTATTTGACCCCAAGCTGAGCATCTCTGTAACCTTTTCCAGTTTTATAACCCTTGAAGAACTCTGTGTTCCTCCAACTTTGGATTCTTATGTATCCCCACTCCCATCGCCCCACTATTGCCAGCTGTGCCTTCAGTCGACTAGGTGCTAAGCTCTGGAATTCCCTACCGAAATTCTCCAGTTCCCTCTCCTCCTTTAAGAGGCTCCTTAAAATCTACCTCTTTGCTCAAACTTTTAGTGACCTGTCCAAATATCCCTTTCTTTGGGTCAGTGTCAAATTTTGTCTGGTTATGACCTGTGAAGCACCTTGGGACATTTTGCTACATTAAAGCCATGGCTCAGTGGATCGCACTCTCACCTTTGAGTCAGAAGGTCTTGAGTTCAAGTCCCAATCCAGAGAATTGGGAACAAACATGTAGGCTGATACTCCAATGCAGTGCTGAGGGAGTGCTTGAGGGAGTGCTGCACTGTCGGAGGTGCCGCCTTTCAGATGAGACATTAAACCAAGGTCCCGTCTGCCCTCTCAGTTGGACATAAAAGATCCCATGGCACTATTTCAAAGAAGAGTAGGGTAGTTACCCTCGGAGTCGAAAAGGGATCTGCACCCGCTGGATTGGAATCAAAAATTGGTAAGCAAAACAGTAATTGAACAATGGGAGGCCTTCAAAGAGGTGATGGTTCTGGTCCATTGGTGGGAGCAACGTGCGGCGGCTCAGTCTGGAAATTGGCGCGGTCCCGGCCTGCAAGACCATCAGCAGGCCGAGGCCATTGGAGGGAGCAGCGTATGGCGGCATACACTGCAGGGAGCAGCACGTGCTGCTGCAGGGGGGTGACAGCTGCGAAGCCAGGTCGCTGATTGCAGTGCGGGCAGGCACAGCAGAAGTGGCGAAGGAGCAGCAAGAGTTTGTAGAGGGAAGCGACCAGGGCCCAGGTGAGGCGTGAATATGGGGCCCAGAAAAGGTGAGGGCCCAGGGGCAGCACAGGCCAACCCACATTGCAATATGTGTGCGCGCTCGGTCTGTGCAGCTGAGCTGGTCTTCAGTTAGTCTTGGGTAACCCTTGCCACTGGACCAAGACCTATCAAGCCCATGTGGTGGCTGGTGTACAACGGCCACCACACGTTAAAAAAATCCAAGTACAGGCATCTTCCACCCTTCACGATGTAGTTCGGGATCTAGAATATTAGCTCCTTCATTGAAACACCTGTGAACTCATCCCTTTTTGGCGTGGAAGCAAGTCATCCTCGCTTCAAGGGACTGTCTATAATGATGGGTTTGGGAACAGAGTAGTCACATTCTTTTGAGGGGGAAAGGAAGGGCATCCAAAAGCAAGGTGATTAAAGATATACAGCTAGAAATTCAGCTCTGTAGCGTCCGAGTTTTCGGCACTATGGGTGCCGTTTTGTGAAGAAAATGGCTTCCCACCACACACACATACCTCTGGTGCGTGCCAAGCCGGGCACCATCTTGGTGAGGGTGGATGGGCGGCCGTTAGGAGCGTGCATCAGAAATATGTTGAGTGGACAGGTCGTGATGACAATCAGCATGCAACACTGATTTGACACCACGTTGCCATTTTTGCTCTCAACACTGGAGCTGATGCCCTGCCTTAAGCTTACACAGCTGAACATGTGTTCAGCAACAGTAAGGGCCCCCCACCAGCGATATTTAAAGGCATCATCAATCACTCTAATGTTAGTTGCAGCTTAATATTTATTGTCTCTGTTTAACTTTGCTAAAGAGTTTCGAGCTTTCTCGAGTTGTTTAAAGTTGCTGATGTGATAGGGAGTAGTGCTGCAAATGGAGAAGGCCTTGCTTCTAACTTCAATGGTTGTGGTCAGACTACTTTCTCCCAGTCAAGGGTGCTCTAGCTGTCAATACCCCTTGGTCTGCAGCATGAAAGGGAGATGGTGCAGAGGCAGCAAAGAAGAGGACAAGCTGTTGGCAGAGGGAGGTGGAGGAGGGGGAGAAGGGGTCTCAGCAGGAGGCCTTAACCATCTAGGGTCTTCCGAGAACAATTGTCTTAATTCAACCTGAGCCAGAAGGCATCTGCACTTTATGAAGGAGGTCATCACTGATCTCGGCCACCTCTTGCAATCAGACCTGCAGCCTCACACCAGGGCAAGGGAAACGCTGCCAATGGCTGTGAAGGTGACTGTCGCCCTGAGTTTCTTTGCATCGGAATCCTTCCAGGCTGGAGCAAGCGACATCTGTAACATCTCCCAGTTCACTGTCCACTGCTACATAAGAGAGTTCACAGACCCTCTTTATACCAGGAGAGGGGAGTATATTATCTTCTCTCTGATGAGAAGCAGGCAGAGCATGTATGTGGCTTTGCCAGGATAGCGAGCTTCCCCATGGTGCAGGGCACCATCGACAAAATGCACATTGCTTTGCAGGCACCTCATCTAAAAGCTGAGATGTACCGCAACTGCAAAGTTACCACTCACTAAATGTGCAGTTGGTGTGCGACCATGCTCAGCACATCATGACATTGAATGACCAGCAGCCTGCTAGCAGTCATGACGCTTTTGTTCTGCGCCAGTCCACTGTTCCTTCAGTCTTTGACCCACCACGACAAGTCAAAGGGTGACCACTGGGCGACAAGGGCTATCCGCTGACCACCTTGTTATGGCCTTGGATGCTCTGATAATGACTCCACGAGGCAATGTGTTGTACTTGAACTGTAGTGACCTTAGTCCTTTATTGATAACTCCAGAGTGAGGATCACACCTGGTGGCCTGCCTTTTATACTAGGCCAGGCACACCTGTACAGGTAACCTACATGTCTCCCACTGCTGTGCCCTCTGGTGGCACACCTTGAGATAGTACAAACAGTAGCCATGTAGGATACATGACATCACTCGCCCCCAAGCTTTAGTGCAAATCGCCTCTGCATTGACTGTGCTCTGGGCTTAGCTCCATCTGGTTGATCCTTGGTGGGTCGTTTCAATCTTGGGTGAGAGGTTGCTGTTTCGTTGGCAGTAGAGTACTGGTGGTTGCTGTGTGTGTGTGTCCCTGACCACTCCATTCTCCCCCCACCCAAATGGAGATTATGCCGGAGGCTCATTACATTCATAGACATTCAAGTCCAGAAAAACATTTGTGATTCAGTTGTGAGACAAGTACGTTAGACTGGTGAGATACATTATCGATACGTACTGGGGATCGGTAACCGGTGCGTAAGGACAAGCTAGTTCCAGAACTGCTGGATGGTGTCCAGGCAGTCTGGTGGTGGCGTGGTGCCCAGTGGGGCAGTGAAAACCTGGTTGGCTCAAGTTGCCTGCTCTTGAGGCTGTTGCCGTTGCTCCTGGCGTCGGGCAGGTTCACAGATGCCTGTAACCTCTCTGTCCTTTCTTTGTGCCCTGGGTCACTGTTGCTCCCCGAGGAGCTGTCGTCTAGCAGTGCACAGGGAACTGCTGACTTGCTAGCCAGGGCGTTGTTTAGTTTGGGATCCTGGCTGGTCCCGATCCCCTTTGAGTGAACTGTTGCGGGTGATCCTTTCTGCCCGGGAATAGCCTTGGTGGCGATGGGCTCTGGGGGCTGCACCTTAGCACAATTCGCTCTTTCAGGTTCGTGGCGGTTGGTGCCATTGGGTGCCTGAGAGGCGGAGCTGATCGGGGCAGGGTATCGATACCAGTGCCATTGCCCTCCTGAGATCGCTTGCTCTGTAGCTCGTGTGTATTGGCTACTTGTGGCCACACTCCATGGTGCATAACTCTGGTTCCAGGGATGCAGGCTACAGCGTTGGGTAGCTCGCTGGATCTGTGTGCTCCAATGGGTGTTTGCCCGCTGCATTGGCTGTGTGCAGTTGAAATTCTACATCGCACAACGTTTCATTACTTATTGTGACTACCCTATAGCTCCGATCGCAATCGCGCAACTTTTCCATGTTTATTGCATGTACACAACTCTGATCATCAGTTACACATTTTATCTCTAACTCATAGTTGTTATTACATTGCTTGAGTGTGTGGAACTGTCCCTTTAAGTGTGGTGGTTTGCAGGCATTCTTTAAGAGAGCCTTGCTTTCTTCACCACAATCATCTTTCCGTTTGGTGCCACGTGTTGCTCCATCAGCACTGCACCTCGTGGTCTGGCCGCCGCCAGCTTGTCCTTCAGCGCATCACCTCATGGATCGGGTGCCAAATTTCATCCATCCATGATGTCGACTGCAGTGATCCTCTTCTCCCTGGGTTCTGCCTCAAAAGCTGGGAAGTCACCTCTGGATCAGATTTGCTTTCTTCGGAGTCCTGCCACTGGAGCTTGGAAGGTGCGCTTGGGTCGTCCCAGCTGGATCATCTCGACGCAGTCGTACTGGGCAGTCTGTGCCTCGGGTGCTGTGCTGGTCTGCTCTCTGGTGCCGGATCCAACCTCGGGTGGGGGCTTGCTTTGCTTCTGAGCGCAGAGGACGTAGATCGCTGGAAGGGTGAAGTCTTCCCACTTCCAATGGATCTTCTCCATCCACCTCCTTCCGAGTAGCGTTGGTCTATCACCTGCAACAATCCACAGAGGTAACTTGTGCACCGCGCCATTATGGAGTACCTTAACATCCGCACTATCAACGACTGGGATAAGTTAATCGGTGTAGGGGCACAGCTTTGCCTGAACTGGGACCAACTTGGGTCGTTTAGCTTGATTGAAACATAGAAACATAGAAACATAGAAAATAGGTGCAGGAGTAGGCCATTCAGCCCTTGGAGCCAGCACCGCCATTCAATGAGTTCATGGCTGAACATGCAACTTCAGTACCCCATTCCTGCTTTCTCACCATACCCCTTGATCCCCCTAGTAGTAAGGACTACATCTAACTCCTTTTTGAATATATTTAGTGAATTGGCCTCAACAACTTTCTGTGGTAGAGAATTCCACAGGTTCACCACTCTCTGAATGAAGAAGTTTCTCCTCATCTCGGTCCTAAATGGCTTACCCCTTTAGACTGTGACCCCTGGTTATGGACTTCCCCAACACTGGGAACATTCTTCCTGCATCGAACCTGTCTAAACCCGTCAGAATTTTAAACGTTTCTATGAGATCCCCTCTCATTCTTCTGAACTCCAGTGAATACAAGCCCAGTTGATCCAGTCTTTCTTGATATGCCAGTCCCGCCATCCCGGGAATCAGTCTGGTGAACCTTCGCTGCACTCCCTCAATAGCAAGAATGTCCTTCCTCAAGTTAGAAGACCAAAACTGTACACAATACTCCAGGTGTGGCCTCACCAAGGCCCTGTACAACTGTAGTAACACCTCCCTGCCCCTGTACTCAAATCCCCTCGCTATGAAGGCCAACATGCCATTTGCTTTCTTAGCCGCCTGCTGCACCTGAATGCCAACCTTCAATGACTGATGTACCATGACACCCAGGTCTCGTTGCACCTCCCCTTTTCCTAATCTGTCACCATTCAGATAATAGTCTGTCTCTCTGTTTTTACCACTAAAGTGGATAACCTCACATTTATCCACATTATAATTCATCTGCCATGCATTTGCCCACTCACCTAACCTATCCAAGTCACTCTGCAGCCTCATAGCATCCTCCTCGCAGCTCACACTGCCACTCAACTTAGTTTCATCCGCAAATTTGGAGATATTACATTTAATCCCCTCATCTAAATCATTAATGTACAATACAAACAGCTGGGGCCCCAGCACAGAACCTTGCGGTATCCCACTAGCCACTACCTGCCATTCTGAAAAGTACCCATTTACTCCTACTCTTCGCTTCCTGTCTGACAACCAGTTCTCTATCCACGTCAGCACGCTACCCCCAATCCCATGTGCTTTAACTTTGCACATTAATCTCTTGTGTGGGACCTTGTCGAAAGCCTTCTGAAAGTTCAAATACATCACATCAACTGGTTCTCCCTTGTCCACTCTACTGGAAACATCCTCAAAAAATTCTCGAAGATTTGTCAAGCATGATTTCCCTTTCACAAAACCATGCTGACTTGGACCTATCATGTCACCTCTTTCCAAATGCGCTGCTATGACATCCTTAATAATTGATTCCATCATTTTACCCACTACCGATGTCAGGCTGACCGGTGATAATTCCCTGTTTTCTCTCTCCCTCCTTTTTTAAAAAAGTGGGGTTACATTGGCTACCCTCCACTCCACAGGAACTGTCCCATAGCCTCTCAAAGGCTCCTTGATTCATTACTTAATGGCTCGCCCTCATGTCCACGTCCATGAAGACTGGAACGCCATCTATCTCGACTTTCATTCTCAACGGGGAACACTCGGTGGTGCAGGTAAACATGCTATATACCTCGTCGTGGGGCTGAGCTGCCTCTCTGCCTGTCGTTTCATAATCCGCGCTGGATTCATGGCCATCTGCAGACTCTTTATCGACAAAGTGAGTCATATTTCTCTTACACATTCGCTGGAGGTGGCCCTTTGTGCTGCAGCCTTTGCATACATAGTCTTTAAAACGGCACTGGTGAGCCTTGTGATTCCCTCCACAATGCCAGCATGGAGCTACTCGATTAGTCCCCCTCGGCGGACTCTGAGTTAAGGGACTCGGGGGCCTGTTCTCTCTTCCCTGAGAAGGTTCGCAGTCTACAGTCCAGCCTCTAAAAGGTGCCACTCTGTGCACAGTACTTGCCGGGTTTGAGTCCTGAGGGCGAGTCGTCTGCCTAGAGTCGCTGGTCGAGGTCATGAATGCCTGGCTCACAGAGATGGCCTTTTGCGGTGTGACTGTAATCCGTCGACAGTAGCTTATGAAGAAGGTCCTCATGGCTGATTCCAATGAAAAAATGTCCCACCATGCTTCGGTGAGGTGGTTGCCGAAATCACACGGTGCCGCCAGCCTACTGAGGTCTGCAGCGTATTTCGCGATTTCCCGGCCTTCGGGCCATCGGTGGGTGTAGAACCAGTGTCTGGATGCTCTCCTTGGGCTTGAGTTGCTCATGGATCAGTGTAACGAGCTCCTCGTATGTCTTGGTCGTTGTCTTCGCTGGTGCCAGCAAATCCCTGACGAGGCCATAGACGATGGATAGCAGGATAGTTCTGCACTTGCCAGCCAGTGTGGCCGGGTTGTCTCCTGCCAGGTCATTTACTGTGAAGAAATGGTCGAGCCTCTCCACAAAGGCGTCCCAATTATCAACATCGGTGAACTGCTGCAACATACCAAGGGTAGTCATTTTCGCGTGAAAGTCCATAATCTCGTCGCCAATTGTTACGTCCTTGGATGCTCTGATAATGACTCCACGAGGAAATGTGTTGTACTTGAACTGTAGTGACTTTAGTCCTTTATTGATAACTCCAGAGTGAGGATCACACCTGGTGGCCTGCCTTTTATACTAGGCCAAGCACACCTGTACAGGTAACCTCCAAGGAATCCCACTGCTGTACCCTCTGGTGGCACACCTTGTGATAGTACAAACAGTAGCCACGTAGGATACATGACACACCTGTCTCATGATTCTGCTCCGCAACCCAAGCACATTTGGGTAGCGTGCATATAACGAAAGCTATGCTGCTACATGGAATCTGATAGAGCAGACCACTGGTGTCTTTACAAAAAGGTTTCTGCTGCTGGACCACTCTGGAGGAGCCCTGCAGTATTCACCAGAGCGCTTTTCAAGATTCTTCGTGGTCTGCTGTATGATCCACAACCTCGTCATCACGAGGGCACAACCTTGCCACCAGGCATATGGCTGAGGAGGAGATGGTGGAGGAGAAAGCGGAAGAGGAGGAGGAGGAGGAAGAGGGAATGGAAGAGACGGAAGTGGAAAGGAGGGTGCAACCCAGACAGACCCTTTCTGCCCGGGATGTCCGTGATTGACTCACGCGACTGCAGTACAGTGAACGCAACCCCAATTCCCTATTCAACAGTCCCACACCTTACCTTCGGTGGCTATGACGGTGGATAAGCAATGACAAACATTTAAAGATCACATGGATGACCTTCAGCAATTGTACATCCCTGTCCGGAGTAAAAATAAAACGGAGAAAGTGGCTCAACCGTGGCTAGCAAGGTAAATTAAGGATAGAGTTAAAACCAAGGAAGAGGCATATAAATTGTCTAGAAAAAGTAACAAACCTGAGGACTGGGAGAAATTTAGAATTCAACAGAGGAGGACTAAGGCTTTAATTAAGAGGGGGAAAATAGAGTACGAGAGGAAGCTTGCAGGGAATGTAAAAACTGACTGCAAAAGCTTCTATAAATATCTGAAGAGAAAAAGATTAGTGAAGACAAATGTAGGTCCCTTGCACTCAGATTCAGGTGAATTTATAATGGGGAACAAAGAAATGGCAGACCAATTGAATAAATACTTTGGTTCTGTCTTCACAAAGGAAGACACGAATAACCTTCTGAATGTACTAGGGGACAGTGGGTCTAGTGAGAAGGAGGAACTGAAGGAAATCCTTATTCGGCGGGAAATTGTGTTAGGGAAATTGATGGGATTGAAGGCCGATAAATCCCCAGGGCCTGATAGTCTGCATCCCAGAGTACTTAAGGAAGTGGCCCTAGAAATAGTGGATGCATTGGTGATCATTTTCCAACAGTCTATTGACTCTGGATCAGTTCCTATGGACTGGAGGGTAGCTAATGTAACACCACTTTTTAAAAAAGGAGGAAGAGGGAAAACGGGTAATTATAGACCAGTTAGCCTGACATCAGTAGTGGGGAAAATGTTGGAATCAATCATTAAGGATGAAATAGCAGTGCATTTGGAAAGCAGTGTCAGGATGGGTCCAAGTCAGCATGGATTTATGAAAGGGAAATCATGCTTGACGAATCTTCTGGAATTTTTTGAGGATGTAACTAGCAGAGTGGTCAAGGGAGAACCAGTGGATGTGGTGTATTTGGACTTTCAAAAGGCTTTTGACAAGGTCCTGCTCAAGAGATTGGTGTGCAAAGTCAAAGCACATGGTATTGGAGGTAATGTACTGACGTGGAGAGAGAACTGGTTGGCAGACAGGAAGCAGAGAGTCGGGATAAACGGGTCTTTTCAGAATGGTAGGCTAGTGGAGTGCTGCAGGGCTCAGTGCTGGGACCCCAGCTCTTTACAATATACATTAACGATTTGGATAAAGGAATTGAGTGTAATATCTCCAAGTTTGCAGATGACACTAAACTAGATGACGGTGTGAGCTGTGAGGGGGACGCTAAGAGGCTGCAGGGTGACTTGGACAGGTTAGGTGAGTGGGCAAATGCATGGCAGATGCAATGTAATGTGGATAAATGTGAGGTTATCCATATTGGGGGCAAAAACACGAAAGCAGAATATTATCTGAATGGCGGCAGATTAGGAAAAGGGGAGGTGCAACGAGACCTGGGTGTCATGGTTCATCAGTCATTGAAGGTTGGCATGCAGGTACAACAGGCGGTGAAGAAGGCAAATGGTATGTTGGCCTTCATAGCTAGGAGATTTGAGTATAGGAGCAGGGAGGTCTTTCTGCAGTCGTACAGAGCCTTGGTGAGGCTTCACCTGGAATATTGTGTTCAGTTTTGGTCTCCTAATCTGAGGAAGGACGTTCTTGCTATTGAGGGAGTGCAATGAAGGTTCACCAGACTAATTCCAGGGATGGCCGGACTATCATATGAGGAGAGACTGGATCAACTGGGCCTTTATTCACTGGAATTTAGAAGGATGAGAGGGGATCTCATAGAAACGTATAAGATTCTGACGGGACTGGACAGGTTAGATGCGGGAAGAATGCTCCCGATGTTGGGGAAGTCCAGAACCTGGGGACATAGTCTTAGGATAAGGGGTCGGCCATTTAGGACTGAGATGAGGAGAAACCTCTTCACTCAGAGAGTTGTTAACCTGTGGAATTCCCTGCCACAGAGAGTTGTTGATGTCAGTTCATTGGATATATTCAAGAGGGAGTTATATATAGCCCTTACGGGGATCAAGGGGTATGGAGAGAAAGCAGGAAACGGGTACTGAGGGAATGATCAGCCATGATCTTATTGAATGGCGGTGCAGGCACGAAGGGTCGAATGGCCTACTCCTGCACCTATTTTCTATGTTTCCATGTTTCTTCCCTCTGTTACTGACCATTACAGCGTACTCCTGGCCACAATGCTGAAATAAAAGCCATCACAAAACAAACATTCCAATCCAACTTTATAAATCAATCCATCCAATATTACTAATCATCCTTGTGCATTCATTTAGTGCCTGTCTTCAGTGTGTCTTCGCCAGACCTAGTGCTCCTACAATGTGCTACCCCAGTGGCTGCAGCATGGCTGGTAGAAGGCTGCTGTCTTTCAGTGGAGGAGGCTGCAATACGTCGACATAGGCGGCAGCAATCTGGGCTGGCTGGCTGATAGGCAACAGCAAGAACATGGTGGAGTGGCAGTGGTGGGAGGATGAATGCTTTCATCCTGAGAGTGGACAGCAGATTCGTGTTCCACAGAGCCACTGCCACTCCCCTGTGGCAGCGCCTCAGTAATCATAGTAATCTGCTGGAGGTCAGATTGCTGACTGCTATGACACCCTGCACATTGGTAAACGCAGCCATGAAGGCAGCAATCTGAGCTTGTGTGGCAACAAGATGAGCTTGCATGACTTCAATCTGAGCTTCCAATACAGCACTCAGACATTGGGTGGCTTTTGCTTGTGCTACAATGGAAGCTAAGTTATCGGCCATCAGACGTTGAACCATGGTTGGGTCCACAAGTGCACTAATGGAGTTGACCATCACTTACAAGCTCTGCACAAAGCCCTGTGCAAGGTTGGTGCTGGATGCCTCCATGCTGCTTGACATTGCACTCAGACTTTCTGGCAAGCCTGGCAATGCACCAAGCATTTCATTGTGCATACTCAGCAGTGTTGTTCTGTAAGCCACTCCATCAAAGTCCTCATCTGAGTCCTCTGAAGCAGAACTGGTATGTGATCTCGCCCTCTGGGGAGGTGGCACCTGTGCTACCCTTCCAACTACCTTGGCTGAAGAACACTCAAGCACAGCATCTCACCACATGCAAATCCCACCTTTAACCTATCCTCTAAACTTTACGGAGTGATAGTATCCGAGCTGATCACTGCAAGTGTGAAATTGAGTGATGGTGCTGTGTTTTCATCATCAATGCCTTGGTGTTTTTCTATTTTGTGTTTCTCTATTCATGCCTGGCAAGGTGTCAGATCTTGGCTATCTGAAAGCAGAAAAACACAAAATTAAGGTTGTGGTGAGGGGAGCAGGAGAGGGGAGAAGTAGCTGTAGAGATAGTGGATCCATTGGTTGTAATCTCCCAAAATTTCCTGGATTCTGGGACGGTCCAAGCATATTGGAAAACCGCAAATGTAATACTCCTATTTAAAAAAGAAGGCAGACAAAAAGCAGGAAACTATAGACCAGTTAGCCTAACATCTGTCATTGGGAAAATGCTGGAGTCCATTATTAAGGAAGCAGTCGTGAGACATTTGGAAAAGCATGATTCAATCAAGCAGAGTCAGCATGGTTTTATGAACGGAAAATCATGTTTGACAAATTTGTTGGAGTTCTGTGAGGATGTAACAAGTAGAGTGGATAAGGGGGAACCAGTGGATGTGGTGTATTTGGATTTTCAGAAGGCATTCGATAACGTGCCACATAAGAGGTTATTGTACAAGATAAAAGCTCACGGGGTTGGGGGTAATATATTAGCATGGATAGAGGATTGGTTAACTAACAGAAAACAGAGAGTCGGGATAAATGGGTCATTTTCCGGTTGGCAAACAGTGATTAGTGGGGTGCCGCAGGGATTGGTGCTGGGTCCTCAACTATTTACAATCTATATTACGAACTTGGATTAAGAGACCGAGTTTAATGTCGCCAAGTTTGCTGATGATACAAAGATGGGTGGGAAAGCAGATTGTGAGGACACAAAAAATGTGCAAAGGGATATAGACAGGCTAAGTGACTGGGCAAAAATTTGGCAGATGGAATATAATGTGGGAAAATGCGAGGTTATCCACTTTGGCAGAAATAATAGAAAAGCAAATTATAATTTAAATGGAGAAAAATTGCAAAGTGCTTCAGTACAGAGAGACCTGGGGGGTCCTTGTGCATGAAACACAAAAAATTAGTATGCAGGTACATCAAATAATCAGGAAAACAAATGGAATGTTGGCCTTTATTGCAAGTGGGATCGATTATAAAAGCAGAGAAGTCCTGCTATAACTATACAGGGTATTGGTGAGGCCATACCTGGAGTACTGCATACAGTTTTGGTCTCCGTATTTAAGGAAGGATATACTTGCATTGGAAACTGTTCAGAGAAGGTTCACTAGGTTGATTCTGGAGATGAGGGGGTTGACTTATGAGGATAGGTTGAGTAGATTGGGCCTATACACACTGGGGTTCAGAAGAATGAGAGATGATCTCATTAAAACATAAGATAATGAGGGGGCTTGACAAGCTGGATGTAGAAAGGATATTTCCACTCATAGGTGAAACTAAAACTAGGGGACATAATCTTAGAATAAGGGGCCACCCATTTAAAACTGAGATGAGGAGAAATTTCTTCTCTCAGAGGGTTGTAAATCTATGGAATTCTCTGTGCCAGAGAGCTATGGAGGCTGGGTCATTGAATATATATAAGGCGGAGATAGACAGATTTTTGAGCAATAAAGGAATAAAGAGTTATGGGGAGTGGGCAGGGAAATGGAGCTGAGTGCATGATCAGATCAGCCATGATCTTATTGAATGGCGGAGGCAGGCTCAAGGGGCCAAATAGCCTACTCCTGCTCCTATTTCTTATGTTCTTAAAGCAAGAGGTGCATGCTTACACCATGTGCAGCTTGTAAATCAGAAGAGATTATGGGATGAGGGGGAAGTAGGATGTGAGAATGAGGATTACATATGAGGATACAGACATCTTGTATTCCTTCAGCCATGCCACTGGCCACAGGCTCAGAGATGCCCCACTCAGAAATTGCCAGCACCATCTTCTCCATGGGGGTCAGGTTATGCAGGCACACCTGTTCCCCGCCGGTTCGGTCTGGGTGATATGCCTGTCATGGTTGAATAGCTGACAGTGTGTGCAAGCTGTGAGATGTGGGTGTAATGCTTGCAGCAGTGCTAAGTGTGTGAGGGTGAAGCTATAATATTAGGTATGAGTCCTGTTTGATAGACATTATTAGTAGGTGAGTGATGGGGATGTGATGCATTGAACAGTGTGAGGCTTGGTGGTGCGGATGGTGGGATATTGCATTTGAAGATGAATTCACTGACCTTGACCACTTGTGTGAGGTCATGGACTTCTTGTGGCACTGCATCTAGGTCCTCGGGCATTGACAGCCATGGTTACCTGCTCCCACTGCCTTCACAGAGTTTGTCTGGAGGGCCTCCTGACCCCCTGTGGATAGAAGAGCTCTCTCCTCTTGTCCACCTCCTCCACCAAGGCCTTCAGTGCAGCATCTGAGAACCTTGAGCATGCCCTGTTGTGCCATAATTTAGTTGCAGATCAGGCTCTCTTCCCCAGCCACTTCCAGCACCTGTTCCAGCCAGAATGCAACTCCCCTTTAAGAGATGCAGGCTGGCTTTAAGTAGTGCAGGCTAGCTGCTGCTAGCTGTAACAAAATTGGCCCTTTGCTCAGGTGTGCAGCCAGTCAACAGTGTGTTTAGACCTAGTGTACATGCTAAATTCATTTAAATTACCAGGCAGCAGTTTCCTTGCTACTTGCATCAGACTCAATGGCTTATTGTGCATTGCGATACCCAAGCCCATTTTCTGGGGCTGTCGAGCTGAACCCTCACTGTCAAATTTAGCCCTTTTATCTCTTTCTCCTTTCTCATCGGTGTCCACATTTTGTTCACTGCCTTGTACAGCACTCTGAAAACTCTTTCGGGGAATGATAGCACTTTTGAAATATAGGTTGTTATTCCCTTTCTGGTTTGTACTTCATTCTCAACTTAACAGATAAGTACGTTTACAAAATATCAATAATTCAGAAAAGTTAATACTGTATATTAGGCAGTTTTATCATTACAGTCTCAGGTGTTGTAAGAAATTCTACAGTTGGGTATATCAAAATGTGGTAAAGCACCTTCCATTATATTTGTATCATAGAAAAGTATCTTGGATTTTGATCAGTCAATTAAAAAGAAAACTTCCTCATCAATTCTTAAGCTTTTCATTGTATGTTTATGAAAATTATCAGACATGCTATTTATCCCAGCAGGATGGCTTGCTGAAATTACATACACAGTCCCAAAACAAGTGTCATAATTAGTGAGCAGTTCCAGTCTTGCAGTCAAGGCCCTGACCTTGGAAAGGAATAATGAGCCACGCAATGTTTGGTGCTGCAAACTGGAGCTTCAGAGAACAAGGAAGGTGCTGAGTGCTGATTTAGACGTGTTAAATAGAGAGATTTACATGACCGAGCTGTGAACTGTACATTTGGCATTGTGTGGTGAAGTACTTAGTGCAAAGTAAGGATGTCTGGGCTCCAGTTTTTTTCTCTTTTTGTGCATGATTTGAGCAGAGGAATCTAAATTGTCAGCTATATTTCTAAACCAATGCTGATGAACAATGCTCTGCAGAAAATATTCTTAGCACAATACTTTTAAAAAGGATTGCTGAAAACACAGTAAGATAAAATTACATTACATTTATATTTTTAATCCGGACCAGTGGAAAAGCCAAACTGAAACATTTGGCATATAAAGAATGAAACTGAGTAGAAAGTTCTTTTTGAAAAACTGACACAACCATGATGGGCCAAAACTGTTGCTTCAATGCTGTACAATGTTATGATTCTGTAATTCTATTCTAACTCCACTGAAAACAGCAGTTATTTATTTTAAAATGTTAGATAATTTTAAAAACCTGTGCATAATTTCACTAACATTTATCCCATGAAAGACATCCAAGGGTGCGCTGTCCATCTCACTTCATACTGATGCAACAATGTAAATACAGCCTGAATCAGAGTTAGGATCAAACTCGACACTGCAGTGATGGTGCGGAATTTCTGGTAACTAAATATCATACTCACACAATTATTAAGCTCCAACATATTAATCCACTCTGCTTAAAAAAAATGAAATAAATTGAAAAACTATCGATGAAAGAAAGAAGTTGTATTTATATAGTGCTGTGTCATGTCCTCAGAATATTGCGAAACACTTTACAATACATGCAGTCACTGTTATATAGTCAAACTGCATACAGCAAGGTCCCCCTAAAAATTAAATAAATCAATGGCCAGATAATCTATTTTTTGTTTGGAAAGAGGGAGGTTGTTGGCTAGGACACCAGGAGAATTCGGTGAACTTCTTCAAATAAGTGTCACGGGATCATTTATGACTACTTAAATAAGCCATTGAAGTGATGTCTGTAATTATGGGTTGTCATTTGGCTTAAACATGACTTGTTAGTCTCTTTCTTGAGGTTTAGTGACATTCAAAACAAAAATGGACCTAATAAGAACATAAGAAATAGGAGCAGGAGTAGGCCATACGGCCCCTCGAGCCTGCTCCGCCATTTAATACGATCATGGCTGATCCGATCATGGACTCAGGTCCACTTCCCTGCCCGCTCCCCATAACCCCTTATTCCCTTATCGTTTAAGAAACATCTATTTCTGTCTTCAATTTATTCAATGTCCCAGCTTCCACAGCTCTCTGCGGCAGCGAATTCCACAGATTTACAACCCTCTGAGAGAAGAAATTTCTCCTCATCTCAGTTTTACATGGGTGGCCCCTTATTCTAAGATTATGCCCTCTAATTCTAGTCTCCCCTATCAGCGGAAACATCCTCTCTGCATCTACCTTGTCAAGCCCCCTCATAATCTTATACATTTCATTAAGATCACCTCTCATTCTTCTGAATTCCAATGAGTAGAGGCCCAACCTACTCAACGTTTCCTCATAAGTCAACCCCCTCATCTCCGGAATCAACCTCGTGAATCTTCTCTGAACTGCCTCCAAAGCAAGTATATCCTTGGAAACCAAAACTGCATGCAGTATTCCAGGTGTGGCCTCACTCATACCCTGTATAACTGTAGCAAGACTTCCCTGCTTTTATACTCCATCCCCTTTGCAATAAAGGCCAAGATTCCATTGGCCTTCCTGATCACTTGCTATACCTGCATACTAATCTTTCGTGTTTCATGCACCAGGACCCCCAGGTCTTGCTGTACTGCAGCACTTTGCAATTTTTCTCCATTTAAATAATAACTTGCTCTTCGATTTTTTTCTGCCAAAGTGCATAACTTCACACTTTCCAACATTATACTCCATCTGCCAAATTTTTGCCCACTCACTTAGCCTGTCTATGTCCTTTTGCAGATTTTTTGTATCCTCCTCACACATTGCTTTTCCTCCCATCTTTGCATCATCAGCAAACTTGGCTACGTCACACTTGGTCCCTTCATCCAAGTCATTAATATAGATTGTAAATAGTTGGTGTCCCAGCACTGATCCCTGCGGCACCCTATGTTACTGATTGCCAACTGGAAAATGAACCATTTATCCTGACTCTCTGTTTTCTGTTCGTTAGCCAATCCTCTATGCATGCTAATATTTTACCCCAACCCCGTGAACTTTTATTTTGTACAGCAGCCTTTTATGTGGCACCTTGTCAAATGCCTTCTGGAAGTCCAAATACACCACATCAACCGGTTCCCCTTTATCCACCCTCTTCGTTACATCCTCAAAGAATTCCAGCAAATTTATCCAACATGACTTCCCCTTCATAAATCCATGCTGTCTCTGCCTGACCGAATTGTGCTTTTCCAAATGTCCTGCTACTGCTCCTTTAATAATGGACTCCAACACTCACTTAGCCTGTCTATGTCCTTTTGCAGATTTTTCGTGTCCTCCTCACAAATTGATTTTCTCTGTAATTTATCTGTTTTTTCCCAATGTTCTCATGGTTTACAATGCTAAAAATAAATACAGAAAAAAGCCTAGATTTTTAAGTCGGCAATAAAAACTGACTTTAAAGATCTTTACTATGGGAGGTTAACAATTGAAAATAATTACAAAGTTGTGTTCCTTACAAGTTATGTATAGTATCTGTGAGTAACACACCAATCAATTTATTGAAGTCCATAGGGCTCAATTTTAACTCCCAGTTAGGAATGTGGCAAAGCAAGCTGCATGCCCGCTCAAGAGTTGCAGCAGGCAGGCTCAGCCAGTTTTAAAGGTCGGGCCTTATTTGCATACCGCTTGCTGAAAGCAACTGCCAGGCCATTAAAATCAGGTGGCAGTAAGCCACCGCTGGAGATCCTGGGGAACATTCCTCGACCCAAGTTATGTGAATTGTTGGGGCTTAGCAGCAGAATTGCAGTCCGGGGATGGAAGGATAGCCTGGGGTAATTGAGGCCCAAGGCTTTGTTGTGGAGCTCAGAGGAACACCCCTAGTCCTCCAGACCCACAAGGAACCAAATAAAATGTTAAAAACTTACCTTGCTGGACCTCTTCTGGCCCAGGCTGATGTTCCCAGCAAGTTTGACCTGGTGGGGATGCCATCACTGCTCACCCGCTCAGGCCTCTGGTTAAAATAGTAGATCGGAACCCCATCTGCATATTTAAAAAGGATCCCATCGGCTTGGGGCAAATTTAAAATTGCAGTCGGCCAAATTAGGGCGGGAAAGGAGTGGGTAAGTCATCCGCTCCATTTGATTTCCACCTGGTGCGGAAGTTAATATCGAGGCCTTATCAATATATATTAATATGATTTTACATCTGGCACGCACTCACTGCTCACAAACCTAATTTCCTGTGTCACAATTTTATATTGTTAAATGTTATGTAAGCATGTCTAAAGGGAATTCCAATGTTAAAATGTCAACATATATCTTTCATACTTTCCCATAATGAATTCTTGTCAAGCCACTAGGTAGCACTCAAATGGGCATACCAATGTTAAATGCCAACACTGATCTGCAACCATTTGCTGTCACATCACTAAGTGGCACTTTATTGGCCTGGAATTTGAGGTTGTTTTGACTGTGAAATGGTTAGTCTGTAAAACTGACAGCAACTTCTGGAGACTGCACATGCACATTTAAACGTGGAAATCTTGAAGTTGCTGTCAGTGATAATTTGCTCCTCCACAGGGTGCGCTGTTCCTCGCAGATGGAAGTCAATTAGAAATCACTCAATTGCTGTGAACTTCCACTTTTTACGCTCTATTCTTGCTGTAAAAACCCTTGAAAAAATTAAGCCTTGTTGAATGAGGTTTTAACCTCATGAGGCATACTAAGCCATAATTACTGTTGAACAACCTCTCTGGCCCTGAAAAACTAATTTTATATTTGTGGCATTTCATTTTCTCCATTCCATGATAAAAATTCCATAGATTTTTAAAATAATAAAACATTTTTTTTAATGCTTGTTTATGATATTTCAGCTTCTACCTTAATCCCATGTGTATGTCCCAATCTTTATTTTGCTTTCTGTCAAATTATAAAAAGCGAATGATAAAACCTGCTTGTTACTTCCTGGTTTGCTGCCTGTGAGAATTCTTCAATGTGATTGGCTGCTTAGCTTACTTGATGACATCACTGTTGCTGGACGTCAGAAATCCCCTATAGATGATGTCAGAATGAAATTAACATTGGGAAAGGTGAAGTCCATGCCACAGATCCCGCTAAATATTTGTGGGCAGCTTTCTTCGAGGTCACATCGCCGCTGACCACAAAATCTGGGCCATTATCTTTTCTGCACAAATTAATCAAGACAACAGGGGAACAGAGAGAGAGATACAGTGTCATCATAGAAATTTACAGCATGGAAGGAGGCCATTTCGTCCCACCGTGTCCGCACCAGCCGACAAAGAGCTGTCCAGTCTGATCCCACTTTCCAACCCTTGGTCCGTAATCCTGTAGGTTACGGCACTTCAAGTGTGGTGAGGGTTTCTGCCTCTTCCTCTTTTTCAGGAAGTGAGTTCCAGGCCCCCACCACCATCTGGGTGAAGACATTTCCCCTCAAATTCCCTCTAAACCTTCTACCAATCACTTTAAATCTATGCCCCCTGGTTGCTGACTCCTCTGCTGAGGGAAATAGGTCCTTCCTATCCACTCTATCTAGGTCCCACATAATTTTATACACTTCAATGAGGTCTCCCCTCACCCTCCTGTTCCAAAGAAAACAAACCCAGCCTATCCAATCTTTCCTAATAGCTAAAATTTTACAGCCGAAGCAACATCCTCGTAAATCTCCTCTGTACCCTTTCTAGTGCAGTCACATCTTTCCTGTGGTGACGAGAACTGCATGCAGTACTCTATGTGTGGCCTAACTAGTGTATTATACAGTCCAAGCATAACCTCCCTGGTCTTGTATTCTATGCCTCGGCTGATAAAGGCAAGTATTCCGTATGCCTTCTTAACCACTTTATCTACCTGGCCTGCTATCTTCAGGGATCTGTGGACATGCATTCCAAGGTCCCTTTGTTCCTCTACGCTTCTCAGTGTCCTATCTGTTATGTACGGAATAACTCGATAGACTGAATACAGTAAACTCACTCAGGTGCAAACCGGGCTCAACTTTATTCGGGCCCAAAGTGCTCACATTACATGGTGGCTTGCTTTATATACCTGGCCCGCACACACATGTGTACAGCCCAATGACCTCCGACAGTGGTGCCCGCTGGTGGCTAGTAACCCCAAGCATACATACACGACACGACCATTTAATGTGTATTCCCTTGCCTTGTTAGACTGCCCCAAATGCATTACCTCGCACTTCTCCGGATTGAATTCCATTTGCCACTGTTCTGCCCATCTGACCAGTTCACTGATATCTTCCTGCAGTCTACAGCTTTCTTCTTCATTATCAACCACACAGCCGATTTTAGTATCATCTGCAAACTTCTTAATCATATCCCCTACATTCAAATCTACATCATTGATATATACCACAAAAAGCAAGGGACCTAGTACTGAGCCCTGCGGAATCCCACTGGAAACAGCCTTCCAGTCACAAATACACCCATCAACTATTACCCTTTGCTTCCTGCTTCTGAACCAATGTTGGATCTAATTTGTCACTTTGCCGTAGATCCCATGGGCTTTTACTTCCATGACCAGTCTGCCATGTGGGACCTTATCAAAAGCCTTGCTAAAATCAATATACACTACATCAAACGCACTATTCTCATCAACCCTCCTGGTTACCTCCTCAAAAAATTAAATCAAGTTAGTCAGACACGACCTTCCCTTAACAAATCCATGCTGACTGTCCTTGATTAATCCATGTCTTTCCAAATGAAGATTTAACCTGTCCTCCCCACCCGACACTGCAGACAAGCATGGGAAATTGGAATCAGTGAGCAAAACATCACATTCCATCTCCCACTCTGCTAGACCTCAGAGTTGCCTTCAACAGAATTGCCAAATCCATGCTTTCCCCTCCAGTGTGAAGACAGACCAAAGACTCTCCCTCCATGCTACCAACCCAAGAAATGCTAAAGTCCAAAACCATCTATAGTGTTATGAAAGCATAGGACCGCTTCCAGCTAAATCTCATTCCCCCACTCAATATTATGAAATACTAGCACCAATAATTGATTCGGGGTTCTTGCGATTGGCCATTTATACGTCTATCTGGGGTTTCCACTGTTCTTCTGACAAAGTTACGTGGCTGATAACGAGAACTCCAGAGCAAATTGCCTGTACAGCTATCTTAGACTCGTAAATCTAACATGCCATCTAACTGTACATTTTAAAATTCAATACTGGTAATAGAAATGAAATACATCTTGGTAGTCTGTCGTATCCAACAAAGACGTTGATGTGCTAATCATCAATGGCATGTGTCTTCAAGTGGCTGTATAGGCCAATTCTGGATGCACATAGTCTCTTGCACGTCGGACAAGGGAAGTTCGATGTGCCTGATGCTGATAGTACTGCCACCTGATGTCGTCTATCTCTAGTGTCCTGCAGGTGTTGACAGCGGCTTTCTTCAAAGGTCTGGCAGGCAGTCGTCGTGAAGGTTCGCCACTGGGTTTTATTAGCTGCTGTATTCTCGAGGTCCTTTGGTCGGATGCCACAGTACTGGAGGTTAGCCTTGATGCAATCTTTGTAGCGCTTGCGGGGGCGCCCCTGGTATCTTTGACCTTCACAGAGCTCGCCGTGAAGAAGCTGACGAAGGATCCTTGACTCATCCATGCAGATGACATGTCCAGCCCACCGGAACTGGGCTCGCATGATCATCACCTCGATGCTAGTTGATTGTACTCTCTCCAGAACCTCAAGGTTTGACACCCGGTCTTGCCAGCGTATGTGGAGTATAGATCTGAGACTGCGCATGTGGAAAGCTCCCAACTTTTTGATGTGACGCCTGTAGGGTGTCCAGGTCTCACATCCATAAAGGAGAGATGAGAGAACGACTGCTCTATACACCAACAGTTTAGTTGACAGTCGGAAGTGGTGGTGACTCAACACCTTAGTGCGAAAGCGATCAAGTGCCTGGCTGGCTTTACAGATCCTTGCATCAATCTCCTTGTCCAAGGACCCATCACTTGATATGGTGCTGTCAAGGTACTTGAAGCTGTCCACTGTCTTTAGTTGTATACTGCCAATGAAGACTGTGGGAGCAGGTGCTGTGGTGCCAGGGGCAGGCTGATAGAGAACCTCGGTTTTACTAAGGCTGATGGCTAGGCCAAACAATTCTGTTGCCTCAGCAAATTTGCTGAGTATGAATTGTAGGTCACTCACCTTGTGTGCCATAAGGGCGCAGTCGTCAGCAAAGAGTGCCTCTAGGATGAGTCGTTTCCGTACTTTGGTCTTTGCAGCAAGGTGGCAGAGGCCGAACAGTGAACCATCTAATCAATATTTCAGGTAGACCCCAAACTCCAAGTCTTTTATGGCATAGTCCAAGACGCAGGTAAAGAATAGGTTGAACAGAACTGGAGCGAGTACACAACCTTGTTTCTCTCCATTTGAGATGGCAAATAGGGCCGTGGTTGTGCCGTCTGAGAGCACTTCACCTGTCATGTTGTCATGAACCAGCTCAATGATGTGGACAAACTTCCTTGGGCACCCAAGTTTCATCAAGATTGACCACAGCGCTGCTCTGTTGACAGTATCAAAGGCCTTGGTGAGGTCAATAAATACAGCGTACAGGTCCATGTTCTGCTCAATGCACTTTTCCTGCACTTGTCTGAGTGCAAAGATCATGTCCGCTGTGCTCCGACCAGGTCGAAAGCCACATTGTGTTTCTGGAAGATTTACTTCTGACACACTAGCTATGAGTCGGTTCAATACTATGCGGGCGATGATCTTCCCAGCAATGGACAGAAGTGATATTCCCCTGTAGTTGCCACAGTCTGCTTCGTTGCCCTTGTTCCTGTAGAGGGAAACTATCATAGCATCACGGAAGTCCTGTGGCATGTCTTCATCTTCCCAGATGCTGGTTATTATGTCATGAAAGGCCTCGAGAGTTGCTGCGCCTACTGCCTTGTAGATTTCGGCAGGGATTCCATCCTTTCCTGGAGCCTTTCCAGTACTCATCTGGTTGATGGCTTTCTTTACTTCGTCCATGCTGGAAGGAAGATCAAGATCTTCTTTGATAAGTTGCTGGGGTATGGAGTCAAGTGCTTCTTCGTTCACTGTTGAAGGTCGATTAAGAAAATTACTGAAGTGTTCTCTCCACCTTCATTTATGCCAGTCTTGTCTTTGATCAAAGTGCTGCCATCTGCTGAAAGGAGTGGAGCAGTGCTGGGTTTTGATGGTCCATAGACTGACTTGATGGCGCTGAAGAACATCTTGGTATTGTGAGTTTCAGCATAATGTTCCACTTCCTCTACTTTCGTCTGCCACCATTTATCTTGCATCTGACAAAGGTCTCTTTGTGCTTTGCTCTACATGTGTCCGTAGCGATCCCTCTTGGAAATTGAGGAAGGGTCATTTTGCCATTCTGGATGCTTTTTCTTTTCATCCAGCGTCTTGCAGATCTCAACGTTGTTTTCATCGAACCAGTCTTGGTATACCTTCTTTTTAAGTCCAAGAGTTGTCTTTGCTGAGTCTGACACCATCTGTTTGAGCTTTGTCCACTTCTGTGTGGTGCTGCCGATGAGTGGTCCGTGAGACATCAGCCTGTTATCGAGGTCATCCTGGAACTGCTCACGGTAGCACTGATGTTTCAGCCTAGCTGTGTTAAAGGCACTTCTGCTCGGTTTTGGACGCTTGCGCTGAAGTGGAGCAATGTACAGCTGGAGAGTGGATCTGACTAGACGGTGATCTGTCGAGCATTCTGCTCCCCGCATGGCTCTTGTGATAATTACATCCTTAATGTCTTGCCTTCTTACAATGACATGGTCTATCATGTGCCATTGCTTAGACCTGGGGTGTATCCAAGTTGTTTTGTACTTGTCGGCCGGCCTGAATAGAGTATTTGTGATAGTCAAGTCGTTCTCCGCACACCTTCTCAAGAGGAGGAGGCTATTACTGTTTAATTTTCCTGTGCCGTGCTGTCCAACGACTCCCTTCCAGTGCTTGCTGTCTTTTCCAACTCGTGCGTTGAAATCACCCAGGATGATCAACTGTCCCCAGCAGGTGTGGACCTGACCAGTCTATCTAGATCTTCATAGAACCACTCTTTCATCTCACCGGGGCTTGGAAAGGTGGGTGCATAAGCACTTATAATGGTGATGTGGCGCTTGGCATTCAGGGGGAAACGCAGTTTCATAAGTCTTTCGTTAATCCCTTCAGGCAGATTCGGAAACTGTTGCATAAGAGAAGTCTTCACTGCTATGCCAACTCCGTGGATCCTATTCTCATTCTCTGCCTTGCCTTTCCAATAGAAGGTGTAGCCGCTACCGAGTTCACTCAGGCAGCCCTCCTCTGCAAGTCTTGTCTCACTCAGAGCTGCTATATCGATGTTATAACGCTGCAGCTCTCTTGCAATAAGGGCAGTTCTTCTTTCCGGTCTTGTAGTGTCAGCTCTGTCTAAGAGTGAGCGAACGTTCCATTGTCCGATAAGAAGTTTTCTTGAAATACATACATAAAGGATAAAGCCACTCATTTACTTTTTTCACAGAATAATGGACAGAGTTCTGGAATTCAATCCCCAAAGCATCAGGACAAATCTCAGAATACAATTTAATTAAAATGGAATTTAAGTTATCCAATCACTGTAAATCAGATGCTATACCATTGATGGCAAAATAGCTCTATTGTTATAAAACAGCAGAACCGCTGTTTCACCGAGAAAAAAGCCGCAAAAGAATTACTGGAATTATATTAAAAGTTTTGTGGCATGATCTGGATATCACACTAGTAGCATACAAACATAGAAACATAGAAAATAGGTGCAGGAGTAGGCCATTCGCCCCTTCGAGCCTGCACCGCCATTCAATGAGTTCATGGCTGAACATGCAACTTCAGTACCCCATTCCTGCTTTCTCACCATACCCCTTGATCCCCCTAGTAGTAAGGACTACATCTAACTCCTTTTTGAATATATTTAGTGAATTGGCCTCAACTACTTTCTGTGGTAGAGAATTCCACAGGTTCACCACTCTCTGGGTGAAGAAGTTTCTCCTCATCTCGGTCCTAAATGGCTTACCCCTTATCCTTAGACTGTGACCCCTGGTTCTGGACATCCCCAACATTGGGAACATTCTTCCTGCATCTAACCTGTCTAAACCCATCAGAATTTTAAACATTTCTATGAGATCATCTCTCATTCTTCTGAAATCCAGTGAATACAAGCCCAGTTGATCCAGTCTTTCTTGATATGTCAGTCCCGCCATCCCGGGAATCAGTCTGGTGAACCTTTGCTGCACTCCCTCAATAGCAAGAATAACAATAACGGGCGTAGGGATGACGGTGTGCGATTAACCCGGGCGTTCATTGCGTTGCAGGCAGCACGGTTAATTTCTGCTGCCTGCTGCTTTACATGACTGCTACGTACAGCCAGTGCTACCATGCATGATGCATTGGCTGCATGCATCAGAAGGATATCGCGAGTGCCTAATGCTACTTAAAGGCAGCATGCACCTCTTAAAGGGGAGGTGCATTACAAGAAGTGAGTGATGGGTGTCATTTGAAAGCTGAATCTGTGCTGATACTTTGAGCAATGGCTGAACATGGGAGAGAGCATGCACAAAGGTTTTCAGACACTGCACTGGAGGTCTTGGTGGAAGAGGTGGAAAGGAGTGATGTCCTGTATCTGCATGGGGGACCAGAGGCCCTCCAGAACGATGCTCTTGAGGCAGTGGGAAGAAGTAGCAGCAGAGGTCAATGCCAGGCAGGCTGCTCCAAGAATATGGTTGCAGTGCAGAAAGAAGTTTAATTAACTCACACAAATTGTGAACGTCAGAGAGTTCACTTCAGCATATACTACCAATTGCACCACTGCTCAATTTAATACACTCTCATCACCCAACTACCGAAAAACTCTATCAATCAGTACTCAAGCCTTCAATTCGTATGCTTTACCTCACCCTCATACACTTAGCACTGTTATAAGCCTTGCACCAACAACCCACAGCTCACACACACTAGCAGCTATTCAAGCATGATAGCCACATCACCCAAAAATATTACTGACACGCTTCCCTCGTTCTTCCAGGAGAAGGTGGTGCATAACAGTAGACAGCAGCAAAGAACTACATGGTTTAACTCCCATGGAGGAGATAGTGCTGCCCATCATGGGAAGGGGTATTGCTGAGGCCGTGGCCACTAGTGGGGCTGAAGCAATTGATGATGAGGATATCTGCATACACAATTGACCTCTCTCATCCCATTTCCCTCTCATCCTTCCATCTCTTTTGACTTAGATGATGCAACTGGTGTAAGCACGCACATCTTACTTTCTCCGTGCCCCTCACCACAACCCAACCCTTGTCCCTTTTTCTTTCCAGATACCCAAGAACTGGAGTCTTCCAAGACAGTGACAGAGGAAGAGGAAGAAGAAAGTGACACCGTCACTCGATCTTACAGCCGCAGGCACTAACTCAGGCACTGAAACTGCGAGTATTTTAGAGGCTAAGATAGAGAAGGAACCTGCACGCAGTGAGACACTGGGCATAAGAGCACAGAAACCAGGGCAGAGGTAAATATTAGCATAGGTGCCAGCTCGCCGGAGGCTGAGGTCGCATACTAGTTCAGCAGCAGAGAACTCGGATGAGGACTTTGAGGGGGCCAGGCTACAAAAGAAGGCTGTAAATAACTAAATTCTTGCTGCACTGGATAGCCTGCCAGCAATCCTGTGCAGAATAAGAACATAAGGACATAAGAATTAGGAGCAGGAGTAGATCCTACAGCCCTTCCAGCCTGCTCCACCATTCAATAAAATCTTGGCTGATCTTCGACCTCAATTCCTCTTTCCTGCCCGATTCCCATATCCCTTGATTCCCCTAGAGTTCAAAAATGTATCTATCTCAGCTTTGAATACACTGAACAATTCGGCATCCACAGCACTTTTGGGTAGAGAATTCCAAAGATTTACAATCCTGTGAATGAAGAAATTCCTCCTCATCTCAGTCTTAAATGGCCAATCCCTTATCCTGAGACTATGTCCCCTAGTTCTATACTTTCCAGCAAGGGAAAACAACCTCTTAGCATCTACCCTGTCAATCCCCATCAGAATTTTATATGTTTCTATGAGATCACCTCTTATTCTTCTAAACTCCAGAGAGTATAAGCCCAATCTATTCTTCTATCCTCATAGAACAACCCTCTCATCCCAAGGATTAATCTAGGAAACCTCCGTTGTACCGCCTCTAAGACAAGTATGCCCTTCCTCAGATAAGGAGACCAAAAGTGTGCACAGTACTCCAGATGTGGTCTCACAAAAGCCATATACAATTGTAACAAGACTTCCTTACTCTTATACTCCAACCCCCTTGCAATAAAGCCAACATGCCATTTGCCTTCCTAATTGCTTGTTATATCTGCATGCTGTGGTATCTTCCTTATGACATCAGAACACACAGACTTTACAAGATGGCTCTTAACACAGGAAACTGGCAGGTGACCTAACCTTTTTATTATGTACAGCATTAGTTGCATTGCCACAGTAGTCTACTAGGTGGAGCAGAGTCCACTAGATGGAGTTATATATTACATTTCTCCCTCCTTAATGCAGCGGTAATTATAACAAACAATCATCATACATAATTTGCATGGTTATACAATAACAAAAGATATGGACTTGTGCCATATTTACAAATCAAACTTAAACACTGTTTTTCTGTTTCGAAGAGTATACCTTCACTCTCAAACAAAACCTTCCAAACATGGTTTCGAACTTAGACTCATTCTAGGCTGAGCCTGAGGAAAGTTTTCCTCCAAGGGATATCCTTGATCTACATTTGAACTCTATGCAATTTCAAACTGTTTGTCTGCCTGACTCAGATTTAAATTTAGAATTTCTCTTGGACTTGTTTCTGATACATTTGATGTAGGATATGCTATTGGTACTGCACTTGTAATAAGACTATCTCATGAGTTAGAAATAATCGAATCATTCCAACTTCCAACTCCTTCCACATCCGTAGGTAAAATATGATCAATGTGAACAAACCTAACCTTTCCATGATCAAACATCTTGATCAAATATGTGTGAGGAACAAACAGCTTCACCATTCTTCCTGGTAACCACTTTAACCATTTATGGTGATGGTTCATCACTCTCACCTTCTGATTCAATTTCACACTCCTCTCTCTTACTCTACCTCTATCATGATTCTCTTTCTGTATTAATTGTTTCTCTTCTACGGACTGTACCAAATTTGGTTTTAACAATGAGGATCTGGTTCATGGCTGTCATTTGAGAAACAACTCTGCTGGTGTCCTATCAGTAGTTGTAAGAGGAGCATTATGATAAGTAATTAGAAAATTAGCCAATTTGTGGTTCAATAACAACTGCCATTTTTTGGAGTTTGGAACCAACATTTTCTTGATGAGGGCACGTTTTACAATTTGTACTTGCTTTGCTGTACCATTTGAAGCAGGGTGGTACGGTGGAACCCTAATATGTTTCACACCATTTTTGCTCGTGAACTGTGCACATTCTTCTGAACAAAATTGTGGCCCATTATCAGACACAATTTCTTCTGGGAGGCCATATGAAGAAAATAATCTTCACAAATGGTCTTGTGTTTCATTCGGAAACATCGCTACTCACTTCGAATGGCTATCAATCACAATGAACAATTGCTGTCCTTCTAGCGCGGCAAAATCAATATGTAACTTTTGCCGCACCCTGGGAGGCCATTTCCATGGCTGTAATGGTACTGATGGTGGTTTCTTGCTTACCAATTGACATGTTGTACACTGACTAGCGATGTACTCTATATCTTTATCTAGACCTATCCACCAGTAACTGCATGTAAAACTCTTAGTTAATACATTCCCAGGTGCTGGTCATGAAGATCTCCTAATAATTTCGACCTGAATTTATTTGGTATAACCACTCTTCCACTTCACATGATACCATTTTTATCGACTGATAATTCATTCCTACGAATGAAGTATGGATGAATATCTTGCTCTGATATCTGGTTTGGCCAACCATTTACAATGTAATCATACACCTTTGACATAACTGGGTCATGTTTGGTTGCTCTACCAATCTCTTCAGCTGTGACTGGCAATTCATCAATGTATGAAAAATAGAACATGACTTCCCTATTGGGAGTAACTTGTGATGCGGATGGCAATCTAGACATAGCATCAGCATTACTGTGATCAGCTGATCATCTGTACTTAATGTCATATATATATGCTGACATTTGGAGATACTACATTTAATCCCCTCATCTAAATCATTAATGTACAATGTAAACAGCTGGGGCCCCAGCACAGAACCTTGCGGTATCCCACTAGTCACTGCCTGCCATTCTGAAAAGTACCCATTTACTCCTACTCATTGCTTCCTGTCTGCCAACCAGTTCTCAATCCATGTCAGCACACTACCCCCAATCCCATGTGCTTTAACTTTGCATATTAATCTCTTGTGTGGGACCTTGTCGAAAGCCTTCTGAAAGTCCAAATACACCACATCAACTGGTTCTCCCTTGTCCACTCTACTGGAAACATCCTCAAAAAATTCCAGAACATTTGTCAAGCATGATTTCCCTTTCACAAATCCATGCTGACTTGGACCTATCATGTCGCCTCTTTCCAAATGCGTTACTGTGACATCCTTAATAATTGATTCCATCATTTTACCCACTACCGATGTCAGGCTGACCGGTCTATAATTCCTTGTTTTCTCTCTCCCTCCTTTTTTAAAAAGTGGGGTTACATTGGCTACCCTCCACTCCATAGGAACTGATCCAGAGTCTATGGAATGTTGGAAAATGACTGTCAATGCATCCGCTATTTCCAAGGCCACCTCCTTAAGTACTCTGGGATGCAGACCATCAGGCCCTGGGGATTTATCGGCCTTCAATCCCATCAATTTCCCCAACACTATTTCCTGACTAATAAGGATTTTCCTAAGTTCTGCCTTCTTACTAGACCCTCTGACCCCTTTTATATTCGGAAGGTTGTTTGTGTCCTCCTTAGTGAATACCGAAACAAAGTACTTGTTCAATTGGTCTGCCATTTCTTTGTTCGCCATTATGACTTCCCCTGATTCTGACTGCAGGGGACCTACGTTTGTCTTTACTAACCTTTTTCTCTTTACATATCTATAGAAGCTTTTGCAGTCCGTCTTAAAGTTCCCTGCAAGCTTCCTCTCGTACTCTATTTTCCCGGCCCTAATCAAACCCTTTGTCCTCCTCTGCTGAGTTCTAAATTTCTCCCAGTCCCCGGGTTCGCTACTATTTCTGGCCAATTTGTATGCCACTTCCTTGGCTTTAATACTATCCCTGATTTCCGTTGATAGCCACGGTTGAGCCACCTTCCCTTTTTTATTTTTACGCCAGACAGGGATGTACAATTGTTGTGGTTCATCCATGCAGTCTCTAAATGTCTGCCATTGCCCATCCACTGTCAACCCCTTAAGTATCATTCGCCAATCTATCCTAGCCAATTCACGCCTCATACCTTCAAAGTTATCCTTCTTTAAGTTCTGGACCATGGTCTCTGAATTAACTGTTTCATTCTCCATCCTAATGTAGAATTCCACCATATTATGGTCACTCTTCCCCAAGGGGCCTCGCACAATGAGATTGCTAATTAATCCTCTCTCATTACACAACACCCAGTCTAAGATGGCCATCCCCCTAGTTGGTTCCTCGACATAGTGGTCTGGAAAACTATCCCTTATGCACTCCAGGAAATCCTCCTCCACCGTATTGCTTCCAGTTTGGTTAGCACAATCTATATGCATATTAAAATCACCCATGATAACTGCTGCACCTTTATTGCATGCACCCCTAATTTCCTGTTTGATGCCCTCCCCAACATCACTACTACTGTTTTGAGGTCTGTACACAACTCCCACTAACATTTTTTGCCCTTTGGTGTTCTGCAGCTCTAGCCATATAGATTCCGCATCATCCAAGCTAATGTCCTTCCTAACAATTGCATTAAACTCCTCTTTAATCAGCAATGCTACCCCACCTCCTTTTCCTTTTATTCTATCCTTCCTGAATGTTGAATATCCTTGGATGTTGAGTTCCAAGCCCTGATCATCCTGGAGCCACGTCTCTGTAATCTCAATCACATCATATTTGTTAACATCTATTTGCACAGTTAATTCATCCACCTTATTACGGATATTCCTTGCATTAAGACACAAAGCCTTCAGGCTTGTTTTTTTAACACCCTTTGTCCTTTTAGAATTATGATGTAGTGTGGCCCTTTTAGTTTCTTGCCTTTGTTTACTCGGCCTTCCACTATTGCTTTTTACCTTTCTACCATCTGTTTCTGACTCCATATTACTTCGCCCTGTCTCGCTGCATAGGTTCCCATCCCCCTGCCATATTAGTTGAAACACTCCTGAACTGCATTAGCATCACAGACAAGTATTAGTTTTAACTTTTATTTTAAGCGATATAAACATACTTACCAATATACATACCTTTTCAGGTCTCTGGATACTAGATGGCATTATGCAATGTTTTTGCAGTGCTTCCACAATTCCACCTATGGCCTTGCTTGTATGACTCTCCATATCCTTAATCCACAAACCGAATTGCAGCCTTGCGCATCTCTCCTCTGCCAGTAGAGTACAATTTGCAATGTCCCAGCTCAAATTAAAAAAGAGAATTAAACAGAATTCAAAGAGAAGAGATAGAAGAGAAAGAGATAGAAGAGGCAGAAAAGCAAAATAGCTGAGAGAAGTGTGATAAGCACAAGAGAAGGGAAGGAGAGAAAACATCAGTACCAAACTAGAAAAAAGAAACAGAACACTGAGAAAGATAAAGAACTAGAAAGCTGAGAGAAAAACTGAGAGGTGTATACACATGACAGAGAGACACACGCATACAGAGTTGCAGTCACATAAATGTAATAGAGACAAGAGAAAGACTTCCTTGACTCATGGGCAGTGCCATGGAGGTTCATTAGTAATACAAAAATCGACATTCATCTGATCTGTATTACATGGAAATTACAACACGGAAATAGGTCTTTTAGCCCAACAAGTCTGAATTGGTGCTTACCCTCCATGCGAGCCAATAGTCCTAATTACATTTGCCCACCCTGTTCCCATATCCTCTCATCCTCTTTTTCTTCATCCAACTATCCAATCTAACTCAGAAAGTTGACATAGTTTCTGCATCAATCACTAATCCTGCAAGTCAATTCCACAGCCTCACAACTCTGTATAAGGATGTTTCTCTTGCTCTCAGTTCTAAATTTCATATTTAATCTTGTATTTATGGACCCTCATTCCAGATACTTCAACGACTGAAAACTGATGGCTTCTATCTAACCTGTTCACTCTTTCATCATTTTAAACATTTTTTTATTATATCATCCCATAATTTGCATTGTTCAAATTAAGCCCTAATTTTTCAAATCTCTCTTCATATTTGTATTTCCTCAAACCAGGCATTTGTGCTTCATGATATTATGGTGGAGATGTGCCACTTTAAACATTAATTTTAACTGTAAACATTTTGCTTCACACATTCTATTCACAAATACATAAATATATTTTAGTGTTGTTTTTTGATGCTAAAAATTAAAATTAAAAAGCACCAGAAAAGGCTGTTTTTTAAAATAGGCAATAAAAACTGACATTAAAATTATATCAACTCTTCCCTGCTCCTCACCTAGTGCTATTAAAATGTTGACATAGCCTTTTCCAATTATAAATATTGACATAAAACTTGAAATACATATATCATGACACAGGAAGTAAGGTTAACATGGACAGGAAGTGCATGCTATATGCAAAACTTTCAATATGTTATTGATGTTACAAAACTTAATTTTAGGACTTTGTGGGACCTGATTAACTATTGTGGGACCTGATTAACTGGGACCTGATTAATTTATAATTATAGAGTAGCTGTGTGCTGTGTACGTGCTCACTAACAATGGAAAAGGTTGCAGCATGGTAGGGGCCAAAGCACAGTCACAGAGTTAAGCGCTGTTCCGACCAGATAACAGGAACATGCTGCGAAACAGTGAACAGCAGGAGGAAGGGGCATGATGTGGTAATCACATCATGACCAAGGCGATTGCTATCTGCAATGGACAGCTGGGTCATAACCAGCGGCCAGTCCGGAGTCGACAAACTGACTCCAGTAACAGCAGGGGGGCCAATCAGGGAATGGGAAGACCCCACGTTCGCGACTATAACTGAAGCTGTAACACGCGGTAGAGTGCGCTTTATTCTTAGTAACTGCAAGATGTAACTGAATGTAACTGAGCCAATAAAGTTTGCCTGGATACTACCACCGGACTTGAGTCTCGTCAACTGCTAAGAATATAAGAGACCCTACATTCTTCCATGAAATGCTATATAAATGCAAGTTTTTTAAATTTATAGTACAAATTTTCTATGTTGTATGATCTTTCTTCTTAGGCAGTCTCTTGTGTCGAGAATGACTTGCTTTCACCTAAAAGGGATGAATTCACAATGAAGGATCTGATATTCCCGAACTACATATTGAAGGGTGGAAGATGCTTGTGCGTGGATTTTCTTTAATGTGTGGTGGCCGTTGCACACCAGCCACCACACGGGCTTGACAGAGCTAGGTCTTCGTCCAGTGGCAAGGAATAACCAAGACGACTGGAGACCAGCTCTGCTGCACTGACCTAGGGCGCAGTGTGGGCTGGCCCATGTTGCCCCTGGGCCCTCACCTCTTCTGGGCCCCGAACTCGCACCTCTCCTGGGCCCCAATCACGTCGCTCTGCAATCTCTCGCCGCTCCTTCATTTCGACCTCGCAGCTCCTGCTGTACCTGCCCACGCTCCATTCAGTGACCTGGATTATGGTGACATCCAATCCAATCATCTTCTTCACAGTTATCGCCCTCCCCGACCGGCTCGCGCTGTACCTTGCGACTTTCTTGACCCCGACCTGCCGCAGATGGTTCCTCACAGGTCGGGTCCTCGCTGTGGGCCAGGTCGCCGCACCTCCGCTCCTTTTATGGCCCCGACCTGCCGCAGATGGTTCCTCGCAGGTCGGGGCCTCGCTGTGACCTTTAATACATTACTAAGGGTCCTTGCTATATAACTGGTTGTGCAGGAACAATTATGATGTGGACTATTATTGACATATACATAAGGGAGAAATGAATACATGATACATGATACTTGCTGGAGTCACACTGCTTACACACAGTAATTTTTTCCTTTTTATTTTGCAGTACAGAACACTTTTTACACCACCAAATAAGCAGCACCATTTCCATTATCCCTTGGAACTAGCATATTAGAATTTCATACGAGTGTCTGGGGAGAAATAGCTTCACACAGTATATTACAGAGGTCATCTCAATTTCCAGGACAGATACACAAGGGATGGTTTTATACATAAACACAAGATATTAAATGTCTTTTTGGACATGTGGTTCACTGGGCAGATAAACAGCTGTTTTTTATTTTTATTTTTAAGTGTTAATTTGTAATTCTATGTACTATAAATAGAACACACTTCCATGAAGTATTCTACAGCATGGAGACATGATGAGCAAGGCATTTAGATTGAAAACACCAGTAATGATTCCTGAGGCAAGATACAGCCTTAATCTGGGCTCAGTTGAAACTGGCGAGGTTAGATTCAGTGAAGCTGCACTGTTCACAATGCGGTCTCAGTGGAGCACCTTCAGGACCATAAATATATTGTTGTCTTGTGCAGCTGCATATTTCAAAGCTACCTGCATTAAATGCACTGTTTGCTTTTCAATCCCAACATTTGCTCATCTTATGTGGTAGTAAGAACGATGTTGTTGTAGTGGTCAGAATGGAGCTAATACACAAATCATTGTTTTAAGATTAAAATATCCAGATGAAAGCCAAGATCCATGACATTAGATGATATGAACTGGAAGAGAGCAAGACAGGATGAAGTAAATCATTAAGCATTGGTTAGACTATAACAAACTTGGGATTTAAAACCCTGCAGATCATATAATGAATTGAAGACCAAGGAAGGTAAGAAGTTCCACAGCTTAAGCACCTGGAAAAGAAAGAATTAGAATACATTAATTTGTTAATTCTGCTGAGACTTTACAACATATGGGGCTCAATTTGCCACAATGCCGTATTTTGGCGTATTTCAAGAGTTACGCCCGTTTTTGTTTGGCCCGACTACGCCAAAAAAAAACTTTAAAGTTTCTCCATTCTAATTTTTGAAATTGGCCTGTCCTTTAGCTTTGGGGGGTGGAGCCTAATGTGTGCGCAGAAAAAAGGATGCTCCTCCCCCCCATTCTGTGCATGCGCAAATAAAAATGAAGTTTTTTATGTGACTGCAATGGGCGCACATGCCCAATATACCTCCTGTATACTGTATTCGGCCATTTTTAAAGAGCCAGTTGTGTGTGAGAACTTTAATTCTCAGTAGAAAAAAATTGGAGCTGCAATATGCAATGCGGCTCAAGGACCAAGAGTTTCTCACAAGAGGAAGTGGAGGCACTAGTTACTGTAATTGAGGCCAGATGGCACGAGCTGGACACCAGCAGAGGCCACATAAAAGTTTCACCAAAAGAAATGAAGAAACACTGGAACCAACTTGCAGAAGATTACTGTGCAATGGTGACTACCCGGAGGTCTGGAGGCCAGTGCAAAAAGAAGTGACAGGATCTTGGTCAAGTAGTTAGTGTAAGTAATATTTTCATTTATTCACTGGAATTGCAATTGTAAATGTGACCATCTGTATGTTCCACCCAGCAGAAATACACCCTCTCTAAAAAGTTATATTTTCATCTTTGCAGAGGAAGGTGGCACACAACAAAAGAGAGAGAACTCGAACAGGAGGAGGCCCGGCAAATCTGCACCCACTGACACCCTTGGAAGACAGGGTCGCTGCTTTGATGGGCTCTGCATGGAGAAAAGCAACCACCACTGCACAAGCTGGGCCCACACTCGAGGGAGAGGGTAAGTCCTGCAAATTCCACAGTCTGGCTTTACTAAAAGTTAAGTACTGCGCGGGCTAGCCATGCTTCAGTTTATGGGGATGTCTCCGGTTGATGCAATGTGCTATCATTCATTGGGGTCCTTCAAATGAGCCAGCTGCCTGCGCTGTGTGAGCCTACTCATTCCACCCTGCCCCCTCCTCTGCTGCTAACCACTTGTCTGTTCTGTTATATTTTAGAAACATAGAAACATAGAAAATATGTGCAGGAGTAGGCCATTCGGCCCTTCGAGCCTGCACCACCATTCAATAAGATCATGGCTGATCATTCCCTCAGTACCCCTTTCCTGCTTTCTCTCCATACCCCTTGATCCCTTTAGCCGTAAGGGCCATATCTAACTCCCTCTTGAATATATCCAATGAACTGGCATCAACAACTCCCTGCAGTAGGGAATTCCACAGGTTAACAACTCTCTGAGTGAAGATGTTTCTCCTCATCTCAGTCCTAAAGGGCCTACCCCATATCCTGTGTCCCCTGGTTCTGGACTTCCCCATCATCGGGAACATTCTTCCTGCATCTAACCTGTCCAGTCCCGTCAGAATCTTGTAAGTTTCTATGAGATCCCCTCTCATCTTTCTAAACTCCAGTGTATAAAGGCCCAGTTGATCATAGCTCTCCTCATATGTCAGTCCCGCCATTCCGGGAATCAGTCTGGTGAACCTTCGCTGCACTTCCTCAATAGCAACAACGTCCTTCCTCAGATCAGGAGACCAAAACTGAACACAATATTCCAGGTGAGGCCTCACCAAGGCTCTGTACAACTGCAGTAAGACCTCCCTGCTCCTATACTCAAATCCCCTAGCTATGAAGGCCAACATACCATTTGCCTTCTTCACCGCCTATTGTACCTGCATGCCAACTTTCAATAACTGATGAACCATGACACCACTGTATCGTTGTAACTCCCCCTTTCCTAATCTGCTGCCATTCAGATAACATTCTGGCTTCGTGTTTTTGCCCCCAAAGTGGATAACCTCACATTTATCCACATTATATTGCATCTGCCATGCATTTGCCCACTCACCTAACCTGGCTAAGTCACCCTGCAACCTTTTAGCGTCCTCCTCACAGCTCACACCGCCACTCAGTTTAGTGTCATCTGCAAACTTGGAGATATTACATTCAATTCCTTTATCTAAATCATTAATGTATATTGTAAATAGCTGGGGTCCCAGCAATGAGCCCTGCGGCATTCCACTAGTCACTGCCTGCCATTCTGAAAAGGATCCGTTTATCCCGATTCTCTGCTTCCTGTCTGCCAACCAGTTCTCTATCCACGTCAGTACATTACCCCCAATACCATGTGCTTTGATTTTTAACACCAATCTCTTGTGTGGGACCTTGTCAAAAGCCTTTTGAAAGTCCAAATACACCACATCCACTGGTTCTCCCTTGTCCACTCTACTAATTACATCCTTAAAAAATTCAAGAAGATTTGTCAAGCATGATTTCCCTTTCATAAATCCATGCTGACTTGGACCGATCCTGTCACTGCTTTCCAAATGCGCTGCTATTCCATCTTTAATAATTGATTCCAACATTTTCTCCACTGGTGATGTCAGGCTAACCAGTCTATAATTACCTGTTTTCTCTCTCCCTCCTTTTTTAAACAGTGGTGTTACATTAGCTACCCTCCAGTCCATAGGAACTGATCCAGAGTCGATAGGTTGTTGGAAAATGTTCACCAGTGCATTCACTATTTCTATGGCCACTCCTTAAGTACTCTGGGATGCAGACTATCAGACCCCGGGGATTTATCGGCCTTCAATCCCATCAATTTCCCTTACACAATTTCCTGTTTTATAAGGATATCCTTCAGTTCCTCCTTCTCACTAGACCCTCGGTCCCCTCGTATTTCCGGAAGGTTATTTGTGTCTTCTTTCATGAAAACAGAACCAAAGTATTTGTTTAACTGGTCCGCCATTCCTTTGTTCCCCATTATAAATTCACCTAAATCTGACTGCAAGGGACCTACGTTTGTTTTCACTAATCTTTTTCTCTTCACATATTTATAGAAGCTTTTGCAGTCAGTTTTTATGTTCCCAGCAAGCTTCCTCTCATACTTTATTTTCCCCTCCTAATTAAACCCTTTGTCCTCCTCTGCTGAATTCTAAATTTCTCCCAGTCCTCAGGTTTTCTGCTTTTTCTGGCCAATTTATATGCCTGTTCCTTGCATTTAACACTATCCTTAATTTCCCTTGTTAGCCACCGTTGAGCCACCTTCCCCGTTTTATTTTTACTCCAGACAGGGATGTACAATTGTTGAAGTTCATCCATGTGATCTTTAAATGTTTGCCATTGCCTATCCACCGTCAACCCTTTAAGTATCGCTTGCCAGTCTATTCTAGCCAATTCACGTCTCATATCATCGAAGTTACTTTTCCCCAAGTTCAGGACCCTAGTCTCTGAATTAACTGTGTCACTCTCCATCTTAATAAAGAATTCTACCATATTATGGTCACTCTTCCCTAAGGGGACTCGCACAACAAGATTGTTAATTAGTCCTTTCTCATTACACATCACCCAGCCTAGGATGGCCAGCCCTCTAGTTGGTTCCTCGACATATTCATCTCGAAAACCATCCCTAATACATTCCAGGAAATCCTCCTCCACCGCATTGCTACCAGCTTGGTTAGCCCAGTCAATATGTAGATTAAAGTCGCCAATGATAACTGCTATACCTTTATTGCACGCATCCCTAATTTCTTGTTTGATGCTGTCCCCATCCTCATTACTAATGTTTGGTGGTCTGTACACAACTCTCACTAGCATTTTCTGCCCTTTGGTATTCCGTAGCTCCACCCATACAGATTCCACATCATCCAAGCTAATGTCCTTCCTTACTATTGCATTTTAATTTTCTCGTTAACCAGCAACGCCACCCCACCTCCTTTTCCTTTCTGTCTATCCTTCCTAAATGTTGAATACCTCTGGATGTTGAGTTCCTAGCCTTGGTCACCCTGGAGCCATGTCTCCGTGATGCCAATTACATCATATCTGTTAACTGTTATCTGTGCAATTAATTTGTCCACCTTATTCCGAATATTCCTCGCATTGAGGCACAGAGCCTTCAGGCTTGGTCTTTTTAACACTCTTTGCCCCTTTAGGATTTTGCTATAATGTGGCCCTTTTTGCTTTTTGCCTTGGGTTTCTCTGCCCTCCACTTTTACTTTTCTTCTTTCTATCTTTTGCTTCTGCCCCCATTCTTCTTTGCAGAACTTGAGGCCAACCCTGACGAGGCTGAAGCAGATGCAGAAGAAGATTCAGACGTGGACAAGCCTGAAGAGGAGAACATCTTCCAATCTCACCTTCCACACCAAGATCATGGGGTGAGGGGGAGGGGCAGGGTAGAGGGAGGGGGAAGATGAAGCCCCCACTCTTGTACTCATTCTGGAGGAGGTGCTGGTGCCACCCATTGAGCTGCCAGCCCCTTTCCTGATTGGTACGAGTGTTGGGACATTCCATGGTTTCACACAGTCTGAGGCTGCGAGTTCCAGTGGGGTGCAGCAAGCCACACCCAGGGCCCCACCGTCCGAGGCTGCGAATCCCAGTGGGATGCAGCGAGGCACACCCAAGGTGAGGAGGGGAAGGAGAGCTCGATAACGCTCTCCTGATGTGAAGGATGTAACAGATGTGGTTCAGATGATGGCAATGCGTCGGGATTACTCCTTGACTCCATCAGTGGGGAGGATGATGATGTATCAGGACTATCGGGAGAAGTAACAACGCTCTCACGAGAAATGGGAACACTGTCCGGACACATTAGGGATGGAATGTCGCAGATAGCTGATACACTGTCGGTGAATATAAGGAAGGGAATGTCGCAGGTAGCTGATACACTGTCGGTGAACATGAGGGAGGGAATGTTTCAGGTAGTTGAGATGTTGTCGGGGCATATGAGGGAGGGGATGTCGGAGGTAGCTGCTGCAATAGGGGAACTCACACAGACCCCGCACCCATTGATGGAATCAACTGCCTCTCTCACTCCAATTCCAAGACCAGCCTCTGAAGAGGCCAAGCCGGGCCTTCCACACTACCACCTGCCCACGCCTCCCAACAATAAGTGTGCATTACCCGAGATACTCGAAAGAATAAGCTTAATTCCAACCCGAGAAACACCTGTGGACAGGGGTGGAGTCACCAAGACCAAGCGCAGCGGGCGGTCTTAGAATAATGTGGAGGAGAGATGGATGCAGCCTTTTGTTACTGTTGTAACTGTTCTCAAATTAAAAGTTTTTTGTAAGTGATGTAAATTTACAAGTTTAAAAGTTTGTAAGTGATCTTAACTGAAAACTTTAAAGTTTGATACAAGAATATTTTTGTTAAAGTTAAGTACAAACAAGGGTTAAACTTTTGAATAAAATATATTTTAAATTATAACTGAATCATTTACATTATTTGTTCCATTATTAACACAACTTTTTGAACTAAAGAAATATCATTTCCATTATTTGTTCCATTAACACAACACATTACTGAAAAGGTCCAAACTGTAAACATGGTCTATTTGGAATAGATGAGCTGCTGGCACAAGACTTGAGCAATCGTTAAAGGGGCACAACGGCCCGCTCTCCTCCGCCATTGTGCTCCGGGTTCAGGTAATTGCATGGCTTCAATCGTTGTCATCCTCCTCCTCATCATCTGCATCTTCCTTCTCATCATCAGCCACTCTCACCTCAGCTGCTGCTGCCTCATGATGGCTAAGTTATGCAGCATAAGCAGACAACGGTAAACTGACCGACAATCTCAGGGGAGTATTGCAAATAGCTCCAGAATGGTCCAGGCATCAGAAACGTTGCTTCAAGATGCAAATGATCCTCTCTATTATGCTGCACGTCGCAATGTGTGACATGTTGTATTTCCGGTCAGCTTTCTTCCGGGTTACGCATAGGGACGTCATGAGCCAGGTGGCGAAGCTGTACCCTTTGTCTCCCAGCAGCCAGCTCTGCCCTTCTGGCTGCTGCTGAAACATGGCGGATATAGTGCTCTCGCGTAGGATGAATGCATCATGGGTGCTCCCAGAATATCTCGCATCAACTGTCATGATGCGATGCATGTCATCACAGACGAGCTACACATTCACAGAGTGGAAGCCTTTTCTGTTCCTGTACATCTCAGAATCCTCCAATGATGCTCGCAAGGCGATGCGGGTACAATAAAAGCAGCCCTGTACTTTGGGGAAGCCAGCAATCCTGGAGAAGCCCAGAGCCCTGTTATGCATTGCCGTGGCGGTCATGAGGAATTTTATGTAGTCATTCCTCCAGGCATATAGTGCAGCAGTCATGAGATATGTGATATGCAGATATGTATTGCATGCTGAGAAGTGATGCACACATCCCCAGTTGTGGTCTGGAATGATCCAGATGCATAAAAAGAAAGTGTAGCTGTAACCTTTAATTCAACTGAAAAAGCAGTCCTCCTGACGCTTCTAGGGTGCAGGTCTGCTTTTATTAACTCACAGATCTCGGTTACAACTTCATTGTGGAACCGCAGCCTTCTCACACAGTCTGCATCACTCAGGTGCAGGTAAACACCTGTCTCGATATACCCAATGTGGGTAAGACCTCCTGCTCATCATCCTACATGCTTTGAGATTCCTCAGGTGATGATGTCTAATCAATCTTCTCTTCCACAGCACAATCATGCAGAAGGCTTGCACGAGTTATGGTATTGTCAATATTGCCCCTATAATTTGATTGTAGCTTTGTAAAAAGCTCAAAACAGCAACACAAAGCACTCACACCTTTTTTCCTCTCTCTCTCCCCAAGGTGGATGCCCTAGTACGGACCATGCCCTGGTTTGCATTTGCGCAATAAGCTTGCTTAGAATGGGAAGCTAGACATTCAATGAAGAAATAAAGTCTAATGCAATTCTTTAATTTTTGATTTTTTTCAAAGTACCACCCGACCACTGAACGTCTCCTCACCGGGCTCGAGGGTCGGCCGGCAGAATTGCTCCCTCGCCCGGACACAGGGGCTCGGCTTCCAACTCCCGCACCCTCCCCCACACCACCGGGCTTCTGCTGAAGCTGCTGTATAGCCTAAAGATTCTCATCCCTTCAATTCTGCTTTCACCCCACCCCACACCACCACCCCCACCTCCCCCTCAGGCTTCTTTTGAAGCTGAGCCCCTGTATCTGGGCAAGGGAGCAATTCTGCCGGCTGATGCTCCTACTCTCAAGTCTGGTGAGGAGACCTTCGGTGGTGGCGTGGTACTTAGAAAAAAATCAAAAAAATTAAAGAATTGCATTAGACTTCCATTTTCTCCCTTTTGACTTTGAAAAAATTAAGCTTCATGATGCATATTCTTTGTCTTCTTGACTCCCTCCAAAACTTTGCCTAAAAAAATTGGTGTCTTTCTGCGCCCATTTTTTAATGTGCACTTGTTTTTCTTAAGTGCCCAGAGCGATTTTTCGGAGTGGTCACTTACGCCATTCTAGAAAAAATGTACGTTGGCCAAACTTGCTTAAATGTGAAAAACTGGCGCAGACGCAAAAATATCCTAACCTAAAAAAAATCGTATCTGAGTTACACTGGTGCAGAAACTTTGGGGAAACTTGGAGATTTTAATTTACTCAAAAAAAAACAACACAGATAACTGGGGAAAATTGAGCCCGTGGTCTTTGAATTGTTCCAAGCATAAACCTCACTGCAGATATAATATACACTGTGGTTCAGACTTTACGAGGAGCTCAGAATACACTATATTTTCCTCATCAGTTTATGGTTGGAATATGCCACATTAGGTCCACTCTGATTTGTGTCAGCATAAATCAGGCAACAATTTTGAACTGAACTGCTAAGTATGAGTATAATTCATCCCTCTCAAAAATTCTTCTTACATTAAAGACACTGCAAATGTACTGACAAGATATAGCTGTTCCACTACAAATTAGTGAGTCTTAAGGAAATTAAACTCAGTTAAATTAACTTCAACTGTCACTAATATTAATGCCACCTGTACTTGAAAGCTGTGAAAACAATTGCTCGTTATGAATTCGATTAGAAGGACAAGCTCACGATGATACAGCAAATACAGATGCAACAAAATAAAACTCAATTCCTCTGTCCCTGCAAACTCCAAAATCTTTGAATGACTAGTCACTTCCAAAATCTGTGCTCATCTTTCCCTCAACTCCCTAGTTGAATCCCTCCAATCAAATTTCTGCCCTTGTCACAGCACTGAAACGGCCCGAACCAAAGTCACAAATTACATCATCGGTAACTGACCATTAATCTTTTGTTGTCTGCCTTGACCTCTCTGCAGCCTTTGACATAGTCAAGCATATCATCTTCCTCCAAATGCCTCTCTTCTGCTGTTCAGCTCAGTTGGACTGCCCTCACTTGGTTATACTCATACCTATCTGATTGTAGCCACAGCACTTACTTCTCTTTACATGTCGCATTGTTAACTTCAGAGCCAACCCCCTTGGTCCCCTTCTCTTTCTCATCAACATGCTGCTCCTTGGCAACATCATCTGTAGACATAGGATCAGCTTCCACATGTACTCTGACAACATTCAGCTCTACTGCTCCACCACATCTATTGACTCTTCTTCTACTTCTGTGTTATGGTTATGCGACATCAGTTTTGGATGAGCTGCAACTTCTTCCTACTAAACATTCGGAAGATCGAAGTTATCGGGTTCGGCCCTCATCATATACTCTGAACACTTGTCACTGATTTGATCCCCCTCCCCGGCCAATGTCTCAGACTGAATAAGACTGTTCACAACTTCACCATCCTATTCAAACCTGGGCTGAATATCTGCACCTCTAGATCACTCTAGAAAGGGAGGAAGCAGACTTGTGGCACACTATGATAGATAGCTGCATCCGGTAATTTGCAGATTCTGCCCCTGCACAAGTATTGCAGGCCAATGAAACATCACAGGATCCCAGAAATGAGTGGTATATTTCCATATACTATAGCTTAATTGCTATCTTACCACCAGATCCATGGATCCCAGAATTTAAGGGAATAGTGCATGAGGAAAGATTGCCTTCCTTGCGTCTTTTCTCCCTTGAAAAGAGAAAACTGAGAGGAGATATGATCGAAGTGTTTAAAATTATGAAAGGTTTGGCTAAATTGGATTTCAGGCAGCTTTTCTGCCTTGTACAGAATTTAAGCACACGGGGGTATATTTATAAATTAAGGACAACAAAAGAAAATAGGAAATGGAGGAGCTTTTCTACTAAAAGGTGGCAAGTATGTGGAATAGATTACCAGCCAAGATGGTGGCACAAGAAACCTTAATGGGTTTCAAGAAGGAAATAGACAGATTATTGTCAACAAAGTAGATTCAAGGTTATTAGAAATGCACTTAAGGGAATACTGTGGCTAGGTGATCTAGATGGACCGACAGTTTTCTCCCAACTGAGACCATTACTACGTTACCATCCTATTATGAGTTGGAAACTTAACATGCCCTTCCCTACAGAATCAATTTGTACTAAAGAAAAACAAAATGCTCCAAATTAAGTGAGATTTATATAATGATGAGCTTCTACTCTCTAAGGACCATGCTTCCCTTTAGTGTTTCTGCCACTACCTATCTTACTCCTATATCTAAGTGATATCTGAGTGAGAGGAGCACAGGACCAAAGGTTTTTATGAAAGTATGAGTTACATTTCTTGCTTTGTCTCTTTCTTTCTGATCTGTGATGAATAACCTCTCTAAGTTAATGTTTAGAATTTTATGCATTTTTAAATATCAAGAATCCATCAACTACACTTAGGTAGTAGTTGAAATGTTTTGTTAATTTATGGTCCACTAATGTCTAACCCTTCTCCCACCTATCAGCTTGGCGTCATGTTAATCACCTTGCTTACCTAATGTACAGTCAACATGCAGCTCAACACCCGCTCTCATTTACTCCACACCTTTCCTTCACACTCAATCATGTAAATCAATGTTTCCTTGCATGTGATATTGAGGATCAAAACTAAGTTTGCATATGTCAGTATTCTTCTCCTTCCCATAAATGCAGACAAGAAGAAAATATCCTTGTAGCAGACAGAGAAACAAGGTCTATTCCAGCTTGAAACAAAGCTGGACTTCTTCATACTATACAAAGATTTGTTAGATTCTTCCTGCCAGGCTGTACAAATAGATAAAGTGTATATCAATAGGATCCTCTGGAAGAAGTTTTCAAGTATAACTACTGCCCTCTTCGGCAAATCACACCCTTTTGGGGCAGAAGTCCAACTATTAACTCCATGGGCCCGAAATTCAGCATATTACCGTCCACTTATCGCCCAGAAATACACGTTTCATCAAAAAAAATCAATTACTGCCCATTTACTGCCACGGCCCCAAAAACGCAAATTTGATCACTACTATCCATTTACTGCCCGCCCTGAATACGGTCCTGAAAAGTAAGGTCTTACCTGATTTTAGCCAATCTTAAGCGGACGGTAGTAGTGTGCCATGGCACCGCCCCCCCCCGCCCCTCCCCCACAACGCCAGCTTTGTCTGCCCACTGTATGGAACAGTCATGACTGTTACTGTTCATTTTCTAAAAGTTAGACACTGTACAAGAGTGGTTAAATTAGTAAGAGTTATACAAATTTTTAGAACATTAAAACTTGGAAATCTTTGATAACTTTCAAAAATATTAAACATTTAAAACTTAATAAAGTATTTTGAACAATTTACAATCAACAGTAATAAAATGTTTAATCAAACAACATATAAAACAACAACAAGAACAACATCAACAACATTAACAAAACAACCAACACCCAGCCTTCTAGCACTGACCATTCCCACTGCCTCTCTTCCCTCCACTTATCCTCACCCCCGCTCTATTCTCATTGCCCCTACCCCTAGGCCTGGCCCTCCCCACATTGGCACTAAGACATTGTGCATCAATGGACTGCGTGGTTCACTCCACCATGGCAATCAGCCTCGACAGGTTCTTATGTCAGGCTGAAAGTGCCGCAATGTTCCCAGCTATCGCAGCCATGGCCTGGAGGAGCTCTCGACCTATGTCGATGCTCATCCTAGACAGTCTGACCATGCCCTGGTGTGCGCCTGCCTGTCTTGCAGTATTCCCTCTTTGCTGCAGCAACCTCCATGGATTGGGCCTAGCGGCTTGAGGGGTGCATTACTGGACATCGTTTGGTCCCGTTGGTTCGGAAGAATCAGGGAACCCCAGAAATACCGATGCCGACGATGTAGTGCCCACAGGTACAAACCCAGAGGTTACTTAAATGGCCTGTTGCTCCTCCTCCTCCGTCTCCCCCCCACCCCGCCCCCCCCCCCCCCCCCCGGCTCCCCTCCATCTCAACTGGCTCCTCAACCAGTTCCCCTTCACGGCTCTCTTCTTCCTCTTCGTGTTGCTCATTCACCCAGATCTCCATGAAGGAGGCGGAGGTCGAGGCGGAGGCTCTGGCGGGGGTCAAGGCGGAGGCTCGATGGATGCCGGAGGTCAAGGCAGAGGGGTTTTAGATGCCGGAGGTCAAGGGAATGGGTTTTGGATGTCGGAGGTCGAGATGGTGGCTATCTCGGTGTCATCCGAATCAGCATCTGCAAGTACAAAACAACATTTCAGTGGATAGCAGCAGGGGCGGGGACAGGGTGACATGAGTACCGTCATGTAGCACAGTCTTATTTCAAGGACCACCATCACTGCTGCATTACTACATTATATATAGCCGACAGACAATACATTAAAATGCATGACATTACATTACGTTACATGACCCCAACATCACAATACATTATATTATTTTGAGATGACATTACATGACTGCAAGGGATCAGCACCACCGTGGGTGGTTGCACATTGTGCCCACCCACTAAGTCTAAGGCACGCTGCTCAAAATCACTTATGTCCAGGACCTTTGGTGGGTCTCCTCCAGTGCACAGCTGCTCAGAGGCTTTGGTTGACAATTTCTTCTGCAGAAATTAAAGTAGCAATCTTTAACCAATTTGTACATGTGACATACACACAGACACACACAAATAACCATCAAAACACTAGCCCTTAGTTTTATGTCCCATTAATCTCATGTAGATTTACATTGTAAGTAGTAAGGGAGTGCATCAATAAAATCATTACTCACTCTGGCTGCGGCTACAATGACATTGGTCTCCATCCCTTACGATTGTCCCCACTGCGGACATGGCCTCTCCAATTTCCTTTCAGATGCGCTGGTACTGGACCGGGGGCTGGCTTCTCACGACCATCCCTGGTAAGGTCCTGATACCTTGTCTCCACCACAGAGACAAGTGCATCCAGCGCCTCCTCCGTAAACCATGGTGCCCTCACCCTCTACCCATCTTTGACTTTTCTCCGGGTCTTCTTCTCACTCATGATTTTCTTTAAGATCGTGAATAAATCTTTATTAGTCATTTTTTTTCTGACTTTTCCTGCTTTGTCCGTCCTTCGGTACTTTCCGTTTTCTCTCTCTCACTCTCTCTCTCGCTCTCTCATCTTCTCACTGTCTTTCGAAGTTGCTGTCCCTCCCAAGCTGTTCCGCGCATGCGCAGCCGACCCCCAGTCGCGCCAAAAACGATGTGGACGTCAAAAAATTAATCACGCATGCGCATTAAAAAAAACAATTGTGCATGTGGCCATACCCCACCCTCTCCGCCCCAAGTTCCCACAAACTCATCCCCACTGAGCCCAACGACACACTCGAGGTCCCTTTGGCCAGCCAGCCCGACCCAACGACACACTCCGGGTCCCTTCGGCCAGTCGGCCTGGCACACCGACAACCACGTGCAGCATCAGCCAGAGTAGCAAATGGCGTCAACAGAAACAAAAATAATCACGCATGCGCGGATGTCGGCTTCCGAACTTTGCCGAGTCTAATGGTCTCCACCGCCCGCCAATGCCCGCTCCCGCTGCCACCCGCTACATCACTGTGAAATTTGCGCTGGAGGATCTCAGCGGCAGCGAGCTGTAAAAAATGAAAGACCGCCCGAATACCGCCGAGAAAAGGGCGGCAGCAGGACATCATCAATTTCGGGCCCTTGATTTTTATTTCAAAAACAAGAAAACTTAAAATGTGTACCCTTCTGTCATTGAAAAAATGGCAAAAAACCAAGTATTACCCACCACACGCAATTTAACATGTTTGAAGTATGCATCTGCTGCCAAAGTCGCATAACATTTATTATTTCCCCTTTTTAATCCCCTTGGGGAGAAGGGGGAGTGGAGGAAGGAAAAAAGTCAGCTAAGGTTCCTCTTCCAGACTGCTATCCAGCAAATGTTGCAAAATGCACGGGTATAGATGTTGGTTAAGAATAAATTTGAGTTTAGCTGCAACAACGTCCGCAGTCAGAACAGCATGACCATCAATCGTCACACATGAACATTGGCCATTTGGACTCAGCACCAGAGGATGACCAGGACTCATAATCCATACCTCAGCAGAGAGGTTACACTTTCAGGGAAGATGGGGAGGAGAGAAAATTTGTTAAGTAAAAAAATCGGTCTGTTTCCTCTTTGGCCTGTACAGCAGGCATATTACCGACATTGGATACTTTAATACCACAGGTGAGGACTATAATTGCAGTAGAACTCAGGTGAGAATCACCAAATGCAGACCAAGCTCAAGCTCATCAGTATGGGTAATAATGAAGAACTGTTGACACATATGATCCATCACTCAAATCTTGATAATAAGTACTAACATACATCAACAGCTTTTTCTATTCTTGAAAAATTTAATTTAAATAATTTACAGTACGGTTCATTCACCATAAGGTGAACCAGGTTAAAATACCTCCTCACATTTTTGTGATGGTTAAGATCAGAATACTTAATTTTGTGAAGGTGGTATTTTATTTTATTCTTCAATCAGGACAATGTCCACTAAGCATGGTCTAATTGCTTTGTAGTTAATTGCAAACCTTGAAGTAAGTACTAATTTCATAATCTACAACATTTTACATTGTCAGCGTCTGAGAGTAGACGTACTGGAGTTGATGTGGCTCACTTTTCAAGGTTCAAGAGCCAGCAAAAGAAACTGTATATCAACAAAGAGTCACAAATCATAAATATAATAAACACTAGTACGCCTATTGATACTCTGACTATAATTACAAATATACAATGCAAGAAATGTTGAAACCTAGCTCATTCAATTTGACTTTTGACATACTTTGTTTGCAATTATTTATTTGAAACCTGGATTGTGCACATTTCTCTTCTGTCCCCCGAGTTTCCCCTTCCCTCTCTTTCACTGCCTCTTTAATTCCCCACCTCTTGCTCTTTTATTCCTCTTACATTACCTCTAACTGTTTCTAGCTCTCATTCCTTGTCTCATTAATTCTTTTCTCATTCCCCTTCTCCTTATTGCTATTACATTCCTTCTTTCCCTGTATTTCTCAGTCCCTTTCTCTTGTACAATTAATGAATGGCTTTCTTCTCATAAACCGTTATCTCCACTCTAGGTAGCAGAATCTGCCGTTATCTGCTGAATGTTTGTGTGTATGGCAGTGTCACTTCGCATATCCTTATTTGCTAGGCTATGAACTGGCTGATTGTTTAAGAGTAGAATATGTACAGCAGGATCCATGCTGAATATCATAGCTAAAATTATTTTTTTTACTTTGCAAGTAAATCAAAATATATTGGTTAGGCAGATCAAATGGGGAAGAAAGCTGTCTGTTTTGTAATGCTAATCACATCTTTTGTATTAAAGAAGAAATAACTTGCATTTATATATTGCCTTTCATGTCCTCAGGATGTCCCAACAAGCAACAACAACTTGCATTTATATAGCGCCTTTAATGCCCTTCACAGGAGCATTGTCAAACAAAGTTTGACACGAGCCACATAAGGGGGTATTAGGGCAGAGTAGGTTTTAAGGAGCATCTTAAAGGAGGAAAGAGAGGTAGAGAGGTTTAGGGATTGAATTCCAGAACATAGATCCTCGACAATAGAAGGCAGGGCAGCGAATATTAGAGCAATTACATTTGGGGATGCGCAAGAGGCCAGAATTGGGGGGGGGGGGTGCAGATATCTCGGAGGGTTGTAGGGCTGGAGGAGATTACAGAGATAGGGAGGGGCGAGGCCATGGAGGAATTTGACAACAAAGATGGAAATTTTAAAATCGAGGCATTGCTTAACAGGGAGCCAATGTAGATCAACGAGCAGTGGGGTGAGGGGTGAATGGGACTTGGTGCAAGTTAGGATACGGGGAGCAGAGTTTTGAATGCGCTTATGTTTATGGCATGTAGAAGATGGGAGGCTGACCAGGAGTGCATTGGAAAAGTAAAATCGAGAGTAACAAAGGCATGGATGAGAATTTCAGAGCATGGCAGAGTTGAGCGATATTACGGAGGTAGAAATAGGCGATCATAGTGAAGGCGTGAATATGTGGTCGAAAGCTCATCTCCATGTCAAATACGACACCAAGGTTACAAACAGTCTGGTTCAGCCTCAGACAGTTGCCAGGGAGAGGAATGGAGTTGGTGGCTTGGGATCAGAGGTTGTGGCGGAGATTGAAGATGAGGCTTCAGTCCTCCCAATATTTAGTTGGAGGAAATTTCTGTTCATCCAGTACTGGATGTCGGACAATCAATCTGACAATTTAGAGACAGTGGAGGTGTCAGGAAAGATGGTGGTGAGATAAAGATGGGTGTTGTTATGTCCTTGGATGCTCTGATAATGACTCCACAAGGCAATGTGTTGCATTTGAACTGTAGTGACTTTGTCCTTTATTGATAACTCCAGAGTGAGGATCACACCTGGTGGCCTGCCTTTTATACTAGGCCAGGCACACCTGTACAGGTAACCTGCAAGTCTCCCACCGCTGGGCCCTCTGGTGGCACACCTTGAGATAGTACAAACAGTAGCCATGTAGGATACATGACATCACTCTCCCCCAAGCCTTTAGTGCAAATCGACTTTGCATTGACTGTGCTCTGGGCTTAGCTCTATCTGGTTGACCCTTGACGGGTCGTTTCAATCTTGGGTGAGTGGTTGGTGTTTTGTTGGCAGTAGAGTGCTGTTGGTTGCTGTTTGTGTGTGTCCCTGACCAGTCCATTCTCCCCCCCCCCCGCCCACATATAGATTATGCCGGAGGCTCATTGCATTCATATACATTCAAGTCCAAAAAAACAAGTTTGCATTACATTTGTGGTTCAGTTGTGAGACAAGTATGTTAGACTGGTGAGATACATTATCGATAAGTACTGAGGATCGGTAACCAGTGCGTAAGGACAAGCTAGTTCCAGAACTGCTGGATGGTGTCCAGGCAGTCTGGTGGCGGCGCGGTGCCCAGTGCTGGCAGTGGGAACCTGGTTGGCTCAAGTTGCCTGCTCTTGGGGCTGTTACCATTGCTCCTGGCGTCGGGCAGGTTCACAGATGCGTATAACCTCCATGTCCTTTCTTTGTGCCCTGGATCGCTGCTGCTCCTTGAGGAGCTGTCGTCTAGCAGTGCACAGGGAACTGCTGACTCGCTAGCCTGGGCGTTGTTTGGTTTGGGATCCTGACTGGTCCCGGTCCCCTTTGGGAGGATTGTTGCGGGTGACCCTTCGTTCCAGGATATGGCCTTGGTGGCGATGGGGTCCGGTGGCTGCACCTTAGCACAATTCGCTCTTTCAGGCTCGTGGCGGTTGGTGCCATCAGGTGCCTGAGAGGCGGACCTGATCAGGGGCAGGGTATCGATACTGGTGCCATTGCCCTCCTGAGATCGCTTGCTCTGCAGGTCATGTGTATTGGCTGCATGTGGCCACCCTCCATTGTGCATAACTCTGGTCCCAGGGACACAGGCTACAGTGTTGGGTAACTCGCTTGACCTATGTGCTCCCAATGGATGTTTGCCCGCTGCATTGGCTGTGTGCAGTTGAAATCCTACATCGCACAATGTTTCATTACTTATTGTGACTACCCTGTAGCTCCGATCATGATCGTGCGACTTTTCCTTGCTTGTGCATGTACACAACTCTGATCATCACTTCCACATTTTATCTCTAACTCACAGTTGCTATTACATTGCTTGAGTGTGTGGAACTGTCCCTTTAAGTGTGGTGGTTTGCAGGCATTCTTTAAGAGAGCCTTGCTTTCTTTACCCCAATCCTCTTCTCCGTTTGGTGCCACATGTTGCTCCATCAGCGCTGCATCTCCTGGTCTGGCCACTGCCATCCTTTTCTTCAGCGCATCACCTCGTGGTTCGGGCGCCATCTTTCCTCCATCCACGATGTCGACTGAGGTGATCCTCTTCTCCCTGGGTTCTGCCTCCAAAGCTGGGAAGTCGCCTCTGGATCCAATTTTCTTTCTCCGGAGTCCTGCCACTGGAGCCTGGAAGGTGCGCTCAGGTCGTCCCAACTGGATCATCTCCATGCAGTCGTGCTGGGCGGTCTGTGCCTTGGGTGCTGTGCTGGTCTGCTCTCTGGTGCCGGATCCAACCTCAGGTGGGGGCTTGCTTTGCTTCTGTGCACAGAGGACATCGATCGCTGGAGGGGTGAAGCCTTCCTACTTCCAATGGATCTTCTCCATCCACCTTCTTCTGAGTAGAATTGGTCCATCACCTGCAACAATCCACAGAGCTAACTTGTGCACCGCACCATCATGGAGTACCTTATCATCCACACTGCCAACGACTGGGATAAGTTCATCGGTGTAGGTGCGCAGCTTTGCCTGAATCGGGACCAACTTGGGTCGTTCAGCTTGATTGTCCCATATCCTCTCAAAGGCTTCTTGATTCATTACTGACTGGCTCGCCCACGTGTTCACTTCCATTAAGACTGGAACGCCATCTACCTCGACTTCCATCCACAACGGGGAGCACTCGGTGATGCAGGTGAACATGCTATATACCTCGTCGTGGGGCTGAGCTGCCTCTCTGCCTATCATTTCATAATCCGCGCTGGATTCATGGCCATCTGCAGACTCTTTATCAACACAGTGAGTCATATTTCTCTTACACATTCGCTGGAGGTGGCCCTTTGTGCTGCAGCCTTTGCATACATAGTCTTTAAAATGGCACTGGCGAGCCTTGTGATTTCCTCCACAATGCCAGCATGAAGCTACTCAATTAGTCCCCCTCGGCGGACTCTGAGTTAAGGGACTCGGGGGCCTGTTCTCTCTTCCCTGAGAAGGTTCGTGTTCCACAGTCCAGCCTCTAAAAGGCGGCACTCTGTGCACAGTACTTGCCGGGTTTGAGTCCTGAGGGTGAGTCATCTGCCTAGAGCCGCTGGTCGACGTATGAATGCCTGGCTCACAGAGATGGTCTTCTGCAGTGTGACTGTGGTATCTGCCGACAGTAGCTTATGAAGAAGGCCCTCATGGCCGATTCCAATGACAAAAATGTCTCGCAGCGCTTCGGTGAGGTGGTTGCCAAAATCACACGATGTCGGCAGCCTCCTGAGGTCTGCAGCGTATTTCGCGATTTCCTGGCCTTCGGGCCGTCGGTGGGTATAAAACCGGTGTCTGGCTGTGAGGATGATCTCCTTGGGCTTGAGTTGCTCATGGATCAGTGTTACGAGCTCCTCGTATGTCTTGGTCATTGTCTTCACTGGTGCCAGCAAGTCCCTGACGAGGCCATATACGGTGGGCCCACAACTGGTTAGCAGGATAGCTCTGCGCTTGCTAGCCAGTGTGGCCAGGTTGTCTCCTGCCAGGTCGTTTGCTGTGAAGAAATGGTTGAGCCTCTCCACAAAGGCATCCCAATCATTATCATCGGCGAACTGCTGCAAAGTACCAAGGGTAGCCATTTTCGCGTGAAAATCCGTAATCTCGTCGCCAATTGTTATGGCCTTGGATGCTCTGATAATGACTCCACAAGGCAATGTGTTGTACTTGAACTGTAGTGACCTTAGTCCTTTATTGATAACTCCAGAATGAGGATCACACTTGGTATCCTGCCTTTTATACTAGGCCAGACACACCTGTACAGGTAACCTACAAGTCTTCCACTGCTGTGCCCTCTGGTGGCACACCTTGTGATAGTACAAACAGTAGCCATGTAGGATACATTACAGGTGTCATCAACATACATATGGAACATGACACTGTTTTTTCAGATGTTGTCACCGAGGGGCAGCATGTAAATGAGAAATAGGAGGGGGCCCATGACAGATCCTTGGAGGTCTCCAAAGGTAACGGTGTGGGAGCGGGAAGAGAAGCCATTGCAGGTGATTCTCTGGCTACGACTGGATAGATAAGAATGGAACCAGGCAAATGCAGTCCCACCCAGCTGGACGATGGAGGAGAGGCATCGAAGGAGGATGGTGTGGTCAAGTGTGTCAAAGTCTGCAGACAGATTGAGAAGGATGAGGAGGGAGTTTACCTTTGTCACAGTCACATAGGATGGCATTTGTGACTTTGATATGACCTGTTTCGGTACTGTGGCTAGAGCGGAACCAGATTGGAGGGATTTGAATATGGAGTTCCAGCAAAGATGGGCACGGATTTGGGAGGCGACAGCACGTTCAAGCACTTGTATTCTTACACTTTTTGAAGTGTAGTTACTATTGTACTGTAGAGAAATTCCCACAAACAGTAATGTGATAAATGACCAGATGATCTGTTTTTGACGGTGTTGGCTGAGGGATAAATGTTGGCCAGGACACCAAGAGAACTTCCCTGCTCTTCACTGAAAATTGCCATCGTCCGACAGTGCAGCAGACCCTCAGTATTATTGCAAGTCTACATTATGTGCTCAAGTCTCTGGAGTGGGGCTTGAACCCATGACTTTGAGTCAGAGGAGAGAGTGCTACCACTGAGCCAAGTTTGTTATCCTGCATCTCTTATTGGAATTGAGAACTTTGAAAGGTGATAGGCAGGTAGTGAAGGAGTCCATCTCGCTCTCCAACCGGTACTCTGTTCTGAGTACCAGTGAGGGCAATGGTGCCTCTGGGGAGTGCAGCCAGAGTCAAATCCATGGCACCACGGTTGGCTCAGCTGCACAAGGGGGGCGGAGGAAGAAGAGTGGAAGAGCAATAGTGGTAGGGGATTCAATAGTCAGGGGAACAGACAGGCGTTTCTGCGGCCGCAGATGTGACTCCAGAATGGTATGTTATCTCCCTGGTGCCAGGGTCAAGAATGTCACTGAGTGGCTGCAGGGCATTCTGGGGGGAGAGGGTGAACAGCCAGAGGTCGTGGTCCATATCAGGACCAATGACATAGGTAGAAAGAGAGATGGGGTCCTGCAGGCAGAGTTTAGGGAGCTAGGAGAGAGATTAAAAAGCAGGACCTCAAAGGTAGTAATCTCTGGATTACTCCCGGTGCCACGAGCTAGTGAGCACAGAAATAGGAGAATAGAGCAGATGAATGCATGGCTGGAGAGATGGTTCAGGAGGGAGGGCTTTAGATACCTGAAGCATTGGGACCGCTTCTGGGGGAGGTGGGAGCTGTACAAGCCGGATGGGTTGCACCTCAACAGAGCCGGGACCAATATCCCACCTGGGGGGGGGGGGGGCGGTTGCTATTGGTTGGGGAGAGTTTAAACTAGCTTGGCAGAGGGATGGGAACCTGAAAATAGATTCAGTAAGGAGGGGAATAAAGCTGGAATTAGAAAGCAAAAAATGAAGAAAGTGAGTTTGAAGGACAGAGGAAGCAGGAAAAAAGGGTAAAAAAACAAATTTAAAATCTCTTTGTCTAAATGCACATAGCATTCATAACAAAATAGATCAGTCGATGGCACAAATAGATACAAATGGGTATGATCTGATAGCCATTACAGAGATGTGGTTGCAAGGTGACCAGGACTGGGAACTTAATATTCAAGGGTATTTGACAATTCGGAAGGACAGACAGAAAGGAAAAGGAGATGGAGTAGCTCTGTTGATAAAGGATGGAATCAATGCAATAGTGAGAAATGATATTAGCTCAAATGATCAGGATGTTGAAACAGTTTGGGTGGAGATAAGGAATAGATGGGGAAAAAGTCACTGGTGGGCGTAGTCTATAGGTCCCCTAACTTTCGACCAGATCCCACACAAGATATTAATGTGCAAAGTTAAAGCACATGGGATTGGGGGTAGTGTGCTGATGTGGATTGAGAACTGGTTGTCAGACAGGAAGCAAAGAGTAGGAGTAAATGGGTACTTTTCAGAATGGCAGGCAGTGACTAGTGGGATACCGCAAGGTTCTGTGCTGGGGCCCCAGCTGTTTACATTGTACATTAATGATTTAGACGAGGGAATTAAATGTAGTATCTCCAAATTTGCGGATGACACTAAGTTGGGTGGCAGTGTGAGCTGCGAGGAGGATGCTATGAGGCTGCAGAGTGACTTGGATAGGTTAGGTGAGTGGGCAAATGCATGGCAGATGAAGTATAATGTGGATAAATGTGAGGTTATCCACTTTGGTGGTAAAAACAGAGAGACAGACTATTATCTGAATGGTGACAGATTAGGAAAAGGGAAGGTGCAACGAGACCTGGGTGTCATGGTACATCAGTCATTGAAGGTTGGCATGCAGGTACAGCAGGCGGTTGAGAAAGAAAATGGCATGTTGGCCTTCATAGCAAGGGGATTTGAGTACAGGGGCAGGGAGGTGTTGCTACAGTTGTACAGGGCCTTGGTGAGGCCACACCTGGAGTATTGTGTACAGTTTTGGTCTCCTAACTTGAGGAAGGACATTCTTGCTATTGAGGGAGTGCAGCGAAGATTCACCAGACTGATTCCCGGGATGGTGGGACTGATCTATCAAGAAAGACTGGATCAACTGGGCTTGTATTCACTGGAGTTCAGAAGAATGAGAGGGGACCTCATAGAAACGTTTAAAATTCTGACGGGTTTAGACAGGTTAGATGCAGGAAGAATGTTCCCAATGTTGGGGAAGTCTAGAACCAGGGGTAACAGTCTAAGGATAAGGGGTAAGCCATTTAGGACCGAGATGAGGAGTAACTTCTTCACCCAGAGAGTGGTGAACCTGTGGAATTCTCTACCACAGAAAGTAGTTGAGGCCAATTCACTAAATATATTCAAAAGGGAGTTAGATGAAGTCCTTACTACTCGGGGGATCAAGGGGTATGGCGAGAAAGCAGGAAGGGGGTACTGAAGTTTCATGTTCAGCCATGAACTCATTGAATGGCGGTGCAGGCTAGAAGGGCTGAATGGCCTGCTCCTGCACCTATTTTCTATGTATTTTTTCTATTTTCTAACAGTAGCAACTCTGTTGGTCGGAGTATAAACCAAGAAATTGTGGGGGCTTGTAAAAACGGAACAGTAATAATCATGGGTGATTTTAACCAAATTTGGACAAATTAAATTGGTCAGGGTAGCCTTGAGGAAGGGTTCATAGAGTGTATAACGGACGGGTTCCTTGAGCAATATGTAACAGAGCCAATCAGGGGTCAGGCTATCTTGGATCTGGTCCTGTGTAATGAGACAGGATTAATAAACAATCTCCTAGTAAAGGATCCCCTTGGAATGAGTGATCATAGCATGGTTGAATTTCAAATTCAGATGGAGAGCGAGAAAGTTGGATCCCAAACCAGCATACTGAACTTAAATAAAGGAGACTACAAAGGTATGAGGGCAGAGTTGGCTCAAGTGGACTGGGAAAATAGATTAAAGTGTAGGATGGTTGATGAACAGTGGCATACATTTAAGGAGATATTTCATAACTCTCAAGAAAAGTATATTCCAGTGAGGAGGAAACGGTGTAAAAGAAAAGATAGCCATCCGTGGCTAAGTAAAGAAATAAAGGATGTTATGTATGTAACTATGTAATACTTGCCACCAGTGGGCGCGACTGTTGGAGACCTAATGGTCACCTGCACACACGTGCAGGGCCAGTATAAAAGCTTGGCTGCCATGTTGTTTAGGTATTCTGGAGTTGTAATAAAGAAGACTAAGGTCACACTAAGTTTAGCTCACAGTACTCAGCCTCGTGGAGTTCTTCTTTACACAACAATTGCCGATGAGTAACAGAATACGAACCTTCACGCAACCATGGCTGCCATTGGAATATTAGAGAGATTTGTAGAGAGTGATGATTGGGAAGCCTTCGTCAAACTTCTCAACCAGTACTTCGTGGCCAACGCGCTGGAAGGAGACACTAACGCAGTTCTCCTCACCGTCTGAGGGCCTAAAGTATACAGCCTCATCAAGAATCTGCTCGCACCGACAAAACCAACAGAGAAGGAATATACAGAGTTGTGCACGCTGGTTCAGGACCACCTCAAGCCGAAGGAGAGTATCCTCATGGCCAGATATCATTTTTACATGCACCATCACTCTGGGGGCCAGGACGTGGAGGATTATGTCGCCGACCTGAGACGCCTCGCGGGACCTTGCGATTTTGGAGCTGCATTGGGGCAAATGCTGCGAGACTTTTTCGTGCTGGGCATCAGCCACGAGGTCATTCTTCGAAAGCTGCTAGCTGCTGAAACCCTAGACCTAGACCGGGGCATCGTGATCGCCCAGGCATGCATGGCCACAGACGATAACATCTAACAGATATCTTCTCAACATCGAAGCTCACCGACAAGTACTGTGCATAAAATGACGTTGCTAGCAGGCTGAACTGCATATGGCAGGGTCTATATGTCTGCGGCTGCAAGACCTGTGATGACTCAGAGTCCGCCATTGGGGGTGAATGTGAATCCATTGGCACCGTGTTGGCGCTGCAGGGGTACTCATCGGGCCCATCAATGTCGATTCAAGCACTACGTGTGCAAAGACTGCGCAACGATGGGGCACCTCCAGCGAATGTGCAAATGTGCTGCGACATACCACGTGGCAGAGGATGATCGATCCAGCGTGGATCACACATCACAAGCAACTCAACCCGAGGAAGAAGTGTATGGGGGGCATACCTTCACCACCAAAAGCCCTCCTATAATGCTCAAAGTCAAATTAAATGGAGTTCCAGTATCCATGGAGTTGGACACGGGTGCGAGTCAGTCAATAATGAACCAGGAGGCTTTTGAGAAACTGTGGGGCAATAAAGCACAAAGGCACAAATTGAGCCCGATAAATGCAAAGCTGCGTGCCTACACCAAAGAGCTCATACCAGTCATTGAAAGTGCGGCAGTGAAGGTATCGTATGATGGAGCTGTGCATGACCCATCATTTTGGATTGTTCCAGGCAATGGCCCAACGCTGTTCGGCAGAAGCTGGCTAGAAAAGATTAGATCGAATTGGAACGACATCAAAGCACTATCTTCAGTGGATGACGCCTCATGTGCTCAAGTGCTGAGCAAGTTTCCCTTGCTATTCGAACCAGGCATCGGCAATTTCACAGGCGTCAAGGTACAGATCCATCTAGGCCCAGATGCACGGCCCATCCATCACAAGGCTTGGCGGTTCCGTACATCATGAGGGAGAAAGTCGAGATCGAACTGGACAGACTCCAACATGAAGGAATCATATTGCCAGTCGAGTTCAACAAGTGGGCCAGTTCAATTGTTCCGGTGTTGAAAAGCGATGGCACGGTTGGAATCTGCTGAGACTACAAGGTAACGATCGATCAAGTCTCACTACAGGACCAGTAGCCGCTTCCCAAAGCGGATGACCTGTTCGCAACGTTAGTGTGGGGAAGTCGTTCACTAAGTTGGACCTAACCTCCACCTACCTGACACAGGAGCTGGCTGACTCTTCAAAAAGACTGACGTGCATCAACACACACAAAGGGCTGTTTATAAAACACAGGATTCGCTCGGCTGCAGCAATTTTCCAGAGAAACATGGAGAGTTTGCTGAAATCTGTTCTGCGCACCGTTGTGTTTCAAGATGACATCCTGATCACTGGTCGTGGCACCATCGAACAGCTACACAACCTGGAAGAGGTTCTAAGTCGCCTAGACAGAATGGGACTCAGGCTGAAACACTCCAAGTGTGTTTTCCTGGCGCTAGAAGTCGAATTTTTGGGGAGAAAGATTGCAGCAGATGGCATCAGGCCCACGGACTCAAAGACAGAGGCCATCAAGAATGCACCTAGACCACAGCATATGACCGAGCTGCGTTCGTTCCTGGGACTCCTCAACTATTTCGGTAACTTTCTACCCGGGTTGAGCACGTTGTTAGAGCCTTTGCAGATGTTGCTACATAAGGGTGATGACTGGGTTTGGGGAAAATTTCAAGACACAGCCTTTGAGAAGGCCCGGAACCTGCTATGTTCAAATAAGTTACTTGCACACTATGACCCATGTAAACGTTTAGTGCTAGCTTGTGACGCCTCATCGTATGGAGTCGGCTGTGTTTTACAGCAAGCCAATGTATCGGGCAACCTCCAACCAGTTGCATACATGTCTAAAAGTCTGTCTAAGGCTGAGAGAGCCTATAGTATGGTCGAGAAAGAGGCGTTAGCGTGTGTGTATGGGGTTAAGAAAATGCACCAGTACCTATTTGGACCGGTTTGAGCTTGAAATTGACCACAAGCCGCTCATTTCATTGTTTTCAGAGAGCAAAGGTATAAATACCAATGCTTCATCCCGCATCCAAAGATGGGCACTAACACTATCCGCTTATGACTATGTTATCCGCTGCAGACCAGGCACTGAAAACTGTGCCGATGCTCTCAGCCGGCTACCACTACCCACTACTGGGGTTGAAATGGCGCAGCCCGCAGACTTGCTACTGGAATTGGATGCTTTTGAGAGTGAGGGGTCACCCATCGCAGCTCGCCAAATCAGGACCTGGACCAGCCAGGATCCTGTGCTATCATTAGTAAGGAGTTGTGTCCTAAATGGGAACATGGTCGGCCGTTCCCGGGGAAATGCAAGATGAAATTAAGCCGTTTCACCAACACAAAGATGAAATGTCCATCCAGTCGGATTGTCTCTTATGGGGTAATCACGTGGTTTTGCCAAAAAAAGGCAGGGAAACGTTTATACGCGACCTACACAGTACCCACCCAGGCATTGTCATGATGAAGGCAATTGCCAGGTCGCATGTTTGGTGGCCCGGCATTGACTCGGACTTGGAGTCATGCATGCATCAGTGCAATACTTGCTCGCAACTGAGCAGGGAGGCTCCACTGCGTCTGTGGTCATGGCCCTTCAAACCGTGGTCCAGAATCCACGTAGAATTTGCTGGCCCCTTTCTAGGAAAGATGTTTTTAGTAGTTGTGGACGCTTACTCCAAATGGATTGAATGCATAACCATGTCATCCAGCACGTCCACAGCACCCTTGAAAGCCTCCGGGCCATGCTCACCACCCATGGCTTGCCCGACGTCCTTGTCAGCGACAATGGACCGTGTTTCACCAGTTCGGAATTCAACAAGTTTATGACCCGCAATGGCATCAAGCATGTCAAGTCTGCTCCGTTAAAGCCCGAGTCTAACGGTCAAGCGGAGCGGGCAGTCCAAACAATCAAGCAGAGCATGAAACGCATGACGGACGGCTTCCTGCAGACCTGTTTGTCTCGCATTCTGCTCAGTTACCGGACGCAACCCTACTTGCTCACCAGGGTTCCCCCAGCAGAATTGTTAATGAAGAGAGCCCTCAAAACCAGGCTCTCCTTAGTCCGTCCGGATCTTAATGATCACGTGGAAATGCAATGACACCGGCAGAACATGTACCACGATCGCGTGGCTGTTTCACGTGACATTGATGTTAACAATCCTGTGTTTGTCCTGAATTACGGTCATGGTCCCAAGTGGGTTGTTGGCACTGTTTTGGCCAAGGAAGGGAATAGGGTGTTTATAATCAAACTATTAAATGGCCAAACATGCAGAAAGCATTTAGATCAGACCAAATTGCAATTTACTGATAACCAGGAAAGACATGAAGAGGACATCACCATCGACGATTCACCAACACATACCCAACCAGCAATCAACCTCGCTGTCAATCACGAGGATGAACCCACCATTCCGGAAAGTCCGGTCAGACCAGCCGTGCTGCAGTGCAGCAATGGTCCGACCAACTCACACACGCCAACCAGGGAGCGAAGAGCTCCAGATCGCCTCAACTTGTAAATAACTTGTACCGAAGACTTTGGGGGGAGTGATGTTATGTATGTAACTATGTAATACTTGCCACCAGAGGACGCGACTGTTGGGAGTCCTAATGGTCACATGCACACACGTGCAGGGCCAGTATAAAAGGTTGGCTGCTATGTTGTTTAGGCACTCTGGAGTAGTAATAAAGACTAAGTTCACACTAAGTTTAGCTCACAGTACTCAGCCTCGTCGAGTTCTTCTATACACAAAAGTATCCAATTAAAAAGATGGGCATAAAAAGTGACCAAAATTAGTGGGAGGACAGAAGATTGGGAAGCTTTTAAAAGCCAGCAAAGAATGACTAAAAAAAATGATTAAGAAAAGGAAAATAGACTATGATAATAAACTAGCACAAAATATAAAAACAGATAGCAAGAGTTTCGACAGGTATATAAAAAGGAAACGAGTGGCTAAAGTAAATGTTGGTCCCTTAGAGGATGAAACCGGGGAATTAGTGATGGGAGCATGGAGATGGTAGAAACTCTGAACAAATATTTTGTTTCAATCTTTACGGTAGAGGACACTAAAAATATCCCAACAGTGAATCGTCAAAGGGCTAAGGGGGGGGGGGGGGTTGCGGGGGGTGCGGAACTTACCACAATCACAATCACTAAGGAGGTGGTACTCAGTAAGATAATGGGACTAAAGGCGGATAAATCCCCTGGATATGATGGCTTGCATCCTAGGGTCCTAAGAGAAGTGGATAGTGCCTGCATTGGTTGTAATTTACCAAAATTCCCTGGATTCTGGGGAGGTCCCAGCAGATTGGAAAACTGCAAATGTAACATCCCTATTTAAAAAAGGAGGTGGACAAAAAGCAGGAAACTATAGACCAGTTAGCCTAACATCTGTGGTTAGGAAAATGTTGGAGTCCATTATTGAAGAAGCAATAGCAGGACATTTGGAAAAGCATAATTCAGTCAGGCAGAGTCAGCATGGATTTATGAAGGGGAAGTCATGTTGGATAAACTTGCTGGAATTCTTTGAGGATGTAACGAAGAGGGTGGATAAAGGGGAACCAGTGGATGTGGTGTATTTGGACTTCCAGAAGGCATTTGACAAGGTGCCACATAAAAGGCTGCTGTATAAGATAAAAGTTCACGGGGTTGGGGGTAATATATTAGCATGCATAGAGGATTGGCTAACTAACAGAAAACAGGGAGTCAGGATAAATGGTTAATTTTCCAGTTAGCAATCAGTAACGTGAGGTGCCGCAGGGATCAGTGCTGGGACACCAACTATTTACAATCTATATTAATGACTTGGATGAAGGGACCGAGTGTAACGTAGCCAAGTTTGTTGATGATGCAAAGATGGGAGGAAAAGCAATGTGTGAGGAAGACACAAAAAATCTGCAAAAGGAATAGACAGGCTAAGTGAGTGGGCAAAAATTTGGCAGATGGAGTATAATGTTAGAAAGTGTGAGGTTATGCACTTTGGCAGAAAAAAATCGAAGAGCAAGATATTATTTAAATGGAGAAAAATTGCAAAGTGCTGTCGTACAGCGGGACTTGGGGGTCCTGGTGCATGAAACACAAAAGGTTAATATGCAGGTATAGCAAGTGATCAGGAAGGCCAATGAAATCTTGGATTTTATTGCAAAGGGGATGGAGTATAAAAGCAGGAAAGTCTTGTTACAGTTATACAGGGTGTGGGTGAGGCCACACCTGGAATACTGCGTGCAGTTTTGGTTTCCATATTTAAGAAAGGATATACTTGCTTTGGAGGCAGTTCAGAGAAGGTTCACTAGGTTGATTCCGGAGATGAGGGGGTTGACTTATGAGGAAAGGTTGAGTAGGTTGGGCCTCTACTCATTCGAATTCAGAAGAATGAGAGGTGATCTTATCAAAACATATAAGATTATGAGGGGGCTTGACAAGGTGGAGGCAGAGAGGATGTTTCCACTGATGAAGGAGACTAGAACTAGAATAATCTTAGAATAAGGGGCCGCCCATTTAAAACTGAGATAAGGAGGAATTTCTTCTCAAAGGGTTGTAAATCTGTGGAATTCACTGCCTCAGAGAGCTGTGGAAGCTGGGACATTGAATAAATTTAAGACAGAGATAGACAGTTTCTTAACTGATAAGGGAATAAGGGGTTATGGGGAGCGGGCAGGGAAGTGAGTCCATGATCGGATCAGCATGATGGGTATGGCCTACTCCTGCTCCTATTTCTTATGATCTTATGTTCTTAAACAATGCAGTCGAATAACTGCACTTCAGTCACAGAACAGTCATATGCACGTTAGAAAAATGTCAGCTGGCTTCCACTGTACCAGAGGAACAAGCTTCTCCAGGTAGAATCTAATCATTGACTTTTCTAATATTCTTAGGGCTAGCAATTCGATAGGTTTGCGACCGTTTTTTCGCCAGAGTGAAGCGATATATATTTTTTTTGCCGCTAAACAAGTTGCGCAACATTTTGTGCCCGGGCAGAAATTTTGGCAGTGATTTGCGCCAGCACTATAAGTTATCGCCCACCCGATTTTTTATGACGTCAATTGGCATGCAATGCTGTGCTATCACCCCCGGCAGTAAATTCGTCGATATCTCTCATTTATCGCCCGCCGAGAAAAAACAGTCGGACCCAGGGCGCACCCAGCACTAATGGTGCCATCTTGAAAACAGAGCACAAGTTCAATGCATAAAAGGATTTGAAGAAGGCTGCGTTTTACACAGTGAAGTTTTATGTGAGTTTTATAGTTCGTTTTAAAGGATATTTAAGGACATTTTTCAAAATGGGGGCTAAACTATGTCAAGCATTATTCCTGGCTGATTTTTGTATGCAGCATCGAGCTGGAAGTTTTATTGATGAGCATTTTGAGCATAATTGAAGAGCTTGCAGACATATGGGGAGGAGGCCTTACCCCCCATGAGTTTACAGGGAACAGCGCTCATACCTGCAGCTCTCTGAGGCACAATGCATTAGTAGGCTGCACTCCCGAAAATAGGTGGTCACAGAGATATGATCGCTCATAAAGGCACACATACAGCCTACCAGCGGCAACAGGACTGCACTGCCAGTCGAGGTGAAGGTGACTGCAGCACTTGCCTTCTATGCCTCCGGCTCCTTTCAGGCATCAGCAGGGGACATATGCTCCATCTCACAGTACGCTACACATCGCTGCATTCGCCAGGTGACTACTGCACTGTACGCATGCAGGATGGACTTTATAAAGTTCCCAATGACCAAGGAGGCACAGAATGAGGGCCAAAGGTTTTGGATGAATTGCTGGCTTCCCCGTGGTTCAGGCTGCCATTGACTATACGCACATCATCCTGCGCACCTCAATCCAGAGGTTTACTGAAATTAAAGGGATTCCACTCCCTGAACATACAGATCGTCTGCGACCATACTCAGCACATCATGGCAGTAAATGCCCAATATCCAGGGAGCATCCATGATTCTTTCATCTTGCGTGAGTGCAGTGTCTCATGCCTCAAGCATCAGCCATAAGGCCCGTGCTGGATGCTGGGGGTCAAAGGTTACGGCCTCGGCACCTGGCTCATGACCTCCACTCCGAAACCCTCATCAGAAGCCGAGCATCGCTATAATTACAGCCATATAACCACACGCAACATAATCGAAAAGACAATTGGAGTGCTCAAGCAGTGCTTCCGCTGCCTGGACCATTCTGGAGGATGCCTGCAATACTCCCCTCAGCAGGTCGCTGAGTTCATTGTGGTGTGCTGCATGCTACACAACTTAGCCATCATGAGGGAACAGGATTTGCCACTGGGGTTGCAGGCCACCTCAGCAGAGAAGGGAGGAGGGGGAGGATGAGGAGCAGGTCAAGGAGCCTGATGAGGAACCCATGCTACCAGCACCACCACCCCCACCACAGGGGAGGCCTTGTGGAGCTTTCGCCACTGCAAAAACCTTACAGCAGCAGTTCATAATTCAACACTTTGCTTGAAGAGTGAACGGCCGTTTGACCGTTGTCTGCCCACTCTATCCCAACATGTTGACTATTCCCCCTCTTATTCTGCAAATGAGACACTACACAGGAATGGTTAAGGTGAACAAAAGAATGTATTAAACATACAGTAACTTGAATAAGATTTATTAAACATTGTAACTTGAATAGCATTTATTAAACATTTCAAAAGTGGAATAACATTTATTAAATATTATTGTGAATTGGGAAATTTATAAAATAACAACAAAACAGCAACAAAACAACAATAAAACAAAAACAACCCCTGCACTGAACGTCTTTTACCTCCGGTCCCTTCTCGGCCCCCCCACCCTAACCCTCCTCCCTCTCGTCATGACCCTACCCAAGTTTGCACCAAGAGTTCGTGCAGCACGGCGGCCAGAGTCCTGTTGTATTGGGGGGAAGAGGCAATGGAGATGCCATGTGTGGATCCCTTGGAGAAGCTCGGGGTATGGAAGGCCCGGCTTCTGAGTGGCAAGGCTCTTGCTCGGCCTCACCACTCACAGGTGATGTCGGTCTGGGTGTGACACTGGGGACTGTAGTGTCAAAGATGGAGACCATCAATTGTGCGTGGGCATCGACAGTCTCGGTATTCTCGTGGGTCGCAGTGACAATCTGCAACATGCCCTCCCTCGAGAAAGCAGGAATGGGGTACTGAGGTTGCATGTTCAGCCATGAACTCATTGAATGGCGGTGCAGGCTCAAAGGGCCGAATGGCCTACTCCAGCACCTATTTTCTATATTTCTATGTTCACGGATAATGCTGCAATGCTTGTGGGAAAACCACCCAAGACCTCCAGGAGCTGTCGGCTGAGCTGGATGCTCTCCCTGGACAGTCCCACCATGTCCAGGTATACGTCTGCCTGTCTGTCAGCAGACCAGCTTTGCCGACTCACCCTCTGGAGAGACGGCATACGGGATTCAACCCCAGTGGTGCGCTGCACGCCACTTGTACCTGGGGCCTCGGATGGCTCAAAGCTCAAAGTGCATGGGCCCTCCCCACTCCCATTCCCCCCCACCCCTCGGAATAGGTTGATCACTTTGCTCCTCCAGTGGAGGTTCCTCGTCCCCCTCCTCCACCCCCGCACGACGGACTGAAGTGGAGGCTTCCATTCGAGGATGTGACGCATGCGAGTCCTCATCTTGAAATAGAAAACAACAGACGACTGGTTAGCAGCAGGGGAGGGGACAGGGTGACATGAGTAAGGTCACATAGCACAGACTCATTTGAAGGACCGCTGTTACTGGCATTATATGTAGTCGAGAGACACTGCATCACACTGCCCCAACCCTAGTCCAGAGACACTGCATCATATTGCCCCAACCCTAGTCCAGAGATATTGCATCACATTGCCCCAACCCTAGTCCACAGCTACTACATCACATTGCCCCAACCCAGCCCAGAGATTTTGCAGGACTTGCCCTCAGTTTCAAACGGGGGCTCAGCATTCCCGAGGGCAGTTGACCTCCCTGAAGCACCGATCAGACCGGCCACTCGCTCCTCTAGGTCTGTCAGAGGTATGGTTCTCGATGGATCGCCGCCTGTTCGTCGCTGCTCCCGGTGGTTGTGGGATATCTTTCCTTGCAAAGTTGACAATGGGAATGGTTACCAGAGGGCCCATCTGTTCTTGTAGCACAGATAGCCCCCAAAGCACTTATAACATACTGTGTGCATTTAATACAGTCCTTTGTTTAATGGTCCTAGGAAGTTGCATGTGGCTCCTGAGGAAGACATCGAAGTACAGAAACATATTTTAAGATCTCAGAAAGCAGTCTTAATAATGTGCAAGGATCATTCATGGCAAATAAGGTACAACACTAAGCCTACCTATACCAACATATGTCAGATTTATAATTTAAGTAATGAAGGAGTGCATCAATAAAAATATTAATTACTTTGACGACCTTGCAATGGTCATTGAAGATCTTGTGGCACTGGGTGTGGGTCCTTCTGACACCTCCTCAGAAATGCTGGTCCAAAGACGCCCAAAAACCACTTTCGCCCCCTTACTGAATTTTTTCGCTCTCTGCCTGCTCCCATCCCCTTCTTCCATCGTGCCTATCTGAAAAAGGCTGATTCAGTCCTGGGTGTACTGCGCATGCGCAGGCGCTCCCTGACAGCTGACCAGAAGTGCGGGAAGAAAAAAATGGCAAAAAAAAAAATCGCACATGCACAGAAGATCCGTTCTTTTTCGTCACAAATTTCGGCTCCAGCGCACAAATTCAGTTGTACAATGCCAGAGTTATCGCTAGTCACCGTTTGCCGAATTTTGCTAGTTCCGGCGATAACGGTACCCCGGCGGTAAAGTAAAACTCTGCCGCAATTATAGCCCCAAAACAGGCAAAATCGCTAAAACCCAAATTTCTAGCCCATAATGTCATAATATTTAGCTCCTGAAGCAAAATGTAGAAATCTGCTCGTTATTGTCTGGTGTCTTTTACTAGAGGAAGCTCCAATAATGGCCTGGAAATCCTGGCCTCCCCAGGTCCATACAAAGTTTCTACGGACCCGGGAAAGCATCGGAAAAGCCGGTTTTCAGCGTACAATGTGCATGTGCTGAAAACCGGCTTTTCCGATCTGTCAAGCTGGAGCTTGACAGATCTCAAGCATATCAGGAGCAAGATTACAGTATTTACCCATATCTTGCCCAGCAAATGTCCTCAAACTTCTTGCATTTGATAAAATCAGGCATATAGCCTACTTTTACAGGCGTGAGAGTTTAAAAATAGAAAAATATAATTAAATTAAATTTAATAAACATATTTTTTAAAACCTTGCCCACATTACATTTATTTTTAACCATAATTAAAAAAACTTTTTAAAAACTCAGAAATTTGTTTTTCTTATATTTATTAACTTTAATTTCAATTAATTTTAATTATGTGAGGTGTGATTTTTATTTTTATTACGTGTGTTTAAGTGCGTTTGTTTTTTTTTCTCATTAATAGCAATGAGAACTCGTAGATATGATGTTCTCATTGCTATTAATGAGAAAACTGTGGAATACAGTACTTGATGGGCTGAGCAGTCACACGTGACTGCACCTTCTGCATGGGAACCAGGAGTTCGGGAGCTCCCCAACGGAATCGTAGGCTTCTCCCAGACCACCAGGTAAATTCGTAGAAATGTTTCAGGTTGGAAGCAATTGCCCACGGGAAGCCTCCGACAGCAATTTCAGCCCCACTATGTAAATATTATATCTCCCCCTGCTGACTCAAATTATTTACTACAGTAAGGTATTCAACTTCATTACCTTCTGAGCCAAATATGTAAGAAATACTCAAAACATGACAATTTAAACTTTAATTTGAGTAATAAAGGCTGGAGATGACTTCACATAACTATCAGGTATAGCAACAGACGGATAGTCACCTTTTGGGTGAGATGTTAAACTGAGGCCTGTCTGCCCTCTCAAGTGGACGCAAACAATCCCATGCCACTACTTTGAAGAAGAGCAGGGGAGTTCTCCTGGCCAATATTTATCCCTCAGCCAACAGCACTAGAACACAGATTATCTGGTCATTATCTCATAAGAACATAAGAAGTAGGAGCAGGAGTAGGCCATACGGTTCCTCGAGCCTGCTCCACCATTTAATACAATGTTGGTTGATCAGATCCTGAACTCAGGTCCACTTTCCTGCCCGCTCCCCATAACCGCTTATTCCCTTATCGGTTCAGAAACTGTCTATCGCGGTCTTAAATTTATTCAATGTCCCAGCTTCCACAGCTCTCTCTGAGGCAGCGAATTCCACAGATCCACAACCCTCTGAGAAAAGAAATTTCTCCTCATCTTAGTTTTAAATGGGCGGCCCCTTATTCTAAGATTATGTCCCCTAGTTCTAGTCTCCCCCATCAGTGGAAATATTCTCTCTGCATCCACCTTGTCAAGCTCCCTCATAACCTCATAGGTTTCGATAAGATCACCTCTCAATCTTCTGAATTCCAATGAGTAGGGCCCAACCTACTCAACCTTTCCTCATAAGTCAACCCCCTCATCTCCGGAATCAACCTAGTGAACCTTCTCTGAACTGCCTCCAAAGCAAGTATATCCTTTTGTAAATACGGAAACCAAAACTGCATGCAGTATTCCAGGTGTGGCCTCACCCACACCCTGTATAACTGTAGTAAGACTTCCCAGCTTTTATACTCCCTCCCCTTTGCAATAAAAGCCAAGATTCCATTGGCCTTCCTGGTCACTTGCTGTACCTGCATACTAACCTTTTGTGTTTCATGCACAAGTACCCCCAGATCCCACTGAACTGCAGCACTTTGCAATCTTTCTCCATTTAAATAATAACTTGCTTTTTGATATTTTTTTCTGCCAAAGTGCATGATCTCACACTTTCCAACATTATACTCCATCTGCCAAATTTTTGCCCACTCACTTAGCCTGTCTATGTCCTTTTGCAGATTTTTTGTGTCCTCCTCACACTTTGCTTTTCCTTCTATCTTTGTATCGTCAGCAAACTTGGCTACTTTACACTCGGTCCCTTCTTCCAAATCGTTAATATAGATTGTAAATAGTTGGGATCCCAGCACTGATTCCTGCGGCATCCCACTAGTTACTGGTTGCCAACCCAAGAATGAACCATTTATCCCGACTCTCTGTTTTCTGTTAGTTAGCCAATCCTCTATCCATGCTAATATATTACCCCCAACTCCGTGAAATTTTAACTTGCGCAATAACCTTTTATGTGGCACTGTGTCAAATGCCTTCTGGAAATCCAAATACACCACATCCACTGGTTCCCCTTTATCCACCCTTTTCGTTACATCCTCAAAGAATTCCAGCAAATTTGTCAAACATGACTTCCGCTTCATAAATCCATGCTGACTCTGCCTGACCGAGTTATGCTTTTCCAAATATCCTGTTACTGCTTCTTCAATAATGGACTCCAACATTTTCCCAACCATAGATGTTAGGCTAACTGGTCTATAGTTTCTGCTTTTTGTCTGCCTCCTTTTTTAAATAGGGATGTTACATTTGCAGTTTTCCAATTTGCTGGGATCTCCCCAGAATCCAGGGAATTTTGGTAAATTACAACCAGTGCATCCACAATCCTTGCTGCTACTTCTCTTAAGACCCTAGGATGCAAGCCATCAGGTCCAGGGGAATTATCTGCCTTTAGTCCCATTATCTTACTGAGTACAACCTCCTTAGTGATTGTGATTGTGGTAAGTTCCTCCCCCCCTATAGCCCCTTGACTATCCACTGTTGGGATATTGTTAATTTTCTCTATGGTAAAGATTGATACAAAATATTTGTTCAGAGTTTCTGCCATCTCCATGTTCCCCATTACTAATTCCCCGGTCTCATCCTCTAAGGGACCTACATTTACTTTAGCCACTCTTTTCCTTTTTATATATCTATAGAAACTTTTGCTATCTGTTTTTATATTTTGTGCTAGTTTACTTTCCTAAGTCTACCTTCTCTCATTGGTGTGTGTGGGACGTTGCTGTGCGCAAATTGGCTGTTGCGTTTCCAACATTACAATGGACTTTCTATGGGATTTTGCACTGGAACTTACAGTAAATTAGAGAGCCAAAAAGGCATAGTGCCCTCTAAGGGGATCTGAGTGAACAGGCCAAACAACTATGTACTCCTTAACCAATCAGATTGAAGAATCATTAATGATCAGTGCAGTCTGAACCAGGAAGTGTCATTTAGAATATTTAATTCAATATCAAATCAGGTACAGAAAGCAAAATAAAGAGAGGGAACGAAAGATGGATTAAGAGTGAACAAAGAGAAAGGACGCGTTTAAAAAATACCTTACTGTAGTACAGATTTTGAGCCAGAAGGGGGAGATATAATAGATACATAATATTAGAGCTTCCTCCAGTTGAAGAATAGGTAAGAAATACTCAAAACATGACAATTTAAAATGTAATTTGAGTAATGAAGACTGGAGATGACTTCACATAACTTTCAAACTGCTTGGTTAAGGAGTACACAGTTGCTTGTCAGGTTCACTCAGATCCCAGGTTCCCTGTAGAGGACATTGTGCCTTTTTGGCTCTCTAAAGATTCCAGTGCAAAATCCCATAGAAAGTCCATTGTAATGTTGGAACCGCGGCGGCCAATTTTTTATTATTTTTTAAAATCTCCCAACAATAATTAAAATCTGAAGGAATGAGATTCCACACTTGTAACAATTAATTTTATGTGCCAGAGAGCCAATAATCAAGATGCATCATGCTGTGAAAAATTTACTTGCACTGGAATGGACAAGCCCTAGCTTTTTCTGGCGAGATGCATAGATATATATCACATATGTACAGCAACTTCACACCATGTATTTCAATGCAGAGTCTCTCGGCGAGATACCATTTCTGCGCAGCTTTGGAAAGAGCAGGGCAACACAGACAGAAACTTCCTGATTTCCGTGTTTAATGGCACATGTGCAGTCGCCGTAAATTCCTATCCGATTTATACTTTACTAACGGTGAGCTCTGTTAGCCTCACTGTAATTTCTAAAGCAAAAGCCGGTCCAATATGCTTACCAAGTAAAGACCCCTTCCTCAACTGTAATCCCCGATCCAAAGATACGTCTTAGATCTCAACCTATGGATTATCTTGGGTTGAATCTTCCACTTGTTTGCTTGCATCAGTAAATTTATTTTACAATCTGCAAGTGGGTGAAGGATTGATTAAGTTCTAATCTTTAACATACAAAATGACAAGATACTTACAGATGAGGAAGGCCATTCTAGCTCATCCATTCAGAAAGAACCAATCCCATCTCAGGATCAAGCATTTCCTTAAATTATTCCACTACTATACCAGAAGTACATTACATGCATTGATCATTCTTTGTGTGAAGCAGAACTTCCATCAGTCCTAACTTTGCCTTTCACTAATTTCAACACATGCCTCGTTCACCTACTGTCACATCTTAATTTTAAGAGATAGTCTGTATTCATCTTTTCAATACAATTTACTACTTTTCATAACTCTATAATAGTCCCTTTTAGTTATCTCCTTTAAAAACGGAAAATTTTTAAGTTTTCCAGTCTTTCATCACAATTCGGTCCTCTGACGCAAGCTATCACATGAATCTTCTCTACAGGGCTTAAATGGCTCCTTTGTGGCCCAGTGACAAGAATTAAGCACAACACTTCAAGTATGGTCTGACTGGAATACCAAACACAACTCATCTGGACGAATGTTTGCAAAACCATTGGACAATTATCTCTGTCTGGCATGGTACAGCTAAGTTTATATATACTGGATTATACTGTGCAGAGCTAATATGCTTCTGGCATCAACCAATATTGGCTAAATGTTTTACTGCAAAAGTTAATGATGACATATTTTTGTGAGGGAAGAGTTGCTAGTTTGAAAACCTGCAGTGTATTGCCAGCATAAATGCACATTTTCACTATTAATATTGAACTGTTATAGAACAAATGTGCCGACGCCATCAAAAATATCACTGACTTTAAATGGCAACCAATTATCCAGAAACTTGAGCATATAATCTAAACTGACATTTCAGCGCAGTACTAGTGGGAGTGCTGTTCTGTCAGATGAACCATGTTTCAGAAGAGACTCTGGTCTAGAAATCTGGTAAAGCCTGAAAACGGTACCGGTGCCACCGCAGGGCGATGTTTGCTCGCACCCGTAAAAACATCACAGGCAGCACCATTATTTTGGTGCTGCCTGCTGATTTGAATGATTGGAGCACACAGCCGAGCATGGAATGCAATGGCTCAGGCTGTGCATTCAGCGGGAGGCTCAATGTAGCGTGGCCGTAGCATCTCTGGAGTGAGCAGGCTTTTCTTAAAGTAAGACTGTCATTTTAGAAAGCAGTCTCGAGCCCTTAAAGGGGAACTGCCTTCTAAAATAAAAAACATTAACCATAATTGCAAAATGGCAGTCTTCAGCTCTTAAATCTGAACTGCCTTCTGCATGTAAACAATGGTATAATGGTATAAGTGCTTCAGCATAACACAAATAGCTCAACAGGCGAGGGAAAGGGCATGCAGGGTCTAGCACACAGCACTCCAGCTTTGTGCAAGGGTCAAAAGTGGAAGAGAGGTTCTCTACCCACAAAGGGCCAGGAAGCCCTCCAGAAAGAACGATGTGAGACCAGATCGATGAAGCTGTAACTGCCAGCAGTGTCGCCCCCAGGACCTGGCTGCAGTGTCCAAAGAAGTTTCATAACCAGTGATCAAGATCAGTGAATGTATCTTTAAAAACCATCTTCTACCAACTGCACCACTAGCCTCACACACTGCTCAATGCACTCCCCCCATCAATCACCTACCAACAATCTCTATCAAACCTTTTATCCCACAATACCTTCTGAATTAGAAGCTGCACATTGTATAAGCATGCACCTCTTGCTTTCCCGCCCTCCCCTCACAATCCTACCCATGTCCTTTCTGCATTTCAGACACCCAATGTCATGTTTGTAACCTCACATAACTGTAACCTTTATGTAACAACACTGTATACACCTGAGAAACGCACACCTTGACCATAGGGGGTGAACTTGTGGGAGACACGCCTCACCTGGTCATCCAGGTATATAAAGGGAGGTCCCATGCAGAGTCATCACTTCTTGGTCCTGTGAATAAAGGTACAGGTCACAGAGTGACCTTGTCTCCAGTATGTGTCTCGTGTTGATTTGCTGTAGTGTGTAAGGACACAACATTTGGCGACGAGAAACGGGAATCAACGACCCACAAGAATGGCCACCGGTAGCACAGATGAACGGTACTGTGTTGGTGAGGACTGGGATGATTTCATCGAGAGGCTCCAGCAGAGCTTTGTCATGAAGGACTGGCTGGGAACGGCAGCGGCTGACAAGCGAAGGGCTCATCTACTGACCAGCTGTGGACCTAAGACGTACGCGCTGATGAAAGACCTGCTCACACCCGAGAAGCCGGCGGACAAGACCTTCGAGGAGCTCAGCTAACTGATCGGTGAGCACCTCAAATCGGTGAGTAGTGTACACATGGCCCGACACCGATTCTATACGCAGCATCGTCAGGAAGGGCAGAGCATACCGGACTTCGCTGCCGACCTTCGGCGCATGGCCAGCCTCTGTAAGTTCACAGACGCCTGCAGGGGGCAGGTGTTACGGGATTTCTTCATTGAGGGCATTGGTCATGCTGGGATTTTTAGGAAGCTAATTGAGACCAAGGACTTGACCTTGGAAGCAGCGGCGTTGATGGCTCGAACCTTCATGGCGGGGGAGGAGGAAACCAAGATCATATACGCGCGCAACTCTGCTCCCAACGTGGAGATGGAGCAGGGAGTTAACATGGTAAACGTGACTCAGAACCCCGCAGGCAGGCAAGGGCAATTCAACACCAACCAGGCAGTAACAGACTCTAGGGTGGGCCCGCAACAGAGACAATGGCAGGTTGAACGGACATTTATACCATCACAAGGGACAATACGTCCCGGGATGGGACCATTGACACCCACAAATAGAGTGCTCAAGAGTAATCAAAGAGACAATCAGAGAGGAATGCCTGGTAACAGCTCTTTTATTCAACAATCTCAGCTCATGCTGGAGGTGCGGGGGCAAACATGCTGCGAAGACCTGCCGATTTCAACAATTCATCTGCAGAAATTGTAACTTCAGTGGACATTTAGCCAGGATGTGCAGGAAGCCCACAGCGAGGCTGGTTTATGAAGTGGATGAACCACAAGAGGGGTCTGCAAGGCAGGGATATGCCTGGGACACAGCAATGGACACTGAAGTTCAGTGGGTCCAGGTGGCAAACATCCACAGCTCATACACAAAAACGCCACCTATGAAGATGAGAGTACTGTTAAACGGCATCCCGGTACGCATGGAGCTGGACACAGGAGCCAGCTAGTCACTTATGAGTGTCCAACAATTCGAGAAACTGTGGCCACTCAGAGCTAGCAGACCCAAACTAGAACGCATTGACACACAATTACAGATGTACACCAAAGAGATCATCCCAGTGCTAGGCAGTGCAATGTTGGTGGTCACACATAATGGATCTCAGAACCGGCTGCCACTCGGGATTGTCCCGGGAAATGGTCCCGCGCTCTTGGGGAGAAGCTGGCTAGCCGAGATGAACTGGAAATGGGGGGATGTGCATGCCATTTCATCTGCGGAGCGCAGTTCATGCTCACAGGTCCTACTAAAGTTCGAGTCATTATTTCAACCTGGCATCGGGACTTTCAAAGGCACCAAAGTAAGGATACGCATCACCCCGGACACCACACCAGTGCACCACAAAGCCAGAGCTGTGCCGTATGTGATGCGGGAGAAAATTAAGAGTGAGTTGGACAGGTTGCTAAGAGAGGGCTTAATTTCGCCTGCTGAATTCAGCGATTGGGCAAGCCCCATTGTCCCTGTTCTAAAAACGGATGGCCACCATCAACCGAGTGTCCCTTCAGGACCAATACCTGCTTCTGAGAGCGCAGGATCTTTTTGCCACGCTGGCAGGCAGCAAGCTGTTCACCAAGTTGGACCTCACTTCGGTCTACATGACCCAGGAACTGGCCGAAGAATCCAAGCTACTGACCACCATCACCACATACAAGGGGCTGTTTGTCTACAACAGGTGTCTGTTTGGCATTCGTTCAGCAGAAGCTATCTTTCAGAGAAACATGGAAAGCCTGCTAAAATCCATCCCCGGAACAATCGTATTTCAGGACGACATCCTTATCACGGATCGAGACACCAAGGAACACCTCCACAACCTGGAGGAGGTGCTACGCCGACTGGACCGGGTAAGCCTGCAACTAAAGAAGTCCAAGTGTGTGTTTTTGGCCCAAGAGGTCGAGTTTTTGGGCAGGAGGGTTGCCACAGACGGGATCCGGCCTACCGAATCCAAAACGGAGGCGATCCGTCGCGCGCAAGGCCCGGCAACACATCGGAGTTGCGTTCATTTCTGGGACTATTGAACTATTTCGGGAATTTTCTACCGAACTTAAGTACATTGCTGGAGCCGCTACACGTGCTCCTGCATAAGGGTTGCGATTGGTTTGGGGGGGACTATCAGGAACAGGCTTTCAATCGGGCGCGGAAACTGCTTTGTTCTAATAAGTTATTGACCCTGTACGACCCCTGTAAGAAATTGGTTTTGACATGCAATGCATCATCCTATGGGGTTGGGTGCGTGTTGCAGCAGAGTAATGATGAGGGCCAACTCCAACCTGTGGCTTATGCCTCCAGGTCGCTCTCCCAAGCAGAAAGGGGGTATGGGATGGTTGAAAAGGAAGCACTCGCATGTGTCTACAGGGTGAAAAAGATGCACCAGTACCTTTTTGGCAGAAGGTTCGAGTTAGAAACGGACCACAAGCCGTTAACATCCCTGTTGTCAGACAGCAAGGCTGTCAATGCCAATGCATCAGCTTGCATACAGCGATGGGCTCTCACGCTCGCTGTGTATGACTACACCATCCGGCACCGGCCAGACACCGAAAATTGTGCTGACGCGCTCAGCAGGCTTCCACTGGCCACCACTGAGGGGGCAGCGGAGCAAAGCACGGAGATGGTCATGGCTGTCGATGCCTTTGACAGCGCAGGCTCCCCCATCATAGCCCACCAGATCAAAACCTGGACAAACAGAGATCCCCTCCTATCTCTGATTAAGAAATGTGTCCTGACTGGGGATTGGGCGCCCACACATGGAGCATGCCCTAAAGAGGTCAGACCGTTTCACAGACGGATGGATGAACTCTCCATCCAAGCCGACTGCCTACTATGGGGCAGCCGGGTAGTCATGCCCCAGAGGGGTAGGGAAGCATTCATCAGGGAACTTCACAGCGAGCACCCAGGCATCGTGCTAATGAAGGCCATTGCCCGGTCACATGTATGGTGGCCGGGAATTGATGCAGACCTGGAACACTGTGTTCGCAGGTGCATGACGTGTGCCCAGCTGGGCAATGCCCCAGGGAGGCCCTACTCAGCCCGTGGCCCTGGCCCACCAAGCCTTGGTCACGTATTCACATAGACTACGCGGGCCCGTTCATGGGAAAAATGTTCTTCATTGTTGTTGATGCGTACTCGAAATGGATCAAGTGCATCATATTGAATTCGTGCACGACATCCACCACAGTGGAGAGTCTGCGTGCGGTCTTTGCGATCCACGGCTTGCCGGACATCCTAGTTAGCGACAACGGCCCGTGTTTCACTAGCTATGAATTCTGGGAGTTCATGTCGGGTAATGGCATCAAACATGTCAGGACAGCGCCGTTCAAGTTGGCTTCCAATGGCCAGGCGGAACGTCCGGTCCAAATCATAAAGCAAGGCATGCTCCGGATTCAAGGACTCTCCCTTCAATACTTCAATACCGTCTATCGTGCCTCCTGCTAGCCTATAGGTCCCGACCGCACTCGCTCACGGGAGTCCCGCCAGCAGAACTACTCATGAAACGTACACTAAAAACTCGGCTGTCCTTCATTCATCCAGTCTTGTCAGACATTGTTGAGGGCAAGCGCCAGTCCCAAAATAAGTGCCACAACCGCAACTCAAAGGGGAGATGGATAGAAATCGATGACCCTATATTTGTTCTTAATCACGCTGTGGGGCCCAAGTGAGTCGAAGGTACTGTAATTGGACCAAGTGAAAAAAAGGTTCAGCATGGACACTAAGGAACCTGATGAAAATCATAAGATGCTGTCCACACCACTGCCAGTGAACGAGCAACAAGAACCGTCAGCAGCATGCACAGTCCCTGCAGTCAGCCCGGATGAGCCGGAATCACCACAGGTGACAAAGACGCATGCCAAGGCTCAACAACCAGAGCCCCAACTGCGGCGCTCCACGAGAGAGCATTGACCGTCTGAAAGACTCAATCTTTGACTCAAAGACGTTGGGGGGAGAGGATGTCATGTTTGTAACCTCACATAACTGTAACCTTTATGTAACAACACTGTACACTATACACCTGAGAAATGCACACCTTGACCACAGGGGGTGAACTTGTGGGAGACACTCCTCACCTGGTCATCCAGGTATATAAAGGGAGGTCCCATGCAGGGTCATCACTTCTTGGTCCTGTGAATAAAGGTACAGGTCACAGAGTGACCTTGTCTCCAGTATGTGCCTCGTGTTGATTTTCTGTAGTGTAAGGACACAACACCCAAGAAATCCAGCCTGCCCAACCAGTCATTGACCTAGAAAAGGGAAATGAGAGTGAAAAAGAAGAAACAGTCAGTCGATTTTAAACTCCCAGCCACCAGCTCCTCCAGGTCATCCTGCCAGACCATTTGCAATGACCCCCAGTGAAAGTCAGCAGCCTTCCACCAGCCATGCTGCATCCATTGCATGACATCACTAGAATAAGCAAAGGGACATGCAAGACAGTCACTAAGGGAATGTACAAGGGTGAATATGTTGATTTCTTAACGTCATATTGGATGCATATATGGATAAGGTTGGATTAGAAAGTTTGCTTCTTGTCGGCTTTTATTTCAGCATTGTGGCCTAGAGGATGCTGTGATGGTCAGTAACAGAGGGAAGGTAAGGTGTGGGACAAATGTTGAAAAGGGATTTGAGGTTGTGTTCACTGGTACTGCAGGTGGATGATTTGATCCCAGATATCTTGGCCAGAAAGGAGCTGTCTGGGTTGCATCATTCCTTCGTTACCTCCTCTTCTGCTTCTTCCTCTTCCCTCTGCGAGCAGCTTGTCCCCTTTGCTTGCCTCTGCTTCATCTCCATGTGCCCCCCCGGAACTGTAAGCAAGTGGTCTCCTCAGAGAATGCTGGAAATCTGAAATAAAAGCAGATAATGCTGGAAATACTCAGTAGGTCAAGGAGTATCTCAATCTAAAACGTGAACTCTGTTCCTCTCGCCACAGCTGCCTGACCTGCTGAGTATTTCCAGCTTTTTCTGTCTTCTCAGAGGCCTTCCTTTAACATCCAAAGTCTTGCAAGCGTCCAGCAGCACTCCCTGTAAAAGAAAGACTCGCATTTATATTGCACCTTTCATGACCAGCAGATGTCTCAAAGCACTTTACAGCCAATGAAATACTTTAACACTTTGTAAATGTATTGCATCAAGACACGACTTCAATAAAATATAAAAGAAACAATCCAAACTGACCTGAAAAATGTATGGCCCTATTAGAAGCGCTGACAGCGTCTCTGCAGTGCTGCTATACACATGTTCTTCTGTGCATGGTTTCGAGAGGGTGTTATGGCATGCGGCGACATTGAAAATAGCAGTCGCACGTCAAATCAGGAGTTGCACACCGATTGACATCACGATCTGCTCGTTTGAATTTGAGAGAACAAGCGCTGGCACGCAGCGCTATGGACCTCACCAAAATGGTATCCTGCACTAGAAACAAGGCTGCTGCCAATATTTGCAGAAATATGGTGCAAGCGGACGGCGGTAAGGTAGGGAATTTCTAGGCCTCTAAACATAGGCCCTGTCTGCTCTCTCAGGTGAATGTAAAAGATTCCACAGCACTATTCGGAGACATGTAGAGGAGTCTTCCTGGTGTCCTGGCCAAGGTGTAGTCATTAAAACAGATTATCTGGGCATTTATCTCATTGCTATTTGTGGAACCTTGCTGTGTGCAAATTGACTGCCGAGTTTTCCTACACTTCAAAAGTACTTCATTGGCTGTGAATCACTTTGGGACATCTTAAGGTTGTGAAAGGCATTACGAAAATACAATTTCTTTCTTTATCCAATCAAGAACAACTCAGGTTTGGCACAGATGGCTAAACAACTCACAAAATCTATTATTGGAAATATTTTGAATAATACAAGCTTTCTTTTAGCGAAGAAGGCCTTTTAAGAAATACAATTCCTCACTACTCCTACCAACCTCCCCCCACTCTGTGACCAGGCCCTTGGCCCAATGTCATTGCACCTTAGAATCTGGTTTTGGTGGATAAAGGGAGGGACAGGGGCTGCATTTCTTGAAAGGATTTCCCCAGCAGTGACTTCAGGAAACCTGAACTATCTAATTGAGTTTTTATTTTATTTTAAGTAATACAGCATTCCCCAACTTGTTAAATGCATGACCATTTAGAGCATTATGAGGGAAAAAAGATGTACACCCAGAAGGCATACAAAACAAAAAATACAATACTGGTCATACCCTTTTGGGTAGAAAGTTCACAAGAACAGCCTTTATTTCTAATATAAAATCAGAATTTCCCTGAATGTATATTGTCTTTCTCTCCCTTTATAGGTGGAAAGAAAGGAATAATTAGTAGGCAATCATATTAATTCCTTGCAATTACTACCATCTGAACCCCTCAATTTGATTATTTAATTGTTATTGCTTCAACTTATGAGTTTGTGAAGATCAGTTTTATTTTGTTTTTGGTATTTTTTGTATTCCTAGTCCACAGGTTCCATGACAGAATCAGTGGTCTCTAACATTAAGTCAGGTGGCGTTCAGGACGTCTTCACTCACTGAATCATGCCACACAGACTCACTCGTTTGGAGGGAGTGTCATTCACTTTGGCTTAAAAGGCGTTCCAATTTTGATAAATATCACTCTGAAAATTAAACACAAGTCCCTGGGGGTTATTTCAGGGAAATGATGAAAACAGGTGCTAAGTGGTACTATGCTAATAAGACATGCCTGTTTGAAAGTCTGGTTTTAAGCCTGCAATTTTGGGGCTAATTAATAATGACCATGATTTAAGTGTGCCTGGAGGCACTAAAACAGACACCTACTGTTTAGCACTCAAGCTTGACGCAGAGCCTGGAACCCATTCTCCCCAGTGTGGAGAGACTAGATAATTGCAGCCAGCGCCTGACATTATGCAGTGTCTGATAACTGAGGTCACAGCTTCCACTGCAGCTTGCATGGAACGCCAAACTGCTGCAATGGAAACTCAGGTAACTACCATGGTGGCTCTGGGCTCCTTGACTGAAAGGGGTTTACAGAGCATCGCCAATGCCCAGAGATCTGTGCTCCAACAGATCATTAGGCTGGCTGAATAGACATCCCGAGGTAATGGTGTGGGAATCATGTAGCAGGAACCTACTGGCCTCTCTCCAGATTGCAGCATTCCAGCTCCCTCCCCTGCCGCTCCACCATTGCCTTTGCAGTTGCCTGTCAGCCAGGTGGCCCAGACTACTGTAGCCCATACTGAGATGGTGCAGTCTGAGATGGGGCCATCATGGCCCATAGCATTTCGAGGACGTCACAGGAGGACATCTGAACTGCCCTGTTCAGAATCTCAGCAGCCATCCACCTTGCGTACTGCTGCCACTCCTGCTGCACTTCATAGAAGCACCAGAGTAGGCAAGAGAACTTATACAATAGCTGTTATATATGTGTAAACCGGTATATACCTTGTGCAGCCACCAGAGGGCTCATCCCCTGGAGTCCCAAGGGATCCCACAATCCCTTGAGAGCACTGGTACTTTAGGAGGCCTCACAGGCTGGAGAGGCACTCTGGAGACCTGCAACAAAAGACTAAGGTCACACTTTACTTTGAGCTCACAGTATCTAGTCAGACTCTTTATTCATACATAACAACTGATGACGAGATACAGATGACGAACCCAACGATGCAGAGAACAGTGGGTATCCTGGGGAAATTTTCGGAGGGAGGTGATTGGGAAACCTTCGTGGAGCGACTCGACCAATACTTCGTGGCCAACAAGCTGGAAGGAGAAGCGAATGCTGCCAAATGAAAGGCGATTCTCCTCACCATCTGCGGGGCACCAACGTATGGCCTCATGAAAAATCTGCTTGCTCCAGCGAAACCTACAGAGAAATCGTATGATGATTTGTGCACACTGGTCCGGGAGCATTTGAATCTGAAGGAAAGCGTTCTGATGGCGAGGTACCGGTTCTACACCTACAAAAGGTCTGAAGGCCAAGAAGTGGCGAGTTATGTCGCCGAGCTAAGACGCCTTGCAGGACATTGCAAATTTGAAGGACATTTGGAACACATGCTCAGTGACTTTTTCATACTTGGCATTGGCCATGAAGTGATACTTCGCAAATTTTTGACTGTAGAGACCCCAACCTTGAGTAAAGCCATAGCGATAGCCCAGGCGTTCATTGCCACCAGTGACAATACTAAGCAAATCTCTCAGCACACGAGTGCTGCTACAAGTACTGTGAACAAAGTGATGTTGTTTTCATATTGCAAAGTAGAGGGCAGGCCCTGGAGCTGCACATCCGCAGATGTCTGAGAGTCCACCATCAAGGGTGATGAATGCAAGGCCATTAACACCTTGTTGGCGCAGCGGAGATGATCATTGTTTCCATTCATGCCGCTTCAAAGGGTACATTTGCAAGGGCTGTGGAACAATGGGACACCTCCAACATATGTGCAGGTGAGCTGCAAAGCTTGGTAATCCTGTAAACCATGTTGCAGGGGAGGACAGATCCACAGTGGATCATGACGAACCAGAGCCTCAGACCGAAGAGGCAGAGGTCTATGGGGTGCACACATTCACCACAAAACGTTCCCCGATAATGCTGACGGGTGAATTAAATGGGCTCCTGGTGTCAATGGAGCTGGACACGGGCGCAAACCAGTCCATTATGAGCAAAAAGACTTTCGAAAAATTGTGGTGCAGCAAGGCCTCAAGGCCAGTCTTGACTCCCATTCGCACGAAACTGAGAGCTTACACAAAGGAACTGATTCCCGTAATCGGCAGTGCTACTGTAAAGGTCTCCTTTGATGGAGCGGTGCACAAGCTACCACTCTTGGTGGTACCGGGCAATGGTCCCACGCTGCTCAGCAGGAGCTGGCTAGGAAAGATACGCTGGAACTGCAACGTCCGAGCGCTCTCGTCCGCTGACGACACTTCATGTGCCCAGGTCTTCAACAAGTTCCCTTCGCTGTTCAAACCAGGCATCGGAAAGTTCCAAGGAGCAAAAGTGCAGATCCACCTAATTCCGGGGACGCGACCCATCCATCACAAGGCAAGAGCAGTACCGTACATGATGAGAGAAAGGGATAGAGACCGGCTGCAACAAGAGAGCATCATTTCGCCGATCGAATTCAACGAGTGGGCCAGTCCGATTGTTCCACTCCTCAAGGGAGACGGCACCGTCAGAATCTGTGGTGATTACAAAGGAACTATCAATCGTTTCTCCCTGCAGGATCAATACCCACTACCAATGACTGACGACCTTTTTGCTACGCTGGCGGGAAGAAAGACATTCACAAAGCTGGACGACCTCGGCCTACATGACGCAGGAGCTGGAGGAATCATCAAAGGGCCTCACATGCATCAGCACAAAGGTCTCTTCATCTATAACAAATACCCGTTTGGAATTCGAACAGCCGCAGCGATATTCCAGAGAAACATGGAAAGCATACTGAAGTCGGTCCAGGACGACATCTTGGTTACAGGTCAGGGCACAGTCGAGCATCTGCAGAACCTGGAGGTGGTTCTTGGTCGACTCATCCGCGTGGGGCTCAGGTCAAAATACTCGAAGTGCGTTTTCCTGCTGCCTGAAGTGGAGCTCCTGGGGAGAAGAATCGCGGCGGATGGCATCAGGCCCACCGATTCGAAGACAGAGGCAATCAAAAACGCACCGAGGCCACAGAATGTGATGGATCTGCTGTCGTTTCTAGGACTCCTGAACTACTTTGGTATCTTCTTACCGGGTCTCAGCACACTGTTAGAACCACAGCACGCCTTACTGTGTAAAGAAGACGAATGGGATGGGTCAAAAGCCAAGAAAATGCCTTTGTAAAAGCTAGAATATTATTATGTTCAAACAAATTACTTGTGTTGTATGATCCATGTAAGCGTTTGGTACTAGCATGTGATGCGTCGATGTAAGGAGTCAGGTGTATATTGCAACAAGCTAATGAATCTGGGAAATTGCAACCGGTTGCTTATGCATCCAGAAGTCTGCCTAAGGCTGAGAGAGCCTACAGCATGATTGAAAAAGAAGCGTTAGCGTGTGTTTATGAGGTAAAGAAAATGCATCAATATCTGTTTGGGCTCAAATCTGAATTGGAAACTGACCATAAGCCACTGATATCCCTTTTTTCCAAAAGTAAGGGGATAAATACGAATGCATCAGCCCGCATCCAGAGATGGGCGCTCATGTTGTCCGCATACAACTACGCCATCCGCCACAGTCCAGGCACAGAAAACTGTGCCGATGCTCTCAGTAGGCTGCTATTGCCCACTACGAGGATGGAAATGGCATAGCCCGCAGATTTAGTCATGGTTATGGAAGCATTCGAGTGAACAATCACCCGTCACAGCCCGAAAGATTAGAACCTGGATGAGCCAGGACCCCTTACTGTCCCTAGTAAAAAAATTGTGAGCATCATTGTGAGCTGATCCAGTGTCCCAGTGGAAATGCAGGAAGAGATAAAGCCGTACCAGCGGCGCAAAGATGAAATGTCTATACAGGCAGACTGCCTTCTGTGGGGCAAATGGGTAGTGGTCCCCAAGAAGGGCAGAGACACTTTCATCAGTGATCTCTACAGTACTCACCCAGGCATTGTAATGATGAAAATGATAGCCAGATCCCACGTGTGATGGCCCGGTTTCGATGCGGACTTAAGAGTCCTGCGTGCACAGATGTAACACATGCTCGCAGTTAAGTAATGCACCCGGGAGGCACCACTAAGTTTATGGTCTTGGCCCTCCAAACCGTGGTCCAGGGTCCACATCGACTATGCAGGCCCGTTTTTGGGTAAAATTTTCCTAATGGTTATAGATACGTACTCCAAATGGATTGAATATGAGATAATGTCGGCAAGCACGTCCGCTGCCACCACTGAAAGCCTGCAGGCCACGTTTGCCATGCACGGCCTGCCTGATGTCCTTGTGAGCGACAACGGGCTATGTTTCACCAGTGCCGAGTTCAAAGAGTTCATGACCCGTAATGGGATCAAACATGTTACATCTGCCCCATTCAAACCAGCATCCAATGGTCAGGCAGAGAGAGCAGTGCAAACCATCAAGCAGAGCTTGAAGAGGGTAACTGAAGGCTCACTGCAGACTCGCCTATCCCGAGTCCTGCTTAGCTACCGCACGAGACCCCACTCGCTCACTGTGATTCCACCCGCTGCTCATGAAAAGAGCACTTAAGACAAGGCTCTCGTTAGTCCACCCTGATCTACATGAACAGGTAGAGAGCAAGCGGCTTCAACAAAGTACATATCATGATGGCGTAAATGTGTCACGCGAAATTGAAATCAATGATCCTGTATTTGTGTTGAACTATGGACAAGATCCCAAGTGGCTTCCCGGCACTGTTGTGGCCAAAGAGGGGAGTAGGGTGCTTCGGGTCACACTTTCAAATGGACTCACCCACCGGATACATTTGGACCAAATCAAACTCAGATTTACGGACTATCCTGAGCAACCCACATTGCACCCTACCTTTTTTGACCCCCCACCCCCAACATACACACCAGTGGCAACTTACACCGCGGTTGACCACAAAGCAGAACCCATCAACCGCACCAGCCCAGCAGGACTCACCACACCAGGCAGCCCAGCAAGGCCAGCTGCACAGCAGCTCAGCGAGGGCCCAACAAATGATTCACCAAAATCAGCATTTGCACCAAGGTGATCTTAAATTTTTAAACATTTCTATGTTTCTATGATCAATCAGGGAAAGAAAGGCCCCAGATCGACTCACCTTGTAAATAGTTACACTATTGACTTGGGGGGGGGGTTGTTATATATGTGTAAACCTGTATATAACTTGTGTAGCCACCAGAGGGCTCATCCCATGGAGTCCCAAGGGATCCCACAATTCCTTGGGAGCACTGGTACTTAAGGAGGCCTCACAGGCTGGAGAGGCACACTGGAGACCTGCACTAAAAGACTAAGGTCACACTTTACTTTGAGCTCACAGTATCTAGTCAGACTCTTTATTCATACATAACAATAGCCACTAAGGGTAAGCACCAAGATGAATAGTTTAAGATTTGTAAGTGCTGTTGGTTGCATCATGTGTTCATTGTTTGTTTTTTCTGTAGATAAAGAATAATTATGGTAATTGGATATTGATGGAATTGGTGGTCTTTTTTATTGTGATCTTCATGGGGAGGGGGTTGAAAGGATTAAGTGCAGATGATGGATTTTCTGATGGAGCCACATTTGTGAAAGATAAAGTATGTGACACGAGTGCTCTGAAGTCTGATGTTGGAGGACATGTCTGAAAAGCAGTGTTCAATTAGATGGCAGCGAACGTCCTTCCCAGGTGTGGGACATCTACCTGTAACCCTCAGGTGCCCCCTGGTCCCCATCTTCTTCATCTTCATTTCTATCTTCATCTTCCTCCTGAGGCTGCTCAGCTTGATCCTCTGGCACAATTGCTGGTAGTAACGGCTGGTCGCTCATGATTGGCAGATTGTGGAGAATGCAGAAGTCAGAATGAATCTGGAGCCCACCTCACCCACCTGTCCCTCTCTCCAGCAGAATCTGGTTCAGCTCAGTCTGGCCTCATCTCCTCCTCCCACTCCTCCTCCAAACCAAGGCGGACCCCTAGCAAGACACCTACAATCAAGCACTCTCTTTCTCCTGGTGACTTCTATCAGATCTCCAATAAGGTAGAGTAGCACAGTACTCACTCTCTTCAGGTGAAGTCCTCAGAGAATGTCCAGGAAAAATGTTGACAAAGTGTTGGTGAAGTCTTAACAAAGTGCTCCAGACAGTCTCCCAATGTGTCTCAAAAGGTAGTGGCCATAATCTTTCAATCCTCCTTAGAAACAGGGGTGGTGCCAGAGGACTGGAGAATTGCAAATGTTACACCCGTGTTCAAAAAAGGGTGTAAGGATAAACCCAGCAATTAAAAGCTGGTCAGTTTAACATCGATAATGGGGAAGCTTTTAGAAACAAAATTTAAAATCACTTGGACAAGTGCGGATTAATTAAGGAAAGTCAGCACAGATTTGTTAAAGGCAAATCATGTTTAACCAACTTGATCGAGTATTTTGATGAGGTTGATGAGGGCAATGCGGTTTACAATGTGTACATGGATTTCCAAAAGGCATTCGACAAAGTGCCACATAATGGGCCAAAAATCGTGCTCTTTACGGGTGCATATGATGTGCGCATGAACCCGTGCAAGCGCCTGTTCTCAGTACGCAACGCGCATGGGCCGAAATCCAGTACTTGTGAACTGTCAATTTCTTTTGACAGTTCCAATGCATCCCCAGGAGAAGGGCTTTCGCGGGCGGAGATTTGGGCTATTTGCCCAACTCTTGCCCAGCAAATGTCCTTCAAACTTTTACACCTGATAAAAGCAAGCGTAAGGCCTGCTTTTAACAGCATAAGAGTTTTAAAAAGTAGAACAATTGCATTTTATCGATAATTTTCAGATTAACAATCCTGTCAATTCAAGTAAGTTTATTTTTTATCCCTATTTTTTCAAAAATTCAAAAAAATAAATATGTGTCTGAAACATTCAATTTCAATTTCAATTAATTTTAAATATGTTAAGTGTTTTTCTTATTTATTTAAAATGTTTGTATTTTTGGAGGTGTATCCCCATTCATAGAAATGGTGACCACCATTACTGTGAATGGAGATACACCATTTTCATTGGCCGGCTCACCTGATCCCAGGCTGCACATACACTGCTGGAATACATGGGCCCCTATGTTGGACTGCACAGCTAGGCCTCAGAACGCAAGTCTACATTCCTCCGGGACCACCAGGTATTTTTGTTAAAAATATTTCTGTCAGAGGCATCCGCTATGGGAAGCCTCCGACAGCAATTTTTGGTCCAATAGGCTTGCCAGCAAAGTTGAAGCCCATGGCATAAATAGGGACAGTGGCAATATAGTTACAAAATTGGCTAAGTGACAGGAAACAGAGAGTAGTGGTGAATGGTTGTTTTTTGGACTGGAAGAAAGCATACAGTGGCGTTCCCCAGGGGTCAGTACTAGGACCACTACTTTTCTTGATATATATTAATGACAATTTCAAAATTTACAGATGACACAAAACTTGGAAGTATAGTGAACAGTGAGGAGGATAGTGATAGACTTCAAGAGGAGATTGACGGGCTGGTGGAATGGGTGGACACGTAGATGAAATTTAACGCCGAAAATGTGAAGTGAAACAGTTTTGTCAAAAGAATGCGGAGAGGAAATATAAACTAAAGGGTACAATCCTAAAGGGGGTGCATGAACAGGGGTATATGTGCACAAATTGTCGAAGGTGGCAAGGTAGGTTGAGAAAGCGGTTACAAAAAGCTTACGGGATCCTGGGCTTCATGAGGTATAGAGTACAAAAGCATGGAAATTATGATGAAACTCCATAAAACACTGGTTCTGCCTCAACTGGAGTATTGTGTCCAATTCTGGACACTGCACTTTGGGAAGGATGTGAAGGCCTTGGAGAGGGTGCAGAAAAGATTTACCAGAATGAATACAGGGATGAGAGATTTCAGTTACGTGGTTAGACTGGAGAAGCTGAGGTGGTTCTCCTTTGAGCAGAGAAGAGCGAGAGGAGATTTGATAGATGTGTTCAAAATCATGAGGGATCTGGACAGAGTAGATCGAGAGAAACTGTTCCCATTGGCAGAAGGGTCGAGAACCAGAGGACATAGATTTAAGGTGATTGGCAAAAGAACCAAAGGTGACATAAGAAAAAACTTTTTTACACAGTGAGTGGTTAGGATCTGGAGTGCACTGCCTGAAAGGGTGGAGGAGGGAGTCTCAAGCACTGCTTTCAAAAGGGAGTTGGATAAGTACCTGAAATTTAAAAAAAAATTGCAGGGTTATGAGGAAATGGTGGGGTAGTGGGACTAGCTGAGGTGCTCTTGCAGAGAGCCGGGACGGGGCTGAATGGCTTTCTTCTGTGCTGTAACCATTCTATGATTCTAAATTCTCTTCAAACACAGTCTAGTCAGTCGATCTCCAGCAGCAATTGAACAGTGAAAGCTAAGCATGGCTTTGAGTAGCGCTCAAAATCCTCAGCAACAACGTCTTTACTTCTGTTCAGCTGGTCACTGTTAGGAGAGGTCATCAATTGCAGCGCTAACCAGCAAAATAGTGTGCTAGCAGTCTGTTATGTATGTAATAACTCAATAGACTGAATACTGTAAACTAACACAGGTACAAACCTGGCTCTGCTTTATTAGGGCTCAAAATAATTATATTACATGATGGCTTGCCTTTTATACCTGGGCCGCACACATGTACATACAGCCCAATGATTTCAGACAGTGGCGCCACCTGGTGGCTAGTAACTCCATAGAAACATAGAAACATAGAAAATAGGTGCAGGAGCAGGCCATTCAGCCCTTCTAGCCTGCACCGCCATTCAATGAGTTCATGGCTGAACATGAAACTTCAGTACCCCCTTCCTGCTTTCTCGCCATAACCCTTGATCCCCCGAGTAGTAAGGACTTCATCTAACTCCCTTTTGAATATATTTAGTGAATTGGCCTCAACTACTTTCTGTGGTAGAGAATTCCACAGGTTCACCACTCTCTGGGTGAAGAAGTTTCTCCTCATCTCGGTCCTAAATGGCTTACCCCTTATCCTCAGACTGTGACCCCTGGTTCTGGACTTCCCCAACATTGGGAACATTCTTCCTGCATCTAACCTGTCTAAACCCGTCAGAATTTTAAACGTTTCCATGAGGTCCCCTCTCATTCTTCTGAACTCCAGTGAATACAAGCCCAGTTGATCCAGCCTTTCTTGATAGGTCAGTCCCGCTATCCCGGGAATCAGTCTGGTGAATCTTCGCTGCACTCCCTCAATAGCAAGAATGTCCTTCCTCAAGTTAGGAGACCAAAACTGTACACAATACTCCAGGTGTGGCCTCACCAAGGCTCTGTACAACTGTAGCAACACCTCCCTGCCCCTGTATTCAAATCCCCTCGCTATGAAGGCCAACATTCCATTTGCTTTCTTAACCGCCTGCTGTACCTGCATGCTAACCTTCAATGACTGATGTACCATGACACCCAGGTCTCGTTGCACCTTCCCTTTTCCTAATCTGTCACCATTCAGATAATAGTCTGTCTCTCTGTTTTTACCACCAAAGTGGATAACCTCACATTTATCTACATTATACTTCATCTGCCATGCATTTGCCCACTCACCTAACCTATCCAAGTCACTCTGCAGCCTCATAGCATCCTCCTTGCAGCTCACACTGCCACCCAACTTAGTGTCATCCGCAAATTTGGAGATACTGCATTTAATCCCCTCGTCTAAATCATTAATGTACAATGTAAACAGCTGGGGCCCCAGCACAGAACCTTGCGGCACCCCACTAGTCACTGCCTGCCATTCTGAAAAGTACCCATTTACTCCTACTCTTTGCTTCCTGTCTGACAACCAGTTCTCAATCCACGTCAGCACACTACCCCCAATCCCATGTGCTTTAACTTTGCACATTAATCTCTTGTGTGGGACCTTGTCGAAAGCCTTCTGAAAGTCCAAATATACCACATCAACTGGTTCTCCTTTGTCCACTTTACTGGAAACATCCTCAAAAAATTCCAGAAGATTTGTCAAGCATGATTTCCCTTTCACAAATCCATGCTGACTTGGACCTATCATGTCACCATTTTCCAGATGCACTGCTATGACATCCTTAATAAATTGATTCCATCATTTTACCCACTACTGAGGTCAGGCTGACCAGTCTATAAGTATCCAAGCATACATACATGACAATATCCCCCTTTAAGATATTAGTAATAGTCTTTTTGCAAATTGAGACTGTCTGGGGCTTTCTGCACCCGAGTTGATTGTCTCAGTTCATCTCCAGCCTTGGGCGAGCATTCTGAGTCTGTTATGACTGGGGGCTGGGTATCCGATCTGATGGGAGTGGCAATGACTATGTCAGGAATTGAAAGTCCAGATTCATTGATCACAGTCGAGTCCTCTGATGACTGAGGGTGGGTTGGTTGGTCACTGATTGTGTCTTCCTCAGACTGTTCCGGTTCTTCCGTGTGCCATAGCTTTATCTGATCAACATGTTTCCTGCATCTGTGCCCATTCTTGAGCTTAACGATAAATACTCTGTTACCTTCCTTGGCCGTAACAGTACCGGCGATCCACTTGGGACCTTAACCATAATTTAGTACATACACAGGATCGTTAACAGAAATGTCGCGTGACACAGCAGCGTGATCATGATACCACTGCTGACTTTGACGTCTGTATTCAACATGATCGTTCAAGTCAGGGTGGACAAGAGAGAGCTTGGTCTTGAGACCTCTCTTCATCAATAGTTCAGCAGGGGGGACACCGGTAAGCGTGTGGGGTCTTGTCCTGTAACTAAGCAATATGCATGACAAGCGAGTCTGCAGTGAACCTTGAGTTACACATTTCATACTCTGCTTGATGGTTTGAACAGCATGCACTGCTTGACCATTAGATGCGGGTTTAAATGGTGCTGACATCACATGTTTGATACCATTGAGTTTCATGAACTATTGAAACTCCAGACAAGTGAAGCAAGGTCCATTGTCGCTTACAACGATGTCGGGCAGACCATGAGTGGCAAACATGACACGAAGGCTCTCAATGGTAGCTGTGGATGTACTGGATGAGATGATTATACACTCTATCCACTTGGAATATGCATCCACCACAACTGAAAACATCTTTCTCAGGAAGGGATCTGCAAAGTCGATGTGGATCCTGGACCATGGCCATGACTACAGACTCAGCGGCGATTCCGCTGATGCTTTACTTAGCTGCATGAAAGTGTTGTATTGGTGCACACATGATTTCAGATCAGAGTCAATTCCAGGCCACCATACATGAGACCTGGCAATGGCTTTCATCATGACAATACCGGGATGAGTGCTATGTAGATCATGTACAAATTTCTCTCTGCCTTTCTTAAGCATAACAACACGATTACCCCACAGTAAACAATTTGACTGAATGGATAGTTCGTCTTTGCGACGGTTGTAAGGTTTGGTCTCATCACCCATTTGCTTGGGTATGATAGACCAATCACCACTAAGGACACAACTTTTCACAACTGATATCGGGTCCTGGCTGGTCCAGGTCTTAACTTGTTGAGCCATGACAGGGGTTCCTTCACTGTCAAAAGCATCCATAACTAATAGTAGGTCTGCAGGTTGTGGCATCTCCACCTCCAGTGTGGGCAACGGCAGACAGCTCAGTGCATCGGCACAATTCTCGGTGCCAGGTCTATGGTGAATGACATAATCATAGGCAGATAATGTCAGCGCTCACTCTGGATGAGGGACAATGCATTGGTATTGATACCTTTGTTTTCCGAAAATAATGAAATGAGTGGCTTGTGATCTGGTTCCAGTCCAAACCAAAGACCAAACAGGTACTGATGCATCTTTTTAACCCATACACACAGGCTAATGCTTCCTTTTCTACCATGCTGTAGGCTCTTTCTGCCTTTGACAAACTTTTAGAAGCATACACAACAGGTTGTAGTTTACCCGACTCGTCAGCTTGTTGGAGCATGCAACTAACTCCATATGACGAAGCATCGCAGGCCAATACTAGACGCTTACACGGATCATAATGTACCATCAGCTTGTTAGAGCAAAGCAGATTAGTAGCTTTCTCAAAAGCTCTATCTTGAGACGCAACCCAAACCCAGTTGTCACTTTTTCTTAACAGCAAGTGTAGTGGCTCTAATGAAGTGCTCAATCTAGGTAGGAAATGACTAAAGTAGTTGAGTAGATCGAGGAACGAACGCAGCTTCGTCACATTTTGAGGCTTGGGTCCATTTTTGATGGCCTTGGTTTTTGAGTCCGTAAGCATGATGCCGTCAGTAGCAATTTTCCTCCCCAGGAATTCGACTTCTGGTGTCATGAAGACGCACTTCGAACGTTTCAGTCTGAGTTGCACTTTGTCCAGACAATGTAGAACCTCTTCCAGGTTGTTCAGATGTTTGGCAGTGTCACAACCTGTGACCAGGATGTCACCTTGGAACACGACGGTTCTAAGGATGGACTTCAGTAGACTCTCCATGTTCCTCTGAAATATAGCTGCAGCCGAGCGAATTCCGAAAGGACATCTGTTGTAGATAAACAGTCCTTCATGAGTGTTGATGCACGTAAGTTTCTTCGACGTCTCGACCAGCTCCTGTGTCATGTAGGCCGATGTCAGATCCAGTTTAGTGAACGACTTCCCCCCGGCTAGCGTTGCAAACAGGTCATCAGCCTTCGGTAATGGGTATTGATCCTGTTTCGAAACTCGGTTGATCGTAACCTTGTAGTCTCCACAAATCCTGACAGTGCCATCACTCTTCAGCACAGGAACAATGGGGCTGGCCGATTCATTAAATTCGACCAGTGATATGACCCCTTCACGCTGGAGTCTGTCCAGTTTGATTTCGACCTTCTCCCTCATCATGTACGGAACCTCCAGAACTTTATGATGGACGGGTCTTGCATCCGAGTCCAAGTGGATCTGCACCTTGGCTCCCGTGAAATTGCCAATGGCTGGTTCAAACAGCGAGAGGAACTTGCTCAACACTTGAGCACATGGAGTATCATCCTCCGATGACAACGCTTTGATATCGTTCCAATTCCATTTGATTTTTTGTAGCTAATTCCTGCCGAACAGCATTGTACCATTGCCTGGAACAATCCATAACGGTAAATCATGAACCGCACCATCATACGACATCTTGACTACTGCACTGCCAATCACTGTTATGAGTTCTTTAGTCTACGTGCGCAACTTGGCATTGACTGGACTCAGCTTAGACCTCACAGCCCTTAGTATCCCACAGCTTGTCAAATGTCCTCTGGCTCATTATTGATTGACTCGCACTGTGTCCAATTCCATCGGTACCGGCACACCATTAAGTTTCACATGAATCATTATCGGTTGGCTCTTTGTTAGGAATGAATACAGTCCACACACTTTCTCCTCTGGTATCTCGGATTGCATATCCGGATCCGCGCTATACTGGCTATCATCCTCCACGTGGTGTGTCGCAGCACGCTTGTTCAGTTGCGGACACATGCGCTGGAGATGCCCCAGTCTCGAACAGCCTTTACAAATGTACTGTTTAAACCGACACTGATGAGGCTGATGCTTGCCCCCACAACGCCAACACGGTGAAATCGGATTCATTCCCCTTGGCGGACTTTGGGCAGCCACAGGTTTTGCATTCGCAGTCGAGTAGGCCCTGTCACATACAGATCTGCCAAACGACAATAAAATCTTGTTTACAGTACTTGTCAAGTTCCGATTTTTCGATATCTGCTATAAGGTTTTGTCCGTCGTTATGCATACCTGGGCAATCGTGATGACCTTGCTCAAATCCAGCGTCTCCGCCGCCAGTAGCTTACGCAGGATCACCTCGTGGTTGATGCCGATTACAAAGAAGTCCCACAGCATGTCTCCAAACGCATTTTCGAACTTACACGGTCCAGCTAGACGTTTTAGGTCAGCAACGAATTCCGACATATCCTGGCCGTCAGAACGAACGTGCGTGTAGAAACGATAGCGTGAGATGATGATGCCTTCTTCTGGTTTGAGATGGTCACGTACCAGAGCACACAATTCCTCATAGTTCTTGTCCGTTGGACTTGCAGGCGAGAGAAGATTCTTTATGAGTCCATAGATTCTCGGACCGCAGTGAGGAAGACCGCCCTGCGTCTAACTGCGTCAGTAAGTTCCTCCATTTTGTTGGCCACGAAGTACTGGTCCAGGCGAGCTACAAAATCTGTCCAGTCCTCTCCCTCCACGAATCTCTCCAGAATTCCAATAGTGTTCATTTTTGCATGCGAAGGTTCTTAAGTTACCTCGTCGCCAAATGTCATATATGTAATAACTCGATAGACTGAATGCTGTAAACTAACACAGGTACAAACCTGGCTCTGCTTTATTAGGGCCCCGAAGTGATTACATTACATGATGGCTTGCCTTTTATACCTGGGCCGCACACACATGCATACAGCCCAATGACACTGGTGCCACCTGGTGGCTAGTAATCCCAAGCATACATACATGACTCAGTCAATTTAATTGACAATGAGTCTTGACAATCTTGGGGCAGCCGTTCCTAGCACGTGCCTCAACTCCTTTACCAAGGTATCGTCTTGCACTAAAGGTGTGCTAAACTGGCATTGCAGCTGAAGACCCCATATTGACCACCTTGGAGGCTCTTTAGCACATAAAGTATCTGGAGAAAATCCCCCAATATGTTTAAACAGGTTTGTAATCAGTCCCATTGTTTTTGAATATACAAATCTCACTCTAACAATTATCTTGATAATTATGCTGAAAGTTTGAATTTGTGAAGCAATCACAGCTACATTGCGCATGCATATTAACCATCTGCATCTTATCCCCTGGAGTCCCAAGGGATCCCATAATCCCTTGGGACCACAGGTATTTAAGGAGGCTTCACAGGTTGGAGAGGCACTCTGGAGACCTGTAATAAAAGACTACGGTCACACTTTACTTTGAGCTCACAGTGTTCAGTCTGACTCTTTCTTCATACATAACAACTGGCGACGAGATACAGATAGTGAACCCACAGATACAGAGAACAGTGACATCCTGGAGAAATTCTCGGAGGGAGATGATTGGGAAACTTTCGTGGTGCGACTCGACCAATACTTTGTGGTCAACGAGCTAGATGGGGAAGAGAACGCTGCCAAACGAAGGGCGATCCTCCTCACTGCCTGTGGGGCACCAACGTATGGCCTCATGAAGAATCTGCTCACTCCAGCGAAACCCAGAGAGAAATCGTATGACAATTTGTGCACACTGCTCCGAGAGCATTTGAACCTGAAGGAAAGCATTCTGATGGCGAGGTACCGGTTCTACACCTACAAAAGGTCTGAAGGCCAGGAAGTGGCGAGTTATGTTGCCGAGCTAAGACGCTTTGCAGGACATTGCAAATTGGAAGGACATTTGGAGCACATGCTCAGAAACTTTTTCGTACTTGGCATTGGCCACGAAACCATACTTCGCAAGCTTTTGACTGTAGTGACCCCAACCTTGAGTAAGGCCATAGCGATAGCCCAGGCGTTCATTGCTACCAGTGACAATACGAAGCAAATCTCTCAGCATACAAGTGCTGCTACAAGTACTGTGAACAAAGTGATGTTGTTTTCGAATCGTAACGTACAGGGCAGGTCACACTACCTGCAGTTGCACGTCCGCAGATGTCTCAGAGTCCACCATCAAGGGTGATGAATGCAAGGCCATTAACACCTTGTTGGCGCTGCAGGGGTGATCGTCATTTCCATTCATGCCGATTCAAAGGGTACGTTTGCAAGGGCTATGGAACAATGGGACACCTCCAACGAGTGTGCAGGCGAGCTGCAAATCCTGTTAAACCTGCAAACCACCATATTGCAGAGGAGGACAGATCCACGGAGGATCACGATGAACCAGAGCCTCGGACCGAGGAGGCAGAAGTACAAGGGATGCATACATTCACCACGAATTGTCCCCCGATAATGCTGAATGTTGAACTAAATGGACTCCTGGTATCAATGGAGCTGGACACGGGTGCGAGCCAGTCCATCATTGGCAAAAAGACTTCCGAAAGATTGTGGTGCAACAAGACCTCAAGGCCAGTCTTAACTCCAGTTCGCACGAAACTAAGAACTTACACAAAAGAACTGATTCCTGTAATCGGCAGTGCCACCGTAAAGGTCTCCTATGATGGAGCGGTGCACAAGCAACCACTCTGGGTGGTACCGGGCGATGGTCCCACGCTGCTCGGAAGGAGCTGGCTGGGAAAGATACGCTGGAACGGGGACAAGGTCTGAGTGCTGATGACACTTCGTGTGCCCAGGTCTTAAACAAATTTCCTTCGCTGTTCGAACCAGGCATCGGGAAATTCCAAGGAGCAAAAGTGCAGATCCACGTAATTCCAGGGGCGCGACCTGTCCATCATAAGGCGAGAGCAGTACCGTACATGATAAGAGAAAGAGTAGAGATCGAGCTAGACCAGCTGCAAAAAGAGGGCATCATTTCACCAATCGAGTTCAACAAGTGGGCCAGTCCTATTGTCCCAGTCCTCAAGGCAGACGGCACCGTCATAATCTGTGGTGATTACAAAGTAACTATCAATCATTTCACACTGCAGGACCAATACCCACTACCAAAGGCCGACGACCTCTTTGCAATGCTGGCGGGAGGAAAGGCGTTCACGAAGCTGGATCTAACTTCAGCCTACATGATGCAGGAACTGGAGGAATCATCGAAGGCCCTCACCTGCATCAACATGCACAAAGGTCTTTTTGATTATAACAGATACCCGTTTGGAATCCGATCGGCGGCGGCAATATTCCAGAGAAACATAAAAAGCTTACTGAAGTCGCTCCCGCACACTGTGGTCTTCCAGGTTGACATCTTGGTCACAGGTCGGAACACAGTCAATCATCTGCAGCACCTGGAGGAGGTTCTTAGTCGACTCAACCACGTGTGGCTCAGGTTAAAACGCTCGAAGTGCGTTTTCCTGGCACCTGAAGTGGAGTTCTTGGGAAGGAGGATTGTGGCGGACGGCATCAGGCCCACCAACGTGAAGACAGAGGCAATCGAGAACGCACCGAGGCCACAGAACGTGACGGAGCAGCGGTCGTTTCTGGAACTCCTGAACTACTTTGGTAACTTCTTACCGGGTCTTAGCACACTGTTAGAACCACTGCATGTCTTACTATGAAAAGGCAACGAATGGGTTTGGGGCAAAAACCAAGAAAATGCCTTTGTAAAAGTGAGAAAATTGTTATGCTCAAACAAATTGCTTCTGTTCTATGATCCATGTAAGCGTTTGGTACTAGTGTTATGTATCTGTAAAGCATGCACTCCCATGTTCCACCACCAGGGAGTGCATCCCCTGAAGTCCCAAGGGATCCCAGCATCCCTTGGGAGCACTGTATATAAGCCGGCCCCTAAGGCCGGTTCCTCACTCTGGAGTGTCTTAATAAAGACTGAGGTCACTGTTACTTTAACCTCCCTGTGTGCAGTCTCATCTGTGTTAGGAACACAATAACTAGCGATGAGTATACGAATCCAACACAAAGATGCAGCAAACTATGGGCATCCTGGAGAGGTTCTCGGAGGGTGAGGACTGGGAAGCCTATGTCGAATGGCTAGACCAGTACTTTGTAGCCAACGAGCTGGACGGAGAAGGAAGCGCTGCAAAAAGGAGAGCGGTCCTCCTCACGGTCTGCGGGGCACCAACCTACAGCCTCATGAAGAATCTTCTGGCTCCAGTGAAACCCACAGATATGCCGTATGAGGAGCTGTGTACACTGGTTCGGGAGCATCTTAACCCGAGGGAGAGCGTGCTGATGGCAAGGTATCGGTTCTACATATGCCAGCGATCTGAAGGTCAGGAAGTGGCGAGCTACGTCGCCGAGCTAAGGCGATTTGCAGGACAATGTGAGTTTGATGGCTACCTGGAGCAAATGCTCAGAGACTTTTTTGTATTGGGCATTGGCCACGAGACCATCCTACGAAAACTTTTGACTGTAGAGACACCGACCCTCAGCAAAGCCATTGCGATAGCACAGGCGTTTATGTCCACCAGTGATAACACGAAACAAATCTCTCAGCACACAAGTGCTAGCAATGTTCATAAATTAACTGGAACTGTGTTTGCGAGCAGAAATGGACAGGGCAGAAACCACGAGTCTGCAACTGCCAGCAGGCCTCATGTGATCCAGATGACTCAGAGTCCACAACAAATGATGAATGCAAGGCAATTCACACCTTGTTGGCGTTGTGGAGGCTTCCATTCAGCCTATTCATGCCACTTCAAAGGATATGTTTACAAGAGCTGTGGAACAATGCGGCACCTCCAACGAGCTTGCAGCTCTGCATAACCTACTAACCACCACGTGGCAGAGAAAGATCAGTCCATGGTGGATCAAAGCAATTTCGAGCCTCAGAGAGAGGAGGCAGATGCTGAAGTACACGGGGTGCACACATTTTCGACGAAATGTCCACCTATAATGCTAAATGTAAAATTGAATGTCTTACCCATAGCCATGGCGTAGCCAATCCATCATGAGTAAAAAGATGTTTCAGAGACTATGATGCAACAAGGCACTCAGACCAGCCCTGAGCCCCATCCACACGAAACTGAGAACGTACACCAAAGAGCTCATCACTGTCCTGGGCAGCGCCATGGTCAAGGTCACCTATGGAGGCACGGTGCGCGAACTGCCACTCTGGATTGTCCTGGGCGATGGCCCCACACTGCTTGGAAGGAGCTGGCTGGGCAAAATCCTCGAACTTGGATGACATCCGAGCGCTATCACATGTCGATGAGGCCTCATGTATCTAGGTTCTTAACAAATTTCCTTCCCTTTTTGAGCCAGGCATTGGAAACTTTTCCGGGGCGAAGGTGCGGATCCACTTGGTCCCAGAGGCATGACCCATTCACCACAAGGCGCAAGCGGTACCTCACATGATGAGGGAGAGAGTGGAAATCGAGCTGGACAGGCTGCAACACGAGGGTATCATCTCCCCAGTGGAATTCAGCGAGTGGGCCAGCCCGATTGTTCCAGTACTCAAAAGTGATGGCACGGTCAGGATTTGCGGCAATTTTAAAGTAACTATTAATCCTTTCTCGCTACAGGACCAATACCCGCTACCTAAGACAGACGACCTATTTGCGACACTGGCAGGAGGCAAGACGTTCACCAAGCTCAACCTGACTTCGGCCTACATGACGCAGGAGCTGGAGGAGTCTTCGAAGGGCCTCACCTGCATCAACACGCACAAGGCACTGTTCATCTTCCACAGAATTTGGTCGGCTGCAGCGATCTTCCAGAGAAACATGGAGAGCCAACTCAAGTCGGTACCACGCACGGTGGTTTTTCAGGATGACATATTGGTCACGGGTCGGGACATCGTCGAGCACCTACAAAACCTGGAGGAGGTCCTCAAGCGATTGGATCACGTAGGGCTGCGGCTGAAGAGGTCGAAATGCGTCTTCATGGCAACAGAAGGGTGTTTTTGGGGAGAAAGATCGCGGCGGAGGGCATTCGGCCCACAGACGCCAAGACAGAGGCTATCAGGAACGCGCCCAGGCCACAGAACGTCACGGATCTGCGATCGTTCCTGGGACTCCTCAACTATTTTGGTAACTTCCTACCGAGGTTAAGCACCCTTTTAGAGCCCCTACATGTATTATTGCGTAAAGGTGAGAACTGCGTATGGGGAAAAAAACAAGTAATCGCTTTTGAGAAAGCCAGAAACATTTTATGCTCCAACAAGCTGCTTGTATTGTATAACCCGTGTAAAAGACTTGTGCTAGCATGTGATGCATCGTCATATGGAGTCTGGTGTGTATTACTACAAACTAACGTTGCGGGGAAGTTGCAACCTGTCGCCTATGCCTCCAGGAGCTTGTCTAAGGCCGAGAGGGCCTACAGCATGATTGAGAAAGAGTCATTAGTGTGTGTGTGTTCAGGGTAAAGAAAATGCATCAGTACCTGTTTGGACTAAAATTCGAATTGGAAACTGACTAAAAGCCACTTTATATCCCTGTTTTCCGAGTAAAGGGATAAATAGCAACACATCGGCCCGCATCCAGAGATGGGTGCTCACATTGTCTGCATACAACTACGCCGCCCGCCACAGGCCAGGCACAGAAAACTGCGCCGATGCTCTCAGTAGTCTGCCATTGCCCACCACGGGGGTGGAAATGGCGCAGCCCGCAGATCTAGCCATGGTTATGGAAGCCTTTGAAGTGAGCAATCACCCATCACTGCCCTGCAGATCAAAACCTGGACAAGCCAGGACCCCTTATTATCTCTAGTCAAAAGCTGTGTGCTTCACGGGAGCTGGTCCAGTGTCCCAGTGGAAATGCAGGAAGCGATAAAGCCGTTCCAGAGGCGCAAAGATGAAATGTCTATACAAGCTGACTGCCTTCTATGGGGCAATCGACTAGTGGTCCCCAAGAAGGGCAGAGACACCTTCATCAATGACCTCCACAGTACCCATCCAGGCATCGTAATGATGAAAGCGATAGCCAGATCCCACGTGTGGTGGCCCGGTATCGATGCGGACTTAAGAGTCCTGCGTTCACACATGTAATAGATGATCGCAGTTAAGTAATGTACCCAGGGAGGCCCCGCTAAGTTTATGGTCTTGGCCCTCCAAACCGTGGTCTAGGATACACGTCGACTATGCAGGCCCGTTCTTGGGTAAAATGTTCCTTGTGGTTGTAGACGCGTACTCCAAGTGGATTGAATGTGAGATAATGTCGGCTAGCACGTCCGCTGCCACTACTGAAAGCCTGCGGGCCATGTTTGCCACCCACAGCTTACCCTATGTCCTATTGTGCGAAAACGGGCCTTGTTTTACCAGTGCTGAGTTCAAAGAATTCATGACCCGTAACGGGATCAAACATGTCACATCTGCCCCGTTTAAACCAGCAGCCAATGGCCAGGCATAGAGAGCAGTGCAAACCATCAAGCAATGCGTGAAGAGGGTAAGTGAAGGCTCACTGCAGACTTGCCTATCCCGAGTCCTGCTTAGCTACCACACGAGACCCCACTCACTCACTGGGATCTCACCTGCTGAACTGGTCATGAAAAGAGCACTTCAGACAAGGCTCTCGTTAGTTCACCCTGATTTACATGAACAGGTATAGAGCAGGCGGCTTCAACAAAGTGCATACCATGATAGCGCAAATGTGTCATGCGAGATTGAAATCAATGATCCTGTATTTGTACTGAATTATGGACAAGGTCCCAAGTGGCTTCCCGGCACTGTCGTGGCCAAAGAGGGGAACAGGGTATTTCGGGTCAAACTTTCAAATGGACTCACTCACCGGAAACACTTGGACCAAGTCAAATTCAGATTCACGGACTATCCTGAGCAACCCAACTTGGACCCTACCTTTTTTGATCCCCCAACATATATACCAGTGGCAACCGGCACCACGGTTGACCACGAAGCAGAACCCATCATCCACAGCAGCCCATCAGGACCCAACACACCAGGCAGCCCAGCAAGGCCAGCTGCACAGCAGCCCAGCGAGGGCCCAACAAATGATTCAACAATACCAGCTTTCGCACCAAGACGATCAACCAGGGCAAGAAGGGCCCCAGATCAACTCACGTTGTAAATAGTTACACTACTGACTTTGGCAGGGAGTGTTGTTATATATGTAAACTTGTATTTACACTGTACAGACACCAGAGAGCTCATCCCCTGGAGTCCCAATGGATTCCATAAAAGACTACGGTCACATTTTACTTTCAGCTCACAGTGTTCAGTCTGACTCTTTGTCCATACATAACAAGGAGAGCATGCCGGAAGATCTGAGAGATGCAGTAACCATGACCATCTTTAAAAAATGAGACACGTCCGACTGTGGCAACTATAGAGGAATCTCCCTGTTGTCACCCACTGGGAAAGTCATCGCTCAAATCCTCCTCAACCATCTTCCCTGTGGCTGAGGAGTCACAGTGCGGATTCGTCCACTATGGGGTACAATGGACATAATCTTTACGGCGCGACAACTGCAACAGAAATGCAGAGAACAGCATCAACCCTTGTACGTGGCCTTCTTTTACCTCACAAAGGCTTTTGACACTTAACCGCGAGGGACTATGGAGCGTCGTCCTGCGTTTCGGCTGCCCCCAAAAGTTTGTCGCCATCCTCTGCCTGCTCCACGATGGCATACAAGCCGTGATCCTAACCAACGGATCCAACACAGACCCAATCAACGTCTGGACCGAGGTCAAGCAGGGCTGCGTCATCGCGCCAACCCTCTTCTCGATCTTCCTCGCTGCAATGCTCCACCTCACACTCAACAGGCACCCCGATGGAGTGGATCTAAACTACAGAACCAGTGGGAACCTGTTCAACCGTCGTCGCCTTCAGGCCTAACCCAAGACCATCCCACCCTCTGTCATCGAACTACAGTACGCAGACGACGCTTGCATCTGCGCACATTCAGAGGCTGAACTCCAAGTCACTGTCGACATCTTCATCGAGGCGTACAAAAGCATAGGCCTTACACTAAACATCCGTATCCCAAAGGTCCTCCACCAACCTGACCCTGCCACACAGCACTGTCCTCCCCGAGTCATCAAGATCCAAGGAGCGGCCCTGGACAACATGGACCATTTTCCATACCTCGGGAGCCTATTATCAGCAAGGGCAGGCATCGACGACGAGGTTCAACACCGCCTCCAGTGTGCCAGCGCAGCCTTCGGCCACCTGAGTGTTCGAAGATCAGGCCCTCAAATCTGGCACCAAGCTTATGGTCTGCAGGGCAGCAGTGATACTCACCCTCCTGTATGGTTCAGAGCAGTGGACCATATACAGTAGACACCTCAAATCGCTGGAGAAGTACCATCAACGATGTCTCCTCAAGATCCTGCAAATCCCCTGGGAGGCCAGATGCACGCTGAGCTGAGCGCGGGCTGGAGGGTTCAGCGGCTGCGCAGTGGCTGCGAGCCTCATTGAGCGCGAACGCCGCGGTTGCAGGGACATGTTTCTGGATTACCCATAATAATCATCATCACAGGCAGTCCTCGAAACGAGGACTTGCTTCCTTCTAAGTAGTGAGTTCATATGGGTGACAGTGCTAAGACGAACCTCGAGTCCCGCACAGATGGAGCAGGAATAGTCCGTGAGGTGTGGGACTGAGCCCTAAGTAGAGGAAGTACATCTGGGAGAGTGCTGAGAACCTCGAGTCTCAACGCCGAGAGCATGCAGAAATTAAGTGCAGAGCGTGTGGCAAATCAGTCCCACCCTCAAGGACTATCTGTCCCATCTGTGACAGGGACTGTGGTTCTAGTATTAGACTGTACAACCACCTAAGAACTCACTTTTAGAAAGGAAGCAAGTCCTCGATTTCGAGGGACTGCCTGTGATGATGATTATTATGGGTTAATCCAGCCCTGCAACATGGAAGCACCGGTACCTTTGGTGGCAGGTCTTGGCTCTTATTCCAGGACATAGCTGATTGCGGCGTTCGCGGGGAGCTCTAACTCAGCGCTCGCAGCCACTGCGCAGCCGCTCTGAACCCTCCAGCCCGCGCTCAGCTCAGCCACCGTCACCACGGCCTCGCAGGTCCTCGCAGCATAAAGGAAAACTCGCAGTAAGCCAACAACCATCCAAAGGGGAAGATGATTGCCACTAAAATATTATGTAATTATTTTTTTTAAATCATCTTAAAATAAATTTGTTACAGACATTTTTTAAAAGTGCGATTGATTATGCTTAACTCGCTGATTATTTATTTTAAGTGGATTCCAGGACCTGAAGGCAGTGCTGCGCGTATGCGCAGTCGGTGGTGTGTCGCGTGTAGCCGGTTTGGAATCCGGTGAGGTTTGAAGGACGCGGCGTTCCGAGGCTGGCGCCATGGGGAAGCTGAACGTGGTGTTGCTGAGGTACCTCGAGAGAGAGGACTTCAGGGTGCTGGTTGGGGTAAGTCCCAGCTGTGCCTCTATAAGATCCTGGTGTGCTGGCTGGTCTAGGCCTAGCTCTGTTTCTGGGTGTATACTACCAAGATTTTACTCCCGCAGTCCAAGTTGTGCTGGAGCAAAATTGGGCATGTGGCTATCGTTTGGGATGAGCGATTTTTTTCCCTAATCAACACAGTTTTCCATTTTAAAAAAATTCTGCAGTTTACTGAAACTGCTAGTTTGATAGTTTTAGAATGATCAATTACTTGCCCTAGCTGTATTGTACATTTAGTAGCAATGTTATGTGTGTGTGTGGTGGGGTAGTGAAGAGATAATTCCTATATTATACACATTCAATACAATATTAACACAACCGCTCTAAATGTATGCAGTATCCCTGTGTGCCCTCGCTGTTGCTTTTGCTGGCATTGCTCCCAAATAATTTCATGGTGTTTATTACCTCGTCCAAGAGAGCACACTTCATGCCGGAACGAAGATAGAACCCAGCTGAGCCTGATTTCTCCCTTTTCAAATGTTGTTACTAAGATTTCAGTACAACATTATATGGTGACGTTTTTGTGCTGGCACACGGGTAATTTTTGAAATTTCAATAAAGTATAATGGTGCATGAAACTTTCATACTATATTCAGTTAAACTGGAAAAGACAGTCTGGCAGTATTTAAAATCTTTTCAAATTTTGCATTTTTTTATCTAGATAATGTTCAGATGTAGGAGCCCTTACTTCTTTCCTTTTAACTCCTATGTCTGGCATTGTCTGATGCTGAGGCCAATTATAGTAATAGAAACTTACAGCATAGAAGGAGGCCATTCAGCCATCGTGCTAGTTCTTTGAAAGAGCAGTTGTGCTTAGTCCCACATTCTGCTTTTTGTCCGTAATCCTGTAACTTTCTCATCCTCAAGTACCTGTCCAACTCTCTCAAAAATATTTATGTAATCAGCTTCTGCCATCTTTTCAGGTAGAGTATTCCAGATCCTGACAACTGGGTGGAAAAAAAATTCTCCTAAACTCCCCTCTAGATCTTTTGCCAATGATTTTAAATTCATGACCTCTGGTTATTGGCCAACTCGCCAGAGGGAATGTTTTTTCTCTCATCAAAACCTCTCATCTTGAAAACCTCTGTTAGATCACCTCCTAACCTTCTCCCAAGGAGAACAGTCCTAACTTTTTCCAATCTCTCCTCATAACTGAAGTCCCTCATCCCTGGTGACATAGAAATATAGAAAATAGGTGCAGGAGTAGGCCATTCGGGCCTTCGAGCCTGCACCGCCATTCAATGAGTTCATGGCTGAACATGCAACTTCAGTACCCCATTCCTGCTTTCTCACCATACTCCTTGATCCCCCTAGTAGTAAGGACTACATCTAACCCCTTTTTGAATATATTTAGTGAATTGGCCTCAACAACTTTCTGTGGTAGAGAATTCCACAGGTTCACCACTCTCTGGGTGAAGAAGTTTCTCCTTATCTCGGTCCTAAATGGCTTACCCCTTATCTTTAGACTGTGACCCCTGGTTCTGGACTTCCCCAACATTGGGAACATTCTTCCTGCATCTAACCTGTCTAAACCTGTCAGAATTTTAAACGTTTTATGAGATCCCCTTCATTCTTCTGAACTCCAGTGAATACAAGCCCAGTTGATCCAGTCTTTCTTGATATGTCAGTCCCGCCATCCTGGGAATAAGCCTGGTGAACCTTCGCTGCGCTCCCTCAATCGCAAGAATGTCCTTCCTCAAGTTAGGAGACTAAAGCTGTACACAATACTCCAGGTGTGGCCTCACCAAGGCCCTGTACAACTGTAGTAACACATCCCTGCCCCTGTACTCAAATCCCTTTGCTATGAAGGCCAACATGCCATTTGCCACCTTAACCGCCTGCTGTACCTGCATGCCAACCTTCAATGACTGATGTACCATGACACCCAAGTCTCGTTGCACCTCCCCTTTTCCTAATCTGTCACCATTCAGATAATAGTCTGTCTCTCTGTTTTTACAACCAAAGTGGCTAACCTCACATTTATCCACATTATACTTCATCTGCCATGCATTTGCCCACTTACCTAACCTATTCAAGTCACTGTAGCCTCCTCGCAGCTCACACTGCCACCCAACTTAGTGTCATCCACAAATTTGGAGATACTACATTTAATCCCGTCGTCTAAATCATGAATGTACAATATAAACAGCTGGGGCCCCAGCACAGAACCTTGCGGTACCCCACTAGTCACTGCCTGCCATTCTGAAAAGTACCCATTTACTCCTACTTTTTGCTTCCTGTCTGCCAACCAGTTCTCAATCCATGTCAGCACACTACCCCCAATCCCATGAGCTTTAACTTTGCACATTAATCTCTTGTGTGGGACCTTGTCGAAAGCCTTCTGAAAGTCCAAATACACCACATCAACTGGTTCTCCACTCTACTGGAAACATCCTCAGAAGATTTGTCGAGCATGATTTCCCTTTCACAAATCCATGCTGACTTGGACCTATCATGTCACCTCTTTCCAAATACGCTGCTCTGGCATCCTTAATAATTGATTCCATCATTTTACCCACTACCGATGTCAGGCTGACCGGTCTATAATTCCCTTTTTTCTCTCTCCCTCCTTTTTTAAAAAGTGGGGTTACATTGGCTACCCTCCACTCCATAGGAACTGATCCAGAGTCTATGGAATGTTGGAAAATGACTGTCAATGCATCTGCTATTTCCAAGGCCAGATCCTTAAGTACTCTCGGATGCAGACCATCAGGCCCTGGGAATTTATTGGCCTTCAATCCCATCAATTTCCCCAACACAATTTCCCGACTAATAAGGACTTCCCTCAGTTCCTCCTAGACCCTCTGACCCCTTTTATATCCGGAAGGTTGTTTGTGTCCTCCTTAGTGAATACCGAACCAAAGTACTTGTTCAATTGGTCTGCCAAATCTTTGTTCCCCGTTATGACTTCCCCTGATTCTGACTGCAGGGGACCTACGTTTGTCTTTACTAACCTTTTTCTCTTTACATATCTATAGAAGCTTTTGCAGTCCATTTTAATGTTCCCTGCAAGCTTCCTCTCGTACTCTATTTCCCCTGCCCTAATCAAACCCTTTGTCCTCCTCTGCTGAGTTCTAAATTTCTCCCAGTCCCTGGGTTCGCTGCTATTTCTGGCCAATTTGTATGCCACTTCCTTGGCTTTAATACTATCCCTGATTTCCCTTGATAGCCACGGTTGAGCCACTTTTTTATTTTTACACCAGATAGGGATGTACAATTTTTGTAGTTCATCCATGCGGTCTCTAAATGTCTGCCATTGCCCATCCACTGTCAACCCCTTAAGTATCATTCGCCATCTGTCCTAGCCAATTCATGCCTCATACCTTCAAAGTTACCCTCCTTTAAGTTCTGGATCATGGTCTCTGAATTAACTGTTTCGTTTTCCATCCTAATGTAGAATTCCACCATATTATGGTCACTCTTCCCCTTCTGATAAACCTCTTCTGTACCCTTTCTAAGGCCTTTACACCTTTCCTGAAATGTGGTGTCCAGAATTGTCCACAATACTCCAGCTGAGGCCTAACCAGTGATTTATAAAGCTCTAGCAACATCTCAGCTTTTTATATTCTATTCCTCTATTTGTAAACCCATGTAAACTATATGCTTTTTTAACCACCTTATCAACTTGTTGCACCAGCTTTAAGGATTTGTGTGATCGATCTAAACTTTTCAAAATTGTGCCATTTATCATATAGTTTCCATATTCGTCCTCCCAAAGTGCATCACTTCACATTGAACTCCATCTGCCATGCTTCTGCCCATTTTGCCATCCTGTCTGCCATCCTGAAGCCTATTATCAATATCTACTACTTTGTAAAGTTTCATATTATCTGCAAATTTTATAATGCTGCTCCCTAGAACTGAGTCTAGGTCCATTATAAAAGTTGAAATGTCACAGCTGAATACATAACCAATGATGCAGTAGAGTCTTGATGTATTGAATTGTAAGTAGACTGCTAAAAATTGACATACCAAAACTTTAATTGGTCTAGAATTTTGTTCCTGGCCTAGTCCTTCTCTGCAGTAACTTAATGTATTGCTTGTGTACCACCCTGCTCTCTGGTGTCTGGAATGGCCATCACGAGACTAGGAATTAGAACAGTCAATACTATTCTTCTTTCTGTTTGAAATTGGTGGACCCAGCAGCATTGGAAATGTTGGGATTCAGCTGCTTCTGCCACATTCAAACAAGGAACAGCAAACTCATACTGGAAACTGATGCAGTCGGCTACCACAGGATTTATCGGGGAGATTCAGGCCAGTTTTAAAAGTGATACACTGCAGATGGGAATTTAGATTGAATGAATATAGGGCTAGAGTTTGCCCAAAGCCTGCCAGCGCCCAATTGCCGCTCAAAAAAACTGCTAAAGCTGGGAGGGAAGATTATCAGCGGCGAAAACTTCCCCAAATGTTTTTTTAATTCGCCCAGTGAAAAATATAGGCCTTGCACCCTCAATCTGGGCGGACAAGTGCAATTTTGGCTAGATTGGGCAGCGCCTAAAGAAAATGGGCGAAAAATAAAAAAATATATAAAAATTTACACTGAGGCTGCAGGTTGGGCCAAACACCAAAAAAGGAATAAAAATGATTTTTCAAAAAAACCTAACTTTAAAAAAAATCCCAAAAAATTTCCAAGACACTTTTTAAAAAACAATTAAATGACCCCAACAGATTTTGAAAATAAATTGTTTTTTTTAACTATCATTTACCTTTTTCTTGCAGACCTACTTACTACCGCCCAGCTCCGTTGATTCTCGTTGGCGTTTTTAAAAAAAAAAAAAAATGTTTTTATACTTGCCTACGGGTCCCCACTCAGCCAAGATCTGTGGACATTGCACGCCAGCGGTGTGCTTCCCTGTGGTAATTCGAAACCGCCAGCATGCCTCAGTTGGGGAATTTTTCGCCGACCCAAATCTCGCCCAAAACGGCCAATATCGCCAAGAAACCGGGCGGTGAAAGAGTGCAAATTCTAGCCCATAGTACCATCATTTTCCAGTCCTGTTTGGATCAGGCATAGTGCTAGAGGACTGCTAATGTGGTGCCCTTGTTTAAGAAGGGAGAATGGGATAGGCTGAGTAATTACAGGCCTGTCAGCCTAACCTCAGTGGTGGGAAAATTATTGGAAAAATCCTGAAGGATAGGATAAATCTACATTTAGAAAGGCAAGGATTAATCGGGCACAGTCAGCACGGATTTGTTAAGGCAAGATTGTATTTGACTAACCGAATTGCATTTTGCGAGGAGGTAACCAAGAGGGTCGATGAGAGTTGTGCGTACGATGTAGTGTACATGGACTTTAGCAAAACTTTTGATAAGGTCCCACATGGCAGACTGGTCACTAAAGTAAAAGCCCATGGGATCCAGGGCAAAATGGCTAGTTGGATCCAAAATTGGCTTAGAGATAGGAAGCAAAGGGTAATGGTTGATGGATGTTTTTGTGACTGGAAGGATGTTTCCAGTGGGGTTCCGCAGGTACTGGGTCCCTTGCTTTTTGTCATATACATTAATGATCTAGACTTGAATATAGGGGGTATGATTTAAGAAGTTTGCAGATGACACTAAAATTGGCTGTGTGGTTGTGGACTACAGGAGGATATCAATCTACTGGTCAGGTGGGCAGAACAGTGGCAAATGGAATTTAATTTGAAGAAGTGTGAGGTAATGCACTTGGGGAGGGCTAATAAGGAAAGGGTATACACATTAAACGGTAGGTCACTTAGAAGTGCAGATGAACAAAGGGACCTTGGAGTGCTTGTCCACAGATCCCTGAAAGTAGCAGGCAAGATGGATAAGGTGGTTAAGAAGGCATACGGATTGCTTGCCTTTATTGGCCGAGGCATAGAATACAAGAGCAGGGAGGTTATGCTTAAATTGTATAATACACTGATTAGGCCACAGCTGGAGTACTGCGTGCAGTTCTGGTCGCTGTATTTTGGAAGGACGTGATTGCACGAGAGGGTGCAGAGGAGATTTACGAGGATGCTGCCTGGAATAGAGAATCTTAACTGAGGGTAGATTGGATAGGCTGGGTTTGTTCTCATTGGAACAGAGGATGCTGAGAGGAAACCTCATTTGAGATGTACAAAATTTTGAGGGGCCCAGATATAGTGGATAGCAAGGGCCTGTTTCCCTTGGTGGAAAAGTCAATTATGAGGGGACATAGGTTTAAGGTGGTTGGTGGAAGGTGTAGGGGGGATTTGAGGAGAAGCTTCTTCACACACGCGGTTGTGGGGGTCTGGAACTCACTGCCTGGAAAGGTGGTAGAGGCAGAAACCCTCACCACATTTAAAAGGTGGTTGGATGGGAATTTGGAAAGCCGTAACCTGCAAGGTTACGTACCTAGAGCTGGTACGTGAGATTAGACTGGATAACCTCTTGTTGGTCAACACAGATACGATGGTAAGTACTTCAGGAAATCTAATACGGCCAAAGTGATCTCCTCGACTAGTTTCGATCACCTGTATGGATCGGAGAGGAATTTTCCCAGATTTCTTTTCCCCAATTGGCCTGGGTCTTTATCTGTTTTTTGCCTCTCCCAGGAGATCACATGGCTCCGGGTGGGGTGGAGTATAAAATGTTGCAATACATGAGGAATCGCAGTTTTTGGAGGGGGGGCGGGCGCGGCCTGGTTGGGCCAGATGCTCTTTACCTGTCCGCAATTGTCTTGGTTTATATGTAACCTTCAGGGCTGCTGACCAAGGGCCGTGTCGCTCTTTGTTGGCCGGCACGGGCACGATGGGCCGAAATGGCCTCGTTCTGCGCTGTAAATTTCTGTGTTTCTAGTACAGGCCAATTTGGATACAAGGGGATATGGGGGTGGGTAGAATGAGCACACTTGTGGCAAATGTCCTTCAGTTTAAATGTACTGAGATACTGTGGGCTAGGTAATTTCTTACATGTGTATGCAATGCAGAGATATCTATTACAGGTTGCAGAGCAGGAAAGGGGCCTTGAGAATTATAGCAGCTGACACATTGAAGGTCCACAAGCTGTGTGATGAACCAAATAAATGGGGTTTGGAGGCATATTGCTGGGACGATAGAGTATAAAATGAGGAATACTTTGTGGGTTGTACATGGCTATATTTTGGAGTACTGTATTTTGGTTTTGATCCCGACACATAATGGGAGATATCGATGTCTTGGATCGGGGAGAATTGTGACATCACTATAAAATATATGTAAACATACTGTTGGATTTAATGCTAGGAAGTACAGGGATTCCTTTTCACAGAATGTTACCGACCTCTGACAGATTATTAAAGAACATGGGGAAAAGGGAGCTGGATAAGTTCTGGACAACATTTCAAGCTATAAAAAGTAGATTGTGGAGTTCCTGTGATTAGTGATACTCGTGAGTCACAGCAATCTCCAGGAACTCGCTTGATTGCCTTAAGTGACAGAGGGATTTCCTGTGGCTTTTTCTTTTTTTTTGCCTGTCCCAGGAGATTGCATGATGGGGAGGGGATAGGTTGGTCACATAAATACTTTGATATTTTATTCAATAATAGTGTGCATTACTTACTTTATTCTAAGTATCTTAAGTTAACATTTTCAACTTTTATTTTGTTATAATAATATACAGGTTGAAATGGGAATGAAGAATCATGAAATTGTGCCACCCAGTCTTATTGCTTCAATATCAAACCTTAAACATGGTGGATGCAACAAGATCCTGTGTGAATTGGTAAAACACAAACTATTGGCTTATGAACGAACAAAAAGTAAGTTTGGTACAGATAACATTAAATAATTTGTCTTGCATTTTAACCGTATCCGCTGTCATAAATGCCACATTTATATTCTCCATGTAAACCCTGGTCTTAGCCATACTTTGAAATTTCAGCTATTTTGTATTTTTCAGTGATGGTACTCCTTTATATTACAGTTTGTCGTGTCACATTTTTAGCACCTTTTTGCTTCAATTTATGCATTATTGTACCAATTTTAGTGAATAAATGCACACAAACCAAATATTTGTTATCTGTTATGTATGGAGGGAAGTATGCTTGTGTTACCTATTTACCTTTTATGTTACTGATATGAATGACCCTTCCATCATTTGCAATTTTTGTGAAATCATGTTTAATACCTTGTGCTGTAATGAGACATCAAAATAAAGGACCTGAATATGTAAGTCTTAACATATTACAGGTACTCTTGTTTTCAAATTGTACAGCACTGCAATTTAATTTTAAGTTTGGCCTCAGTTAAGTTTTTTTTTATGACTTTGGAATACCCATTTGACTGTTGGACTGTAGCCGCACAATTCATAGTGATAATCCAGTTCAAAAAACATCAGGGCTGATTTTTTTTGTCCCGAGGGAAAACATATTCCCCAGATGTACAGATCAGGAAAAAAGTGGCAGAGATTGAGAACACTGGGTTTTGTCCCCCCTTATGGTGTCCTGAGGTTTCCAGATTTCCCTTGAGGGGCGGAAACAGGTTCTATGCTTGTAGTAGACGGAGGCCCTATGCTGGTGAGATTTGCGAGACATTCACAGCCTCCCACCTCTCTCTTGAAGTTGAGCCCATGCGCCTAATGACCCCAAGAAACTGCCTGGGGAAGTGAGTGGGGGGTGGGGGGGCACCTTGCACCAAGCTGAAGACAGGCCCAAAGATTGGTAGCATTTTTTGTTTTTGGAAAGTTGGATGTCTGCTTTTGGGCTTCAGTGCCTTGTGGCTTCTCTTCTCTTCTCTTAACAGCCAGGCCTGAGGCCACTAGCAAGCCTCTGCCTCTTCCTGCCCGCAGTGCTTGGCACAATGCTCCGTATTGGCAGGCCTGCGCCAGGGATGAGATCAGGTTGTGTTAATGACCGGGCCTCACATACTAAATTCAGGTATGGCGCAGTTTGGGTCTGTCAACCACACTGTTTTCTGCAGACTTTTAAAATGCCTAGTCAGGATATACCTAAATGCCACTATTTTTCAATAATAAACCACTTAATGAGAACCGTGGAACAGCCATAAACTAATATAATTGAAACATTTTTAAAGTTTCGCTCTCCTAACATTTCTTCTGTCCTTTTCCTGACACACCACTAGACATTGATTTCCAAAATTTCACATCTTGTGCAATATTTGAAGATTCACATATAAACCTCCCAAGAATAGAAGAGGAAAAATGTCCACTTTTATCTCCCTTGCATCTCTGCTTCCCCTGCCCCCCCCCCCCCCCCCCCAAAAAAAATCCCAAATATTCAACATAGTGCTGTTTTGCCCTTAAGTAGTGTAGTAATAGTGTTTGGATCTTACAATTTAAGTAACTACGGAAAATAATCAGAGCATCAATATGCATTCTCACTAATTAATAAGATGTGACTGCACCTGTGAAACTTAATTTTTTTCTGGATGTGTCTCAAAAAGGGGGAGCAATTGAAGGATGAGGTGCACCAAATTGCAGTTGCTTGCTTCCTAGTAACTGATGTGTAGGGCAGAATTAGTAGATGTCCAGAGCAAGTTACTGTCCTAGCTTTTTGACAAGCAAATTAAGAGATGAAATAAATACGCCCTTGCATCCTTCCCTCAAAAAAAACATTCAGGATTCACTTGCCGATCTTTTATTTTTTTTAAATTCTGATACAATCTTGCAATATTTTAGGGGTATGTATATTGCAGCCCTGCAAGTGAAGTAAAGCAAATTACTAATTGGCAATTTCCAAGCCAACAAAATGTTACAACTGTAGAAACTGATTAAATTTGCGTTCTAAATTTGAAAAGCTGTAACTTAATTCACATTATAATGGAATTGAAATAAACTCATAACAGAAAATTCTGGAAACACTCAGCAGGTCAGGCTGCATTTGTGGAGAAAGAAAGAGTTAAAGTTTCGGCAGATGGAAGATGAACCACTTTTGAGCAGTTGCAGAGCCTGGGAAAAGAACAAAAGGGTCTGTGAAAGGGTAGAGGACAGCAGTAATTAAGTGACTTTTATGTGATGATGCAAAGCAAAATGAGATGATGATGAAGCAAGTATAGAAACAAAAAAATGGGTCCAAAGGAGGTGTAAATGGTTACAGCAAAATAGCAGAAGAGGAAGGATGCATGGAAAATCTGGCAAAGATAGGAAGGCTGCTGTGGCTTGGGAGTGTGGCGGCAAAAAGGCAGGTAGACTCCAGGGGTGGGCTTACCCCTTTGTCTGTTTACAGACAGGGTATCCCCCACTCCAAGCACCAACCTGCACCTCACCTACTCCCAGTGGCACTGATGCAGCCATCCTCCATTCCTAATACCTATTGTTGGAGAGAAAATGAAAATGTGGTTAAGTTATTAAAACATAGAAAATAGGTGCAGGAGTAGGCCATTCGGCCCTTCGAGCCACTACCATTCAATAAGATCATGGCTGATCATTCACCTCAGTACCTCTTTCCTGATTTCTGTCCATACCCCTTGATCCCTTTAGCCGTAAGGGCCATATCCAACCCCCTCTTGAATATATCTAACTAACTGGCATCAACAACTCTCTGCAGAAGAGAATTCCACAGGTTAACAACTCTTGAGTGAAGAAGTTTCTCCTCATCTCGGTCCTAAATGGCTTACCCCTTATTCTTAGACTGTGACCCCTGGTTCTGGACTTCCCCAACATCAGGAACATTCTACCTGCATCTAACCTGTCCAGTCCCGTCAGAATTTTATATGTTTCTATGCGATCCCATCTCATTCTTCTAAACTCCAGTGAATACAGGCCCAGTCGATCCAGTCTCTCCTCATATGTTAGTCCTGCCATCTCAAGAATCAGTCTGGTGAACCTTCGCTGCACTTCCTCAATAGCAAGGACGTCCTTCCTCAGATTAGGAGAGCAAAACTGAACACAATATTCCAGGTGAGGCCTCACCAAGGCCCTGCACAGCTGCAGCAAGACCTCCCTGCTCCTATACTCAAATCCCCTAGCTATGAAGGCCAACATGTCATTTGCTGCCTTCACTGCCTGCTGCACCTGCATGCCAACCTTCAATGACTGATGTACCATGACACCCAGGTCTCATTGCACCTCCCCTTTTCCTAATCTGCTGCCATTCAGATAATAGTCTGTCTCTCTGTTTTTTGCCATCAAAGTGGATAACCTCACATTTATCCACATTATACTGCATCTGCCATGCATTTGCCCACTCACCTAACCTGTCCAAGTCACCCTGCAGCCTCTTAGTGTCTGGGAGTTAGATATGGCCCTTACGGCTAAGGGGATCAAGGGGTATGGAGAGAAAGCAGGAAAAGGGGTACTGAGGGAATGATCAGCCATGATCTTATTGAATGATGGTGCAGGCTCGAAGGGCCGGATGGCCTACTCCTGCACTTATTTTCTATGTTTCCTCACAGCTCACACCGCCACCCAGCTTAGTGTCATCTGCAAACTTGGCGATATTACTCTCAATTCCTTCATCTAAATCATTGATGTATATTGTAAATAGCTGGTGTCCCAGCACTGAGCCCTGCGGCACCCCACTAGTCACTGCCTGCCATTCTGAAAAGGACCCGTTTATCCCAACTCTCTGATTCCTGTCTGCCAACCAGTTCTCTATGCTCATCAATACATTACCCACAATACCATGTGCTTTAATTTCGCACATCAATCTCTTGTGTGGGATCTTGTCAAAAGCCTTTTGAAAGTTCAAATACACCATATCCACTGGTTCTCCCTTGTCCACTCTACTAGTTACATCCTCAAAAAATTCTAGAAGATTTGTCAAGCATGATTTCCCTTTCATAAATCCATGCTGACTTGGACCGATCCTGTCACTGCTTTCCAAATGAGCTGCTATTACATCTTTAATAATTGATTCCAACATTTTCCCCACTACCGATGTCAGGCTAACCGGTCTATAATTCCCTGTTTTCTCTCTCCCTCCTTTTTTAAAAAGTGGTGTTACATTAGCTCCCTCCAATCCATAGGAACTGATTCAGAGTATATAGAATGTTGGAAAATGACCACCAATGCATCCACTATTTCTAGAACTACTTCCTTAAGTACTCTGGGATGCAGACTATCAGGCCCTGTGGATATAATCAGCCTTTCATCCCATCAATTTCCCTAACACAATTTCCTGACTAAATGATTTCCTTCAGTTCCTCCTTCTCGCTAGACCCTCGGTCCCCTAGTATTTCCAGAGCATTATTTGTGTCTTCCTTCGTGAAGACAGAACTAAAGTATTTGTTTAATATTAAGGCCCGAATGCTATAAAGTGCCTTTTTAGCCAGGTGAGGTGCTGTTCCTTAATCTTGCATTGATCTTCATTGGAACAGTGTAGGAGGCTAAAGACAGAGTTCAGAGTGGGATAGAGAATTAAAGTGACCAGAAGCTGAGGGTCACTCTTACAGATTGAATGGAGGTGTTCAGCAAAGCAATCATCCAATCTACGTTTGGTTTCTCCATTGGTGTCCATTTTGGCTCATCACACTGTTTCTCTTTCAGCTGTCCAAGGTTATCGATTGACAAATAGCGGATATGATTACCTAGCTCTGAAAACTCTTTCTTCTCGTAATGTCCTTAATTCTGTTGGAAACCAAATGGGTGTTGGCAAAGAATCTGGTAAGAAAACAAACTATTTACCTTACACAATATTTGATAACTAGGGAATCATTTTTTTGATCTGCAAATTGCAAGACTAAAGTAAATTAAACGTCTATGGTTCATGGAAAAGACCCACCACTGCCTTCTCCGAGCAACTGGGGAGGGGCAATAAAAGTGGCCTTGCCAACATCCCAGAAGCAATACTGGAACTCTCCCTTTTTTTGTCCCCTCCCTCTTTCCCGCCCTCTCGCCCCGCAATATTTTCCACAAATTACTCTTCGCAGGACTAATTTCAATAATGTATAGCAAATCTTAATAGCCTTAATGGTAGTTACTAGTTGTAAGAAAAAGTTACCAATTGCAACTAAAGATGCTAAGTCAGACATAAACACATGGGTTTACACTGACTTGTTTCAGCAACATAGTTTTCCGTATAACTTGGAAATCAGACACCAATATAACTCTGGCCTGCAGAGGTGCGAGACCCTTCAAGGAGGCAGCCTCCAGACACTGGGATTGGCGTCACCTGGAGTATAACTCCATATCGATTCGACTTCTAGCCTCGCAACCAAAAGCATCCGATTGCATCCATAACTTATTCTACACAATATCGGAAACTCGCAGTTAGCTGATGGATTTTAGCAAGGATATTGACTCGCGCTGTAGTATGGTTAGAAGGGTGCTGGCTGCCCTTTGGTTCCTAACCACATCCATTCTTTACCTATGAGTGCATATGTTGAATGTTAGTAGCCTTGCTCTGCCAAGGACAGGCAGACCTGATTGTTCACATCCATTATTGGCCTCCAGCTAGGTTTTCAATTTTTTTTCTGGAGTTGCCAGGAATAAATCATTAATCTGGAGACTGTTGCAAGCAAATTGTGTGTGTTTTCCCCCCCCATTTTCATTGTACTCTTTGTTTATTAGTTAGGAAAATATTGGAGATGGGGGGGGCGGGGGAGGCTGCTTGACTGACAACCAAGCAGAGAACCTGTGCCGAGTATCGTTATGGGGGAAAGAGGGAGACTGGGGGTCAGGTGATTAGATGTCGTGTGGAGGAAAAGAGGGATGGTCGTGGGGACCAGTATTTTCTACAATGCTGGAATAGCAGCAGCAGCAACATAGTGACTGAGAGTGGCGCTGAGAGAATTTTTATACAGGAAACAGTACCTCTGTTCTGTTACAGGGGTTTGTGAAATTCTTATAACATGGGCGGGGGGCCTCAGAAGCAAGAAGGTCGAGAACCCCTGCTCTAGACTACTTGTGTCTTCTATCACCATTTCCAGCCCTAAGAACTCTTCAGTTCATGATGTATGTATTTATTGTAGAAGAATGCTCGTCCATTTGTGGTCCAGCTACAGTACATTTACCGTTGTGGTCCTTGAAATTGTAAAATGTGTCTGATCAGATACAACAGAAACTTAATTTGCATTAATCTATTGCAGATATTTATATAGTTGCAAATGAAGAGGAGCAACAGTTTGCTTTAAAACTGCATAGATTGGGCCGTACATCATTTCGGAATTTGAAGAACAAACGTGACTACCACAAACACAGACAAAAAATGTCATGGCTTTATCTCTCCCGCCTTGCAGCAATGAAAGAATATGCATATATGAAGGTATTTGATACTTTTAAAGTGCAACTGATAATATTTTCCTAGATGATCCTGCGAATGTATAGGGAATTTTCAATGTAGTAGTTAAATATGAAAGAGGTGAGATGCAGTTCATCTGATGTACTAGTATGATGGTGTATATGTGGCTCTTATTCTCATTACAGTTGCATACCAAATAAAATGTTATGCTATCATAGACTGTTGCCAGCAATTTTGACAGGGGTTCTCCCATTGTAACTTCAGAAGATCAGTTGAAATGCCATTTACACAATCTGGCCAGTATCCCATAATTCTCAATGCTTTCTGAAATGTTTTCATCTGCCAATTTTTTCCGAGTAACTGAACATCCCAATGTCCAAAATAAGGGTTTAACCTAAAAAATAGAAAAAAGTCACTTATTTCGCAATAATATTACAAAATTTATGAATTGATTTTATTTTTGTCATAATGCCTTAATTTAAATGTTTTTTTTTTACTTGGAATGCCTCAGACTCCCCTCTATTTGGTCTCAGCCTTGGCTCAGTAGTAGTAGTAGTAGGTTCAAAAATCCGGAGTTCCGGAATGGTCCGGACTCTGGGATCCGTGGCTGGGTCGTCCAGAATCCAAAATGTTCCGGAGATCGGGCACCCTGCCAAACCGTTAACCGCTGCTAGCCGGGCCCAGGGAGAAGTCAAAAAATGAAACCCAACTAACAAAAATTGCAAGAATAAAAACTCCAATCCTACCTGTTCCAGGCCACATCTTCACAGTCACCGCACCACTGCTCCTGGGTCTGCACGCAAGTCCCTTTGGCCAGAACTAACCAAGCTCTGCGCGCAAGTCCCTGGTCAAAATCAAACTCTGCACAACACACAAGTTCTTTTCAGCCAGAACCAACTCTGCACATCACACAAGTCCCCTTCAGCCACAATCAGCCATGCTCTGCGCGCAAGTCCCTTCGGCCACAACCAACCAAACTTCACGTGCAAGTCCCCTTCGGCTTGTACAGCACATCAGCCTACCTTCCAAAACATACAGATACGAAAACAAGAGAGGAAGACTTATGATGTGTTGCGAAGAAGCGAGGACTACAAGGCTTGCGAAGAGAAGAACTACAAAATTACGTCCAAAAACTGGAAATGTTGGAACCTAGGCACAGGCATTTCTGGACTCTCGACCCGCCTCTGGCGTTCCGAAATACCAGAACCTGGGCTCGGGCGTTTTCGGACATCAGAAACACGTTTGAAAGTCCAGAAAAACACGAAGTCTGGAACGGCCTCAGTCAAAAATCTGTCTATCTCTGCCTTAAATATATTCAATGACCCAGCCTTCACAGCTCTCTGGAGTAGAGAGTTCTACAGATTTACAACCCTCTGAGAGAAGACATTTCTCCTCCTCCTCAGTTTTGAATGGGTAACCCCTTATTCTGAAACTATGCCCCCTAGTTCTAGATTCCCTTATGAGTGGAAATATCCTCTCTGCATCTACCTTGTCGAGCCCCCTCAGAATCTTATGTCTCAATAAGATCACCTCTCATTCTTCTGACTCCAATGAGTATAGGCTCAACCTACCTTATTAAGTCAACCCCCTCATCTCTGGAATCAACCTGGTGAACCTTCTCTGAACTGCCTTTAATGCAAATATATCCTTTTCTTAAAAAAGGAGACCAAAACTGTACACAGTACTCTAGGTGTGGCCTCGCCAATACCTTGTACAGTTGTAGTAGGACTTCTCTGCTTTTATACTCTATCCCCCTTGCACTACAGGCCAACATTCCATTTGCCTTCCTGGTTACATGATGTACCTGCATACTAACTTTTTGTGTTTCATGCACAAGGACCCTTAGGTCCCTCTGTATTGCAGCATTTTGTAATTTTTCTCCATTTAAATAATTTGCGTTTTATTTTTTCTGCCGAAGTGGATAACCTCACACTTTCCCACATTATGCACCATCTGCAAAATTTGTGCCCACTCACTTAGCCTGTCTATATCCTTTTACAGATTTTTTGTGTCCTCACAACTTGCTTTCCCACCCATCTTTGTATCATCAGCAAATTGTCAACCATTACCCCTTGCTTCCTGCCACTGAGCCAATTTTGGATCCAACTTGCCACTTTCCTTGGATCCTATAGACTTTTACTTTTCTGATCAGTCGGCCATGTGGGATCTTGTCAAAAGCCTTGTTAAAATCCACGTAGACATCAAACATGCTACCCTCATTGACCTGCCTCGTTACCAACTCAAAACATTCAATCAAGTTAATCAGACACTACCTTCCCTTAACAAAACCATGCTGACTGTCCTTGATTAATCCGTGCTTTTCTACATGACGGTTAATACTGTCCCGCAGAATTTTTTTTCCAATAAATGCCCACCACTGAGGTTAGGCTGACTGGCCCGTAATTACTCGGTCTATCCCTTTCTCCTTTTTTAAACAACGGTATAGCGTTAGCAGTCCTCCGGCACCACACCTGTAGCCAGAAGATTGAAAAATGATGGTCAAAGCCTTCGCTATTTCCTCCTTTGCTTCCCTTAACAGCCTGGGATACATTTCATCTGGGCCTGGTGATTTATCTACTTTCAAAAATGCTAAACTCCTTTTAATATTTCCTCTCTCACTATGTTTATCACATCTAATATTTCACACTCCTCCTCAACTATAATGTCTACATCATCCCTCTCTTCTGTGAAGACAGACGCAAAGTATTCATTAAGAACATTCTCACATCTTCTGCCTCCACACATAGATACAGAGAAACTATTTTCTCCGTTGACATCAAGAACAAGGGGATATGATCTTAAAATTAATGCTCGTACAGTACTGAAATCGGGAAGCAATTTTTCACAAAGGTGGTCGATTTTTGGTACTCTTCCCCAAAGACTATGGATGCGAGGACAATTGGAACTTTCAAGACTGAGAGAGAGATTTTTATTGGGTAAGGGTATCAAGGATAGGGACAAAGGCAGAACTTGAATGCTTTGTCCAGAGCTGTGTTACTATGAGCTGAAATTGTATTGTGCATTTTGAGCATGTGCATTGTATCCGAGGATGCCTCAGTACCACTCAGTCAGATATACTGAGGAATTTTCTTTTCTTTATCCTTTAACGGTCTCTGCTCAAATGTTTTCCAAAATTAGTTGATGAAAAAGCTAGAGGATAAATGTCAAAAGCTTTACTGGGGTAAAATGTATAGTTCTTTCTCTAAATAAAGTGTGTATATATGAAATTGACAAGTGTTCTGATACACATGTGAATGTTTAAAAATGTATAGAGACATTGAAGTTGAGAACGTGGGAATTGTATAGGGACAGTATAAGCTAACAAAGAATTCATGGAGGAATAGCCATGACATCTCAGACTTGAGACTGCGAAATGTTACAACACTAACACATATTGAAACAAAACCCACAGCTTGCAGAAAAACCTCAAGGTCTTATTAAATCATGTTATTAACCTGAAACATTAACAGAAGGTCTTTGTTTAAAATCAGACCATACTTAGGTCGGCTTATGAGTGGACAAAGGGAAAGAGGGATCAAAAGAGATAGGCTGAACTAGGATGTCACTCTAGCCCTATCTTCTTATCTTTTGCCGAAAATGTATAACCGTCGTCCCTTTACAATGTAACGTCACTTTGTCCGTAGGAAGTGGGTGCGTTCTATCAGAGTTACATTCCTTCTGTCTGATAAGGTCCCCGATCGGGATTTGCTTTTTAAATAAAAGCTTGCTTTGTTTAAAGCACAAACGGTATTCGTTTCAGTAATTTTGCTGAACCAGATTGAGGTAAAAGAATCCAGAAATCAACACACACACTGATTTGTTTTTTGTTGTCTAAACATTAGAACATGAAAGAGAGGGTGGGTGGGATACCGAGTATCTTTTTCATGTAATGTTATTTAAGTTGAGCTTTAAAGCTAATTGCCTCACCTGTGTTTCATTCATGGTTCGAAAATGTCAATGCTAATAGTTTGCGCTTGAAACCGAGATTCTACTTTCTGGCGCCCTTTATCACCTGCACTTTGGGTAGGGGAGTCAGTGGTAGTGGAGTTAAGGGTGAGGTGAGTGATAGGGAGCAAGGGCCTAAGAGGTTGAGTTTGTAGTTCAAAGGGAAGAGGTAAAGGCAATGAGGGTATTAGTGGGAAGGTGAATTGGTAAAGGGGACGATGATCAAGGCGGAGTGGGAAACGTGAGTGATTGGGGAAGGAGCTGGTGAATGTTATATTTTCCCCACTATTCTCACACCAAATGCAGCCTGGTGTCAATGGTGACTTCTTTCCCTGCCATACCATCCACCATCTCCAACATGAAAGGAAACAAGAATTAAGAGGAGAAAAGAGAAAGCGTGCCAAAGTGAGGGGAGGAGTGACTGAGAGAAACAAAAGTAGCTGAGACAAGTAACAGAAAGACTATTCTCTATCTCGGAGATGTTTTTTCTATTATGAATCTTTAGTCCGCATTTATAATGGAAACTACTGATGTAAACTTGTCATACTAATTACTCCCCCACCCCCAACACCAAAACTGGCAAAAGGATATCATTATAATATGACCAGTTTGTAAAGGCGGATTCCATTATAAATGTGGACATGGGAATTTATCATGGAAATATAAAAAGGACAGAATATACAACTTTAAAATAAGGACTGCATGCCCTGTTTGAATAATTCTTCGTTGGCTAACACCACCCTTTATTGAAGTCAACACTTGGTCTTGACTCCCCTTGTGCAAGATCCACTAATCCATTACTGCATATATAAAAATCTGCTGGGTGGGTTGCAACTTTACATTTCAAAACATACAAAACTGTTACTTGCTCTCTGGGGAAAAAAACACATTGGAAAAACTCTCCACATGAACCTGTAGTTCCAGTTACATTTGTAGGTGACCCTTGTTAGGCCTTTGCATTGTTCAAAGCCCTGCCACTTAACATACAATTTACTAATATTGTATTACAACTGAGAATCAACACGCAGTTCCATTGCAAAGCCACTGGGTGTCGGCACAGTAATGTTTAAACCTTTATCACAGACCAAAATGTGAAGACCAAAAGTAGTAATGTTGTGCAATTTAAAATATATATTTATATATATATATAATTTAAATATTTCTTACTGAAAAGTCCTCATACTTGTGATTGTTCAGTGGTGTATAACTGATCTTAAGCAAATTGAATGTCCTGCCGTATGGCAGTGATCTTGATAAATTGCATGTATTCAATTATATTGTTTTATTTGTGTCGAGGCATTATATGACCGAGGATTCCCTGTTCCCAAACCAGTGGACTTCAACAGACATGCAGTGGTCATGGAGCTCATAAATGGCTACCCCATGTGAGTATCAGCATTCTTGCAGAGCCAGCTCAAAATTTTGTACAAGAGTTTCTTTCAGATATTTTAGATGCCAGGTAGGGACTTTCACACTACAAAGCAGAGCTCAGGGCAGGGTAGTCTCTGTTACAATGTCTCTTGTAAATTGTTAAGTTGTTTGTACTGTTATTATCTAAAAGGCTTTTTTGTAGAGATCTTAAAATTTCATTCAGCATCTTGAGTCACAATTTATCTGTTTATGTAGCTGCAATCACAAGATCACTGAGGTTTTCGAGGGGGTTATAGTAACCTTTCGGCATCATCTTGAAAGGTTTGATTACAAGTAAACTGCTTCAAATTTCTCAGGAGACACTGCCTTAAGTGTACATAATTCCATAGAATGGAAGTTCCATAAATAAATGTTAAATTCACTGTTTCAGCTGTAAGTCTGTTTTGCTTAATAACTTTTCTTAAGACTTATTACATTCAAATATAGTTATATACGACAAATCAAATCGGCATCTACAAAATAAATCTCACACTGGTTTAGACTCAATGAGGAGGTAAATAGCAATTTTCAGTAACCATTCCAGAAGATTAGTCAAAGCCTTAAGCAACATGTACTGACAGACTTGAAGTATTTTCACTGTAATGCCATCATGTTGTGTCTGGTATTTTTTAAACTAACCACAGTATATTGAGAGACCATACAAGAATTTGCCATGCCACTTTGTAACACAAACTTTAAAACATTTTTTCTCTGATGCTAAAAGTTCCAGTGGACCCAGGTTTCCCCAGGAATTGCTCTTTTTTTAGAGCAACTTGATTTTTCTGGACTATCTTTTTGGTTGCAATTCTGGCCATTTAATTTGCGCCAGTGTAAGTGAGTTAGTTAGGTTTTTTTTTTAGTTTTTTTTTCCAAAAGGGGGCGTTCCCAGCCACTTGCCCCTGTTTTAGGCGTTTGGCCAGCAAATAGTTGCTCCAAACTAACTTCCGCCAGCGTATGTTGCCACTTCTGTCTGCACAGAAAAACCTTATCTAGAGTTAAGGAATCGACGCAAGTAACTACATTTAAAGCACCAGACGAAACACAAAAAGTAATAAGCAATTAATTAACAAATAAAATAGAAGGAACCCTGCACCTAAAGCACCAAAATCAATCAGTAAATAACACACAAAAATTAGGAGTCCTACCTTGGGGAACGCAGCAGGTCGCCGATGAGGGGGCTCATTCGACCAGGGTTAGGGACGGTGTGCTTCGGGCCCCTCCCACACAGCTGCAGCGTGCATTTGCAGAAACGGCCTGCCAGGAGCTACTGCACATGCGTGCAGACTCTAACGCGCATTTGCAGAGGTCCCCGCACTGTTTTCAGCGCCGGAACCTGGCTCCGCTCCCAATCCATTGAGCCACGCTGCACCACGACAGAGGAGAGGCTGGGGAGTGACCAGAATACGGACGTCTTTTTTCGGCGCGCTTGGAGGCGGACAAAAGCGACGCACCTCAAGTGAGGGCGCCAGAAAAACAGGTTAGGGAAACTCTAGTCCAATGTCTTTAAGCAAAAACAGACCAAGTAGCATGAAAACTTCAGTGTTTAAAAAATTCTTAAATCACCAAAATATTACATTTATTCATGTTTGCTTAGGTGCCAAGTTCGCCAGCTTGATAATCCTGCAGCAACTTATAATGAGTTAATGGATCTTATTGTGAAGCTTGGTAATCATGGTTTAATTCACGGTGACTTCAATGAATTTAACTTGATGTTGGATGATGAGGATCATATCACAATGATTGATTTTCCACAGATGGTATCTACATCTCATCTAAATGCTGAATGGTAAGTACAAAATCAAAAAGTGGAATTTTGTGGGGTTTATTTTTCCTATTTATATTTGGTGGTGTAATTTACTGCAGATTTGGAATGGGTGCTATGCTGTTTCTCACGCACATGATTTTACACCAATGTTCTTGCATTCTGCTGCTTATTAAGTCATTTGCACTTTTGCCCTCCTACAGAGGCACATTATCAAAGTAACATTTGACATCCAGTTTTTCTTTGAATAAATAAATAAATGCATACGATCCTTTGATTTTTATATAAAGTTGGTAGTATCTGTGCATGAATTGATTTTGATCTTGGTCCATTGGGGAAACCATGACGATGCCTAAAACTGTAGCCTGTATGAAAAATATACACAACCTAGGACAAGAAGGTCTGTCAGTATGCAAAAAGATAGATTCGTGTTTTGGGTGGACATCCTTTTGTCAGGTGTTCTGATGAAGGGTCTCCACCCAAAATGTTTTTAATTATTTCAGATGGTCGCGGACCAAAGTTCTTCCTTCCATCTCTTTTCTCCTCCTGCCCACCCCCCCCCCCCCCATTTTAAATTTAGGTGCACGATCCCTTTAATGAGCTGCGCGGCCCATTCAAATTTCACGTTGTAAAAACTGCGCAAGACCGGCAGACAGCTGTGCATCCGCGCAGCTTAGAGTGAACATTGTGTACTTTCTGCTTTTATTTAAAACTTTCAGAATCTGCAGTTTCTCCTTTTTCTCTCCATTGAGACGAGTTTCGAGTACTTGCTCAGGGTGGCAGCTGCATATAATGATATAACGTGGTAGGACACTGTCAATTTCCTGCATGATGACTACTAATCCAGAGGCCTAGACTAATAATCCAGAGACGCGAGATCAAATCCCACCATGGCAGCTGTGGAATTTAAATTCAGTTAATTAAATAAATCTGGAATTTTTTTTAACAAGCTAGTGTCAGTAATGGTGACCATGAAACTACCGGATTGTCGTAAAAACTCAACTGGTTCACTAATGTCCTTTTAGGGAAGGAAATCTGGCGTCCTTACCTGGTCTGGCATGTGATTCCAAACCCACACCAATGTGGCTGACTCTTAACTGCCCTCTGAAATGGCCTAGCACGCCACTCAGTTGTAGCAAACCGCTATAAGAATAAAACCAGATGGACCACCCAGCATCGACCTCGGCACCGACTTTGGACACAACAATGGCACACCCAGCCCAGTTGACCCTGCAAAGTCCTCCTCACAAACATCTGGAGACTTGTGCCAAAATTGGGAGAGCTGTCCCACAGACTAATCAAGCAACAGCCTGACATAGTCATACTCACAGAATCATACCTTTCAGCCAATGTCCCAGAATCCACCATCACCATCCCTGGGTATATCCTGTCCCACCGGCACGACAGACCCACCCAAGGTGGCGGCACAATGATATACAGTTGGGAGGAAATGATCCTGGGAGTCCTCAACATTGACTCCGGAGCCTGTGAAATGAAGTCTCATGGCTTCAGGTCGGGCATGGACAAGAAAACCTCCTGCTGATTACCACTTACCGCCCTCCTTCAGCTGATGAATCAGTACTCCTCCATGGTGAACACCACTTGGAAGAGGCATTATGGGTAGCAAGGGCACAGAATGTATTTTGGGTAGGGAACTTCAATGTCCATCACAAAGAGTGGCTCGGTAGCACCACTACTGACCGAGCTGGCCGAGCCCTGACGAACATAACTGCCAGACTGGGCCTGCAGCAAGTGGTGAGAGAACCGACATGAGGAAAAAAACCTACTTGACCTCATCCTCACCAATCTATTGTAGCAGATGCATCTGTCCATGACAGCATTTGTGCGGTGGTCACTGCTACCGTCATTGTGGAGACAAAGTCCCATCTTCACACTGAAGGCGCCCTCCATCGTGTTGTGTGGCACTACCACCGTGCTAAATGGGATAGATTCAGAACTGATCTTTAGGCTCAAAACTAGGCATCCATGAGGCGTGTGAGCCATCAGCAGCAGCAGAATTGTATTACACCGTAATCTGTAACCTCGTGACTCGGCATACCCCTCTACCATTACAATCACACCAGGGGACCAATGAGGAGTGCAGAAGAGTATGTTGGAAGCAGCACCAGGCGCACCTAAAAATGAGGTACCAACCTTGGGAAGATAAACAGCGGAAGCAGTATGCTATAATCAGAGCTAAGCAATCCCACAATCAACGCATTAGAACAAAGCTCCGCAGTACTGTCGCATCCAGTCGTGAATGATGATGGACAATTAAACAACTAATGGGAGGAGGAGGCTCCATGAATATCCCCATCCTCAATTAGACCACAGTTAGAGCACTGGAGAGGGTGCAAAGAAGATTTACAAGGATGATACCAGAAATGCAAGTGTATACATATCAGGAAAGGATGAACAGGCTGGGTCTCTTTTTTTTCTTGAAAAAAGAAGGCTGAGGGGTGACCTACTTTAAAATTATGAAAGGTTTTGATAGATTGGATACAGAGAGATTGTTTGTGGGGAAGAGCATAACTAGAGGCCATCAATATAAGATAGTCACCAAGGAATCCATAGGGAATTTGGAAGAAAATTCTGTACCCAAAGAGAGATGAGAATGTGGAACTCACTACCACAGGGAGTGGTTGAAGCAAATAGTATAGATGCATTTAAGGGGAGGCTATACAAGGATATGAGGGAGAAGGGAATAGAGGGTTATACTGAGATTTAGATGAGGAAAGACGGGAAGCGGCTCAAGTGGAGCATAAGGATAAGGGGTAAGCCATTTAGGACCGAGATGAGGAGAAACGTCTTCACTCAGAGAACTTGTGGAATTCTCTACCACAGAAAGTTGTTGAGGCCAGTTCGTTAAATATGTTCAAAAGGGAGTTAGGTGTGGCCCTTACTGCTAAAAGGATCAAGGGGTATGGAGAGAAAGCAGGAATGGGGTACTAAAGTTGCATGATCAGCCATGATCATATTGAATGGTGGTACAAGCTCGAAGGGCCGAATGGCCTACTCCTGCACCTATTTTCAATGTTTCTATAAATGCCGGCATGGACCTTTTGGGCCGAATGGCCTGTTTCTGTGCCGTATATCCTATGTAATAATGGCGGAGCCCAGCACAAAAGTGCAAAGGACAAGGCTGAAGAATTTGCAAACAGTTCAGCCAGAAGTGCCGAGTGGATGATCCATATCGGCCACCTCCCGCGATTTAGCCAATTCAATTGAGTCCACGTTATATCAAGAAGCGGCTGAGCACATTGGATACAGCAAAGGCTATGGGTCCCGACAACATTCCAGCTGTCGTGCTGAAGACTTTTTGCTCCAGAACCAGCCGCACCTCCAAGCTATTCCTGCAACACTGTCATCTACCTGACAGTGTGGAAAACTGCCCAGGTAGGTCCTGTCCACAAAAAGCAGAACAAATCCAATCCGGCCAATCACCGCCCCATCAGTCTACTCTCAATCACCAGCAAAGTGATGGAAGGGGTTGTTGACAGTGCTATCAAGCGGCACTTACTCATCAATAACCACCTCACTGATGTTCATTTTGGGTTCCACCAGGAACACTCGGTTCCAGACATCATTACAGCCTTGGTCCAAAAATTTGAATTCCAGAGGTGAGGTGAGATTGACTGCCCTTGACATCAATGCAGCATTTGACTGAACAGAAGAAGTAGGAGCAGGAGTAGGCGTACAGCCCCTCGATCCTGCTGTGCCATTTAATACGATCATGGCTGATCTGATCATGGACTTGGGTCCACTTCCCTGCCCGCTCCCCATAACCCTTTATTTCCTTATCGGTTAAGAAACTGTCTATCTCTGTCTTAAATTTATTCAATAACCCAGCTTCCACAGCTCTCTAGGCAGCGAATTCCACAGATTTACAACTCCCGGAGAAGAAATTCCTCCTCATCTCAGTTTTAAATGGGTGGCCCCTTATTCTATGCCCCCTAGTTCTAGTCGTCTCTATCCTCTCTGCATCCACCTTGTCAAGCTCCCTCATAATCTTATACGTTTCGATAAGATCACCTCTCATTCTTCTGAATTCCAGTGAATAAAGGCCCAACCTACTCAACCTTTCCTCATAAGTCAACCCCTGAATGTGGCATCAAGAAGCCCTAGTAAAACTGAAGTCAATGGGAATCGGGAGTAAAACTGGCTGGCGTCATACCTAGCACAAAGGAAGATGGTTGTGGTTGTTGGTCAATCAACCCAGCCTCAGGACATCGCTGCAGGAGTTCCTCAGTAGTGTCCAAGGCCCAACCATCTTCAGCAGCTTCATCAATGACCTTTCCTTCATCATAAGGTCAGAAGTGGGGATGTTTGCTGATGACTGCACAGTGTTCAGTTCCACTCGCAACTCCTCAGAAAATGAAGCCGTCCATGCCCGCATGCAGCAAGACCTGAACGACATTCTGGCTTGGGCTGATAAATGGCAAGTAACAGCCGCGCAACACCCAGGCAATGGCCATCTCCCCTTGATATTCAACAATACAATCGCCGAATCCCCCAACATCAGCATCATGGCTGTCACCATTGATCAGAAACTTAACTGAACCAGCCACATAAATACTGTGGCAACAAGAGCGGTTCAGAGTGTCTCACCTGACTCCCCAAAGCCTTTCATAGAAACTTACAACGCAGAAGGAGGCCATTTCAGCCCATCGTGTCAGCAGCCCCTTGGTCAGCAGCTCCAAAGGTTTGGGCAGATACAGATCCAATCACTGCTTTCAAAAGGGAGTTGGATAAATACCTGAGCGGAAAAAATTTGCAGGGTACGGAGAAAGGGCGGGGCTTTGCAGGGTACAGAGAAAGGACTAGCTGGAGCGCTCTTCCATTATCTGCAACCATTCTATTTATAGTGTACGCAGTGGCGGTGTGAGCTGTGAGGGGGATGCTAAGAGGCTGCAGGGTGACTTGGACAGGTTAGGTGAGTGGGCAAATGCATGGCAGATGCAGTATAATGTGGATAAATGTGAGGTTATCCACTTTGGGGGCAAAAACGCGAAGACAGAATATTATCTGAATGGTGGCAGATTAGGAAAAGGGGAGGTGCAACAAGACCTGGGTATCATGGTTCATCAGTCATTGAAAGGTAGCATACAGATACAGCAGACGGTGAAGAAGGCACATGGTATGTTGGCCTTCATAGCTAGGGGATTTGAGTATAGGAGCAGGGAGGTCTTACTGCAGTTGTACAGGGCCTTGGTGAGGCCTCACTTGGAATATTGTGTTCAGTTTTGGTCTCCTAATCTGAGGAAGGATGTTCTTGCTATTGAGGGAGTGCAGCGAAGGTTCACCAGACTGATTCCCGGGATGGCTGGACTGACATATGAGGAGAGACTGGATCGACTGGGCCTTTATACATTGGATGAGAGGGGATCTCATAGAAACATATAAGATTCTGACGGGACTGGACAGGTTAGATGTGGGTAGAATGTTCCTGATGTTGAGGAAGTCCAGAACCGGGGACACAGTCTTAGGATAAGGGGTAGGCCATTTAGAACTGAGATGAGGAGAATCTTCTTCAGTGAGTTTTTAACCTGTGGAATTCCCTGCCGCAGAGAGTTGTTGATGCCAGTTCATTGGATATATTCAAGAGGGAGTTAGATGTGGCCCTTACAGCTAAGGGGATCAAGGGGTATGGAGAGAAAGCAGGAAAGGGGTACTGAGGAAATGATCAGCCATGATATTGAATGGTGGTGCAGGCTCGAAGGCCTACTCCTGCACCTATTTTCTATGTTTCTATGTTTATTTTAACAATTGGGCAAAGCTAACAAAATTCATCTGCACAAACCTAACAAACACCACACATCTCTTTGGTTTATTTGAATATACTGTGACTGCAGTTACACGTTTATTATGACAGCGTTGTTTCTCTGAAGGTTGGCCTTGGAAATAGAGCACTTCATATGAAATCCGGTTTGGGCGGAGTGGCAAGCAAGGAATGGTCAGAGCATCTTGTGCACAACCTGGTTCAGAAAAGGAGCCAACTGGAAACTGATCAGAGCAGTATATCTTTGATTTAAAAGGCAGTATAGAATGATTATTATATTAAATTCCACCATCTACAAGGCACAAGTCAGGAGTGCAGTGGAATACTTTCCACTTGCCTGGATGAGTGCAGCTCCAACAACACTCGAGAAGCTTGACACCATCCAGGACAAAGCAGCCCACTTGATTGGCAGCCCATCCACCATCTTCGACATTCACTCCCTCCACCACCGGCACTGGGAGTACCTTCACCACAAGGTCTACAGTGATTCAAGAAGGTGGCTCGTCACCACCTTTTCAAGGGCAATGAGGGATGGGCAATAAATGCTGGCCTTGCCAGTGATGCTCACAACCCGGAACGAATAAAAAATAATGATGAGTTCTTAATGGCACTCAATGGAAGGCACACAGCAGAGGCAAGATGCGTTCCAAGAGAAAGAAAGAATTGGGGTTGCAAGAGAGGAGAAAAGTTTGATCATTGAATTTTGCTTACCTAGCATTAAGTTACAATTCAAGAGGCTTTCCTGCCTTCAAGTGCGTTTGGAGTGAGAAGGACACTGGTAATTAAAATTTTAAAGTCAAAAGTTAACGACAATTAGAAAATAAAAATGATTTGTGCTCTTCAGTATATTCTCCAAAAATTTGGTTTGTGTAAAACATGAACCAGTTTTTACAAGGTATTGACCCCCATAAAGATAATCAGTTATTATTGAAAGTAACATTTTCATTTCTACATAGGAAAAAGCAGATTTTTATTTGTTTTAAAGAATGGATGAAAAACTGGAGGAAGATTTTTGGAAGAACATTGGTTAAAAACTGGCTGCACAGCTCTTTTATAAAAAAAAATGTCAATCAGTAAACTGGCCTATCTTTTCTTACAGGTATTTTAATAGAGATGTAAAATGTATCCGTGATTTTTTTATCAGACGCTTTAGCTATGAAAGTGAGCTTTATCCAACATTCAAGGACATCAGGTTAGCAACACTTGTATAAATTGATAACATCTTGTGGAATTTAATATTTTAGATTTGTGGTGATCCTTTGCGTGTAAATTAATAATTCAATCATCATCCTTTAGACTTCTGTAGCAGTTGTATATTCAAAAGCTGTCCTCTTGCTCATCAATAATGCAGTTTTGCAATATACAGCCCATTTTATTAATTTATCTGAAGTGAATATAATAAGCCAGAAACTCAGTGACCCAAGTCAAGGGAATCCAGTATGGCAGCAATTGTCAAGGTACAATATTTTCTTCAGTTAATTGGATCATAATATCGGCAGCCTAGATAATGTTGGCCAGCTATTCGACTATAGTAGGCATCCTGCCCTCTGACATCTAAAGGATTTTGTTGGATGCTATCTGTTTTCTCTTCTTCCTTCCACCCCCCCGCCCCTCTTCCCATCTCTCCTGTTTCCCTAACTTAGGAACTGATGCCAATTTTAGTATCCTAGATGCTCTATTGGGTGATGTCAGCCAACTCAGTACAGAAAAGGAATTTAACCTGGGATGTCCTGGTTTAGTAACAACTCTAAATTGCTGACAACAACAATGATGTCTCCCCAGTTGTTCAACTCTAATCAAACTAAAAGTACTGCTAGCTTCCACATATCCATTATACCAGACATTTTTCACTGCATTATATTTGCTAAAGTTGTACTTAAACTGAGCCTAGTGACAGCTGCATTTTATGCTTCTGTTCTGTCAGTAACATGACAGGATTAATACTCATGGTTATTTCAGACAATCTGGTTATGATTTTATATATCAAAGTCACAAATTACATCCTATGTGACTGACTGTGACTGGTAAACTATCCCACCTGCAAGGGCTTATTCTTCCCACTCCTGCATTAATGCTTCTCTAGTTGTCCAAGGATCTAGCCTTGGTCCCCTCCTATTTCCCGTCTACATGCTGCCCCTTGGCAACATCATCCGAAAAACATCAGGCTCCATGTGTACGCTGGCGACACCCAGTTCTGCCTCACCACCACCTCTCTCTACCCCCTCTACTATCTCTGGTTTGTCTCATTGCTTGTCTGACATCCAGTACTGGATGGGCAGAAGTTTCCTCTAAATATTGGGAAGACTGAAGCCATTGTTTTTGGGCCCTGCCACAAACTCCGTTCCATAGCCACTGTCTCCCCGGTGACAGTCTGAGGCGGAACCTGACCATTCGCAACCTTGCTGTCGTATTTGACCCCGAGGTGAGCTTCTCACCAAATATCCACTCCCATCACCAAGGCTGTCTAATTCCACCTCTGCAACATCGTCCAATTCTACCCTTGGCTCAGCTCATCTGCTGCTGAAACCCTCATGCCTTTGTTACTTTGTAGACTGGACTATTCCAGTGCTATCCTGGCCGGCCTCCCATCTTCCACCCTACATAAACTTGAGCTCATCAAAAACTTTGCTGCCTGTATCCTAACTCGCACCAAGTCCCATTCACCCATGACCCTTGTGTTCGCTGACTTCCATTGGCTCCCAGTCCGGCAACACCTCAATTTTAAAATTCTCGTCCATGTTTTCAAATCCCTCTGTGGTCTCGCCCCTCCCTACCTCTGTAACCTCTTCCAGCCCCACAATCCTCAAGTCTCTGTGCTCCTCCAATTCTGGGTTCTTGTGCATCTCCATTTTTTTTTAAAGTCGCTCCACCATTGGCGGCCATGCCTAGGCCCTGAGCTCAGGAATTCTCTCCCTAAACCTCTCTGCCTCTCTACCATGTTCTCCTTTTTAAGACGCTCCTTAAAACCTACCTCTTTGATCATCTGCTCTAATATCTCCTTATGTGGCTCGATGTTGAATTTAGCTTAATAATGCTCCTGTGAAGCACCTTGAGATGTCTTACTATGTTAAAGGTGCAGTATAAATGCAAGTTGTTGTTGACATCACAAAACTATAGGGGATTTACAGCTGAGTTTGTCAATGACTTCAAAAAGGAATAAAATTAGACTAAAACAGTAATGCATTTTTGGGCTAAAAAATAATTTAATATAATTGACTAAAAAAAAATGACTAGAAATTATGCATTAATGGAATTGTTTCTCTTGGTCTCGCCCACTCTTCATTGAAAACCATTTAATGCGTTTGTCTCGGGAGCTGGTGCTATACAAAGTAACTATACATGCAGGAACCCTTAAGTTTTGAAATGCATTCACTCTTATTTCATTCTTCAGCTATAATGCTTCTCTCCTTTTATTCCCCCCCCCCCGCCCCCTTTCCTTTGCAACAGGAAACTTTAGTATTCTTTTTATTATCTGGATTCCTTCTCCATCTTTTTTAGGAAGGAGTCTTCACTGGATGTGGAGATAGCAGTTAGCGGTTACACTAAAGAGCTCCAAGAAGATGCTGAGCTGCTATATGCTCCAGGCCCTGAAGAGGAAGGTGATGAGCCTGAATTTCCAGAAGATGATTTGGATGATGAAATTAAGTTTTCAAATGAAACAGCTGAAAGCAAGGATTTGCTTCCTGAAAATAAAACTGATTCTGTAGTGTTTCCTACTTCTAATTCCAACATGGTTGAAAAAATATACAAGGAAGATGCTGAGAACAATGACGTTGAAAATATTGATCTGGCCAAACTGAAAATAAATGTAGAAGAAGTTGAAAGACAATGTACTGAAGCAGTTAGTGCTGTTGAATTCTCTGTAGATGTTACAGAACATAATCTTGAACATGCCACTGAAACAGTGCACCAGATACGCCATAGTGAGGAGGCTCCAAGACATGAAGATGAATGCCCAGACTTAGTTGATCTGTCCACTCAAAACAAGGAATTTAGACCTTTCAGGTACCAATTGAGCAATGTCTAACCTGCCATCCATGTTGTCTTGCATCTTGCATTCTTGGCAGGTTGGGAGCAGTTAGTGCATTGAACCCAGGTGATAGACTTTTTCCTTTTTATCTGGCATCCAATGTGATGCTAGGTTGTATGTGCAGTTTTTTCCTTTTGATTGAGAAAATAATGGAGAATGGCTTCATGTGTCAGTTAGTCCTCCTGTATACTTGCATCTATTAACATTGCTGATTTCACAGTAGATTTTTCAGACTTTTCCGTGTGAGGAATGCAAATATTCTCATACTGCTGTAGACACTGTTACTTCTGAAAGATCGCATCATACCTTGAGTTGCTATAATTGCAGAATGTGTTTTTTGAATCTGTAGACAACAATAGAAGTAGCATGTTTGTAGGTGCAGTGCACACTATTCCAGCCACAAGGCTAACCTGGCAAATTCCCGAGGATGGTCTTGCAATTTGAAATGCAACTTTTTGGGAACTGATAAGACAGCCGAGTACCATGTGAGCAGGAATTTATTCAAATTGTGAGAGACTTGTTTCTAAAAGAGTATGTGAAGGAACCCACAGGGCGTAATACATTTTTGAATGTTCAGGAAAGGAACAGGATAAGGAGCTCCGTAAAAGTAGGCTGCGTAACCCCACGGAATTGAGGGATCACAAACAAAACCTAGTTAGAAACATGAAGCAGACCATGAAAGAATTCAAGTGTGTCAGGAGTAAACAAAAGGTGCAAAGAGGCATTGGCTCACTGAAAATGACAGTGGGGAAGTTGTATCTGAAGATAGAGAAATGGACTGGCCACATCCCAGGGGATTGGAAAATAGCAAATGTGACTCCCCATTCTCAAAAAAATGGGTGAGAGATGAACCATCAAATTATAAACCTGTAAGACTTGCTTTTACTGTTGGTAAAGTGTTTGAAAGTATTGAGGAATAATTTAAGGGCCATGAGCTAATCTGAGATGGCATGCTTTTAAAAGTGAGAGATTATGCTTAACTAATTTACAGGATTTTTCTTGAGGTGATGAAAGACCTAGTATTAAGGGAGAGATTGTGGATGTTTTCTACCTGGATTTAAGGACGATATTTGATGCTATTCCACATAATTGGCTACTACATTAGGTCCAAGCCCATGATGGGAATGTATTGAAATGGCTGGTGGGTATTCAGCAACAAGTAGTAGTGAATGGGTAGCTATCTAGTTGGCAGCCAGTTACCAGTGGAGTGCCACAAGATTCAGTGTTGGAGCTGCTATTTCTAATTTTTATATATGATTTGGAGAAAGGTATTGTGTCCAGATTTGTACACAATACCAAACTGAAAGCTGTGGCAAATGATTAATATCAATGCAGATGGATTCAAAAGGATCTCGACGAGCTCAATCAGTGGCCGGAGAAATAGTAGATGCAGTTTAATACAGGAAAATGCAAGCTTGTGAGATTCGGTGGAGAGAAGGTTGATGTGGATTATGTTAAATGGGAATGTATTTGAGGTATTGGAGTAGGAGATAGATCTTGGTGATCACTAAAACCTTCTGCACAATATTCCCAAGCTATTTAAAAAAAAAAACACAATGTTGGGATGCATAGCAAGGAGTATAACCTAACTCCAGAGAGTTTGTGTTAAAACTGTATTTGTCCCTCCGTTAGACTACATTTGAGGTACTGCGTGCACCTTCATCTCTCTATCAAAGGGGATATTTAATTATTGGAGAGCGTACAGAGAAGGGGCACAGTTGATCCCAGATAACATGAAAGATTGACTAGCCTGATCTTGTGTGTCTCGAAATGAGAGAGGATATGATCGAAGAGTTTATGTAAGATTTGGACAAATTTAATTCAAGTATGCTTTTCTGCCATATACAAAATTTATACACCAGGGGGTCATAATTACAAATTTAGGACAAAAGAAAATAGGAAATGCAGGAGGAACTTTTCTACTAAAAGGGTGGTAAGTATGTGGAATAGATTACAGGCAAAGGTAGTGGAATGAGAAACCTTAATGGGTTTTAAGAGGAATTAGACACATGTTGTCAACAAATGGGATTCATGGTTATTAGAAATGCACCAAAGGAATACTGGATGGGTGAGCTACATGGACTGAAGGTCTTACCTGAACTTGTTACTATGTTTTAGTGCATTGTGTCTTACTCATCTACAGTAGATCCCATAATATATTTTCATGGTTTATTGATATATCTGTTTCATGGAATGTAGTTAATTTGTTGCAAGTTTCAATGATTGTAAATGCTTTTTCCATTTTGTAGGGATGAATTAAGCTTGATGCACACGAATGAGCACAGACAAAGGACCACCAGTGAGAGTTCTGTAGGCAGCTTGCTGAGTACTTCAACAATCCCACCAGTAAGTCTGTATTCAAAGATCCCTCTCCTAATTTTTGTTTTGCATTGGTAGTAGTCTACATTAATTGCTCTTTCTTTCACAACCTATATAGCTTTCAAGTGTTCTAGCTCCATATCATTCCTCTGTCTTGCTGTAATTTTAATAGCTGAAACTACATACAATTGTTTAATATTTTCAGCATGATGTCAATGGTATTGTCCTTTAGGCTTCAAAGCACAACTTTCCCAGCTGAACGGTAGATTAGCAGTTGGCTATGAGATTTGGTGGCGAGAAGATTAATGTGGATTATGTTAAATGGGAATGTACTTGAGGTATTGGAGCAGGATATAGATCTTGGGGATCACTTCAATGGGGACCATTTCATTTCAGCCCATCATCGCTTTTGTGTCTCTAATCTCTCCTGCCTTCCACCCTATCACAGACCTTCCCTTTTGTTCTTTCTTCCCATCTCCCTTTCAGTGCTTCTTAAGAAAGTGTTTTTTTTCGAACATTCACTAGTTCTGACAAAGGGTCGTCGATCCAAAACATTAACTTTTTTTTCTCCACAGATGCTGCCTGACCCGCTGAGATTTCCTGCATTTTCTGTTTTTATTTCAGATCCAGCATCCGCAGTATTTTGCTTTTAGATTAGCGGGTGGTCTGTTCTGATGGTGCTACTCGTTCATCTCCAAGGCAGTGAATACCATGAGTGACTTGGATACCAACTACCACTAGGGTACTCTGCTGCTTATTCGTCCTGAGCTACTTAAAATTGGTAGCTCGCTACAAAAGAAGTTTCCGACATGAACTCCATAATGCAGTGTTGGCTACCAACTCACAATACAGGTGTGACGTCCGAAATCTGGAAACCTCTGGACCGAGGCCATTCCGGGTATTTCTGGATTTTGGAATGTCTTTGCCTGGGGCGGGAGGGGGGGGTTGGGCGGCCGAGGTAAGGGGGGGGGGGGGGCCGGCGGCTGAGGTAAGTGGGGGGGAGGTGGGTTCAGGGGCAGAGGTGGAGGGAGATTGGGCAGCCAAGACGGGGAGTCCGGATTTCGGAACATTTTCCGGTTCCTGGACGACCCTGCCACGGTGTCTGAATTTCAGAACTCCGGATATTGAACGCTCAACCTGTACTTAGAAATGACATTTAGGAATTACCTATTAACTGAATCTGACTTAACAAAAATATAATATGTTAGCTATAATAATGCAGGGCGTAGTTTAATCTGTTTTTGTCTTTTTTTTTAGTCGAATGTTTGCGTGCACTTCCTATCATCATTTCCATTATAGCTTCCTAAATCCACAGTTCTAATGAAAACTATCTATGTAAACTTGACGCACTATTACTATCATCATCATCATCGGCAGTCCCTCGGAATCGAGGAAGACTTGCTTCCACTCTTAGCATGAGTTCTTAGGTGGCTGTACAGTCCAATACAAGAACCACAGTCTCTGTCACAGGTGGGACAGATAGTCATTGAGGGAAAGGGTGGACAGGGAGCCTGGTTTGCCACACACTCCTTCCACTGCCTGCGCTTGATTTCTGCATGCTCTCGGCGATGATACTCAAGGAGCTCAGCGCCCTCCCAAATGCACTTCCTCCACTTAGGGCGGTCTATGGCCAAGGACTCCCAGGTGTCAGTGGGGATGTCGCACTTTATCAGGGAGGGTGTCCTTGTAACGTTTCCTCTGCCCGCCTTTGGCTCGTTTGCCATGGACGAGTTCCGAGCAGAGCGCTTACTTTGGGAATCTTGTGTCTGGCATGCGATCTATGTGGCCTGCCCAGCGGAGCTGATCAAGTGTGGTCAGTGCTTCAATGCTGGGGATGTTGGCCTGGACGAGGACGCTAACGTTTGTGCGTCTGTCCTCCCAGAGGATTTGCAGGATCTTGCGGAGACTTCGCTGGTGATATTTCTCCAGTGACTTGAGGTGTCTACTGTACATGGTCCACGTCTCTGAGCCATACAGGAGGGCGGGTATTACTACGGCCCTGTAGACCATGAGCTTGGTGATAGTTTTGAGGGACTGGTCTTCAAACACTCTTCCTCAGGCGGCCGAAGGCTGCACTGACGCACTGGAGGCGGTGTTGGATCTCGTCATCAATGCCTGCTCTTGTTGATGGGAGGCTCCCGAGATAGGGGAAGTGGTCCACGTTGTCCAGGGCGACACCGTGGATCTTGATGTCTGGGGGGCAGTGCTGTGCGGCGAGGACAGGCTGGTGGAGGACTTTTGTCTTACAGATGTTTAGCGTACGGCCCATGCTTTCATACGCCTCGGTAAATACGTCGACTATATCCTAGAGTTAAGCTTCTGTGTGTGCACAGACACAGGCGGCGTCCGCGTACTGTAACTCGACGACAGAGATTCAAGTGGTCTTGGACCTGGCCTGGAAATGGCGAAGGTTGATCAGATTCCCACTGGTTCTGTATTCTGTAGTTTAGTTCCACTCCAGCAGGGAGCTTATCAACTGTGAGTTGGAGCATGGCAGCGAGGAAGATTGAGAAGAGGGTTGGGGCGATGACTCAGCCCTGCTCGACCCCGGTCCGGACGTGAATTGGGTCTGTGATGGATCCGTTGGTAAGGGTCACTGCTTGCATGTCGTCGTGGAGCAGGCTGAGGATGGTGATGTACTTTTGGGGGCATCCAAAATGGAGGAGGAAGCTCCATAGACCCTCGCGGTTGACCGTGTCAAAGGCCTTTGTAAGGTCGAAGAAGGCCACGTACAAGGGCTGGCGCTGTTCCCTGCATTTTGTCTGCAGCTGTCACGCTGCAAAAACCATGTTCGTTGTGTCTCGGAGGGGACGAAATCCGCACTCCGACTCCGGGAGGGACTCCTCAGCCACTGGGAGAAGACGGTTGAGGAGGACTCTAGCGACGACTTTCCCAGTGGTTGATAAGAGATTCCTCTGTAGTTGCCGCAGTCGAACTTGTCCCCTTTTTTAAAGATGGTCACGATCACTGCATCTCTAAGATGAGAGAGATGAGGTGGTGTATTCGCGCCAGTAGTGCCTCTCCGCCATACTTCAGTGCCTCAGCAGGGATTCCATCCGCTCCCGTAGCCTTGTTGTTCTTAAACGATCTTATGGCTTTTTCTATCTCGTGCAGTGTTGGGGTCTCACTGAGGTGGTGGCGGGTAGCATGCTGCGGGATGGAGTCGAGAACACTCGAGTCAAAGGCAGAGTTTCGATTGAGGAGATCTTCGAAGTGTTCCTTCCAGCGCGCACTGACTGCCTCGGTGTCCTTGATGAGTGTTTCCCTGTTCTTGGCCAGGAGTGGGGTTGGGGCCTTGGGAGTTTGGTCTGTATGTGGCCTTGACTGCAGTGAAGAATCCTCGCACATCATGGCTGTCGGCCAGCTGCTGTATCTCCTGTGCTTTCTCCATCCACCACCTGTTCTTTAGGTCCCGGGTTTTTTGTTGGACCTTAGCCTCTAGCCGTCTGTAATGCTGCTTTCCTGCTCCAGAGTTGGGTTGCTGTTTAAGGCTCAGAAATGCCCTGGGCTTGCAATCTATTAGTTCCTGAATCTCCTGATCATTCTCATCAAACCAGTCCTGTTGTTTCCTGGTTGAGTGACCGAGCGTCTCCTTGCAGACACTGGTTATGAAGGCCTGGAGGGCAGACCAAATGCTGTGGACATTCTCCGTCACGGGGTCATCAAGGCACTCCAGGTTAGCTGTGAGGCACTGACTATAAAGGGCTCTCTTAACTGGGTCCTTAAGTGCCCCGGCATTGACTTTTTTTGCGACGCCGCTTCTGCTGCCCTCTTCGCTTTGGGGCTATGTTGATGTCAATGATGGATCGGATTAGGCGGTGGTCCGTCCAGCAGTCGTCGGCTCTTGTCATGGCACGGGTGATGCGCACATCCTTGCTATTACTATGCTAGTACTACAACACCATCATTGGCAGGAATGTGCCATTGTGAATGTAGACATAAACATTTATAACGGAAACATATAAAATTGAGGACAGTGTGTATGACTTTAAAATAATGAATAACGTGTGTTTCCTGGTCCAATTATCCACTGCCCGCGAATTCCACTGCACCTGAAGACTGTACTTCATCTTGTCCCTGTGTGCAATGTCAGAGGAAATCGACTTAAGATAAATGTATATTAATGGATAGATGATATTGTCAGCTGAAGTTTTTATTCTTGATTTTTTTTTTTAAAGAGTAAAATGTGATTTGAATATGTTATGTATGGAAAACTGTATCTGTATCAGAGGGTAAGAGCAGTAACCCATGTGGTGGCTGGTGTGCAACAGCCACCACACATTTTCAAAAAAATCCACGCACAGGCATCTTCCACTCCAAGATTTAGTTCGGGACCTGGAATTTTAGGTCCTTCATTGAAACACCTGTGAACTTTTTGACGTGGAAACAAGTCATCCTCGATTCGAGGGACTGCCTATGATGATGAAGAGCAATAACTGCTGGAATTTGTCTTAATACAGATGTTTTATTGAAATGCTAGTATTGTTTGAGACAGAATTCAGTATGTAAATCCTGAGCTCCAGTAACACAACATTAATTCGTACCAACATTTCTGTCAACCATCCACAAACCATGTTTCCACAATTTTAGCTTGCATAAAGGAATTGAAGTAGATTCATTCTCTTCTATTTTTAAAATAAATGGCCACTAAATGTTATGCTAAGTCACTTAAAACTTGAATCAGTGAATGTTAAAGAAACATTTCATGGCTGTGGACAAGAACATTGTTAAAACAACAATAACAAGAATATGCTGGTCCAGAAAGTTCCCTAGCTTAACTGCCAAGCAAGGGGTTAAAAACGGGACGGAACTCTGTTCCGCTGGATTCCGCCTTCCACTCTTTGTGGAAAGGAAGTCAGGAAGTCCATGAGGGGAGGAGGAGAGCAGATGAAATGAAGGGAGCATGGTCTGGGAGTTCTTAACCTTGACCATTGATTTTTCTCTTTTAAGGTCAATCAGTCCAGTTAGATTTGTGAAGCAAGCCTCGCACAGCCAGGGGAAAGCTGGCTAATCTTAAGCTTAGAACCAGGAAATTGCCCCAGAAAAGTTAGCCTGCCCACTAAGGTGCAATAGTGTGGCTTAGTTTAATTTTCTGATTCAGAAGGATGGGTTTGAAATTAACTTAAGTGAAGTAAATGAGTTTTGCTTATGACTGTCTTGTCTTTTTACATTCACTTTCTGTCCAAAAATAAAACCGCTTAACAATGTGTATCTAGCTTCATCTCATTAAAGTGTTTTCAGTCTACCTACTGAAACATTGGACAAATGCACATGATGTAATATCCACTTCAGATCACAAGGATATTAGAAACATAGGTGTAGACTGTTCAGCCCCTTGAGTCCGTTCCACCATTCAGTTAGATCATGGTTGATCTGTAACACAACTCCATTTACCCACCTTTGCTCTATATCCCTGAATATCCTACCTAACACACAATCTATATCTCAGTTTTGAATGTTATGCCCACAGGTTAAGCTTTCATATGATTAGCTATTGGGCAGTAAGGAATGTAAGATTCTGATACCATTTATGAAAGTACCAGAACTGCTGAACTAAGAACATTTCTACGACAGACCCGAAAATTGTAAATCCACCCCATGTCAAACCATGGCTCAGTTCAGTAAGTTCACGTCCTTTGTGGCAAAGCAGTAAGACTTGAGGCCTAGTTATTTTTCCCGTAAAAAGGAAAATACCATAGGTGCTGGAAATCTGACCAGAGAGGGATGGACAGAGGAAATAGTGAAAATATAGCAAGCAGTAAAATTAGAAATAGCGAGAGGGAGAATTGGATGGAGATAAAAGGGAAGAAAAATTAGGAAGTACGCTGGCATCCAAGAGTTGGTACCAAAAAAAAAATTGCTTTTTACTGCCAAATAAAACTAATTATGATATGGATCTGGGGATCAGGACGGCTATAATGTAGTGAGATTGTGGTGCTGAAGAGAAACATTGAGAACATTCATGACTTCACTACTTTTCCTGGCCCTCATTGTTAATGGGTCTCAGTTTAGACATTATCCCTAAATTAAAAAAAATATTAGCCAGCCCCTGCTTGTGGAAATATATTTGTCTCCAGTATGGCATCCTCTTTTGGGTGGAGTTGTTCGCTCGAGATGTGAAAGTTAAAATATCTATGCAACTGTTAAAAAGTAATCCAGATACAACACAGGAGTGCCACCCTGTGATAGAAGCAAGGAATGACAATTCAGAATAATAGACTAAGCAATAAAATTCTGTGTAATGTTATCTTGCATTTTTGTGGCATTGCCAGCTGTTAAGTGCTACATTTCCATGTTTCACTTTCAACTGACTATATTTCCATTAGGCCATTCAGATGTGTTTTGAGTATAAACATATTGGTGTAGCTCAGTGAGTATAGAAATAGGAGGATAGAGCAAATTAATGCGTGGCTGGAGAGATGGTGTAGGGCTTCAGATTCCTGGGGCATTGGGGCCGGTTCTGGGGGAGGTGGCACCTCCACAGAGCCGGTATGAATATCCTCGCAAGGAGGTTTACTAGTACTGTTGGGGAGGCTTTAAACTAAATTGGCAGGGAGATGGGCACCAGGATGTAACATTAGAAAGGGGGCACAAAGGGATTGGGAGAGACTGATGAGCACAAGTAATAAATAGTAATGTATTAGGTGGGCTCAGTCTAAGGGAGAACACCGGATGGTCTAAGATAGGTTTAACTGCATGTATATGAACGCATGAAGCATAGTAAACAAGATTGGTGAACTGCAGGCACAAATAGCCACATGGAAATATGATGTCATGACAATGACGGACACCTGGCTCAAAAAAGGGAAAGGATTTTTTTTTTTAATATTCCTGGATATAGGGTGTTCAGGGAAGAAGGAAGGAAAGATAGAAGGTTGTGTGGCAGTATTGGTTAAGGAGAATGTTAGTGCTGGAGAGAGAGAGGATGTACTGGAAGTGTCAAGGACAGAATCTATATGGCTAAAGTTAAAAAATAATCGAGTGCCGTTACACTGCGGTGTATTCTATAGTCCACCAACTAGTGGGAAAAATATGGAGGAGCAAATTTGCAGAGAAATTAGAGAGGTGCAAGCACTATGGAATATTGATAATGGGGGATGTCAACTATCCTAATATAGACTGGGATAGTAATAGTGTAATGGGTAGAGAGGGAAAAGAATTTCTGAAGTGTGTTCAGGAAAACAATCAGTATGCTTCTGGCCGAAAGAGGAAGGAGACATTGGATCTGGTTCCGGGGAGTGAGATAGGTCAAGTGGAGCAAGTGTCAGTAGGTGAACATTTAGGGAACAGTGATTGTAGTATCATAAGGTTCCGATTAGCTATGGAAAAGGACAGGGAGCAATCTAGAGTAAAAATACTTAATTGGAGGAAGGCCAATTTCAGTGGGACGAGAATGGATTTGGCCCGGATAAATTGGAATCAAAGATTGGCAGGCAAAACTGTAGTGGAACAATGGACTGCCTTTAAAGAAGAAATGGTGCTGGTATAGTCTAGGTACATTCCCACTAGGGGGGAAACTTAGGGCAACTAAAGTCAGAGCTCCCTGGATGACAAAAGAGATAGTGAGTAAGATGAAGCAGAAAAAGAGCCCTTATGACAGATGTCGGGTTGAGAATACATCTGAGAATCAGACTATATATAGAAAGTTCAATGGAGAAGTGAAAAAGAAAATAAAAGGGGCAAAGAGAGGGTATGAGAATAGAATGGCAACTAACATAAAAGGTAATCCAAAAGTCTTCAATAGGCATATAAATAGTAAGCAGGTAATTGGAGGGGTGAGGCTGATTAGGGACCAAAAAGACCTATGCATGGAGGCAGAGGGTATGGCTGAGGTGCGAAATGAGTACTTTGCATCCATCTTCACGAACAAATAAAATGTTGCCATGGACATAATGAAGGAGGAGGTAGAGGAGATACTGGATGGGATAAAAATTGGTAAAGATGAGGTACTTGAAAGGCTGGCTGTATTTAAAGTAGATGAGGCATTGGAACCGGATGGGATGCATCCTAGGGCACTGAGGGAAGTGAAGGAAGAAATTGTGGAGGTACTGGCCATAATCTTCCATTCCTCCTTTAAAAAAAGGAGGTGGTGCCAGATGACTGGAGAATTGCAAATGTTACACCCTTGTTCAAAAAAAGGTGCAAAGATAAACTCAGTAGCTACAGGCCAGTCTGTTTAACCTCAGTAGTGGGAAAACTTTTAGAAATGATAATCAGGGACAAAATTAACAATCACTTTGACAAATGTAGATTAATTAAGGAAAGCCAGCAAGAATTTATTAAAGGCAAATCCTGTTTAACCAACTTGATCGAGTTTTTTGGTGAGATAGCAGAGGGTTGATTAGGCCAATGCAGTTGACATGGTATACATAGATTTCCAAGCGTCGTTTGACAAAGTGCCACATAATAGGCTTGCCAGCAAAGTTGAAGGCCATGAAATATAAGGGACAGTGGCAGCATGGATACGAAATTGGCTAAGTGAGGAAACAGAGAGTAGTAGTGGTTGGTTGTTTTTCGGACTGGAGGAAGGTATACAGTGATTGGTTCTAGGACCATTGTTTTTCTTGATATATATAATAATGATTTTGATGTGGGTGTACAGGGCACAATTTCAAAATTTGCAGATGACACAAAACTTGGAAGTATAGGGAACAGTGAGGAGGATAGTGATAGACTTCAAGAGGACATAGACAGGCTGGTGGAATGGGCGGACATGTGGCAGATGAAATTTAATGCAGAAAAATGCGAAGTGATACATTTTGGTAGAAAGAGGAGAGGAAATATGAACTAGAAGGGGTACATGAACAAAGAGACCCAAGGCTATATGTGCAAAAATTGTTGAAGATGGCAGGGCAACAGCAACAACTTTTATTTATATGCTGCCTTTAACGTAGTAAAATGTCCCAAGGCGCTTCACAGCAGTGTTATAAGATAAAGGAGATAAATTTGACACCGAGCCACACAAGAAATTACGGGTTGAGAAAGCAATTTTAAAAAAGCTTACGGGATCCTGGGCTTCATGAGATACAGAGTACAAAAACGTGGATATTATGATATTCTAAAACACTGGTTCGGCCTCAATGGAGTATTATATGCAATTCTGGGCACCGCGCTTTAGGAAAGATGTGAAAACCTTGGAAAGAGTGCAGAAAAGATTTACAAGAATGATTCTAGGGATGAGAGACTTCAGTTACGTGGATATACTTGGGTTGTTCATAGAGCAGAGAAGATTGAGAGGAGATTTGATAAAGGTGTTCAAAATCATGAGTGGTCTGGACAGAGTAGATAGAAAGAAACTGTTCCCATTGGCAGAAGGGTCACGAACAATGGACACAGATTTAAGGTGATTGGTAAAACAACCAAAGGCAACACAAGAAAAAGCTTTTTTATGCAGCGAGTGGTTAGGATCTGGAATGCACTGCCTGAAAAGGTGGCGGAGGCAGACTTAATCGCAGCTTTCAAAAGGGAGTTGGATGAGTACCTGAAAGAAAATTTTCAGGCCTACAGGAAAAGGGTGGGGAGAGTGGGAGTAGCTGAGGTGCTCTTGGAGAGCTGGCACAGGCTTGACTGGCTGAATGGCCTTTATCCGTGCTGTAACCATTCTATGATTCTATTCACTGATGACATCCAGCTCTATCTTATCATCACCTCCCTGGACCCCTCCACAGTCTCTGATTTGTCACACTGCTTGTCCAACATCTAATATTGGATGAGCAAAAATTTCCTCCAAGTAAATATTGGGAAGACTGATGCCATTGTCTTTGGTTCCTGCCAAAAACTCCATTCCCTGGCCACCGTTTCCATCCCTGGCAACTGTCTGAAGCTGAGCCAAACTGTTTGCAACCTTTATTGTTGTGTTTGACCCCAAGCTGAGCTTCCGACCACATCTGCTCCATCATCAAGACTGCCGCCTTCCACCTCCATACAACTCTGACCCTGCCTCAGCTCTTCTGCTGTGGAAACCCTCATCCATGGGTGTGTGTTGACTTGAAATCAACAAATAATGTTTCTAAATGTTGTATGATTTACTGTTGTCGATTGGCATTGAATTTAATTTCAGATCGTTTGCTATTTTAGGATGTGATCAAACGGAAAGTGAAGCAACAACTGACCAAACAGCAGAAGACAGCAATCAGAAGACGTTTACAGAAGGGAGAGGCCAACATCTACACCAAACAGCGACGAGAAAACATGCAGACCATTAAATGGAGTGCTGACGCACAAAGCTTTTGGGGTTAGAAGGGGCCTGTAGACGTTCTAATATCCCAAGATGCTATGCTTAAATGAATACAACCGAAAATGAATCTGTGAAAACTAGTTTTGTGGTGATTTCTGTGTATTTGAATTGATTACATTTCCTGGCTATATAAAAATAAATTATACAGTACAGTTTGAAATAATGTTTTTAATTCAATTTTTAAACTAACATAGAGAGCATATACATTTAATAGTGGAGGATTTCAGACTGATTTTAAAGATTTGAGGTCCTGTACATCCAGCTAATCATAAAGCCCACAGTCAGAAATGTCAAACTAGTGAATGCTGTAAGTGATATTTTGAGAAAAATGTATGGATCCACTATGACATTGTACCAATGTAACCTACTATTTTAAATTGGCATATACTATAAGATCACTACCTTCCTGAGTCTTGTTTTGATGTACTAGATCCATCAAAATTGAAGTAACTTTGTTTAATTAGCTCACTGCTGTTGGTTTTCAACTAATAAAAAGAGCTAACAATTTCATCATTGTCACTATTTGCCTAATATTTCAAACAAAGTGAGTATCTGCACAAACATTTTTGTGTCCTTCTGCATGTGCGCTCGGACACACCATTTTTGCACATGCACACCTCATCCCCTTCTGCAATGCATGCTGACACTGAGGTCCAGCCACACATGCGCAGTACCCCACAGTGCAGCGTGACCCACGCTTTGTTCAGCTCCGTGGATCACGGCCCCGGAGAAGCTTGGATCGAAAGGGAAGAGAGGGAGAGATGTGGGGATCGGAGAGGGTAGAGAGAGGAGGTAAGGAACTCAGTGGGGGCAGGGTAGAGAGCACAGTGGGATGGCGGAAGAACATGATCCAGGTCTAAAGTTGGGGTGCGAGGTTGAGAGCGAGAATGATCCAGATGGTAAAACTGGACAAAATCCGGAAGTCAGGACACTATCACTATTCGCTTCATACTCAATAAATGGAAATGGCCTAGCAAGCCACTCAGTTGTAACAAACTGCTATAAGAAACTATACAGGTAATAATAAAACTGGACGGACCACCCAACATCAACCTCGGCACCGTCTTCAGACACAACAATGGCGCACCAACCCCAGTCAACCCTGCAAAGCCCTCAGTAACATCTGGGGACTTACGCTAAAATTGGCAGAGCTGTCCCACAGACTAGTCAAGCAACAGCCTGACATAGTCATACAGAATCATACTTTTCCACCAATGTCCCAGGCTTGTCTAAATCACCATCCCAGGGTATGTCATGTCCCACAGGCAGGACAGACCCACCTGAGGTGCTGAGCTAGTGATATACAGTCGGGGGAGAGTGGCCCTGGGAGTCCTCAATATTGACGTCGGACCTCATGAAGTCTCATGACTTCAGTTCAAGGAAACCTCCAGCTGATTACCACCAACCGCGATCCCTCAGTTGATGAAGCTGTTGAATACTACTTGGAAGAAACACCTGAGGGTAGCAAGGGCACAGAATGTACTTTGGGGAGGAACTTCAATGTCCATCTCCAAGAGTGGCTCAGCAGCACCACTACTGGCCGAGTCCTGAAGGACATTTCTGCCAGACTGGGTTGGCAGCAAGTGGGGAGAACCAACACCAGGGAAAACCTACTTGACCTCGTCCTCACCAATCTACCTGTCGCAGATGCATCTGTCCATGACAGCATTGGTAGCAGTGATCGCCGCACCCTCATTGTGGAGACGAAGTTCTGTCTTCATATTAAAGACTCCCTCTATAGTGTATGACATAACCACCATGCTAAATGGGTTAGATTTCGAACAGATCTAGCAACTCAAAACTGGGCATCCATGAGGCGCTGTGGGCCATCAACAGCAGCAGAATTGTATTCCACCATAATTTGTAACCGCATGGCCCGGCATATCCCTCTACCATTACAATCAAGCCAGGGACTAACCCTGGTTCAATGAGTGCAGAAGAGCATGCCAGGAGCAGCACCAGGCATACCTAAAAATGAGGTGCCAACGTAGGGAAGCTGCAACATGTGGGAGCACAGTCCCGCATTTCTGAACTCTTTGTTTCAGCACGCGGTCTGAAATTTGGATTAAAAAACAGGAAGATTGGAAGTTTTGGATTGAAAGAGACTTAGACAATGTGGTGCCTTCCGCCATTGAAATGAGTAACTGGTCATTGTATGTTAAATATTTGTACCTTTGTTACTATTTAATAACATCTGTAGGTTAAACAAGTAATGTTAAGTATTTGAGCACCTCGTTACGGTGGAAATAATGGAATATTTGAGTACCTTACAACTAAACGATGTTAAATATAATGGAAATTCATGACTAAACGATTTGATGATGTCTGTATGTTAAATATTTGATTGTACCTTTGTTACTATTTAATGACATCTGTAGATTAAACAAGCAATGTTAAGTCTGTATGTTAAACAATTCACAAAGCAGTTAGCCGTAATTGTCTAAATGCAAAGAAATAAGAGTTCAAAGGCTTTTTCAGTATAAAGATGAGACTCACACACATAGACACCAGAGACACTGGACGTTTGGAAGGTGTGTGTCTCAAGCAGCCACATAAATCGAAGCAAGTTGCCTTTGTAAAGTGTTCTCAGTAACACTTTACTGCAACTGAGTGTGCGGATAATTCGACATTAAAAGCAACGAAGCGAAAAAGCGAGACAGCCATACAACACAACACAGGACTACATTCATGCAAAGTAGTGGAAGCAGCATGCTATAAACAGAGCTCAGTGATCCCTCAATAAACAGATCAGATCAGAGCTTTGCAATTCTGCCACATCCAGTCTTGAATGGCGGTGGACAATTAACCAACTAACGGGAGGTGGTGACTCCATGAATATCCCCATTCTCAATGCTGTTGGAGCCCTGCACACAATTGCAAAAGACAAGCCTGAAGCATTTGCAACCATCTTCAACCAGAAGTGCTGAGTGGATGATCAATCTCGGCCCCCTCCTGAGGTCCTCACCATCACAGAATCCAGTCTTCAGCCTATTTGATTTACTCCACTTGATAGCAAGAAGCTGCTGAGCACACTGGATACAGCAAAGGCTATGGGCCCCGGTAACATCCCAGCTGTCGTGCTGAAGACTTGTTCTCCAGAACTACCCTTGTCTCTAGCTGAGCGGGTCCAGTACAGCTACAACACTGGCATCTATCCAACAATGGAAAATTGCCCAAGTATGTCCTGTCCACAAAAAGCAGGACAAATGCAATCCGGTCAATTACCGCCCCATCAGTCTACTCTCAATCATCAGCAAAGTGATGGAAGGTGTCGTCGACAGTGCTATCTAGCGGCACTTACCAATACTTTGCTCACCAATGCTCAGTTTGGGTTCTGCCAGGGCCACTCGGCTCCAGACCTCATTACAGCCTTGGTCCAAACATGGACAAAAGAGCTGAATTATAGAGGTGAGGTGAAAGTGACTGCCCTTGACATTAAGGCAGCATTTGACCGAGTGTGGCATCAAGGAACACTAATAAAATTGAAGTCAATGGGAATCGGGGAAAACGGAGTCATACCTAGCACAAAGGAAGATGGTTGTGGTTGTTGGAGGTCAATCAGCCCAGCCCCAAGAGTTCCTCAGGGCAGCGTCCTAGGCCCAACCATCTTCAGCTGCTTCATCAATGACCTTCCCTCCATCATTAGGTCAGAAGTGGGGATGTTCCCTGATGACTGCACAGTCTTCAGTTCCATTCGCTACTCCTCAGAAAATGAAGCAGTACATGCCCGCATGCAGCAAGACCTGGACAACATTCAGGCTTGGGCTGATAAGTGGCAAGTAACATTCGCGCAACACAAGTGCCAGGAAATGACCATCTCCAACAAGCAAGAGTCTAACCACCTCCCCATGATATTCAAAGGCATTACCATTACCAAATCCCCCACCATCAACATCCTGGGGAGTCACCATTGACCAGAAACTTAACTGGGCTAGCCACATAAATACTGTAGCTACAAGAGCAGGTCAGAGGCTGGGTATTCTGCGGCGAGTGTCTCACCTCCTGACTCCCCAAAGCCTTTCCACCATCTACCACAAAAACAACAACAGCAACTTGATCAACTTGTATTTATATAGTGCCTTCAATGTAGTGAAACGTCTCAAGGCGCTTCACAGGAGTATTGTGCGATAATAATTTGACACTGAGCTGCACAAGTAGAAATTAGCACAGGTGACCAAAAGCTTGATCAAAGAGGTATGTTTTAATAGAAACATAGAAACATAGAAAATAGGTGCAGGAGTAGGCCATTCGGCCCTTCGATGAATTCATGGCTGAACATGCAACTTCAGCACCCTATTCCTGCTTTCTCGCCATACCCCTTGATCCCCCTAGTAGTAAGGACTACATCTAACTCCTTTTTGAATATATTTAGTGAATTGGCCTCAACAACTTTCTGTGGTAGAGAATTCCACAGGTTCACCACTCTCTGGGTGAAGCAATTTCTCCTCATCTCGGTCCTAAATGGCTTACCCCTTATCCTTAGACTGTGACCCCTGGTTCTGGACTTCCCCAACATTAATAATAACATAAGAACATAAGAATTAGGAACAGGAGTAGGCCATCTAGACCCTCGAGCCTGCTCCGCCACCCAACAAGATCATGGCTGATCTGGCCATGGACTCAGCTCCACTTACCCGCCCGCTCCCCATAACCCTTAATTCCCTTATTGGTTAAAAATCTATCTATCTGTCATTTGAATATATTCAATGAGCTAGCCACAACTGCTTCCTTGGACAGAGAATTCCACAGATCCACAACCCTCTGGAAAAAGAAATTCCTTCTCAACTCGGTTTTAAATTGGCTCCCCTGTATTTTGAGGCTGTACCCTCTAGTTCTAGTCTCCCCGACCAGTGGAAACAACCTCTCTGCCTCTATCCTGTCTATCCCCTTCATTATTTTAAATGTTTCTATAAGATCACCCCTCATCCTTCTGAACTCCAACGAGTAAAGACCCAGTCTACTCAATCTATCATCATAAGGTAACCCCCTCATCTCCGGAATCAGCCTAGTGAATCGTCTCTGTACCCCTTCCAAAGCTAGTATATCCTTCCTTAAGTAAGGTGACAAAACTGCCGCAGTACTCCAGGTGCAGCCTCACCAATACCCTGTACAGTTGCAGCAGGACCTCCCTGCTTTTGTACTCCATCCCTCTCGCAATGAAGGCCAACATTCCATTCGCCTTCCTGATTACCTGCTGCACCTGCAAACTAACTTTTTGGGATTCATGCACAAGGACCCCCAGGTCCCTCTGCACTGCAGCATGTTGTAATTTCTCCCCATTCAAATAATATTCCCTTTTACTGTTTTTTTTCCCCAAGGTGGATGACCTCACATTTTCCGACATTGTATTCCATCTGCCAAACCTTAGCCCATTCGCTTAACCTATCTAAACCTCTTTGCAGCCTCTCTGTGTCCTCTACACAACCCGCTTTCCCACTAATCTTTGTGTCATCTGCAAATTTTGTCACACTACACTCTGTTCCCTCTTCCAGGTCATCTATGTATATTGTAAACAGTTGTGGTCCCAGCACCGATCCCTGTGGCACACCACTAACCACCGATTTCCAACCCGAAAAGGACCCATTTATCCCGACTCTCTGCTTTCTGTTCGCCAGTCAATTCTCGATCCATGCTAATACATTTCCTCTGACTCCGCGTACCTTTATCTTCTGCAGTAACCTTTTGTGTGGCGCCTTATCGAATGCCTTTTGGAAATCTAAATACACCACATCCATCGGTGCACCTCTATCCACCATGCTCATTATATCCTCAAAGAATTCCAGTAAATTAGTTACACATGATTTCCCCTTCATGAATTCATGTTGCGTCTGCTTGATTGCACTATTCCTGTCTAGATGTCCCGCTATTTCTTCCTTAATGATAGCTTCAAGCATTTTCCCCACTACAGATGTTAAACTATAGTTACCTGCCTTTTGTCTGCCCCTTTTTTAAACAGAGGCGTTACATTAGCTGCTTTCCAATCCACTGGTACCTCCCCAGAGTCCAGAGAATTTTGGTAGATTATAACCAATGCATCTGCTATAACTTCCGCCATCTCTTTTAATACCCTGGGATGCATTTCATCAGGGCCAGGGAACTTGTCTACCTTGAGTCCCATTAGCCTGTCCACCACTACCCCCCTAGTGATAGTGATTATCTCAAGGTCCTCCCTTCCCACATTCCCATGACCAGCAATTTCTGGCATGGTTTTTGTGTCTTCCACTGTGAAGACCGAAGCAAAATAATTGTTTAAGGTCTCAGCCATTTCCACATTTCCCATTATTAAATCCGCTTTCTCATCTTCGAAGGGACCAACATTTACTTTAGTCACTCTTTTCCATTTTATATATCGGTAAAAGCTTTTACTATCTGTTTTTATGTTTTGCACAAATTTACATTCGTAATCTATCTTTCCCTTCTTTATTGCTTTCTTAGTCATTCTTTGCTGTCGTTTAAAATTTTCCCAATCTTCTTGTTTCCCACTAACCTTGGCCACCTTATACGCATTGGTTTTTAATTTGATACTCTCCTTTATTTCCTTGGTTATCCACAGCTGGTTATCCCTTCTCTTACCACCCTTCTTTTTCACTGGAATATATTTTGCTTGAGCACTATGAAAGAAACATAGAAACATAGAAAATAGGTGCAGGAGCAGGCCATTCAGCCCTTCTAGCCTGCACTGCCATTCAATGAGTTCATGGCTGAACATGAAACTTCAGTACCCACTTCCTGCTTTCATGCCATACCCCTTGATCCCCCGAGTAGTAAGGACTTCATCTAACTCCCTTTTGAATATATTTAGTGAATTGGCCTCAACCACTTCCCGTGGCAGAGAATTCCACAGGTTCACCACTCTCTGGGTGAAGAAGTTTCTCCTTATCTCGGTCCTAAATGGCTTACCCCTTATCCTTAGATTGTGACCCCTGGTTCTGGACTTCCCCAACATTGGGAACATTCTTCCTGCATCCAACCTGTCCAAACCCGTCAGAATTTTAAACGTTTCTATGAGGTCCCCTCTCACTCTTCTGAACTCCAGTGAATACAAGCCCAGTTGATCCAGTCTTTCTTGATAGGTCAGTCCCACCATCCCGGGAATCAGTCTGGTGAATCTTCGCTGCACTCCCTCAATAGCAAGAATGTCCTTCCTCAAGTTAGGAGACCAAAACTGTACACAATACTCCAGGTGTGGCCTCACCAAGGCCCTGTACAACTGTAGCAACACCTCCCTGCCCCTGTACTCAAATCCCCTCGCTATGAAGGCCAACATGCCATTTGCTTTCTTAACCGCCTGCTGTACCTGCATGCCAACCTTCAATGACTGATGTACCATGACACCCAGGTCTCGTTGCACCTTCCCTTTTCCTAATCTGTCACCATTCAGATAATAGTCTGTCTCTCTGTTTTTACCACCAAAGTGGATAACCTCACATTTATCCACATTATACTTCATCTGCCATGCATTTGCCCACTCACCTAACCTATCCAAGTCACTCTGTAGCCTCATAGCATCCTCCTCGCAGCTCACACTGCCACCCAACTTAGTGTCATCCGCAATTTTGGAGATACTACATTTAATCCCCTCGTCTAAATCATTAATGTACAATGTAAACAGCTGGGGCCCCAGCACAGAACCCTGCGGTACCCCACTAGTCACTGCCTGCCATTCCGAAAAGTACCCATTTACTCCTACTCTTTGCTTCCTGTCTGACAACCAGTTCTCAATCCACGTCAGCACACTACCCCCAATCCCATGTGCTTTAACTTTGCACATTAATCTCCTGTGTGGGACCTTGTCGAAAGCCTTCTGAAAGTCCAAATATACCACATCAACTGGTACTCCTTTGTCCACTTTATTGGAAACATCCTCAAAAAATTCCAGAAGATTTGTCAAGCATGATCTCCCTTTCACAAATCCATGCTGACTTGGACCTATCATGTCACCATTTTCCAAATGCGCTGCTATGACATCCTTAATAATTGATTCCATCATTTTACCCACTACTGAGGTCAGGCTGACCGGTCTATAATTCCCTGCTTTCTCTTTCCCTCCTTTTTTAAAAAGTGGGGTTACATTGGCTACCCTCCACTCCATAGGAACTGATCCAGAGTCAATGGAATGTTGGAAAATGACTGTCAATGCATCCGCTATTTCCAAGGCCACCTCCTTAAGTACTCTGGGATGCAGTCCATCAGGCCCTGGGGATTTATCGGCCTTCAATCCCATCAATTTCCCCAACACAATTTCCCGACTAATAAAGATTTCCCTCAGTTCCTCCTCCTTAATAGACCCTCTGACCACTTTTATATCCGGAAGGTTGTTTGTGTCCTCCTTAGTGAATACTGAACCAAAGTACTTGTTCAATTGGTCTGCCATTTCTTTGTTCCCCGTTATGACTTCCCCTGATTCTGACTGCAGGGGACCTACGTTTGTCTTTACTAACCTTTTTCTCTTTACATACCTATAGAAACTTTTGCAATCCGCCTTAATGTTCCCTGCAAGCTTCTTCTCGTACTCCATTTTCCCTGCCCTAATCAAACCCTTTGTCCTCCTCTGCTGAGTTCTAAATTTCTCCCAGTCCCCAGGTTCGCTGCTATTTCTGGCCAATTTGTATGCCATTTCCTTGGCTTTAATACTATCCCTGGTTTCCCTAGATAGCCACGGTTGAGCCACCTTCCCTTTTTTATTTTTACGCCAGACAGGAATGTACAATTGTTGTAATTCATCCATGCGGTCTCTAAATGTCTGCCATTGCCCATCCACAGTCAACCCCTTAAGTATCATTAGCCAATCTATCTTAGCCAATTCATGCCTCATACCTTCAAAGTTACCCTTCTTTAAGTTCTGGACCATGGTCTCTGAATTAACTGTTTCATTCTCCATCCTAATGCAGAATTCCACCATATTATGGTCACTCTTCCCCAAGGGGCCTCGCACAATGAGATTGCTAATTAATCCTCTCTCATTACACAACACCCAGTCTAAGATGGCCTCCCCCCTAGTTGGTTCCTCGACATATTGGTCTAGAAAACCATCCCTTATGCATTCCAGGAAATCCTCCTCCACCGTATTGCTTCCAGTTTGGCCACCCCAATCTATGTGCATATTAAAGTCACCCATTATAACTGCTGCACCTTTATTGCATGCACTCCTAATTTCCTGTTTGATGCCCTCCCCAACATCACTACTACTGTTTGGTGGTCTGTACACAACTCCCACTAACGATTTTTGCCCTTTAGTGTTCTGCAGCTCTACCCATATAGATTCCACATCATCCAAGCTAATGTCTTTCCTAACTATTGCATTAATCTCCTCTTTAACCAGCAATGCTACCCCACCTCCTTTTCCTTTTATTCTATCCTTCCTGAATGTTGAATACCCCTGGATGTTGAGTAAAAACATCCTTAAAAGTCCTCCACTGTTCCTCAATTGTGCCACCGTATAGTCTTTGTTCCCAGTCTACTTTAGCCAACTCTGCCCTCATCCCACTGTAGTCCCCTTTGTTTAAGCATAGTATGCTTGTTTGAGACACTACTTCCTCACCCTCAATCTGTATTACAAATTCAACCATACTGTGATCACTCATTCCGAGAGGATCTTTTACGAGGAGATCGTTTATTATTCCTGTCTCATTTACACAGGACCAGATCTAAGATAGCTTGCTCCCTTGTAGGTTCTGTAACATACTGTTCTAAGAAACAATCCCGTATGCATTCTATGAATTCCTCCTCAAGGCTACCCCATGCGATTTGATTTGACCAATCGATATGTAGGTTAAAATCCCCCATGATTACTGCCGTTCCTTTTTCACATGCTTCCATTATTCCCTTGATTATTGTCCGCCCCACCATGAAGTTATTATTTGGGGGCCTATAAACTACGCCCACCAGTGACTTTTTCCCCTTACTATCTCTAATCTCCACCCACAATGATTCAACATTTTGTTAATTAGAGCCAATATCGTCTCTCACAACTGCCCTGCCATCATCCTTTATTAACAGAGCTACCCCACCTCCTTTCCCTTCTTGTCTATCTTTCCAAATTGTCAGATACCCCTGTATGTTTAATTCCCAGTCTTGGCCATCCTGCAACCAGGTTTCTGTAATGGCCACCAAATCATACCCATTTGTAATGATTTGTGCCGTCAACTCATTTACTTTATTTCGAATGCTGCGTGCATTTAGGTAGAGTGTTTTAATACTAGTTTTTAAACCATGATTTTTAGTTTTGAACCCTCCTGCAGCCCCTTTATATTCATACATATTGTCCTTTCCTATCACCTTGTGGTTTACACTTAACCCAGTGCTACTCTGCTCTGTTGCCTCCTGCCGTTTGCCTTCTTTCTTGGGGTTCTGTTCATCAAGCTCTAACTAGCTCAGAGCCCTCTCCTGGGTTCCCATCCCCCTGCCAAGCTAGTTTAAAGCCCTCCCAACCGTACTATCAAAACCACCCGCGAGAACATTGGTCCCGTCTCTGTTGAGGTGTAACCTGTCCGACTTGTACAGGTCCCACCTTCCCCAGAAGCGGTCCCAATTGTTCAGGAAACTAAAGCGGGACAAGGGGCGTGGCAGTGGGTGGGACAAGGGGCGTGGCAGTGGGTGGGGCGAGGGGAAAGGAGCATCTCGAAGGAGGAAAGAGAGCTAGGGAGTTCCAGAGCTTGGGGCCTAGGCAACAGAAGGAATGGCTATTAATGGTTGAGTGATTACAATCAAGGATGCTCTGGAGGGCAGAATTAGAGGAGCGCAGACATCTCAGGGGGTTGTGGGGCTGGAGGAGATTACAGAGATAGAGAGGTGTGAGGCCATTGAGGGATTTGAAAATAAGGATGAGAATTTTGAAATCGAGGCATTGCTTAACCGGAAGCAAATGTAGGTCACTGAGCACAGGGGTGATGGGTGAGCAGGACTTGGTGCGAGTTAGGACACGGGCAGCCGAGTTTTGGATCATCTCTAGTTCACGTAGGATAGAATGTGGAAGGCCAGCTAGGAGTGTGTTGGAATAGTCAAGTTTAGAGGTAACAAAGGCATGGGTGAGGGCTTGTGCAGCAGATGTGCTGAGGCAAGGGCGGAGACAGGCAATGCTTTGGAGGTGGAAATAGGCTGTCTTAGTTATGCTGTGGATATGTGGTCGAAAGCTCATTTCAGAGGTCAAATATGACACCAAGGTTACAAACAGTTTGGTTCAGCCTCGGACAGGAGTTGGGGAGAGGGATGAAGCCAGTGTCTAGGCAACAGAGTTTGTGGTGGGGACCGTGTTGTGCATGCAATAACTGTTAGACTGAGTACTGTTTAACTCCAAGATGTATGACCTTGGCTCTGCTTTATTAAGGCCCAAAGTGACTAATATACAAAATGGCTGGCCTTTTATACTTTATAATGACCTCCAACAGTGACGCTATCTAGTGGCTAGTGATCCCAAAAGTACATACATGACAATACCCCCCTCTGAGATATTAACACAGCTTTTTACAAATTGAGACCATCCGGTGTTTTACGCTCCTGGGTTGACTGTCTCAGTTCAACTCCAGCCTTGGGTGAGTGTTCAGAGTCTGTTATGACTGGTGGCTGGGTGGCTGACCTGGTGGGTGTGGCAATGGCCATGTCAGGGATTGAAAGTCCATTTTCATTGAACATGTCAGTGATTGAAAGTCCCGATTCACTGATGACCACTGAGTCCTCTGATGACTGGGGGTAGGTTGGTTGGTCGTCGATTGTCTCTTCCTCTGACTGTCCCGGTTCGTCTGTGTGCCGCAACTTTGTCTGATCCATATGTTTCCTGCATGTTTGCCAATTTTTGAGCTTGTCAATAAATACTCTGCTGCCCTCCCTGGCCATGACAGTACCAGCGATCCACTTGGGACCCTGACCATAATTCAGAACATATACAGGATCATTTACAGAAATATCGCGTGACACAGCTGTGCGATCGTGATACCCTTGCTGACTTTGCCTTCTATATTCAACATGATTATTCAAGTCAGGGTGTACAAAAGATAGCTTGGTCTTAAGAACTCTCTTTATCATTAGTTCAGCGTGTGTGGTCTTGTCCGATAACTCAGCAGTATGCATGACAGGCGGGTCTGCAGTGACCCTTGAGTTACTCTGCTTTATGATTTGGACAGCACGTTCTGCTTGCCCATTGGACGCAGGTTTGAATGGTGCTGACCTTACATGTTTGATACCATTGAGTTTCATGAACTCTTGAAACTCCTGACTGGTGAAACATGATCCGTTGTCGCTAACAACGATGTCAGGCAGACCATGACACTGAGATTCTCAATGGTAGCTGTGGATGTGCTGGATGACATGATTATACACTCTATCCACTTCGAATATGCATCCACCACAACTAAAAACATCTTCCTCAGGAAGGGACCTGCAAAGTCTATGTGGATTCTGGACTTCGTTTGGACGGCCATGACCACAGACTCAGCGGCGATTCCGCTGGTGCTTTGCTGAGCTGCTTGCAAGTGTTGCACTGATGCACACATGATTCCAGCTCAGAGTCAATTCCCGGCCACCATACATGAGACCTGGAGATGGCTTTCATCATTACAATGCCAGGATGTGTGCTATGTATCTCACCTACAATTTTCTCTCTCCCTTTCTTGGTGTCGAAGACACCGAATCAAGGCAAGACTCTTAACACAAGCAGACCGTCAGATTGTTAGTTTATTTTTACTTACATACAAGGGGAGAGTGCCCTCGACAAAGGCTAGGGTTACCCATCCGGCAATCCACAGAAATTGGTACGTATTTATATACCCAAGTAAACAAGTCCCATAGAATCATGTGTAATGGTTCCTCTTTTTGTAATAGTGCAGAGTCTGCAAAATTCAACAGTCTCTCGACAGCAGTTTAATTAATTACTTCATCAGTGTTATCCAATGGATACTTGTCTTAGCTACCCTTTCCTTATTTGGGCTAACCTTTCCTTGCCCCCTGTACACTCCAGTGTCTGGTTTTTGGTTATCACATCCTCATTGTGATCATAATTAAACAGAAAAGACAGATGACCTCAGTTGCTGCAAGGTATTGCAACCCGTGGTTTCAACTGCTGACAGCTTGTTTGGTATAGTTGCTGAAGTACGCTCTAATTCTTAGGTTGACCAAATATAATGTCCCAGCAAGCCTTGCAATCTATGGTTGCTCTTTTTCTATCTTTTCACATTGGGCATAACAACACGATTGCCCCACAGTATACAATCCGACTGAATAGACAGTTCGTCTTTGCAATGAATGTAAGGTTTGGTCTCCTCGCACATTTGCTTGGGTATGGCAGACCAATCACCTTTGAAGATGCAACTCTTCACCACCGATAAAATCCTGTCCTGGCTGGTCCAGTTCTCAACTTGTTGAGCCATGACAGGATTCTTTCACTCTCAAAAGCATCCATAACAAAAATTAGGTCCGCCGGTTGTGGTGTTTCCACCTCCGGTGTGGGCAACTGCTCAAAGCATCGGAACAATTCTCGATGCCAGGTCTATGGCGAATGACATAATCATAATCGGATAATGTCAGTGCCCACCTCTGGATGTGAGATGAAGCATTGGTATTGATACCTTTGCTTTTAAAGAACAGTAAAATGAGCGGCTTGTGATCTGTCTCCAGTTCAAACCGAAGACCAAACAGGTACCGATGCATCTTTTTAACCCCATACACACAGGCTAGTGCTTCTTTCTCTACCATGCAGTAGGCTCTTCCCGCTTTAGACAAACTTTTTGAAGCATACGCGACTGGTTGAAGTTTACCCGACTCATCAGCTTGTTGGAGTACGCAACCAATTCCATATGACGAAGCATCACAGGCCAATACTAAACGTTTACATGGGTCATAATGTACCAGCAGCTTGTTGGAGCAAAGCAGGTTAGTGGCTTTCTCAAAAGCTTTGTCTTGAGACGCACCTCACACCCAGTTGTCGTCTTTTCTTAGCAACATGTGCAGTGGTTCTAATAAGGTGCTCAATTTAGGTAGGAAGTTGTCATGTATTCAACTGTCATTGCAATCCAGGTATAAACTAACCTAAGTTGTACACCATGAGAACACTGAACATTAGATAGTGAACTTGTGGGAGACACTCCTAACCTGGACTTTCAGGTATAAAAGGGGAAGCTCCACCCATCGTCTCCACTTCAGTGCTGGCAAATAAAGGTTACTGGTCACAGAGTGACCTTCTCTCTAGTATGGGCCTCGTGTGCATTTGTACTATATAGTAAGGACATATTATTGGCGACGAGAAACTGGGATTTAAACCACGCGAGCATGGCCACTAGCAGCACAGGCAGGAGGTACTGTGTTGGTGATGATAGGGATGATTTTATTGAGAGACTACAGCAAAGTTTCGTCACTAAGGAATGGCTGGGACAGGATTCGACCGACAAGCGCAGGGCTCATCTCCTGACGGTTTGTGGATCCAGGACATACTCCCTGATGAAGGACCTTCTAGTGCCAGAGAAGCCGGCGGACAAGACTTTTGAAGAGCTCAGTAAGATGATCGGGGAACACTTTAAACCAACGAGCAGCATGCACATGGCGAGACACCGGTTTTACATGCGCCGGCGGCGAGAAGGGCAAATCGTTCCAGACTTCGTGACAGACCTCCGGCGACTGGCGAGCCGATGTAAGTTCCCAGATGCACGCAGAGCGGAGATGCTGCGAGACTTTTTTTATTGAGGGCATCGGGCACGCTGGGGTTTTCAGGAAACAGATTGAGACCAAAGACTTGACCCTGGAAACGATGGCTTTGATGGCCCAGACATTTATCTCAGGGGAGGAAGAGACCAGAATGATGTTTGACAAAAATCTTGGTTTAAATGCAGCAAATGGACAGGGAGTCAACATTGTTAATGCAGCACACAGTTCTCCAGGCAGACAGGGGCAATCGGACATGCCCGAGCATGTAGTCAACAGAGACAATAGCTAGCTGAACGGCTACTCATGTCATCGCAAGGTACAATGCGGCCAGTAATGGGGCCATCAACACCTGTCAATGGTGCGTTTAAGGCCAGTTACAGAGACAGTCAGAGACGATCGACTGGTAATGGACCTTTTGTTTCCAACAACGGTTCACGTTGGAGGTGTAAAAGCAAACACACAGCAAGACCTTGCAAGTATCAGCAATATACCTGCAGAAACTGCAATGTCAGCGGTCACTTGTCACGTATGTGCAGGAAGCCTGCAGCCAGGTTGATGTACGAGGAGGACGGGCCCGATGTAAGCCCTACGAGGCCAAATGGACACTGGGGGAAATCGCTGGAAGCTGAAGTTCAGCGAGTTCATGTGGAGCACATATACAGTTCATACACCAGGACATCACCGATAATGATGAAAGTGCTCCTCAATGGCATCCCAGTATCAATGTAGCTAGACACGGGGGCCAGCCAGTCCCTGATGAGTATCAAACAGTTCGACAAGTTATGGGCATCCAAGGCCAGGAGGCCAAAATTATTGCCGATTGACGCACAGCTACGGACATATACAAAGGAGATAATTCCAATGCTAGGCAGCGCCACGGTAGTCGTGACCCACAAAGATTCGGAGAACAGGTTGCCACTCTGGATTGTCCCGGGGGATGGTCCCGCACTAGTGGGGAGGAGTTGGCTTGCTGTCATGAACTGGAAATGGGGCGATGTCACTGCAATTTCTTCTGTGGAGTGAATATCATTCTCACAGGTGCTGGACAAATTTGGCTCGCTATTTCAACCCGGCATTGGCACTTTCATGGGGACCAAGGTAGTGATTCACATAGACCCGGACGCCAGGCCAGTACACCACAAGGCCAGAGCGGTGCCATACGTGATGCGAGAAAAGATAGAAGGCGAATTGGACCGCCTGCTGAGGGAAAGCATCATCTCGCCAGTCGAATTCAGTGACTGGGCGAGCCCGATTGTGCCGGTGCTCAAGGCGGATGGGTCGGTCAGGATATGTGGTGATTACAAGGCCACCATCAATCGGGTGTCACTCCAAGACCAGTACCCGCTACCGAGAGCAGAGGACCTCTTTGCGACGCTATCTGGTGGCAAACCTTTTTCAAAATTGGACCTGACCTCAGCTTACATGACCCAGGAGCTGGCGAGTGAGTCGAAGAAGCTGACCACCATCACGATACACAAGGGGTTGTTTGAGTACAACAGATGTCCGTTCGGGATTCGGTCGGCCGCCGCGATCATTCAACGAAACATGGAACGTCTCCTCAAGTCGATTCCAAGGACGGTGGTTTTTCAAGACGACATCCTCATCATGGGTTGCGATACTTAAGAACACCTCCACAACCTAGAGGAGGTGCTACGCAGACTGGACCGGGTAGGTCTGCGACTGAAAAAGGCGAACTGCGTCTTTCTAGCTCCAGAGGTAGAATTCCTGGGGATGAGGGTAGCAGCAGACGGGATCAGACCTACTGCATCCAAAACGGAAGCGATCCATAGAGCACCCAGACCCCGTAACACGACGGAGCTGCGTTCGTTCCTGGGGCTCCTGAACTATTTTGGTAACTTTCTTCCCAAATTGAGCACGCTGTTAGAGCCGCTACCATTGCTCCTACGCAAAGGTCTCAAATGGGTCTGGGGGGACAGCCAGGAAAGGGCTTTTGATAGAGCACGCAATTTGTTATGCTCCAACAATCTGTTAACGCTATATGACCCATGTAAGAAACTTGTGTTAACGTGCGATGCATCGTCCTATGGAGTCGGGTGTGTGTTGCAGCATGTTAATACCAAGGGTCAGTTACAGCCGGTAGCTTATGCCTCCAGAAGTCTGACCCAGGCAGAAAGGGGCTATGGGATGGTTGAAAAGGAAGCGCTCGCATGTGTATATGCAGTAAAAAAAGTAAGTTAAAAAAAAGGCACTAGTACCTGTTTGGCAGGAAATTTGAGCTGGAGACAGATGACAAACCCCTAACGGCCCTTTTGGCTGACAACAAGGCCATAATTGCAAATGCATTGGCCCGCATACAGAGGTGGGCACTCACGTTAGCAGCCTATGACTATACAATTCAGCACAGACCAGGCACTAAAAACTGCGCGATGCACTCAGCAGGCTCCCACTAGCCACCACCAAGTGGGCAACCGAGCATGCTGCTGAGATGGTCATGGCTGTTGAAACTTTGAGTACTGTTGAGGGGGATGACTCATCAGGGGGGAGCAGCAGCAGCCAAGTTCATGGCACCATGGCTGGCTCTGCTGCACAGGAGGGCAGGAAAAAGAGTGGGAGAGCGATAGTGATAGGGGATTTAATTGTAAGGGAATAGATAGACGTTTCTGCGGCCTCAACTGAGATTCCAGGATGGTATGTTGCCTCCCTGGTGCAAGGGTCAAGGATGTCTCGGAGCGGGTGCAGGACATTCTGAAAAGGGAGGGTGAACAGCCAGTTGTCGTGGTGCACATTGGTACCAATGACATAGGTAAATAAAAGGGATGAGGTCCTAAGAGGCGAATCTAGGGAGCTAGGAGCTATATTAAAAAGTATGACCTCAAAAGTAGTAATCTCAGGATTGCTACAAGTGCCACGTGCTAGTCAGAGTAGGAATCACAGGATAGCTCAGATGAATATGTGGCTTGAGGAGTGGTGCAGAAGGGAGGGATTCAAATTCCTGGGACATTGGAACCGGTTCTGGGGGAGGTGGGACCAGTACAAACTGGACGGGCTGCACCTGGGCAGGACTGGAACCAATATCATAGAAACATAGAAATATAGAAAATAGATGCAGGAGTAGGCCATTCGGCCCTTCGAGACTGCACCGCCATTCAATGAGTTCATGGCTAAACATGCAACTTCAGTACCCCATTCCTGCTTTCTCGCTATACCCCTTGATCCCCCGAGTAGTAAGGACTACATCTAACTCCTTTTTGAATATATTTAGTGAATTGGTCTCAACAATTCTTTTTTGGTAGAGAATTTCACAGGTTCACCACTGTCTGGGTGAAGAAGTTTCTCCTCATCTCGGTCCTAAATGGCTTACCCCTTATCCTTAGACTGTGACCCCTGGTTCTGGACTTCCCCAACATTGGGAACATTCTTCCTGCATCTAACCTGTCTAAACCCGTCAGAATTTTAAACATTTCTATGAGATCCCCTCTCATTCTTCTGAACTCCAGTGAATACAAGCCCAGTTGATCCAGTCTTTCTTGATAGGTCAGTTCCGCCATCCTGGGAATCAGTCTGGTGAACCTTCGCTGCACTCCCTCAATAGCAAGAATGTCCTTCCTCAAGTTAGGAGACCAAAACTGTACACAATACTCCAGGTGTGGCCTCACCAAGGCCCTGTACAACTGTAGTAACACCTCCCTGCCCCTGTACTCAAATCCCCTTGCTATGAAGGCCAACATGCCATTTGCCTTCTTAACCGCCTGCTGTACCTGCATGCCAACCTTCAATGACTGATGTCACTAGGTTGATTCCTGAGATGAAGGGGTTGTCATATGAAGAAAGCTTGAGCAGGTTGGGTCTCTACTCATTGGAATTTAGAAGAATGAGAGGTGATCTTATTGAAACATATAAAATAATGAGGGGGCTCGACAAGGTAGATGCAGAGAGAATGTGTCCCCTCGTAGGGGGATCTAGAACTAGGGAGCATAGTTTCAGAATAAGGGATTGTCCATTTAGAACTAAGATGAGGAGGAATTTCTTCTCTCAGAGGGTCGTAAATCTGTAGACTTCTCTGCACCAGAGAGCTGTGGAGGATGAGTCATTGAATATATTTAAGACGGAGATAGACAGATTTTTGAGCGTTAAGAAAATAAAGGTTTATGGGAAGCGGACAGGGAAGTGGAGCTGAATCCATGATCAGATCAGCCATGATATTATTAAATGGTGAAGCAGGCTCGAGGGGCCAGATGGCCTACTCCTGCTCCTATTTCTTATATTCTTATGTTCTTATGAGAAATAGGAGGGTGCCAAGGATAGATCCTTGGAGGACACCAGAGGAAACGGTGGGGGTGTGGGAAGAGAAGCTGTTGCAGGTGATTCTCTGGCTATGATTAGATAGATAAGAATGGAACCAGGCAAGTCCCACCCAGCTGGATGACAGTGGAGAGGCATTGGAGAAGGATAGAATGGTCAACCAGATTAAAGGCTGCAGACAAGTCAAGAAGGACAAGGAGGGATAGTTTGCCTTTGTCACAAAGGATATCATTTGTGACTTTGATGAGAACCGTTTCGGTACTATGGCAGGCACGGAAACTGGATTGGAGGGATTCAAACATGTAATTGTGGGAAAGATGGGCATGGATTTGGGAGGCAACAACACATTTAAGGATTTTGGAGATAAAAGGAAGTTTTGAGATGGGGCGGTAATTTGCAAGGACGGAGGGATCGAGTGTTGGTTTTTTGAGGAGGGCGTGATGACGGCAGATTTGAGGGAGAGAGGAACAGTACCCAAGGAGAGAGAACCATTAACAATGTCAGCTAACATGGGAGCCAGAAAAGGAAGTTGGGTGGTCAGCAGTTTGGTGGGAATAGGGTCAAGGAAGCAGGAAGTGGGTCTCATAGATAGGATGAGCTCGGAAAGGTCATGAGGGGAGATTGGAGAGAAACTGGAGAAAGATGTGTGGTCAGGGCTAGGGCAGGGGGCTTCCTTAGAGGAAGTTTGGCCCAGTGGGAGGAAGGAAGGGAAGAGGCAGAGGCAGCCGAAGGGGTGGTCTCAATCTTAGAGACAAAGAAGTCCATAAGCTGTTCACATTTATTTTCAGAGGTGAGGGTGGAGACTGGGGAGAGGGGTTTAAAAGGAGGGTTAGCAGTGGAGAATAGAAGCCGGGGTTTATCTTCATATTCCAGAATGATTCTGGAATGGTGAATGTTTTTGTCAGATGAAAGCAGGACTCAATAATGCTTTATGTGGTCCAGCGAGATCTGGCGGTGAATGGCCTAACCAGTTGTCCGCCATATCCGTTCAAGTCTATGGGCTAGATTTTACACTTCTGTGCAGATCACCCAAAAATGTGCGTTATTCCCGGCGTGGGCAGCAAAAATGCATTTTCAGATCGTCGGCTTGTCATCCATTCTCAAAGCCCCGAGCCTCCATTTTTGAAATTGGGCTTACTACGAGTGATTTGAAATGGGTGTTAGCGTTAAATTTCTCTGACCTTCTGCTGTAATGTGTCGCTGTACTTAGCAACGGCATAGCAACGCTTGATTCCCACAATTCAAGAGGTCAAGGGTCATCATGACATGCGCATAAGAGGAGACAGAGAGAGAGGGAGCTGAGAGGGAGTGAAGGCGTGCGTGGGTGTGGCGTGGCTGCTTTGGGAGAAAGGAGGGAGAGTTTAGAGCTTTCGAGCAAATTGGGACAAAAAAAATTGCTGTTACCAGTTAGATATTTTCTCGAATTTGGTGCCTATAATGGAGGGAGAGGAGGAGGCGACACAGCACACTGTGGAGACTGACACTGGCGAGAGCAGTGAGCTGGGAGAGGAGCACATTGGAGGGCGCAAAAGAGCGAGGAGGTTCTCGGACGAGGAACATGCCTCCCTCCTGCAGGAGATTGAGTTACGCTGAGGTGATTTGAACCAGGGAGGGCGTGGGAACTGTTATGTCTCTAATGTACTTATGAATGACTCCACAAGGCAATGTGTTATACTCAAACTGTAGTGACCTTGATCCTTTATTTGTAACTCCAGAGTGAGGCACAAGCATGGTGGGCAGTCTTTTATACTGGGTCCTGCACACCTGTGCAGGTGACCCTCAGGTTTCCCACCGCAATGCCCTCTGCCACAGGGGCAGGAAACCCCAGTCTCCACCAGTTGCACCCTCTAGTGGTGCCAGCATGTTATATACAGTGTTAACCTTATTGATAGTACATCAGGTAACATATCTCCATCTTATGCAACTATACAGTGACTATACAGAGAGTATATCTATAGTCTGCATATATAACATCACTCTCTCCCAAGTCCTTTGTGCCAATTACCTTTGCACTATGTGCTCTGGCTCAGCTCTCCCCAGACTTAAGTGCCAATAGCCCTTGCACCTTAGCTGTCCTTTGGCTTGGCTCTCTCCCTGTTAACCCCCAAGTACTTTTGCCACAACGTTGGGTAGTGGTTACCAGTTTGGATGGTTCGATGATGCAGTGGAGGTTCCAATGGGTTCTGGGTGTGATCCATGTGTGTGACCATGGTTATATACATTCATTTCCGCCCCCCCCCCACCCCACGGCGAGATCATGCAGCAGGCCCGTTACATTAACATACAGGATCAGACACAGTGCAAGTACAAAGAAAGGAGGTTACAGTTTGTATCGTGACACCTTGATTCAGTGACTTACATTCATTACGTTTTGCGGTCGTGCGCCAGGATTGGGTAGATTGCATTCATGGTTCAGTCATGGTAAGTACTGAGGTAACAGTACAGGTATGAGGACACAGGTTCCAGAGCAACCGGACGGGATCCTAGTCGTCTGAGAGCAGCGCTGCGCCCCTTGCTAGTGGTGTGGGCTTGGTTCGCTCACCTAGTCAGGACTCAGGGCCTTTGCCGTTGCCTAGTGGTGGGCAGAGCCACAGATGTGTGTGGCCTCCCTGTCCTCTTTTGAGGGCTGCAGAAGCTTCTGACTGCTCTCTAATGGTGTTGGGAATCTGACTGTTCCAGGTCCCATTTGGGGAACTCGCTCCTGGACATGGCCGAGATAGCGACTGGGTCTGGGGGCTGCGCCGTCTCCACCCGGGTGGTGGGCAACGGCGGCTGACTACCCGTATAGGCGCCGTTTTCATTTCCAGGTCCGTGGCGAATAGTGCCATCGGGTGCCTGCAGCGTGGGATAGACCTGGGGCAGGGTATCAGGATCAGTGCTTCACCCTCCTGAGGTCGCTGGCCTATATCTTGTGGGGACACCGGGGGCAGGGCATCAGGATCAGCACCTTTACCTGCCCGAATTCGCTCGCTTGCTACTTTTGGGGACACTCTATTCCCGACATCTCGCAACAACATTTTGTTCACAATCTTAATCGGTTCGTTACAGTGATTGCCATGCATACAATGTCTCTTTAAGTTCAGTTGGTTGCAGGTCTCCTTTAAGAGAACCCCGCTGGCTTTACCCCAATCAAGTCCTTTGTTAGATACCACGTGTTGGTCCCTCAGCGTTGCACCTTGTGATATTGCTGCGGCCATCTTTTTTTTCAGCCACGCTGCACCTCGCTGCAGCAGGGACGCCATCTTGCCTTGGTCCTTAAGGTCAACTGTCTTGATCCTTCTCTCCTGCGATTCTGCCACAAAAGCTGGAAGAGTGCCTGTGAATTCGATCCTCCTCTCCAGGAGTCCTGCCACTGGAGCCGGGAAGGTACTTTTAAGTCGTTCCGGTCGGATCATTGCTATGCAGTCGTGATGGACGGTCTGTGCCTCAGGTGCTGCGCTGGTCTGTTCTTTGCTGCCTGGCCCAAGCGAAGGTGAGGTTTTGCTCTGCCTCTGAGCACGGGGGACATCGATTGCTGAAGTGAAGAGGTCTTCCCATTTCCACTGGATCTTCCCCATCCATCTTCTTCCGAGTAGCGTTGGACCATCACCTGCAACAATCCACAGAGGTAACTTGTGCACCACGCCATTATGGATTACACTTGCATCCACACTACCAAGGACTGGGATCAGCTCCTTGGTGTAGGTGCACAACTTTTCCTGTACTGGAACCAGCTCGGGTCGTTTTTCATTCCATAGCCGCTTGAAGGCATCCTGGCTCATCACTGACTGGCTCGCTCTCGTGTCCACTTCCATGAAGAGTGGAATGCCGTTTAGCTCGACTTCCATCTTCACTGGAGGACAATCGGTGGTGCAGGTATACACTCCATATACTTCTTGGGGCTGAGCTGCCTCTCTGGCCAAATCATCATACTCCCCGCTGGATTCAAAGTCATCTACCCACTCCTCCGCTAGACAGTAAGTCGTATTTCTTTTACACATACACTGGAGGTGGCCCTTCGTGTTACAGGCTTTGCACATGTACTCAGCAAACCGACACTGGTGAGCTCTATGGTTTCCTCCGCAAAGCCAGCATGGTGCTACTCGATTAGCACCCCTCGGTGGACTCTGAGTTCTGGAACCCTGAGGTCTGTGCTTCCTGCCCTGGGCAGAGTCACATTCTACAGTTTTGCCTGTGAAAGGCACCATTCTTGTACTTGCCGGGTTTGAGTCCACAGGATGAATAATTTGCTTGGTGCTGCAGGTTGAGGTCATGAACGCCTGACCGATGCTGATGGCCTTCTACAGGTTGATTATGGTTTCGGCAGATAATAGCTTATGAAGGAGGCCCTCGTGGCCAATTCCCATAACGAAAATGTCTTGCAATGCTTCGTTGAGTTGCATGCCAAAATCACATGGTGCTGCAAGCCTCCTGAGGTCGGCAGCATATTTTGCAATCTCCTGGCCCTCAGGCCTGCGGTGAGGTAGAATCTGTGCCTGACCGCGAGGATGCTCTCTTTTGGTTTTAGTTGGGCGTGAATTAGTTCAGTCAGCTCATCGTATTACTTATCCTTGGCCTTCGTGGGTGCCAGCAAGTCCTTGACGAGGCGGTAGACCTCGGGCCCACAACTGGTCAGCAGTATAGCTTTGCGCTTCTCCGCCGATGCGTCCGTCTCCCTTGCCAGGTCGTTTGCCATGAAATATAACTCAAGCCTTTCCGTGAAGGCATCCCAATCATCACCCCCTGCAAAGTCTTTTAGTATGCCAAAGGTATCTATAATCGCGTGAAAGTCTGTATTCTCGTCGCCAGTTGTTATGTCTGTAATGTACTTATGAATGACTCCATGAGGCAATGTGTTGTACTCAAACTGTAGTGACCTTGGTCCTTTATTCGTAACTCCAGAGTGAGGCACAAACATGGCGGGCAGCCTTTTATACTGGGCCCTGCACACCTATGCAGGTGACCCTCAGGCCTCCCACTGCAGTGCCCTCTGGTGAACAGCCTCTGCCACAGGGGCAGGAAACCCCAGTCTCCACCAGTTGCACCCTCTAGTGGTGTCAGCATAGTATATACACAGTGTAAACCTTATTGATAATACATCAGGTAACACATCTCCATTTTCTGCAACTACACAGTGACTACACAGAGAGTATATCTATAGTCTGCATATATAACAGGAAGCCCACCCCAAAGGCATACCAGAAGATATGGGCCGAGATAGTAGAGGTGGACTCGTCGGCGACTAACGAGGACCGTGAGGGCAACCAATGCCGCAACGATGGAACGACTTGTCGGATCCGCAAGAGTAAGTATTACATTTATTTACATGTACTTATGTATTTATATAATTTGATTTGTAGGAGTCATGAGTGATTATCATCAGATGTGAGGTCTTTCACTTTTACCGGGAATGTTTTACTCAAAGCCTGCGGTCACGGTGCACGTCTTTAGGTAAAGAATGATAATTATCATAATAATCATGATTATATCTGTCGGTTATGTGTTGTATCAGTCTCTGTGACAATACCTAGCAATGATATCACACAATGACCTCATGCCATATCGTCCTGTTACCTTTTACAGAAGAAGCTATTGATGATGAGGTCCATGCAGGGGCGAACGGGTGGGGGGCCACCAGTCACCAGCGACATCACTGACATGGAGGAACAGGTACTCGCACTTGTGGGGAAGCATCCCTGGACAGCCACGCAAGCAGCTGCAGACCCTGAAGTGATGCCATGTGAGTTAAGTTTACACCATTGCGTGATGTAAAGTCAATAGATGCCACACCCACTCATATCCGAACAATCACATATGATAGATGATTTCTAAAATTGTCATATAAATAATGCTGGCCTAATGCTAATCATTGCAATGTACAATGTGTTGATGGTAATGAAATATGATGTCTGTGATGATTTTGATAGCGGTGGTGCTTTTGTCGTGCATATGCTGTGTGTAGCGCTGGAATCACCTTGTGATCCTAGCACCTCTTTCTCCTCTAATAACCTCATTTGTGTTTTGCAGCTCAGCCAGCAGTGCGGCCCCAGGCAAGACCACAGAGGCCAGAAGGTGGGGGTGCGGGGCTAGACTCACAGGACGATCCTACATCTGGTGCTGAGGAGCTCCGATTCTCGCCCATCAATCCGCTGGGTCTGTTCTCTACGGATGAGAGCGCGGACTTCGAGGAACCTGCATCGCCAGACTCCAGAAGGCATTCCACTCCAAGGCCATCTAGTGCTCCTCCGGCTATTCCTGCCTCCACTCTGGAGGTACCGGGCCCAAGCACCTTGCCACAGGGCACTCCATTTGTCCCCAGGACAGCGCCGACCCCGCGGGGGTTGCGTGGCTGCAGCAGGTCTGGTCCACGAGCACCAGATGAGAGCGGAGAGATGGTACAGTTGTCCAAGAGGACTGTAGACATTGGTGACCAGATCCTCAATGCATTGGGGGGCATATCCCGACAGCTGGCCACCATCTCCGGCACCATGACTGAGTACGTTCTGGGATGGCAGAGGCCCTGGAGGCGATAGCCAGGAACACTGCTGGCACAGGCACCCCAGTGATCTCGCAGCAAAGCACTCCATCCCTAGGTTCCGCACCACCAGTGCCAATGACACATAAGAGGAAGATCCTGCTTCTGGATTCGAGAATGTTCCCACCTCGGCACCCCCCGCTCCCGTACCCGTGCAACCACCGCCTCTGCCTTCATCCCCCCCAATGGAGCACCGCCTGAGGAGGCTAGTGAACTCAGAGGAGAGAGAGAAGGGTGAATTGAGAAAACAAGGCACAAGTCAGGAGTCTGATGGATTACTCTCCATTTGCCTGGTTATATGCAGCTCTAAACACACTCAAGAAGCTCGACACCATCCAAGACAAAGCAACCCGTTTGAATGGCACCCAATCAACATTCACTTCCTCCACCACCGTTGCACTGTGACTGCAGTGTGTACCATCTATAAGATGCACTGCAGCAACTCACCACGGCTTCTTCGGTAACAGCTCCCAAACCCGCGACCTCTACCACTCTACCACAAGGGCAGCAGGCACATGGGAGCATGATCACCTGCAAGTTCCCCTCCAAGTTACATACCATCCTAACTTGGAAATATATCACCATCCCTTCATCGTCTCTGGGTCAAAATCCTGTAACTCACTCCCTAACAGCACTGTGGGAGTACCTTCATCACAAGGACTGCAGCGGTTCAAGAAGGAGGCTCACCACCACCTTCTGAAGGGCAATTAGGGATGGGAAATAAATGCTGGCCTTGCCTGCGATGCCCACATCCTGGAAATAATGTTTTAAAACCTGTTAACAATCCGTGACCCACACACAATGCCATATTTATGGTTGAAGGGGAGGGGGGGGAGAAGATCAGGAACTTATTGCAAGGAGAAGGTCATGAATCCGTGGGGAAGGAACTTAGGCAGGGAAGAAGTTCAGCAACCTGGGGTGGGGGAAGTGGGGGCAGTAGGGGAAGGGAGGTCAGGAACTTGGGCAGGGAAGGGAGGTCAGGCACTTGGGCGGTTAGGGGTGTGTGGGCAGGAACTTCTTTAGGGGTTGGGAGAAGGTCGTAATCTGTGAGAGTGAGCCCTGCCTGTTCCAAGAGAGCTCTGTGCTGTCTGGAGTCGGCAATCAGAATGGCTCGAATTATACTTTGCAAACAGAAACTGCTGGGTGTGTCTTATCTTCCAAGGGGACCAATCAGCCATCAGGACGTGTCATCAAGGGGGACCAATCAAAGCTTTAGGTGTTGCAAATTAACATGTCCCTTTTCAAAGCTTTATAATTCCTTGTGGTCGTGAAGATGAGGAATATTAGTGCTGAGGAATTAAATGCTTTCACATTCCAAGTACAAGTGTTAGCTGTAAGCTTTTGCAGATTGTTTATAGCACAGTTAACTGCAGAGTGACGCTTCTATTCAGTACTAGCAGTGTGCTTTAGTTAAACTTTTTTGAACAAGACAACCTCTTGCCCCACCCATAATTGCAACACTTGTGTTTCCATTTCCCACACCAGACGTCCCTGTGTCATGTTTGAATGAGAATCTGATTGTTGCTGAATCGGGGGCAGTTTTGTGCTGTAAGCCTGCACCTGGTATAAACTGGGGTGATGGCGACCAAACTTCTTTTCAGGCTGAGCTTTTCAGCCAGGCTTCAGCCAGGCAACAGTTAGCCCATTAGTCTGGGCTGGATTTGAGGCCAGGTTCCAGAAGTCAGCAGACAGTGTTTAATCTGCTTCACCATCCAGTCCTCATACATTTTCAGTCCAAATGTTTAACCTTGCTGCTACAACGATAGTAAGAGTTCCCTTTTTATTTAAATTGTCACTTTGGCACCATGGTAGAAATGCCTTCCACTGTTCTGTACTAATGTCAGCAGATAATGCTGCTATTCCTCCCGACACACTGCATGTAAATACCAATGGGGGAAGCCCCAATCTTCCTCCCATACATCCCTCTTACCACCTTGGTGATTTGGAAAGGAAAAGGGCCAGGAAGTTTAACCAAGATGCCAATGAGGCCCTGGTAGGCACTGTGGAGAGAGGATGGTGCCAGATTGGCAAGTAGTGTCCTGGTAAACTTAAACCAGCAGTAATAGCTCAAGCTTGGCAATGCATTGCAGAGCAAGTTTCCTCAATGGGGTCCATCAGGAGGACTGGCCAGCAGTGCCGCAAGAAGTGGCAGGACCTTTGCCAAGCAGTTAGAGTAAGTAATGTTTTTATTTATGCACTACAATTACTTGAATTGTAAATGTGACTATCTATGTGTGCAATGACAGCAGTGGGCCCCTCTCTTAAAAATTTCTATTGTTATCTTTGCAGACAACCACCGAGAGCGGACAAAAACTGGTGGAGGTTCGCCAAGCCTGCGCCCACTACAGCCTTGGAAAGTAGAATCGCAGGTATTATTGGTGAGTCCCAAAGATCAACCACCCGTGCGGATGCTGGGCCCAGGTTGCAGAGAGAGGGTAAATACTGCAAAATCCAGTCTGGGTTGGCACAAGTGGGCTAGGCCTTGGTTTATGCGATGTACTCTCTGTCAGCTACACTTCGGTTTATGCGATATACTATCATTCACCGTGGTCCTTCAAATGAACCTGCGCTATGTGAGGCTACTCATGTCACCCTGTTCCCTCCCCTGCTGCTAACCATTCATCTGTTCTGTTATATTTTGCAGATGCTTCACAGACATCCAATAATGAAGGAGAAGACCTCGCCACCTTGCCACAAGCAGAAGTGGATGGCCCCAACAGCCTCGGCCATACTGAACAAGTTCCAGCAGCAATTGACAGTATCCAATCCCCAGACCAACCTCAACAGGTAGTGTGCAGGTTGATCCACAGGCCGAAGAGGCTGAACCTAGGCCTTTCGGATTGCCGTCCCCTGGGTCTGTCCCCCAACAAGCGGAACACCGTACCCAAGACACTAACAAAAACCTTGGGCTCACCGGGAATTGGCCTAAGGCTAAGGAAACGGCCAAGGCTAGTGGCATGTTCAAGAAGGGCACGCAGTGTGGCAGTTTTTAAATAAGTGGGGGTGGGGGGTGGAGAGATAGCTGCAGCTGAAGTTTATTTGCTGCTGTTGTTGTTTTGCTGTTATTTTGTTCTTCTTTTATTGTTATTTAAGTGATGTTAATTTAAAAGTTTAAAGTTTAATGTAAAAGTTTTTATTAAAGTTAAGTACAAGTGTACAAATGTTTAATAAACTGTAAATTATTTTTTCAACTAAACCAAACTCATGCCCATAACTTTTGTTCCCCAGCATCCAGTTCTGGCCTTGTGATTGAAGCTCGAACAAGGCTGAGACAGAGCTCTCACGTAAGATGAAAGCATCATGGATATTCCCTGGATATTGTGCATTTACTGACATGATACACTGAACTGACATGATACGCTGAGTATGGTCGCAGACAATCTGTACGTTCAGCAAGTGGAACCCTTTTCGGTTTCGGTAAACCTCCGGATCCTCAAAAGGTGCTCGCAGGGCAATGTGTGTACAGTCAACGGCAACCTCTACCTTGGGGAAGCCAGCAATTCATGCAAAGCCTACATCCCTCTCCTTCTGTGCCTCCCTAGTCATTGGGAAGTTGACGAAGTCGTCCCTCCGTTCAAACAATGCAGCAGTCACCTGGCGAATGCTGCAATGTGTAGCGTGCTGCGAGATGCAGCATATGTCCCCTGCTGATGCCTGAAAGGAGCCGGAGGCATAGAAGGCAAGTGTCGCAGTCACCTGGACCTCGACGGACAGTGCAGTCCTCCTCCCGCTTGTAGGCTGTATGTCTGCCTTTATGAGCTGACATTTCTCTGTGACCACCTCTTTTAGAAAGCACAGCCTTCTGCACTGTACCTCAGTCAGGTGCAGGTATGAGCACCTCTCCCTGTAAACTCGTTGGGAGTAAGGCCTCCTCCCCATAAGTCTGCAACCTCTTTGATTATGCTGATAATGCTGTCGAATAAGCCTTCTATGAATATCCTGGGTAACTTAAGCACTCACCACATATGGCAAAGATAGAATAGCTCCCATTCTTTAAATGTCCTTAAATGCCCTTAAATATCCTTAAAAGTCCTTAAATGTTCCTAAAAACGCATTATAAGCTCCCTCCAAAAAAGCTCAGTTTCCCAAGATGGCGCTGTTAACGCCAATTTCGATCAGACTCGATCAGATAAGCCAAACTTTTTCAAATCGGTATTTATCACTGTCCTTAAAAATGTCCTTATTGGGGAAACTCTCAATAACGGTGTTATTGTTGGTTTTAATGCCGAGTGACATCACAAAAATGGTTCCAAAAAAATTGGTCCTTAATTTTTAACGATGCCGTTACACCACTGGTGAAACTAGCAAAATGGTCTTAAATTTATTTACCACCAAAAAAAACCTTTTAACGTCAAAGAAAAGAACTAATGGCAAATTTCTAGCCCCAAAACTCATGTGTTAGCAATAATGGGTTTCATTTACCTAACAATGATGGGGGTACTTATGGCAATGCAAATTGCAAATTTTAGTGCACGCTGCCTTTCTGATTGGAAAATCAAGGGTAGTGTGAATCCAAGTTTCTGATTTGTGGTGCTGGCAGAGGTGTGTCTCTGATGGCAGCACAGACTCTCAAAATTATCCACTACATTCTATGTGAGGTTGTTAGTGGGGTGAATCCATACAAGGCTATGAGTGAATGAACACTTACAATGAAGGCTGGGGGTTTAAAACCCACTGCACTGCATCCTGAGTACTGATCACAAGAAATCTGACTACTTTAACCTCCCCTTGCACTGTTAGTGGAAGTGGAAGGTGTGCATAGTACAGTACGTTTTTGGATGGTGTGGCCAGATTGGATAAGCCCCATTAAACTTTTTCTGACACTAATTGGCTATACATGCATTTTAGAATTGGCAGCCAGTGCCTTGGCCACCACCATCCATTGCCGCTGTGTTGCTTACATTGACGTCTGGATCGCTCTATGACAAACCGGGCTTTCTTCTGTCTTGCTTCATTTAGCTGCACTTTCACAGCTGCATCTGAGAATCTAGGGGCCCTCTGCACTCTTACAGATCTCAGATATTATTTTACCAGATCTGTAGGGGAGCTGAGAGCCCCTGGATTCGCAGTAATGGTACCGTGGTGCTCTCAAGATGTTTGGAGTTTGTTCTGAAACCAAGTTCTATCAAATGCTGGAAATGAAATAGAATCATAGAATCAAAGAAATTTACAGCACGGAAGGAGGCCATATTGGCTCATCGTATCCGTGCCGGCCAACAAAGAGCTATCCAGTCTAATCCTACTTTCCAGCTCTTGGTCCATAGCCCTGTAGATTACAGAACTTCAAGTGCACATCCAAGCACTTTTTAAGTGTGGTGAGGGTTTCTGCCTCTACCACCCATTCAGGCAGTGAGTTCCAGACCCCCACCACCCACTGGGTGAAGAAATTTCCCCTCAAATCTCCTCTAAACCTCCTACAAATTACTTTAAATCTATGCCCCGTGGTTGTTGACCCCTCTGCTAAAGGAAATGGGTCTGTCCAATCCACTTTATCTAGGCCCCTCATAATTTAATGCACTTCAATAAGGTCTCCCATCAGTCTCCACTGTTCCAAAGAAAACAAACCCAGCCTATCTAATCTTTCCTCATAGCTAAAATTCTCCAGTCCAGGCAACATTCTCGTAAATCTCCTCTGCACCCTCTTTAGTGCAATCACATATTTCCTGTAATGTGATTACCAGAACTGCACGCAGTACTCTAGCTGTGGCCTAACTAGTGTTTTATACAGTTCAAGCATAACTTCCTTGCTCTTGTATTCTATGCCTCGGCTAATAAAGGCAAGTATTCCGTATGCCTTCTTAACCACCTTATCTACCTGGACTTGCACTCCAAGGTCCCTTTGTTCCTCTATTCTTCTTAGTGTCTTACCATTTAATGTGTATTCCCTTATCTTGTTAGCCCTTCCCAAATGCATTACCTCACACTTCTCCGGATTGAATTCCATTTGCCATTGTTCTGCCCACCTGACCAGTTCATTGATATCTTCCTGCAGTCTACAGCTTTCTTCTTCATTATGAACCACACAGCCGATTTTAGTATCATCTGCAAACTTCTTAATCATAACCCCTACATTCAAGTCTAAATCATTTATATATACCCACAAAAAGTAAGGGACCCAGTACTGAGCCCTGTGGAACCCCACTGGAAACAGCCTTCCAGTCACAAAAACACTCATCAACCACCATTACCCTTTGCTTCCTGCCTCTGAGCCAATTTTGGATCCAACTTGCCACTTTGCCTTGGATCCCATGGGCTTTTACTTCCGTGACCAGTCTGCCATGTGTGACCTTATCTAAAAACCTTGCTAAGATCCATATGCATTACATCAAACGCACTGCACTCACCAATCCTCCTTGTTATCTCCTCAAAAAATTCAATTAAGTTAGTCAGACATGACCTTCCCTTAACAAATCCATGCTGACTGTCCTTGATTAATCCGTGTCTTTCTAAATGAAGATTTATCCTGTCCCTCAGAATTTTTTACAATAATTTTCCCACTGTGGTGTCCCTGCACCTTGCTACTGAATCACACGAGGCATGTACTGCAGACACGGTCACTGCGTGACCTCTCTTTATTCCCAGGACCAAGAAGTGATGACCCTGCGTGGGACCTCCCTTTAAATACCTGAGTGCCCAGGTGAGGAGTGTCTCCCACAAGTTCACCCCCTGTGGTCAAGGTGTGCAGTTCCAGGACATATATACAGTGTACAGTGTGGTTGCATGAAGGTTACAGTTACATGAAGGTTACAGTTGTATGAAGGTTGCATACATGACATCACCTCCCCCCTCACATCTTTTTGTGTCAAAGGTTAAGTCTTTCAGATGGTCGACTCTCGTGGAGCGCCGCAGTTGGCATGCATCTATGTCACCTGAGGTGATTCCGGCCTGTCCGGGCTGGCCGCAGGGACTGTGCATGTTGGTGAATGTCCTTGTTGCTCGTCCACTGGCAGTGGTGTGGGTAACATCTCATGCTCTTCCTCAGGTTCCTCAGAGTCTATGCTGAACCTTTTCTTTACTTGGTCCAAATGTTTTCGGCATATCTGCCCATTGTTGGGTCTGACCACTATGACCCTATTCCCCTCTTTGCCAATTACGGTGCCCTCAAGCCACTTGGGTCCCATAGCATGGTTAAGAACAAATACTGGATCATCAATTTCTATACATCTCCCCCTTGCATTTTGATCATGGCACTCGGTTTGGGACTGGCGCTTGCCCTCAACAATGTCTGCCAGGGCTGGATGAATGAGGGACAGCCGCGTTTTAAGCGTGCGTTTCATGAGTAGTTTCGCTGGCGGTACTCCCGTGAGTGAATGTGGGCGGGACCTGTAGGCCAGCAGGAGGTGTGATCGGCAGTGCTGAAGGGAGGGTCCTTGGATACGGAGCATGCCCTGTTTTATGACTTGGACCGCACGTTCCGCCTGGCCATTGGAAGCTGGCTTGAACGGCGCTGTCAGGACGTATTTGATGCCATTACCCGACATAAACTCCTGGAATTCATGGCTGGTGAAGCACGGGCCATTGTCGCTGACCAGAATGTCCGGCAAGCCATGGGTCGTGAAAACCGTGTGCAGATTCTCCACTGTGATGGATGTCGTGCACGAGTTTAATATGATGCACTCAAGCCATTTTGAGTATGCATCGACAACGATCAGGAACATTTTTCCCATGAACGGGCCCGTGTAGTCTACATGAATGCGTGACCATGGCCTGGTAGGCCAGGGCCACGGACTGAGGGGTCCTCCCTGGGGGCATTGCCCAGCTGGGCACACGTCATGCACCTGCGTACCCAGTGTTTCAGGTCTGAGTCAATTCCCAGCCACCATACATGTGACCGGGCAATGGCCTTCATTAGCACGATGCCAGGGTGCTCGCTGTGGAGTTCCCTGATGAATGCTCCCCTTCCTTTCTGGGGCATGACTACCCGGCTGCCCCATAGCAGGCAGTCGGCTTGAATGGAGAGCTCATCCATCATCTGTGAAACGGTCTGACCACCTCGGGGCACGCCCCATGTGCGGGCGCCCAATCCTCAGTCAGAACACATTTCTTTATCATGGACAGGAGGGGGTCCCTGTTGGTCCAGATTTTGATCAGGCGGGCTGTGATGGGGGAGCCTGCGGTGTCAAAAGCCTCAACGGCCATGACCATCTCAGCGCTTTGCTCCGACGCCCCCTCACTGGTGGCCAGTGGAAGTCTGCTGAGCACGTCAGCGCAATTCTCGGTGCCTGGCCGGTGCCACATGGTGTAGTCATACGCAGCCAGCGTAAGAGCCCATCGCTGTATGCGAGCTGATGCATTGGCGTTGACAGCCTTGCTGTCGGACAACAGGGATGTTAACGGCTTGTGGTCCGTTACTAGCTCGAACCGCCTAACAAAAAGGTACTGGTGCATCTTTTTCACACCGTAAACACAAGTGAGTGCTTCCTTTTCGATCATGCTGTATCCACGCTCTGCCTGGGAGAGCGACCTGGAGGCATAAGCCACCGGTTGGAACCGGCCATCATCATTACTCTGCTGCAACACGCACCCAACCCCGTAGGATGATGCATCACACGTTAAAACCAGTTTTTTACAAGGGTCATACAAGGTCAAGAACATAAGAACATAAGAATTAGGAACAGGAGTAGGCCATCTAGACCCTCGAGCCTGCTCCGCCATTCAACAAGATCATGGCTGATCTGGCCGTGGACTCAGCTCCACTTACCCGCCCGTTTCCCGTAACCCTTAATTCCCTTATTGGTTAAAAATCTATCTATCTGTGATTTGAATATATTCAATGAGCTAGCCACAACTGCTTCCTTGGGCAGAGAATTCCACAGATTCACAACCCTCTGGAAGAAGAAATTCCCTCTCAACTCGGTTTTAAATTGGCTCCCCCGTATTTTGAGGCTGTGCCCCCTAGTTCTAGTCTCCCCAACCAGTGGAAACAACCTCTCTACCTCTATCTTGTCTATCCTTTTCATTATCTTAAATGTATCTATAAGATCACCCCTCATCCTTCTGAACTCCAACGAGTAAAGACCAAGTCTACTCAATCTATCATTATAAGGTAACCCCCTCATATCCGGAATCAGCCGAGTGAATCGTCTTTGTACCCCCTCCGAAGCTAGTATATCATTCCTTAAGTAAGGTGACAAAACTGCACGCAGTACTCCAGGTGCGGCCTCACCAATACCCTGTTTTTGTACTCCATCCCTCTCGCAATTGAAGGCCAACATTCCATTCGCCTTCCTGATTACCTGCTGCACCTGCAAACTAAATTTTTGGGATTCATGCACAAGGACCCCCAGGTCCTTCTGCACCGCAGCATGTTGTAATTTCTCCCCATTCAAATAATATTCCCTTTTACTGTTTTTTTTTCCAAGGTGGATGACCTCACATTTTCCGACATTGTATTCCATCTGACAAACCTTAGCCCATTCACGTAACCTATCTAAATCTCTTTGCAGCCTCTCTGTGTCCTCTACACAACCCGCTTTCCCACTAATCTTTGTGTCATCTGCAAATTTTGTTACACTACACTCTGTCCCCTCTTCCAGGTCATCTATGTATATTGTAAACAGTTGTGGTCCCAGCACCGATCCCTGTGGCACACCACTAACCACCAATTTCCAACCCGAAAAGGACCCATTTATCCTGACTCTCTGCTTTCTGTTGGCCAGCCAATTCTCGACCCATGCTAATACATTTCCTCTGACTCCGCGTACCTTTATCTTCTGCAGTAACCTTTTGTGTGGCACCTTATCGAATGCCTTTTGGAAATCTAAATACACCACATCCATCGGTACACTTCTATCCACCATGCTCGTTATATCCTCAAAGAATTCCAGTAAATTCCCCTTCATGAATCCATGTTGCGTCTGCTTGATTGCACTATTCCTATCTAGATGTCCCGCTATTTCTTCCTTAATGATAGCTTCAAGCATTTTCCCCACTACAGATGTTAAACTAACTGGCCTATAGTTACCTGCCTTTTGTCTGCCCCCTTTTTTAAACAGAGACGTTACATTAGCTGCTTTCCAATCCGCTGGTACCTCCCCAGAGTCCAGAGAATTTTGGTAGATTATAATGAATGCATCTGCTATAACTTCCGCCATCTCTTTTAATACCCTGGGATGCATTTCATCAGGACCAGGGGACTTGTCTACCTTGAGTCCCATTAGCCTGTCCAGCACTACCCCCCTAGTGATAGTGATTGTCTCGAGGTCCTCCCTTCCCACATTCCCGTGACCAGCAATTTTTGGCATGGTTTTTGTGTCTTCCACTGTGAAGACCGAAGCAAAATAATTGTTTAAGGTCTCAGCCATTTCCACATTTCCCATTATTAAATCCCCCTTCTCATCTTCTAAGGAACCAACATTTACTTTCGTCACTCTTTTCCATTTTATATATCTGTAAAAGCTTTTACTATCTGTTTTTATGTTTTGCGCAAGTTTACTTTCGTAATCTATCTTTTCTTTCTTTATTACTTTCTTAGTCATTCTTTGCTGTCATTTAAAATTTTCCCAATCTTCCAGTTTCCCACTAACCTTGGCCACCTTATACGCATTGCTTTTTAATTTGATACTCTCCTCTATTTCCTTGGTTATCCACGGCTGGTTATCACTTCTCTTGCCGCCCTTCTTTTTCACTGGAATATATTTCCGATCCCCGGAACTCCCGCCTCTCGCCGAACAGCTTGTTAGAACAAAGGAGGTTCCGCGCTTTATTGAAAGCCCATTCTTGACCGTCCCCCCAAAACCATTCACAACCTTTACGCAAGAGCACGTGTAACGGCTCCAACAGTGTGCTTAAGTTAGGCAGAAAGTTCCCGAAATAGTTCAAAATTCCCAGGAATGATCGCAACTCCGATGTGTTGCCGGGCCTGGGCGTCGGGCGGATCGCCTCCGTTTTAGCTTCGGTGGGCCGAATCCCGTCTGCGGCAACACTCCTGCCCAAAAACTCGACCTCTGGGGCAAAAAACGCACACCTGGGCTTTTTCAACCGCAAGCCTACCCGGTCCAGTCGGCGTAGCACCTCCCCCAGGTTTTGGAGGTGTTCCTCGGTGTCTCGACCTGTTATTAGGATGTCATCTTGGAATACGATCATTCCAGGAATGGATTTAAGCAAGCTTTCCATGTTCTTCTGAAAGATAGCGGCCGCCGAACGAATGCCAAATGGACACCTGTTGTAGATAAATAGCCCCTTGTGCGTCATGATGGTGCTCAGAAGCTTGGATTCTTCAGCCAGTTCCTGAGTCATGTAGGCCTTGGTGAACAGTTTGCCACCTGCCAGCATGGCAAAAAGGTCCTCCGCTCTCGGAAGCGTGTATTGGTCCTGCAGTGTCACTCGGTTGATGGTGGCCTTGTAGTCGCCACAAATCCTGACCGAGCCATCCGCTTTGAGAACAGGAACGATGGGGCATGCCCAGTCACTGAATTCAACTGCCAAGATTATGCCCTCTCTGAGCAGCCTGTCCAATTCACTTTCAATTTTCTCACGCATCACATACGGCACCGCTCTGGCTTTGTGGCGCACTGGTCTGGCGTCCGGGGTGATGCGTATCATTATTTTGGTGCCCGTGAAAGTCCCGACACCTGGTTGAAACAGTGCCCCGAATTTCTGTCGGACCTGTGAGCATGAGCTTCGCTCCATAGATGAAATGGTGTGCACATCCCCCCATTTCCAGTTCATCTCGGCCAGCTCCTCCCCAAAAGTGCGGGGCCGTTTCCCGGGACAATCCAGAGTGGCAGGCGGTTCTGTGATCCATTATGTGTTACCACCAAGTTTGCACTGCCTAGCACTGGGATGATCTCTTTGGTGTACGTCCGTAGCTGCGTGTCAATGCGTTCCAGTTTGGGCCTGCTAGCTCTGTGTGGCCATAGTCTCTCAAATTGTTGGGCGCTCATAAGGGACTGGCTGGCTCCTGTGTCCAGCTCCATGCACACTGGGATGCCATTCAATAAAACTTTCATCATCATGGGTGGTGTTTTGGTATATGAGCTGTGGACGTCAGCCACATGAACCCGCTGAACTTCAGCATCCATGGCTTTGCCCCAAGCATCATCCTGCATTGCAGACCCCTCGTCTGGTTCCTCTGTCTCATAGATTAACCTCACTACAGCCTTCCTGCACATTCTGGCCAAGTGTCCACTGATGTTGCAATTCCTACAGATAAATTGCTGGAACCTGCAGCTTTTCGCAGTATGTCTACCCCCACACCTCCAGCATGAGCTGAGGTTGTTGTTAACAAAAGGACTGTTACCAGGCATTCCTCTCTGATTGTCCCTTTGGTTGTTTCTAAGCGCTCTGATGGTGGGTGTCAATGGTCCCATCACAGGACGCATTGTTCCTCGAGATGGCGTGAATTGCCGATCCCCTTTCCATTGTCCCTGTTGCGGGCCCACCCTAGCGTCTGTTGCTGCCTGGCCAGTTTCAAAATGCCCTTGCCTGCCTGTGGAGTCCTGAGCCACGTTCACAATGTTAACCCCCTGGTCCATTGCCATGTTGGAGCCAGAGCTGCGCGTGTAAATTTGCTTGGTCTCCTCTTCCCCTGCCATGGGTTTGAGCTATCAACACTGCCCCTTCTAAAGTCAAGTCCTTGGTCTCTATGAGCTTCCTGAAAATCCCGGCATTACTAATGCCCTCAATGAAGAAATCCCTTAACATCTCCCCCTGCAAGCGTCTGTGAACTTACAGAGACTGGCCAAGCGCCGCAGGTCCGCGACGAAGTCCGAGACGTTTTGTCTCTCCCGATGCTGGTGTGTGTAGAACTGGCGCTGGGTCATGTGTACGCTACTCGCCAGTTTGAGATGCTCACTGATCAGCTGGCTGAGCTCTTCGAAGGACTTGTCCGCCGGCTTCTCGGGTGCGAGCAGATCTTTCATCAGCGCATATGTCTTTGGGCCACAGCTGGTCAGTAGATGCATCAGCTCGCATACAGCTCAAATCACAGATAGATAGATTTTTATCTATCTATCTGTGATTTGAGCTGTATGCGAGCTGATGCATTGGCGTTGACAGCCTTGCTGTCGGACAACAGGGATGTTAACGGCTTGTGGTCCGTTACTAGCTCGAACCGCCTAACAAAAAGGTACTGGTGCATCTTTTTCACACCGTAAACACAAGTGAGTGCTTCCTTTTCGATCATGCTGTATCCACGCTCTGCCTGGGAGAGCGACCTGGAGGCATAAGCCACCGGTTGGAACCGGCCATCATCATTACTCTGCTGCAACACGCACCCAACCCCGTAGGATGATGCATCACACGTTAAAACCAGTTTTTTACAAGGGTCATACAAGGTCAAGAACATAAGAACATAAGAATTAGGAACAGGAGTAGGCCATCTAGACCCTCGAGCCTGCTCCGCCATTCAACAAGATCATGGCTGATCTGGCCGTGGACTCAGCTCCACTTACCCGCCCGTTTCCCGTAACCCTTAATTCCCTTATTGGTTAAAAATCTATCTATCTGTGATTTGAATATATTCAATGAGCTAGCCACAACTGCTTCCTTGGGCAGAGAATTCCACAGATTCACAACCCTCTGGAAGAAGAAATTCCCTCTCAACTCGGTTTTAAATTGGCTCCCCCGTATTTTGAGGCTGTGCCCCCTAGTTCTAGTCTCCCCAACCAGTGGAAACAACCTCTCTACCTCTATCTTGTCTATCCTTTTCATTATCTTAAATGTATCTATAAGATCACCCCTCATCCTTCTGAACTCCAACGAGTAAAGACCAAGTCTACTCAATCTATCATTATAAGGTAACCCCCTCATATCCGGAATCAGCCGAGTGAATCGTCTTTGTACCCCCTCCGAAGCTAGTATATCCTTCCTTAAGTAAGGTGACAAAACTGCACGCAGTACTCCAGGTGCGGCCTCACCAATACCCTGTTTTTGTACTCCATCCCTCTCGCAATTGAAGGCCAACATTCCATTCGCCTTCCTGATTACCTGCTGCACCTGCAAACTAAATTTTTGGGATTCATGCACAAGGACCCCCAGGTCCTTCTGCACCGCAGCATGTTGTAATTTCTCCCCATTCAAATAATATTCCCTTTTACTGTTTTTTTTTCCAAGGTGGATGACCTCACATTTTCCGACATTGTATTCCATCTGACAAACCTTAGCCCATTCACGTAACCTATCTAAATCTCTTTGCAGCCTCTCTGTGTCCTCTACACAACCCGCTTTCCCACTAATCTTTGTGTCATCTGCAAATTTTGTTACACTACACTCTGTCCCCTCTTCCAGGTCATCTATGTATATTGTAAACAGTTGTGGTCCCAGCACCGATCCCTGTGGCACACCACTAACCACCAATTTCCAACCCGAAAAGGACCCATTTATCCTGACTCTCTGCTTTCTGTTGGCCAGCCAATTCTCGACCCATGCTAATACATTTCCTCTGACTCCGCGTACCTTTATCTTCTGCAGTAACCTTTTGTGTGGCACCTTATCGAATGCCTTTTGGAAATCTAAATACACCACATCCATCGGTACACTTCTATCCACCATGCTCGTTATATCCTCAAAGAATTCCAGTAAATTCCCCTTCATGAATCCATGTTGCGTCTGCTTGATTGCACTATTCCTATCTAGATGTCCCGCTATTTCTTCCTTAATGATAGCTTCAAGCATTTTCCCCACTACAGATGTTAAACTAACTGGCCTATAGTTACCTGCCTTTTGTCTGCCCCCTTTTTTAAACAGAGACGTTACATTAGCTGCTTTCCAATCCGCTGGTACCTCCCCAGAGTCCAGAGAATTTTGGTAGATTATAATGAATGCATCTGCTATAACTTCCGCCATCTCTTTTAATACCCTGGGATGCATTTCATCAGGACCAGGGGACTTGTCTACCTTGAGTCCCATTAGCCTGTCCAGCACTACCCCCCTAGTGATAGTGATTGTCTCGAGGTCCTCCCTTCCCACATTCCCGTGACCAGCAATTTTTGGCATGGTTTTTGTGTCTTCCACTGTGAAGACCGAAGCAAAATAATTGTTTAAGGTCTCAGCCATTTCCACATTTCCCATTATTAAATCCCCCTTCTCATCTTCTAAGGAACCAACATTTACTTTCGTCACTCTTTTCCATTTTATATATCTGTAAAAGCTTTTACTATCTGTTTTTATGTTTTGCGCAAGTTTACTTTCGTAATCTATCTTTTCTTTCTTTATTACTTTCTTAGTCATTCTTTGCTGTCATTTAAAATTTTCCCAATCTTCCAGTTTCCCACTAACCTTGGCCACCTTATACGCATTGCTTTTTAATTTGATACTCTCCTCTATTTCCTTGGTTATCCACGGCTGGTTATCACTTCTCTTGCCGCCCTTCTTTTTCACTGGAATATATTTCCGATCCCCGGAACTCCCGCCTCTCGCCGAACAGCTTGTTAGAACAAAGGAGGTTCCGCGCTTTATTGAAAGCCCATTCTTGACCGTCCCCCCAAAACCATTCACAACCTTTACGCAAGAGCACGTGTAACGGCTCCAACAGTGTGCTTAAGTTAGGCAGAAAGTTCCCGAAATAGTTCAAAATTCCCAGGAATGATCGCAACTCCGATGTGTTGCCGGGCCTGGGCGTCGGGCGGATCGCCTCCGTTTTAGCTTCGGTGGGCCGAATCCCGTCTGCGGCAACACTCCTGCCCAAAAACTCGACCTCTGGGGCAAAAAACGCACACCTGGGCTTTTTCAACCGCAAGCCTACCCGGTCCAGTCGGCGTAGCACCTCCCCCAGGTTTTGGAGGTGTTCCTCGGTGTCTCGACCTGTTATTAGGATGTCATCTTGGAATACGATCATTCCAGGAATGGATTTAAGCAAGCTTTCCATGTTCTTCTGAAAGATAGCGGCCGCCGAACGAATGCCAAATGGACACCTGTTGTAGATAAATAGCCCCTTGTGCGTCATGATGGTGCTCAGAAGCTTGGATTCTTCAGCCAGTTCCTGAGTCATGTAGGCCTTGGTGAACAGTTTGCCACCTGCCAGCATGGCAAAAAGGTCCTCCGCTCTCGGAAGCGTGTATTGGTCCTGCAGTGTCACTCGGTTGATGGTGGCCTTGTAGTCGCCACAAATCCTGACCGAGCCATCCGCTTTGAGAACAGGAACGATGGGGCATGCCCAGTCACTGAATTCAACTGCCAAGATTATGCCCTCTCTGAGCAGCCTGTCCAATTCACTTTCAATTTTCTCACGCATCACATACGGCACCGCTCTGGCTTTGTGGCGCACTGGTCTGGCGTCCGGGGTGATGCGTATCATTATTTTGGTGCCCGTGAAAGTCCCCGACACCTGGTTGAAACAGTGCCCCGAATTTCTGTCGGACCTGTGAGCATGAGCTTCGCTCCATAGATGAAATGGTGTGCACATCCCCCCATTTCCAGTTCATCTCGGCCAGCTCCTCCCCAAAAGTGCGGGGCCGTTTCCCGGGACAATCCAGAGTGGCAGGCGGTTCTGTGATCCATTATGTGTTACCACCAAGTTTGCACTGCCTAGCACTGGGATGATCTCTTTGGTGTACGTCCGTAGCTGCGTGTCAATGCGTTCCAGTTTGGGCCTGCTAGCTCTGTGTGGCCATAGTCTCTCAAATTGTTGGGCGCTCATAAGGGACTGGCTGGCTCCTGTGTCCAGCTCCATGCACACTGGGATGCCATTCAATAAAACTTTCATCATCATGGGTGGTGTTTTGGTATATGAGCTGTGGACGTCAGCCACATGAACCCGCTGAACTTCAGCATCCATGGCTTTGCCCCAAGCATCATCCTGCATTGCAGACCCCTCGTCTGGTTCCTCTGTCTCATAGATTAACCTCACTACAGCCTTCCTGCACATTCTGGCCAAGTGTCCACTGATGTTGCAATTCCTACAGATAAATTGCTGGAACCTGCAGCTTTTCGCAGTATGTCTACCCCCACACCTCCAGCATGAGCTGAGGTTGTTGTTAACAAAAGGACTGTTACCAGGCATTCCTCTCTGATTGTCCCTTTGGTTGTTTCTAAGCGCTCTGATGGTGGGTGTCAATGGTCCCATCACAGGACGCATTGTTCCTCGAGATGGCGTGAATTGCCGATCCCCTTTCCATTGTCCCTGTTGCGGGCCCACCCTAGCGTCTGTTGCTGCCTGGCCAGTTTCAAAATGCCCTTGCCTGCCTGTGGAGTCCTGAGCCACGTTCACAATGTTAACCCCCTGGTCCATTGCCATGTTGGAGCCAGAGCTGCGCGTGTAAATTTGCTTGGTCTCCTCTTCCCCTGCCATGGGTTTGAGCTATCAACACTGCCCCTTCTAAAGTCAAGTCCTTGGTCTCTATGAGCTTCCTGAAAATCCCGGCATTACTAATGCCCTCAATGAAGAAATCCCTTAACATCTCCCCCTGCAAGCGTCTGTGAACTTACAGAGACTGGCCAAGCGCCGCAGGTCCGCGACGAAGTCCGAGACGTTTTGTCTCTCCCGATGCTGGTGTGTGTAGAACTGGCGCTGGGTCATGTGTACGCTACTCGCCAGTTTGAGATGCTCACTGATCAGCTGGCTGAGCTCTTCGAAGGACTTGTCCGCCGGCTTCTCGGGTGCGAGCAGATCTTTCATCAGCGCATATGTCTTTGGGCCACAGCTGGTCAGTAGATGCATCAGCTCGCATACAGCTCAAATCACAGATAGATAGATTTTTATCTATCTATCTGTGATTTGAGCTGTATGCGAGCTGATGCATTGGCGTTGACAGCCTTGCTGTCGGACAACAGGGATGTTAACGGCTTGTGGTCCGTTACTAGCTCGAACCGCCTAACAAAAAGGTACTGGTGCATCTTTTTCACACCGTAAACACAAGTGAGTGCTTCCTTTTCGATCATGCTGTATCCACGCTCTGCCTGGGAGAGCGACCTGGAGGCATAAGCCACCGGTTGGAACCGGCCATCATCATTACTCTGCTGCAACACGCACCCAACCCCGTAGGATGATGCATCACACGTTAAAACCAGTTTTTTACAAGGGTCATACAAGGTCAAGAACATAAGAACATAAGAATTAGGAACAGGAGTAGGCCATCTAGACCCTCGAGCCTGCTCCGCCATTCAACAAGATCATGGCTGATCTGGCCGTGGACTCAGCTCCACTTACCCGCCCGTTTCCCGTAACCCTTAATTCCCTTATTGGTTAAAAATCTATCTATCTGTGATTTGAATATATTCAATGAGCTAGCCACAACTGCTTCCTTGGGCAGAGAATTCCACAGATTCACAACCCTCTGGAAGAAGAAATTCCCTCTCAACTCGGTTTTAAATTGGCTCCCCCGTATTTTGAGGCTGTGCCCCCTAGTTCTAGTCTCCCCAACCAGTGGAAACAACCTCTCTACCTCTATCTTGTCTATCCTTTTCATTATCTTAAATGTATCTATAAGATCACCCCTCATCCTTCTGAACTCCAACGAGTAAAGACCAAGTCTACTCAATCTATCATTATAAGGTAACCCCCTCATATCCGGAATCAGCCGAGTGAATCGTCTTTGTACCCCCTCCGAAGCTAGTATATCCTTCCTTAAGTAAGGTGACAAAACTGCACGCAGTACTCCAGGTGCGGCCTCACCAATACCCTGTTTTTGTACTCCATCCCTCTCGCAATTGAAGGCCAACATTCCATTCGCCTTCCTGATTACCTGCTGCACCTGCAAACTAAATTTTTGGGATTCATGCACAAGGACCCCCAGGTCCTTCTGCACCGCAGCATGTTGTAATTTCTCCCCATTCAAATAATATTCCCTTTTACTGTTTTTTTTTCCAAGGTGGATGACCTCACATTTTCCGACATTGTATTCCATCTGACAAACCTTAGCCCATTCACGTAACCTATCTAAATCTCTTTGCAGCCTCTCTGTGTCCTCTACACAACCCGCTTTCCCACTAATCTTTGTGTCATCTGCAAATTTTGTTACACTACACTCTGTCCCCTCTTCCAGGTCATCTATGTATATTGTAAACAGTTGTGGTCCCAGCACCGATCCCTGTGGCACACCACTAACCACCAATTTCCAACCCGAAAAGGACCCATTTATCCTGACTCTCTGCTTTCTGTTGGCCAGCCAATTCTCGACCCATGCTAATACATTTCCTCTGACTCCGCGTACCTTTATCTTCTGCAGTAACCTTTTGTGTGGCACCTTATCGAATGCCTTTTGGAAATCTAAATACACCACATCCATCGGTACACTTCTATCCACCATGCTCGTTATATCCTCAAAGAATTCCAGTAAATTCCCCTTCATGAATCCATGTTGCGTCTGCTTGATTGCACTATTCCTATCTAGATGTCCCGCTATTTCTTCCTTAATGATAGCTTCAAGCATTTTCCCCACTACAGATGTTAAACTAACTGGCCTATAGTTACCTGCCTTTTGTCTGCCCCCTTTTTTAAACAGAGACGTTACATTAGCTGCTTTCCAATCCGCTGGTACCTCCCCAGAGTCCAGAGAATTTTGGTAGATTATAATGAATGCATCTGCTATAACTTCCGCCATCTCTTTTAATACCCTGGGATGCATTTCATCAGGACCAGGGGACTTGTCTACCTTGAGTCCCATTAGCCTGTCCAGCACTACCCCCCTAGTGATAGTGATTGTCTCGAGGTCCTCCCTTCCCACATTCCCGTGACCAGCAATTTTTGGCATGGTTTTTGTGTCTTCCACTGTGAAGACCGAAGCAAAATAATTGTTTAAGGTCTCAGCCATTTCCACATTTCCCATTATTAAATCCCCCTTCTCATCTTCTAAGGAACCAACATTTACTTTCGTCACTCTTTTCCATTTTATATATCTGTAAAAGCTTTTACTATCTGTTTTTATGTTTTGCGCAAGTTTACTTTCGTAATCTATCTTTTCTTTCTTTATTACTTTCTTAGTCATTCTTTGCTGTCATTTAAAATTTTCCCAATCTTCCAGTTTCCCACTAACCTTGGCCACCTTATACGCATTGCTTTTTAATTTGATACTCTCCTCTATTTCCTTGGTTATCCACGGCTGGTTATCACTTCTCTTGCCGCCCTTCTTTTTCACTGGAATATATTTCCGATCCCCGGAACTCCCGCCTCTCGCCGAACAGCTTGTTAGAACAAAGGAGGTTCCGCGCTTTATTGAAAGCCCATTCTTGACCGTCCCCCCAAAACCATTCACAACCTTTACGCAAGAGCACGTGTAACGGCTCCAACAGTGTGCTTAAGTTAGGCAGAAAGTTCCCGAAATAGTTCAAAATTCCCAGGAATGATCGCAACTCCGATGTGTTGCCGGGCCTGGGCGTCGGGCGGATCGCCTCCGTTTTAGCTTCGGTGGGCCGAATCCCGTCTGCGGCAACACTCCTGCCCAAAAACTCGACCTCTGGGGCAAAAAACGCACACCTGGGCTTTTTCAACCGCAAGCCTACCCGGTCCAGTCGGCGTAGCACCTCCCCCAGGTTTTGGAGGTGTTCCTCGGTGTCTCGACCTGTTATTAGGATGTCATCTTGGAATACGATCATTCCAGGAATGGATTTAAGCAAGCTTTCCATGTTCTTCTGAAAGATAGCGGCCGCCGAACGAATGCCAAATGGACACCTGTTGTAGATAAATAGCCCCTTGTGCGTCATGATGGTGCTCAGAAGCTTGGATTCTTCAGCCAGTTCCTGAGTCATGTAGGCCTTGGTGAACAGTTTGCCACCTGCCAGCATGGCAAAAAGGTCCTCCGCTCTCGGAAGCGTGTATTGGTCCTGCAGTGTCACTCGGTTGATGGTGGCCTTGTAGTCGCCACAAATCCTGACCGAGCCATCCGCTTTGAGAACAGGAACGATGGGGCATGCCCAGTCACTGAATTCAACTGCCAAGATTATGCCCTCTCTGAGCAGCCTGTCCAATTCACTTTCAATTTTCTCACGCATCACATACGGCACCGCTCTGGCTTTGTGGCGCACTGGTCTGGCGTCCGGGGTGATGCGTATCATTATTTTGGTGCCCGTGAAAGTCCCCGACACCTGGTTGAAACAGTGCCCCGAATTTCTGTCGGACCTGTGAGCATGAGCTTCGCTCCATAGATGAAATGGTGTGCACATCCCCCCATTTCCAGTTCATCTCGGCCAGCTCCTCCCCAAAAGTGCGGGGCCGTTTCCCGGGACAATCCAGAGTGGCAGGCGGTTCTGTGATCCATTATGTGTTACCACCAAGTTTGCACTGCCTAGCACTGGGATGATCTCTTTGGTGTACGTCCGTAGCTGCGTGTCAATGCGTTCCAGTTTGGGCCTGCTAGCTCTGTGTGGCCATAGTCTCTCAAATTGTTGGGCGCTCATAAGGGACTGGCTGGCTCCTGTGTCCAGCTCCATGCACACTGGGATGCCATTCAATAAAACTTTCATCATCATGGGTGGTGTTTTGGTATATGAGCTGTGGACGTCAGCCACATGAACCCGCTGAACTTCAGCATCCATGGCTTTGCCCCAAGCATCATCCTGCATTGCAGACCCCTCGTCTGGTTCCTCTGTCTCATAGATTAACCTCACTACAGCCTTCCTGCACATTCTGGCCAAGTGTCCACTGATGTTGCAATTCCTACAGATAAATTGCTGGAACCTGCAGCTTTTCGCAGTATGTCTACCCCCACACCTCCAGCATGAGCTGAGGTTGTTGTTAACAAAAGGACTGTTACCAGGCATTCCTCTCTGATTGTCCCTTTGGTTGTTTCTAAGCGCTCTGATGGTGGGTGTCAATGGTCCCATCACAGGACGCATTGTTCCTCGAGATGGCGTGAATTGCCGATCCCCTTTCCATTGTCCCTGTTGCGGGCCCACCCTAGCGTCTGTTGCTGCCTGGCCAGTTTCAAAATGCCCTTGCCTGCCTGTGGAGTCCTGAGCCACGTTCACAATGTTAACCCCCTGGTCCATTGCCATGTTGGAGCCAGAGCTGCGCGTGTAAATTTGCTTGGTCTCCTCTTCCCCTGCCATGGGTTTGAGCTATCAACACTGCCCCTTCTAAAGTCAAGTCCTTGGTCTCTATGAGCTTCCTGAAAATCCCGGCATTACTAATGCCCTCAATGAAGAAATCCCTTAACATCTCCCCCTGCAAGCGTCTGTGAACTTACAGAGACTGGCCAAGCGCCGCAGGTCCGCGACGAAGTCCGAGACGTTTTGTCTCTCCCGATGCTGGTGTGTGTAGAACTGGCGCTGGGTCATGTGTACGCTACTCGCCAGTTTGAGATGCTCACTGATCAGCTGGCTGAGCTCTTCGAAGGACTTGTCCGCCGGCTTCTCGGGTGCGAGCAGATCTTTCATCAGCGCATATGTCTTTGGGCCACAGCTGGTCAGTAGATGCATCAGCTCGCATACAGCTCAAATCACAGATAGATAGATTTTTATCTATCTATCTGTGATTTGAGCTGTATGCGAGCTGATGCATTGGCGTTGACAGCCTTGCTGTCGGACAACAGGGATGTTAACGGCTTGTGGTCCGTTACTAGCTCGAACCGCCTAACAAAAAGGTACTGGTGCATCTTTTTCACACCGTAAACACAAGTGAGTGCTTCCTTTTCGATCATGCTGTATCCACGCTCTGCCTGGGAGAGCGACCTGGAGGCATAAGCCACCGGTTGGAACCGGCCATCATCATTACTCTGCTGCAACACGCACCCAACCCCGTAGGATGATGCATCACACGTTAAAACCAGTTTTTTACAAGGGTCATACAAGGTCAAGAACATAAGAACATAAGAATTAGGAACAGGAGTAGGCCATCTAGACCCTCGAGCCTGCTCCGCCATTCAACAAGATCATGGCTGATCTGGCCGTGGACTCAGCTCCACTTACCCGCCCGTTTCCCGTAACCCTTAATTCCCTTATTGGTTAAAAATCTATCTATCTGTGATTTGAATATATTCAATGAGCTAGCCACAACTGCTTCCTTGGGCAGAGAATTCCACAGATTCACAACCCTCTGGAAGAAGAAATTCCCTCTCAACTCGGTTTTAAATTGGCTCCCCCGTATTTTGAGGCTGTGCCCCCTAGTTCTAGTCTCCCCAACCAGTGGAAACAACCTCTCTACCTCTATCTTGTCTATCCTTTTCATTATCTTAAATGTATCTATAAGATCACCCCTCATCCTTCTGAACTCCAACGAGTAAAGACCAAGTCTACTCAATCTATCATTATAAGGTAACCCCCTCATATCCGGAATCAGCCGAGTGAATCGTCTTTGTACCCCCTCCGAAGCTAGTATATCCTTCCTTAAGTAAGGTGACAAAACTGCACGCAGTACTCCAGGTGCGGCCTCACCAATACCCTGTTTTTGTACTCCATCCCTCTCGCAATTGAAGGCCAACATTCCATTCGCCTTCCTGATTACCTGCTGCACCTGCAAACTAAATTTTTGGGATTCATGCACAAGGACCCCCAGGTCCTTCTGCACCGCAGCATGTTGTAATTTCTCCCCATTCAAATAATATTCCCTTTTACTGTTTTTTTTTCCAAGGTGGATGACCTCACATTTTCCGACATTGTATTCCATCTGACAAACCTTAGCCCATTCACGTAACCTATCTAAATCTCTTTGCAGCCTCTCTGTGTCCTCTACACAACCCGCTTTCCCACTAATCTTTGTGTCATCTGCAAATTTTGTTACACTACACTCTGTCCCCTCTTCCAGGTCATCTATGTATATTGTAAACAGTTGTGGTCCCAGCACCGATCCCTGTGGCACACCACTAACCACCAATTTCCAACCCGAAAAGGACCCATTTATCCTGACTCTCTGCTTTCTGTTGGCCAGCCAATTCTCGACCCATGCTAATACATTTCCTCTGACTCCGCGTACCTTTATCTTCTGCAGTAACCTTTTGTGTGGCACCTTATCGAATGCCTTTTGGAAATCTAAATACACCACATCCATCGGTACACTTCTATCCACCATGCTCGTTATATCCTCAAAGAATTCCAGTAAATTCCCCTTCATGAATCCATGTTGCGTCTGCTTGATTGCACTATTCCTATCTAGATGTCCCGCTATTTCTTCCTTAATGATAGCTTCAAGCATTTTCCCCACTACAGATGTTAAACTAACTGGCCTATAGTTACCTGCCTTTTGTCTGCCCCCTTTTTTAAACAGAGACGTTACATTAGCTGCTTTCCAATCCGCTGGTACCTCCCCAGAGTCCAGAGAATTTTGGTAGATTATAATGAATGCATCTGCTATAACTTCCGCCATCTCTTTTAATACCCTGGGATGCATTTCATCAGGACCAGGGGACTTGTCTACCTTGAGTCCCATTAGCCTGTCCAGCACTACCCCCCTAGTGATAGTGATTGTCTCGAGGTCCTCCCTTCCCACATTCCCGTGACCAGCAATTTTTGGCATGGTTTTTGTGTCTTCCACTGTGAAGACCGAAGCAAAATAATTGTTTAAGGTCTCAGCCATTTCCACATTTCCCATTATTAAATCCCCCTTCTCATCTTCTAAGGAACCAACATTTACTTTCGTCACTCTTTTCCATTTTATATATCTGTAAAAGCTTTTACTATCTGTTTTTATGTTTTGCGCAAGTTTACTTTCGTAATCTATCTTTTCTTTCTTTATTACTTTCTTAGTCATTCTTTGCTGTCATTTAAAATTTTCCCAATCTTCCAGTTTCCCACTAACCTTGGCCACCTTATACGCATTGCTTTTTAATTTGATACTCTCCTCTATTTCCTTGGTTATCCACGGCTGGTTATCACTTCTCTTGCCGCCCTTCTTTTTCACTGGAATATATTTCCGATCCCCGGAACTCCCGCCTCTCGCCGAACAGCTTGTTAGAACAAAGGAGGTTCCGCGCTTTATTGAAAGCCCATTCTTGACCGTCCCCCCAAAACCATTCACAACCTTTACGCAAGAGCACGTGTAACGGCTCCAACAGTGTGCTTAAGTTAGGCAGAAAGTTCCCGAAATAGTTCAAAATTCCCAGGAATGATCGCAACTCCGATGTGTTGCCGGGCCTGGGCGTCGGGCGGATCGCCTCCGTTTTAGCTTCGGTGGGCCGAATCCCGTCTGCGGCAACACTCCTGCCCAAAAACTCGACCTCTGGGGCAAAAAACGCACACCTGGGCTTTTTCAACCGCAAGCCTACCCGGTCCAGTCGGCGTAGCACCTCCCCCAGGTTTTGGAGGTGTTCCTCGGTGTCTCGACCTGTTATTAGGATGTCATCTTGGAATACGATCATTCCAGGAATGGATTTAAGCAAGCTTTCCATGTTCTTCTGAAAGATAGCGGCCGCCGAACGAATGCCAAATGGACACCTGTTGTAGATAAATAGCCCCTTGTGCGTCATGATGGTGCTCAGAAGCTTGGATTCTTCAGCCAGTTCCTGAGTCATGTAGGCCTTGGTGAACAGTTTGCCACCTGCCAGCATGGCAAAAAGGTCCTCCGCTCTCGGAAGCGTGTATTGGTCCTGCAGTGTCACTCGGTTGATGGTGGCCTTGTAGTCGCCACAAATCCTGACCGAGCCATCCGCTTTGAGAACAGGAACGATGGGGCATGCCCAGTCACTGAATTCAACTGCCAAGATTATGCCCTCTCTGAGCAGCCTGTCCAATTCACTTTCAATTTTCTCACGCATCACATACGGCACCGCTCTGGCTTTGTGGCGCACTGGTCTGGCGTCCGGGGTGATGCGTATCATTATTTTGGTGCCCGTGAAAGTCCCGACACCTGGTTGAAACAGTGCCCCGAATTTCTGTCGGACCTGTGAGCATGAGCTTCGCTCCATAGATGAAATGGTGTGCACATCCCCCCATTTCCAGTTCATCTCGGCCAGCTCCTCCCCAAAAGTGCGGGGCCGTTTCCCGGGACAATCCAGAGTGGCAGGCGGTTCTGTGATCCATTATGTGTTACCACCAAGTTTGCACTGCCTAGCACTGGGATGATCTCTTTGGTGTACGTCCGTAGCTGCGTGTCAATGCGTTCCAGTTTGGGCCTGCTAGCTCTGTGTGGCCATAGTCTCTCAAATTGTTGGGCGCTCATAAGGGACTGGCTGGCTCCTGTGTCCAGCTCCATGCACACTGGGATGCCATTCAATAAAACTTTCATCATCATGGGTGGTGTTTTGGTATATGAGCTGTGGACGTCAGCCACATGAACCCGCTGAACTTCAGCATCCATGGCTTTGCCCCAAGCATCATCCTGCATTGCAGACCCCTCGTCTGGTTCCTCTGTCTCATAGATTAACCTCACTACAGCCTTCCTGCACATTCTGGCCAAGTGTCCACTGATGTTGCAATTCCTACAGATAAATTGCTGGAACCTGCAGCTTTTCGCAGTATGTCTACCCCCACACCTCCAGCATGAGCTGAGGTTGTTGTTAACAAAAGGACTGTTACCAGGCATTCCTCTCTGATTGTCCCTTTGGTTGTTTCTAAGCGCTCTGATGGTGGGTGTCAATGGTCCCATCACAGGACGCATTGTTCCTCGAGATGGCGTGAATTGCCGATCCCCTTTCCATTGTCCCTGTTGCGGGCCCACCCTAGCGTCTGTTGCTGCCTGGCCAGTTTCAAAATGCCCTTGCCTGCCTGTGGAGTCCTGAGCCACGTTCACAATGTTAACCCCCTGGTCCATTGCCATGTTGGAGCCAGAGCTGCGCGTGTAAATTTGCTTGGTCTCCTCTTCCCCTGCCATGGGTTTGAGCTATCAACACTGCCCCTTCTAAAGTCAAGTCCTTGGTCTCTATGAGCTTCCTGAAAATCCCGGCATTACTAATGCCCTCAATGAAGAAATCCCTTAACATCTCCCCCTGCAAGCGTCTGTGAACTTACAGAGACTGGCCAAGCGCCGCAGGTCCGCGACGAAGTCCGAGACGTTTTGTCTCTCCCGATGCTGGTGTGTGTAGAACTGGCGCTGGGTCATGTGTACGCTACTCGCCAGTTTGAGATGCTCACTGATCAGCTGGCTGAGCTCTTCGAAGGACTTGTCCGCCGGCTTCTCGGGTGCGAGCAGATCTTTCATCAGCGCATATGTCTTTGGGCCACAGCTGGTCAGTAGATGCGCCCTCTGCTTGTCAGCCGCTGCCGCTCCCAGCCAGTCCTTCGTGACAAAACTCTGCTGGAGTCTCTCAACGAAGTCGTCCCAGTCCTCACCCACACGGTAATGTTTCTATGTGCTACCGGTGGCCACCCTCTTGGTTCGGTGATTCCCATTTCTCGTCGCCAAATGTTGTGTCCCTGCACCTTGCTATTGAATCACACGAGGCATGTACTGCAGACATGGTCACTGTGTGACCTTTCTTTATTCCCAGGACCAAGAAGTGATGACCCTGCGTAGGACCTCCCTTTAAATACCTGATTGCCCAGGTGAGGAGTGTCTCCCACAAGTTCATCCCCTGTGGTCAAGGTGTGTACTTCCAGGACATATATACAGTGTACAGTGTGGTTGCATGAAGGTTACAGTTACATGAAGGTTACAGTTGTATGAAGGTTGCATACCTGACACCCATCACCAAGGTTAGGCTGATTGGCCTATAATTTCTATCCATTTCTCCCTTTTTAAACGAAAGTACAATGTTAGCAGTCCTCCAATCTTCTGGTACCAGAGAGGATTGGAAAATGATGGTCAGAGCCTCTGCTATTTCCTCTTTTGTTTCTCGTAATAGCATAGGATACACTTCATCTAGGCCTGGGGATTTATCCACTTTCAAAGCTGCTAAATCCCTTGATACATCTTCTCTCACTATGTTTATTTCATCTTATATTTCACACTCTGCCTCCCTGATTGCAATGTCTGCATCGCCCCTCTCTTTTGTGAAAACAAGCACAACATATGCATTAAGAACCATACCCACATCTTCTACTTGCACACACAGATTACCTTTATGGTATCTGATAGGCCCTACTCTTTCTCTTGCTCTTAATGTATTAATAAACCATTTTTGGGTTTTCCTTGATTTTACTTGCCAAAATGTTTTCATGCTCTCTCTTTGCTTTCCTAATTTCCCTTTTAATTGCATCCCTATAATCCTCACGAATTTCTGCAGTATTGAGCCCTCGGTATCTGTCATAAGCCTCCCTTTTTTTCTTTATCCTACCCTGTATGTCCCTTGACATCCAGGGGACTCTAGATTTTTTTGTCCAACCGTTTTCTTTCAGGGAATATACTTGCTCTGAACCCTCAGGTTCAGCTCCTTGAATGCCTTCCACTGCTCTGATACTGATTTAACTTCAAATAGCCATTTCCAGTCGATTTTTGCTAAATCCCATCTCAGTTTAGCAAAATTGGCATTTCCCCAATTGAGAACTCTTATTCCTGGTCTATCTTTGTCCTTTCCGATAACTACCCTAAATCTAACTGAATTATGATGACTAGCACCAAAATGCTGTCCCACTGATACCCCTTCCACCTGCCCTGCTTCATTCCTCAAAACTAAGTCCAGAATTGCCCCCTCCCTTATTGGGCTTGTTACATACTGGCTACAATGTTCTCCTGGATGTATTTTAGGAATTCCGCACTCTCTATAACATTCAAACTCATTTTATCACAGTTAATATTAGGATGGTTGTAATCCCCTACTATTACTGCCCTATAGTTTTTGCACTTCTCAGAATTTTGCCTACATATTTGCTTTTCTATCTCTCTCTGACTGTTTAGAGTCTATAGTACACTCCCAGCAGTGTGATTTGATTTGTTCTTCAATTCAACCCATATGGTCTCATTTGATGATCCCTCTAACAGCTTGTAAGGGGTATAGTGTTGTAGCAGGCAAAGAGCAGATAGATTAAGAGGCTTATCAGTATTAGGAGGGCCTGAGGAATTGGTGAAGTTCCTCTATCTTACGGTATGGATTATTGCCTATTGTATGTAACACTTGCTTATGTAGGTAAAACACACTTATAATGAATTAAGCCTAATGGTTAATTCATCCTTAACCTTAGTAACATATAACTAAGACAGTAGAGGTCAGCAGTTACAATACATAACATTTTGGCTAGAAGTCTCTGAGGAAGAGATAAGAAAGCGGTATTTTGGGAACAGAGCTACTAAGAGACTAAGGCAAAGATCACATCACTGAACAACATGATTGACATTGCATTGCATGTACCACTCAGAGCCGGTCTGATAAGAGACGACAAATCAATGTAACTTCGCTGATAGCAGTAGACCTATCAATGATTTTGTAGTAGGGTAGGCCCCCCCCCAAAAAAAAACTGTATAAATTGTACTTGAAACTTCTTGTACTTTGAAGGTTCCACGATTGAACTTTCCCTTGCATTTGCCCGAAATAAAGCCGGTTGAACCGAAGGTTTTGTTTGTTTGATTCTGTGGTTGTTATACGGAGGGTGAGGGCGAGGTGTCGACTTCCTATATCAGTTAGCCTGCCTCGAGGAAGAGAAGTCTTCCTATTACCCCAACAAAGCTGTAATAGTTTCTTTAATCAATACTATGAACCCCCCCCTCCTTTTTACCCCCCTCTCTAGCCCATCTGAAAACCCTGTAATCAGGAATGCTGAGCTGCCATATCTGCCCCTCTTTCAGCCATGTCTCAGTAATAGCTATAATATTATACTCCCAAGTGTCTATCTGTGCTCTCAGCTCATCTGCCTTATTCCCTATACTCCTTGCATTGAAATATATACCATTTAGCACTGCCAAACTCCCTTGTTGTCTATTTTCGAGCCCTTGTCTCCTCTGTCTTCCAAATTCACTTTCTATGTTATTGCTTTCCAATTTCAGCTTTGCTTCTCTCCCTTCTGAATCTATTCTCAGGTTCCCATGCCCCTGCCAAGCTAATTTAACCCCTCCCCAACAGCACTAGCAAACTGCCCCGCAAGGGTATTGATCCCGGAACTGTTGAGGTGCATCCCATCCATCTAGTACATGTCCCACCTCCCCCAGAAATGGTCTCAATGCCTCACCTGCACCATCTGCTCTAACCTCTAATTCTGAACTCACTAGCATGTGGCGCCGGGAGTAATCCGGAGATTACTACCTTTGAGGTTCTGCTTTTTAATCTCTCTCCTAGCTCCCTAAACATGTGGATCACAACCTCCGGCTGTTTATCCTCTCCCCCCAGAATGCCCTGCAGGCACTCCATGACATCCTTGACCCTGGCACCAGGGAGGCAACATACCATCCTGGAGTCATGTCTTCGGCCGCAGAAACACCTGTCAGCTCCCCAAATTATCGAATCCCCTACCACCTTTGCCCTTCCACTCTACCTCCTCCCCTTGTGCAGCTGAGCCATCCATGTTTCTGTAGACTTGGCTCTGGCTGCACGCCTCAGAGGAACCTTCAGAACAGAATACTGGTTGGAGATTGAGATGCACTCTCAGGACTCCTGCACTACCTGCCTAGTCCACCTCTTCTGTCTGGCAGTCACCCATTCCCTCTCTGCCAGCACACTCTTAAGATGCATGGTGGCCACCTCTGGAAATGTGCTATCCATAAAGATCTCAGCCTCGCGGATGCAACGCAGTGACTCCAGCTGCCGCTTAAGCTGTGAAACGCGGATCTCGAGCTGCCATAGCTAGTGACACTTCTTGCACATGTGGTTGTCCAGGCCACGAGAAGCATCCAGGACTTCCCATGTGACACAGGATGTGTACTCCACAGGACTGAACTGCCATGCCATGCCTCTATTTAATAGGCGAAGAACTAACTTAGCAGAAATAAACAAAACTTAAAAGAAAACACTCACCAGCCACTCAACAATCAGCTCCTTCCCTTATGTCAATGTCACTTTTTTAACTCTGATGTCACTTTTGAATTCTGCTTGTGTCGAGTTACTCCCAGCTCAGCCTCCGTTCCTGCTCAGATCTGCTTCTGTTCTCGGGCCTGCACTCGCCAAGCTCTTAGCTTACTATGCTCCCAGCACAGCCTCCTTCTCCAAGAAGGCAAGTATAAAATGCTGGCATTAAACAGCAAATTGGTCTGCATCTCAAAGGTCCCACCTAAAACGTTAACCTCGATTTAATTTTCAGGTGCTGACTAACCTATTGTGCATCTCTTATTCTGATTTCATGTTGCCCTGATTTTGCAATGGCAGCAAAATTGGGGCTGTGCCTTTATACGCTATGGGCGCACTTGTATTGGCAGCAAGGATGGTTGGCATTACCAAATTTTGCACAGTAAGCTCTTTCTACTCACTTTAACAGTATCCTTGCACATGAAAAAAGGTTGGCACTGCAATTGGCTGAGGTGGGTGGTCGGGGCAATCCAATAAAGCAGAATTGTCTAAAGGGCTATTGCTTATAATATGCTTGCATTGGAAGAATGGTGACTAGCTTTAGAAAATATTGCCATAGTTGTGGGGAGAAAATAATGTCTGGGAACATAAGCATTCCCAAGTTATTGATGACACCATCGAGATCCTGCCCCAGAAATGCAGCGAAAAAGGCTGAATTTTTTTGGAGAAGACGGCAACCTTCCTGTGAAAGCAGAGTACTCCACTGGATGTCAATCCAGTATTCAGAGGCCAGAGCTTTGGTCTCCTCGCTCTGGAGGCCCAGCATCGGCGAGAGGTGGCGGTAATCCGAGAGGCGGGAGTGCGTGGTGTCGGGAGGCCTATAAAGGCCCAGCATCGGCGAGAGTCGGCGGCAGTCGAGAGGTGGGAGCAGTGTTGGTGAGGCCTATAAAGGCCCAGCTTCTACAGCTTCAGCAGGGAGAGAAAGCAAAAAAGAAGTAGAAAGAAAGGTGATGTCACAGCCAAGGGGGTAAGTGATTGATTGGTGATTGGTAAGTAGTTTCTTTTTCTTTTTTATATCAGTAAGTAACCTTTATCATTGTTGTTGCCAAATTAAGTGTATCTAAGGGTTAAGTCATGGCAGGAGAGCTCAGACACGTGTTATGCTCCTTCTGTACTATGTGGGAACTCAGGGACACTTCCGGTGTCCTTGACGACTACGTCTGCGGGAAGTGTATCCGCCTCCAGCTCCTGACATACCGCATTGCGGAATTGGAGCTGAAGGTGGATTCACTCTGGAGCATCCACGATGCTGAGAATGACGTGAGTAGCACGTGTAGCGAGTTGGTCTTACCGCAGGTAAAGGGTCCACAGCCAGAGAGGGAATGGAAGTCCAACAGGAAGAGCACTGCAAGGAAGGTAGTGCAGGGGTCCCCTGCGGTCATCCCCTGCAAAACAGATACACAGCTTTGAGTACTGTTGAGGGGGATGACTCATCAGGGGAGGGCAGCAGCAGCCAAGTTCATGGCACCGTGGCTGGCTCTGCTGCACAGGAGGGCAGGAAAAAGAGTGGGAGAGCGATAGTAATAGGGGATTCAATTGAAAGGGGAATAGATAGGCGTAACTGCGGCCGCAACCGAGACTCCAGGATGGTATGTTGCCTCCCTGGTGCAAGGGTCAAGGATGTCTCAGAGCAGGTGCAGGACATTCTGAAAAGGGAGGGAGAACAGCCAGTAGTCGTGGTGCACATTGGTACCAATGATATAGGTAAAAAACGGGATAAGGTCCTACAAGACGAATTTAAGGAGCTAGGAGCTAAATTAAAAAGTAGGACCTCAAAAGTAGTAATCTCGGGATTGCTACCAGTGCCACGTGCTAGTCAGAGTAGGAATCGCAGGATAGCTCAGATGAATACGTGGCTTGAGCAGTGGTGCAGTAGGGAGGGATTTAAATTCCTGGGGCATTAGAACCGATTCTGGGGGAGGTGGGACCAGTACAAACCGGATGGTCTGCACCTGGGCAGGACCGGAACCAATGTCCTAGGGGGAGTGTTTGCTAGTACTGTGGGGGAGGATGGGAACCTATGCAGGGAGGCAGAGGGAAATAAGAGGGAGACAGAGGCAAAAGATAGAAAGGAGAATAGTAAAAGTGGAGGAGAGAGAATCCCAAGGCAAAAAACAAAAAGGGCCACATTACAGCAAAATTCTAAAGTGGCAAGGTGTGTTAAAAAAACAAGCCTGAAGGCTCTGTGCCTCAATGCGAGGAGTATCCGTAATAAGGTAGATGAATGAACTGTGCAAATAGATGTTAACAGATATGATGTAATTGGGATTACAGAGACATGGCTCCAAGATGATCAGGGCTGGGAACTCAACATCCAGGGGTATTCAACATTCAGGAAGGATAGAATAAAAGGAAAAGGAGGTGGGGTAGCATTGCTGGTTAAAGAGGAGATTAATGCAATAGTTAGGAAGGACATTAGCTTGGATGATGTGGAATCTATATGGATAGAGCTGCAGAACACCAAAGGGCAAAAAACGTTAGTGGGAGTTGTGTACAGACCTCCAAACAGTAGTAGTTATGTTGGAGAGGGCATCAAACAGGAAATTGGGGGTGCATGCAATAAAGGTGCAGCAGTTATCATGGGTGACTTTAATATGCATATAGATTGGGCTAATCAAACTGGAAGCAATACGGTGGAGGAGGATTTCCTGGAGTGCATAAGGGATGGTTTTCTAGACCAATATGTTGAGGAACCAACTAGGGGGGCAGGCCATCTTAGACTGGGTGTTGTGTAATGAGAGAGGATTAATTAGCAATCTCGTTGTGCGAGCCCCCTTGGGGAAGAGTGACCATGATATGGTGGAATTCTACATTAGGATGGGGAATGAAACAGTTAATTCAGAGACCATGATCCAGAACTTAAAGAAGGGTAACTTTGAAGGTATGAGGCGTGAATTGGCTAGGATAGATTGGCGAATGATACTTATGGGGTTGACAGTGGATGGATAATGGCAGATATTTAGAGATCGCATGGATGAACTACAACAATTTTACATCTCTGTCTGGCGTAAAAATAAAAAAGGGAAAGTGGCTCAACCGTGGCTATCAAGGGAAATCAGGGATAGTATTAAAGCCAAGGAAGTGACATACAAATTGGCCAGAAATAGCAGCGAACCCGGGGACTGAGAGAAATTTAGAACTCAGCAGAGGAGGACAAAGGGTTTGATTCGGGCAGGGAAAATAGAGTACGAGAGGAAGCTTGCAGGGAACATTAAAACGGACTGCAAAAGCTTCTATAGATATGTAAAGAGAAAAAGGTTAGTAAAGACAAACGTAGGTCCCCTGCAGTCAGAATCAGGGGAAGTCATAACGGGGAACAAAGAAATGGCACAAGTACTTTCGTTCGGTATTCACTACGGAGGACACAAACAACCTTCCGGATATAAATGGGGTCAGAGGGTCTAGTAAGAAGGAGGAACTGAGGGAAATCCTTACTGGTCATGAAATTGTGTTGGGGAAATTAATGGGATTGAAATCCGATAATTCCCCAGGACCTGATAGTCTGCATCCCAGAGTACTTAAGGAGGTGGCCTTGGAAATAGCGGATGCATTGACAGTCATTTTCAGACATTCCATAGACTCTGGATCAGTTCCTATGGAGTGGAGGGTAGCCAATGTAACCCCACTTTTTAAAAAAGGAGGGAGAGAGAAACAGGGAATTATAGACCGGTCAGCCTGACATCGGGAGTGGTAAAATGATGGAATCAATTATTAAGGATGTCATAGCAGCGCATTTGGAAAAAGGTGACATGATAGGTCCAAGTCAGCATGGATTTGTGAAAGGGAAATCATGCTTGACAAATCTTCTGGAATTTTTTGAGGATGTTTCCAGTAGAGTGGACAAGGGAGAACCAGTTGATGTGGTGTATTTGGACTTTCAGAAGGCTTTCGACAAGGTCCCACACAAGAGATTAATGTGCAAAGCATATGGGATTGGGGGTAGTGTGCTGACATGGATTGAGAACTGGTTGTCAGACAGGAAGCAAAGAGTAGGAGTAAATGGGTACTTTTCAGAATGGCAGGCAGTGACTAGTGGGGTACCGCAAGGTTCTGTGCTGGGGCCCCAGCTGTTTACATTGTACATTAATGATTTAGATGAGGGGATTAAATGTAGTATCTCCAAATTTGCAGATGAAACTAAGTTGGGTGGCAGTGTGAGCTGCAACGAAGGATGCTATGAGGCTGCAGAGCGACTTGGATAGGTTAGGTGAGTGGGCAAATGCATGGCAGATGAAGTATAATGTGGATAAATGTGAGGTTATCCACTTTGGTGGTAAAAACAGAGAGACAGACTATTATCTGAATGGTGACAGATTAGGAAAAGGGGAGGTGCAACGAGACCTGGGTGTCATGGTAATCAGTCATTGAAGGTTGGCATGCAGGTACAGCAGGCGGTTAAGAAGGCAAATGGCATGTTGGCCTTCTTAGCGAGGGGATTTGAGTACAGGGGCAGGGAGGTGTTACTACAGTTGTACAGGGCCTTGGTGAGGCCACACCTGGAGTATTGTGTACAGTTTTGGTCTCCTAACCTGAGGAAGGACATTTTTGCTATTGAGGGAGCGCAGCGAAGGTTCACCAGACTGATTCCCGGGATGGCGGGACTGACATATCAAGAAAGACGGGATCAACTGGGCTTGTATTCACTGGAGTTCAGAAGAATGAGAGGGGATCTCATAGAAATGTTTAAAATTCTGACGGGCTTCGACAGGTTAGATGCAGGAAGAATGTTCCCAATGTTGGGGAAGTCCAGAACCAGGGGTCACAGTCTAAGGATAAGGGGTAAGCCATTTAGGACCGAGATGAGGAGAAACTTCTTCACCCAGAGAGTGGTGAACCTGTGGAATTCTCTACCACAGAAAGTTGTTGAGACCAATTCACTAAATATATTCAAAAAGGAGTTAGATGTAGTCCTTACTACTAGGGGGATCAAGGGGTATGGTGAGAAAGCAGAAATAGGGTAATGAAGTTGCATGTTCAGTGCAGGCTCGAAGGGCCGAATGGCCTACTCCTGCACCTATTTTCTATGTTTCTATGTTTCTATGTAACGATGGGGGGAGCCACTCCACTCCCATCAGAAGCGAGTTCTGTGCTGGATGTCAACCTAGTATCAGACACCGTAACTCTCATCTCTTTTAGCCAGGACTGTCTAGAGTGGGTCTTGAACATACTGTAAATAGCATTTAATAAATTTTGAGCACTTTATTCCTCCTTTGTGCAGACAGTTGGAAACGGTCACATTAAGGTAACAATTTATGGTGGGATTGTAATGCGTGGTGCTTCGGGATACACTGGGGTTTTATTTGTCTGTTATACTTGTGCAGGAGCCCAGATCTGGAAATTACTGGAAGCAGTTCTAAACGTGACTGCTACACCAATCTGCCAGGCTGCACATCTGCTTCCTCCATTTCCTCATCGTCCTTCTTTGCTATTGCAGCACCTGGGCCTCTTCTTCATCCTGCTGCATACTTATTGCTCTTTGCTTTACAACATGAAGCAGACCGTAATAATTTTGGTCACCTTTTCTCGGCTACAGAGGACAATGCCTGACTGGTCCACGTAGCAGAATCTTAGCTTTAGTATTTGATTAGAGTGCTCGACAGTAATTCTCATCGAAACATGTGCTTCATTGCACCTTCATTCCATTACTATTCGAGGGTTTCTCAGTGGGGCTAGCAGCCATTGCTGTCGAGGATAGACCGGGTTTCCCAGCAACCAGACTATGTGAGCCTATGTGAGCTTTCAAATAATTGGGGTACCAAGGATTCCTGGGATTACCTGACCACTGTCATGCCCCAGGTGCTGGGTACTATTGGAAAATGCTATATTGTATTGTATTATGATGTTTCTGTGATCAGATAAAATCTGAAAATTCATTGAATGGAAGCCCTTTCTGTTGATTTAGGTCATAGGGTTGATGTAAGAAGCCCTGATGCCCACATGGGTTCTGTGCCTTGTATAGTGGATACCTCCTTTCAACAGGGACAGTGATGAACTTGTTGCACCTTGCAAACATAGGGAGTAAATTTCCACAGTGGCTCCCGCGCCCATCTGCGGAAGATTCGCAGAAACCCGAAAGAAATGGCGTAAATGAACGGGACTTGGAGATATGACACGGGCAGCAGAATTTTGGATGACTTCAAGTTTATGGAGAGTAGAATGTGGGAGGCCAGCAAGGAGTGCATTGGAATAGTCAAGTCAAGAAGTAACAAAGGCATGGGTAAGGGTTTCAGCAGCAGATGAGCTGAGGCAAGGTCAGAGTCGGGCAATGTTCCGGAGGTGGACATAAGCGGTCTTAGTGATGGCGGATTTGCGCTCGGATGCTCATTTCGGGATCAAATGTGACACCAAGGTTGCCAACGGTCTGGTTCAGCCTCAGACAGATGCTAGTGAGAGGGATGGAGTCAGTGGCTAGGGAACAGAGTTTGTAAAAATGTCTGCTACTTTGTGCTCCATCTTTAAAAACCTTCTCAAAATCCAAGCCGTCTCCTAACTGGCCCACCATGGCTCAGTATCTGTTCCTTTATCTATTCCATTTAATTTATTTTATCTCTCCGCCACCCCCTTGCCCCACCCCTACCCACCCTTCCTTAGCACCTTAGGATGTTTTCTACACTATAGGCATTCTATACAAGCAAATTATTGTTGTATTAGCAGAGGAGTTCCAGCAAAAGCAGGAGATGGGTACCCACTGTGATATATTCTTTACGACATCACAAACGCACACACTACAAGATGGCTCTACAGGAACTTGTCATGTGACCTTGTCACGTGATCCTTTATAGTATTTACATCAGCAGTTACATTACTACAGTAGTCCACTAGGTGGAGCAGTAGTCCACTAGCGGAGCTCTGTATTACACTTCTCCCTCCTCAATTAAAAAATAATCATAACAAAATAATCATTATACATAACGCATGATCATGCACAACAAAAGATATGGGGCTAGAACCTTCACTTTTTTTGCATGCTTAACACCCACTTAACGCCCATTTTACCGCTGAAATGACGTATAACGTCCAAATATCGCCCATTTTGGAACAAAATGGAAACTGCCGGACATTTTTTGGAAACTTATCGCCGAGCGTTACTTAACGCTGGGAAAAAATATTCCCGCCCGCCCACTTTTTTTGGTCGGAATCAGCAGAATGGGCGAATTCAACGCCCATAATATCACCCAGCATTACTTTCCGCACGGATTTAACGCCGAGATTCAATATTAATGACAGCCCACTTTTTTTTGTCGTAAAGAGCATATTTACCGAAACTAGCGGCCATGAGATTCCCCAGTGTCAATTTCACCACCTCGCACACATATTGCCCACAATATCGCTCGCCCCAAAAAACACCCAGAAAAAGTGGAACTAACCGGAATGAATCACAGCGTTATGGACGCCATGTTTTAGATCACATGTTGCGTCCTTTAAAAGGCTGCTGTGCTTCAACCTCGGCGGTGTTCAGATGTACTCTGCAGGTCAATGGAGTTGATGCGAACATCTGTAAAAACATCTTGACCATACTGGAATGGAAGAGGTGTCTTCGTCGGGGCATTCCTTGTTTGTGACCAATCGGTGGCAAACAGAGAGCTACTGTAATGGAGCCTGTCCTTTCTCACCCTCTCTTGCTGGCCAATTACATGCAGCAAACTCGACATCACCGAAGGAATGCTCCACTGCATTATGTGCCCAATGTAAGACGTGACAGACTGATGAGGAGGACCAGATGTTACACCCCCCGCAAGTACAAAGGAGAAGCAGTCTTACCTTGACTTGCCTGACACCACCTGCCTTTGGAGACTGCACTTCCACAAAGAGGTTATCACTGAGGTATGCCAGCTGATAAGGGCAGATCTGCAGCCTTCGAGGTCAAAGTCACCGTGGCACTGTCGTTCTATGTGCCGAGTTCTTTTCAGGCCACAGCTGGTGACATTTGCGGACTTTCTCAGCATGCTACACATCGCTGCATTAGACAGGTCACTGAAGCCCTGTACACATGCAGGAGGGACTTGATCAGCTTCCCTATGGCCAGGGAGGCACAAAGTGAGAGGGCTCTAGGATTCTCCAGAATTGCAAACTTCCCCAAGGTGCAGGGAGCAATAGACTGTATGCACATCGCGATGCAGGCACCTTTTCAGGATGCTGAGGCTTGGGATTGCAAAGGATTGCAAGGGATTGCACTCCCTGAATGTCCAACTGGTTGTCGACCACCAGCAAATTATACTGGCAGTGAATGCTCAATTTCCGGGCAACATCCATGGTGCTCACATCCTGCGTGAGAGCACTGTATCTGACTTGTTTAACAATGAGCCACAAGGTCAATGCTGGATGCTTGGTGACAAAGGATATGGCCTCACTACCTGGCTGATGACCCACCTGCATGACACCCACACCGAAGCCGATAGGCGATACAACGTGAGCCACAGAGCAAGTGGAGAAAACCATTGGAGTGCTGAAGCAGCACTTTAGATGCCTGGACCACTCAGGAGGTGAGCTTCAATACTACCCTGAGCAGGTAGCTCAATTCGTGGTGGTGTGCTACATTCTGCACAACTTGGCTATCAGGAGGGGACAAGAATTTCCTGATGAGTCTGACAGTCCACCTCACCAGAGAGAGGAAGAGGAGGACGAGGAGGTGGACGCTGACATCAGTCCAGACAATCAGGCTGACATTGAAACCATGCCCCTGCCCCCCTGTAGACCGCATGAAAGGGCCCATGCAAGAGCCTTATGTCAGAAGCTCATCAATGATCACTTTGCCTGAAAGAAAGTTGGTGTTATTTACAAGGCTGACACACTGTTGGGCATCACCTTGGTGATAGTTAAAGTTTAAGTTGATTGAAGTTAAGTGTGATTATACCCTTTCATGTAAAGGAATCACCAACATGTAATGGTGCAACTATCTGAGCCAATGTGCTGCAAGGTTTTGGTAAATAAAAAACATTTAAACCGAACATTAGTCTGACATCATCAGCATTTCTGTACAAACCAACCATTTCCCCCCTCGCTTCTCCTCCCCACCTCTACCCCTTTCTCTTCCCCTCCTGACTCCAAGCTGTCTGCATGAGAAGGTCCTCAGGCGATGCTTCATTGGGGGGGGGGGGGGGCGGGTGACGGCCGAGGCGCAGCTTGGACGGATACGGGAGAGGATGGTCCCGAGGTGGCAAGATGTTGCTGTTGGCTCTCATGTGTGGTTGGCAATGGGGGTGCGGCACCTTGGGATGCAGTACGGTGCTCCTCTGCCGCCAGTGTTCCTGGCTACCAACTTCAGGGCCTCCTCCATCCCTTCCATTTTATATCTTATTTGTTGGACAAAAACTCAGTGCCAACTATGTTCTTGGTGCTTAGTAGGCTTTTTGCTGCTGGTGAATCTCTGTTGTGCCTCCCACAACAGCCAGACAAGCACACACCACAGCCACACATGCCTTCAGTCCCTCTGAGCTCCCTCTCTCTCTGTCTCCTCTTCTGCACATGTCATGATGACCCGTGACCTCCTAAATCGCAGGAATCGAGCATTGTCATGCCGTTGCTAAGGACGGCCATACTTTACGGCAGAAGGTCAAAATAATTTAACACTACCGCCCATTTGATATCGCTCGTGGTAATGCCCATTTTCAAAAATGGAAACTAGGTGTTTTGAGAATGGGCAAGAAGCCGGCGATCTGAAAACCCCTTTTTGAACACCCATGCCGGAAATAACGCCCATTTTTGGGCGATAAGCACAAAATTGTAGGTTCTAGCCCATGGACTTTTTTTTTCATATTTTCAAATCAAACTTAACCACTTGTTTTCTGTTTTGCTCTTGAACAGAACTTTCCAAACTTGGACTCATTCTAGGCTGAGCCTGAGGAGAGTTTTTCTCCAAGGGTAACCCTTGATCTACATTTTGACTCTCTACAACTTCAGACTGTTTGTCTGCCTGACTCGGACTCACACTTAAATTCTGACTTTCTCTTGGATTTGTTTCTAGTACATCTGATGTAGGATTTTCTACTGGTACTCTATTTGTAACAAGATTATCTGATGAGTCAGAAATAATTGAATCATTCCAACTTTCAACTCCTTCCACATCTGTAGGTAAAATATGATCAATGTGAACAAACCTAACCTTTCCATGATCAAACATCTTGACCAAATATGTGCGACGACCACATATCTTCACTATTCTTCCTGGTAACCACTTTAACCATTTATGGTGATGGTTCTCCACTCGAACCTTCTAATTCAATTTCACACGTCTCTCTCTTACTCTACCTCTATCATGATTCTCTTTCTGTCTTAATTGTTTCTCTTCTACTGACTGTGCCAAGTTTGGTTTTCACAAGGAAAACCTGATTTGTGGCTGTCATTTGAGAAACTACTCTGCTGGAGTTCTATCAATAGTTGTATGAGAAGTATTACAATAAGTAATCAGAAAATTTGCTAGTGTGTGATCCAACGACAACTGCCGTTTCTTTGGATTTAGATCCAACGTTTGCTTGATGAGGGCACATTTTACAATTTGTACTGTGCGCGCTGCAGCATCATTTGAAGCAGGGTGGCATGGTGGAACTTTGGTATGTTTCACACCATTTCTGCTCATGAACTGTGCAAATTCTTCTGAACAAAATTGCGGCCCATTATCAGATACAATTTCTTCTGGGGGCCCATGTGGAGAAAACAATCTTCGCAAATTGCCTAGTGTTTTACTTGTTATTTTCCACATCGGAAACATCTCTAACCATTTCGAATGGCTATCAATCACAACGAACAATTGCTGTCCTCCTAGCTCAGCAAAATCTACATGTAACCTTTGCCACATCCTGGGAGGGCATTTCCATAGCTGCAATGGTACTGATGGTGATTTCTTGCTTACCGATTGACATGTTGTACATTGACTAATGATGTACTCTATATCTTTATCTAAACCTGGTCACCCTAAGTAACTGCGTGAAAAACTCTTAGTTAAGCACATTCCCGGGTGCTGGTCATGACGATCTCCTAATAATTTGAACCTGAATTTATTTGGTATAACCACTCTTGCACCCCACATAATACAATCTTTATCTGGGCTGGATTTTCCATGGCATCGCTGCCCAGTTTCTTGGCGGTATTGGTCGGTTTGGACAGAAAACCACCTGGCAAAAATTTCCAGAAAGAGTTCCGCCGGCGGTTTTGAAATACTGCTGGGAGCGGACCGCCGGCGTGCACCATCCAAAACCGCTATCGCCCGAGTTTTGACTCAACGGTGACCCGTAGGTAAGTAGAAAAACACCGCCCATGAGAGCTGGGCGGTAGGTAAGTAGCCCTGCAAAAAAAGGTAAGTTAAAGGGTTTTTAATAATTGTTTTAAAATTCTTTTACAGCAATTAAGGTAAAAAGGGTCCTGAGAATGTTTTCTGATTTTTTATTACCGGTATATATTTTTTGGAAAAAATATTTTTTGTGTTTTCCCTCCACCTAGGCCCAACCTGCAGCCTCGGTCCAAACTTTAGTAATTATCGCCCATTTTTTTTAAGAACCGCCTAATCGGCCCAAGATCGCATTTTCCGCTGAGAATCGGGGTGTAAGGTCCATTTTATTTTCGCCAGGCAAAATATTTTCCTTTTTTTTGTGGAATTTTTCACCCGCAGTAATTTTTAAATCTTTAGCGGTATTTTGGGCGGCAATCCGGCGCTGGTGGATTTTTTGGAAATTCTAGCCCCAAATCTTTATCTAAACCTGGCCACCATAAGTAACTGCGTGCAAAACTCTTGGTCAAACACATTCCCAGGTTCTGCCCCTCTGCTATACAGTGGGTCTCCCATGTCTCTCAGGCATGGTTACATGCTAGTAACAATAGAGATGTGCTTAAGGAGGCTGAGGTTTAGTAGGGAAGCATTGATAGACATAGATAGAGACATTCAGTCTCTTTCAGGAAGACAGCTGGACAATATGCAATATCCATACTAATATTGCCATCAAGGTCAGTGTGGCTCTTAATTGTTATGTTTTTACATTTATCTCTGAATAGCACACAAACAACACTTTCTGGAATGTAGACTTTACTCACACATAAGAAACCTCACAACTACCTGCTCCTTGTGCAAACGTACTATCAGCAACTGTTTTTTAAAGGATTTTAGCTATTAGCTGTAGGTAAATTGAAATAATCCAGCCTTGCATAATCAACTCACCATGTAACCTATTTGCCAAATAGACCCTGTCTCACACAGTAAACTATTTTATACCTAGGCTATATCCATAAGTTATTTTCATGCAAATATGACACAATTATTATTTCAAATAAAGTTGATTATGGTAGGGTGACTTATAACTGTAATACCACATACACTAAAATAATGTTTTACTTATACTATCATAGCACAGTATTACATAAGAATTATTTAAAAAGGCACAAGGAATCAGAAATAAAGCAAATTATAGATAATAGTGGGGCTCCTTACCCTCAAAAGGACAACGATGAACAAAGGACAATGCTGAATTAGAAATCTTTTACATATGTATGAAGCAGATAGAGCATTAAAGAACAGATAGGTCATTCAAGGGATAAATTATGTAGAAATTTGGTTGGGGATTAGGAAATAACAGATGTGTTAAATTAATTCTTCACATCAGTCTGTAGGAGTGAAGACTGGAAAATTCCAGATCCAGTCAAAATGGCTTGGGAATCTATAACAAATGCAGAATTCAATAAAGCATGTGTTATGAAGAAATTCAAAGCATTAACGGCTGACAGGGCAACTGAATTCCAGAACCCTCAAGGAAATGAGTGAGGAAATAAGCAAGGTTCTGGCGACTAGTATTTTCAGGAGCTCAAGAAATATTGTGGTCCTTCCTAAGAACTGAAACATGCTTACATGATTTTGATTTTAAAATAAAGGATAGGACATGAATCAGCAATATTCTAGTTAGTTTTAACATGGATAGAAGAGTAAATTGTACCATTCTATTTTACAGGATGCTATTAATGCTTGTCTACAAAGGATGGTGCATTAAGTGTGGCAAGCATCAAAAACTAAGCATGCTGGCAACACATGCTGCATGTTCAAAGACTAACTCTCATATTTCTCATTTCAATCTTTTCTTTCCATTTTCAGCAGAAGGCTACATATAACAGAAGCAGCATATGCAGACAGGAGGGATTTCACTTCATTAAAGACCCGTGACTCTACGAAGAGAAAGCGCTGGAGATTTTGGACGTGATGGAAATAGAGGGAGTTCAGGAACAAAAGGGCAGAGGCCTCGCTGACACTTATGGCTAATACCATCCTTTGTTTTTAATTCTGTGGCCGAAAAATTCGGGATCACCACAAAAGCTGCCGGTGCCACCGCAGCCAAGTATTAACTGCCGTCGAAAATGCTGCCGCTGGCAGGATCAAAAAATTGGTGCTTGAGACTAAATAACATTAGGCCAGCACTAAACCCATACTAAAACTCTGTCCTGGTCCCAGCAGCAGGAACCAATGTAGCGTGGCCAAAGCGTCATTGCAGCTAGAACAGTTTCTCTGAAAGCCAGGCAGTGATTTCAAAAAGCATTTTTGCTTTCTTAAAGGGGCAATACATTCAGAAAATCCCCCAAAAGGCCCGTTACCATTGGAATGCCGACTTCCAATCCCATGGCCGCTGCCAGTGAAATTTAGCTAGGCCATTTTTCCAGCTGTAATGACTTCTGCCCCGCTCCCCCCACTTCCGCTGCTGTGCTGTGGTTGCGCGTAATGACGCAATCACAGTGCACACTGCTGCCGCTCCGCCCCGCAACCGATATTCACTATAAAAAACCTACCTGTTTCCTGATGGTGTTCCATACAGCTTTTTGTGTCGGAGCATTTTTCTGGGCTGCTCAAGACCACCAGCGGAGGAGAAAGGAGTTTTGGTGGGATCGGGACTTTTGCGCGCTAAAATTTTGTGGAGTTCTAACAAATTCTGCAAGTTCCAAATATTGTTGCGGACATGTGAGAACTTTTGGCGACTTTTGAAAAGTTTTTTCTCGCTGTGATTACTAGTGACCTGGGGGCCTCATTCTGTACTCCACAAATGCCTCCTAGTGAGGGTTGAGCTTGCAGACGCAATGGGCTCAATGTTAGCAGGGAAACGCCTCGTCCACATTGTGAGAGGCAGGGAGGCACACAGGAGAAAGTGGCAAGCGGGCAAGAGAGGCAGCAGCCATGGCTGGCCAACATGAAGAAGGGCCTGGACATGGCCGCAGACCTCAAGGCAGAGAGGTTGGCCAGGAAGGAGCTGATGTCAGGAGAAGGGTCAGGTATGCTGATCCCCCGCACCAGATAGTGGGCGAGGAGTCAGATGCTTGCTAGCTTCAGCCTGCAGAGGCTGAGGAACAACAACAGGATGAGGGAGAAGGTAATCAGCCAGCTGCCATCGGAGGGGCTTAGCACAGACCTGTGGCAAGGAAGCCCTACTGTGCAAGAGTGTACCGACATTAGTTTTCCTTCCTGGAGCTAAGCGATGAGCAATGTCTGCGAAGGCTCCGATTTAGGAAGGACATCCGCAGGGAGTTGTGCAACCACCTGCAGTCAGATCTGCAGCCACAGACAAGGCTGAGGATAGCTCTCAGCATTGAAACAAAGGTCACCATAGCGTTAAACTTCTACTCAACTGGCTCTTTCCAGTCTGCAACTGCAGACATTTCTAATATCTCACAGTTCTCCACCCATCATTCCATCCGATGCTCTCTATAAGAGAAGAGTCCAATACATATTGTTCCCGATGACCAGGGAGAAGCAGGTGGAGTGGCAGCCAGATTTGTCCGGATTGCAGGGTTCCCCAGGGTACAGGGGGCCATCGATTGCACACATGCTGGTCTGAGGGTGCCGCAAACCCATGCTGAGATATTCATGAACAGAAAGGGATTCCATTCCCGCAACGGGCAGCTGGTATGCAACCACCTGGCAGTTGATACCCAGTATCCAGGCAGCAACCACGATGCCTTCACTCTGCGCCAGAGCACCGTGCCCGCCATCTTCTCAGGCCCAAACCGGGATTGTGGATGGCTGCTTGGGGACAAGGGATATCCGCTGTCCACCTGGCTGCTGACTCCCCTTTGGAACCCTTGGACTGCTACAATGATGCTCATTCCGCCACCTGGTGCATAATTGAGCACTGCAGTGGGATCATCAAACAGAGGTTCCGTTGTTTGGACCGCTTTGCTGGAGAATTGCAGTACTCGCCTGAATGGGTCTCCATCTTCATAGTCGTCTTCTGCATGCTTCACAACCTGGCAATCATGAGGGGCTAGCCGCTGGAAGGGATCGATCCAGCAGTAGCACCTCAGGAGGAGGTGCAGCAGCAGGAGGAGGAGGAGGAGCAGGATGCGCGTCACCAGCCACCCAGGAGGCGACATCGCCATCCCAACCCTGCAAGGGACGTGCAGACCCGTCTCATTGTTGCTCGTTTCAGGTGATCTAATGCCCACATGACCATTCAGTTTTGCTTTTCCATGGCCATCCCAATGAGTCCCTTCATGCATCATTGCTCACCATCAAATTATACACCTGGCCAGATATAGGGACTCAAAATAAAGATTTATTACACCATAAAAAACGGTGCAAAAAACTAACAAAACATAATTTCTCACTGTTGTGCATTTCCTTATAACCCTTCTTAAGCGTGCCTATCCTACTATTATGCCGCAGTGTCTCCTCTGTGACTACCTCATGGGTCTGGGAAGGCTGCTGTGTTTCCTGTGTGGAAGCTACAGATGTCCTTCTAGGATGCCCTCGACCAGCTTTGGCCCTGAAGATTGGTCAGCACCCTTCTTGGAGGGTTCAGTCGGCCTTGGCTCGGGCGAGTCCGTGGTTGGATGCAATGGCAGAGTGACAGGTCTGGGGCCAGGAATGGTGTGATCCTGAGAGAGCACATCATCAGGACCCTGGTCCGAGGAGCCTGCGTCATTCCCCGGGGACGGCACATTACCACTGGCACCAATCTGAGGGAGCTCAGGTCGGTGCTGTGGCACCGGAAGGTCCCCTGTGGCCTGTGGTGGACCCAGCTGCTAAGGCAATGCGAAGGTGTTGGGCGCCATCAAGCTGAGACTGCATGAGGGCAGCCACAGCATCAAAGCCACCAGAGATGACAGCAATTAGACGCTCCAAGGCCTGTTGCACAGAGTGCATAACAGTATTCTGAGCTTCCAGGGCCGCAGCCATCATTTCCAAAGCAACACCGATACGTTCATTCCCTTGTGCCTGTGCTGTAGTGGCAGCTGTCACATCACTAAAGATCCGCACGGTCTCTCTAGGAATCCACCATCACCTGCACACTGGCAGCAATGGGTTCCATGGAGTGCGCAGAGCTGTCGACAATGAGGGAGGTGGACTCCTCCATGCTCTTCACCACTTGCGACAGCCTCTCCAGCACCTTTGCCACTGCCCCCAACATCTGGGAATGCATGGCCTCTACCCTTCTTTCATAAGCCCCAACATCAATGGGCTCGTCTGAGTCCTCCTCAGCAGAACGCCGGTGCGGACTCGCACAGGTTCCCTCTGCCCATCACTATGCTGCAGCCCACTAGGCCCCAGTGCAACACCCAGTGCAGACCCCTCTGCTATCTCCACTAAATCCGACCGCATATTCCTAGTATCTGAGGTGGCATGTATAAGTAGAAGCAGTGACACGGTGCTGTCAGCGATGTCCCCCTCGTCCTCTGCCTCATCTGAGTGGTTGCCAACTGATGGAGGGGGCTCCAGGTTGCCATCTAGGCTCGAGGCCCCAATGTCCTCCAGGGTATTAGAATCACCATGGTTTTCAGTCCCCTCAAAGCTGTCGTCCAGGTCTCGCCACCCACTCTCCATCTCATCATCTGCCTGGTCTCGGCTTGCAGTGTTTTCAATGCTGTCCTCCTCCATTGCCCTCCCACTCGCACCAGTGCTAGGACCTGCTTGTTGGGTCTCACTTGACCTCTCATCTGCAAGCATAAATAGCACAAGGGATGCCATGAGAGAGAGGTTAGGGATTGATGCATGGAGGCTGCAACCAGCACACTTTTAGAAGGAAAGGCACAGTAGGTGAGATAGTATTAAAGGAGGGCCTCACTTACCCATGCTTCCCGCAGGGGGATCGGCGTCGCCAGTACTGGTGGCCACAGGGAATGCAGCATGTCTGACCGCTAGCGCCTTTACCCTCTCCTCCAAAGATGTCGGGAGTTAAAGCTGCGGCTCGCCACCACCAATCCTCCTCTGTTCTATGGTTTTGCTGAGTAGCAGTGTCATGAGGCCTCAGAAATGAGTGCACATGTGTGTGTCCCTGACATGCAGCTGTAACTGTGACATGAAAGGGAGCGTCCATTGAGATGACACAGGCCTCAACAGTGAAATGCTGCTTCAGTGACTACATAGTGAAAGTGGGAAATAAAAGAAGGATGAAGGAGAGGCTTGCAGATGGAAGGTCAGCAGTTGGTGGAACAGGTACTCACTTTCATCAGACGGATGATGTCATTCAGCCTTTTTCGGCACTGGATGGCTGTCCAGTCATGAATGGAGGTCCCTAAACCTCCACAGCTATCTCGCGCCAGGCATTGGTGACCACTTCCCGACATGGTCTCCCTGCATCAGGGTACAGGACTCGCCTCCTTCCCTCCACAGCTTGCATCAGTGTCTCCAGTTTTCTATCCGAAAAATGGGTTGTCCTCCTCGCCACAGCTCTAGCAAGTCCAGCAGCCATGTCCTCCAGTCAAACGCCTTCCCTCCTCAGGGCCTAGCTGCAAACCCTGGCCTTTAAAAAGGCCAGGGAGCAGCTGGCTCATTAAGACATCATGAACAAAAGGTGAATTTCCCCGTCGAAACACTGTTCCAACCTCCCCTCCCACACGGCTGCAAAGTGGCGATTCCCGCCGGCTAATACCGCTGGGCACCATTTGTTTCCAAAAATCCCTGAATTTCGGGCGGATTCCTGACTCCAACTTTATGGCAGTAATGGCTGCCAAAAGACGGTAGGTACGTCCTGTTACGGGCGGACCTGAATTTCGGCCCCTTCAGCTCTTAAAACTGAATTCCCTTCTGCACCTAAAAAAATGGGAAATGTGCTTCAGCATTATAATAAATGGCTCAACAAGCCAGGTAAGGGGCACCCAGGGTCTCATGTGCAGCACTTCAACTGTGTGCAGAGGGTCAACACTGCAAGAGAGGTCCTCTAACCAGAGGGGCAAGGGGGTCCTCCAGAAAGAATGATGTGGGGCCATATCACTGAGGCCATCAGTGCCAGTAGTGTCACCCCCACAACTTGGCTCCAATGCCCAAAGAAACTTCATGATCTCAATTATATTTGCATGAAAATAACCTCAAGGTCAATGAATGCATCTTCAAAAGCCATTTGCTACCAAATTGCACACTAGCCTCAAACACTTCTCAATGCACGACTCCCCCTCCCCATCACTCACCTACCATCTGTACCAAACATGAGGCATATCTCCCATTCCTAGCTTCACCTCACCCCCTTGGAGGAGACGGTGTTGGCCATTCTTGTCCAGGGCATGTGGCCGAGCCCTTGGCTGAAAGAATACAAGATGCTGGTATCTTCATACATTATCCTCCTTTTCGCATGCAGCTCTTGCTTTCTCGCCCTCCCCTCACCACAACTCTACTCTTGTGCCTTCCTCATTTCACTCACCCAAGAAATGCAGTCTGCCCAGACGTGGTTGGCCAAGAAGAGGGAGAAGGGAGTGAAGAAAAAGGAGACACACCATCACTCGATTTCACACTCCCAGCCACCAGCTCCTCATGATCAACCAGCAAGGCCACTTGCAGTGTCCCCTTCTGAAAATAAGCAGCCTTCCACCAGCCATGCTGCAGCCATTGCGATAGCACTACGTGACATCAGTAGGATAGACAAAGGCACTCACAAAACAGTCACAAAGGGAATGCACAAGGGTGATGAGTTGATTTCTTGATATATTTGATGGATAAATGTATAAAGTTGGAGGAAAGCTTGCTTTGTGGTAGCTTTTATTTCAGTATTGTGACTAAGCGGACGCTGTGATGGTCAGTAAGAGAGAGAGGGTAAGGTGCGAGACTAATGTTGAAAGGGCAATCGGGCCTGTGGTCACTAGTGCCATAGGCAGAAGATTCTATCCCGGATATCCCAACCAGAAAGGGGCTGTTGGGCAGCATCCTTCCTTCTGCTTCCTCCTCTTCTGTGTCTTCTTCGTCCCTCTGCGAGCGAATGCTGTAAATCTGAAATGACAGCATAAAATGCTAGAAATACTCAACAGATCAGGCAGCATCTTGACCTGAGATGCGAACTCTGTTTCTCTCTCAATGAATGCTGCCATACCTGCTGAGTATTTCCAGCATTTTCTGTCTTCTCAGAGGCTTTCCTTTACCATCCAAAGCCTTGCAAGCATCCAGCAGCACTCTATGCACACTATAGCAACTTTTTAAATATATTGCACTAAGGCACGACTTCAATAAAATTTTTTAAAAAACACTCCAAAAGCTGAAATCAAAACTTACTTGAAAGATGTGTGTGTCTCTTTAAGAAGTGCTGACAGAGTCTCTGCAGTACTGTTGCGCACACATTTTTCTGTGCATGGTTAAGAGAGCGCATTATGGCACGTGGCAATGTCCAAAATCGCAGTTGTGCATCAAATCAAGCGTTGCCTGCCGATTGACATCACGAACTGCACATTTGAATTTGACAGGCGAGTGCTGGCAATGACAGCGTTATTGACCTCTCCAAAATGGCAACCACCGCGTCCTGCACCAAAAGCAGGCGGAAGCAAGGCAGTTGCCATTTTTAGCAGAAATATGACATTAATGGTCGATGATAAGATAGGGAATTTCGAGGCCATAGTGTGTAGGTTGTTCTCCATCATTTGTGTCTCAATGGGCGAAATCACTCCTATCAAATCAGATATATTAGAAAGAAATGCAATTGTTCAGTTACTTCTCTGCATGGATAATTTTAAACCAAGAACTTCAGTCAGCACGGTGTGCAAAGTTCCTCCTGATTTGTTGGGATTTGGACTGTGATCTCTTGCTAGTGAGAACATGTACAGCTGTCAGTGAGCTAAAACTGGTTAAAAAAAAGAATCTATTACCTTTGTGTCACTGCTAACCAAACTTAGTGAAATAACAGATGGTTTAATAAAATGCAATGGCAGCAGCAAAAATTGTTGGCTCTGTACTCTTTGCTGTCACCCCACAGAGTTCAGTGCACTTCTAGTAGTCAAGACTTTGGGACAAGAAAATCCACGTAATAAAGCATTTTCAGTGTTGGCAACATCATCATTTTCATTTTCAGCATGCCGCAGACGATGAAGAAAATCTTGATGGTGAATGAATGGAAGTCATTGTGCAGCCATTTCCCAATATTTGCCAAACACTGCAGCTCTAAAGTGCCTCACTCATAGAAACAGTGCATATGTGCATGTCAGAAGAGGACAGCAACACGTTTGAATATGATTCCATCCCTATCCCATAGTTAAATAACCTTCTGAAACTCACTGAATAAGCTCGCATATGAAGAATGACCATTTGGCTGAAGTACCAGAATGTTCTTGGAACCTGTACGCCAACATGAAGCATCATCACTTGAGGTGGCCATATGGTCCAGTGTAGATTGAAGTAAAAACAGAGAATGCTGGCAATCTCAGCGGGTCAGGCAGCAACAGTGGAGAGAAAAACAAAGTTAACGTTTCGGGTCGACGACCCTTTGTCAGAACTGCCGAGTATTTGAAAAGAGCACATTCTTAAGCACTGAAAGGAGGAGGAGAAGAAAGAACAAAAGGGAAGGTCTGTGATAGGGTGGAAGGCAGGAGAGATTCTAGAAGACATTTGATAAGGTGCCACATAAAAGGTTACTGCACAAGATAAAAGTTCACGGGATTGGGGGTAATATATTAGCATGGATAGAGGATTGGCTAACTAACAGAAAACAGAGAGTTGGGATAAATGGTTCATTCTCGGGTTGGAAATCAGTAACTAATGGGGTGCCGTAGGGATCAGTGCTGGGACCCCAACTATTTACAAGCTATATTAACGACTTGGAAGAAGGGACCGAGTGTAACGTAGCCAAGTTTGCTGACGATACAAAGATGGGAGGAAAAGCAATGTGTGAGGAGGACACAAAAAATCTGCAAAACGACATAGACAAGCTAAATGAGTGGGCAAAAATTTGACAGATGGAGTATAATGTTGTGGTCATGGAAAATATGAGGTCATACACTTTGGCAGAAAAAAATCAAACAGCAAGTTATTATTTAAATGGAGAAAGATTGCAAAGTGCTGCAGTACAGCGGGACCTGGGGGTACTTGTGCATGATACACAAAAGGATAATATGCAGGTACAGCAAGTGATCAGGAAGGCCAATGGAATCTTGGCCTTTATTGCAAAGTGGTTGGAGTATAAAAGCAGGGAAGTCTTGCTATAGCTATATAAGGTATTGGTGAGGCCACACCTGGAATACTGCGTGCAGTTTTGGCTTCCATATTTACAAAAGGATATACTTGCTTTGGAGACAGTTCAGAGAAGGTTCACTAGGTTGATTCTTGTGATGAGGGGGTTGATATGAGGAAAGGTTGAGTAGGTTGGGCCTCTACTCATTGGAATTCAGAAGAATGAGAGGTGATCTTATCAAAATGTATAAGATTATGAGGGGGCTTGACAAGGTGGATGCAGAGAGGATGTTTCCACTGATGGGAGAGACTAGAACTAGAGGGCATAATCTTGGAATAAGGGGCCTCCTATTTAAAACTGAGATGAGGAGAAATTTCTTCTCTCAGAGGGTTGTAAATCTGTGGAATTTGCTGCCTCAGAGAGCTGCGGAAGCTGGAACATTGAATAAATTTAAGACAGAAATAGACAGTTTCTTAAACGATAAGGGAATAAGAGGTTATGGAGAGCGGGCAGGGAAATGAAGCTGAGTCCATGATCAGATCAGCCATGATCGTGTTGAATGGCGAAGCAGGCTCAAAGGGCCGTATGGCCTACTCCTGCTCCTATTTCTTATGTTCTTATTAGAGAGACAAAAGGGATGATGGGCCAAATTGAAATGATAATGACGGAAGTTAGAAAAAGATTAAACTAGATAGGATGTAAATGGCGGAGTAATGACCAGCTGACATTAGAGACAAAGAGGAAAAAAAAGAACAAAGCCATAAGATGGTAAGATGGGGGGCGGGGGTGGGGGGGGTGGGGGGAGGGAGCCAAAGATGGCCAGAGATTATGCTCTGAAATTGTTGAACTCGTTGTTGAGTCCAGAAGGCTGTAAAGTGCCTAAACGAAAGATGAGACGCTGTTCCTCGACCTTGCGTTGGGCTTCATTGGAACAGTGCAGGAGGCAGAGGATGGAGATATCATAGTGGAAGTGGAGTGGAGGATTAAAGTGACACGCGACTGGAAGCTCAGGGTCACACTTACGGGCTGAATGGAGGTGTTCAGCAAAGCGGTCACCCAATCTACACTTGGTCTCCCAAAAGTAGAGGAGACCATATCGTGAGCAGCGAATACAGTATACTAAATTGAAAGAAGTACAAGTAAATCACTGTTTCACCTGGAAGGAGTATTTGGGGCCCTGGATAGTGGGAAGGGAGGAGGTAAAAGGCAGATGTTGCATCTCCTGCGCTTGCACAGGAAGTGGCCATGGGCTCGGGGTGACTACGGAATGGATCACGGTGTCGCGGGGGAAGCGGTCCCTTCGGAATGCTGAGAGGTGAGGGGAGGGGAAGATGTAATTGGTGGTGGGGTCACACCGGACGTGGCGGAAATGGTGGAGAATGATCTGTTGAATGTGGAAGCTGGTGGGGTGAAAGATGAGGACAAGGGGAACCCTGTCATAGTTCTGAGAGGGAGGGGAAGGGGTGAGAGTAGAGATACAGGAAATAGAACAGAAATGGTCAAGGGCCATTGAAGAGTGGAAGTGCCATGCACCCTACACATGCTAGAAGTGGATTCCTCCATTCTTCCTGCCAGAGTGGTCACAGTGTTTGGCGGACCTGCCAATGCCTCATACATTTGCTGGTAGGTCTCACAAATTTTCTTTTTCATGGCTGGTCCATAGAGTACCACATTTCTGTCCTGCTGAATAGAGGTAGGAAAGGACAGCGCATTCCGGTGCATCCTCTAATGGGCTGTGCCTGCCACCACTATCCACTCCTGTTCACTTGTGCTGTGTGACACACCACATGCCAAACCCCCAACGTTGCTCTCAACCCCACACGGAGTGCCAATCTGCACTGATGCCTGTGAAAGATGAAGCGCATGACGATGGATTCTCAGGAGGGATGACTTCCTCAGAGGTGCCTTCTTCCACAAGAGTCAGTGATTGTTTTTGGTGGTGTGAAGGATCTAGAGGAAAGATGCAAGGGAGAAGAGCTAGGCTGGCAATGAGAAGCTGAGGTTGAGGTTTTGAAGTTAGCTGAAGGTGCAGTTGCTTGTGGTACATGACGGGGTACAAGCGAGAAAGAGTCGCCCTATTCAGTGGAGCCACCAACCTCATCAGCTACAATGCTGGCAGTGTAATCTCCAGTTCTTCTTCCTCTGGGTAAGAGTCACAAACTGGCTTGGTCCTCCACCGATCCTGTCCCTCTCCCTATTATTGTGCATTTTCATCTCCTGCTAAAGAGGTAGGCGAGAGTTATGAGCGACTAATGAAGATGTGTGGTGCTTCTGACTGTAGTGCATAAAGTGAAAGTCCTTCACATTTTGCTTTCTTTACTGCAAGAATTCAATCATTCTCAATCAATACTGAACATTAAAGTAAATTCAGTGAAGCTACACTTCCAGAGCAAAGCCTTGTTAGATGGGAGCACAAGTCAGAGATATGACCATAACACAAGAGCCTTGATTGTCTGACCCATGTTCTCATCTTGTGACACTGTTCTGGGAGAGGAGTTTGTTGAATTTGCCCTTAAATTAACATCCTTTTTCAGTCTTTAAATGTAAAAGTTCAGAACCGTTCAAGCTTTTCTCTCTTCAAAGACTGAAAAAAAGATTGATAAATTTAAGGGCAAATTAATATTGACCTAGATTTTCTGCTGACTTGCCAGCTCAAGGGCTGTGAGGATGCACAATGCGAACATGCAATGAAACCCGCTGTGCTCCCCCTTCTCTGGAGGTTTGGAACCAAGTTGCCCATATGTACATTGATGAACTTCATTCCAACCTGCCTCAAAATAAAAAAATGATTTTCCTTCAAAACAAGTGAGTGTTTGTGGGATGGGAAAGTGGTACCCATGCTAGGTGACATTGTAAATGCTTCACTTTCCCCAGATACTGTTGCCCTCCCTTTCAGAAAAAAAACACCCTTTATCCCTCTGTCCTTGAAATCTCCCACCCCACCTCCAACCTCCGCTTCCTCTCCAAAGGCCTTGAACACATTCTCTCCCCCAAATTTGTGCCTATCTCTCCCAGAGTTCCCTGCTTGAATCTCTCCAATCTGGTTTTCACCTCTCCCACAGCACCGAAACAACACCAATTAAAGCCACAAATGAGTGACTGAACATGGTGCATTATTCTTCCTTTTTCTCAACCTTTGGCATAATCGACTACAACAGCCTCCTCTTAACATCTCTTCTCCATTGTCCAGCTCAGTGGGACTGCCCTTGCTCAGTTCCATTCATTGGCAGAGCATCGCTGTGAAGCTTTGGGATGTTTCTCTATGTTAAAGATGCCCTGTCAATACAATGCCAGCAGTAGAGGATTTAAAAGCAGCTGCCAATCTAGAAGAACTTCCCTCAGTAATCAGCTTCTAACTGACCTCTTTTCCCCAAGGGAAGACCTGAGCAGTAGCCTTAAAGGGACAGCACGGGTTAATCACAACTCTTCTTTGGCAGTTAAACATCACAGCCATGTTGCAGGTTCACAACCAACATCACAGATCAGCTTTCATGGACAAAATATATAAACATAACAGAAAGAATTAAGAAATAAACCATTCCACTCCCCCTTCCTCACATACACTCACTTTGTTTTTAAAGAAAATAACTTTTTTTGAGATAGGTTGAAATTAAGGTCAGGCACATTTTCGATGTATGGCACAAGCCCTCAGAAAAGTCTATAAAATGTCATACTAAACAAATTATACACTTAAGAGCAAAAATGTGTATTCCAGTTATGTGTATGCTTTATCTCAGTGTTGCTATATAGTTATGTAGCGTAATCATCTTCAGTACTTACAAATTAAAGTGAAAAGATAGCCATAAATTACTCCTTTAATATAGATAAAATTCATATTTGTCTTCCTTTTTTACATAATCAGACAGCGAGTAACGCTTTCCACATAACCATGACAGCTGAAAAATAAATACAAGCTGATTGAAAGAGTCTGTCTAAACAAAGAGCTTCCCATATAGAGGTTCAAAGGTGAATCTTTGCTCATTTTTTCAGCTCTATATCTCAGCACAAACATAAACACATTCATTCTCAGGAAGGTATGTTTGTTTTAACTTAGTGGTACAGGCAATGGCAATGGACAATTTATTCTCAAAATACATCATCGGCAGGATTCCAACCATATCGCGTGTCATCGTAGGTCATGAATGGGTTTATGTAGCAACTGCACCGACAGTTCCGAATTTACATTTCAAGTGCAATATTTTAAACATTCTACACTTTAACAGAATGTATCATTCAGGTATTTGAAAGTTTAAGTCAAGAAGGCCCTCAACATCCCCAACCAAACTATCTTACTTGTTATCAAATCTTTGTAATTTATTCAAATTGCATTTTACATTTTTTACCAAAATCTAATGCCAATTTTTACAAGAGTTTGATGATTTAAAATTATGTCGGCGCTCCATGTATTGTTAGTTTTTCACTGAGATTATAAAAAATATTTAATGGCAAAATCTGTGCCAACTTTACAACTTGGCTTAAACATTTCCAAATTAATTACCAATAACCAGCTGTTGCAGTGTAATGCTCATTTAAACCTGTTCCCATTTGTATGAAAATGTGAAAAATAAAATAGGAATAATTTTTAAATAATTATTCAGACCAAAACTGTTGCATCTAACTACATGTTGCGGCTTTATGTTACATACATGTATTTCAAAAGTATCAGTCCATAAAAGGCTTCCATATTTAACTGGCTCTACTGTTTCATGTTTTTATAAGATGCTGAAAGGTGTAGACTAAGTAGATGTGAGCAAAATATTTAGGATTGTGAGTACAGAACCAGTGGACAGTGTAATGAAGTGGGATTAGAAATTACAAGAATTGCTTTTCTATACAGAGTAGTAGTTATGTGAAACAGACTCCCACAAAAAGTAATTAGTGTTACATCAATGATCATTTCTTAAAAAGGAGCTGGTTAAAATCTGCTTAAGAATGGGATTAAAGGTTATGGGGTATACTTTCTGACTGGCATTGTTACCATACAAACACTAAACACATGTGCACTAAATTCCTCTGTGTTTTTTTTAACTGCAGGTGACAGTTAAGTGGTACAGAAAAACATACAGAGAAATTTAGTATGAACAAGTTTGCAGCTCCTCCACTGCCTCTGTATTCATAGAATCACAGAATAGTACAGCACAGAAGTAGTCCAGTCGGCACGTTGAGCCTGCACCGGCTCTTTTGAAGAGTAATCCAGTTAGTCCCACTCCCTCACTCTTTCTCCATATCACTGCAAGTTTTTCTCCTTCAACTATTTATCCAATTCCCCTTTGAAGGCCGCTATTGAAACTGTATCCACCACCCTATCAGGCAATGTATTCCAAATCCTAACCACTCGTTGCGTAAATACGCTTTTTCTCATGTCACCTCTGATTCTTTTGCCAGTCACCTTAAATCTGTGCCCTCTGGTTATCAACTCTTCAACCACTGGAAATAGTTTCTCCATATTTACTTTATCTAAAGCCTTCATGATTTTAAGCAACTCTATCAAAACTCCTCTTGGCCTTCTCTGCTCTAACGAGAACAAACCCAGCTTCTCTGGTCTATCAACGTAACTGTAATCCCTCATCCATGGAACCATTCTAGTGAATCTTTTCTGTACCCTTCATGTCCTTCCTAAAGTGTGGTGCCCAGAATTGGACACAATACTCCAGCTGGGCCTAATTAGTGTTTTGTATAGGTTTAGTATAACTTCCTGGCATTTGTATACCTCTATTTATAAAGTCCAGGATCCCATATGCTTTATTCACTGCTTTGTTAACTGCTTTGTTAACCTGCCTTGCCACTTCAAAAATTTGTGCACAAACAGCCTTAGGTCCCTCTGTTCTTGTACTCCCTTTAACATTGACCAGCTTCTTGTTCGATATCCAGTCCTGGATGAGCTGCAATTTCCTCCAGTTAAACACTGGGAGAACTGAAATCATCGTCTTTGGCCCCCACCACAAATATCGGCTGCGATTTTCCCCACCGGTCGGGAGAGAGGCAGAACCCCGCTCCCGGTTGCAGCCCGCTCTGTTGAAGTGATTTTACCTTGATTGGACTTGTTAAGCCCACCCTGCGAGGTTCCCGGCCAAATAAAAGGAAGCGGGTCTGATGACGTCATTTGATGACACGTCATCAGCCGGTTTCCTTAAAGGACCATACACACATTCATTTTGATAGTTGCACTGTCAGTGTTCTATAGCATTGAGGTGCTGCAAACACGGACAAGCACTGTACAAAGGTGCACGGCTGCACCAAGGCTGTCCCATGACTCCCTCCATATGCTTATGGAGGGAGCACGCAGGGAGGTTCTCTTCCCTTCCCATGGATGGAAGGGATCTCCCCAGGAGATCAACGCAACCAGGTTGAAAATTGCACAGGGGGGCACAAGCAGGGATGCCGTCTGGAGGACCAAGCTGCAGTGCCACAAATGTTTCAATGATCTCAGTAGATCATGAAATGTTACTGCAAAGCCACACTCAACCTCATCCCGCTGTGACACTCATCACATCTCCATCACTCTGCCTTCCCTACCCGACTCCTGCACACCCTTACTCACATCAACTTACATTTCGCCTTCCACCCATCCCTCTCTCTCTCATCACCATCATAGGCAGTCCCTCGAAATCAAGGACAACTTGCTTCCACTCTAAAAGTGAGTTCTTAGGTGACTGAACAGTCCAATACGGGAATTACAGTCCCTGTCACAGATGGGACAGACAGTCGTTGAAGGAAAGGGAGGGTGGGACTGGTTTGCTGCAAGCTCCTTCCGCTGCCTGCACTTGTTTTCTACATGTTCACGGCGACGAGACTCGAGGTGCTCAGCGCCCTCCCAGATGCACTTCCTCCACTTAGGGCAGTCTTTGGCCAGGGACTCCTAGGTGTCGGTGGGGATGTTGCATTTTACCAAGGAGGCTTTGAGGGTGTCCGTGAAATGTTTCCTCTGCCCACCTTGGGCTCGCTTGCCCTGTAGGAGTTCCGAGTAGAGCGTTTGCTTTGGGAGTCTTGTGTCAGGCATGCGAACAATGTGGCCCGCCCAACGGAGCTGGTCAAGTGTGATCAGTGCTTCGATGCTGGGGATAGAACATAAGAACATAAGAACATAAGAATTAGGAACAGGAGTAGGCCATCTAGCCCCTCGAGCCTGCTCCGCCATTCAATAAGATCATGGCTGATCTGGCCGTGGACTCAGCTCGCGTTACCTGCCCTCTCCCCGTAACCCTTAATTCCCTTATTGGTTAAAAATCTATCTATCTGTGACTTGAATACATTCAATGAGCTAGCCTCAACTGATTCCTTGGGAAGAGAATTCCACAGATTCACAACCCTCTGGGAAAATAAATTCCTTCTCAACTCGGTTTTAAATTGGCTCCCCCGTATTTTGAGGCTGTGCCCCCTAGTTCTAGTCTCCGCGAACAGTGGAAACAACCTCTCTGCCTCTATCTTGTCTATCCCTTTCATTATTTTAAATGTTTCTATAAGATCACCCCTCATCCTTCTGAACTCCAATGAGTAAAGACCCAGTCGACTCAATCTATCATCATAAGGTAAGCCCCTCATCTCCGGAATCAGCCTAGTGAATCGTCTCTGTACCCCCTCCAAAGCCAACATATCCTTCCTTAAGTAAGGTGACCAAAACTGCACGCAGTACTCCAGGTGCGGCCTCACCAATACCCTATACAGTTGCAGCAGGACCTCCCTGCTTTTGTACTCCATCCCTCTCGCAATGAAGGCCAACATTCCATTCGCCTTCCTGATTACCTGCTGCACCTGCAAACTAATTTTTTGGGATTCATGCACAAGGACCCCAGGTCCCTCTGCACCTCAGCATGTTGTAATTTCTCCCCATTCAAATAATATTCCCTTTTACTGTTTTTTTTCCCAAGGTGGATGACCTCACACTTTCCGACATTGTATTCCATCTGCCAAACCTTAGCCCATTCGCTTAACCGATCCAAATCTCTTTGCAGCCTCTCTGTGTCCTCTACACAACCCGCTTTCCCACTAATCTTAGTGTCATCTGCAAATTTTGTTACACTACACTCTGTCCCCTCTTCCAGGTCATATATGTATATTGTAAACAGTTGTGGTCCCAGCACCGATCCCTGTGGCACACCACTAACCACCGATTTCCAACCCGAAAAGGACCCATTTATCCCAACTCTCTGCTTTCTGTTCACCAGCCAATTCTCTATCAATGCTAATACATTTCCTCTGATTCCGCGTACCTCTATCTTCTACAGTAACTTTTTGTGTGGCACCTTATCGAATGCCTTTTGGAAATCTAAATACACCACATCCATCGGTACACCTCTATCCATCATGCTCGTTATATCCTCAAAGAATTCCATTAAATTAGTTAAACATGATTTCCCCTTCATGAATCCATGTTGCGTCTGCTTGATTGCACTATTCCTATCTAGATGTCCCGCTATTTCTTCCTTAATGTTAGTTTCAAGCATTTTCCCCACTACAGATGTTAAACTAACCGGCCTATAGCAACATAGAAACATAGAAAATAGGTGCAGGAGTAGGCCATTCGGCCCTTCGAGCCTGCACAGCCATTCAATAAGATCATGGCTGATCATTCCTTCAGTACCCCTTTCCTGCTTTCTCTCCATACCCCTTGATCTCCTTAACCGTAAGGGCCATATCTAACTCCCTCTTGAATATATCCAAGGAACTTGCATCAACAACTCTCTCCGGTAGGGAATTCCACAGGTCAACAACTCTCTGAGTGAAGAAGTTTCTCCTCATCTCAGTCCTAAATGGCCTACCCCTTATCCTAAGACTATATTCCCTGGTTCTGGACTTCCCCAACATCGAGAACATTCTTCCCGCATCTAACCTGTCCAGTCCTGTCAGAATTTTATATGTTTCTATGAGATCCCCTCTCATCCTTCTTGTTATGTAATGATGTGTGTATCGTCCCAGTACCTTAAATGTAATGTAAGCACTATGCCACACCACAGAGGGCGCTGTGGTGGGAAACCCTGGTAGTACCTGCAACAAGGACTATATAAGGCTGACCACCACACCTGGGAGGCACTCTGGAGCTGAACAATAAAGGGCGAAGGTCACAGCAGTTAGACTTACACCAGACCGTGTGGAGTCAGTGATTTGTGTGCTACATACACCACACTTCTAAACGCCAGTGAATAAAGGTCCAGTTGATCCAGTCTCTCCTCATATGACAGCCCAGCCATCCCTGGAATCAGTCTGGTGAACCTTCGCTGCACTCCCTCAATAGCAAGAACGTCCTTCCTCAGACTAGGAGACCAAAACTGAACACAATATTCCAGGTGAGGCCTCACTAAGGCCCTGTACAACTGCAGTAAGACCTCACTGCTCCTATACTCAAATCCCCTAGCTATGAAGGCCAACCTTCTTTACCGCCTGCTGTACCTGCGTGCCCACTTTCAGTGACTGATGGACCATGACACCCAGGTCTCGTTGCACCTCCCCTTTTTCTAGTCTGCCGCCATTCAGATAATATTCTGCCTTCGTGTTTTTGCCCCCAAAATGGATAACCTCACATTTATCCACATTATACTGCATCTGCCATGTATTTGCCCACTCACCTAATCTCTCCAAGTCACCCTGCAGCCTCTTAGCGTCTTCCTCACAGCTCACACCGCGACCCAGTTTAGTGTCATCCGCAAACTTGGAGATATTACACTCTATTCCTTCATCTAAATCGTTAATGTATATTGTAAAGAGCTGGGGTCCCAGCACTGAGCCCTGCGGCACCCCACTAGTAACTGCCTGCCATTCTGAAAAGTACCCGTTTATCCTGACTCTCTGCTTCCTGTCTGCCAACCAGTTCTCTATCCATGTAAGTACATAACCCCCAATACCATGCGCTTTGATTTTGTACACCAATCTCTTGTGTGGGACCTTGTCAAAAGCCTTTTGAAAGTCCAAATACACCACATCCACTGGTTTTCCCTTGTCCACTCTACTAGTTACATCCTCAAAAAATTCCAGAAGATTCGTCAAGCATGATTTCCCTTTCATAAATCCATGCTGACTTGGTCCGATCCTGTCACTGCTTTCCAAATGGGCTGCTATTTCATCCTTAATGATTGATTCCAACATTTTCCCCACTACTGATGTCAGGCTAACCGGTCTATAATTACCCGCTTTCTCTGTCCCTCCTTTTTAAAAAAGTGGTGTAACATTAGCTACCCTCCAATCCATAGGAACTGATCCAGAGTTGATAGATTGTTGTTGGCCTGATCGAGAACGCTAATGTTGATGTGTCTGTCCTCCCAGGGGATTTGCAGGATCTTGCGGAGACATCGTTAGTGGTATTTCTCCAGTGATTTGAGGTGTCTCTCTCTCTCTCTTTCTATTTACAATATCACATCCCCATCTCACTCGCCATCCCTTACACTCACCCTCATCCTTGTTCAATCATACCAACTAACAACACACAAGGTTAGGCATTTGGGTCTTTTAGCCAATGTTCATGTAGAGTTTCTGCTAATATGTTGGTCAAACATAGACATTTTTATTTTCAACACTTTGCATTCTTGGACAGATTTGTGTGCCCCTTTGAAAGTGGCTTAGTGAGTTATAGTGAATGGTAAGACATACGGTACTCCCTGCAATGGTGATGAATGTGAAAGGAATGGCTTGGGAATTGTGGGGATGTCTTATGGTGCTGGTGTAGCGCCTGATGTACAGCATCAAGTGAAGTAAATCTGGCCATGATGAGGCCATCTCTGGCGTACTGGGCAGCAATATAGTCATGTGCTGATGCCCTGCGTCCTATGCAGCATCAGATGATTGCGGAGAAAGTTGGTGTTGTTGTTAGTGATGATGGTGTGCCTGCTGCTGCTGGTGTTGGGGCTGATCATGGTGGAATTCTGAGGACCAAGGTGATATTTTTTCAAGGGAACTGATGCTGTTGGAATAGATGGCAGCTGAAGGTGAGATGACAGAAGCGATCTGTCAATGGTAAGAGAGGTTGCTCCAAGGAGGTGACACTGGATAGGGAGTTTACTCTAGACATTTCCAACTGTGATAAAGCTGAAAAGTGAATTCCAAAACCTGAAGGCTCTAGCTTCAAATATTGGAAAGTGAACAGCTGTGAAATGATAGCTTTGATAGCACTTTTGCAGCTGTAACCTATTCAAAGTGATGCAGAGTTGCTGAAAACCTGACATACTTTCCTGACGTGATCACCAAGCAACGTGAAAGTCGTTAAAAAGTTGGAAAAATGGTTAGTATGGTAAAATGCTGCTTAAATACCTTTAAACAGATTCTTAAGTATTTCAATTGCCTGAACCGCCATTTAGTGCCGGGTCTGCAAAGCATAGGCAGAGCCAGCACTTGGGAAACTTACAAGGAGGTGGGTTCAGAGCGGGATACCGCCCCACTGTCAATCTTTTAGATTTTGACAGCGGGCTCGCCGCCGAACCTGCCCTCTGAGCGCTGGCAAAATCCATGATTTTGTCACCTGCAGACTCACAACTATTCCAGTGCTCTCTTGGGTGGCCTCCCATTCTCCACCCTCTTTGAATTTCAGCTCATCCAAAACTCTGCTGCTTGTATCCTATTCTGTACCATCAAATCCTCTCAGCAAATGGGCTGTAATAATTTTTTCTGTGCTAGTGCCAATTAAGTGGCAATACAATCTAGTGATTCATAGAATCATAATTGAGTTCAGTCAGACATTCAATATGTTTCCCATGGTAGGTTTGGTTGAGTATTTTCTCTTTTTACGTCCCTTTTCTGTTGCGATCCAGCAAGGGGATTTTGTCCTTTGTGATCCCTAGCACAAACTCCGTTCCCTAGCCACTGACTCTATCCCTTTCCCTGGCTACTATCTGAGACTGAACCAGACCATTTGCAACTTAGGCATCCTATTTGTCCCTGAGCTGAGCTGCCGACTCTATATACTCTCCATCATCAAAATTGCCCTTTACCACTCCATAACATCATCCATCTCTGTACCTGCCTCAGCTCATCTGCTGTTGAAGCCCTCATCCACGCCTTTTTTACCTCTTGACTTGACTATTACAATGCTCTCCTGGCCGGTCTTCCAGCTTGCACTCTCCATAAATTTGAGCTCAACCAAATCTCTGCTGTCCATATCCTAACTTGTACCAAGTCCTGTTCACCCATCACTTCTGGGCTCGCTGACCTATATTGACTGCTGAACTGGCAATGTCTCGATTTTTAAATTCTCATCCTTGTTTTCAAATCCTTCCATGGCCTCACCCTTCCCTATCTCTAACGTCCTCCAGATCTATAACTCTTTGAGATCTTTGCGCTCCTCCAATTCTGGCCTCTTGCGCATCCCAGATTTTCTTCGCTCCACCATTGTCGGCTGTGCATTTAGCTGCCCAGGCCCTAAGCTCTTGAATTCCCTTCCTAAATCTCTCTGCCTCTCTATCTCTCTCACCTCCTTTATGACATTCCTTAAAACCTACCCCTTTGACCACCTATCCTAATTTCTCCTTATGTGGCTCGGTGTCAATTTTTTTTTGATAATCGCTCCTATGAAGCACCTTGGGGTGTTTTACAGCATTAAAGGCACTAAAGAAATGCAAATTGTTGTTATTGTAGTGTTGTATCATTCATCTATTTTCCCTCGTTGGTTTGCTCCATCTGTAGGCAGGTGAATGCAATATTTGGTGGCTTGGACATATTGGCCCTGAGTTTCCTCTTTAACCCTGGGGTTGGGGCTAGGGTGGTAGGAGGAGGTCCGGCAGCAGACCTAGGACTGAGGAGTCCTTATGCTAGGAATTTTTAATTTCGCCGGCTCAGCTGGGTCCCTGTATCGGAGCTGAGGCTAGTACAACAAGTTAGTTGAGACTATCGAACTCCAGATGGGCATAAGTGGGCCTCACCAGAAAGATTCAGAAGGAACAAATTTTCTTTTAAAGCCCAAATCTAGGCCACTCCCCTTACACAGGGAGCTGAGGAGACACACAATGGGACCTGGGGGGCTGGGGGGAGGGGGTGCAGGGGCTGGGCAACCACTCCCAATGGCGGACAGGTACCAGTATTTCTACTGAATGGGGTATGTGCCCTTGGTAGTATGGCACTGCTGATCCCATTTAAATTAGGTGCTCTCCCACTGACACTACAATCTCTATTGGATGTGATCTCAGTATAACCACCAGGATCATGGCCTGCAGATTTTTGGAGCTATTGTTTTTACGGAACAAAATGAATGCCAATTTCCAATGTCAGCATCAATGAGATCTTTAACTTCATGAATACTTAAATTTAAGGACCTTGAAAGTAAAAACTAAGGTTGAATCTTAAAGAAAATGAAGTACATATCCTTACTAAGGAACACAACATTTACTCAGACCTTATTTGTCAGTCACTGCTCTGTTCTGAAAGATTGGATTTTAGACTTATTACATTATACAACAGGGCATGCTCTTTTGAGAAAGGTGACTGCATTCCTACAGCAACATTTATGATGCCTAATATTGCAACTGACAGTTCATTCAAGAGGGTTTATTAATGTAACTGCAGACAAAATGGTGAACGGTATTATTTCATAAAGTAAAAACAGAACATGCTGGAAATACTCAGCAGGTCAGGCAGCATCTGTGAAGAGAGAAACAGAGTTTGTTTCAGGTCAATGACCTTTCATTTGATAGTTGATCATCAACATCAGCAATATTATTGCATTTTTAAAATAAAGTATCATGTGTTTAATTACTTGAGGACTGATTAGAGTATCATTTCTACTTGGAATTTAAAGAAAAAGATCATACTTTTATCCTTTTCGTACTAACTATGAAATAAATATTGTGTTTTCGTTCCATTTCTCTAAACTTGTTTCACAATTATCAACTGTAAAAATAATATAGAAGTTCTTGATAAAAAAGGCTGCATATATCTATTCAAAATAAACAGAGCACATTCAGCAACGTCAAGGTTCGATTCTAGGCAAGAATTGTGGCAATTCTAATCCCTCAGTCAGGGCTGTGAAGTTTCTAAATTGATGTCATTTGTACTTTTGAGACATGGGTGGAATGGCTTTAAATACACCATTCATTCTGGAGTCGGACCTAGTGCAGGAGGTCTGCAGTGCAGAATGAAATGGAGGTGATCCATGCTGTCTATGCTTTCATCCAGATCAGCAACAGCTTTTCCAACAAGAAGACAGCTATTGAAACAAAAGCTTTTTACTTTGCGAGGGCAAAGGATTCAGTGTCTAGTTTCGATTTTTATGTTAACTGAAAATTCACTGCACATTTTTTGACTTAAAGTAACAGATGAAACTCAGTTATATTTCATATTTCTATTAAACTCCTCCCATTTCCTTCCTGCAGACACAGAGGTTTGATGTTAGCTTTCATGGTAATCGTAATTAGACAGTTTGAGGTGTTCAACTCTCACTAAGCAGACACATATCTGTGCTTAAAAACATTGAAACAAGTAAAGTCTTTGACTGCTGGGTCAGGCAAGGAATTTCTTTCACATGATTAGGTGGCTGTCAGTGGATGTGTACATCAAATAGAATGAAACAGTAGAAATGAAGCTTGTCAGATAGCCTTACAGCTAATTAGCTCACCATACTACAAAGGTGAGCAAGCTAGGGATAAGGACCCCTGGAGTAGGCTTTTCAGACTACTCAATGTCTGATTGGCAGATGTATAAAACGAGCCTTACTCGTCCATTCTGCATCATTAGACTTCCACAGCAGCTCAGTGCAGAGCTAGAGTAATTCAGGCATGAGGGAACTGCTTGTATGTAATCTGGAGAAGACAGACACAAGATGGATAATAGACTGAAATCTCTGCACGATATAGTCTCCTCACTGCTGCCTGACAAAAATCCTGCATTTGTCTTTAAAGACTGTGAGTAAACTTGGTACAGCATTTGAAAAAAATTCTGTAAATCTACTGTGGTGTCTTTATGTGCAAATAGCAAATACTAAATTACTTTAGAAGTCTACATGCTCGTGGTCTGCTTTATCGTGTCTGTTTGTAAATCATACACATTTCTACCATAATAATATTAAATATTTAGTAGACTAATAAATCAAAAATACAAATTGATTTTGAGCCATCGTATATAACAAGATGTGATTGTATTTCTTGTTACATCCTGTTCTTTTTGCTATTTTAAAAAACAAATTAATTCTTGTGGAAAGCAGCTGTACACATATCAAGAAAAACATTTCACACTGATTTTCTTTACACCTAGACCTCATCAAAAGTATTATTTAAATGGTTGACTGTGCGACAAAAATCCTGCATTTTAACCAAAAGTGCTTTGTTTCAAAGAAATTTGAATAATATTGTGTATATATAAAGGTAGTTAGTTCTGCTGTGTGCCTTGAAGTGAATGTGTTCGATCAATTGACTTTCAAGCAATTTCTCACATGAAATATAAAACATGTTATTGTCAGATACAAGCACAGGAAAGTTATAATAATTCATTAGTTTTATAATGTCAGTCTCTGCATCTCTTAAATTTTGCAGCTCTCTAAAATTCACTGTAATAACTGTTACATCATTATATGGGACTTCATTTTGGCTTGCACCAAGGGATACTCCATAAATTAAGTTTGTGGTATTTGACTTATAATGCACACGATGAACTTCAAAAGTACGGCAGTTATAATTTACTGCATGCTGACAGAATTTTCTTAACTGCGTCTTCATTGAAAGTGGGATCATGACTTGCAAATAATGCAGTGCCCTTTTTAATAGCCAAAATAAATTGGGCATTACAAATCAAACCTTTTTAATGTTAAACTGTACAGTTACCATTAATATAATCTATGTGTAAAATTCATTAGATATTAAGATGGGTATGGATTCAAAAGATAAAACACAATTAACTATTCTACCCTTATTTTTAATAAATAAATTAAAATTGTTAAACAAAAAACAACAGAATTCAGACAATTATAGTCACAAACAATAATGCTGAACAGGATGAACAAGGCAAATAAAGATCACGAAGAACAGAACTTCTTCAAGGCTGGCATTCCTTGAAGCAAAGTGGCCATAAATCAAACAGTACAAATAAAAAGGAATAAATCTGCAAACTCGAAATCGGAAACAAAATAGAAAATGTTAGTAATACATACTAGGCCAGTCAGCAATTGTAGAGCGAAAGGGCAGGTTAGCATTTCAGCTGCAAAACTCTTTCTCAGAACTGAGTTGTTATTTAGACCTGCTCTGTATTTCCAGCATTTTGTGTTTGTATCTCAATTTCCAACATCTGCAGTTCTTTTCTTACTGTACAGTGTAAAAATGTTTATGTCTTGTTTAGCTTCTGAAATCACTGACATATTATTATATGATGGAAATATTTATTAACAACTTTCAGCAAGGAAAGGCTCAGCCTTGAGCGTACTACATATTTTGTGATGTTATCTTTTGGGTGGTACTTGATAAGATAAAAGCTAACACAATTCTGGTGTTGAAAAGCCTGTCATGTTGATGCAATCCATTCCCAAACTGTGTAACTTTATTTTGTAATCTCCAAGCACCAGTTCCAATCCATAAAGAAGTTAAACATTCAGTTGACTACAGAGGACTTTAATAGAATTTAATGGAAGAATTTATTTGTTTCTCTATTTTTCATATTCTTCTCAGTTTCAATGTTATCAGGATAGAGATACTAGTAGAAGAAGAATTATCCCCAACAACAGCCATTCTATTCACTTTGGTAAATACTAAGAACCCATTTTCCTTTGTGATTAGCCTCACATGGTATATGCCAAAAATGTTTTTCAGTAATAACTTAGATTCCTTTTCAAGCTTCTTATGATTAACCTCAAACACATTCTAAATCGAAACAAAAGTTATAAGCCTAGGATATTGTCAGATTTTCTTTTCATTTTATAATTTATTTTGCACATTATTTATATCTTGTATTGCTAAATTTCAACTCTGAAGTTGCAATTTTCAAATAAAATTATTAATTGAAAATCTGGCATTGATACTGCAGAGAAACTTCTAAGAACCCCAGCAAAGTGTTGGCTGAGAGTTGCAATCCTACTGTCATCTACAGTACTTGGTTACTGATTGAATGGCAAGATACAGATAAGTAACGCAGAATGTTATTTAGATTTGATCTCCCAAAAGCTCCAAACCTAGCACATAGAGATTAATAAAAGAGTCTCTTTGAATGAATCCCATATTTTTGAAACAAAAGCTAATTGTATTTTTAAAAGCTACGTAACTAATATTCAATGATGATGAAGTCCATAGACTAGTGGGACGCCATTTTTATCAATCACAGAACACTTAGATTTAAAATATGGAGCCAGGAATGGGAAACATATGCTGTGTATGTACTTATGAGTTTCCATACATCAAGCTTAGAGCCCGATATACATAAATACTGCTTTTTCAACTGCCAGAGTCCTGTCTTAGATCTGACAGATTCTGCATTTGATGCATTCATTGACATAAACTCTGAGGAATTGTCTTGAATATTTGAATACCTTTTTATTCTCAGAAAACTGAAAACTGAGTACAAGGAAAATAGAACCTAAAGTAAACTTTTGGAAAACAATATACCTGTACCAATTTTCTATAGAGCTAGCTTGTGCAGACATTCTGCAACAAAAATGTAAGTCATTTGCAAGCTGCTAAGCATTCACAGAGAAGATATTTGTGAATTCCATCTTTTCATGCAAACATTTCACGAGTGGAATTTACATTTCTGGAAGCTGTTGTGTTTATTTGAAATTATAGAACATTTTACAAAAGGATCTCATTGCAATGGTGATAACATTTCAAAACTGTCAAAGATGGAATGACTATATTACTGTTGCTTGTACATTCCGCAGATTTCTCCACAGCATTAGAGCAATTCAGGATAGGTGTCATTAATCCAGAATGATACCTGGAATCCAAAGGTTAAGTTACGAGGAGAGATTACACAAATTAGGGTTGTATTCCCTGGAATTTAGAAGATTAAATGATGATCAAATCGAAGTTTTCAAGATACTAAAGGGAATAGATAGGTTAGATAGAGAGAAACTATTTCCGTTGGTTGGGGAGTCTCGGACTAGGGGGCCTAGTCTAAAAATTAGATCCAGACCTTTCAGAAATGAAATTAGGAAATGCTTCTACACACAAAAGGTGATAGATGTTTGGAACTCTCTTTCACAAAGGACAATTGATGCTAGGTCAATTGTTAATTTTAAATCTGAGATTGATAGATTTTTGTTAACCAAAGGTATTAAGGGATATGGGACAAAGTTGAGTATATGGAGTTGGGTCGCAGATATCAGCCATAATCTCACTGAATGGCGGAACAGGTTCGAGAGGCAAAATGGCCTACTCCTGTTCCTATGTTGCTATGTTCCTAGGTGTAAAAAAACTTACCAGAGTTGTTCTATGACATTCAGAAAGGTTCAAAAGTTCCACTACTAGGCATTTTTTTGTGTTTGTATTTGTGCATGAGAAGAAAATAATGCATGGAATACTGTAGTACTTTCCAATTCGTGAATAAATGGAAAGGCTTTAAAAATGATGCACATTTATAGGAAACAATTTCATTTATTTTTCATTCTTTTGGGAACTTTTTAAAGATGAATTTAAAATACTCTTGTAATATTTTCTTCTTTCTATTCTATCTCTTACATGAATTGCTTTTTATTACTCTTTTCATTCTTCATTTGTTTCACCCGGAGAACTGTAGTGATTGAATTACCTGATTAATGACTTGGAGATCAGGACAATAAATTTGAATTCTGAATGCTTCATCGGCAATCTGGGGAATTAGTAAATATGACACATATAAACACAGAGGCTTCCTCACTTACAATTAAAGAGAAAATCGCAAATGGCATATTCGCCTTAATTAAAAGGAGGTTGGAGTACAAGAGTAAGAGGGCCCAAAATTCACCGTCCCCGAAGGGATGGCTACCGCGGAGTTTGGGCGGTCGATTGAAAAAATCGATCGGCTGCTGCGGTCGGGTACTTTTCCCTCCCCGAGCCATATTCAGCTCGGGGAGGATTTCAGCAGTGTTCACTTCTGCCGGAAATAGCACGGTGAAGCCGCAGTAAAGGAAGGTTTCCAACAGTGAGCTCTGCAGCGTGCAGGCCACTGGAAAGAAACTGCCACAGCAAAATTCACCAAGGAAAAGGTAGGCCTTTTCCCGGCAGTGCCCCCACAAGGTTTTCGATGTGGTGCTCGAACGCGACACCACTGGGGCCCTTTGGTAGGGAAAAAGTTTTATTACTTATTATTGTTTTTATTTCATTTTCCAGCATGCATCCGCAGCATTTATCTTTTGATATAGTTTTATTAATTATTAGTGTTTTTATTTATCTTTTGATAAATTTTGATGTGTGGTATTTATCTTTTGATAAATTTTGATGTGCAGTATTTATCTTTTCATACAGTTTTATTAATTATTATTGTTTTTATTTCATTTTCCAGCATGCGCAGTATTTATTTTTTCATATAGTTTTATTGATTGTTTTGGTTCCATTAAACCTGCTGAGTGCTGCTCAGAAGTTTGCACATACTCCTGTACTTTTGTACAACTTTCAGGTCTGACTCTTCAGTGGAGTCCTGTGGGCTGCAGAGACCTGCTTGGTAGGGTTCACCCTGAGGATGGGAGGAGTATTGGGAGGGCGACACCTGGTACACCTGCTCAGAAGCAGGGCGGCACGCAGGAGATGGCGTCGCTGCCAGCACCGTGCAGACAGGCAGCGGGCAAGCGAGGCAGCAGCCATGATTTGTTTATTCTGCGCCAGACCAGTGTCTACACCGGCCCGAATCAGGATTGCGTGAGGACAAGGGATATCCCCTGTCCATTTGGCTGCTCACTCCTCTGTGGAACCCCAGGACAGCGTCAGAGCATGCATACAATGACGCTCATTGTGCCACCAGGTGCATCATTGAGCAGTGCATAGGCATCCTTAAGCAGAGGTTCCGGTGTCTGGACCACTCTGGTGGCATCTTGCAGTACTCTCCTCAACGGGTCTCCATAATTGTCGTGGTCTGCTGTATGCTGCACAACCTGGCCATCATGAGGGGACAGCCGCTGGAGGTCGAGCCAGCAGTATCACCTGAGGAAGAGGAGGAGAAAGAGGAGGAGGAGGAGGGCGGATCCCCGTCACCCCAGAGCTAGGAGACGTCGACTCATCACCACCCTGGAAGGGCTGGGTGCAAACTGGCCAGCACCCCCCTCACATATATGGAGGTGCCTGACACCTCCCCTGCAATCTCCTTCCATGAATTACGTACTGGCGGTCTGCCAGGTCTCCCCACGTCAGGACATAGTATTCTTCTTCTGTACTCCATACTGTCCATCAGTGTCTGCAGCTCCATATTAGTTGGCTCTCCTTGTACTTCTTACACCAGCCATCTTTCAACCTCCTTCCACCATCAGGGCCTTGCTGCAAACCCTGGCCTTTAAAAGGCCAGAGAGCAGCTAGCTCATTAGAAACCTTTACCTGCATGCTGAATTTTTCAATGGTGATAACGTTCAAATTAAGACAACCACACCACTGAAAAATCCACTTTGGAAGGGTTCATTAGCGCTGGAACCCATTCATTCACTTTTGGAGCTGAATATGGGGTGGCCCAGCCACGAAAGAAATTTCAGCGCTCATGGCCACAAAAGGTGGGGGGAGCACCAGCTTTCCAGTGGTACTAAATTTTGGGCCCAGAAAGCCTTGCTACAATTGTACAGGGCTTTGGTAAGACCACACCTGGAGTACTGTGCTCAATTTTGGTCTCCTTAACTAAGGAAGGATATATTTGCCTCAGAGGGGATGCAATGAAGGTTCACTAGATTGATCCCTGGAATGAGAGGGTTGTCCTATGAGGAGAGATTGAGTAAATTGGGCCTATACTCTCTGGAGTTTAGAAAAATGAGAGGTGATCTCATTGAAACATATAAGGTTCTGAAGGGAATTGACAGGGTAGATGCTGAGAGGTTGTTTCTCCTGGCTGAAGAGTCTAGAACTAGGGAGCATAATCTCAGGATAAGAGGTCAGCCATTTAAGACTGAGATGAGGAGGCATCTTTGGAATTCTCTACCCTGTAGATGCTGAATTGCTGAGTATATTCAAGACTGAGATCGATTTTTGGACTCTAGGGGAATCAATGGATATGGGGATCGGGCGGGAAGGTGGAGTTGAGGTCGAAGATCAGCCATGATCTTATTGAACGGTGGAGCAGGCTCGAGGGGCAATATGGCCTACTCCTGTTCCTAATTCAATCAACAGGTATCAGAGGTCTTCATTTGTTCACAGAGCAGACAAGTGTGGGGGAGGGGGTCATTTAAAGTATTATTGACCATTTAGATGTAAAATATTTTGCATACAATTTTTGAATTTCTTGTTAAAATCCATTGGAATGTTTGTTATTAAGCAAAATTTTGCATTCATAAGTGAATGTTTTGATGGATCTTTTTTTATTGAGAATTCCAGGATCAGGGCTAAGGTCCGTAATGCAAGACACCACCACTGTCCATCAACAGCTTGCAATTATATAGTGCCCTTAACATTGAAAAAAGCTGCAAGATCTGAAGGAAAGTATTTAGGGAGAGAGAGATTAGAGGCATCAATGTGTAGTTTTAAGAAATGGTGTAGCAGAGAGGGTTTCATATTTAAATAGTTTGTTTTATTATGAGAGTATGACTCCATCATCTTTTTGCGCCGAGATTGTAAAAGATGCTATATAAATGGAAGGGCTGGATTTTCAGCTCGCTTGTGCCTCTGTTAGCACCCCAGAGAAACGGTAAAGGGTGTCTGAAGGTGAAATACCGGGCGGCCAGCTTTTAGCACCCGACCGGCAAATTTGGCTCACAGTTTGCGGCAGCGCCAAAACGTACCGTCCCGCCCTCTAGTTTCAATCAGATCATAACGTCAATCGTCATGCAATGTTCCGCTAGCGCCATGGTTGCAAAGTTAGGTGCTAATGCCGCATTAAACGTTCGCCCCATGTGACGCCTGAAAAACCAGGCATTCCCACGGTCGAGTAGGCGCTATTTGCCGCGTCTTTAAATTGAGGGAGGAGGCTCCTAAATCGGAGGTCACAATGACTGCAACATTTGCGCACAGCACACTGCGTAAAGCTCAGACTTTAAAGTGGTAGGTCTATCTTTCATTACAGTGTCCTTATAATTTCAGTGAAAGAATTTAATGGGGGCATTACTAGTTTGCAAGCATATTATGTTCCTATTGCGTATGCAATAACTCAATAAGCTTAGTACTGTGAACTCAATCAGGTGCGACCTCAAAGTGAGGATTAAACATTGAGGCTTTCTTTATATACAAGGGCTGCACGTGTGTATCTGTGGCCCAATGACCTCCGACAGTCGCTCCCCCTGTTGGCAGGTAAACCCAGGCATACATACATTACAGTTCCATGCTATTGCTAGGCAGTATCAAGCTAGAAGAAGGGCTGCTGGCCACGGATGAGGAGAGGCCGAATACGTCTGGGGAGGAGGGCTTACCCCTCATGGGTTTACAGGCACCAATGCTCATACCGCCAGGTCTCTAAGGAGCAGTATGAGAGAGGGCTGCGCTTCTGAAAGGAAGTGCTAACAGAGATATGCCAACTCCTACAGGCAGACCTACAGCCTTACAGCGCCAATAGAACAGTGCTGCCCGTCACAGTGAAGGTGACTGTGGCGCTGGCCTTCTATGCCTCCAGCTACTTCCAGGCTGCAGCAGGGGACATATGCAGCATCTCTCAATATGCTGCACATTGCTGCATTCGCCACGTCACAAAGGCTCTGTGCGCCCACAGAATGGACTTCATAATGTTCCCAATGAGCAGGGAGAGCCAGAATAAGTGGGCATGTGGTTTTGGCAGAATTGCAGGCTTCCCGAGGGTTCAAGAAGCAATTGACTGCACGCACGTGGCCTTGCGAACACCATTCCACAAAGCAGAGGTATTCAGAAAGGGATACTACTCCCTAAACGTGTAGTTGTTGTGCGACCACACGCAGTGCATCCTTGTAGTGAATGCCCGCTATCCAGGAGCGCACATGATGCTTTCATCTTGCACGGGAGCAGTGTCTCACAATTGACCACGGCTGCTCAGGGACAAAGGATACGGCCTAGCCACCTGGCTCATGACCCCCACCCTCTCCGCAACCCCATCACAGAAGCGAAGCAGCACTACAATGAGAGCCATGTGACCACCCGCAACATCATCGAACAGACAATAGGGGTGCTCAAGCACTGTTTCCAATGCCTGGACCACTCTGGAGGCAGCCTTCAATACTCCCCTCAACAGGTCTCGGAATTCATTGTGGTGTGCTGCACGCTACACAACTTGGCCATCGTGAGGGGCCAGGCATTGCCAGTGGGGATTGTAAGCCCACCTCAGGAGGAGGACGACGAACAGGAGCCTGGTGAGGGCCCAAGTGATCAGCCACAACATCCACGGGGGAGGCAGCATGGAGATGCTGCCAGACCAAGAGCCGCACGTCAGCAGCTTATAACAGATCAGTTCTCTGAATGGAGGAAGCTGAGGGATGCAGCTAATACTGGCTAAGCTATGTGCCACAATAATGGCACATCTACGGTGAAGTTTGGAATGACACACAAGATGCCAATGGCAAATGGTCAAAGTAATATTTTACTGGAACAAACACTCCCCCTCCCCCCAAAAAAACATACAAAATACAACATCCTGTTGCAACGCACTCAACAACAATGAAGTGCAGCAATTTACCTTAACTATTTACAGAGAGCATTAACAATTTTGAGTGCAGCTCCCCAAACTGGTCCTAGACCTTAATCTGACTTGGCCTGAGCTTTGACAACCCCCCCTACCTTTTACCCCCCTCCCATGCCGACTGCTCCCCCTCAATGAGGCCTCAGTGCTACAGCAGGGCTGCTGTGTGTGTTGGCCAGACAGTGGGCCAGATGGCCTACGAGGATGCCCTGGACCAGCTCTGGGTCTGGAAGGCCTGGCTGCAGACTCCTCCGCCTCAGCATTGGCGGCAGCAGTCTGTGATGGCTCGGGTGTGGACCATGTTAGGTGCAAAGTCAGAGTGGCAGTGGTGGGAGCCGGAATGCTGTCACCCTGAGGAAGGACAGTATCTTCCATTTCCTGTGGACCACTGCCACCCACAAGAAGGCTGAGCCTCAGCATCCAGAGCAGGTTGTGTGACCACAACTTGCTGGCCTGCTTCAGCACCAGCACTTCTCTGTTGGACAGTTGAGGAACACAGAAAGGACGGCAGCAGTCAGTGATCACATGGCATCACCCAGCTGGAGCGTGGCTTGTGCCTGCGATACGATAGCTGCTGCCATGTCACCCATGGCACGCGCCATCCCCTCTGGGACTCCACTATCGCTGCTGGAGCCCATCTGCCTCTGTGAGCGGCCAAGGATGGGCTCGCTGGAGTCCTCAGATGCACAGGCAATGCGTGAGGCTGCCTCCGCCACAATCACAGCAAGTGCATCGATGCTCTGCGGGACCCTGCCCAATGCACCCCTGAGGTCACGGTGCATTTCCGTGTTCTCCCTGAACATAGCAACCAAGTCCAGGTCCACGTCTGTCTGTCTCTGAGCAGGACTACTGGACTGACTCACTCCTTGGGGAGCTGGCCCCTGAGCTTCCCCTCCCGCTGGTCGTTGCTTTAGGTCACTGGGGCCAGGAGCCTCAGAGTTGTCAAACCCCTCAAAATCAGCCTCCTCCCACAATGTTGTGTCGCCACTCGGTGGGACTGATGGTGTCTCATGCTCAGGGAGCATACTGTCATCCCCTCCCTCGTCACCTCCCCCGCACCCAGATAGCAATGGCTCACGGGAAGACTGCTGCGCTTCTGGCTGGTCATCTGAAAGCACAAAGCAACAGACATGTGGTTAGCAGCAGGGGAGGGGGCAGGGTGATAAGAGGAAGGTGGCATTGGACATGTATATGTAAAGGAGCTAGGCCACTTGATAGTAGGGGGCAAGGAACCCACATCAATCGCAACAGCCATTCACATATCGTCACTATCCATAAGGGGCTCGGCCTCAGCGCCGGTCACCGCATGAACTGGGCTGGCCATGAGGGCCGACATTCGGTGAGGTCCTGCAGATCAGGCTCTCCACCTCCGGTCCGATGCTGCTCCCACTGATTATGCGCTAACTTTGCCTGCAATAAGAGCAAGAACAAGGGTTGAGTAAGTGTGCACCTCCTCTTGTGGCACATGTGCCTTCCATAGTAGACTAGTTGCCACTAGCTGTCTTGAAGTGCAAATGTGTTCAGTACAATCTGTGTGGCTGTGGACTGAGCATGTGAAAAAACTGGGAGGAGGTGAGAGCCAGGTAGCATTGCGGCTCAGGGTGACGTTTGGACAATGCATAGCAACAGTGGAAAGGGAGTGCGAGGAGCGGGTGACAATGATTAGGGGACAAGAGGGTCCGCGCCGCCTGAATGCAGAGGGTATGGCTGGTGAAGTGAGCCTCCAGCTTTCAGGTGGCTTCAACAATCCACATCATAGCCTGGAACATATATAGAAGGGGCAGCTCCATCAAAGACTTTACATTTTGTGAGACAGTGATCTTTCAACCATGGCAGGGGTCCATAAATGTTGAGGGTACTCACCCAGACGACCCTCGTGAGGTTGTTAAACTTCTTGCGGCATTGGGTGGCAGTTCTAGCCACCGTGTCTGCCGCTGACACCTCCAGTGTTATCTCCCTCCAATTCCTCCTGAAGACCCTTGGCACGGGCCTCCTTCCTCCCACTAGATGCAGTGCAGGCCACCTACTTTCAATGGCCTGAACTAGGGCCTCAGCGGTCGCCGCAGAGAAACAGTGTGCTCTCTGTCGTCCCTCCTGCTGTGCCATGTCTCCCATTCTGAGCAAAGTGGGCCCGTGCGCCTGTGCATGCGCAAACGTAAACTTTCGCCTGGACCCGGGAAGCTTCGAGCCCGTCTGCGCATGTGCAAACTATAGAGCATTTTTTGTGTCGCAATTGTTGGCTGAGGTGGACAAGCACAGGTGTGTAACGCCTGACTAGCGACCCCAATCATTGAACCTCAGTTTCGGCATAATTTTACAGACAGAGGCGCAAACCTTTTCCAGGCGCTATCAGAACCGCCCCGCATGATTAACAGCCCAAAATCTCCAACGTCGAAAATCCAGCTCCAAGTCTTTCTTTTTTTGAGATATCTTTCTGCCCAACTTCTTTTTTGTTTAACACATGCCACATTTTATCCATATCTGAAACAGTGACCCCACGAACTGTTCATGGGCCATTACCTTTCAAACTGGCAATAGGGAATGCATGAGAGCAGCATGGAACTGGCTCTGATTCCAATTTACTTTTGCTCTCTGCATGGAAGATCCTAGCCTTTGTTGACATGACTATGGTTGGTAACTCAGTGGGATAGAAATTGGACCGCATTGCATCATCTATTTTGCAGATGCAAAACGGGCACAATAAAGGCCAATTTCGGGGACCGATATTGTATGAAATGATACAATGAACTCCATACTGTGAGCTAGTGACCAGGTGTAACCTGGTCAGTCTTTAATGGCTTCCAGAAACGAAGATACAATGGTGAAGTTCAGGTTATATACCGGGCCCAGCACGAGTGTACCTATGACCCTAGGACCTCCAACAGTAGTGCCCCCTGGTGGTGAGCAGACTTTATGTACATACATTACATCATTCCCCCCAGTTCTTGGCACAAGTCCATATTACAAATTCAGATGGTCCGGAGCCCTTCACTCCCTGGTTGACCGTCTCAGTACAATCCCAGTGCTTTCCAAGTCTCTCACGACTTGGGGCTGAGCGTTGACCACAGTGAGTTCTTCTGATGGCTGGACGTGAGTTGGTTGGTCGTCTAAGCTAGCGGTGTCTTTTTCCAACTATTCCGGTTCTTCAGTGTATCTTAGCTTGATTTGATCAATGTGTTTCCTGCACATCTGCCCATTCTTGAGCTTAACCATATACACCCGGTTACCCTCCTTATCCGTAACATTGCCCGGGAGCCACTTGGGCCCTTGACCATGGTTAAGTACATACACTGGGTCATTTACAGATATGTCGCGTGACACTGCGGCGCGGTCGTGATACCACTGCTAACGTTGACGTTGGGTTTCGACATGATCGTTAAGGTCAGGATGGACTAGAGAGAGCCTGGTTTTGAGGCCTCTCTTCATCAATAGTTCCACAGGCGGGACCCCGGTGAGCGTGTCTGACCTTGTCCTGTAACTGAACAGTATACGTGACAAGCGTGTCTGCAAGGAAACGTGAGTTTCGTGTTTCAGGCTCTGCTTGATGGTTTGAACTGCCCGTTCCAGTTGACCATTGGACGCAGGTTTGAACAGGGCTGACCTCACGTGTTTTATGCCGTTGGGTTTCATGAACTCTTGAAACTCCAGGCTCATGAAACACGGTCCGTTGTCACTGACAACGATGCCTGGCAGACCATGTATGGCAAACATGGCTCTCAGGTTCTCAATGGTGGCAGTGGAAGTGCTGGATGACATGATCACACATTCTATCCATTTGGAGTATGCATCCATCACCACAAAAAACATTTTACCGAAGTCGATGTCGATGTGGATTCTAGACTACGGTTTGGATGGTCATGACCACAGACTGAGCGGAGCTTCCTTTGGGGCATTGCTTAACTGCATGCAAGTGCTGCACTGATGCACGCATGACTCTAAGTCCGAGTCAATGCCAGGCCACCAAACATGGGACCTGGCGATGGCCTTCATCATGACAATACCAGGATGTATACTATGTAACTCCCATACAAATCTCGCCCTGCCTTTTTTGGGCATTACAACATGATTACCCCACAGTAAACAGTCGGACTGGATGGAATGCTCATCTTTGCAACAGCTGTACGGTTTGGTTTCATCACCCATTTCCTTGGGTATGGTCGACCAGTCACCGTTAAGAACACAGCATTTTACAACTGATAGGGTCGGATCCTGGCTGGTCCAGGTCTTAACTTGTTGAGCAGTGACAGGCGACCCTTCACTCTCAAAGGCATCCATGACCATGAGTAGCTCTGCGGGCATTGGCGTTTCCACCTCTGGTGTGGGCAACGGTAACCGGCTCAATGCAAAAGCAAAGTTGTCGGTGCCTAATCTATGGCGACTGACATAATCATAGGCAGATAATGTCAGCACCCACCTCTGGATGTGGGACGATGCATTGGTATTGATACCTTTATGTTCTGAGAACAACAATATAAGCGGCTTGTGATTGGTTTCCAGCTCGAAGCAAAGCCCAAACAGGTACTGGTGCAATTTTTTAACCCCATAAACACATGCTAAAGCCTCTTTCTCTACCATGCCGTAGGCTCTTTCTGCCTTAGACATGCTTCGAGATGCGTATGCAACTGGTTGTAGTTTGCCTGACTTATTGGCTTGCTGGAGTACGCAGCTGACCCCATAGGACGACGCATCACAGGTCAAAACTAGACGCTTGCATGGGTCATACAGTACCAGTAGCTTGTGGGAACACAACACATTTCTAGCCTTCTCAAAGGCTCTGTTTTGAAGTTCACCCCACACCCAGTTGTCTCCTTTCCTAAACAGCTTGTGCAAAGGCTCTAATACTGTGCTCAATTTGGGTAAGAAGTTACCGAAGTAGTTGAGAAGACCCAGGAACGAACGCAGCTCCGTGACATTCCGTGGCATTTTTGATGGCCTCTGTTTTCGCGTCTGTAGGCCTGATTCTGTCTGCAGCAATCTTTCGTCCAAGGAATTCGACCTCTGGTGCCATGAAAACGCACTTCGAACGTTTCAGCCTGAGTCCCACTTTGTCCAGACGACGCAGAACCTCTTCCAGATTGTGCAGGTGCTCGACGGTGTCACAACCTGTGACTAGGATGTCGTCTTGGAATACCACAGTCCTGGGGACAGATTTCAATAGGCTCTCAATGTTTCTCTGAAATATGGCTGCCATCGCTTGAATGCCAAAAGGGCACCTGTTGTAAATAAACAGTCCTTTGTGCGAGTTGATGCATGTAAGTTTCTTTGATGATTCAACCAGTTCCTGTGTCATGTAGGCCAACATTAGATCCAATTTGGTGAACGATTTTCCCCCGGTTAGCATTGCAAATAGGTCATCAGCTTTCGGTAGCAGGTACTGATCTTGTTTCAAAACTTGGTTGATCATCACCTTGTAGTCTCCACAAATCCTGACCGTTCCATTGCTCTTTAACACTGGAACAATGGGACTGGCCCATTCATTAAATTCGAGGGGGTGAGATGACCCCCCTCGCATTGTAGCCTGTCCAATTTGAGCTCGACCTTTTCTCTCATCATGTGCGGGACCGCCCTGGCTTTGTGATGGATGGGCCTTGCATCTGGGCCTAGGTGAATCTGCACCTTGGCTCCCTTGAAGCTGCCAATTCCCGGTTTAAACAGAGAGGGAAATTTGCTCAGCACTTGAGCACACAAATCATCATCCGCTGATGACAAAGCTTTGATATCATACCATTTCCACTTTATTTTCTCGAGCCAACTCCTGCCGAATAACGATGGGTCATTGCCCGGGATAATCCGTAACGGTAGATCATGAACCGCTTCCTCGTACAACACTCTTACTGCTGCACTACCGATCACTGGTCTGAGCTGTTTGGTGTAGGTACGCATCTTTGCATTTATCGGACTCAGCTTGGGTCTCTCTGCCTTGGTCTCCCACAGCTTTTCGAAAGTCCTCTGGCTCATTATCGATTGACTCACACCCGTGTCTAATTCCATGGATACCGGCACGCCGTTTAATTTTACCTCCATCATTATCAGTTGGCTCTTTGTTAATAATTTTACCTCCATCATTATCGGTTGGCTCTTTGTGAGGAATGCAAGTACGCTATACACTTCCTCCTCGGAGCTCTCAAATACCTCGGGCTGCATCGTCAGATCCACATTGATCATCTTCCACATGGTGTGTCGTAGCTCGCTTGCTCTGCTGTGGACACGTCCGCTGAAGATGCCCCATCTTCGCACACCCTCTGCATACATTCTGTCTGAAGCAGCACTGATGGGGTCGGTGATTCCCCCCGCAACGCTATCACGTTGAGCTCGGATTTGCGCCCTCGATGGCGAACTTTGAGCGGCTCCCGTTTTCGCATACGCAGTCGAGTAGGCCCTCGATGACGAACTTTGAGCGGCTCCCAGCCTTGCCATGTGCAGCTCTGCCGGCCGTCGATACAATTTTATACACAGTACTTGCCGTGGAGTTCCTGTTTTGTCGCGATATCTGCTTCATGCTTTTCTGCGTGAACATGCAAGACTGGGCGATGGTGATGACCTTGCAGAGGTCTGGCATTTCCGCAGCCAGCAGCTTACATAAGATCACCTCGTGGTTGACCCCGATCATGAAAGAAATTGCAGCATGTCTTCTAATGCAAGATGTCTCAGGTCGGTAACAAATGCTGCTACGTCCTGGCCTTTTGGACGAGCATGCGTACAGAAGCAATATCTGGATATGAGGATTCCTTCCGTGGGTTTAAGGTGTTCCCGAACTAGAGCACACAGTTCTTTGTAATCCTTTTCTGTAGTAAGAGAGGGTGAGAGCAGATTCTTGATGAGTGCATAGATCGTGGGGCTACAGACGGTGAGAAGAACTGTCCGGCGCTTCTCTGCATCCTTTTCTTTGTTTAGGTCGTTTGCCACGAAATACTGGTCAAGACAATCCATGAAATCTCCCCAATCCTCTGCCTCATTGAATCTCTCGAGAATTCCAACAGTACTCGATCGTGCTGTGCTCGCCATACTTTTGCGTGGGTTCGTATTTGCCTCGTCGCCAGTTATAGTATATGAAATGATACAATGAACTCCGTACTGTGAGCCAGTGACCAGGTGTAACCTGGTCAGTCTTTAATGGCTTCCAGAAGTGAAGATACAAAGGTGAAGTTCAGGTTATATACCGGGCCCAGCACGAGTGTACCTATGACCTTAGAACCTCCAACGGTAGTGCCCTCCGGTGGTGGGTAGACCTTTTGTACATACATTACAAATATTCTGCACTTCAAGGATGCCTGAAAGGCGTTCAATGCGACAAGTGAATGAGAGACCTAACACCTGTTTTAGACATGCTTGCAGAAATTGGATTGGAGCCAGACCTGCTCCACTCAGGTTTCTTCATTGGCCTAAGCAGTAGTCACCAACATGAGGTCATTTTTTTTAAATGTCAAAAACATTGCTGTAGAGCCAGGAGGAGCTAATTTATTTGTTTAAAACTGATGAGTTGCCTGTGCAGGTGTGACTGGCTTGGATAACTCGCCCAAATAATATAATTGAAGTCAAAAGGTGAATTTGGGCCAGCCTCAAGCCTTCTGGTTCAACGTGCACTGACTGTGTGCAACTGATTATGTGTCTGAAAATGAGCCACAACCAATCCCGGGAATGAACCTTTATCCCGGCACTCTGTGATGAACCAGCACATGAATTAAAGGCTCACATTAAAGTACAATCATGGTCATTGTTTAAAACTGGCACCATACCATTTAGTGTAAATGTTTGTCACCTGTATTCAGCAGTCATTTTAAGGAACCAGTTGTTCTGGTTTGGAGGGCGTGTGTAATACAAACGTCATTGTGCATTGCTCTGTCTTAAAATGTTACAGTCAAAATCATTCATATTCAAAGCTAAAGAATAAATTACATTTGTTCCTGTTTAACTTGTTTGTTTTCACAGTGAACGTGGTAGAAACATTGCAGGTGTTTTGGGAGAAGAAGAGAAAACAAGGAGCGGTATTTAAGAATGGAAGTCTGGTAGTGTACGAGTCAGTGCCTTCTGCTGTTGCTCCGTATGTATGTTATGTCACTCTGCCGGGAGGCAGTTGCTTTGGTAGCTTCCAGGTAACATTCACTAATATTATATTTGGCATTACACATATATTGTATGTTATAGTCTATACTTTAACAATGGTACTCCTCCTACTCTCTCCTTGGATTTTTGCTCATCTCCAAAGTGCTGGCTGGATTCATCTGTAGAATGTTATAGCCACAGGCCATTCAGCCCATCAAATCAGTAATGAGTGTTGCCATTCAACACTTTATTAATATCTTTGACATTTGATATGATGGCTGATACTGACAAACTATTAAATTCAATTTATAATTATTACAAGGCATTTGTCAGAAGGTGCTGAGGAAATGCATTCATATTTTTTTACAAAATGTATTTCCATTCATCAGGATCGAGACGATAGGGAGAATCGTTTGGTTCTCTTTATGTACATATTTGTATTCTGAAAAACAAAATCCTCTCAGTCTAATAAATGTCCCTTTGTCAAGATAAAGCTGAATCATGATGACACCCTTTATTGAGGCTGTCTGTATGGAATGATAAGGTGACAAGAGGTGAAAGTGTAATTTAAAGCAGAAAAACCAAGCTGCTTTTTTTTCACCTTTGCAAGGATACACCCTGCAGTGTGTTAATGGACTGGATCAACATACAGAATTAGCTTTGTCCTGCAACATATCCTTTTGGATTATCCTTATTTATATTTTCCCACCCATGTCTGATTATGAGCCAATTTCCCTGCAGTTTTTGGGAATTCCACGAAATGTGTGCCCACTGGTCTACAGGTAGAGAAATTGAATAATCTATGGCGAGCATCTTCTGATGTAACACAGTTTTTTTTTCTTGCAGCTATCATGAAGTGTTAGTTGGGTTGGTGCGGGGGGCAGGGGGCGGGGGGTTGGAGGGAGGGTGTTGTTCATTAGTTAATTTAAAATAATTCTATCTTTGTGAATAAAAAAACATTTATTCAACAAGTTTTGTACATTCTTTCTTAGTTACATTAGTTTTCAAACGTACAGTTTTTCATGCATATTTGTTTGTTTATTCTGTTATTATACCAGTGCTTTTACTTTGCCAGTACTTTAAACTTTACTTAAACTAATTCAGATGATAGGCTAGTGCAGGAAAGACAACAAGGAAATTCCACGCAAATTAAACTTTTGATTAACCCTAACTGTAATTGAACATTTGAATATCCCCAATAATAGTTCATGCAAAGCGTTCATTAATGAGCTGCTGACGCAAAAGCTTAGCGGCCGTGTAACTGCCACTGGTAGTTGTGGTGGTACCGGTGCTCGATCGCCAGGCTGATTAAGCTCCCCTATGTCCTCGCCCACGTCCTCTACCGCCTGTTCCTCCTCTCCATCCTCGCCGGCTGCCTCATCTGTCTCATCTCCTTCTGGAAGTGGACCTGCAGCATGATCTGGCATTATCTGTCCTCTCTTTATAGCTAGGTATTGCAGCATGCAACATGTTGTGTATCTGTAAAGCATGCACTCCCATGTTCCGCCACCAGGGAGTGCATCCTCTGAAGTCGCAAGGGATCCCAGCATCCCTTGGGAGCACTGTATATAAGCCGGCCCCGAAGGCCTGTTCCTCACTCTGGAGTATCTTAATAAAGACTGAGGTCACTGTTATTTTAACCGCCCTGTGTGCAGTCTCATCTGTGTTAGCAACACAATAACTGGCGACGAGTATACGAATCCAACGCAAAGATGCAGCAAACTGTGGGCATCCTGGAGAAGTTCTCGGAGGGTGAGGACTGGAAAACCTATGTCAAACGGCTAGACGAGTACTTTGTAGCCAACGAGCTGGACGGAGAAGGAAGCACTGCAAAAAGGAGAGTGGTCCTCCTCACGGTCTGCGGGGCACCGACCTACAGCCTCATGAAGAATCTTCTGGCTCCGGGTGAAAGCCACAGATAAGTCGTATGAGGAGCTGTGTACACTGATTCGGGAGCATCTTAACCCGAGGGAGAGCGTGCTGATGGCGAGGTATCGGTTCTACACGTGTCAGCGATCTGATGACGTTCATGGTGGTCGAGGATCAAGTCAGGTAAGTAGGTCGGGTTTTCAATGACTCTCCATTGCCCTGAATAGTTGACCACTGCAAAAGTGGTGTAAAAGCGACCATTTCACAGCTGTTCACTCTCCAATCTTAGAAGCTGGAGCCTTCAGGATTTCGAAGACACTTTTGAGCTTTATGAAGTTTGGAAGTGTTTGGAGTAAACTCTCTATCCATTGTCACCTCTTTGGAGCAACCTCTCTCACCATTAACAGATTGCTCCTGTCATCCCAACCTCATCTGCCATCTATTCCAGCAGCATCGGGGCCCTTGAAAAAATCTCACTTTGGTCCTCAGAATCCCACCACAATCAGCATCACCACCAACAACACCAACCTTCTCCGCAATCACCGGATGCTGCACAGGGCATCAGCACATAACCACATTGCTGCCCGGGAGACCAGGGCTCGCCTCACCATGGCCAAATTTACTTCACTTGATGCTGTATGCCAGGTTGGCACCATCCCAAACCAAAACCATAAAGTATCCTCAGACTGCCGAAGCCATCCCTTTCACACTCATCACCATTGCAGGGGGTACCGTTATGTCTCACCATTCACTACAACTCACTAAGCCACTTCCACAGGAGCAGACAAATCTGTCCAAGAAGACAAAGTGTTGAAAATAAAGATTTCAATGTTTGACAACACATCAACAGAAACTTAACATGAACATTGGTTAAAAGACGCAAATGCTTACCCTTGTGTGTTGTTAGTTGGTATGATTGCACAATGATGAAGGTGAGTGTGAGGGGTGGCTAGTGAGATGGGGATGTGATAATGTAAATAGAGAGAAAGGGATGGGTGGAGGTTCAAGATAATTTGATGTGAGTTGGCAACATCATCCAGAAACACAGTCTGTTTCCATATGTACGCTGATGACACCACCACTTCTCTCAACCCCTCCACGGTGTCTAAATTGTCAGACTGCTTGTCTGATTCCAGTTCTGGATAAGCAGAAATTTTCTCCAATTAAATACTGAGATGACCGAATTGTTTTCCGTCCCGCCACAAACTCCATTCCCTAGACACTGACTCCATCCCTCTCCCCAACTCCTGCCTGAGGCTGAACCAAACTGTTCGCAACCTTAGTGTCATATTTGACTCTGAAATGAGCTTCCGATCATATATCCACAGCATAACTAAGACCGCCTATTTTTACCTCTGTAACATTGTCTGTCTAAGCCCTTGCCTCAGCTCATCTGCTGCTGAAGCCCTCATCCATGCCTTTGTTACCTCTAAACTTGACTATTCCAATGCACTCCTGGCTGGTCTCCCACATTTTACCCTACGTAAACTAGAGGTGATCCAAAACTCTGCTGTCCATGTCTTAATTCGCACCAAGTCCCGTTCACCCATCACCCCTGTGCTCGCTGATCTACATTGGCTTCCGGTTAAGCAATGCCTCGATTTCAAAGTTCTCATCCTTATTTTCAAATCCTTCCATGGCCTCGCCCCTCCCTATCTCTGTAATCTCCTTCAGCCCCACAACCCCCCCGAGATGTCTGCACTCCTCTAATTCTGCCCTCCTGAGCATCTCTGATTATAATCATTCCACCATTGGTGGCCATGCCTTCATCTGCCTATGCCCCAAGCTCTGGAACTCCCCGCCTAAACCACTCCAGCTCTATAGCTCTCTTTCCTCCTTCAAGACGCTCCTTAAAACATACCTCTTTGACCAAGCTTTTGGTCAACTGCGTTAATTTCTACTTATGCAGCTCGGTGTCAAATCTTTATCGCGTCATTCTCCTTGGGACGTTTCACTATGTTAAAGGCGTTATATAAATACAAGTTGTTGTTGTTGTTGTCGTTGATGTGCAGTAGTATGGTAGAATGATGGGGATGTACTGAGTGGCACAGCAGGATGAGGTTTAGTGTGGCTTTGCAGTAAGATTTCATGATCGACTGAGATCATTGAAAGGTTTGTGCCACTGCAGCCAGGTTCTCCCGACGACCTCCCTGCTTGTGCCTTCACGTACAATGTGAAACCAGGCTACATTGATCTTCTGGGGAGGTCTCTTCAGCCCAGTGGAGGGGAAGAAACCCTCCCTGCAGGCTGTGACACCTTCCATAAGCATATGAAGGGAGTCATGGGAAAGCCTTGATGCAGCCGTGCATCTTTGTGCACCTTTGTGCAGTGCTTGTCAGTGTTTGCAGCACCTCAATGCTGTAGAACACTGAAAGCACAACTGTCAGAATGAATGTGGGCATGGTCCCTTTAAGGAAACTGGCTGATGACGCGTCGTCAAATGACGTTATCAAACCTGCTTCCTTTTAATTGGCTGGGAACCTCGCAGGGCGGGCTTCACAAGCCCAAACAGGGGAAAGTCGTGGGCGAAACCGGCATTGAGAAAGCAGTGGGATTGCAACCTGCTCCCGACATTGCTCGCCTCTATCCTGACCCGATAGGAAAATCAAGCTCTATGTTTTGCCACCTGTACCTTCTAGAATTCTTACCTGTTTATATTCACATAAAAGAAAACACTGTAAGGGCAGTATGGAGCAATGAAATTGTGATTTCCCTTTTTCTAAATAGTAGTTATTCCTGGTTACACTCATTATATGCCATTTAATGTGCAATTGCCATATGTGTAACATTGTGTGTATTGAAAATTTAAAATTTGATGTTGGGTTATGTCTTTAGGGAGGATGTAAGTACTACTATAAGCATTTAAATAATCTATCTGTTTAGTGTCACACAAGCTGACCCAACTTTTGAATGGTGCTCCCAATGCAGGAGACGCTGGGCCTCCAGCACAGACTGTTAATTTATTGTTACTGGGATATGAGGACTCACCTGTCACCTCTCTTGTATCCCAGCGGACCACAGCTGTATTTATTTTCCTACAGATTACAGGAAATCCCATATATAGGGGAGCCTTGCTCCACAGAGTTGTAAATAGAATCTATTGTATTCCGTGTTGTACAAATGTTCCTTTCTGCATACAGCTTATAACTCACTCATCACTATAACGCTTGAATTATTTCTTCAGTTTACAACTGAAAAGAATATTCACACAATGCATGCTGTCATAAACTATTCTCTATAGCCACAATAATTCATTTTATTTCATAGCCAAAGTTTTCCAGATGGTCTTTGCTGTGATACTCTGAATTGGTCTTTTTTTTAAATTCAAAACTATACAATATCCACATCCAACAGAGCCTCCCTTGCCTCTGCTATTGACCACACACTTTATTCCAACCCATGACCTGCTTCACTTTAACTTCTTCCCTTATGCACTGCAAAGTTTCTGCACTATTGGCAATATATAGATTTCTGAAATCAAATGTCTCTTATTATTAACCAAAGCCTTTTAGGTCTCCGGTTTAAATTCTGATTAATCCTTATTACCATCACCACCAAAAGTAACTTACCATCAGCAGGCAGCAGGATATAGTCAAAATACTGCAAATGCTAGTATCTGGGAAAAAAACAGAAAATGCTGGAAATCTCAGCGGGTCAGGCAGCATCTGTGGCGAGGAATCAGAGTTATTGTTTTGGGTCAATAACCCTTCGTCAGAACTGGAGAGTGTTCGGAAAGAACAGATTCTTAACGAGCACTGAAAGGGGGAGGGGAAGAAAGAACAAAAGGGAAGGTCTGTGATAGGTTGGAAGACAGGAGAGACTAGAGAGACAAAAGGGATGATTCAAATGGTAATGCCAGGAGTTAGAAAAAACATTAGTCAAGATAGGATGTGAATGGTGGGATAATGACCAATTGCCGTTAGAGACAAGGAGAGAAAAAGAAAGAAAGAAAGAGGCTCTGAGGGGGGGGGCGGGGGAAGGGAGCCAAAGATTGGCAGCAGTTACGCTCTGAAATTATTGAACTCGATGTTGAGTCCAGAAGGTTGTAAAGTGCCTAAACGAAAGATGAGGTGCTGTTCCTCGAGCTTGCATTAAGCTTCATTGGAACAGTGTAGGAGACCGAGGACGGAGTGGTCAGAGTGGGAATGGAGTGGAGAATTAAAGTGACAGGCGACCGGAAGCTCAGGGTCACATTAGCGGACTGAACTGAGGTGCTACGCAAAGCGATCACCGAATCTATGTTTGGTCTCCACATCGTGAACAGCAAATACAGCAGGCTAAATTGAAAGAAGTACATGTAAATCACTGTTTCACCTGGAAGGAGTATTTAAGGCCCTGGATAGTGGGAAGGGAGGAGGTAAAAGGGCAGGTGTTGCATCTCTTGCGCTTGCACGGAAAGGTGCCGTGGGAGAGGAGGGGTGCTGGGGGTGACTGCCGAATGGACCAGGGTGTCATGGTGGGAGCGGTACCCTCGGAATGCTGAGAGGGGAGGGGAGGGGAAGATGTGTAAATGGTTTTGCCCTTGGTGGTTTCGAATCACCCCCCTAAGAACAGTTTTAGACACCGGAATTATAGTAGTGAACAGAAATATACAGTTATAGCCAGATCTTTCGGTCTCAACCATCACAATGCTTTTATTCAAGTGAAACACACACCTGCACCCAGTAAAGCACACTCTGGTAGTGTAAAACAAACAAACACAATACAATACACAACCCTGGCCCTTCTGAACAGGCCCCTAACGTGAAGTACCCATGACTAAAATACCCCTACTCGGATTCAAAAGTGCACCACCGAATCTGTCCAACAGAATTGTGCGTACGCTTACGATCCACGCAAAAACCTCCCCACTAAACCCACTTGGTTGGGGCACACGACACCCTTCACACTATGCAATAGCCTTAAAGATGTGTGGGCTGGGATAAATGCTCACCAATTACCCCTCTGGCTTACTCGCTGCTTCTCCTGATGAGCGTACCTTCTTGTTCTGTACCAATCTGTGGTATTCAAGTCCAGCCTCAAGGTCAGCTTCCCAGTCAAAATAGCGAGGCTCTCTTTGCTCGTAGATGGTGTTTCTTCTCTCCGTCCCAGATGGAGTGCTCAGTCCTTGCGCGTTGAACGAAGCGAGCAAGTGTAGAAGTGGGGAGAGAGAGATGGCAGCCAAAAACTGCCTCTCTTATATCTGCACAAATGCTTCTGAATTCCTTGCGCCAAAAATTAGTCCTTCACCTGAGGCAGTACAACTGAAAGAGCAAAAGAGACACCTCTTCGGCCGATGTCTTTGTCAACTGTACTGTTCCTGGATAAGACTCCAACAGGTCTGGGTGGTCGAAAAGCTTCCTTTGTGACTTGAACACCGACCAATCTTCTTGATCTCTCACTGATTACATGATAAAGGGCCCCCCCCATCCCCCCATCAATCATGTTCCTGCCATTTCAGCCATTGATTCCTGCCCACCCTATGTGTATTCCTGTGAAACATGTTTGGAGCTGTCCCACGTCAGGCTGTCAGCTTCTCTGCAGTAACAGCCAAGTTAAAGCAATGTCCAAAACTTGAAGTTCAAAAGTTTAAGTCCAAAGGTTTATGCTTTTGCTGTCGATGTTTTCACCGAATTCTTACAGTCCCCCCCTATGATAGTTCAAGAATCCTTCTAGAATATCAAACGTCCGCTGGTGAAAACACATCGTGGCCTTCAACCAATCCTATATACTTTACTTTTAAACACCCCAAATACATCCCTTAAAATACAACATGAACGCATTTGTACAACATATTTAGAGAGAAAAACATTCAGGTTCAACCTTTAACCAAGGCCTCCCACCGACTTCGGAGCGCCTTGCTTCGCCTTTTCCAAGACAGCCGCAACAAATACATTACAATGAGAAACTGTATAATTACAAGAGTGTGCGAGCAAATCCGGACCCACAGAGGAACTTCTACATTCAAACCAATGTCCCACCAGGGTGGGGAATTTATCCCTTTAATTTCCTCCCCTGTGTTCCGGTTTGTCTGTTCCAATAAAAAAATTGTTTCTATGAGAGCTCAACGGCTTTTATTAACGTTGTGAGGTGTTCGGGCAGCAAAGGAATCTGATACCCGAACTGTGTAACGTACTGCTGCAGATTATGGATTGTGTCGTTCACCGTGATGTGTACCGTGGATGGCTCTGGGATTGGAAGGATGCGCTCTTGGGCCACTTGAACTTCGGTGTGGGGTTTAAAGCAGAAAGTCGTGTCGGTGACTGGGCACCAAGTGTCGCAGTGCACGGGGTACTGGTCCAAGCTCGGCATGATGCAGTACGTCCCGTTGCCCGCATGTGCTACCTGAGGTGGAACGTAGCTCTGGGCCATCACCTCCATGGTGCAATTAATAGACTCTGCACTCTCTGATTCAAACCTGCACTCTGGCCGATCGAACATGTTCAAGTGCTGGGGACACAATATGATGTGCGCACTCCTGCTCTGGCACCCCTTGAGGTCAGTGCTGGTCATTGCGTGCTCCCACTTTATTACAAACGGTGGGGCTCCATGGTACCGCACGTGCATCCCCTCCCGTAAGACGCCAATATTCTCCACTCGGTATACCGGCGCTGTCTGTGGTGTCCCGCCCATCACTGGCATATGCAACACAATCCCCATAACCGAATGGGTGGACCGACTGCAATCCACTGGGACTGGGTAGGCTTCGGAAGCTAAACCGAGCTGACACAGACTCATCGAATCATGATAAGGGCTGAGCGCTGCGAGGTGCTGGTTGCTGACCCATGATGGGACGCGACCTTGCTGGAGGTCCTCTAAATTACTGCAACCAGGCACCGAACAACCCACACACTTCATTCCTGTGCCGAGGCAGTCCTATCCTCCCGTATTAATTCATTAACCATTTTAGCATGTGTCTACAGCTCTGCGATGACCTCCTTTAAGTGAATAGTCATTGCTTGGACCTCCTTTAGCTCCAACCCTACCACTTCGTTCCCTTCCCCAGGATCTTCCAAAGCTGGTCCTTTAAACCGCTAACCTGAATCTGCAGCTGCACGTCGTCCATACTATTGATGAGAGGTGTACCCGCGCTAAACACAGTAGCGACATCATTGAGCTCCATGGAATTTATTGTGTTGGAAGGTTCTGGGATCACGCAGGAGTCCCATCTGATCCCAGCCCCGGCGTCCTGTCATTGCCTCGAAAAGTCAATTGACACACCCGCTGGGCAGATCCGTTCCGACCCCCACATAATTAGTATTGGCAGAAATCCAGATGTGTAATTTATTAATTTGCATAAAATAAATGTTAGAACTTAAAAGAGCTGTAGAACATATTCCCCAATTTTATTGAGAAAACCACTGTACTTAAAAAATTAATTTGAAGCTCTTTTAGAACTATCACTTACAGAGCTGCTTGGAGACCTTTGAGTTGGGTCTCCGCCCTGCTCGGCAGCTCTGTGGTGCTGCTGATAAGGAGCGCCCCACGCACCCATTAGAAACCAAAGAGGTTATGAATTCAGAGCTGCCTCAGAGATGATCTCGAGCAGCAGGAACCCAGAAAACCAAACATCTGGCTGAAGTTGCAGATTTTACTTTCTTTAGGCTCAATTTTCCCCAAGCCCATTTTCTGGCGTATTGCAAGAGTTACGCCCTTTTTTTAAGGCCAGAAATGTGCCGGAAATAATTTGCCAAAGTTTCCCTGATGTATAATTCGAATTTGGCGCCTTGCAGCGTGTCCAGTCGCCTCGGGGGGGTGGAGCCTGCAGTATACACCGAAAAAACGATGCCGCACCTTCTGGCATGCGCGGAGAAAAAAGTTACGTTTCTGACATTGTTGCAGTGAACTCGCATGCGAAGTACAACTCCGAGTGGACAATCGGCCATTTTTAAAGAGCCAGGTGTGTGTGTGTGAGAACATTGAGTGTTGTGTGAGAGCATTTGGAAAAATCGCAGCTGCAGCAGTACAAGATGCAACGCGGTGCAAGGACCAAGAATTTCTTGCAGGAAGAAGTGGAGGCACTAGTTACTGTGATTGGGAACAGAAGGCAGGAGCAGGACACCAGCAGAGGTCACATAAAAGTTCCACCGAAAGAAATGAAGAAACGCTGGAACCAAGTTGCAGAAGATTACTGTGCAATGGTGACCACCACGAGATCTGGAGGCCAGTGTAAAATGAAGTGGCAGGACCTTGGTCAAGTAGTGTAAATAATATTTTCATTTATTCAATGCAATTGCAATTGTAAATGTGACCATCTGTATGTCCCACCCAGCAAAAAGACACCCTCTTTAAAAAGTTAGGTTTTCATCTTTGCAGAGGAAGGTGGCACATAATAAAAGGGAAAGAACTCGAACAGGAGGAGGCCCAGCAAATCTGCACCCACTGACACCCTTGGAAGAGAGGGCCACTGCTTTGATGGGTCCTGCCTGGAGAAAAGCAATCACCGCTGCACAAGCTGGGCTCACACTCGAGGGAAAGGATAAGTCCTGCAAATTCATCATGGTCCTTCAAATCAGCCTGCTGCCTGGCCTGCGATGTGTGAGCTTTCACATGCTACCCACCCTGCCCCCTCCTCTGCTGCTAACCATTTGACTGAGTTCTGTTATATTTTGCAGAACTTGAGGCCAACCCTGATGATGCAGAAGAAGATTCAGACGAGGACGAGCCTGAAGAGGAGAACATCTTCCAATCCAACCCTCCAGACCAAGAACATGGGGGGGGAGGGGGAGGAGGAGGGGATGGAGCTGGATGAAGCTCCCACTGTTACATAGAAGCATAGAAACATAGAAAGTAGGTGCAGGAGTAGGCCATACGGCCCTTCGAGCCTGCACCACCATTCAATAAGATCATGTCTGATCATTCACCTCAGTACCCCTTTCCTGCTTTCTCTCCATACCCCTTGATCCCTTGAGCCATAAGAGCCATATCTAACTCCCTCTTGAATATATCTAACGAACTGACGTCAACAACTCTCTACGGTAGAGAATTCCACAGGTTCACAATTCTCTGAGTGAAGATGTTTCTCCTCATCTCAGTCCTAAATAGTTTACCCCTTATCCTTAGACTGTGACCCCTGGTTTTGGACTTCCCCAACATCGGGAACATTCTTCCTGCAGCTAACCTGTCCAGTCCCATCAAAATGTTATATGTTTCTATGAGAACCCCTCTCATTCTTCTAAACTCCAGTGAATACAAGCCCAGTCGACCCAGTCTCTCCTCATATGTCAGTCCTGCCATCCTGGGAATCAGTCTGGTGAACCTTCGCTGCACTCCCTCAATAGCAAGAACGTCCTTCCTCAGATTAGGAGACCAAAACTGAACACAGTATTGCAGGTGAGACCTCACCAAGGCCCTGTACAACTGCAGTAAGACCTCCCTGCTCCTATACTCAAATCCCCTAGCTATGAAGGCCAACATGCCATTTGCCTTCTTCACCGTCTGCTGTACCTGCATGCCAACTTTCAATGACTGATGTACCATGACACCCAGGTCTCGTTGCACCTCCCCTTTTCTTAATCTGCCGCCATTCAGATATTTTGCCTTCATGTTTTTTCCACTAAAGTGGATAATCTCACATTTATCTACATTATACTGCATCTGCCATACATTTGCCCACTCACCTAACCTGTCCAAGTCACCCTGCAGCCTCTTAGCATCCTCCTCACAGCTCACACTGCCACCCAGCTTAGTGTCATCTGCAAACTTGGAGATATTACACTCAATTCCTTCATCTAAATCATTGATGTATATTGTAAAGAGCTATGGTCCTAGCACTGAGCCCTGCGGCACCCCACGAGTCACTGCCTGCCATTCTGAAAAGGAGCCATTTATCCCGACTCTCTGCTTCCTGTCTGCCAACTAGTTCTCTATCCACGTCAATATATTACCCCCAATACCATGTGCTTTAATTTTGCACAACAATCTCTTGTGTGGGACCTTGTTAAAAGCCATTTGAAAGTCCAAATACACCACACCCACTGGTTCTTCCTTGTCCACTCTACTAGTTACATCCTCAAAAAATTCTAGAAGATTTGTCAAGCATGATTTCCCTTTGTTGTACTGACTTTAGAGGAGGTGCCGCTCATTGAGGTGACAGCCCCTTCCGTGACTAGTGCTTTGAATGTTGGTGGGGCATTGCATGGTTTCCCACCTTCCGAGGTTGCGGGTCCCAGTGGTGCGGTGCAGCGAGGCACACCCAGGGCCCCACCGTCCCAGGCTGTGGATCCCAGTGTTGGGGTGCGAGCCACACCCGTGGGGTGGAGGGTAAGGAGAGCTCGACCGCGCTCTCCTGAGGTGCAGGATCTAACAGATGTGGTTCAGATGATGTCATTAAGTGCGGAGAGCATTGACTTTACCCGATCACTCCTGGACTCTATCAGTGGTGTGAGTGATGAGGTAGCAGGACTGTCGGGAGAAGTAACAGTAATGACACGAGAAATGGGAATGATATCTGGGACCAGCAGTGAGGGAATAGTGGCCATGAGGGAAGGAATGTCAGAGGTAGTGCAAACCACGTCACTGTTCATGAGCGAGGGAATGTTGCAGGTCATTGAAACACTGTCAGGGTGTATGAGGGACGGTATGTTCAAGTTAGCTGCTGCAATAAGGGAACATGCCCAGACCCCGCACCCGTTGACAGAATCAACTGTCACTCCCACTGCAATCCCCACACCAGCCTCTGAAGACCTCAAAGCCGGGCCCTCCAACTTGCTGCTTGCCGCCGATCCCCCCTCCGCCCCCCCCCCCCCCCCCCCCCCCGCCAACAGGTGCGCAGTACCCGAGATCTTAGAAATAATAAGCTTGGTACCAAGCCCAGAAACACTGCACCACACCGCCTGCGGGCAGGGGTGTTGGAGATTCCAAGACCAAGTGCATCGGGCGGTCTTAGAATAAGGTGGAGGTGAGATAGGTGAGTGCAGCCTTTCTTTGCTGCTGTTGTTGTTATTGTTATTATTATTGTTGTTACTTTTATAACTGTTCTCAAATTAAACATTTTTCGTAAAAGTTATGTAAATTTACAAGTTTAAAAGTTTGTAAGTGATCTTAAAGTTTTTAAGTGATCTTAAAATAAAGTTTGATACAAGAATAATGTTATTAAAGTTAAATACAAAAGAACTGTTTGTTAAACTTTTGAATAAAATATATTTTACATTAAAACTGAATCATTTCCATTATTTGGGTTCCTCTCTTCCTTCCCCCTCCCCCCCCTTAACTAATTGCAGTCTTGTGACTGCTCCCCTTCTCTCCACCCCCCCACCCCGATCACTCATTGCAGTCTTCAGAAGCCTTCCTATCAGCACGTCGCTCTCCGGGCTCAGTACAGAAGGCCAGAAGCCTTCCTATCAGCACGTCACTCTCCGGGCTCAGTACAGAAGGCCAGAAGCCTTCCAATCGGCACGTCGCTCTCCGGGCTCAGTACAGAAGGCCAGAAGCCTTCCAATCGGCACGTCGCTCTCCGGGCTCAGTACAGAAGGCCAGAAGCCTTCCTATCAGCACCTCGCTCTCCGGGCTCAGTACAGAAGGCCAGAAGCCTTCCTATCAGCACGTCACTCTCCGGGCTCAGTACAGAAGGCCAGAAGTCTTCCAATCGGCACCTCGCTCCCTGGGCTCGAAGCCTTCCGATCGGTACTGTAGTGTATGGAGAAAGAGTCAGACTGAACACTGTGAGCTCAAAGTGAAGTGTGACCTAAGTCTTTTATTGCAGGTCTCCAGAGTGCCTCTCCAACCTGTGAAGCCTCCATAAATACCTGTGCTCCCAAGGGTTTATGGGATCCCTTGTTTTCTAGCCGAGCCCCGAGCCCCTGTATGTGGCCACGGGGCCAATTCTGCCGGCCAAAGCTACGACCCTCCAGCCCTGCTTCAAGATGTTCGGTGGTGGCGTGTGAGTGAGTAAAAAAATGAGAAAACTTCTGAAATCCAACAAATTTACATTTACTACGTTGACAGGTAAAAAAAGTTGAACTTTATTATTGATTTTGACCGTTTTCTTGACTCCCTCCAAAATCTTCAATTTAAAAACAATGGCGACTTTCAGCGACGATTTCTCAATGTGCGCTGGTTTTCTTAAGTGCCCAGAAGGTTTTTTGGGAGTGGCCAGAAACGCCGATTTAGGAGGAAAAAATGTTGACCAAACTGCGAAAAATTATAAAAACCGGCGCAGACATGAGAGAACGTTAAAAAAAACTGGCCTAGAAAAATCGTAACTAGTCAGTTACACTGGCGCAAACTTGGAAAAAAATAAATACGCCTAAAAAAAATGGTAAACGCCAAAATAACGGCGCAAATGACCGGGGAAAGTTGAGCCCAATATGTTAAAATTCACATGCATCAGTTTTTATATTCTATTTGTGTGAACAATACCCTAATATAGTGTATCCAAATTCTTCCCAGGTTCCTGTTTTATTACTTACATGATCAGTAATAGTATTATAGCTAGTCCTATTGTATTTAAGTTAAAGGAGAAAATGTCGTCAGTCCTTCCTAACAATTCCTACTGTGTTTTGAATAACTCCAATAGTCTTGCCTGTACTAGCCTGTTGGCAAATTATTCCAAACATGTATCACTCTTTGAGTGAAGATGTTCTTCTTAATAGCTGATTTAAATTAACTTTTCATTAATTTAAATTTATGTCCTTTGGTCCCACATTCCTGATTTACTTTGATGTAAGGTACTGGGTTTATTTTATCTGTGCCATTTAATGTTTAAATAGCTCAATGAGCCACCCCCTTAACTGCTTCTTTTGTAAAATTGACAGCCCGAGTTTCTTTAATCCTTCCTCAGAGCTCATTCTCTTTACACCAGTCATCATTCTTCTTACTCTTCTCTGTACCTTTTGCAAAGCCTGTGTGTCCTTGTTTACTTAGCATGGCTACCAGAACTCTAGAGAATTGTAAATTCTTAGCATGTGTTGAATGATTATCTCAGCATTCTATTAATTTCCTGAGGAGTGGGAGAAGGATCCCAATCTTTGGGAGCACTGGGAGAGGGGTGCTGGTTGTGACCATGGTGACCATCCTGACCAACTGATCCACCACAGATCCAGTCCACATCCGGACAGGGGTCAAGCAGGGCTGCGTCATCGTGCCAACCCTCTTTTCGATCTTCCTCGCTGCAATGCTCCACCTCACACTCAACAAGTTCCCCGCTAGAGTGGAACTAGACTACAGAACCAGTGGGAACCTGGTCAACCTTCGGCATTTCCAGGCCAGATTCAACACCGTCCCGTCCTCTGTCATTAAGCTACAGTACGCAAACAACGCTTGCGTCTGCGCACATTCAGAGGCTGAACTCCAAGTCATTGTCAACATCTTCACTGAGGCATATGAAAACATGGACCTTACACTAAACATCTGTAGGACAAAGTCCTCCACCTACCTGACCCCACCACGCTGCACTGCCCCCCCATTCATCAAGATCCACAGCGTGGGCCTAGACAACGTGGACCACTTTCCATACCTCGGGAGCCTATTATCAGCAAGAACAGAAATCGACGATGAGGTTCAACACTGCCTCCAGTGCGCCAGCGCAGCCTTCGGCTGCCTGAGGTAGAGAGTGTTCGAAGATCAGGCCCTCAAATCTGCCACCAAGCTTATGGTCTACAGGGCTGTAGTGATACCCAACCTCCTATATGGCTCAGAGACGTGGACCATATACAGTAGACACCTCAAATCGCTGGAGAAATACCACCAACAATGTTTTTGCAAGATCCTGCAAATCCCCTGGGAGGACAGATGCTCCAACGTTAGTGTCCTCGATCAGGCCAACATTCCCAGCATCGAAGCACTTCCCACACTCGACTAGCTCCATTGGGCGGGCCACATTGTTTGCATGCCTGACACAAGACTCCCAAAGCAAGCGCTCTACTCGGAACTCCTACACAGCAAGCGAGCCCCAGGTAGGCAGAGGAAACATTTCAAGGACACCCTCAAACCCTCCTTGATAAAATGCAACATCCCCACCGGCACTTGGGAATCCCTGGTCAAAGACTGCCTGCCCTAAGTGGAGGAAGAGCATCCGGGAGGGCGCTGAGCACCTCGAGTCTCGTCGCCGAGAGCATGCAGAAATCAAGCGCAGGCAGTGGAAGGAGCGTGCGGCAAACCAGACTCCCCACCCACCCTTTCCTTCGATGACTGTCTGTCCCACCTGTGACAGAGACTGTAATTCCCGTATTGGACTGTTCAGTCACCTGAGAACTCACTTTTAGAGTGAAAGCAAGTCTTCCTCGATTTCAAGGGATTGCCTATGATGATGATGATGTGACCATGGTGGAAGGATGGACTGGGGGTGTGAATGTCAGTACCTCTTATCAATGTTTCCTCTAATTCTTTTTACGGCCAGGTGGCCCCTTTAACAGGTTGCGTGGCCCATTCAGAATTCCACACGTGCATGGTTTTTCAATTTGAAAGCCGGTGAGGCGGCTGAATGGGCCCTCCAGAGCACTGCATGGCCATGTGATCACGCACCTTAAAGGAAACATTGTGAGGTCCTTGACAGATTTGGTCTGCCTGTAGGAGATAGCATATCTCTGTCAGCACTTCCTTTCGGAAGCGCAATCTTCTCACACATTGCTCCTCAAAGCGCTGGAGGTCTGAGCATTGGTGCCTGTAAAACCGTGGGGGGTAAGCCCTCCTCCCCGGCTGCCTTCGGCCTCTCAGCATCTGTGGGCCGACATGGCCAAGAGTCCTTTCTCTAGCTTGACACTGCCTGGCAATAGCATGGAGCATGATATGCTGGCGAACTAGTAATGCCCCCATTAAATTTTCTTACTGAAGTTGTAAGGGCACTGTAATGGCAGATAAAAGTGAAGTTTACAAGTTGGAGCTTCATACTGCGTTATGTGCGCAACCGTTGTAGTCCATATGATTTGCGATGTAGGATCCTTATTCCTCATTTTAAAAATGCTGCCAAGACCGCCTGTTTTTTCAGGCGTTTCCTGGGGCAGTCATTAAATGAGGCGTTAGGGCCAAAAGTTCCATCCGGTGTGCTAGCGCAGCCTTGCACGACGATTGACGTCATCATCGTGTTAAAAACAGAGGGCGGAGCGGTAAGTTTTTGCAGCGGCACAAACCAATAGCCGAATCTTCCGGCTGGATGATAAATCCTGGACGCTCAGCATAATGCCCAAAAACGGCAACCGAGGCACAATTGAGCCAAAATTCCAGCCCTAAGTTCTTAGTGTGCTTAAGAAACTTTAATCCAGTTTCAACAACAACAACTTGCATTTATATAGTGCCTTTAGCATAGTAAAATCTACCAAGGTGCTCCATAGGAGCGTTTTCAAATAAAATCTGACACCGAGCCGAATCAGGAGATATTAGAAATAAAAACAGAAAATGCTGGAACCATTCAGTCGGTCAGGCAGCATAGCTGGAGAAAGAAACAGAGTTAACCTTTCAGGTTGATGACCTTTTGTCAGAACTGGAAAAAGTTCGGGATGTGACTGATTTTAAGCAAATGCAGGAGCAGGGAAAGGCAGGAGGGGAGGATAGAACAAAACGCAAGGTCTGTGATAGGGTGGAAGGCAGGAGAGATTAAAAGACAAAAGGGATGATGATGTCAAACAAAAGGAGATGGTCATGGGACAAGTAAAGAAACAAAAGATGGGTCTAGGAAAGGTGTAAATGGGAATGGCAGAATCATCCACAGTTGCCATGTGAAAAAATAGGGGCAGAGGTTGTGGTCTGAAATTGTTGAACTCTGTTGAGTCCAGAGGCTAGGAAGTGCCTAAGCACAAATAAATCACCTGGCATCCCGGGCAGCAATGTGGTCAGGTGCTAATGTCCTGTGTCCTGTGCAGTAGGATCAGGTGATTGTGGAGAAGGTTGCTGTTGTTGGTGCTGCTGGTGTGCCTGGTGCTGCTGGTGTGCCTGGTGATGTTGATGTTGGGGCTGATCGTGGTGGGATTCTGAGGAAAAAGGTGAGATTTTTTCCAAGGGCACCAATGCTGATGGAATAGATGGCAGGTGAAGGTGAGATGACAGAAGCAATCTGCCAATGGTGAGAGAGGTTGTTCCAAGGAGGTGACACTGGATAGAGAGTTTACTCCAAACACTTCCAATATGCATGAAGGCTCCAGCTTCTAACATTGGAAAGTGAACAGCTGTGAAATGGTAGCTTTTATACCAACTTTGAAACTGTCAACTATTCAGAGCAATGGAGAATCATTGAAAACCCGACTGCACGCAATCCTCAAGCACTGGGAACCTCATTAAAAAGCTGGAAAAATGATAAGTAGATGGTAAAATTAAGTCTATAAAGCACAAGCAGACCTGGCACTTGGGAAACTGAAACAGAGACAGGTTCACAGCGGGATCCAGACCCACTGTCAATCTTTTAGAGTTTGACAGCGGACCCACTCTGAATCCACCCTCTGGGCACCGGCAAAATTCTGGCCTCTGTATCTAGCCCATCAAATCATGATTAGATTACCCTTCAACCATCTAAACTTAAGGAAATACAAGCCAAGTTTATGCAACCTGTCATCATAATTTAACCCTTTAAGCCCTGCTGTCATTTTGATGAATCTACTGTGTATAGCCTCCAAGGCCAATATATTTTTTGTGAGGTTCAGTGCTCAAAATGAAATGCAGTACTACATATAGGATCTGAATTGGTAAGTTTAATCATAACACAAAAGAGTGACAGAAATATGGAAGATTTTTAATAAATAATTGTCTTTGGGTGAAGAGAGGAGAACATTGAAAGAGAAATGTAAAGAATTATGAAAAGTTAAAGTAATTGTTATACTGATTAGTATTTTGCAATGCAAATTATATATGTTATCATAGTGGAATGGAATTTACAGCAGTTCAGAGGTGAAACAGCAAAACCTAACCTGCGCTTGAAGCAGATGGTGTGTCCTTAAGTGCTTGTTGGTATATTACCCTTTTATTGTGGAAGGAGACTCAACACACAGCACAATAAACAGATTGGTTTGTGTATAATGCATCATTCTAGGTCAGGATTTCTCATGCGAGCAACAATACTCTTACAATGAAGTCACCAATTCACCAATTTTACAGGCAGCAATTTTAACATGTGAATCATGTTTTCCAAAGCAGTTGTATCAATCATTGACTGATGGGGAAAACTATTGAAATACTTGTGCTGCAGTACATATTGCATTTGCTGTTGTGTGAACTTGCATCATCTTACCCAAGATTGTTGCTATGGAATTGAAATTTCCAGTTCTGACTCTTTCAGGAGCTGCCTGAAAAGTTTTGAAAGGATTCTTTTAAAAGTGCTCATAGTTGCATATGCCCATAATGTTAACAGGAATAATGAACTCTAGGCAGGATTTAATCCCCTCTTCCCTGCCCCAATTGTCTGTTTCAGTATTCAGTTTTGTTTTAGCCAAAATAAACACTGGTATGGCAACTCTCCTATATACTCTGGATTTCTCACTCATAATTACCTAAATGCTGAATGACTGGCAGTGAAAAGCAATCTGAAAGCTAGACCAACTTAATCCATGTTTTATGAGCACTCAGCAGCTTTGTTTTGATTATTACCTTTGATAAATGAAATGCAATATTATAACTCAGATGCGAAGATGGAGTTTGCATTGATAATTTAGGTGGATTTCCATTCAAGAGTAATCTCTGGGAAAATGTTTCTGCCAGTACTGTACTCTTAAAGGCACATTAACTTTAAACAGATTAGAGTTTGAAGGTATCAAAGGTAGCAGTAGAAATGTGAACCCGCTGCAACTTTTACAATAACTCAATTATTTCAAGGCTGTGATTCATGATCAGGGGCATTTTGATGTATATGAACAAATACTATATTTGATGCCTCGTTTAATGCGCTGCAGTGCGAATGGCAGCTCAAAGTTGGTGGGAATATGGTGAATGAAACAGCCTGCTGGCTATGGTGAACCCCAGACCCACCTGAAGAGATGAGAAGAATTTCTGCAGGGATTCTTTTGCTCATCTAACATCATTTTGACAAACAGGCCGAGAAAACCCCAGAAAAAACACCAGTTTTCCGTTTTTCTGGTGTTTCCGTGGCTCTTCCGCTGAAGTTAAAGATGCACATGTGGGAGAACTGCCCCCTTTCTCCCCTGCAGAAATTCATTCCCATGATTTTCACTGATGCATCTGTTGGCAGTGCTGCCCTGAGGACAATGTAAATTGTTCTGTTGGAGGCATCTTTCCTCACTGGGTTGAGTGGTTGAACCTGCTTACTGGCTAGAACATCCTTCAGCCACTGGGGAAAGTATAACAACATAAAGCCACAAAATATTGTTTTATTGTTGTTCTGATGCTGTAGAATCAGTGCCACAATTGCCCGAAATTTGCAGCCAGTGGCGAAGGGACGGCACTCGGCACTGATCTCAAAGAAAACTGCCCACAAAGATTTTGCGGACTCTGCAGCATCAATTTCCCTTATTCTGATGTGACGTTCAGTCTGGCAGCATCTATAGGGGATCTGTGGTGTCCAGCAACAGCGAAGTCATCAAGCATGCTGAGCAGCCAATCAGATTGACGAATTCTCACCGATAGCAAACCAGAAGTAAAAAGCACGGATTATAGTTCACTTTTTAATCATTGTACTGAATGCATAATAAAAATTGTGACATACGCATGGGATTAAGGTAGAAGCTGAAATATTGGCCCTGAATTCGCGCCTCCTACAGGTGCGAATGAGGTGCGCACTCGCCCGTATGGGCACTGCAAATTGCAGGTTTAGGCATGCGAAGCGCATGCGCCTAAACCCAGAACCTGCGATCTGTCAAGAACCCTCTTGACAGATCGCATGCATAAGGTAACATAAGAAATGTGGAAGTATCTGGAAGTAAAGGGCCTCTGCGGGTGAAGAGTTGGGCCCAAAATAAATTTATTTTTCAAAAATTACATTTTTGTTTTAAATAATTAGTTAAATTCCATTTTGATTCATTTAAAATGTGTTTTAAAAAATATATATTTTAAATGTTTGTGTGTTTTTGGAGATATTCCCAATTATACTTATGGTGATTCCGTACATACGGAACTTAACCACAAGTATGAATGGGAATACCCCCACTTTAATTAGTTGGGCCAGCTCACGTAATCCCAGGGACACGTGCGAAGCGCCTACGGCCTTGGGACACATGGGCCTCTAAGCAGGCCTTCGCATTACAGGACCACAAGTCTCCAACCTTCCAGATCACCAGGTAAAATCATAAAAATGTTTCAGGTTGGAGGCATCCACCCACGGGAAGCCTCCAACCTCAATATCTAGGACATTATAAACAAACTATTTAAAAAATTGTTTTTAATTATATTAAAAATCATGGAATTTTTATCATGGAATGCAGGGAATGACATTCTACATTTATAAAATTATTTTTTCAGGGCCAGAGAGGTCGTTCAGCAGTAATTATGACTTAGTACACCATTAAAAACTCAGTTGCACCTCATTCAACAAGGCTTAGCATTTTCAACAATTTTTACAGCGAGAATACTGCGTAAAAAGTTGAAGTTCACATTAAGTCACTGATCCTGTGTTGATTGCATCTGCGAAGACTGCAACGACACACCCTGTAGAGGAGCAAGGTATCACTGACAGCAACTTCTGAATTTCAGTGTTTAACCACGCATGAAAGGATGCCAGAAGTTGCTGTCTGTTTTACACAGTAATGATGCCAAGCACTGAGTTTTTCCATCATTACAACCGCAAATTCCAAGTCAATGTATATGGGGGCCAGAGAACTCCATCATTCGGATAAAATTGCAGAACATTTCTTTAACAATTCTGTAATATAAAGAAGCTATTAAAAAAACTGCTGAAAAGTGGAGTTGCTGTCAAAATAGCAGAATCCAAAAGATGTCTGACCAGAACCACTATCTTTCATACCCTTGAACCAAATGCCTTTTGGAGCTAGAAATCCCCCACAGCAGTGCCCTTTTAAATAACAATTGTGCAAGATGCCTATGTATGTAGCATGTAATAGATTTTAACAAAAAGGGGCCCAGACGAAAACCTATCACTTAATCTTGCAGAAGGTTTATCACGTATGTTATCCACTTTGGTAGGAAAAACAAAAAAGCAGAATATTTTGTGAATGGTGAGTGACTGGAAAATGTTAATCACAGAAAGTTAACATCCTGGTACAGCAAGCAATTAGGAAAGCAAATGTATGTTAGTTATTGTTTCAAAGGGATTAGGGAAAGAAATTGACCTCTCTTGCGCCTCCTGTTAGCATCTCCGGGGGGGCGATAAAAAGGCGCTACCGGCTCTGCAAACAGGCACGGCGAGAGTACCAACGCCTGCAAAATTGCTGTGGAGGTTTCTGGCGGTGGTAACTGTTATATATGTAAATTTGTAATTACTCTGTACAGTCACCAGAGGGCTCATCCCCTGGAATCTCAAGGGATCCCATAATCCCTTGGGAGCACAGGCATGTAAGGAGGCTTCATAGGTTGGAGAGTCACTCTGGAGACCTGCAATAAAAGATTAAGGTCACATTTTACTTTGAACTCACAGTGTTCAGTCTGACTCTTTCTCCATACACAACAACTGGCGACGAGATACAGATAGCGAACCCAAAAATGCAGAGAACAGTGGGCATCCTGGAGAAATTCGCGGAGGGAGATGATGGGGAAACTTTTGTGGAGCAACTTGACCAATACTTCATGGCCAACGAGCTAGATGGGAAGAGAGCGCTGCCAAATGAAGGGCGACCCTCCTCACCGTCTGTGGGGCACCAACGTATGGCCTCATGAAGAATCTGCTCACTCCAGCGAAACCCACGGAGAAATCGTACGACGATTTGTGCATACTGGTCTGAGAGCATTTGAACCTGAAGGAAAGCATTCTGATGGCAAGGTACCGGTTCTACACCAACAAAAGGTCTGAAAGCCAGGGAGTGGCGAGTTATGTCGTCAAGCTAAGACGCCTTGCAGGACATTGTGAATTTGAAGGACATTTGGAGCACATGCTCAGGGACTTTTTCATACTTGCCATTGGCCATGAAACCATATTTCGCAAACTTTTGACTGTCGAGACCCCAACCTTGAGTAAGGCCATAGAGATAGCCCAGACGTTCATTGCCACCAGTGACAATACGAAGCAAATCTCTCAGCACACAAGTGCTTCTACAAGTACTGTGAACAAAGTGATGTTGTTTTCGAATCGTAACGTACAGGGCAGGTCACACATACCTGTAGCTACACGTCCACAGATGTCTCAGAGTCCATCATCAAAGTTGATGAATGCAAGGCCATTAACACTTTGTTGGCGCTGCAGGGGTGATCATCGTTTCTATTCATGCCTATTCAAAGAGTACATTTGCAAAGGCTGTAGAACAATGGGACACCTGCAACGAGTGTGCAGGCGACCTGCTAAGCCTGTTAAACCTGCAAACCACCATGTTGCAGCGGAGGACAGATCCACGGAGGATCACGACAAACCAGAGCCTCAGATCGAGGAGGCAGAGGTACATGGGGTGCACACATTCACCACGAATTGTCCCCCGATAATGCTGAATGTTGAACTAAATGGACTCATGGCGTCAATGGAGCTGGACACGGGTGCGAGCCAGTCCATCATGGGCAAAAAGATTTTCGAAAGGTTGTGGTGCAACAAGGCCTCAAGGCCAATCTTAACTCCAGTTCGCACGAAACTAAGAACTTACACGAAAGAACTGATTCCTGTAATCGGCAGTGCTCCGGTAAAGGTCTCCTTAGATGAAGCGGTGCTCAAGCTACCTCTCTGGGTGGTACTGGGCGATGGTCCCACGCTGCTCGGCAGCAGCTGGCTGGGAAAGATATGCTGGAACTGGGATGACATCCGAGCGCTATCGACTGCTGACGACACTTCATGTGCCCAGGTCTTAAAACAAATTTCCTTCGCTGTTCGAACCTGGCATCGGGAAATTCCAAGGAGCAAAAGTGCAGATCCACCTAATTCCGGGGGCGCGATCCATTCATCACAAGGCGAGAACATGATGAGAGAAAGGGTAGAGGTCGAGCTAGACTGGCTGCAACGAGAGGGCATCATTTCCTCGATCGAGTTCAACGAGTGGGCCAATCCTATCGTCCCAGTGCACAAGGGAGATGGCACCGTCAGAATCTGTGGCGATTACAAAGTAGCTATCAATCGTTTCTCCCTGCAGGACCAATACCTACTGCCATAGGCCGACGACCTCTTTGCAATGCTGGCGGGAGGAAAGATGTTCATGAAGCTGGATCTGACTTCAGCCTACATGATGCAGGAACTGGAGGAATCATCGAAGGCCCTCACCTGCATCAACACGCACAGAGGTCTTTTTGTTTACAACAGATGCCCGTTTGGAATCCGATCGGTGGCAGCGATATTCCAGAGCAACATGGAAAGCTTACTGAAGATTATCCCGCACACCGTGGTCTTCCAGGACGACATCTTGGTCACAGGTCGGAACACAGTCGAGCATCTGCAGAACCTGGAGGAGGTTCTTAGTCGACTCAACTGCGTGGGGCTCAGATTAAAATGCTCGAAGTGTGTTTTCCTGGCGCCTGAAGTGGAGTTCCTGGGAAGGAGGATTGCGGAGGACGGCATCAGGCCTACCAACGCGAAGACGGAAGCAATCGAGAACGCACCGAGGCCACAGAGCTGAGGTCGTTTCTGGGACTCCTGAACTACTTTGGTAACTGCTTACCGGGTCTCAGCACACTGTTAGAACCACTATATGCCTTACTTCGAAAAGGGGATGAATGGGTTTTGGGCAAAAGCCAAGACAATGCCTTTGTAAAAGCGAGAAAATTGTTATGCTCAAACAAATTACTTGTGTTGTATGATCCATGTAAGCGTTTAGTACGAGCATGTGATGCGTCGTCATATGGCGTCGGGTGTGTATTGCAACAAGCTAATGATTTTGGGAAACTGCAACCGGTTGCTTATGCATCCAGGAGTCTGTCCAAGGCTGAGAGAGCCTATAGCATGACTGAGAAAGAAGTGTTAGCGTGTGTTTATGGGGTAAAGAAAATGCATCAATACCTGTTTGGGCTAAAATTCGAATTGGAAACTGACCATAAGCTACTTATATCCCTGTTCTCCGAGAGTAAAGGGATAAATACCAACGCATCGGCCTGCATCCAGAGATGGGCACTCACGTTGTCCGCATACAACTACGCCATCCACCATAGGCCAGGCACACAAAACTGCGCCGATGCTCTCAATAGGCTGCCATTGCCCATTACAAGGGTGGAAATGGCGCAGCCCGCAGATCTAGCCATGGTTATGAAACATTTGAGAGTGAGCAATCACCCATCACTGCCCGGTAGATCAAAACCTGGACAAGCCAGGACCCCTTATTATCTCTAATCAAAAGCTGTATACTTCACGGGAGCTGGTCCAGTGTCAGTGGAAATGCAGGAAGAGATAAAGCCTTTCCAGCGAAAGATGGAATGTCTATACAGGCAGACTGCCTTCTGTGGGGCAATCGAGTAGTGGTCCCCAAGAAGGGCAGAGACACATAGAAACATAGAAAATAGGTGCAGGAGTAGGCCATTCAGCCCTTCGAGCCTGCACCACCATTCAATAAGATCATGGCTGATCATTCCTCAGTACCCCTTTCCTGCTTTCTCTCCATACCTCTTGATCCCTTCAGCCGTAAGGGCCATATCTAACTCCCTCTTGAATATATCTAATGAACTGGCATCAACAACTCTCTGCGACAGGGAATTTCACAGGTTAACAACTCTCTGAGTGAAGAAGTTTCTCCTCATCTCAGTCCTAAATGGCCTACCCCTTATCCTAAGACTATGTCCCCTGGTTCTGGACTTCCCGAACATCGGGAACATTCTTCCCGCATCTAACCTGTCCAGTCCCGTCAGAATCTTATACGTTTCTATGAGAACCCCTCTCATCCTTCTAAACTCCAGTGAATAAAGGCCCAGTTGATCTAGTCTCTCCTCATATGTCAGTCCAGCCATCCCTGGAATTAGTCTGGTGAACCTTTGCTGCACTCCCTCAATAGCAAGAACGTCCTTCCTCAGATTAGGAGACCAAAACTGAACACAATATTCTAGGTGAGGCCTCACTAAGACCCTGTACAACTGCAGTAAGACCTCCCTGCCCCTATACTCAAATCCCCTAGCTATGAAGGCCAACATACCATTTGCCTTCTTCATCACCTGCTGTACCTGCATGCCAACTTTCAATGACTGATGAACCATGACACCCAGGTCTCGTTGCACTTCTCCTTTTCTTGATCTGCCGCCATTCAGATAATATTCTGCCTTCGTGTTTTTGCCCCCAAAGTGGATAACCTCACATTTATCCACATCATACTGCATCTGCCATGCGTTTGTCCACTCACCTAACCTGTCCAAGTCACCCTGCAGCCTCTTAGCATCCCCCTCACAGCTCAGACCTCCACCCAGTTTAGTGTCATCTGCAAACTTGGAGATATTACACTCAATTCCTTCATCCAAATCGTTAATGTATATTGTAAAGAGCTGGGGTCCCAGCACTGAGCCCGGCGGCACTCCACTAGTCACTGCCTGCCGTTCTGAAAAGGACTCGTTTATCCCGACTCTCTGCTTCCTGTCTGCCAATCAGTTCTCTATCCACGTCAGTACATTACCCCCAGTACCATGCGCTTTGATTTTGCACACCAATCTCTTGTGCGGGACCTTGCCAAAAGCCTTTTGAAAGTCCAAATACACCACATCCACTGGTTTTCCCTTGTCCACTCTACTAGTTACATCCTCAAAAAATTCCAGAAGATTCGTCAAGCATGATTTCCCTGTCATAAATCCATGCTGACTTGGACCGATCCTGTCACTGCTTTCCAAATACACTGCTATTTCATCCTTAATGATTGATTCCAACATTTTCTCCACTACTGATGTCAGGCTAACCAGTCTATAATTACCCATTTACCCTCTCCCTCCTTTTTTAAAAAGTGGTGTTACATTAGCTACCCTCCAGTCCATGGGAACTGATCCTGAGTCGATAGACTGTTGGAAAATGATCGCCAATGCATCCACTATTTATAGGGCCACTTTCTTAAGTACTCTGGGATGCAGACTATCAGGCCCCAGGGATTTATCAGCCTTCAATCCCATCAATTTCCCTAACACAATTTCCCACCTAATAAGGATATCCTTCAGTTCCTCCCTCTCACTAGACCCACTGTCCCCTAGTACATTCGCAAGTTTGTTTGTGTCTTCCTTCGTGAAGACAGAAACAAAATATTTGTTCAATTGGTCTGCCATTTCTTTGTTCTCCATTATAAATTCACCTGAATCCGACTACATTTGTCTTCACTAATCTTTTTCTCTTCACATATTTATAGAAGCTTTTGCAGTCAGTTTTTATGTTCTCTGCAAGCTTCCTCTCATATTCTATTTCCCACCTCTTAATTAAACCCTTTGTCCTCCTCTGTTGAATTCTAAATTTCTCCCAATCCTTAGGTTTGTTACTTTTTCTAGCCAATTTATATGCCTCTTCCTTGGTTTTAACACTATCCTTAATTTCCCTAGTTAGCCACGGTTGAGCCACCTTCCCCGTTTTATTTTTATTCCATACAGGGATGTACAATTGCTGAAGTTCATCCATGTGATCTTTAAATGTTTGCCATTGCTTATCCACCGTCAACCCTTTAAGTATCCTTTGCCAGTCTATTCTAGCCAATTCACGCCTCATACCATTGAAGTTACTTTTCCTTAAGTTCAGGACCCTAGTTTCCGAATTAACTATGTCACTCTCCATCTTAATAAAGAATTCTACCATATTATGGTCACTCTTCCCCAAAGGGCCTCACACAACAAGATTGCTAATTAGTCCCTTCTCATTACACATCACCCTGTCTAGGATGGCCAGCTCTCTAGTTGGTTCCTCGACATATTGGTCGAGAAAACCATCCCTAATGCACTCCAGGAAATCCTCCTCCACCACATTGCTACCAGTTTGGTTAGCCCAATCAATATGTAGATTAAAGTCGCTCATGATAACTGCTGTAACTTTACCAATGACCTCCACAGTACACCCAGGCATCGTAATGATGAAAGCGATAGCTAGATCCCACGTGTGGTGGCCCGGTATCGATGCGGACTTAGAGTCCTGCGTTCACAGATGTAATACAAGCTCGCAGTTAAGCAATGTACCCAGGGAGGCGCCGCTAAGTTTATTGTCTTGGCCCTCCAAACCATGGTCTAGGGTACACGTCGACTATGCAGGCCCGTTCTTGGGTAAAATGTTCCTTGTGGTTGTAGATGCATACTCCAAGTGGATTGAATGTGAGATAATGTCGGCTAGCACGTCCGCTGCCACCACTGAAAGCCTACAGGCCATGTTTGCCACACACAGCCTATCTGATGTCCTGGTGAGCGACAACGGGCCACGTTTTACCAGTGCTGAGTTCAAAGAATTCATGACCCGTAACGGGATCAAACATGTCACATCTGCCCCGTTTAAACCAGCATCCAATGGTCAGGCAGAGAGAGCAGTGAAAACCATCAAGCAAGGCTTGAAGAGGGTAACTGAAGGTTCACTGCAGACTCACCTATCACGAGTCCTGCTTAGCTACCGCACAAGGTCCCACTCACTCACTGGGATCCCACCTGCTGAACTGCTCTTGAAAAGAGCACTTAAGACAAGGCTCTTGTTAGTTCACCCTGATCTACATGAACAGGTATAGAGCAGGCAGCTTCAACAAAGTGCATACCACGATAGCACAAATGTGTCACGCGAGATTGAAATCAATGATCCTGTATTTGTATTAAATTATGGACAAGGTCCCAAGTGGCTTCCCGGCACTGTCGCGGCCAAAGAGGGGAGCAGGGTGTTTCGGGTCAAACTTTCAAATGGACTCATTCACCGGAAACACTTGGACCAAATCAAACTCATATTCACGGACTATCCTAAGCAACCCTACTTTTTTTGATCCCCCAACATACACACCAGTGGCAACTGGCACCACGGTTGACCACGAAACAGAACCCATCATCCACAGCAGCCCAGCAGGGCCCAACACACCAGGCACCCCAGCAAGGTCAGCTGCACAGCAGCCCAGTGAGGGCCCAAGAAATGATTCAATAACACCAGCTTTCACACCAAGACGATTAACCAGGGCAAAAAGGGCCCCAGATCCATTCACATTGTAAATAGTTACACTATTGACTTTAGGGGGGAGTGTTGTTATATATGTGGACTTGTATTTACTCTGTACAGCCACCAGAGGGCTCATCCTCTGGAGTCCCAAGGGATCCCATAATCCCTTGGGAGCACAGGTATTTAAGGAGGCTTCACAGGTTGGAGAGGCACTCTGGAGACCTGCAATAAAAGACTACGGTCACACTTTACTTTGAGCTCACAGTGTTCAGTCTGGCTCTTTCTCCATACACAACAGTAACCCTTAGCACCACGATCTCCTGCGTCACGGAGTTCATGACATCATCCGTCTGCGCAGCGCCCCGGATGCGAACTTCGGTTCCGCACCCTGCAGCATTTCCGAGGTTCAACACCAGCAGCTGTAGGAGACGTTGTAAGGGAAGCCGGACAGTTGAGGAGCGGTATTTAAAGGTAATGTCACTCGGGTAACTTAAAAATTTGTTTGCAGCCTTTAAGTGATTTTATTTCCATGTTGCTCTGCTGCAATTGATTAGCCCTGCACTCTGTGAGAGTGCTTCGGGCTGATCGTGACTGCTGTCGGTGATGAAGGACATCGTTGTAATGCAGAACCTGCAGCAGTGGCCCTTCCCTTTAAGGGAGGAAAGGAGCCTCGGATCCCTGCAGTTACCGCTACCAACCCTCTTGCCGGCTTTAGCTCTACAAGGGAAGTGGTAGAACTTGATTTAGCGCTCCACTTCCTTCCTGGAGTGCTAATCCCGAAGTTCGCGTCGACTTCACTTGTGTAGTACCCGCTGATATTTTTGCGCTACCGCAAAAGTTAACGCCTCAAACGGGGCGCTACGCAATTTCTCGCACTTAGAGTATCAGAGTAAAGAAGACTTACTACAATTATACAGGGAATTGATGAGGGTTAATGCTGGAAAAATGTTTCCACTGAATGGGAAATCTAGAACATGGGATCACAATCACCGAATAAGGGGTCGGCCATTTAGGACTGAGATGAGAAGGGTTGTGAATCTTTGGAAATCTCTATCCCAGACAACTGTGGATGCTCAGTCATTGAGTATATTCAAGACTGAGGTTGATAAATTTTTGGAAACAAAGGGAATTAAGGGATATGGGGATAGTGCGGGAAGATAGAGTTGAGGGAAAAGATCAGCCATGATCTTGTTGAATGGCAGAGCAGACTCGAAGGGCCAAATGGCCCACTCCTGTTCCTATTTCTTATGTTCTTATCTGTCGCTCCCCAGCCTGTTGCTGACAGTTTGAAGTGAGTGCTGATTTTAAAGGCTGTATCTGAGGTTTCCTCCCTCTCTACCCCTCCCGACCAGGCATTACTCCCATTTTATGTTACACTAATGCTAGCTAGTATGCAAAAGAGTTGACCTTGTGAAGTATGATGGGACAATGAAGGGCTGGATCTGTAGACATAAGGGGAAAGTGAAGCTCTTTTACTTTGATATGAGGTTTCTGAGAGGAGAGACCTTATAGAAGTACACAAGACACTAAATGGTATAGAAATGGGCATGGAATTTGCGGTAATAATAACAGTGAGTCTAACAATGTTCACCATTACTATGGAGTAAATGGAACAGCCACTTTTGGCGGCCGCACATGCGGTGAAAGGTAGAAATCCGAACGTTGCTGTCCGATTTACCCTGATCTTACACAAGCTTCGCTCAGCGACTTGGCATTAAAATACATGTAAGGGCATGAAGTTGCAGTGCTGACCCACTAGTTACCCCCTAAACATGTCAGAAAAGGTTAGGGCCTGTCCATTCAAGTGTAAGTGAATTGTTAAACAAAATCTCTGGCACTGAAAATTCACTTTTACAAGTGTGGAGCCTCATTCCTTCAGATTTTAATTATTGTTGAGATTTTTTTTAATTTAAAATTAAAATTAAAAATGTTTTTTTTTACTGTTTCTTTCTGTTTCTTTTATCTCTCTTAATCCCATTTTTCTACCCCTTTCTTTATTTTGCTCTCTGTACATGATTTGTTATTGAATTAAATATTCTAACTTACATTTCCTGGTTCAGTCTCTGCAGCTCCAATATTTATTGTAATGTGATTTCCAAGCGGGGGTTGGGGGGGGGGAAAGAGTTCTGGTTGGAGGAAGTATGGGTTTTCCCGAACACTGTGGCTTGGCTCCCAGTTGGGCATTGAATGCTGCAGAAGAGGCCGCACCCAGGAACACATAGGTTTGCTGCTGCTTAGTGAGAAATCGCCAGGGGGTGGGTACAGCATGGTTTGGAGGGGCAGGAGGTGATTGCGGTGGGTCGGACAGAGATTGGGACAGAGATGGGGGGGTCTGGGGTCGGTGATTGCGGGGGTGGGGAGTCCAATTGCGAGGGGGGGAAAGTCTGTTTGCGTGGAGTAGGCAACCCGTTTGCTTGGGGGCTGAGGGGAAGCACTCCTGCTCCTGCACAGTGTCAGCTGTGAGTCAATTGGTAGCAGTCTTGCCTCTGAGTCAGAAGGTTGTGGGTTCAAGTCCCACTCCAGAGATTTGAGTACAAATATCTAGGCTGACACTCCAGTGTAGTGTTGAGGGAGTGCTGCACTATTGGCGGTGCCATCTTTCAGATGAGGCGTTAAACTGAGGTCTGCTCTCTCAGGTGGACATAAAAGATCCCATGGCACTATTTTGAAGAAGAGCAAGGGAGTTAGTCCCAGTGTCCTGGCCAATATTTATCCCTCAATCCACATCACTAAAAAAAACAAATGATCTGGTCATTATCACATTGCTGTTTGTGGGAGTTTGCTGTGTGCAAATTGGTTGCCGCGTTTCCTAAATTACAATAGTGACAACACTTCAAATGTTCTTCATTGGGACGTCTGGTGGCCATGAAAGGCGCTATATAAATGCAAGCCTTTCTTTCTTTCTTCCTTCTGGTCCATAAGCAATGCTGGAAAGGCACTTACCTCTTCCATCCACCAGAGCTAACCTCTCTTTAGCTGCTGAGTTTCCCGAGGCCCAGGATACCTGGCCACATAGCGTTAAAGCTGGAAGAGTGATAAAATCTGAAGCACGCAGCCTCATTAAAATAGTTAAATGAGCGACCTGACTCCTGGGAGCGGGTTGGTCATCCGCCCCCATCCCGCACCATTAAAACCCGAAGTGGGTGGGTTAGAGACAGGTTGGTTTCGGGTTTCAGCTTTTTTACATTTTTACATCCCACCCGAGCCAAACCTATTTCTGTGGTAAGGATTCTTAAATCTGATTGGTTGGAGAGACTCGCTGTTGCTTGCCCAGTTTACACAGGTCCCAGAGCCCAGCCCCTGTAGAGGCACCTCATTGTTTCAAAAGCTCAATGACCATAAATCGGCAATCAAAAGCCCACGAAGTCTGTGGGCAGCTGTAGCGTAATGAAGGGCGTGCGCCATTCATTCGCCGCTGACCACAAAATCCAGAGCCCTACGTCAAAGTAAATCAATTCACTAGACTAAGGAGGCATAGGCTAAACGTGATGAAAGAACAATTTAGGATAGATTTAGATCTTCTGCATGTACAGCAAGATCAATATTTGGATTGATTTTCTGGATACGGTAGTGATGTGATTGGGGAACCTAAGTTTAAAAATATTCTAGATGGTGAGCTAAAATTGTGCAAATGGCCTCCGCCATTTATATTTTTCTCATTGTCAAACATGCAATATCATGACATAAATCATCGTTAAGTACATCTTTGCATTGTCAAATTTCATTGTACGATGGCAAAAATGACAGGTGGCCCCTCTAACTATTTATTCATCCCCCTTTAAAAAAAAATGAGGGCCACCACAACTCATGAAGCATTGGTTTCACTGATTGTTGAATAAAACCAGGGAAGACCCAAAGGCCTAATGACAGGGCTCTGATGATAAAAGAGCTGGCCGAGTGGATCAAAGTGTTTGCATGCTTTGAGCCACAGATCATCCTTCATCCTTTTTGTTCTACTCGCTGATCTATATACCTGATTTGGTATTCTTGCTTTCAGTCATATACAATCAAACTTCAAAAGTCACAACATCTTATCAGTATAGTTCAAAGTGAAAATATTTCAAAGTATGCTCAATTCTGCTGTGAATTGCTATCAGAGGCCTATTACAGAAGTGAAGAAGATATTTTCACATTGAAATATACATCCTCTTAATTGCTATTGCATCTCCTAAAACTGTTTCAAGGTGCTAAATTTGCAGATTATGGTTATTAATCTCTTTTAAACCACCCATAGTTGCAGCAATGTTGAACAGAAGCAACATGCAATAGACAGCTAGCAGAGAATGTATTCACAATCTTCAGATATCAATTTGGATAGTGCTGCTTGTGGTGGAATATATTGTTGTCTGACTTTGATTAATTGATGGAGAAAAAAAAGGTTTTAATTGATTAAGTTTGACATCATTGCCCTTTGTTTCTCTGCTGTGTTAGATGAAGAATCAGATCAGATTGGCATGTACTTGTTAGACAGTTGTATGAGACCATACTCTGAGGGTCATTTTTGTCTGCGTACCAAGCCATTCACACTGAAAAATAGGCAGACAATATTTTTTTTAAGATACTTACTGCCCACTGGCCGCCTGAAGCTCACCCGATTCAATTTTGAGGGCCGGAAACAAGCAGAAGCCTTATTAAAATATTTAAATCATGACCTACTCCATTTGCAAGATCCCAAAGCAATTTTGATCTTCCACTGGGCATTGAGGAGTTGATCCATTGGTTCTTAAGGGAGTCACTGCAGATCACTCCAGAAATGCTAAAATATAAGCCGTGGCACTGCTTTTTGTGACTGCTCCTCTTGACCCCACAAATATCTTCCCACCCACTGCCAGCACCAGTCCCTCGCTGTCGCCCTTCCCGGGATTACCACCAATCCCTTTAAGTGCTCATTTCAATGGAGGGGCCCCGGATTTAATGCCCCTGACCAATTGGCAAGCTGCCTGTCAATGCTCGTTTGGCATTGGCAGCGCACCAATGCCCTTCTAATGAGGCCCAACCATAAAAAATGCTTCTGGCTGTCTGCTGGTGCCTTTGGGTAGGCGGGGGGACCACCCACCTGATGTGCACCCAACCTCAAAACCAGTCCCTTTGTGAGTTACACTCAGGGCAGAATGTTTCACTCTTGTCTTCGGGGTTCTCAGTTCCTCTAATTAGATGCCGCGTTCTGTGAAAGGAACTGTGGGAAGCCAGAAGAAGGCATTTACTTGGAAAGTGCAAATTAAGTAATCCACAGAACTTTACTTGTTGAATGTCTCAGTCAACAACTCTGGAATTCTATTTCTTTCACACCGTAAACTGAAAATAATAGAAAACTCATTCCCATTTCTAGCTACTTAAATGTGCCTTTAGCTGAGGAACTTGGCTAGTCTTCTACAAACAATGCACCTGTATCTGGAAGATTTATTGAGTTCTATCGGAAAACATCTGACTTGGACGCAGGAAGGAAAATGTCAAAATTGTCAATTCAACTTTTTCAAGAAAGCTGCCTTGTGTTTCTTCCTTTGAAAATTAATTCTGTACAATTTCCTCCATTCCTCGCCTGAAGTGCTGGCTTCTGCTCTAATTGGGTAGCACAGTGTCGGCAGTCTGCTGGCATCTTGCCCAAGTGGGGCCTGCACAGTGAGTTTGGCAGGCTATTTGATAGTGGGTGGATCACAGCTGAGCTGAATATGCCCTCACCCCATGTATGTCCACACATACACACACACTTTGCAGCAGGAATTGGATAGATATCAAAAATGAGAACCCTAGGTCATTTTTCTATTTCAGTGTTCCCAACCTAAAGGCATTAAGGCTACTTGTAACATCCCAATGCTCTATTTTGGACTTAATACTGTTTAAAAAATGATTTTATATTTTAAATTCACTCACACACACCGCAGAGAGAAATGGCATCTGTTCTTCCCCATGCTTCTGCAAATGTCAGTTTGGACCAACCACTAGAAGCTGTGCAAGAACAGACCAGGTTGATTTGCTTCATGCTTTTCTTTCTATTTATGTGAAAAGTGCATCAATTTCACTATGCACCTGTTCCTGAGAGTTTAGGCGTAATCTTGAACTAAACCCATCCACAGTGCTTTGAAATTAATCATTATAAGCCATGAAACAACCCCAGAACTGGAAGTATCTGATGTGAACCAGAAAGTGTATAACAAAAGCATTCCTTTCTCAAAGCCTTTTGTTCAGCATGAATGTGTAATACTGCATGTAATGGACTGGCATAAAATTTATATAAAGAACGCACTCTTCCCAAATCAATAGTTTATTTTATGCTGCTCCTTATCAGTTTGAAATACAGTGCCTTATAGCCTACCACAGTACAACAATGTTACTTACACTTCCACAGGCACAAAGCAAAGCCAATATATCACACTTTTATCTTATCATGTTTCACAAAAAGTTACATTTCAATTTTATTTGTTTTTAGGTAATGATTTAAAGATTTATGCCTACTATTTTACATCCTGCATAAATACATTATGCCATGAAAATTGGCATGAAAATTGGTGGAACATGCAGTTTATTCTTCTCTGAAATAAGATCTTATAACTGATTTGTGATCTTACAATTTGAGTATCAAGGACTTAAAAATTGGATTGTGATTAATTTACCTACAAATAAAATAAGCCAGCAGAATATACATTTTAATACAGATGGGTGTATTTAAAAAAAAATTATTGTAACAAGAGCTAGCATGTGTTGCTCCTCTTGGCTACAAATATAAAATAAAATATTTTTGTAACCAATAAATAAAAACATTGAAGGGCCTCCAATATGCCGTGCGCACACTCAGTCTGCCAGGAGAGCACTTGATGCAAAATTGATTAAGATGCTCTTGAGTTATCTAGGGTGACAGCCTGAAACTAGTGTTAGTCCATTTGGGCCCAAGTTTCGGGCTGCGCCGTTTAGACCTAGATGCCCGTTTCTCGCGTCAGAAAGTGTGCCTAAAAAAAAAAGATCTATTCTCCGACTCCCTGCAGGCCCTCCGGAGCTGGGCGAGGCGCAGCACGAGCTGTAGGGGGCGGAGCCAGGTCCCTGCGCTGAAAACAGTGCCGGGACCTCTGCACATGCGCGCTACAGTGGGCGCGCATGTGCAGTAGCTCCAGGCGGCCAAAACTGTGGGAGGGGCCCAAAGCACGCAGCCCCTAGCCCTGGCCGAATGGCCTCACTGGGGCTGCGTGGATAAGGGATCCTCCCACCCGACCCGACCCGACCCGACCTCCGCCTCCCCCCCCGGACCTCTGCGACTCTCCCCCGGGATCTCCACGATTCTCCCCCGCCCCTGGACCTCCGCGACCTCCGCGACCCCCACACCACCCCCCCCCCCACCCCCAGACCCGACGCCACCTACCTGTAAATCCAGCCCGAAGTCTTGGGCCCGCCGTTCAGCCTCCTCTCTCCTTCCCTCCCTCCCTCCCTCCTCTCCCTTCCCTCCCTCCTCCCCTCCCTCCATCCTCTCTCCCTTCTCCCCCTCTCCCCCCCTTCTCCCCTCTCCTTCTCCCCCTCTCCTCCCCTCTCCTCCCCCACCTCTCCTCGCCCATCCTCTCCTCCTCCCACCCCCCACCTCCTCCCCCCCCCCCTCCCCTCCCCCAACCTCCTCCTCCTCCTCCCCCCTCCTCCTCCCCCAACCCACCTCCTCCAACCCCCCTCTCCTCCTCCTCCCCTCCTCCTCCCCCCCCCCTCCCCTTCTCCCCCCACCTCCTCCCCTCCCACCCCCTCCCCCTCCTTCTCCCCCCACCTCCTCCCCTCCCCCCCACTTCCTGCCCTCCCACCCCCTTCCCCCTCCTCCTTGCCCCCACCTCCTCCTCCTCCTCCCCTCCTCCCCCCACCTCCTCCTCCTCCCCTCCCCTCCTCCTCCTCCCACCACCTCCTCCTCCCCACCCCCCCCTCCCCCTCCTCCTCCCCACCCCCTCCCCTCCCCCCCCCACCTCCCCTCCCCCCCCTCCCCCTCCACCTCCACCTCCTCCTCCTCCTCCCCCCTCCCCCCCCCACATCCTCCTCCTCCTCCCCCCTCCCCCCCTCCCCCCTCCTCCCCCCCACCTGCTCCTCCTCCCCCCACCCCACACCCCTCCTCCCCCACCCCGCACCCCTCCACCCCCACCCCACCCCCCCTCTATCTCCACCTCCCTCCTCCTTCCTCCCCTTTCCCCCACCCCCCTTCTCCCCCTCCTCCTTCCTCCCCTCTCCTCCCCACCCCCCTTCTCCCCCTCCCCTCCCACCCCCCTTCTCCCCCTCCCCTCCCACCCCACTTCTCCCCCTCCCCTCGCTGTCAGAAACACAGACCCTGACAGACAGAAAGTGAGAGACACACACACAGACAGACAGAGAGATAGAGACACTGACAGAGACACACTGGGGGGGGGGCCATCCCAGCTCGCTGTTGGAGGACTCCCGGTGCTGCAGTCGGTAAGTAGAAAATGTTTTATTTTTTGATTTTTTAAATTTTTTTAATTTTTTATTAATTTTTTTTGATTGATTTATTGGTTGATTTATTGATGTCTTTATCATTTATTATTGATGATGGCTCTTTATTTGTAAAACTGAAGTGTTTAATGTTTGTAAACTTCCCTTTAAACACCCCCCCCCCACCATTCCCTACGCCTAATTTGTAACCTACGCCTGATTTTCTAAAGTGTAGACAAGGTTTTTTCGAACGTACAAAAATCTTCACTTACTCCATTCTAAGTTAGTTTGGAGTAAGTTTTCACTGCCTAAACTTTGAAAACAGGCGTAAGTGGCCGGACACGCCCCCTTTAGAAAAAAAATTCTGTTCCAAAGTGAAACTGTTCTAACTGACTAGAACTGGAGCAAACTAAATGCCAAGAATTCAAATTTCTAAGATACTCCATTCTAAACCAGTTTCTCCAAAAAAACAGGAGCAACTCAGGCTGAAACTTGGCCCCATTGTCTATGCAAGGGCCTTATTTCAGGTCCCTTTGGGAAATTGAATTGCGAGGGACTGTGCATGTTGCAGTTAATTTTCTTGGGTCGAAAGCAGCTGAAGCAGACAAACCAGCGTCCTTAAAGGGACCGTAGGAGGCTGCCATCAAAAAGGTAAGGCTGAATGTGGGACCTGAAGGAGCAGGAGTACCACCACTCGCCCCCTCCTCCCGATCTCCTCACTCCCGCCTGCCCCAAACTTACCATAGGCCTGGTGCCAGGGTTCCTGTCCAGCCAACTTTCCTCTTTGTGACTGGAGCACTGCCTCTTGCCCCCAGCATGCTAGTCACATCCTGGTGATCCAAGAGGACCAATTTTATGTGACCTTCTTGCGCATCAGTTTTGTTGCACCGGTCGTTGCTACCGTAGGGCTCGAGCCCGAATTCAGGAGTGAACCAATTTCTAGGCCATTGGCTCTTCCTTTTTATGCAACAAATTATCTAACTATTGCATAGTATTGTATAGTATTATAGCACAGAAACAGGCCATTCGGCCCAACAGATTCATGACGGTATTTATGCTCCACACGAACCTCCTCCCACTCTTCTTCATCTAACCCCATCAACATACCCTTCTAAACTACTCATTAATATACACCTCCTTTATATTGTAGCATTTCCTTTATTTGCTTTTGATGATAGAAATGCTATGGTAGGAAACCCTGCACTATAAATAGCCTGATGTTCTTGCCATCAGAGGTAGAAAAATCTTCCTCTAGTTGAAAGTACAGGCCTGGCAGATGTAACGATAAGGGAACAAGGGGTTATGGGGAGCGGGCAGGGAAGTGGACCTGAGTCCATGATCGGTTCAGCCATGATCATATTAAATGGTGGAACAGGCTCGAGGGACCGTATGACCTACTCCTGCTCCTATTTCTTATGTTCTTATGTTCTTAAGTAGTTTGCACCAGTGCTGCTGTTGGATCAAAATTCCTGATCTGACAGAGGACTTGTACAGGCAGTAATGTATTGTTAGCAACTAGATTCACAAATTCACAAATGTGATCATGACTTGTGCATGCATAAATTTGCAGGGCTATGTTACCAAATCTTCCCTGCGCCATTAATGGACAGATATGGTGAAATGGAAACTAATATAAAGTGATACAACAACAGAAGTATCAAACTATTACTTGCTACTACAGAGTATACCATTTTACCAGACCATGCTATCTGCTGCTCAGTGAAAACACTCCTTTTGGAATCATTTTACATTAAGATTTGGCCAGACTAAAACAACTTTACACTATGACTTTGGGTCAGATTTTCATCTTTGAATGTATACTTTTATCTCAGCCATTTGCACTGAATTCTATTCAGTCTGCCATTGAATGATTTCAATCCAAAAGGAATTGTTATTGAGCTTTTGCCTGAGTTTAACTGAATGCAAACGTTCTGTCTATGTGTCAGTGTGTGTGTGTGTGTGTGTGCGCTTTCAAATCCATTCTTTTAGACTAAGTATTTTCAAATTGAAATATATTTTTGATGTAAATAGACCTACATCTTAAGAAAATACTCAGAGAAAATTTTGAAATAAAAAGAAATCAGAATGTAACCAAACAGATCTTTACTGTGTATTGCCAAAGATTATTTTTATATGGGTTTTGCTCAGCTGCCTGCATTCAATGGAATTATGAATGAATCCAACACTGAGGCACCCAAACAAAAAATTTGATTTTTTTTTTTAAGGTTGTATCAGTCAGGTTTTTTGTTACCCTTTTAATATTTTTTTAATTTAACTTTTTTCTTAAATACTAGCAGAACCTTACAGAATATAAATATGGTCCAGGTAAGAGACGGAAAGCAGAGAGAAGTGGACAGTTGTTTTTAGATTGGAAGATTGTATTCAGCGGTCTTCCCAGGGCTCAGTATTAGGACCATTACTCTTTTTGATATATATTAATGACCTGGACTTGGCTATATAGAGCATAATTTAAAAGTTTTCAGATGACCCAAAACTCAGAAAAGTAATAAACCATGAGAAGCATAGTCGCAGACTGCAAAAGGATCGAGACAGACTGGTGAAATAGGCTGGTACATGGCAGATGAAATTTAACGCAGAGAAGTGTGAAGTGATGCATTTTGGATGGAAGAATGTGGAGAGGCAATATAAACTAAATGGTACTAAAGGGGTGCAGGAACAGAGCGGCCTGTGGGCTAACATATAGATATCTTTGAAGGTGGTAGGACAAATTGATAAGCCTGCTAAAAAAAAGTACAGAGTCCTTGGCTTTATAAATAGAGTACATAAGCAAGGAAATCACCTGTTTGGGCTCATCTGGGTACCACACTTTAGGATGGCAAGCCTTTGGAAAGGATGCAGAGGAGATTTACTTGAATGGTACCAAGGAAGCTGTAATTGTTCTTCTTAGAGGAGAGAAGGTTAAGGGGAGATTTAATAGAGGCATTCAAATTCATAAAGGGTTTTGATTGAGTAAATAAGGAGCAACTGTTTCAACTGGAAGAAGGATCGGCAATCAGAGGACACAGATATAAGGTCATTGGCAAAAGAGCCAGAGGTGAGATATAGAGAATTGTTTATGCAGCGCATCATTATGATCTGGAATGCATTGTCTGAAAGGGTTACAGAAGCAGATTCAATAGTAACTTTTCGAAGGGAATTGGATAAATACTTGAAAAGGAAAAAAATTGCAGGGCTAGGGGTAAAGAACACAAATTTGATAGCTCTTTCAAAGAGCTGACACAGGCATTATGGACTGAATTACCTCTTTCTGTGATCTAAGATTCTATCATTAATCTTTCTATCGCCCAGTTGACCATAATAAACCCCTCCATAGGCACTTCTGATTGAATACAACTTTTTTGCTTGGCTGCCTCTACTGTAAATGGTAGGCTGATCTGAAAAAAATACATTTACTGGTTATTCGTTTGGTAATGAATTTGCTTTTAAAGTTCAAAACTAATTGTTACTTTCATCCGAGTTCTGAGGGATTCAACAGCTATGTTTATATTGCCAACATTTATAAACAAAATATGTGCAGCAATTTTCCAAACTCATTTGGGACCATCTTAATTAAACGTTGCTGACTTATATTCCATGAAAGACTACAGTTATTGTTGGAGAAATTACAAATAAATTCTTCAGGGGAAATCCTATGATCCACGGTTTAAACTGCATTGCAACAAATAACCAGGAATGTTTTTCTCCTGCAATTTTGCCCTTTAGGATATCTTGGATCAGGGCTGAACATGTAACCTTTGTGTATCACCAGACAGTGAACTAATCCATTGTGAGGACTTTTTACTTCCGTTTTTGCAAATTATTTTATGTTCTTGTAGACTGCTTCAAGCCAAGTATTATCCCTCAACCAAGAGAGGAGACCTAAGTAACCTATTCCTAGGCCTCTGTTAGTACAGCTGTGAAGAGGTATGTAACAGTGAAATGGGTTGACTTGCCTCTGGTTATTCCCTCTCTCTCTTTCCCACTCAAGTCAATGTTTGGGGATTATAATTGTGAATTTAGGTCCTTACACTTCATGACACAATTACATCTGGGCATTACATTATCTAAGACCATTGTAAGGAGCACCATCACCACAAGGACTGCAGTAGTTAAAGGAGAAGTCCCATCACCAGCATCTCAGGCAACTATGGCAAAGGAATTTTAATACAGTATAGATAAGTGTCAGGTGGTACATTTTGGTCGGAAGAATAGGAGGCCACATACTCCTTGGAAAATAAGGGGGGAATTTTAACATAAAAATCAGGTGGGTTATGAGCATGGGGGGTCGTTAAATTGTTAAAAATCAGAATCCCGACCTGAACCCGTCTCTAGCCCAGTACCGGTTTTAATGGAGACGGGACGAGAAGAGGGATGGGGACAGGCAGCCAACCCGTTGCCAGGAGGCGGAATGTCAATTTACATATTTTAATGAGGCTGGAAGCCTCTTCTTAACGCTCCATTTTCAATTTAACTGTAGCTGGTCAGGTTTTACACACTTCGTAAATCCTGACAGTTACAGCAAGGCAAGAACTGTTGCATTCAGGAAGTAAGCTACTAAAATTCCCTGGATTCTGGAGAGGTCCCAGCGGATTGGAAAACCACAAATGTGCCGCCCCTATTTAAAAAAGGAGGGAGATAGAAAGCAGGAAACTATAGACCAGTTAGCCTAATATCTGTTGTTGGGAAAATGCTGGAATCCATTATTAAGGAGGCAGTAGCAGGACATTTGCAAAAGCATAATGTAGTTAAGCAGAGTCAACATGGTTTTATGAAAGGGAAATCATGTTTGACAAATTTGCTGGAGTTCTTTGAGGAGGGGCTGCAATGATTTACAATCTGGATTAATGACTTGGATGAAGGGACTGAGTGTAATGTAGCTAAGTTTGCTGATGAAACAAAGATGGGTGGGAAAGCAAGTTGTGAGGAGGACACAAACAATCTGCAAAGGGATATAGACTGGCTAAGTGAGTGGACAAACATTTGACAGATGGAGTATAATGTGTGAAAGTGTGAGGTTATCCACTTTGGCAGGAAAAATAAAAAACAAATTATTATTTAAATGGAGAGAGATTACAAAATGCTGCAGTACAGAGGGACCTGGGGATCCTTGTGCATGAAACACAAAATGTTAGCATGCAGGTACAGCAGGTAATCAGGAAGGCAAATGGAATGTTGGCCTTTATTGCAAGGGGGATGGAGTATAAAAGTAGGACAATCTTGCTACAACTGTACAAGGCATTGGTGAGACCACACCAGGAGTACTGCATACAGTTTTGGTCTCCTTATTTAAGGAGGGATATACTTGCATTGGAAGCAGTTCAGAGAAGGTTCACTAGGTTGATTCCTGAAATGAAGAGGTTGACTTATGAAGGAAGGTTTGAGCAGGTTGGGCCTATGGAGTTTAGAAGAATGAGAGGTGATCTTATTGAAACGTAAGATACTGAGGGGGCTCGACAAGGTAGATGCAGAGAGGATGTTTCCACTCGTGGGGGAATCTAGAACTAGGGGGTATATTTTAAGAATAGGGGGTATAGTTTAAGAATAGGGGATCGCCCATTTAAAACTAAGATGAAGAGAAATTTCTTCTCCGAGAGTCGTAAGTCTGTGGAATTCTCTACCCCAGAGAGCTGTGGAGGCTGGGTCATTGAATATATTTAAGATGGAGATAGACAGATTTTTGAATGAGAAGGGAGTGAAGGGTTATGGGGAGCGGGTAAGGAAGTGGGACTGAGACCAAGATCAGATAATCCATGATCTTATTTAATGGCGGAGCAGGCTTGAGGGGCCGAATGGCCTACTCCTGCTCCTATTTCTTATGTTCTTATGTAAGTGCCTTTACACCTTCCTCCTTGATCCAGGGTCCCTGCCTAACCCACCCCCACCCCACTTCCACGAGGCCTCTGATCACGCCTCCCCCGCAGGCCTCCGATCCCTCCACAAGCCCTCCCCCACCCGTTCCTCCAGCCTTCCCAGTGCTCCTCCCAGCCCCAATCTTCTGCAGAATCCTCCTTGCTCCTCCAGCCACCACCCAGCCTCTGATAATCCTCGCATCCTCCCGTCCCGATGATCCTTGCACTTCTCCACCGCCCCCCCACAATGTTCTTGCCACCCGGCTCCCGATGATCCTCGCGCCCTCCCGCGATGATCCTCGCACCCGCCACCCGATATTCCTTGCAACCTCATGCTCTCGATCATTAGTAACCGCCCCCCCCACCCCACGCCACAATCCTTCCCTCCCTCTGCTGTGGGGCTGTGGGGTCTAGTGCTGCAGACACACCCACCTGTAACCAGCCAGCCTCTCAATCTGGCTGGCTACAGATGGGAAACAGAGGCCTGGCATGGAAATCAGGTCTGCCACTAAAGTTGACCTGGCCTGCGAAAAATCCGTTCTCCCAGGTTTCCCGACCACCTTGGAGGCCCCCGTCCCCAACTCACCTTCCCCATTAAAATCCAGCCCTAAGTGTCTAAATAGGGTAGAGGAGCAGGGGGTACAGATACAAAAAAGTAGCCACGCAGTTTAGTAAAGCAATCAAAGCACTGGGGTTCATTTCTAAAGGGATAGAATTGAAAAGCAGAGAAGTTATGTTAAACATCTATAGAACTTTGGTTAGCCCACTGTTATGTATTTAACATCTTGTATCCTGCATCACACCTGTCCACCAGAGGGCCTACCTGTTGGAGTCCCAAGGGATCCCAGCATCCCTTGGGAGCACAGCATATAAGCAGGCCACCCACGAGGTACCTGCACTCTGGAACTAGAATAAAGGAGCTAAGGTCACACTTGCTCATTACGCACAGTACTCGGTCTGACCATTTATTATGATTATGACAATTGCCTACAAGGTAACGAACAATCGCGCAAAAATGCAAAGAACAGTCAGCATCCTGGAGAAGTTCTCAGAGGGGGGCGATTGGGAGGCCTTCATGGAGAGATTCAACCAATACTTCGTGGCCAATGAGCTGGAAGGGGATGAGAATGCGACCAAATGAAGGGCGATCCTTCTAACTGTCTGTGGGGCAACAACCTATGGCCTCATGAAAAACCTCCTGGCTCCGGCTAAACCAACAGAGAAATCCTACGAAGAACTGTGTACGCTGGTCCGGGAGCACCTAAATGCTAAGGAAAGCATTTTGATGGCGAGATATCGGCTCTACACGTGTCAACGATCGGAGGGCCAGGAAGTGGTGAACTAAGGCACCTTGCAGGACATTGTGAGTTTGTGGAATTCCTAGAACAAATGCTCAGAGACTTTTTTGTACTGGGCATTGGACATGAGACAATCCTTCGCAAACTGTTGACTGTAGAAACTCCGAATCTGAGTAAAGCCATAACGACAGACCAGGCATTTATGTCCACCAGCGACAACACCAAACAGATTTCACAGAACAGAGAAGTTTCGGCCAGTAATGTGCATAAAGTAACGTGGGTTTTGAGCGGAAATGTACAGGGCAGGACGTACACGCCGGCTGCTGTGGCCCGACCTCAATTGACCCAGAGTCTGCCATCAATCGTTAATGTGAGGCAGTTAACACCTTGTTGGCGCAGCGGGGGTGATCATCGGCCCCATCAATGCCGCTTTAAGCACTATGTGTGCAATGGCTGCAGAACAATGGGACACCTCCAACGTATGTGCAGGCGAGCTGCAAACCCTACACACCACCACATCACAGAGGAACATCGATCCACAGTGGATCAGACGGAATTGGAAACTCGTACTGAGGAGGCAGAGGTGTACAGGGTACACACGTTCATGACGAAATGCCCACCAATAATGTTGAAAGTTGAACTGAACTGAACTGAATGGTATTCCAGTGTCTATGGAGCTGGACACGGGGCAAGTCAGTCCATAATGAATAAAATGGCCTTCGACAGGCTGTGAGGAAAGAAGGCACACAGGCACAAGCTCAGCCCCATTCACACCAAACTAAGGACTTACACCAAGGAACTAATCCCTGTAATTGGCAGTGCTGAAGTCAAAGTTTCTTATGATGGAGCAGTACACGAACTCCTGCTGTGGATTGTGCCAGGGGATGGCCCCACATTGTTTGGCAGAAGCTGGCTGGGGAAAATCCGCTGGAACTGAGACGACATCCGAGTGCTTTCGTCGGTCGATGACACCGCTTGTACCCAGGTTCTAAGCAAATTCCCTTCGTTATTCGAGCCAGGCATTGGAAGCTTCTCGGGGGCGCAGATCCATTTGGTTCCTGGTACGCGACCCATCCACCACAAGACTCGGGTGGTAATGTACATGATGCATGAAAAAGTGGAAATCGAGCTGGACAGGCTGCAATGTGAAGGCATCATCGCGCCGGTGGAATTCAACGACTGAGCCAGTCCAATTGTTCCGGTACTCAAGGAGAATGGTATGGTTAAAATTTGCGGGGACTATAAAGTAACAATTAACCATTTTTCGCTGCAGGACCAGTACCCGCTACCCAAGGCAGATGAACTATTCGTGACCCTGGCTGGAGGGAGATGTTCACCAAGCTGGACCTGACTTCAGACTACATGACACAGGAGCTGGAGGAATCTTCGGAAGGCCTCACCTGCATCAACACGCACAATGGTCTGTTTATCTACAACCGGTGCCCATTCGGGATTCGGTCGGCCGCGGCGATCTTCCAGCAGAACATGGAGAGCCTGCTAAAGTCGGTTCCTTGCACAGTGGTCTTCCAGGACAACATATTGGTTATAGGTCGGGACACCTTGGAGCACCTGAAGAATCTGGAGGAGGTTCTTAGTCGGTTGGATCGCGTGGGGCTCAGGTTGAAACGCTCGAAGTGTGTTTTCCTGGCAAAGGACGTCGAATTCTTGGGAAAGAGAATCACAGCAGACGGCATCAGACCCACCGACGCCAAGTCGGAGGCCATCAAAAACGCGCCGCGACCACAGAACGTGACGGAGCTGCGGTCGTTCCTGGGACTCCTTAACTACTTCCATAATTTCCTACCTGAGTTAAGCACCCTGCTAGAACCCCTACATGCACTACTGCGCAAGGGAGACGACTGGGTATGGGGGAATTCACAAGAGGCTGCCTTTAAGAAAGCCAGAAATTTAATGTGTTCTAAAAAAAAACGGTTGTCCTGTATAACCCATGTAAACGATTGGTGTTAGCTTGCGATGCATCGTCATACAGGGGACTATGTGTGTTACAACAGGCTAATGAATTGGGAATATTTCAACTGGTCGCTTATACATCCAAGAGTTTGTCCAAGGCCGAAAGGGCCTACAGCATGGTTTAAAAAGACGCTCTGGTGTGCGTTTACGGGGTAAAAAAAATGGACCAGTACTTATTTGGCCTCAAGTTCGAACTTGAAACTGACCACAAGCCGCTCATAATCGCTATTCTTGGAGAGCAAAGGGATTAATACCAATGCCTCTGCCCGCATCTAAAGATGAGCGCTCACGCTGTCGGCATACAACCATGTAATCCGCCACAGATCTCAGTTTTTATTAAGACACTCCAGAGTGAGGAACAGTCTTAAGGAGCTGGCTTATATTCAGTGCTCCCAAGGGATGCTGGGATCCCTTGGGACTTCAGGGGATGCACTCCCTGGTGGCTGAATATGGGAGTGCATGCTTTACAGATACACAACACACAGCACCCACCCAGGCATCGTGATGATGAAAGCCATAACCAGATCCCACGTGTGATGGCCTGGCATCGATTCAGATTTAGAGTCATGCGTGCACCAGTGCAACACTTGCTTTCAGTTGAGCAATGCACCCAGAGAGGCACCGCTAATTTTTTGGTCCTGGCCATCCAAACCGTGGTCAATGGACTATGCGGGCCCATTCCTAGGCAAAATGTTTTTGGTTGTCGTGGATGCTTACTTAAAGTGGATTGAATGTGCAATAATGTCTGTAAGCATGTCCACAGCCACCATTGAAAGTCTACGAGCTGTGTTTGCCACGCACGGCCTGCCTGATGTCCTAGTCAGCAACAAAGGGCCATGCTTCACCAGTGCTGAATTCAAAGAATTCATGACCCGCAACAGGAGCAAACATGTCACATCTGCGCCACTCAAGCCTGCATCCAACAGCCAGGCAGACAGGCAGTTCAGACCATCAAGCAAAACTTGAAACGGGTGTCGGAAGGCTCCCTGCAGACCCGGTTGTCCCGAGTACTACTCAGCTACTGCACCAGACCCCACTCACTCACCGGGATTCCCCCAGCTGAGCTGCTCATGAAAAGGGCACTTAAAACAAGGCTCTCTCTGGTCCACCCTGATCTACATGATCACGTGGAGGACAAGCGGCATCAACAGAGTGTGTACCATGACCGTGCAAACTTGTCATGCGATAGTGAGATCGATGATCCTGTGTTTGTGCTCAGTTATGGACATAGTCCCAAATGGCTCGCTGGCACGGTCACAGCCAAAGAGCAGAGTAGGTTATTTCAGGTCAAACTAACCAATGGACAAATGCACAGAAAACACTTGGACCAAATTAAACTGCAGTTCACCAACAGCTGCGTACAATCTGAAGAGGACACCACCAACTTTGACCTTCTTACACACACACAAGTGGCAACTGACATCACAGTTGACCATGAAACCGAACTCATCATCCCCAGCAGCCCGGCAAGGCCGGCTGCCCAACAGCCCAATGAAGAACTGACCAACCCACCCACACCAGTATTTGTACCGAGATGATCGACAAGGGAACGCAAAGCCCCAGATCATCTCACCTTGTAAGAAAGTGTACTGTTGACTTCACGGGGGAGTGATGTTATGTATTTAACCCCTTGTAACCTGCATCACACCGGTCCACCAGAGGACCTACCTGTTGCAGTCCCAAGGGATCCCAGCATCCCTTGGGCGCACTGTATATAAGCAGGCCACCCACGAGGTATCTGCACTCTGGATCTAGAATAAAGAGGCTAAGGTCATACGTGCTCATTACACACAGTACTCGGTCTAACCATTTATTATGAGTATAACACCCACATTTGGAGTACTGTGAACAGTTCTGGCCTCCATCTTATAAAAAGGATATAGAGGCACTGGACAAGGTGCAAAAAGATTTACGAGAATGATACCAGAACTGAGAGGTTATACTTCACAGGAAAAATTGAACAGGCTGGGGTTCTTTTCTCTTGCAAAGAGAAGACTCAGGAGTGACCTGATAGAGGCCTTTAAGATTACGAAAGGGTTTGCTAGGATAGATACAGACAAGATGTTTCCACTTACGGGGAGAGCAGAACTAGGGGTCATAATTATATGATAGTCACTAATAAATCCAATAGGGAATTCAGGAGAAACATCTTTATCTCAAAAGTAGTTAGAATGTGGAACTCGCTACCACAAGGAGTAATTGAGGCGACTAGCATAGGTGCATTTAAGGGGAAACTCGATAAGCACATGAGGGAGAAAGGAATAGAAGGATATGTTGATTGAGTTCGATGAAGAAGAGTGGGAGGAGTCTCGTGTAGAGCATAAATACTAGCAATGACCTGTTGGAACGAATGGCCTGTTTCTGTGCTATAAATATAATGTACCTAGAGATAGGCAATAAATGTGGCCTTGCCAGGGTCTCCCACATCCCGAGAACACATAATTAAAAGAATCGGGTTTAATAACCGCTGGGAATTCCTCGAGGCTGTTCCTGATCAGCCATCATAACTTTGGCGGAAGATCAGCAGAAACCTTGTATAGACACGCAAACAGGGTTTCCACCAATCTTCTGCCAAAGTTACAGTGGCCGATTGGGAAATTCCCAGCGAATATCTGTAGAAAGTAAATTTTAGATGGTCTGGTGGTAGAATATGCGAGACCCACATTCAAATCCCAGCCTCCACATACAGTTAGAGGGACAACTGTTGATCACCACTGTTGATCGTGGGCCCCCGACCTGCGAGAGAACAGCTCCGTTATAAAAGCTATAAAAGAGCTGGAGTGGCGAGCTGCTCCAAGGATTTTGAGATGGGCGACTGGGTGACGTCATCAAAACCCTGGTCGCTGTTTTGGAGCGCGGGCAGGAACATCGGCAGAGCCCAGGTACAGAGGAGTGGGAAGGTCAGGGCGGATGAGTGGCGAGTGTTTGTGGTGGAGGTGCGACAGTTGAGGGTACGTGGCCCAGAAGAGCCGAGGGCCCAGGGGCAGCACAGGCCAGCCCACACTGCGATATGTGTGTGCGCTAGGTCCGTGAAACAGAGCTGTTCTCCAGTCGTCTTGGTTAATCCTTGCCACTGGATCAAGACCTAGCTCTGTCAAGCCCGTGTGGTGGCTGGTGTGCAATGGTCAACACACGTTAAAAAAAATCCACGCACAGGCATCTTCCATCCCCTCAATTGGAGTTCAGGACCGGAACATCGGGTCCTTCATCAAAACACCTGTGAACTTGTGGAAGCAAGTCATCCTCGTTCGAGGGACCGCCTATGAATGAATGTTGACCTCCACTGGGTAATCAGCTGCAGGGGCAGCCTAACTAACCTGACAGGGGAAACTAAAACTAGGGGACATAGTCTTAGAATAAGGGACCGCCCATTTAAAACTGAGATGAAGAGAAATTTCTTCTGAGAGGGTTGTAAATCTATGGAATTCTCTGCCCCAGAGAGCTGTGGAGGCTGGGTCATTGAATATATTTAAGGCGGAGATAGACAGATTTATGAGCGATAAGGGAGTAAAGGGTAATGGGGTGTGGGCAGGAAAGTGGAGCTGAGTCCATGATCAGATCAGCCATGATCTTATTGAATGGCGAAGCAGGCTCGAGGGGCCAAATGGCCTACTCCTGCTCCTATTTCTTATATTCTTATGACAGGAATAATTGGCAGGACTCCTTTCCCAAATCTAGGCCGCTACCCTGCGAAGGGCCATGCTGCTGTCTGTGGTTCTATCTGTTCACTCAGATAAGTCCAGTCTGAGATGAAGGGAAAAAAATAGCTAAAATGTGAAAATGAGTTCAAAGAAAAAGACTGAAAACCATGCAAAGTTAAGAACAAAAGGTAATTAAAAGGCTTGGTGCTACACTGAGGTAGAGCATTATTCCCTTACCTCGGGGATTTGGTTCAAATCTTAAACCAGACTGAAATTAAAGTTTTCTTATTCTGCAGGTGATCTAAGTGAAAAGAGTTTGAGAATTTTCAACTCAATTCCCATTGAGTCTGAGCCCATGGCATATAATTATCCAAAATTTGCCATTATATTAATATACATTTCAGGAATGGTGGCTGGGACCAACAAAAATATCATCCTCGTACATCAGTGGACTTTGCTCTGAGGTGGGATTAAAGTACTTTTTTGAGGCGATGTAATGGCCGTTTTGTTCTATAGGGCCAATTTTACAAAAATGTGCAGCCAGTGGGGAGCATTGCTGCTGGGAGCGCGACAGGGAACCTCGCCCACCAAGAGTGCTTCTAGAAATTGTACATGTGCTCCCCACGATAGAACATATATATAAAATCGCCACTTACATCTAACCATTGTTGTAATGACTTGAGACCCGAGACTGACCCAATTCCCCAGTGCTGATAATCACCTTTATGAACACAAAATTTACCAAAAGCTTTCCCCTTCAAAGAAACAAGATGTGGATTAAGAAAGATTTATTAGGTATTGCTTTAAGTACATTACACTCATTAATTATGAACACAATGAAAAAACATGACCTTACTCTAGTAAATCATATCTTCCCAGAGGCTTAAAAGATTCAGAGATCTGGCTATTGTATCACACATGGATCATACAGTTTACACAAAGCCAAACAAGTATCTCTATATTTGGCTCTGATACTGGATTAATGAAGTTGGGGCCTCCTGCCTGCAATTGAAGGGAAGCTACTTATAAACAGATGTGACTTACTAAATACAATACAGGTGTAGCATCCAAAATCCGGAGTTCCGGAATCCGGAATGTTCCGGAATCCGGACTCCAGACCGATCGATGGCAGGGTCATCCGGAATCCGCAAAATGTTCCTGAATCTGGACCCGCTGACCCTGCCGACCTCGGGGTCCCGCCGCTGCCCGACGTCGGGCCTCGCCTCACCGCCCCTCGCCGCTGCTGCCCTTACCTCGGGGCCTCCTCACTGGCCTGCCCCAACACCTCTTCTGCGACGGGGTGAACACTTCCGCTGGAGGCGGAGCCCCACCCGAACAGCTCCAGCTCGGTGGGGCCTGCCCGAACGCCTCCTTGGCGGCGGGCCCCACTCGAACAGCTCCTCAACAGTGGGGCCCGCCCAAACACCTTCTCCTCGGTGGGACCCACCCGAACAGCTCCACGGCAGTGGGGACCCGCCCAAACAGCTCTTCCATGGCAGGCCCTCCCCCCCAAGCAGTTCCTCCTTGATGGGGCCAGCGGCCCGAACAGCTCCTCGGTTGCGACCCGCCTTTTTAACATTCCGAAATCCGGAAATACCCGAACCTGGGCTCTGGTGTTTCCAGATTCGTGACATCAGAAAGACAATCCAAAGTCAGGAAAAATGGAGAATCCGGAACGGCCTTGGTCCCGAGGGTTCCGGATTCTGGATGCTGCACCTGTATTGCTTTTATCTCACATAGTAAATTCCATGCCCCCTGTCATGTATTCAACCAGCATTTTAACCCATGTATAATCTGACCTAAGTTGTACACCGTGAGAACACTGACCTCTAGGTGAGAGACACTCCTAACCTGGACCTTCAGGTATAAAAGGGGAAGCTCCACCCACCTTCATCACTTGAGTGCTAAGGAATAAAGGACAGGTCACAGACTGACCTTCTCTCAAGCATGGGCCTCGTGTGCATTTATACTGTATAGTAAGGACGTATCAATGGCAACAAGAAATTGGGATTTAAACCACGCGCGCATGGCCACTAGCAGAACAGACGAGAGGTACTGTGTTAAGGAATGGTTGGGACAGAGATTCAACATTGTTAAAGCAGCACACAGTTCTCCAGGCAGACAAGGGCAGTCAGGCATGCCCCAACATGTAGTCGAACCCAGAGGGGGAGTTCGACAGAGACAATGGCAAGCTGAACAGTGATTCACGCCATTGCAAGGGACAATGCGGCCAGTAATGGGGCCATCAACACCTGTTAATGGTGCACTCAAGGACAATAACAGGGGCAGTCAGGGACGATCGACTGGCAAGGGACCTTTTGTTTCAAACCGCAACTCATGCTGGAGGTGTGGAGGCATACATTCAGCCGGAGTTTGCAGAGATGAGCAAAATACCTGCAGAAATTGCAGAAATGGACACTGGGGGAAATCACTGGAAGCTGAAGTTCAGCCAGTTCATGTGGAGCACGTTCATACAACAGGACGCCACCGATAATGATGAAAGTGCTCCTCAATGGCATCCTAGTATCAATGGAGTTAGACACGGGGGCCAGCCAGTCCCTGATGGATATCAAACAGTTCGAAAAGTTGTGGGCATCCAAGGCCAGGAGGCCAAAATTATCGCCGATTGACGCACAGCTACGGACTTACACAAAGCAGATCATTCCGGTGCTAGGCAGCGCCACGGTAGTCGTGACCCACAAAGATTCAGAGAACAGGTTGCCACTCTGGATTGTCCCAGGGGACGGTCCCGCACTACTGGGGAGGAGTTGGCTTGCTGTCATGAACTGGAAATGGGGCAATGTCAATGCAATTTCCTCTGTGGAGCGAGTATCATGCTCACAGGTCCTGGACAAATTTGACTCATTATTTCAACCCGGCATTGGCACTTTCATGGGGACCAAGGTAGTGATTCACATAAACCCGGGCACCAGACCAGTACACCACAAGGCCAGAGCGGTGCCGTATGTGATGCGGGAAAAGATAGAAGGCGAATTGGACCGCCTGTTGAAGGAAGGCATCATCTTGCCAGTCGAATTCAGTGACTGTGCGAGCCCGATTGTGCCGGTGCTCAAGGCGGATGGGTCGGTCAGGATATGTGGCGATTACAAGGCCACCATCAATCGGGTGTCACTCCAAGACCAGTACCCGCTACCGAGAGCGGAGGACCTCTTTGCGACGCTATCCGGTGGCAAACTTTTTTCAAAATTGGACTTGACCTCAGCTTACATGACTCAGGAGCTAGCGAGTGAGTCGAAAAAGCTGACCACCATCACGACACACAAGGGGTTGTTTGAGTACAACAGATGTCCGTTCGGGATTCGCTCGGCCGCCGCGATCTTCCAACGAAATATGGAAAGCCTCCTCAAGTCGATTCCAGGGACGGTGGTTTTTCAGGACGACATCCTCATTACGGGTTACGATACTGAAGAACATCTCCACAACCTGGAGGAGGTGCTACGCAGACTGGACCGGGTAGGTCTGCGACTGAAAAATGCGAAGTGCGTCTTCCTAGCTCCAGAGGTAGAATTCCTGGGGATGAGGGTAGTAGCAGACGGGATCAGTCCGACTTCATCCAAGACGGAAGCGATCCAGAGAGCACCCAGACCCCGTAACACAACGGAGCTGCGTTCGTTCCTGGGGCTCCTGAACTATTTTGGTAACTTTCTTCCCAAATTGAGCACGCTGCTAGAGCCGCTACACGTGCTCCTACGCAAAGGTCGCGAATGGGTCTGGGGGGACAGCCAGGAAAGGGCTTTTAATAGAGCACGCAATTTGTTATGTTCCAACAATCTGTTAACGCTATATGACCCATGTAAGAAACTTGTGTTAACGTGCGATGCGTCGTCCTATGGTGTCGGGTGTGTGTTGCAGCATGTCAATGCCAAGGGTCAGTTACAGCCGGTAGCTTATGCCTCCAGGAATCTGTCCCAGGCAGAAAGGGGCTACGGGATGGTAGAAAAGGAGGCGCTCGCATGTGTATATGCGGCAAAGAAAATGCACCAGTACCTGTTTGGCAGGAAATTTGAGCTGGAGACAGATCACAAACCCCTAACATCCCTTTTGGCCGACAACAAGGCCATAAATTCAAACGCATCGGCCCGCATACAGAGGTGGGCACTCACATTAGCTGCCTATGACTACACAATTCGGCACAGACCGGGCACCGAAAACTGCGCCGATGCACTCAGCAGGCTCCCACTAGCCACCACTGAGGGGGCTACCGAGCATGGTGCTGAGATGGTCATGGCTGTTGAAGCTTTCGGAAGCGAAGGCTCACCCGTGACAGCCCATCAGATTAAAGTCTGGATAAATAGAGACCCGCTATTGTCTCTAGTCAAGAAATGTGTTCTGAATGGGGACTGGGCAGCCACGTATAGGGCATGCCCTGAGAAATTTAAACCATTTCACAGGCGCAAGGATGAACTCTCGATTCAGGCCGATTGCCTACTGTGGGGAAACCGCGTAGTCATGCCCCAGATGGGCAGAGAGGTGTTCATCAGAGAACTCCACAATGGGCACCCGGGCATTGTCACGATGAAGGCAATTGCCAGGTCACACGTTTGGTGGCCAGGGATAGATGCAGATCTGGAACTTTGTGTTTGCAGGTGCAACACGTGTGCCCAGCTGGGCCATGCGCCCAGGGAAGCCCCCCTTAGCCCCTGGCCATGGCCCGCCAAGCCTTGGTCACGCATCCATGTGGACTACGCAGGTCCTTTCATGGGGAAAATGTTTTTGGTTGTAGTAGACGCCTACTCCAAATGGATCGAGTGTGACATTTTAAATTCAAGCACATCCTCTGCCACGGTAGAAAGTCTACGGGCAATGTTTGCCGCCCACGGTCTACCGGACATCTTGGTCAGCGACAATGGCCCGTGCTTCACAAGCACTGAATTCCAGGACTTCATGGCAGGCAATGGAATTAACCATGTTAGAACGGCACCATTCAAGCCGGCCTCAAACGGCCAGGCAGAACGAGCAGTGCAGATAATCAAACAGGGGATGCTCAGATTCCAAGGGGGTTCCCTACAAAGCCACTTATCACGCCTCCTGTTGGCCTATAGATCCCGACCACACTCGCTCACAGGGGTTCCACCCACAGAGCTACTAATGAAAAGGACGCTCAAAACCCGATTATCCCTTATACACCCCACCATGAAAGAAATTGTCGAGAGCAGGCGCCAGTCACAATATCACTACCATGACAGGAATGCGAGGGCGCGATGTATTGATATAAATGATCCTGTTTTTGTCCTCAACTACGCTGCAGGGCCCAAATGGCTCGCAGGCACTGTGGTTGCCAAAGAGGGAAATAGGATTCTGGTAGTTAAACTTACCAATAGACAAATCTGCCGCAAACATGTGGATCAAACAAAAAGGAGGTTCAGCAGCCCCATAGAAAAAACAGAGGAAGAACACGATATAGAGTTCACTCCACCATAGGTGACCGAACACCGGAACCAAAGGGAGGAGAGCCCAGTCACTGTGAGCAGTCCGGACAGGCCTGAGGCACTGCAAACAGCAGACACTCAGGCCAGCGCCAACTCAGGCGCTCTACAAGGGAGCGTAAACCACCAGAGAGACTCAACCTGTGATCCCAATAAGACTTTTGGGGGGGAGGTGATGTCATGTATTCAACCAGCATTGTAACCCATGTATAAACTGACCTAAGTTGTACACCGTGAGAACACTGACCACTAGGTGGAAGACACTCCTAACCTGGACCTTCAGGTATAAAAGGGGAAGCTCCACCCACCTTCATCACTTGAGTGCTAAGGAATAAAGGACAGGTCACAGACTGACCTTCTCTCAAGCATGGGCCTCGTGTGCATTTACACTGTGTAGTAAGGACGTATCACCCCCAAGAAAGTTGGATCGCAAACCAGTGCCCTAAGCTTAAACAAAGGAGATTACAAAGGTACGAAGGTAGAGTTGGCTCAAGTGGATTGGGAAAACAGATTAAAGTGTAAGATAGTTGATGGGCAGTGGCAGACATTTAAGGAGATATTTCATAACTCTCAACAAAAATATATTCCAATGAGAAGGAAAGACTGTAAGAGAATGGATAACCATCCGTGGCTAACTAAGGAAATAAGGGATGGTATCAAATTGAAAATAAGGACATACAAAGTGGCCAAGACTAGTGGAAGGCCAGACGACTGGGAAACATTTAAAAGCCAGCAAAGAACGACTTCAAAAATAATAAAGAGAGGGAAGATAGATTATGAAAGCAAACTAGCACGAAATTGAAAAAAAGATGGTAAGACTTTCTACAGATACATAAAAAGGAAAAGAATGGCTAAAGTAAATGTTGGTCCCTTAGAGGATGAGACTGGGGAATTAATAATGGGGAATTAAAAATGGCAGAGACATTGAACAAATATTTTGTATCGGTCTTCATGGTAGAAGACACTAAAAACATCCCAATAGTGGATAATCAAGGGGCTATAGGGAGGGAGAAACTTAATACAATCACCATCACTAGTGAAGTAGTACTCGGTAAAATAATGGGACTAAAGGCGGACAAGTCCCCTGGATCTGATGGCTTACATCCTAAGGTCTTAAAAGAAGTGGCTGCAGAGATAGTGGATGCATTGGTTGTAATCTACCAAAATTCCTTGGATTCTGGGGATGTCCCAACGGATTGTAAAACTGCAAATGTAATGCCCTATTTAAAAAAGGAGGCAGACAGTAAGCAGAAAACTCGAGACCAGTTAGCCTAACATCTGTCATTGGGAAAATGCTGGAGTCATTATTAAGGAAGCTGTAGCAGGGCATTTTGAAAAGCATGATTCAATCAAGCAGAGTCAGCATGGTTTTATGAAAGGGAAATCATGTTTGACAAATTTTCTGGAATTCTTTGAGGATTTAACGAGCTGGGTGGATAAGGGGGGACCAGTGGATGTGATGTATTTGGATTTCCAGAAGGCATTCAATAAGGTGCCACATAAAAGATTACTGCACAAGATAAAAGTTCACGGGGTTGGGGGCAACATATTAGGATGGATAGAGGATTGGCTAACTAACAGAAAACAGAGAGCCGGGATAAATGGGTCATTTTCCGGTTGGCAAACAGTAACTAGTGGGGTGTCGCAGGGTTTGGTGCTGGGGCCTCAACTATTTACAATCTATATTAATGATTTGGATGAAGGGACCACGTGTAATGTAGCCAAGTTTGCAGATGATACAAAAATGGGCAGGAGAACAAATTGTGAAGAGGACACAAGAAATCTGCAAAGGGTTAGAGACAGATTAAGTGAGTGGGCAAAAATTTGGCAGTATAATGTGGGAAGATGTGAGATTATCCACTTTGGCAGAAAAAATAGAAAAGCAAATTATAATTTAAATGGAGAAAAATTGCAAAGTACTGCAGTACAGAGGGAGTTGGGGATCCTTGTGCATGAAACACAAAGGGCCCAAGTTTCCACATGATTTGCGCCTGATTTTTAGGAGCAACTGGTGGAGAACGAATTATCTTAGAAATCGCAATTCTCCACATTTTTTTTTCTGCAGTTCTAGTCAGGTAGAACAGTTCTACTTTGGAACAGAATTTTTTCTTCAAAAGGGGGCGTGTCCGGTCACTGACGCCTGATTTCAAAGTTTCCACAGTGAAAACGTACTCCAAACTAAAGTAGAATGGAGCAAGTGAAGATTTTTGTAGAACTGAAAAAACCTGTTCTACACATTAAAAAATCAGGCGCAGGTTACAAATTAGGCGTCCAGAACGAGGTGGGGGGGGGGGAGGGGGGGGAGGGAAGTCATTAAATTCTACAATAAATTCTTATTTATACTTCTACAAATATTATACAAATAAATCCAACCTGAATAAACATTTATAAGCAAAGAAAGATTAAATAAACCATCTTCCTACCTGTGTGAAAGTGCTTCAGCCATCGTTCGTTCACGCGGAGACGGGAGCCGTTCCGTGCGTTCCCGCCGGGACGGGAGGGAGGAGAGCCGTTCAGTGCGTTCCCGTCGGGGCGGGAGTGGGGGGGGAGAGCCGTTCGGTGCGTTCCCGCCGGGGTGGGGGGGGGGGGGAGAGAGCCGTTCAGTGCGTTCCCGCGGGGGCGGCGGGGGGGAGAGAGCCGTTCAGTGCGTTCCCGCCGGGGCAGGAGGGTCGTTCATTGTATTCCCGCGGGGGCGGGAGGGGGGTGGAGAGCCATTCAGTGCGTTCCCGCCGGGGCAGGAGGGTCGTTCATTGCATTCCCGCGGGGGCGGGAGGGGGGTGGAGAGCCATTCAGTGCATTCCCGCCGGGGCGGGGGAGAGCCGTTCAGTGCGTTCCCGCCGGGGCGGGGGAGAGCCGTTCAGTGCGTTCCCGCCGGGGCGGGAGAGCTGTTCAGTGTGTTCCAGCGGGGGCGGGAGGGGGGGAGAGCCGTTCAGTGCATTCCCGACGGCGGGCGGGGGTGGGGAGGGAAACGGCTGCCTCAACTTTCTGAGGCTTTCTCATTGCTGCAAGAAGCCTCAGTGCTGATGTGCTGATGGCAATGTGCTTTTATTAAAAAATGTTCAAAAATTAAACAGCTACAAAGAACTACAAAAATGGCCGAGTGCCAATGTTTCCTTCACACTGCGCGTGCGCGAGCGCTCCAACGCGCATGCGCAGCGTTGCCGGCAGGAAAAAAACTAATTTAAATAGTACCCGCCTCCTCCCACTTACAAAATCGGCGCGAGTGTAGGCTCCGCCCCCCCTGCACGCCGCGCCAGGCAGACAAGGAGCTGCAGGGCGCTCGAGAATAGCGCGGTTTTTTTTAGGCGCCGTTTTCGGCGCGAAAAACGGGCGCCCAGCTCGGAGGGGCGCCCGTTTTTTTTCGTGTGGAAACTTGGGCCCAAAAAGTTAGTATACAGGTACAGCAAGTAATCAGGAAGGCAAATGGAATGTTGGCCTTTATTGCAAGGGGGATAGAGTATAAAAGCAGAGAAGTCCTGCTGCAACAGGTGAGGCCACACCTAGAGTACTGCGTACAGTTTTGGTCTCCGTATTTAAGGAAGGATATACTTGCATTGGAGGCAGTTCAGAGAAGGTTCACTAGGTTGATTCCGGAGATGAGGAGGTTGACTTATCAAGATAGGTCGAGTAGGTTGGGCCTATACTCATAGGATTTCAGAAGAATGAGAGGTGATCTTATTGAAACATATAAGATAATGGGCTCAATTTTCCCCAATATTTGCGCCATTTCTTTTGGAGCAGGCTGCTTTTTCTGGCCTAACTTAAAAATCCCCAGTTTCCCCAATCAATTTGCACCAGCGTCACTCAGTTAGTTTTTAAGTCCATTTTTTTTTCAGCCAAAGGGGGCGTAATCTACCACCTTCGGCACTTCTGGCCATTTAGGGAAGTTTGGCCAGTTGAGAGCCACTCCAGTTCTGATTAGGCCAGCGTATGTGGTCTGTCCTGAAAAACCTTCCCTAGAGTTAAGGAAATCGGGGCAGGTAAGGAAAGCGGTGCAGCAGATGCCCGGACACACTGAAAGAATTGAAAAACACATAGAAGCAACTTACCTCCAACCCCACCCGAAGGCTGTCCGGTCCCATTCTCAGTCCCCGGTTCACACGAGAGACGAATCCGTGACCGAGAAGACCTTTTAATGTGTTGGGAGGTGGCTGTATGTTTCACTTTGCAGCCTCAACTCACATTGTGTCCCTGGTTACCATGGCAGCCTGATCTTTTTGGTGCAGATCAAGGCTCCATCCCCCTTGGGTTAGGCCACGCCAAAATGAAGAGATCCAACGGGGAAACTTACAACACTGTTTTGGGGGCGTACTTAGCCCACAAAAAATCTTCAAGTATGTCAAAAAAATGCTTTGGGGAAAATTGAGCCCTATGAGAGGGCTCGATAAGCTGGATGCAGAGAGGATATTTCCACTTATAGAGGAAACTTAAACTAGAGGGCATAGTCTCAGAATAAGGGGCCGCCCATTTAAAACTGAGATGAGGAGGAATTTATTCTCTGAGGGTTGTAAATCTGTGGAATTCTCTGCCCCCAGAGAGCTGTGGTGGCTGGGTCTTTGAATATATTTAAGGCGGAGATAGACAGATTTTTGAGTGATAAGGGAATAAAGAGTTTTGGGGAGTGGGCAGGGAAGTGGAGCTGAGTCCATGATCAGATCAGCCATGATCTTATTAAATGGTGGAGCAGGCTCAAGGGGCCAAATGGCCTACTCTTGCTCCTATTTCTTATGTTATGTTCTTGTAAGAAGGAGTGGCAATTGAAAGCCAGACATTTCCTCACAAAGAGAGAGGGAAAATCAGAGAGTGAATCAGTCCATCCTGCTCTTGTGTACCTCCTGGAAACCAGTTATGGAGAATCAAGTCAGCTGGCCATCTGTTCAGCTGGTGCATGAGAACACCCAAAGGGAGGTGGGATATGGGACACAGCACAAATATAGTATTATACCTAAGTATCTGTATACAAGTTAACCTTCCGCCACCCAGCATTTATAGCTTCCTGTTGGTTCTGTTAACCGGTATTACCATTCCTCTGTATAGTACTGTTCAACTAAGGCAGAAGCCAGAAGAGATGCAGCCAGAGTAGCCTTGGTGAACTCTGTCTTCAATGAACAGCCCTCTCGTATAATCACAATGGAATTTATCAGAAACAGCATACAGGAAGCAGTCGCCTCAGTCAGTGTAAGTACCTACATTGATTTGATTTCTCTTTAGTTGCCAATAGCAGATTATGGATAGAAACCCCTACTACTGCTTTACATGCCGATTTACAAAACTGACAGTTCAAAAAGCAGCCATTTATCCAGGGCCATGAATTTTCTCAGAGCTGCTCCCACTCTGCTGCTGTAACTTTGCTAGAAGTGTGGCAGAAACCCCACTTCCACCATACCCCCAACGAAGGTAAAGTGCCGGAGCGGGAACAGCTCCTAGGAAATTCCCAGTCAAGGTGTTATGACAAGGAAAAACAGGACATTGAACTGCATATATGACTTCTGACATGTGAAGGCAAGAAATTACAAACAGCTGGACTGAAAGTGAAAGATAACAATAATCCACAACTCCTTTTCTCTGCAACAAATCCCAACCTTCACTTCTAACCCCAAGTGGGAGGAGCTCATGGAGTTTTTCATCTCGAAGAGTGGGACTATCCTTGCAACTGCTTCAACTAATACCTCTACTTTGTCACTTTCCTGCCCCCTCAGCCCCTTACTCACCAAAACAATCACTTGTCACTCTGCAGCTTCTCTCTCATCTCCCGGTCCCCTCCAAGTTCATTTTTTCTATAGAAGCCACCTTCTGTGCTCTTGATATCCACTGCGCCCAATTCATGACTACTCAAGCACCTTTTCTAACTCAATGCTTGCTGACATTGTAAATGTCTCCCTTTGTTCAGACACTGACCCTCTCCCTACCAAAACTACTGTCAGTATTGAAAAGAAAGGAGAACGAACATGCAAGTATTTATTTTATGATATGGGGGTTGCTGGCAAGACCGATTATGTTGCCCATCCCTAACTGCCCTGAAAGGTGGTGGTGGGCCTTCTTCTTGAACCATGAGTGGTTTGATGAATCTGAATGGCTTGCAGGGTCACGTCAGAGGGCAGTTAAAAAGAAATAAAGTATTGCATTTATATAGCGCCTTTCGTGACCCCAGGATACCCCAATGTGCTTTACAGCCAATGAAGTATTTTTTGAAGTGTAATCTTTGTTGCAATGTAGGACAATGCCATCTTGCCCAGTCTGGCCGATATGTGACTCCAGTTCCATATCAATGTGATTGACTCTTAAGTTCTTCCTAGTGTCCTTATCGCCGTATCCAAATGTCGGCAGTTGTCTAGCATCCAAACACACTTTTTATGTTGGCTTCATTTCAGGAGCCAGGCCACAGGCAATAAGAAGGGAAATTCAAGAAGGCATGTTAAAGTTACATTTAAATATGACTTGCACATGATGGACAATATTTCAATGAGCACTGTCAGCCACATCGTGTGTTGTGGAACATTTCAATAGGGTTTGTAATGAGATGGGTTTTTAACATTATGAATCTCTCAGTCACCCTCAATCTCCCCGAAAATGGGCAGTACACATAAGGAAAATCTAGAGCTATGTTTCGCCATCTGTCTTGTAACTCATTGGCTGTAAAATGCTCTGGGATATGACAGGATGCTATATAAATGCAAGTTCTTTCTTTTTTCCATCTCCCACTGTTCTGTGGGGGTGAAATTGTTCTTCAGCGATGGCGCAAAACAGGCTACAATGAATCAGCAGCCTGTTTTACATCCCGCCTGATTTTCTTTTCCGTTGACGTCAAAAAATAACCTGATAATACTAAAGGTTCCACACCACAAAACTGCTATTTCTTGATGTCCAACGTTAACTGCATTGTGACCACAAAAAATGAACACGCATATCATGATCCTCGAATGCCAATGGAAAAACATGCATAATGCACTAAATGCCATTTATAATTGAAATCAACCATTTAGTTAGTTATTCATCAATTCAACCTAATAATCCAATCACATGTTTCAGCTGCTTCAGTCTCAGTTAATCATATTGCTGTATTCCTAGATTGTTTAAATGTTTTCACTAAGAGGTGTTACCATTCTTTACTTGAAAAATATTTCTCCCCTTGGAGACTCAGACTGATTGGATATCTTCATTGTTAAATATCAATGGGGCAGATACCAAAAAGACTTAATTTTGCATGTTCCTTTTTTTTCATTAGCATAAGGGCAGTACAAATGACGCAGAGGATCCTAGCACAAGCATCGGGGCTTATCACTATATGCTGGAGGCAAATAAAGGCAAAACAATGTTGGAATTTCAGGTAATATGATCATTGTTTTTTCTCTGTCTCTAACTTTTTTAAAGCTTATCATGGTATATTTTCTTGGCTTTTGACCCTGAGAATGCCTTTTCTTGGGCATAAAGACACTCTTTTACGCATCAAGTGGTTATGATCTGGAGAGGGTGGTGGAGGCAGATTCAATCATGGCTTTCAAAAGGGAGTTGGATAAGTACCTGAAGAAAAATATTTGCAGGGCTACGGGGAAAGGGCAGGGGAGTGGGACTAGCTGAGTGCTCTTGCAGAAAGCCAGCATGGGCTCAATGGGCCGAATGGTCTCCCTCCATGCTGTAATCATTCTATGATTGTATGATTGTATGAAAACAGAGGCAAAGACCCATTTTATGGGGCTTTTGTCCCCTTTTTAGTACAATGGGATACCTGGAGCTTCCTGGAAGAGACAGAGCATATATAATAGGTGCAGATTCATCGTAAAGATGCAAATAAGGTGAGAAGGAGCATTCCCAGCCTTCCGCCTCAATTTCCTGGCAATGTGGCTATGGGACCCCCAAACACAGGGACCCCCCAAACACAGGGACCCCCCAAACACAGGGACCAACCAAACAGAGGGACCTCCCAAACAGAGGGACCCCCCAAACACAAGGATCCCCAAACACAGAGACGCCCAAACAGAGGGACGCCCAAACAGAGGGACCCCCCAAACACAGCGACCCCCAAACACAGGGATCCCCAAACACAGGGACCCCCCAAACACAGGGACCCCCCCAAACACAGGGACCCCCCAAACAGAGGGACCCCCCCAAACACAAGGACCCTCAAACACAGGGATCCCCAAACAGAGGGACCCCCCCCCCCAAACACAGGGATCCAAAAACACAGAGACACCCAAACAGAGAGATGCCCAAACACAGGGACCCCCCAAACACAGGGACCCCCCCAAACACAGGGGTCCCAAAACACAGGGACCCCCAAACACAGGGACCCCCCAAACACAGGGACCCCCCCAAACACAGGGGTCCCAAAACACAGGGACCCCCAAACACAGGGACCCCCCCAAACACAGGGACCCCCCCAAACACAGGGATCCCAAAACACAGAGACACCCAAACAGAGGAACGCCCAAACAGAGGGACCCCCCCCAAACACAGGGATCCCCAAACACAGGGACCCCCCAAACACAGGGACCCACCCAAACACAGGGATCCCCAAACACAGCAACCCCCAAACACAGGGACCCCCAAAAACAAGGACCCCCAAACAGAGGGACCCCCCCAAACACAAGGACCCTCAAACACAGGGACCCCCCAAACAGAGGGATCCCAAAACACGGATCCCTCAAACACAGGGATCCCAAAACACAGGGACCCCCCAAACACAGGGACGCCCAAACACAGCCCAAGAAGATTGTGGGTGGCTTGTGCTGGCAACCCTCTCAGACCAGCGGGTTCTATTACATAGAAGATAGAAAACATAGAAAACATAGAATATAGGTGCAGGAGTAGGCCATTCGGCCCTTCGAGCCTGCACCGCCATTCAATGAGTTCATGGCTGAACATGCAACTTCAGTACCCCATTCCTGCTTTCTCGCCATACCCCTTGATCCCCCTAGTAGTAAGGACTACATCTAACTCTTTCTTGAATATATTTAGTGAATTGGCCTCAACAACTTTCTGTGGTAGAGAATTCCACAGGTTCACCACTCTCTGGGTGAAGAAGTTTCTCCTCATCTCGGTCCTAAATGGCTTACCCCTTATCCTTAGACTGTGACCCCTGGTTCTGGACTTCCCCAACATTGGGAACATTCTTCCTGCATCTACCCTGTCTAAACCCGTCAGGATTTTAAACGTTTCTATGAGATCCCCTCTCATTCGTCTGAACTCCAGTGAATACAAGCCCAGTTGATGCAATCTTTCTTGATATGTCAGTCCCGCCATCTAGGGAATCAGCCTGGTGAACCTTCGCTGCACTCCCTCAATAGCAAGAATGTCCTTCCTCAAGTTAGGAGACCAAAACTGTACACAATACTCCAGGTGTGGCCTCACCAAGGCCCTGTACAACTGTAGTAACACCTCCCTGCCCCTGTACTCAAATTCCCTCGCTCTGAAGGCCAACATGCCATTTGCTTTCTTAACCGCCTGCTGTACCTGCATGCCAACCTTCAATGACTGATGTACCATGACACCCAGGTCTCGTTGCACCTCCCCTTTTCCTAATCTGTCACCATTCAGTTAATAGTTTGTCTCTCTGTTTTTACCACCAAAGTGGATAACCTCACATTTATCCACATTATACTTCATCTGCCATGCATTTTTCCACTCACGTAACCTATCCAAGTCACTCTGCAGCCTCATAGCATCCTCCTCACTGCTCACACTTCCACCCAACTTAGTGTCATCCGCAAATTTGGAGATACTACGTTTAATTCCCTCGTCTAAATCATTAATGTACAATGTAAACAGCTGGGGCCCCAGCACAGAACCTTGCAGTACCCCACTAGTCACTGCCTGCCATTCTGAAAAGTACCCATTTACTCCTACTCTTTGCTTTCTGTCTGACAACCAGTTCTCAATCCATGTCAGCACACTACCCCCAATCCCATGTGCTTTAACTTTTCACATTAATCTCCTGTGTGGGACCTTGTTGAAAGCCTTCTGAAAGTCCAAATACACCACATCAACTGGTTCTCCCTTGTCCACTCTACTGGAAACATCCTCAAAAAATTCCAGAAGATTTGTCAAGCATGATTTCCCTTTCACAAATCCATGCTGACTTGGACCTATCATGTCACCTCTTTCCAAATGCGCTGCTATGACATCCTTAATAATTAATTCCATCATTTAACTACTACCGATGTCAGGCTGACCGGTCTATAATTCCCTGCTTTCTCTCTCCCTCCTTTTTTAAAAAGTGGGGTTACATTGGCTACCCTCCACTCCATAGGAACTGATCAGAGTCTATGGAATGTTGGAAAATGACTGTCAATGCATCCGCTATTTCCAAGGCCACCTCCTTAAGTACTCCGGGATGCAGACCATCAGGCCCTGGGGATTTATCAGCCTTCAATCCCATTAATTTCCCCAACACAATTTCCCGACTAATAAGGACTTCCCTCAGTTCCTCCTTCTTATTAGACCCTCTGACCCTTTTTATATCCGGAAGGTTGTTTGTGTCCTCCTTAGTGAATACCGAACCAAAGTACTTGTTCAATTGGTCTGCCATTTCTTTGTTCCCAGTTATGACTTGCCCTGATTCTGACTGCAGGGGACCTACATTTGTCTTTACTAACCTTTTTCTCTTTACATATCTATAGAAGCTTTTGCAGTCCATTTTAATGTTTCCTGCAAGCTTCCTCTCGTACTCTATTTTCCCTGCCCTAATCAAACCCTTTGTCCTCCTCTGCTGAGTTCTAAATTTCTCCCAGTCCCCGGGCTCGCTGCTATTTCTGGCCAATTTATATGCTACTTCCTTGGCTTTAATACTATCCCTGATTTCCCTTGATAGCCACGGTTGAGCCACCTTCCCTTTTTTATTTTTACGCCAGACAGGGATGTACAATTGTTGTAGTTCATCCATGCGGTCTCTAAATGTCTGCCATTGCCCATCCACAGTGAACCCCTTAAGCATCATTCACCAATCTATTCTAGCCAATTCACGCCACATACCTTCAAAGTTACCCTTCTTTAAGTTCTAGACCATGGTCTCTGAATTAACTGTTTCATTCTCCATCCTAATAAAGAATTCCACAATATTATGGTCACTCTTCCCCAAGGGGCCTCGCACAACGAGATTGCTAATTAATCCTCTCTCTGATTACACAACACCCAGTCTAAGATGGCCTCCCCCCTAGTTGGCTTCTCGACATATTGGTCTAAAAAACCATCCCTTATACATTCCAGGAAATCCTCCTCCACCGTATTGTTTCCAGTTTGGTTAGCCCAATCTATATGCATATTAAAGTCACCCATGATAACTGCTGCACCTTTATTATTTGCAAAGTTATGCACCTGGTCATTCTCTCTCTCTTCCTATGGAATGTGTTTGGTTTCTATTTGGTGCTATACCTCCTATTAATTGGCTCAGCTGGGATCATATACTTAGACTATGGCATGAGCCAGAATCACATTTCTCTCCAGCACAGCTTGTTACACATCTACCCGCTACATCAGCAGGAATCCATGTTGTTCAGCAACAGTACTGTGTCTCCAATAGTCACTATGTCAGATCACAGCTTGTTAAAATGATCTCTTCTGCATTCAACCATGATATACAGTAGGCACAACTCCTTAACTGTTGATTAGTCAAATGAATGAGAAAGAATTTAGAGACATATTTTAGAACAGAGGAAATTAAGGGGTGATTTGAGAGATGTGTTCAAAATGATGATGGGATTGGATAGAATCGATAGAAACTGCCTATTTCCAATGGCAGAGAATAGGGGGACATAGATATAAAATTAAATATGAGATTTAGGACACGAACCAGAAGAAGCTTTTTTTACACAGAGGTTGTGAGGCTGCTAACTAACTACCATAGTTTGTTATTCAAGCAGAGACCATGTCAACATTTAAGAATAGGAAAGAAAGAGAAATAAATAGATATGGGAAAAGGAGGGGCATATGGTGTGGAAGATAAATACCAGTGTGGACAGGTTAGGCCAAACTGCCTGTTTCTGTGTTATAATTTCTATATAATTCGAATAAATGTCACTTTCCCAAAAATTATGGATTGATTCTCATGACCCATAAATTGTACTTATTACTGACTGGGAGAAGGATAAGACAATCCTATTTTTTGGGGTGTTCAATTACCTTGGCTCCTTTTCTCGTCCCTCTCATGACCACATCAACAAAAAAGTGACAATTTAATGTAACTTTGTAGCTTGTTTTATCAGCTCAGCTGACACTATGGCCAAGAGTTTCTGCTTTGGGCACAATCGACGATCCGGGCGCAAATTACTTTCAAAATTGCGCTAGTTTTAAGAAATAGTTTTTTTGCTCAAGTTTCTGCTCAAACTCATTTGCATATCGCCAAACTTAAAATCTGCCATGAATCAGGGCAATTGGACAGCATTTCAGAATACAATTTTGTTTAAAAAAATCATGCATTAAAAACATTCCTTGATATATTTAGGAGTGATATCCTGGTGAAATTTTATTAATACAGCTGAAAGAGTTTATCACAAAAATAAGCATTTTTAATCAGTGTGTACACCACCTGCGAGTAACCTGATTCTGAATAACTGAAAATGATTTTTAAAAACTATACAGATCCATTTACTAGTTATATTGGTGTACAGTAGTCAGTCTCTTAATAAATTAAAACAAATTAAGTGTGCCTATTAGTGCTCTTGTGCCTGAAAAAAAATAGCTTAATTTTCAGAGCCGCCTCGAAGGCCTGCAAACGAGCGCAATTAGCGGAAACTCGCCATGGTGATTAATTCGATCCGGGAGTGTGGCTAGTTTTTTTTTGGTGGGGGGGGGAGGGGGAACTTCCAGGTCGATGCTTTTTAAACCAGCGCAAAAGATTGGGGAAAACTTGATTTGTGTTGAACGTAATTTACGCTTGAAATTCCTTGATCTTTTGTGCTGGTTTAGCTGACTTCGGGCGAATTGTGCGGAAAAAACCAGCACAACCTAGCAGAGACTCCTGCCCTATTTTTCTGAATCTGTTTGGATGCATTTCTTTCTTCTTTCATTAAAATTGCTATTAAATACACTAATCCCTGTACTAATAAAGTAAATCATTAATTTTCCCCAAAAATCTATAATTTATTACTTCCATTCTGCCAGTGCAGAGGTTGTAAACCTCTGCGGGCTTGACAGGGTAAATGCTGAGCAGCTATTTCCCCTGGCTGGAGAGTTTAGAACTAGGGGTCATATCTCAGGATAAGGAGTCGGCCATTTAAGACTCAGATGAGGAGAAATTTCTTCACTCAGATGATTGTGAATCTTTGGAATTCTCCCAGAGGGCAGTAGATGCTCAGTCATTGAGTATATTCAAGACTGAGATCACTACATTTTTGGGCACTAAGGGAATCAAAGGATATGGGGTTAGGGCGGGAAAGTGGAGATGATGTAGAAGATCAGCCATGGTCTTATTGAATGGTGAAGCAGGCTCGAGATGCCATATGGTTCACTCCTACTCCTAATTTCTTATGTTCTTATGTAAACAAAGCTTGTTCTCTCTTTTTTTTGCAGGAATTAATGACAGTCTTTCAACTGTTGCACTGGAATGGAAGCTTGAAAATTCTGAGAGAAAGAAAGTGTTCCCGACAGGTAATGGTGTTGCTACAAAAGTAGGCATGAAGCAGTGATTAGTAACTGATGCTTACTCTAACAAATTAAATAAATATAAGCTTAATACTTTATTTCACTTAAAAAAAAAATTGGAACCCCAATATCCATCCGGCAAATGCTGGGCATGCTCAAAAGTCTTTGGGGGAGAAATTGGGAAGCGTCCCGTTTGGGACGCTAACTTTGGAAAGCTGGGAAAAGTAGCGGTAGGTGCTCAGGATTCCCAGCTTTTAAACATTTGATGTTTGTGCTCCAAGAAGGAAGTGGAGCGCAAAATCAAGCTAAAGGCCTCAAGCGGGGCGGTAGTTGTGCATCGTTGCACAATGTCCTGTGCAGCACTGCCGTGTTCCAAGGCTCCTTCCCTCCCTTAAAGTGAAGGGCCAACGCTGCAGGCTCTGCACTAGGACCAGTGAGATGGTCCCTGACAGCAGCCGCAATCCGGCCCGATAAGCCCGATACACTGCAGCAGAGTGGCGGGCTGATCGATCGCGGCCCAGGAGAAATAAAATAAATTGGAAATTTTTTTTAAAATTTTGCTAGTTACCTCAGCAACCTCCCCTTTAACTTTCGCCCCTGAAGCTCCAGGCCTCCAGAACAATGCCTCCTGCAGCTGTCTGTGTTTTCACACGGCAATGCTGCAGGGGTGGAACCAAAGTTTGGGTCCGGGGACACTACTAGGGCGATGCGCACGGTGATGGCGTTACAATCTCCAGATGCACCGCCACTGCAAACCTCTCGCCGAAGTTAGTGGGAGTTGATCATCTCGCCATCCTGGTTGGTAAGTCGCTTGCGCCCCGTTATCGCCCCCTGAAGGCGATAACGGGAGGCACTAAGGAGGGCAATTTCTAGACCTTTAACTTTAAATCATAATTTCTTTGCTTCCGATTCACTCCCTCACTAGTCTGCTGACTTTGCTCTTTCGCTGAGGCCTCTGCTCCATTGCCTTGACCTGATTCAGCCCTTCAACTTCCTTTCTGCTGCTGCATCCTTTCTCTGGTTTCTATCATCATTCCTTAAATGCTCAACACCCCAGAACAATGCGTATACATATCTCGCTGTTACATGCAGCAAAGGCTGTATCTAAGTGTGGCTGTTACATCTAGCATTGCCTTGATACATGTCCAACTGTCTCCCCAGTACTGTCTGTATACATGCTCTCTGGCATAGAGTGTGCATATGCGTACCTGTCACAGTCTGCAGTACAAAAGGTGTAGCTCAGTATCTCATTAGCACAGAATGTATTTCAACAACAGCACAGTCACTAGTAATGTATGATATATGTTTCTTATCGAAAAATACACTCAATAGATGACAGTAAGAAATGCAAAATATGTAGGAACAATAACTACTTTATAAATATGTATTGTGAAACATGTTTGTTATCTTACATTTTATCAAAATCTGCTATTATAGGGGCACAAAATATCAAAACTTTCCTAATTGATTTTTATACCATAGATTACAGTGCCGACATTATGTTTTAAAATGTACTCTTCTTTTCTTTTCCACAGGATGTCATTTCCTATTATTCCAAACAATCTTTGGATGACTGTATGAGAAGTCAGATGGCACTTGATTGGATTTTGAAGGAGAAGATGATACCAGAAATGATCTCTGAGGAGCTCGAATCTTCACTCAAAGACCTAGAGAAAGCCAGGGAAACTGGACGTGAGTTGCGGTTCCACAAAGAAAAGAAAGAAATTCTGACACTGGCTCTCAGTCAGATTGGGTCAGGATCTGACAGTGTTCAACTGTGTGAACAGAACACGTGTGATTCCAATTGGTTAGGATTGTGCACAAATTTAGCAACCTAGCACAATTCATTCAGAACAGGAATTTATAACCATGATCAAGCTAACATGTGCTTTTCCTACATAAAAACTCCTCCTGACAGCACAACGGTCAACAACTAACACCGGGACTGGCCACGGAGATCATTATCATCACAAAACCTTGCAGTTGCCACAGAGAAATGTGAATGGCAGCAATATGTACAGGACAGTGTAATAATTAGGAATAATCTATACATAGAAACCACATAAGGCCTGGTACCCATCGTATAGCATTCTAATCATGTTACTTGTTCATGCCATAATTGTTATGTATATAATAACTCGATAGATTGAATACTGTAAATTCATTCAGGTGCAAACCTGGCTCAACTTTATTCGGGCCCAAAGTGCCCACATTACATGGTGGCTTGCTTTATATACCTGGGCCACACACACGTACATACAGCCCCATGACCTCCGGCAGTGGCGCCCCCTGGTGGCTAGTAACCCCAAGCATACATACATGACAACAATGTTTGTATCATCATTGTTATTGCTATATTATTTTATTTATGTCATAACTGTATCTTGTACAAACCTAGTTCAGCTGTTCTCATTGTACTAAGTGCAATTTTGCTACATAAAGAAAGATTCACTTTGCATACAGAACTCGATAGAAATTACAACATGGAAACCAACCATTTGACCCTAACAAGTCTGTGTTTATCCTTTACGTGAGCATTAGTTTTAATCCCATTTTTCTTTATTCCCCTTTCCTTCAAACACCTATCTAATTTATTCTTAAATATTAACGTGAGCCAGGAATATCCTTGGGGCTTCTCCCATTCCGCTGGCATAACTGCGGCTGAAGTTCAGCAGAAACGGGGTTTCTTTTGATGTGGTGGAGCGGGTGAAGTGCCAAAAGAAATTCAGCCCCTCCCCACCTTGCTCTACTCACTAACTCTGGTAGTGCATTCCATGCTTCACAATCCACTCTGTAAAAAAATGTTTCTCCTGCTCTCTGTCCTGAATCTTACTTCTATATCTCCACTCTCTACACCCCTGGAAACAGCCTGTTTCTATCCATTCTGTCCTATCCCTTCATGATTTTAAACACCACTATGTAATCTCCTTTGTTCTGATATAAACAGCCTTAATTTTTAATTCTTTCTTCATATTTGTATTTCCTCAGGCCGGGTAGCACCCTAGTTAATCTGCACTGTACACTCTCTATTGCCTTAACATCCTTCCCTTAGTGTGGAGTCCAAAACTGCAAATGTGGCTTTACTAAGGTTCTATACAGGTTCACCATTATACCTCAATTTTTATATTCTAATCCTCTTGCTATAAAAATACAGTATTTAATTAACGATATCCACATGAAATGCTGCTTTTAACGACTTGTGAACCTAAATCTCCAAATTCTTCAGCTTTTTCACATCACCCAGTATTCCCGCATTCAAAGTGTAGTTATTGGGCTGGAATTTCAGCTCATTTGTGCCTCGATTAGCCCCCGGTGGGGCGTTAAATGCTGTTTTTGGGTGTTATGCCAGGCATCCAGGATTTACCGCCCGGCTGGAATATTTGGCTACTGGTTTGCTCCGACGCAAAAACTTATCACCCCAACCTCTGTTTTTAGCATGAAGGTGATGTCAATCGTTGTGCAATGTTGCGCTAGCACCCTGGTTGGAACATTCGACCTCAACGCCTCATTTAACGCCCGCCCCAGGAAATGCCTGAAAAAAACAGGCGGTCCCTGGGTGTGGCAGCCGGTATTGGCAGCATTTTTAAATGGAGGGAAGAGGATCCTACATCACAGGTCACATTGACTATAACGGTTGCGCACATAATGCTGTGTGAAGCTCCAACTTGCAAACTTCACTTTTATCTGCCATTACAGTGCCCTTACAACTTCAGTGAGAAAATTTAATGGGGGCATTCCTAGTTCCCCAGCGTATCATGCTCCATGCTATTACCAGGTGGTATCAAGCTAGAGGAAGGACTTTTGGCCATGTCGGCCCACGGATGATGAGAGGCCGAAGACGTCCAGGGAGGAGGGCTTATCCCCCACGGGTTTACAAGCACCAATGCTCAGGAACAGTGTGTGAGAAGGCTACGCTTCCGAAAGGAAGTGCTAACAGAGATATGCCATCTCCAACAGGCAGACGGATGCCTGCACCATTCTGGAAGCAGCTGTTATATATGTAATAACTCACTAGACTGAATACTGTAAACTAACACAGGTACAAACATGGCTCTGCTTTATTCGGGCCCAAAGTGATTATATTACAAGATGGCTTGCCTTTTATACCTGGGCCGCACACATGTGCGAAAGGCCCAATGACCTCCGGCAGTCGCACCACCTGGTGGCTAGTAACCCCAAGCATACATACATGACAATATCCCACTTTAAAATATTAATAACAGTCTTTTCACAAATTGAGATGGTCCGGGGCTTTCCGCTCCTGAGTTAATCATCTCAGTTCAACTCCAGCCTTGGGCAAGCATTCTGAGTCTGTTATGACTGGGGCTGGGTAGCCGATCTGATGGGAGTGGCAATGGCCATGTTAGGGATTGAAAGTCCAGATTCACTGATGACAGCGGAGTCCTCCGATGACTGAGTGTAGGTTGGTTGGTCACTGATTATGTCTTCCTCAGACTGTTCCGGTTCATCCGTGTGCCGCAGCTTTATCTGATCAACATGTTTCCTGCATGTCTGCCCATTCTTGAGCTTGACAATAAACACCGTATTACCCTCCTTAGCCATAACAGTACCGGCGATCCACTTGGGACCTTGACCATAATTTAGTACATACACAGGATCGTTAACAGAAATGTCGCGTGACACAGCAGCGCGATCATGATACCATTGCTGACTTTGATGTCTGTATTCAACATGATCATTCAAGTCAGGGTGGACGAGAGAGAGCCTGGTCTTGAGACCTCTCTTCATCAATAGTTCAGCAAGAGAGACCCCGCTAAACGTATGGTGTCTTGTCCTGTAACTAAGCAATATGCATGACAAGCGAGTCTGCAGTGAACCTTGAGTTATACATTTCATACTCTGCTTGATGGTTTGGACATCACGCTCTGCTTGACCATTAGATGCAGGTTTGAATTGTGCTGACCTCACATGTTTGATACCATTGAGTTTCATGAACTCTTGAAACGCCAGACTAGTGAAGCAGGGTCCGTTGTCGCTTACAATGATGTCGGGCAGACCATGAGTGGCAAACATGACATGAAGGCTCTCAATGGTAGCTGTGGATGTGCTGGATGACATGATTGTACACTCTATCCACTTGGAATATGCATCCACCTCAACTAAAAACATCTTTCCCAGGAAGGGACCTGCAAAGTCGATGTGGATCCTGGACCATGGTTTAGATGGCCATGACCACAGACTCAGCGGCGATTCCACTGGTGCTTGACTTAGGTGCATGCAATTGTTGCACTGATGCACACATCATTCCAGATCAGAGTCAATTCCAAGCCACCATACATGAGACCTGGCAATGGCTTTCATCATGACAATACCGGGATGAGTGCTATGTAGATCATGCACAAATTCCTCCCAGCCTTGCATCAAGACTGCTGAAAAATAATTGCTTTTTCTGGGCCTAAGAGAAGGAAATGGGCACTACGGATGCCATTTTGAACTTTGGAGGAAGGGTGGAGAATTAGTTTTGCATTATTTAGAGAGTAAAATTGAAGAAAATTGTATTCAACTATTTGGGACAGGGAATATAAATAGGTATTATCAACTTATTTTTGGGTAAATAGTTTTCATATGCTGAAATTATTTTGTAAATAGCTTTTACATAGTGAAGTTATTTAATGAACGTAGAGAGTACAGAGAGTGCATAGTACAGTGATTATAGAGTAGAGAGATTATTAAAATTAGTGAAAGTAATTATCGATAGTGATGGGGCCCATGCTTTCCCTGCCTTTAATTGTAACTGCTCACACACTTATTACTGAAAGGATCAATCGAAGAGGTGGCAGAGAAATGTGTAGACGGAGACGAAGACAGAGGAGGAGACTGTACAGCCAACGAAGGTACTTGGAAAAGCAATCTTACCTGAACTTGTCTGAAAATGTTTGTCTGAGGAGGCTGCGATTCCGGAAGGAGGTCATCAATGAGATATGTCAACTCGTCAAGGATGATCTGCAGTCTTCCAGCACCATCAGAACTGCACTGTCCATTGAGGTGAAGGTTACTGCCGCCTTAGCCTTTTACGCATCGGGATCTTTTCAGGCTTCAGCTGGCGACATCTGCCATATCTCTCAGCACACTACACACTGCTGCATTCGACAGGTGACTGAAGTCCTTTACACTCACAGGATGGACTTCATAAGCTTCCCAGTGACCAGGGAGGCACAGACCAAGAGGACTTTGGGTTTCTCGAGAATAGCAGACTTCCCCAAGGTGCATGGAGCAATAGACTGCACGCACATTGCCCTGAAAGCACCCTTAAAGAACGCAGAGGTGTTTCGTAATAGAAAGGGGTTCCACTCCCTAAATGTGCAGCTTGTTGTCGACCACAATCAAACAATCATGACAGTAAATGCTACATTTCCTGGCAGCATCCATGATGTGCACATCTTACGTGAAAGTGCTATCCCTGACCTGTTTGCCAATCAGCCAGAAGGTCACGGTTGGATGCTGGGGGATAAAGGATATGGCCTTGCCAGTTGGCTCATGACCCCTCTGCGTAATCCTGTCACTGAAGCACAGAGACGGTATAATGAAAGTCACATAGCGACTCGCAACATCGTTGAAAAGCCAATTGGAGTCCTAAGGCAGCACTTCAGATGCCTGGATCATTCTGGAGACAGCCTCCAGTACCACCCTGATCAGGTAGCAGAGTTTATTGTGGTGTGTTGCATGCTGCATAACCTAGCTATAAAGAGAGGACAAATAATGTCAGATCATGCTGCAGGTCCACCTCCAGAAGATGAGACAGATGAGGCAGCCGGCGAGGATGTAGAGGAGGAACAGGCGGGAGAGGACGTGGGAGAGGACATAGGGGAGTTTAATCAGCCTGGCGATCTAGCACCGGTACCAGCACACCTTTCCCGAGGACCAGTAGCCAGTGGCAGTTACACGGCTGCTAAGCTTTTGCGTCAGCAGCTCATTAATGAACACTTTGCATAAACTATTATTGTTGATATTCAAATGTTCAAATACAGTTACGGTTAATGAAAAGTTTCATTTCCGTGGTGTTTCCTTGTTGTCTTTGCTGCACTGGCCTATCATCTGAATTAGTTTAAGTAAAGTTTAAGGTACTGACAAGGTAAAAGTACTGGCATAAAAACAGAATAAACAAACAAATATGCATGAAAAACTATATGTTTCAAAACTAATGTAACTAAGAGAGAAGGCACAAAAGTTGTAGAAAACCTTTTTTTTATTAACAAACATAATTTTTTTTTATGAACTAATGAACAACACCCTCCCTCCAACCCCCCACACCAACCCACCCTTCCCTCAAATCCCCAAAACATTAGAAGAAGAAATTGAACATTTAAGTATTAATAACGTGAACATTTAAGTAATGATAACAAGTGATCATTTAAGTGATGATAACAAGTGACCATTTCAGTAATGATAACAAGTGACCATTTAAGTGATGATAACAAGTGACCATTTCAATAATGATAACAAGTAACCATTTAAGTAACAATAACAAGTGACCATTTAAGTGATGATAACAAGTGACCATTTCAGTAATGATAACAAGTGACCATTTAAGTGATGATAACAAGTGACCATTTAAATAACAATAACAAGTGACCATTTAAGTGATGATAACAAGTGACCATTTCAGTAATGATAACAAGTGACCATTTCAATAGTGATAACAAGTGACCATTTAAGTAATGAAACCAAGTGACCATTTAAGTAATGAAACCAAGTGACCATTTAAGTAATAATAACAAGTGACCATTTAAGTGATGAACCATTTAAGTAACAATAACAAGTGACCATTTAAGTGATGATAACAAGTGACCATTTCAGTAATGATAACAAGTGACCATTTAAGTGATGATAACAAGTGACCATTTCAATAATGATAACAAGTGACCATTTAAATAACAATAACAAGTGACCATTTAAGTGATGATAACAAGTGACCATTTCAGTAATGATAACAAGTGACCATTTCAATAATGATAACAAGTGACCATTTAAGTAATGAAACCAAGTGACCATTTAAGTAATAATAACAAGTGACCATTTAAGTGATGAACCATTTAAGTAACAATAACAAGTGACCATTTAAGTGATGATAACAAGTGACCATTTAGGTGATGGAACCAAGTGACCATTTAAGTAATAATAACAAGTGACCATTTAAGTGATGATAACAAGTGACCATTTAAGTGATGAACCATTTAAGTAACAATAACAAGTGACCATTTAAGTAACAATAACAAGTGACCATTTAAGTAACAATAACAAGTGACTATTTAAGTGATGATAACAAGTGACCATTTAAGTGATGATAACAAGTGACCATTTCAATAATGATAACAAGTGACCATTTAAGTGATGGAACCAAGTGACCATTTAAGTAATAATAACAAGTGACCATTTAAGTGATGATAACAAGTGACCATTTCAGTCATGATAACAAGTGACCATTTAAGTGATGATAACAAGTGACCATTTCAATAATGATAAGTGACCATTTAAGTAACAATAACAAGTGACCATTTAAGTGATGATAACAAGTGACCATTTCAGTAATGATAACAAGTGACCATTTAAGTGATGATAATAAGTGACCATTTCAATAGTGATAACAAGTGACCATTTAAGTAATGAAACCAAGTGACCATTTAAGTAATAATAACAAGTGACCATTTAAGTGATGAACCATTTAAGTAACAATAACAAGTGACCATTTAAGTAACAATAACAAGTGACCATTTCAGCAATGATAACAAGTGACCATTTAAGTGATGATAACAAGTGACCATTTCAATAGTGATAACAAGTGACCATTTAAGTAATGAAACCAAGTGACCATTTAAGTAACAATAACAAGTGACCATTTCATTAATGATAACAAGTGACCATTTAAGTGATGGAACCAAGTGACCATTTAAGTAATAATAACAAGTGACCATTTAAGTGATGAAACCAAGTGACCATTTAAGTAATAATAACAAGTGACCATTTAAGTAACAATAACAAGTGACCATTTAAGTGATGATAACAAGTGACCATTTAAGTAACAATAACAAGTGACCATTTAAGTGATGATAACAAGTGACCATTTCAGTAATGATAACAAGTGACCATTTAAGTGATGATAACAAGTGACCATTTAAGTGATGATAACAAGTGACCATTTAAATAACAATAACAAGTGACCATTTAAGTGATGATAACAAGTGACCATTTCAGTAATGATAACAAGTGACCATTTCAATAGTGATAACAAGTGACCATTTAAGTAATGAAACCAAGTGACCATTTAAGTAATAATAACAAGTGACCATTTAAGTAACAATAACAAGTGACCATTTAAGTGATGATAACAAGTGACCATTTAAGTGATAGAACCAAGTGACCATTTAAGTAATAATAACAAGTGACCATTTAAGTGATGATAACAAGTGACCATTTAAGTGATGAACCATTTAAGTAACAATAACAAGTGACCATTTAAGTAACAATAACAAGTGACCATTTAAGTGATGATAACAAGTGACCATTTCAATAATGATAACAAGTGACCATTTAAGTAACAATAACAAGTGACCATTTAAGTGATGATAACAAGTGACCATTTCAGTAATGATAACAAGTGACCATTTAAGTGATGATAACAAGTGACCATTTCAATAGTGATAACAAGTGACCATTTAAGTAATGAAACCAAGTGACCATTTAAGTAATAATAACAAGTGACCATTTAAGTGATGAACCATTTAAGTAACAATAACAAGTGACCATTTAAGTAACAATAACAAGTGACCATTTCAGTAATGATAACAAGTGACCATTTAAGTGATGATAACAAGTGACCATTTCAATCGTGATAACAAGTGACCATTTAAGTAATGAAACCAAGTGACCATTTAAGTAATAATAACAAGTGACCATTTAAGTGATGAACCATTTAAGTAACAATAACAAGTGACCATTTAAGTAACAATAACAAGTGACCATTTCAGTAATGATAACAAGTGACCATTTAAGTGATGGAACCAAGTGACCATTTAAGTATTAATAACAAGTGACCATTTAAGTGATGATAACAAGTGACCATTTCAGTCATGATAACAAGTGACCATTTAAGTGATGATAACAAGTGACCATTTCAATAATGATAACAAGTGACCATATAAGTGATGAAACCAGGTGACCATTTAAGTAATAATAACAAGTGACCATTTAAGTAACAATAACAAGTGACCATTTAAGTGATGATAACAAGTGACCATTTATGCAATAATAAGTGACCATTTCAGTAATGATAGCAAGTGACCATTTTAGTAAGAATAACAAGTGGACAGTTAAGTAATGATAACAAGTGAACATTTAAGTATTGATAACAAGTGCCCATTTTAGTAAAAATAACAAGAGAATAGTAAAGCGATAATAACAAGTGAACATTTATGTAACAACGGAACTATTGAAAAACACTCCCCCCTCCCTACCTGCGGCCACGTTTCCCTCCAGATCCTGTCCCACCCCGTTTCCGAACCCCACCCACCCGTTTTGGTTTACGCAGACCGACACCAAGACGTCGTGCAGAGTGGGACGGCAAGACTTCCTGCCGTGGTGGAGGTAACGGAGCGGAAGCAGAAGCCTAAGGCTCTATTTCCGAGTCAGGAGGAACTGTGTCCTCCGTACTGGCTTGCGTGCTTGGGGTCTTGCTGCGAGTGGACACGACACCTTGGGGGTGCAACGCCGTGTCCAGCCAGCAATGTGCTGGAGAAGCGCGTGCAGAACTCGCTCCAGGTTGTGGAGAACTGGCTCCAATTGGCTAAGAAACCCGCGAACCCCTGGATAAGGTCGCGACTGATCGTGACCATCTCCCTGCACAGGGATAGTAAGCTTTCAGTCTCGTCCTCCGTGGTAGGTGAGTGCATATCACGCTGACCGGACCTCCGTGGGGTCAGCGTCTACAATGTCACGTGCCTTGGCGTCACCACCAGTTCAAAACGAAAACCAAACAGGTACTGATGCATCTTTTTAACACCATACACACATGCTAATGCTTCTTTTTCTACCATGCTGTAGGCTCTTTCCGCCTTTGACAAACTTTTAGAAGCATACACAACAGGTTGTAGTTTACCCATCTCATTAGCTTTTTGGAGCACGCAACCAACTCCATATGATGCAGCATCACAGGCCAATACTAGACGCTTACATGGATCATAATGTACCAGCAGCTTGTTAGAGCAAAGCAGATTAATTGCTTTCTCAAAAGCTCTGTCTTGAGATGCACCCCAAACCCAGTTGTCGCCTTTTCTCCTGCAGCATGTGCAGTAGCTCTAATAAAGTTGTCAATCTAGGTAAGAAATTACCAAAGTAGTTGAGTAGACCAAGGAACGAAGGCAACTCCGTCACATTCTGATGCTTGGATGCATTTTTGATGGCTTTTCAAGTCCGTAGGCCTGATGCCGTCAGTAGCAATTTTCCTCCCCAGGAATTCGACTTCTGGTGCCATGAAGACGCACTTCGAGCGTTTCAGTCTGAGTCCCACTTTGTCCAGATGATTTGGAACCTCTCCCCGGTTGTTCAGATGTTCGGCGGAGTCACAACCTGTGACCAGTATGTCATCTAGGAACACGACGGTTCTAGGGACGGACTTCAGTAGACTCTCCATGTTCCTCTGAAATATGGCTGCAGCCGAGCAAATTCCAAAAGGGCACCTATTGTTGATAAACAGTCCTTTATGAGTGTTGATGCATGTAAGTTTCTTCAACGTCTCGACCAGCTACTGTGTCATGTAGGCCGACATCAGATCCAGTTTAGTGAACGACTTCCCCCCGGCTAGCGTTGCAAACAGGTCATCAGCCTTTGGTAAGGGGTATTAATCCTGATTCGAGACTCGGTTGATCGTAACCTTATAGTCTCCACAAACCCTGACAGTGCCATCATTCTTCAACACAGGAACAATGGAGCTGGCCCATTCGTTAAAGTCAACTGGTGATATGATCCCTTCACGCTGGAGTCTGTCCAATTCAATTTCAACCTTTTCCCTCATCATGTACAGAACTGCCCGAGCTTTATGATGGATGGCTCTTGCATCCGAGTCCACGTGGATCTGCACCTTGGCTCCTGTGAATTTGCCGATGCCTGGTTCAAACAGTGAGAGGAACTTGCTCAGCACTTGAGCACATGGAGTATCATCCTCCAACGACTACACTTTGATATCATTCCAATTCCATTTGATTTTTTTTCTAGCCAATTCCTGCCGAACAGCATTGCACCATTGCCTGGAACAATCCATAACGGTAAATCATGAACCGCACCATCTTATGACACCTTGACTACTGCACTGCCAATCACCATTATGAGTTCTTTAGTGTTGGTACGCAACTTGGCATTGACTGGACTTAACTTAGGCCTCACAGCCTTAGTGTCCCACAGCTTTGTCGAATGTCCTCTGGTTCATTATTGATTAACTCACACCCGTGTCCAATTCCATCGGTACCGGTACACCATTAAGTTTCACATTAATCATTATCGATTGGCTCTTTGTTAGGAAGAATACAATCCATACACTTCCTCCTCTGGTATCTCGGATTGCATATCCAGATCCGCGCTATACTGGTCATCGTCCTCCATGTGGTGTGTCGCAGCACGCTTGCTCAGTTGCAGACACATGCACTGGAGTTGCCCCAGTCTCGAACAGCCTTTACAAATGTATTGTTTAAACCGACACTGATGAGGCTGATGATTGCCCCCACAACGCCAACATGGTGAAATCGGATTCAATCCCATTGGCGGACTTTGGGCAGCCACAGGTTTCGCATACACAGTCGAATGGCCCCTGCCATATGCAGCACTTCCAAACGATGATACAATCTTGTTTACAGTACTTGCCAAGTTCCGATTTTCCAATGATATCTACTTTAAGTTTTTGTCCATCATCATGCATGCCTGGGCAATCGTCATGGCCTTGCTCAAATCCAGCGTCTCCGCCGCCAGTAACTTACACAGGATCACCTCGTGATCGATGCAGATTACAAAGAAGTCCCGCAGCATGTCTCCCAATGCATTTTCTAACTTACACAGTCCAGCTAAACGTCTTAGGTCGGCAACGAATTCCGACACATCCTGGCCCTCAGAACGAAGGTGAGTGTAGAATGGATATCATGATATGATGATGCCTTCTTCTTGTTTGAAATGGTCACGTACGAGAGCACACAATTCCTCATAGTCCTTGTCTGTTGGACTTGCAGGCGAGAGAAGATTCTTTGTGAGTCTATAGATTTTCGGACCGCAAACCGTGAGGAAGACAGACCGCCCTGCGCCTAACTGTGTCAGTGGGTTCTTCCATTTTGTTGGCCACGAAGTACTGGTCCACGCGAGCTACAAAATCTGCCCATCCTCTCCCTCCATGAATCTCTCCAGAATTCCAATTGTGCTCATTTTTGCATGTGATAGAGAATTCAAACAGGCTGCATTTAGACAGACTGTGAAAATTCACAGACCCCCAAGTCAAGGCTGCTACATGCAGTTCAGCATGTTGCATTAAGTCATCAATCAACTTGACATTTTAGGACCTTGGGTAGCGAGCCAATTAAAAGGTTAAAAGACTATTAATTGAGCCAATAAGGTCAAAGAAGGCGAGTTCTTTTCTGTAAATTGATCCAGGTATAAGTACAGCCATTTTGACCATGTGGTGCCAGAAGGACAAAGACCTGGCTTAAAGCCAAGAACTTGTTACTGCTCTCTGCCAAAAATAAAGAAGTTAAAACTACAATCGGAATTCGTATTTCATTGGAAATTAAGAGATCTGACAATTTTGGCGTCACGAACACGATCGCTGAGGAAAGAAACTGAATTTTGGACATCGGACCTACATACTGAGGTAAGGACACCTCTTTTTAAAAAAGTCCTCGGTCAAAAGTCTAAATTCGCCTCTCCTTCTACGCGATTCCGAAAGCCTCCGGCTTGCGAACTCTCCGGTTGGTAGTCGGCTCGAGGTCCCATAGACGTCTAAACTTCGGCGGTGTGCTAGTTAATTAATCACCGACCTATTGATTGGCTAGAAAGCCTACGACTTGAGGCCCCAGTAAAGAAATCAGTATTATGGCAGCAGGAGATAAGAGCAAAGAATAAAGGTAGGCAGGCAGCACCTGAAGTTTTGCTAGATTTAATTCTCGAATAGTTGAAAGAATACATAGAGCAACAATTCAATTTATCTAAAACCTGTATTAAGATCAAACAAAAGTACGGAACCTCCAAAGGACAATAGTCCTTGGATGAGATTAAAAAGGTCTGGGGAAAAACGACCCGTATCAAAAATAAAGAGCGAACTAGATGGTCCCTAGCGGTTATGGGACAGATCCAAAAGCGGAATGAAATTATAATGCGTTCCCAACATGATCGAGAACTGACCAGTACAAAGGACCAATTGCAAGCTGTTTGTGCACAGCTGCGACAGAAAAAGCTTGAACTTGAAAAGCCGGAAGCGGAAGTTAAAGACCTTAAAGGTGAAATTAAAGAATGGAAAAAATCATTAGGTCAAGAGACAGTAATAGGAAAAGGAAAATGTATTGGTCAATTCCCAGGGTACCCATGTTTGGACAAATTAAAAGCGCATACCCGAAGACACGACCGAGGAATAGATACGGATTCTGAATCCTCCGACAATACAGTATCGGAGGATGAAGAATTAGCGGTGCGCTTTGCCCCGTTTTAAAAAAGACGAGTTGTAGTCAAATCAGAAGAGACTGCGGACGAGGGCGGAACCAAAAAAACGAGGAAAAGGGTGTATGCAGAATACTTATTTCATGATCCGGCAGACCCAGAGAAAATTGATAAATGGTCATAGGAATTGCCCAATCCAAAGAAAGGGGGAGTAAAAACGTGGGACCAATTGGACCGCTTAAGAAATATATATCAACTTCATCCCTGGGACGGAGTGCAAATTTTGACCATAATGGTGCCAAAAACACAGGGAAGAAAATTGCACAACAAGGTAGAAGAAGCTTTGGGGCAGGATGAGCAAGATTTAGATGCAGGATGGGAGGCGATTAAACACTGGCTGCAAGCCTTCAGTCCAGCTAAGACAGACTGGGGAAAAATTGCAGCCTGACAACAGAAAGGAACAGAGGAGGTCCTGGAGTATGATGAGCGGTTTAGATGCACGTGGCTAGAACATTCGGGTATGAATAATACGGATGAGGAAATGGATGAACAAGTGTTTGGACTCCTGAAAACAGCTTTCGTGGCAGGTCTAAAGCCAGAACTGTCCAAAATGCTTAAGGTAGTGTTACCGGACTGGGAAGGTAGAGGAACTACCTTTGCAGCATTGGTGGATCGATGTAACCAATTAGATCGGGATATGGGAGCTAAAGTCCGAGCTGTACAGGCTATGGGATGGAAATCCCAGGATTCCGATAAACAGTCATTAGGAAAATTACCCGGAAAATGTCATTATTGTGGGAAAGAAGGTCACTGGGCCAAGACGTGCAGGGCAAAACAGAAAGGTCGTGGCTGGGGAAGAGGACGCAGCCAGGGATACAATTCAACCAACAAACCAGGCTTGTCACAAGATACCGACCTCATAGAAGCATTTAAGCGGCTGATAATACAACAACAGAAGGAGTTACTTGGGATAGCAAAAAACGATTAGAGCCCACCCTGGCCCCCCTCCTCGCACTAATACAACAAAGGGGAGATGGGCTATATATAACTGTGTGGGTGGGCGATAAGGATGTGGACTGTCTTTTAGACACAGGGGCGGAATTAACATGCTTACCCCTACAATATGGAGACTTTTTGCCGTTGGATGGTAGGGCACGTACAGCCTATGGAGTTGGGGGCCATAAAATGGAAATTAAAAGGACAACACCGGTACTTATAGGGCTGGGTCCACATGAACGAACCACGCCGGTCTGGATAGACCCAGTAGATCAACCCCTTTCGGGAATGGACGTTCTAATCCAAGTAGATTCATCGTTGCATTTCGAGGATGGTCGGGTGACATGGTCAATTAGAACTTTGAAGAAAGAAGAATTGAAGGAAGACCAGATATGGGCTAAAGATAAGAACGATTGTGGCCTACTCCAGATGGAGCCTGCGTCATTTACAGGGACCAAGCCTCCATGCACTAAACAGTATCCCGTCAGTCCAACTGCCATTGCGGGAATCTTACCGGTTATTCAGAAATTGGAGAAACAAGGGGTGCTTATTAAAATGCATAGCTCCTCCAATAGCCCCGTGTGGCCGGTACAGAAATCTAATGAGACTTGGCGTTTGACTGTCGATTATAGGAAAGCTAACCAGTGTATTGATCAAAAAGCTCCTTTGGTCGCAGATCCCTCCACCATTTTTAATGCCCTCAAACCGGAACATAAATATTTCTCGGTTATAGATATGGCCAACGGATTTTGGTCGGTGCCTCTGGCACCGGAGGTTCGATAGTGGTTTGCTTTCACGGTCCAAGGACAACAGTATACTTGGACCCGGTTACCGCAGGGTTTCCACAACAGCCCTATGGTATTCCACATGGCTTTACAAAGCCATTTGCGAGAACTACCTCCCCTGTCATCCACAGTCATTCAATATGTAGACGATATCTTGCTAGCTTCAAACATGGAAGAACAGCATGAACAAGATTTACATGCTTTGCTGGACCACCTTTGGCTGAAAGGACATAAAGCCAGCATCGACAAAGCACAAATATCCCAAGAGGAGGTTGTATACCTGGGACAAAAGATTTCACAAGGAAAGAGAGAACTTACCCAGCATAGAACTGCAGCCATTTGGGCTGCTAAAAAACCCACCACTATTCAGGAACTAAGGTCTTTTTTGGGATTGTGTAACTTTAACAGAAATTGGATTGACTCCTTCACACAGCTTGCTCAGCCATTGAATGATATTTTAAAGGGGAAACGTGCCTCTAAAGAAGCCATCACCCTCACAAAAGAACAGCAAGAGGCCTTCCTGAGTTTGAAAAAGGCTTTGTGTTCGGCACCGGCTCTGAGAATCCCCGACAGTGGTAAGCCATTTACCCTGTTTGTCCATGAGAAAGAAGGATATATGACAGCTATACTGACACAAGAACATGGGGATCAGCAAAGACCTATTGGCTATTATTCGGCAAAACTGGATGCGGTAGCACTCGGATGGGGAAGTTGCCTAAGGGCCATGGAAGCTACATGTCGAGCGGTAATGACCACTGCGGGTCTAGTCCTCGACCAAAAGCTGATTGTCAAGTGTCCCCACACCGTACATGCTTTGCTGTCTATGAATAGAATGTCTCAGGTGACAGCGGCAAGATGGACCCGCTGGACAGCAGTTTTGGAAGCTCCTAATCTCCATATCGTCCGGGCCAGCCCGGTTAATCCCGCAACTATGCTCCCGATGTCAGAATCGAGGGAGCAAGAGGGGGAAGAATGTGAAGAGCATGACTGCGTGGAGATTTTAAAAGAAACAGAAGAAGCAGCCTTAGCAGCAGAGGAGCCTCTGCACAACCCAGACCTCATCCTGTTTACAGATGGTTCCTCCTTTGTTGACAATGGTACCAGAAAAGCAGGATGGGCAGTTACAACCTTATATGAGGTAGTGGCAAAAGGATGTTTACCCTCAGGAACGTCAGCACAACAGGCCGAGTTACGGGCCCTGTCAGAAGCATTTCGAATAGCAGAAGGACAGATAACTAATGTCTACACAGATTCGCGTTATGCTTTTGGAGTCGCTCAGGACTTTGGTATGTTATGGCGGAAAAGAGGATTCCTCACTGCTGCTGGTACACCTATTTGAAATGGAAAAGAAGTCCGAGACTTACTGGAGGCCATACAATTACCTCAGCAAATGTCCATCCTGAAGTGTAAGGCCCATATCAAGGAAAATACCACAGAAGCACAGGGAAATGCCCTAGCCGACCAGGCAGCTAAAGATGCCGCCTCACAGGGCGTTCCCCCAGAAGAACCAACACAGATGTGCAGATTGAAAGCACTCAGGACTCTGACACGAGACCTTCAAACAATGCAAGGCGAGTGCTCCAGAGAGGAAAAATGGACATGGATTGAGGCAGGAATTAAGCTATGCGAAGATGGTGTCTGGAGACAAAGAGTTACCGACAAGCCAGTCGCGCCACAAGCGCTTATGCCTTTTTTAGCCCATCAGATCCACTCGTGGGGACACTTGGCCTCACAACAGATGACGGCACGGTTCCAGAAAAGCTGGTGGGGTCAGGGATTTAAAAAACATGCCCAGCTGGTAACAGACCGCTGTGTGGTCTGCCAGAAAAATAATTCTGGACCCATCACGGTAATGCCCCAACTGAGGCCCCCTGCCCCTGTCGGACCATTCCAGCATCTGCAGGTTGATTATATATCTCTTCCTTCATGCCAAGGATACAGTAACATTCTTGTCATGATCGACAGATTCTCTAGATGGGTAGAAGCTGTCCCAACTAAAAGAGCCACAGCCAATCACACTGCAAAGGTCTTGTGTAAGGATTACATTCCCCGATGGGGAGTCCCGAGTAGCATTGACTCAGATCAGGGAACACACTTCACAGGTGCTGTCTGCCAAGAAATCTGTAGGTTACTGAACATTACATGGGATTTACACTGTCCTTATCATCCACAATCATCAGGACAAGTAGAACGAATGAATCGAACTTTGAAACAACGGCTTGCCAAATATCACCAAGAAGGAACACCATGGCCCCAGGCATTACCAATAGTGCCATGTAGCATTAGGGCAACCCCGAAGAGAACTACAGGTCTAAGCCCATTTGAAATTATAACAGGAATACCCATGTCACTGCCAGGAACTATCGATTTAAGGAAAGCTGATGTTCACTTAATGAGTGACACTTTGTTATCATACTGTCAGAACTTAACCAATGCTATTAGTTCTGTTTCCCGACAGGTATCGGCAGCTTGGGGTAATCCACCCGAAGGAGGACACGACATCATCCCGGGAGTCTGGGTCTATGTGAAAAAGTTGCACAAAGAACCTTTGGGTGCCAAGTGGGAGGGACCTTACCAAGTGTTATTGACCACCCAGGCAGCTGTTAAAGTCCAAGAAAAGAAAGCCTGGATCCACGCTTCACACGTTAAATGAGCACCCGTAACTGAAGCTGAAATCTAATAAGGACAATTACTTTTTGCGAAAATGTATAAATTTACTGTATTATTGATTGTAGGTATTCTAGGCATAGGCCTACTTCTTACTAGCTGACCCTCTGCACCAAAGAGAAATAGTAGGGTAGCAAGGGAATTACATGTAAATACCTTTTTATATATGTCATACATTTATGCCAAACAAGGTAACATTTCTAGTTGTTGGGTGTGTGCGCATATTCCTATTCACTCAAAGGGAGGGATTCCCTTGAGGCCAGTTCCCTTGAATATCTCGGAAATGGCTGAGTGGATAATTAATCAAAACAAAACAGGCAATGCGTTTCAGGATACGGAAAACTGGGCACGTAAATGGAAGTCAGCAGGTTACAATCTGACTACCTTTGAAGGGGGATACCAACCGTGCTACAATAATTCCAAACGGCCTCATTTTTTGTTATCACTAATACAACGGGAATAGGAAGACCGGGGGAATCGGTCTGTCTGATTAGAAACATCAAAGGAGGCCAAAATATGGGGTATAGTAACTGCTCCCGGAATTATAATATAATCAAGCCACGGAACCGTCCAAACTGGGCCGATGTGGGAATTTTTAACGTAACGGGGATTCTGAATAAAACAGATGGAAAAGCCTGGACAGGCCCCGGAGTGTTGCTGACAAAGAAACAGCTAACATTCATTGCATATAATGGCACCTATTGGGTGTGTAGCCACAAGGCCTACCCTTGGCTGCCCCAGAATTGGATGGGATCCTGCTATTTAGCCTACATTGTGCATTATATGTATCAAAAAAAGTCACTGTCGGAACATTTACACCGTCCTAAGAGAGCTATCACAGAAACAGAGAGGTTCTTTGCCATTCTGATCCCCAGGTATGGGACCGCAAGTCTGGCAAGGGAATCCATTAACATGGCATCCGTTGTGGAACGGGTAGCCAATGTTACCTCAGAGGCCCTAGTTAAAATTAATGCAGAAATGGTAGCAATCTGCACAGTAGCCCTACAGAATAGACTGGCCCTTGACTACATCCTGGCTGAAAAGGGAGGTACTTGCACCCTACTCGGAACTGAGTGTTGCACATATATCCCAGATAGCTCCGAAGAAATTACCCACTTAGCGGAGCATATCCAAAAGGAGGTAGAAAAACTTAAGCAACCCCCATCATTCACTTTGTGGAGTGGAGCCACTGAATGGCTAGGTTCAATAGGAACTTCATTGGTGGAAGGTTTAATTCTATTTGTTGTAATTGTTTTACTTTTATATTGTTTGTTTATGTTGATTAAATGTTGTTGCGACCAGGCGGCTGTAGCTGCTGTCCCGCAGGTGAGACACCTTGCAGGTCCCAGCAGACCATCTGTACGTGGCACAGGAGTATGTTATGCTTAAGGGAAGGTTGTTTACTGGTTGAACTAAGATATTGATTTGGATTAAATTGGAATAAGGTTAATTAACCTACTAAAACCAGACTTCCATTGTGGCCACGATGGAACTCGGGTTGGTGTAAATTTGTGTGGAAGCTACTAGTCCGGACATGTGGCGAAACACATCAACAAATTTTAGAAGGAAACTCTATTAACATGTATGAAATTATTTTGTAGAATGTTTAACCAGTGATAGCTGATGTTTTATGATTCAGTTTGTGAAAGAATTAAAGGAGGGATTGATAGAGAATTCAAACAGGCTGCATTTAGACAGACTGTGAAAATTCACAGACCCCCAAGTCAAGGCTGCTACATGCAGTTCAGCATGTTGCATTAAGTCATCAATCAACTTGACATTTTAGGACCTTGGGTAGCGAGCCAATTAAAAGGTTAAAAGACTATTAATTGAGCCAATAAGGTCAAAGAAGGCGAGTTCTTTTCTGTAAATTGATCCAGGTATAAGTACAGCCATTTTGACCATGTGGTGCCAGAAGGACAAAGACCTGGCTTAAAGCCAAGAACTTGTTACTGCTCTCTGCCAAAAATAAAGAAGTTAAAACTACAATCGGAATTCGTATTTCATTGGAAATTAAGAGATCTAACAGCATGCAAAGGTTCTTAGTTACCTCATCACCAAATGTTATATATGTAATAACTCGATAGACTGAATACTGTAAACTAACACAGGTACAAACCTGGCTCTGCTTTATTCGGGCCCAAAGTGATTACATTACATGATGGCTTGCCTTTTATACCTGGGCCGCACACACATGCATACAGCCCAATGACCTCCGACAGTGGCGCCACCTAGTGGGTAGTAAGCCAAGCATACGTACATGACAGCAGCCTTCAATACTCTCCTCAACAGGTATCCAAATTCATTGTGTTGTGCTGCATGTTGCACAGCTTGACCATCATGAAGGGCCTGGCATTGCCAGTAGGGATTGCACCTCAGGAGGAGGAGGATGACAAAGAGGAGCCTGGCGATGCCCCCATTGGATAGCCACCCCATCCATGGGGGAGGCAGCATGGAGATGCTGCCAGACCAACACTCGCACGTCGCCAGCTCGTAACGGGCCGGCTCTCCTAAATAGAGGAAACTGAGGGATGGAGCTAATACTGGACACCCTATGTACCCCCATAAAGGCACACCTTCGGTGAACGTTGGAATGATGCACAAGACACCAATGGCAAATGATGAATCAGAAATTTTACTGCAACAAAGTCACAAAAACACCCCCCACCAAAATAAAACCATACAATATATATTATTATGTTACAGGGCACTGAACAACAATGAAACTTCTTTACCGCCGCAAATTTCGGCTCGGGCGCACAAATTCCGTTGTGTAATGCCTGACTTGACGCCAATGATCCTCCAACGTACATTTTCACCGAAACTTGCAGTCGGAGGTGCAAACTATTTTCAGGCGCTAATTTTAACACCCCGCCGCGATTAACGCTCCAAAATCCAAAAAGCCCAAAATCCAGCCGATTAATTTTCTATTATCAAAATATACCACCTTACATTTACTGCCATTGAATTCTATCTGTCACTCATTAGCTTTGCTTTATGTTTGCCAAATCCTAACAAATGCAGAGCAATGCTGAGAAAAAATGTTCTACTTGAACCAGGATGTATACTTGCTATGTATCTTACTGAATTGCCTGGTGATGGACAAAAATGATCAACTTAGAGGAGACCCACTCATATTTAACATTTTACGAAGCATACATTTTGGAAGGAAGAATAAGGAAAAGAAATGTACACCTTGGAAATTTTGCATTTACTGCCGTGATTATTTGCTTGTGGGCGACAACGAGTTGCACATTCAGGGAGTTGAATCCCTATCAGTTCCGAAACAGCTGAATCCTGAAAAGGTGCTCGCAGGGCGATGTGCATACAGTCTATTGCTCCCTGCACCTTGGGGAAGTTTGCTATTCTCGAGAAACCCAAAGCCCTCTCACTCTGTGCCTCCCCGGTCATAGGGAAGTTTATAACGTCCATCCTGCGAGCGTAAGGGGCTTCAGCCACCTGTCGAATGCAGCAATGTGTGGCGTGCTGAGAGATACAGCAAATGTCATCAGTTGAGGCCTGAAAGGAGCCCACTGCATAGAAGGAAAGTACCGCAGTAACCTTGACCTCAGTGCGATCCTGATGGTACTGGTATGCTGCAGGTCTCCCTTAATTAGCTGGCATATCTCACTGATGACCTCTTTTCAGAAGCGCAGCCTTCTAATGCACGTGTTATTGGACAAGTCCAGGATTGATCGGTTATCCCTGTAAATGCGTTGGGTGTAAGGTCTCCTCCTCCTCCTCAGCAGTCTGCCACCTCTTTGATTGGGCACATAATGCTCTTCAATAAACCTTCTCCCTTCTTTATTCTGCAGCATCTGAGTAGTCATCAATACTATTACTCTAAATGGCCTATTCTGTCTTCAAAATTATTAAATTGTCCTTACAAATGCAATAGAAACTCAAAATTCACCACAATGTGATTAGATGGTTGTCAAGAGATTTTAAAATGACCTTAAAAGCACTCACAAATTACTTCAATGCGCCCATGAACTTGAAGCAGCCTTTTATGAAAAGTCCTCCGAATTACAAAATGGCGTCCAGACCGCTGAGTTAAGGTTTGGTGAGTGCAGCTTTTCTTGAACGTCTTTTTGGGTGAGCGATCATTTGGGCGGTATATGGGCTAGATGCCGAAAGTAGCGCTCGGCGATAATCTGGGCGGTATTTGGGGGTTAGTTTCCATTATAAACAGTCTTCTGGGCGGTGCACGAGTGATGACGTCAGATTTTATTTTAAAAATATGGGTGGGCGGTTCAGCTAATTCCCGGCATTAATTGTATGCCGAAAGTTATGCCAGCGATAACTGGACAATAACTGAGCGTTTGTTTCCATTTATAATCAAATATGGGCATTGAACTCAATCTCAGCAGTTAAATGGGCAATAAATGGGCGGATGTATGATGGAAGTCTAGCCCTAAATGGTAAAACTTTGAGTAGACGAGCAGAGACACTGGGGGGCTAAATTCGATTAGGCTGGAAAACAGGCGCAGGGATCGCGATGCGCGATCTGCCCAGATCCATTGAAAGTAGTGCAGGCAGTATGCAAAATTCGTGCTGCCCTCTCATTATAATGATTGGAGCACTGAACTTTGCTAAACGTGCTGCTGGTTGGCTCAGCGCTTAACATTTAAAGGTTGCCTGCAGAGTCATAGGCTCTTCTCAAAGGGGAGGTGCTCCGAATCAGAAGGACTTCATTGTTGGTGGAGCTGGTCATTGTTGGTGAAGCTAGTCATTCTTGGTAAAGCTAATTAGTCTTGGTGGAGCTCGAGCAATAAATATGTCTCAACAGGACAGAGAGTGTGCACCTCGGTTCTCAGCAGCACTGGAGGCCTTGGCGCAGGGAGTGTACACGAGACAGGTCCTGTCCCCGCAGGGGGGGGCAGGAGGTCTTTCAGACATGCTGTGTGAAGGCAGTGGGAGGAAATAGCAGAAGCCGTCAGTGCCATATGTGTTTCCCCCAGGACAGGATGGCAGCTCCCTAGGGAGCTCTCCCTGAACAAATTTCCCCCTGGCCATCTGCTGCCATCCTTCACTCTTCTCTCCCCCAATCTCCCTCTGCCACCCTTCCACCCCCGGCCCTAATAGTGGGTGCATTTTCTACCCCTAAAGTATATACCCTACCCCTAAGACCCGTGCTGCAAGGGCAGCTACCTGGGCCCACAGCCCATCCCCCAACCATGCTTCCTCACCTTCATCTATGGGCATCGGACTTACCTTCCAGATCGACCTTCCTGCTGCCAAGACTTTCCACCTGGGCCTTCCTGCTACTAAGACTTTCGCTCCCCACTGGACATGGCAGATTCAGCTGCTTCACCCAGTGAGCATCAAGGCATCCAGTGACCCTCCGATCAGCTCCGACCACAGGTCAGATGAAGGGTTCTGATAAAGGATCATCGACCTGAAACATTAACTCTTTTTTTCTCCACAGATGCTGCCTGACCCACTGAGATTTCCAGCATTTCTATTTTTATTTCAGATTCCAGCATCTGCAATATTTTGCTTTTGATGCAGTCAAAAATCTTCCTTTACGAGCCAAAGTTTCCCAACTTTTTAAATATCTTACACCAAAGTACTATTCAAATAAACTGGACAGGAACCAGTACAAAAGCAAAAAGCAACTTACCTGTTATGCTCATAATAAAGTAATGTAACTGAATACTGTAGACATGAGCAAGTGTGACCTTAGCTCCTTTATTCAAACTCCAGAGTGTTGGTACAGTGTGGGTGGGCTGCTTATATACAGTGCTCCCAAGGGATGCTGGGATCCCTTGGGACTCCAACAGGTATGCCCTCTGGTGGCGGTATGATACAGGTTACCTAGGGTTGCATACATAATAACCTCAAAGTTGCATTATGTCCCTATAAGTAGTGCTGGTGGATGGTCCATCATATGCGTGCTTAGCAGAGGGCGTGCAGTGGAGCAGTGACGTCTAAAATTGCAGGCCGTGCGTCAAATCAGCTGATCTGTCACATTTGTATTGTTCTGCCACACACAGGCAACGGCCACACTAATATGGCAGAAGTGTGGTGAGCTCCAATTTTTTTTTCAAACCAGCCTTAACAGCCGGCGCTAAATATGGGAATTTCGCAGTCTTAATGTTTCAAATACACAAATCTTTAACAGCGGGAGGCAATTTCAAATTCACACCATCCCCCCCAGTTGTGTCCAGCTTTCCTATTTTAGGAAGGATATCAACGCCATGGAGAAGGGGGGGTCACTAACGATAATACAAGGGATGAGAGTCTTTAATAATGAGGAAGTCCTTGAGAAACTGAGCGTCATTTCATTAGAACAAGAAATTTAAGAGATCTGACTGAGAACATAAGAACATAAGAAATAGGAGCAGTAGGCCATTTGCCCCTCAAGCCTGCTGCACCATTTAATAAGATTAAGGCTGATCTGATCTTGGGCTCAGCTCCACTTCCCTGCCTGTTCCCCATATCCCTTCACTCCCTTAAGATGGCCAAAATTATGAGGGTTTTTAATAAGGTTAAATCAGGAAAAATTATTCTATTAGTTGCTGAGTCAGTAGCTAAATGGCTTAAATTTATCATCACCAAAAGAACAATTTTGTTTTTTACACACGGATTGTTAGGACATGGGATACCATCCCAGAAATAGTGATAGAAGCAAAATCCCTAATATCCTTTAAATGGGAAGTGCATAAATATTAAAAATTTAACTAGGTATGGGGAATAAGCAGAGGAATGGGATGGAGTGGATGATGCCTTCAGAGAATCTGCACAAGTATGATTGGGTGAGTGGCCTCGTTCTATGGGGCTGAAAATCCGTAGGGATTTTGCTAGTCTCCCACTGTAACTCTGCTGGGAAACCGGTGGAACCTCCTGAAAAATGGCAGAGACCTGGTTGCGCTAGGAGATCTTCATTTCCAAGAGTTTACCACATTACTTGTAAGGGCCAGAATCTCCACCTGTCCTGTAAAAGGCAAACATCGTCAATGGTGGCAGACCCAGGAGAGGGTAGTCCCTATGCCAGTAGTTCTTGCAGGTCAGTGCGCTGAGTGAGTCGAGGTGTACTGGTGTCCAGATGGGCAAAAGTGGACTCTGCCATTGGGGTCCAGGCCAGCAAAGTGCTCTGGACCCCTGAAGATGGGGTATATCATTTTATTTTCTAGATCAGCACCCTTTCACAGGGTGTTGAGGGGGACACTTGCGTCAGCCTACCTCATGCACATTACGTGCCCTCATACTGACCGTGTCAACTCCAGCAGAGTCAGCACTGGAAGGCATCGGCAAGCGCAGTGCCAGGATCACGTTCTGAGAAGCTTGGGGCCCTGTGAGTCTTTGATTTATATTTGTGAAGAAATCATTTGAAAAACATTCTGGCTCTAAAATTATGCTGTGGATTGATGAGTCCAAATGCTTAACATATTCGTGTGGAATTCATAAGAACATAAGAATTGTTAAACAAAAAAAAAATCAACATCCATCTAGCTCGCTTTCTACCATCCTGGTAGTTGCATGATACAACAATAATGGAGTTGTTGACTAATCATAGCAATGAATCTCTATCACTAAATACACAACAGACCCAGACATGAAATGAGGAAGACCCCAGTGGTAGAAAAAAAATTCTCCCTCTGTTATTTCAGTGGCTCTGTTAACCCACTTATTTTACCAGGGTAACACCTTTACTAAAATAATGTAGAGAGGAATCATAGAAATTTATAGCACAGAAGGAGGCCATTTCGGCCCATCGTGTCCGCCCCAGCCGACAAAGAGCAATCCAGCCTAATCCCACTTTCCAGCTCTTGGTCTGTAGCCTTGTAAGTTACAGCACTTCAAGTGCATGTCCAAGTACTTTTTTAAAGTGGTAAGGGTTTCTGCCTCTACCACCCTTTCAGGCAGTGAGTTCCATACCCCCACCACCCTCTGGGTGAAAAAAATTCCCCCCAAATCCCTTCTAAACCTCCTACCAATTACATTAAATTTATGACCCCTGGTTGATTACCTCTCTACTAAGGGAAATAGGTCCTTCCTATCCACTCTATCTAGGCCCCTCATCATTTTATACACCTCAATAAGGTCTCCCCTCAACCTCCTTTATTCCAAAGAAATCAAACCCAGCCTATCCAATCTTTCCTCATAGCTAAGATTCTCCAGTCCAGGCAATATGCTCATAAATCTCCTCTGTACCCTCTCTAGTCCAAGCACATCTTTCCTGTTTTATTTCACTATTATTGAATTGCCTTTTGTTCCATTTTTCCTCAGTTCTTTAAGCAGTACTACCTTAATTTGTGACTAATTGAATTCAGTTAGGTTTTCTGGATAAATAGTTAGCTTCAAACATTAAAAAATTATTTGGATTCCATTCGTTGTCATATAAGTTCACAAGACTTCCATCTTTTGCAGGAGGCCGAATATATTTTGCATCTCCTATAATATAATCGCCCACGACATCTCGAGCAAGAAACATTGCTTTAAATTGTAACTTCCACTGATGTGGTGCAGACGAGGACACCACCACCCCCGGAGGTTGCAAGGGTGACCTGTGCTTCTCATCAGTATGGCAGTAATAGCTGGAGTACAGAGAGTCACGAGCAAAATAAATCCCTTTTCCGTATACTGTAGCATGCACTCCATTTATTCTCCAGTCAAAATTCTGTGAACATATTGCTTCTACAAATTTGTTGCCCGTACCATGAAAAAGTATTCGCTCATTCAGTTCAATCCCATTTCTCATCTTCTTCAAATGAACTTTTTTTCTGCAATAAAATTCCCACAAGTCTAAATTATGAATTCTTTGAATTTGCTTGATTCGATTCTGATCCATTGTTTGTCCAAAGAGATTTGCGACTTTCTGATATTCATTTGAAGCTTTGTGCAATGGACTAAGCCGATAAGGCTGTCTCTGTCTATATTCTCCCAATGTAAAGGTATGTGGACTTCTTTATTTCCACATATTAAATTGAAAGCAGTGACAGAATAGGCCGTGCGTTTCACTGGCCGCTGCTTCCCTGTTGCTGTATTGGTTTGCTGCATTGTTCTGAAATCTAATGTGTTTTGCAGTGGAAAATGAAACACTGCGATGTGAATTCATCCTGAAAAGCCTTTCAATATCTTCACAGCTCACAGGAATTTCAGATGAACATATTACGAATGAATACTATCCCACTGTGTAATTTTAAGACCCCAGTGTGTATTAAGATGACATTTTCAGTGTTTAATCACTGTGTTTGTCTTATTTATCTGTGAGCTGCGAATCAGCTGATGGATCAGCTATTGCCGTGCTATCTAGCAAGATCATTCACAACCAATCTGCTGGGTCACAGCTCACAGCCCATGGCTCCAATCAGCCCTATCACAGCTTTCACTGTGCTGATCTCAGCACAGCTGCAGGTCTATAAATTCAATTTCCCTGCTGACAGAAATTTAAATCACGAGACCATGGAAATGTAATCTTCTAAAAATGGCAAGTTTTCAGCAGTTGATTTGGAGGAAATAAAAATGGGGCTTAGAATTTAAAAAAAAGAGCAGCCCACCTCCCAGGTACCTGGGTGGTCGAGATAGTGAGACATAAATTGTGTCATTAACATTGATTTCACAATTGAAATGTAAAAAGATATCAAATTAACCAAGGACATTAATGTGAAATTCCATTGTAAGCTCTATTGCGTTCCTAACACAGATGAGACTGCACACAGGGAGGTTAAAGTAACAGCGACCTCAGTCTTTAATAAGACACTCCAGGGTGAGGAACAGACCTTAGGGGCCGGCTTATATATAGTGCTCCCAAGGGATGCTGGGATCGCTTGGGACTTCAGGGGATGAGCTCCCTGGTGGCGGAATATGGGAGTGCATGCTTTACAGATACACAACAAGCTTCCTTTTAGGAATAAGAATTCAGAAGTTGACTTTGATGACATTCACATGCATAATGGCCAAACTTTAAAAGTGGTCAATTATATGGACTCAATGAAGCTGAAGATGGATGACCAGAAACCTGAAATGTTTGGTTTCAATTATGTGCAGTAGAAGATCTGAAGTTGAGCCTTATTTCCCTTTCAGCACTAAAATGCCGTTACAGTTTTGAAATTATGCACATTATGGTTATAGAAGTGTGTAGTAACCACCAGAGGCACACCAACAAGGAGTAGACACACTCCACAGTAATAATTGGGCACAAGCTTATTTCTACTGAAGAATTAAGTACACAATGGCTCAAAGCTGTGAGGGCAGCCTAACCTTTCAAAGCTAAGCTGTTTCAGGCTTTTAAGACAGACAGCTTCTTGTTGCCGCTACAGAAATACAGACCACTCTGTGTCTGAGGGAGAGAAAGTGAAAGCTCTCTTGAACCTCCACCGTTTAACTGATGAGATGGGGTCCAAGTCCATCATGTTAGGGTAAATGCCTATCCATTGATATATGAACAGGAGGCTCTCTAGCACGACTTAGCTGTACAAATGGAATGGAACAATATGTAGACTTAGGTATCGTTACATACTGATCTATTCACAATAACAAATGTTTGAGACTGTACATAATGACCCGATATTTGTAGATAATATTTAACATTTCAACTCCCCATTGTGAGCCTGAACATTTCATGATGCTGGCTTATTGTTGAGTGTCAGCTATGGCTCAGTTGATAGCACTCTTGCCTCTGAGTCAGAATGTTGTGGGTTCAAATTGCACTGTAGAGACTTGAACACAAAAATCTTGGTTGACACTCCAATGCAGTACTGAGGGAGTGCTGCACTGCTGGAAAGTCCACCTTTCAGGTGAGATATCAAGTCTCTCAGGTGGACGTAATCGATCCCATGGCGCTATTTTGAAGTACTGCAGGCGAGTTTTCCCTGGTGTCCCAGCCAATATTTATCCCTCAATCAACATCACTAAAAAAAAAAAGATAATCTGATCATTATCACATTGCTGTTTGTGGGAGCTTGCTGTGCACAAATTGGCTGCTGCATTTCCTATCACTCTTCTTCTTAGGCCATCCCCCAGAGTCGAGGATGACTTGCTTCCACATTAAAATTAGTTCTAAGATGACTGATGCCTGATGTTCCAGGTCCCAAACTTGATTTTAAAGGGTGGAAAATGCCTGTGTGTGGATTATATTACAACAATGACTACAAATCAAAAGTACTTAACTGGCTGTAAAGCATTTTGGGATATCCTGAGGTTGCAAAAGGTGCTGTATAAATGCATCCTTCTTTTTGAGAATAAGTGCTGAATCTAGCATTACAGAAAAATTGGGAGAATTTTAACCCCCGCCCCCCGCCCCCCAGGACATGGTGAGTGTGTCAGGGGCAGGTAAACCTCGGAAAAACCTGAAACCTGATCCCAGCGTGCCTACTTCCGGTTTAATTGGGGCGGTTGTTGTTGGCCGGGGGGGGGGGGGAAGTGGCAGCTGAGTAACCTGCTCACGGGAGGCAGGCCAGTAATTTACATATGCTAATCAAGGCCCTGTGCCAGATTGTAACAGACCTTTATACTTAATGGCTGCGGGGTGGGTTTCCCAGGATTTGGGAAACTCGGCAGCTGAATGGAGGCGAGAACAGCCAGATGCACCAGGCAAGTGCTTTTCATCACTGCTCGTGGGCAGGAGGAGCAGGAGTTTCCCCTAGCCTCCAAAATAACTTGTTGCGACCGACCCATTATCTGCCCCGACCCGAATTTCCTGCTCTCTTGCCCCTCCACCACCTCCAACAATCTCTCCCTCCCTGCCTCCTCTCCGCTCCTCAGCTGTAGCCTTGTACCACAGGCCTTCCTGCCCAACAGCCTTCTAATCTGTTAGGCTGCCGGCTGGGAAACAGCGAAAAAAATTCGGCAGGACCTCTGCATTACTTGCATTTCTGGGTTTACTGGCCGCTACAACTCTGCCGCTCCCCAACCACCTCCCCGGAAATATCAGGGCCATCACGAGTGAAACAAATCCAGCTCAGGCAACCCAATGTGCCAAAGTACTAAGGTTATTCGTCATGAGCATGGGTGATATATGCATTTATCTGAACACTGTGTCAGTCAACCTTCTCGATCCGCCTCAGGGCTCACTCCATAAGGAGCATAAGGTCTTTGCTCAAAGGTCTGGCCTCTGTTTTGCCATCTGGATTAGTAACACCTCAGGTGGTAGGAACCTTGAGATTGGACTTTTCCTTTCCCAGGAATGTGGTTGTGTCCTTGTCTTGCAGGAAATATGTGGACTGGCCAATGACCATTGCCTCAGGTTCTGTGGTTACTATATAGTTGGAGGGTCTATTGGCCCAGATATGAATGGGACCGATCATTAATCAGGACCTACCTACAGTTGAGTTGAGGTTTGTTCAGGTATCTGGGTCTGGAAAAAGATATGTTAAGGGATCTTTACATTGGCTTGTGGAGTCAGTATATATTCCTCAGAAGTTGCATAGTGCTGAGCCCCAGAGCATCCTCAAGTCTGTAGGTATATCCCTGAATGCCTTACTCGGAACATGCAGAATCGGTGCTCAAAATCTCTCTGGCAGCAATGATTTGTGCTTCCTTTCTGAGACTCACCAATTATGTGGAATTTATAGAGATATGGAAATTGATCATGCAATTGTGAATAGCTCGCGGCATCCTTTATTTTCCAATTATATTGTTCGACATTGTTGGGAGTTGAGGCGACTCCAAGGTAACACAACTAGTATTGGAAATTTGAAACCAAGTGAATACTGTGTGGCAAACTCGATATTTTGAATCAGGCATTTCTGCAGCTCTCCAGTGCAGTTAATGATTGGCCAGCTAGCCCGGCTCACTAATGGAACCTGGAGAGTAAACCCGTCACTGGAGGTTGATATTTTTCCCACTTCACTCATGATAACCTTGTAAGTCACTGTTGTACAGATAGTGTGGTCCGAGTTGGACAAGCAGAGCAGTGTTTACTAATGGTCTTTTTTGTAATTTTAGTTAAAACTTCAAAAGTACCCCTATCCCTAAGCCATGGCTCTGCCAACCTACACCCAAGTCCGGCCTTAGGTAAATGTGTTATGTACCTATAGGGGGAAGTGTGTACGCTGTATTAGAAAGACAGAAATACTACAGGTACAAATTTCTTTGTTATTTGCTTTCGAGACTCAAACATGGTAATGGCTTTCTGTACATGTCAGACACCCTGCTGACCAAAAAATAATTTTCATTTATAAATATTTGTGGGTTTCTGAAGATAACAGTCATTAAGTAGAATTTGAACAGCACATACAGCTATAGAAAATGTGAAATTGTTCTTTATATTAATTCTCGGGATATGGGCACTGATGGCAAGGCTGGCATTTATTGCCCATCCCTTGAGATGGTAGTGGTGCACCTTCTTCTTGAAGCACTGTAGATAGCAGTTTGATGTTAGGCCACTGAATTGCTGGGCCACTACAGAGGGTAGTTAAGAATCAACCATGTTGATGTGGGACTGAAGTCACATATAGGCCAGACCGGGTAAGGATGGCAAGTTTCCCTCTATAAAGGACATTAATAAACCAGTCCGACAGCTTCATGGTCAGTTTTACTGAAACCAGCTTTTTATTTTCAGATTTCTTTTCAGCTGTGTTCAAAATGCCTTTGTGAAATAAATCAAAAATCTGGAATACTTGACTTCAGCTCTGGACTCAGACCCATTACTCGTCTTTCTCTTTTTTTCTCTTGACCTCTCTATTTCCATAGTTTTGATCACAGACAAGGTCATCTCTGACAACATCCTTGCATCCCTCATCACCCACATCCCCCTATCCCTTTAGAATATCATCTCCACCCCAGAAAAACTCTCTTCAAACTCTCTCCCCTCCACCTTTGATGCCTTTGTCCCTAGCAAAATCTTACTCTTTAGTCTTGTGCATCCCCTGTTCCTTTAGCCCCACCGTTGTGCCTTGAGACGCCTAGTCGCCATGCTTTGGAATTCTTTGCCTGAATCTCTCCATTTTTTCTCCGGTTTTAAGACCCTCCTTAAAATCTACTTCTTTGGCCAGGCTTTTGTCATCCCTTCTAATATCTCCTTCTTGGGTTGGCATTAATTTTTCTAGGTTACACCTTTGTAAAGCACTTTGAGATGCTTTTCTATGTTAAAGGCTCAATGCAAATGTACGGTGTTATTGGAATAGACGGAAGTGAGTTCCATCTTCAACTGGTGGGATTGGAGGAGGAGGAAATGAGTGCCAGCTTGAAGTGGGGAGAGGGAAGAATACTGCAAGTTTGAACAGAGTGAGCGGGTAGAAGAGTGCAGATTGAATTGGAGGAGAGGGAGAAGGGGAGGAGTGCTAGATTGGATTGAGAAGGAATGGAAGAAGAGTGCCAGTATGATTTAGAGGACGAGTGTGTCTCCGTGAAGGGTAGAAATTGGATGGGGTATGGTGCCTCTATGAACTGGTTTGAGTGAGGGAGGCAGGGAGTGTGTGTGTGTGGGGGGGGTGATATTGGAGAGACTGAATGTTAAGATAACCTTTACGGAAGTAATAGTCTAGTTGAAAATCCAAATGTCAACTTTATTTTTTTTTAATATTAAAAATGTGTCAAATACTTAAAATTAACCAGAATGTTTAATTTTTAATGTAAAAGCTCAACATTTTCCAGGACAGCAATTCTGTGCCTTCAACATTTGGATTACGTTCATCAGGCTTTCATTTACTTGTGTTTTTCTCTAATTCAAATGGCATAAGGTATAAATAATTTACATCACAGGTTTATAATCAGGGGCATTCTCTGGTTTTCAGCTTTTTTGACACAATTGGTCAGATTTTGCTAATTTGCTAGATCACCATGTATGATACTGATCTGAAGTCCTATCTTAGAAGGCAGAAGCTCAGGTCCCTTCTTCCTCACTTGCACACACGCATCAGAATTAAGTAAAATGCTCTATTAGGTTTACACATAGTTTTGCATAAATGCCACACCTTCTCCTTTGTAACGTATTTCGCAGTTACCTATATGATACGTATATTGCTCAGGTAATAAAACAAATGTCACCAATTATTGGTGAAGAGCCACGGGACCTTTGCTTGCACACCACTGAGAAGTGGCTTCAGAAGACTTTGACGAGCCACGTGAGTCACTTCATCCCAAGCATTGCTATTTTCACAGACATTGAAAGTGGGGTTAACCGGATCCAAAACAAAAGGTCTGGAATTGAAAACAAACAATATTATCATTTACACTTATTTTAATGTTTGAAATTCTCAAGTAAGGGTCCTAAAAGCCCTGAGACCAGCAATCTTGGCACTTATGCCAGGAACCTTCAATGCCAATCAGTGAACTTCCTCAGGTGTGGGGAAGGTTTCCTAATTTACTGACAAATGGTGGGCATCTATGCCACTAGGGGAACATGGCCTTTAAGACTCTGGAAATACTGGAAGCTGTTGTCTGGATCGGTCATGTATTGACCGATTCCCCATCTATGGCAGATGCACAAGAAGCGCCCATGGGTGCCTGCTGGCAGTATTCAACTTAACTGACCCCGCTCAGATGCTAGATATTTTGGTGATGTCGGGAATGGAGGTTACTGATACCTACACTACTGCACTTCTGCACTTCTGCTAACGAAGCAGGGCCAAAGATATTTAGCCCCTTTGTCTTCACAATGTGGTGATCACTCCTACTATTGCTCTCATGGTTAGACATATCTGCAATGGTTAGGTTGATGTGGATGAGGTCAGGTAGGCTACTGCTCCATGTTGGTTCTTTCGTCACCTGATGCAAGCCTAGTCTGGCAGCTTTCACAACTTGACCAACTCTGTCAGTGATGGTACTACCACGTCTCACTTGGCAATGGACATTGAAGCCCACCATCCAGAGTATAATATGTGCTTTTGCTTCCTTTGGTGCTTTCTCCAAGTGGTGTTCAATAATTGAGATGGGGGGGGCATGAAATGTGGTGATCAGCTAGAGGTTTTCTTGGCCTTATTTGATCAGCTAACTCAGCATAGACCAGGAATCAAATCTGTGATACTCTGGTTTGTATGGCCTAGTGTCGTATCGGGCAATGTCTTTACCTACTCGGACTCTTGGGCTAGACTTACTAAACTTATCATAGGTCATCTAAACACTAAGAGGAGGCAAAGTATAACATAGTAGGAGGAACTCAATGACACTAATTGTAACTGTACATACGTGCTATTATTGCATTTAAAGGAGCACCTGAATTAGAATGTTTTTTTTCTAAATGAGTGCAGAGGCTAATTCAGACCACTGTAAATTCATGCTTCAGTTTTGTTAACTTATTCTTAGTTATTTACCTGCTTTGTTTCTGAAGAACTTTTTTCACAATATGAAAGTTTTCATCATAGTGATCACACCAGATGATAAAAATATCAGTGCAATTTACTAGGAACTTGAGTACTGCTTGGAGGCCTTGGACAAAGCTGAAAAATATGGGCTTTCCTGCCAACTGCCAGACATAGATGGTGATGAGTTCCATGGCATAGGAAGAAGGATGCCTCCGGAATCTATGAAGAAATATTAAATTGACTCAGTAATGGGTATCATACTCATATCAGGTTGAGAAACTGGCTTTATTTTAGAGCCAAAAAGGGCACTACTCCATCTAATACATCAGCACCTTAAGACCACTAATACTGCATTCAGATTGATTGCCAGGAACACAATTCTGCTGAGCATCTTTTAACTAGTGACACATGCAGGACTAAGAAAGAGGTACTTTTGAGAGAGTTTGAACAGCAGAACCACAAAGGTAATAATCTCTGCATTATTACCTGAGCCACGAGCAAATTGGCATAGGGTCAATAGAATCAGGGAGATGAATGCGTGGCTCAGAGTTTGGTGTGGGAGAAGTGGGTTTCGATTCGTGGGGCACTGGCACCAATACTCGGGAAAGAGAGAGCTGTTCCGTGGGGACGGACTACACCTGAACTATGCTGGGACCAGAGTTCTAGCGAACCGACTAACTAGGGAGGTAGACAGGGCTTTAAACTAAATAAGGTGGGGGGAGGGGGTGCGTGGGGGAGGACGGTCGCAGTGGAGAGAAATCTAGAATGCTAAAGAGGAACGAAAAGGAAGCAATGCAGGAAAGTGATTGTGGTAATCACTTATGTCAGGAAGGGACAGAGCATACAAACAAAAGAAAGAATGCACTAACAAATAGGGTCCAGGTAAGAAAAAATAGTGATATGACAAATAGGGCTATAGTACAAAATAATGTTAACATGTCTAATAATGTTAAAAAGACAAATCTAAAAGCATTGTATCTGAATGCACGAAGCATCTATAATAAGGTAGACGAATTAACAGTGCAAATAGATGTAAACGGATACGATATAATTGCAATTACGGAGACATGGTTGCAGGGTAACCAGGGTTGGGAACTGAATATCCAAGGATATTCGATATTTAGGAAGGGCAGGCAAAAAGGAAAAGGGGGTGGTGTGGCGTTGTTAGTAAAAGATGAAATCAGAACAATAGTGAGAAAGGATATTGGCTCAGAAAATCAAGATGTAGAATCAGTCTGGGTGGAGCGAAGGAACACTAAGGGGCAGAAAACATTGGTGGGAGTTGTCTATAGACCTCCAAACAGTAGTGGTAATGAAGGTGATGGCATCAAACAGGAAATTAGAGAGACATGTAACAAGGGTATTACAGTAATTGTAGATGACTTTAATCTACGTATAGACTGGCCAAACCAAATTAGTAATAATACTGTGGCGGATGGATTCCTGGAATGTGTACGAGATGGTTTTTTAGACCAGTATATTGAGGAGCCTACTAGGGAACAGGCTATCCTAGACTGGGTATTGTGTAATGAGAAGGGGTTAATTAACAGTCTTGTTGCGCGGGGTCCTTTAGGGAAGAGTGACCATAACATGACTGAATTCTTTATTAAGGTGGAAGTGAAGTAGTTCAATCCGAAACTAGGGTCCTAAATCTAAACAAAGGAAACTACGAAGGTATGAAGAATGAATTGGCTATGATAGATTGAGAAGATTCATTAAATAGGCAGTGGATAGGCAATGACTAACATTTAAGGAACGAATGCATGAATTGAAATAGTTATACATTCAATTCTGGCATATACACACAAAAGGAAAAGTGACCCAACCATGGCTAACAAAAGAAATTAAGGATAGTATTAGATCCAAAGATGAGATATACAAAGTTGCCAGAAAAAGTAGCAAGCCTGAGGTTTGGGAGCAGTTTAGAATCCAGCAAAAAAGCACCAAGAGATTGATTAAGAGCGGAAAAATAGAGTATGAGAGTAAACTTGCAAGGAACATAAAAACCGTGCAAAAGTTTCTACAAGTACGTGAAAAAAAAAGTGAAGACAAATGATGGTCCTTTACAGAGAGAAATGGGAGAATTTGTAATGGGGAACAAGGAAATGGCAGAACAATTAAATAAATACTTTGGTTCTGTCTTCACGGAAGAGGACACAAATAACGTCCCAGAAATGCTAGGGAACGAAGGACCTAGTGAGGAAGAGGAATTAAAGAAAATGATTATTAGTAAGAAAATAGTGCTGGAGAAACTAATGGGACTGAGGGCCGATAAATCCCCAGGGCCTGATAATTAATCTGCATCCCAGAGTACTAAAGGGAGGTAGCCATAGAAATAGTACATGCATTGATTGTCATCTTCCAAAATTCTATAGATTATGGAACAATTCCTGCAGATCAGAGGGTGGCAAATGTAACCCCACTATTTAAAAAAGGAGGGAGAGAAAACAGGGAACTACAGACCGGTTAGCCCAACATCAGTAGTAGGGAAAATGCTAGAGTCTACTATAAAGGAAATGATAACGGCACACTTAGATAATATCAATGGGATCAGACAAAGTCAGCATGGATTTATGAAAGGAAAATCATGTTTGACAAACCTACTGGAGTTTTTTGAAGATGTAGTTGATAGAATAGATAAGGGAGAAATAGTGGATGTAGTGTATTTGGATTTTCAGAAGACCTTTGATAAAGTCCCACATAAGAGGTTAGTGTGCAAAATTAAAGCACATAGGATTGGGGGTAATCTACTGGCATGGATTGAAAATTGGTTAACTGACAGGAAACAGAGAATAGGAATAAACGGGTCTTTTTTGGGATGATGGGCCATGACTAGTGGGGTACCATTGGGATCAGTGCTTGGGCCCCAGCTATTCACTATATATTATATAAATAAATGATTTGGATGAGGGAACCAAATATATTATTTCCAAGTTTGCTGACGACACAAAACTAGATGGTGTAGTGAGTTGTGAGGAGGATGCAAAGACGCTGCAAGGTGATTTAGATAGGTTGAGTGAGTGGCAAACACATGGCAGATGCAGTATAACGTGGATAAATGTGAAGTTATCCACGTTGGTAGGAAAAACATAAAGGCAAAGTATTATTTAAATGGGGATAGCTTGGGAAATATCGATGTACAAAGGGACCTGGGTGTTCTTGTACACCAGTCATTGAAAGCAAACATACAGATGCAGCAAGCAGTTAGGAAGGCAAATGGTATGTTGGCCTTCATTGCAAAAGGATTTGAGTACAGGAGCAAGAATGTCTTATTATTGTTATACAGGGCCTTGGTGAGACCACACCTGGAGTATTGTGTGCAGTTTTGGTCTCCTTACCCAAGAAAGGATATACTTGCCATATAGGGAGTGCAACAAAGGTTCACCAGACTGATTCCTGGGATGGCAGGACTGTCACATGAGGAGAGGTTGGGTTGACTAGGCCTGTATTCACTAGTTTAGAAGAATGAGAGGGGATCTCATTGAAACGTATAAAATTCTGACGGGGTTGGACAGACTGGATGTGGGAAGGATGATTCCCTTGGCTGGGAAGTCTAGAACAAGGGGTCACAGCCTCAGGATACGGGGTTGGACATTTAGGACCGAGATGAGGAGAAATGTTTTCACTCAGGAGGGTTGTGAACCTGTGGAATTCTCTACCACAGAAGGCTGTGGAGGCCAAGTCACTGAAATGATTTGAGAAGGAGATAGATTTCTAGACATAAAAGGCACAAGGGGTATGGGGAAAAAGCAGGAATATGGTGTTGAGATGGAGGATCAGCCATGATCATATTGAAAGGCAGTGCAGGCTCAAAAGGGCCGAATGGCCTACTACTGCTCCTATTTTCTATGTTTCTATGTCAAGGCAGCCTTAATCACATTCACCTACGACATTCTCTGTGACAACAACTACTGTGTGCTTTCCTACCCTGTCGTCTTAAGCCTCTCCACAAAGAGCAACACAATCAATGACTCCATCCTACTCCACTATCTCTCATTTTATTTTAACTTTGGGGGATTGCGCTCAACTTGTTCCACTCCTTGACCCAACAGAGTCAGTCTGCAGTAACAGCTAGTCCTCTCACCCCTGCAGTCACTTCCAGAGTGTTATGTATGGAAACAATACCAAAGTGTAAGACTTGCTACCAGTGGGCGCACCTGAGGGAGACCCAGGGGTCACCTGCATACCCTGGGCAAGGAAGGATAAAAGGCAGACTACCATGCTGCCTCCGCACTCTGGAGTTACAATAAAGAGACCAAGGTCACAGCAGTTCGAGCTTAAGATATACAATCTTGTAGAGTTATTCTAAACGTAACAATTGGTGACGAGTAACAGATCACGAACTTTCACATAGTTATGGCTGCCGTTGGTATTCTTGAGAGATTTGTTGAGGGTGATTATTGGGAAGCCTTCGTTGAGCGTCTTGACCAGTACTTGGCCAACTAGCTGGAAAAGGCAGAAACCGCGATCAAGTGCAGGGCGATTCTCCTCACCGTTTGCGGGTCCACGATATATGGCCTCATCAAAAATCGGCTAGCACCGACGAAACCAACAGACAAGACATATGAAGAGTTGTGCACGCTGGTTTGGGAACACCTCAAGCCGAAGGAGAGCATCTTGATGGCCAGGTATCGTTTTTATACGCAGCATCGCTCCGAGGGCCAGGACATGGCGATCTATGTCGCCGACCTAAGACGCCTTGCGGGACTATGCGTATTTGCTGAATTTTTGGGGGAAGTGTTGTGAGACTTTTTCATATTTGGAATTAGCCACGAGGTCATTCTTTGCAAAATGCTGTCTGCCGAATCCCTAGATCTGAGCAGGGCCATCACGATAGCCCAGGTTTTTATGTCCACGAATGATAACACTAAACAGATATCATTGCAGCATCGGAACTCACTGGCAAGTACTGTGCATAAAATAACGCCTTCAACAGGCAGAACTGTACATGGCAGGGCCTACACGACCGCAGAAGCCAGACCTAGACCAGAGTCCACCGTGGAGTGTGAATGTGAATCCATTAGCACCGTGTTGGTGCTGCGGGGGTAATCATCGAACCCATCAATGTTGATTCAAGCACTAAGTTTGCAAGGGCTGTGGAACAATGGGGCACCTCCAGCGAATGTGCAGACGTGCTGCGACTCACCACGTGGCAGAGGCGGCAGAAGATGACCGATCCGGCGCGGATCACGCTGAACAAGTAAGAGAGGCAACTCAACCCGAGGCTGAAGAGGAAGTGTATGGGGTACACACCTTCACCACCAAAAGCCCTCCAATAATGTTAAAAGTCAAATTAAACGGCATTCCAGTTTCCATAGAATTGGACACGGGGGCGAGTCAGTCAATTATGAGCCAGAAGGCTTTTGAGAAATTGTGGGGCAACAAGGCACAAAGGCCAAAACTAAGTCCGATCCACACCAAGCTGCTCACTTACACCAAAGAGCTCATACCAGTCATTGGCAGTGCAGCAGTGAAGGTATTGTATGATGGAGCTATGCATGATTTACCACTATGGATTGTGCCAGGCGATGGCCCAACGTTGTTCGGCAGAAGCTGGCTGGGAAAGATCCGATAGAACTGGGATGACAAAGCACTGTTTTCGAAGGATGACGCCTCGTGCGCCCAAGTGCTAAACAAATTCCCGTCGTTATTTGAGCCAGGCATCAGCAACTTCACATCAGCATCTGCGCCAAAGTGCAGATCCATCTTGAATAAAGAATCTGATCAGATACTGTAAGCTTAAAGTAATGTGAGACCATAGTCCTTTAATACAGGTCTCCCAGGGTGCCTCTCCAGCCTGTGAGGCCTCCTTATGTACAGGTGCTCCCAAGGGATTGTGGGATCCCTTGGGACTCCAGGAGATGAGCCCTCTGGTGGTTAAACAAGGTATTTACAGGTTTACATATATAACACTCTTCCACCCACTCCCCCCCCCCCCCCCAAAGTCAATAGCGTAACTATTTACAATGCAAGTTGATCTGGGGCCTTCCTTTCCCTGGTTGATTGTCTTGGTGCAAATGCTGGTTTTGGTGGGTCTCTTGTTGGGCCCTCGCTGGGCTGCTGCGCAGCTGGCCTTGCTGGGTGTGGTGAGACCTGCTGGGCTGCTGCAGGTGATGGGTTCTACTTTGTGGTCAACCGCTGGGTCGGTTGCCACTTGTGTGTTGGGGGGGGGTCGAAAAAATGTAGAGTCTATTGTGGGTTGTTCTGGATAATCCGTGAATCTGAGTTTGGTTTGGTCCGGTCCAAGTGTTTTCTGCAGGTGAGTCCATTTGAAAGTTTGACCAGAAACACCCTACTCCCCTCTTTGGCCATGACAATGCCGGGAAGCCACTTGAGACCTTGTCCATAGTTCAACACAAATACAGGATCATTAATCTCAATTTCGCATGACACATTTGCGCGATCATGATACGTATTCTATTGAAGCCGCCTGCTCTCTACCTGTTCATGTAGATCAGGGTGGACTAACGAGAGCCTTGTCTTAAGTGCCCTTTTCATGAGCAGTTCAGCGGGGCGAACCCCAGTGAGCGAGTGGGGTCTTATGCGGTAACTAAGCAGGACTCGGGATAGGTGAGTCTGCAGTGAGCCTTCAGTTACCCTCTCCAAGCTCTGCTTGATTGTTTGTACTACTTGCTCTGCCTGACCATTGGACGCTGGTTTAAACGGGGCAGATGTGACATGTTTGATCCCATTGTGGGCCATGAACTCTTTGAACTCGGCACTGGTGAAGCACGGCCCATTGTCACTCACAAGGACATCAGGCAGGCCATGCATGGCAAACATGGCCCGCAGGCTTTCAATGGTGGCAGAGGAAGTGCTTGCCAACATTATCTCACATTCAATCCATTTGGAGTATGCATCTACAACCACAAGGAACATTTTTCTCAAGAATGGGCCTGCATAGTCGACATGGACCCTGGACCACGGTTTGGAGGGCCAGGAGCATAAACTTAGTGGCGCCTCCCTGGGTGCATTGCTTAACTGCAAACAAGTGTTACATTTGTGCACGCAGGACTCTAAGTTTGCATCGATACCGGGCCACCACACGTGGGATCTGGCTATCGCTTTCATCATTACAATGCCTGTGTGGGTACTGTGGAGGTCACTAATGAAAGTGTCCCTGCCCTTTTTTGGCACCACCATCCGATTACCCCATCGGAGGCAGTCTGCCTGTATGGACATTTCATCTCTGTGCCGCTGGTACGGCTTTACTTCTTCCTGCATCACTAATGGGACACCAGACCAACTCCCGTGGAGCACAGTTTTTTTTACTAAGGATAATAAGGGGTCCTGGCTCGTCCTAATCTGTCGGGCGGTAACAGGTGATTGCTCACTCTTGAATGCTTCCATTATCATAACTAAATCTGCGGGCTGTGCCATCTCCACCCCTGTGGTGGCCAATGGCAGCCTACTGAGAGCATTGGCACAGTTTTCTGTGCCTGGCCTGTGGCAGATGGCGTAGCCGAATGCCGACAACGTGAGCGCCCATCTCTGGGTGCGGGCCGATGCATTCGTATTTATCCCCTTACTTTCAGAAAAGAGGGATACAAGTGGCTTTTGGTTGGTTTTCAATTCAAATTTGAGCCCAAACAGATATTGATGCATTTTCTTTACCCCATAAACACAGGTGGAAGGCTTCTTTTTCGATCATGCTGTAGGCCTTCTCAGCCTTAGACAGACGTCTGGATGCATAAGCAACCGATTGCAATTTCCCAGATTCATTAGCTTGTTGCAATACACACCCGATACCATATGACGATGCATCACATGCTAGTGCCAAATGCTTACATGGATCATACAACACAAGCAATTTGTTTGAGCATAAGTTTCCTAGCTTTCTCAAATACATTTTCTTGGCTTTTACCCCATACCCATCTATCTCTTTCATGCAGTAAAAAGAGTGCAGTGGTTCTAACAATGTGCTGAGACCGGTAAGAAGTTACCAAAGTAGTTCAGGAGTCCTAGAAACAACCACAGCTCAGTCATGTTTTATGCTCTCGGTGCGTTCTTGATTGTCTCCATTTTCGAATCGGTGGGCCTGATGCCGTCCAAGCGTTTTAACCTGAGCCCCACACGATTAAGCCGACTAAGAATCTCCTCCAGGTTCTGCAGGTGCTCGACGGTGTCTTCCAAGATGTCATCCTGGAAGATGTTAATTGCCTTGCATTCACCACCCTTGATGGTGGACTCCGAGACATCTGCGGATGTGCAGCGGCTGTCATGTGAGTCCTGCCCTGTACGTTACGATTCGAAAACATTACTTTGTTCACAGTACTTGCAGCAGCGCTCGTGTGCTGAGAGATTTATTTGGTATTGTCACTGGTGGCGAAAGACGCCTGGGCTATCGCTATGGCTTTACTCAAGGTTGGGGTCTCTACAGTCAAAAGTTTGAGAAGTATTACTTCATGGCCAATGCCAAGTACAAAGAAGTCCCTGAGCATGTGCTCCAAGTGTCCGTCAAATTCGCAATGTCCTGCAAGGCACCTTAGCTCGGCGATGTAGCTCGCCACTTCCTGGCCTTCAGACCTGTTGTACGTGTAGAACCGATACCTCGCCATCAGAATTCTTTCCTTCGGGTTTAGATGCTCCCGGACCAGTGTGCACAAATCATCGTACGACTTCTCTGTGGGTTTTGCTGGAGCGAGCAGATTTTTCATGAGACCATACGTTGGTTCCCCGCAAACAGTGAGGAGGATCGGCCTTCGTTTGGCAGCGTTCGCTTCTCCTTCCAGCTCGTTGGCCACGAAGTATTGGTCGAGTCGCTCCACGAAGGTTTCCCAATCATCTCCCTCCGAAAATTTCTCCAGGATGCCCACAGTTCTCTGCATTGTTGCGGTGGGGTTTTCATCTGTATCTCGTCGCCAGTTGTTATGTCTTGAATAAAGAATCTGACCAGATACTGCAAGCTTAAAGTAATGTGTGACCGTAGTCCTTTATTACAGGTCTCCCAGGGTGCCTCTCCAGCCTATGAGGCCTCCTTATGTACAGATGCTCCCAAGGGATTGTGGAATCCCTTGGGACTCCAGGGGATGAGCCCTCTGGTGGTTAAACAGAGTATTTACAGGTTTACATATATAACACATCTAGTCCCTGCTGCACAACCCGTTCATCACAAGGTCCGAGCAGTTTCATACATGATGCGAGAGAAAGTCGAGATCAAGCTGGACAGACTTCAATGAGAGGGGATCATATCGAAAGTCGAGTTCAACGAGTGGGCCAGTCCAATTGTTCCGGTGTTGAAGAGCGATGGGACAGTCAGAATCTGCGGGGACTGCAAGGTAATGATCAACCGAGTCTCGTTACAGGACCAGTACCCACTACCCAAAGTGGATGACCTGTTTGCAACGCTATCAGGGGGAAGTCGTTCACCAAGCTGGATCTAACCTCTGCTTACATGACATAGCAGCTGGCTGAACCTTAGAAAAAAGTGATGTGCATCAACACGCACACAGGATTGTTCATATACCATAGATGCCCCTTTGGGATTCGTTCGGCGGTGGCCATCTTCCAGAGGAACATGGAGAGTCTGCTGAAATTGGTTCCGTGCACCGTGGTGTTCCAAGATGACATCTTCATCACTGGCTGCAACACCACCGAACACTTGCACAACCCGAAAGATGTTGTCAAGTAACTGGACAGAGTGCAACTCAGGTTGAAACGCTCCAAATGTGTTTTCCTGGCGCCAGAGGTCGAATTTCTGGGGAGAAAGATTGCGGTGGATGGCATCAGACCCACGGACTCAAAGACGGAGGCCATCAAGAATGCACCCAGACCATAGAATGTGACGGAGCTGCGTTCACTCCTGGGATTCCTCAACTATTTTGGTAACTTCCTACCGGGGTTGAGCACTTTGCTGGAACCATTGCATTTATTGCTACACAAGGGTGACGACTGGCTTTGGGGTAAAGTTCAAAAGACAGCCTTTAACAAGGCCAGAAACCTGCTATGTTCCAACAAGTTACTTGTATTGTATGACCCGTGTAAACGTTTAGTACTAGCTTGTGATGCATCTTCGTATGGGGTCGGTTGTGTGTTACAGCAGCCAATGGGTCAGGTAAACTGCAAACGGTTGCATATGCGTCCAGAAGCTTATCTAAGGCTGAAAGAGCCTACGGTATGGTTGAAAAAGAAACATTAGCATGCGTATATGGGGTTAAGAAAATGCACCAATACCTATTTGGGCTCCGGTTCGAGCTCGAAACTGACCACAAGCCGTTCATTTTGTTCTCAGAAAGCAAAGGTATTAACACCAATGCTTCATCCAAAGATGGGCACTAACGTTATCTGCGTATGATTATGTAATCCGCCACAGACCAGGCACAGAGAACTGTGCGGATGCCCTCAGTCAGCTACCATCGGGGTTGAAATGGCGCAACCCGCAGACTTTCTCCTTGTAATGGATGCTTTTGAGAGCGAGGCGTCACCCATCACTGCTCACCAGATCAGGACCTGGACCAGCCAGGACCCGGTGCTATCACCAGTAAAAAGCTGTGTCCTCAATGGGAGCTGGTCGGCGGTCCCAGGGGCAATGCAAGACGAAATTAAGCTGTTCCACCGACGCAAGGACGAAATGTCCATCCATTCAGACTGCCTCCAATGGGGGAATTGTGAAATTTTGCCAAAAAAAGGCAGGGAAGTGTTTATACGCGACCTTCACAGTACCCACCCAGGCATAGTCATGAAGGAAGCTATCGCCAGGTTGCATGTTTGGTGGCCTGGCATTGACTCGGAATTGGAGTCATGTGTACACCAATGCAACACTTGCTCACAGTTGAGCAATGCACCAAGGGAGGCCCCACTGAGTCTGTGGTCATGGCCCTCCAAACCGTGATCAAGGGTCCACGTAGATTTTACTGGCCCCTTTCTAGGAAAGATGTTCCTAGTAGCAGTGGACGCTTACTCTAAATAGATTGAATGTACAATAATGTCGTCATGTACCACTGCCACCATTGAAAGCCTCCGGGCCATGTTTGCTACCCATGGTTTGCCCGACGTCCTTGTTAGTGACAATGGACCATGCTTCACCAACTCGGAATTCCACGAGTTCATAACCCGCAATGGCATCAAGCATGTCAGGTCTGCGCCGTTTAAGCGGAATGGGCAGTCTAAACCATCAAGCAGAGCTTGAAACGCGTGATGGACGGTTCCCTACAGACCCGGCTATCTCAGATTCTGCTCAGCTATCGCACGCGACCCCACTTGCTTACCACGATTCCCCCTGCAGAATTGCTAATGAAGAGAGCACTCAAAACCAGGCTCTCCTTAGTCCACCCAGATCTCAATGATCATATAGAAACCCAGCGTCACCGGCATAACATGTACCACGATCGTGTGACATTGAAGTTAATGACCCTGTGTTGGTTGTTAATTATGGTCATGGTCCCAAATGGGTTGCTGGCACTGTGTTAGCCAAGGAGGGGAATAGAGGGTTTGTTGTCAAACTTTGGATCAGACCAAACTGCGGTTCACTGACAACCAAGAACAGTTTGAAGAGGACATTACCATCATTGATTCACCCACACACACCCAACCAGCAATCGACCTCGCGGTCAGCCACGAGGATGAACCCACCATGCCCGACAGTCCGATCAGACCAGCCACACCGCAGCGCAGCAATGATCCAACCGACTCACCCATGCCAGGACTTCAACTCAGGCGATCAACCCGGGAATGCAGAGCCCCGGATCACCTCAACTTGTAAATAAGACTTTTGGGGGGGGGGGGGCGGCGGAATGATGTTATGTGTTATGTATATAAACATTACCAATGTGTAAGACTTGCTACCAGGTGGCGCACCTGTGGGAGACCCAAGGGTCACCTGCACACCCTGGGCAAGCAGGTATAAATGGCAGTCTACCATACTGCCTCCTCACTCTGAAGTTACAATAACGAGACCAAGGTCACAACAGTTCGAGCTTAAGATATACAGTCTTGGAGTTATTCTAAATGTAACAGAGTATCCCAAGTATCCATTCTTAGAACAGTCCTTTTCCTCATTTATATGCCACCCACTGAAAAAACTATCCACGGATATGAGGTCCGTTTCGATATAGAAACATAGAAATTTACAGCGCAGGAGGCGGCCATTTCGGCCCATCGTGTCCGCTCCGGCTGACAAAGAGCCACACAGCCCTTGGTCATCAGCATCATATGAAGGTTACATATAAACCTATGAACAATGAACAATGGCGGAAAGGTAAAGACCACACAGCCCAACACAACTGCGACACTCCTTGCACTGAAATGTTCTACACTCCACCCCGACTCTATGCTGATGACATTCAACTCTACTTCTCCAACACCACCCATGATCCCAAAATAGTTAGTGTTGTCTGACATCAAGTATTAAATAAACTAGAAAGAAAAGACTTGCATTTATATAGCACCTTTCATGACCACCGAACGTCTCAAAGCACTTTACAGCTTTAAGTTCTTTTTTTTCCCAAGTGTAGTCACTGTTGTAATGTCGGAAACACGGCAGCCAATTTACGCACAGCAAATTCCCACAAACAGCAATGTGATAATGACCAGATAATCTGCTTTAGTGATGTTGATTGAGGGATAAATATTGGCCAAGCACTGGGGATAACTCCCCTGCTCTTCTTCAAAATAGTGCCATGGGATCTTTTATATCCATCTGAGAGAGTAGACAGGGCCTTGATTTAACATCTCATTCGAAAGATGGCACCTCGGACAGTGCAGCACTCCTTCACTACTTGAGCCTAGATTTTTGTGCTCAAGTCTCTGGAGTGGGACTTGAACCCACAATCTTCTGACTTAGAGGTGAGAGGGCTACCAACTGAGTCAGCTGAATATTCAGAAAACTGAAGTCACCTTATGTGACTGCTGTCAAAAATGACATCTCCTTTTGCTCTTGACTCTACTTCCTTACCTAACTTCTCAGTCAAGCTGATGCAGATAACACACATCAGTATGCTGCTTCACACTGAGCTGAGTTTCAAATCACTTGGCCTATCCATTGCCAAGACAGCATACTTCAACCTCCATAATACTGTCCACTTTTATGTGTATTTCTCCCCTCCACGACTCAAACATTTATTCATGTTTTTTTTAACCTCAAACTTGACTTCTTACTGGTCTCCTGAACTCCTCCCTATATAAATTCCAACTTGATCAAGATTCTGCTGACTGTATCCTGTCCTGCATTAGGTCTCGTTCGCCCATCAACACTGTCCTTACTGGCCTTCACTATCTCTCTGTTGCTGAATTTAAAATCCTTGTTCTCATTCACAAACCCCCTCAATAATTTTGTTCCATCCAATCTCTACCGACGCTACACCCAACTTATCCCCTATGGTTAACTGAAAGCAGGTTAAGTTATTAGAATTTTGCATCTTTTATATCTTATATCTATGTTTCAAGTATATTTGCACTGGCAGCAGTACTAATCATCTTCATACCTGGATGTGATAATGAAGTAGTATTTTTTCCTGTTACATTACCTCAACTAATTTTCCTTTAATTAAATGTTTGAAATAATTTGAAAGATTATTGCCTCAGATTGTAACTGATCTATTCACATTTAATATTTGAGATACAGGAGATGAGAGACAGCAATACTAGAACTTCAAAAGTATTGAACTACCAGGATCATAACCATAGGGTGGTAAGTACTGTTGGCGATGTTATTGTGCAGACATTTAATTTGCTTGTATCAAATTGCTCTCTCTGCAATTTCTCTACATTACAACAATGAATAAACTTCAAAAGTATTTCATTGGCTATGAAGCCTTTATGACATCCTGAGGTTGTGAAAGGCACTATATAAATGCAAGTTCTTTCTATGAATGATCATATTAAATCATTTATTTTTTAGTAGTTTAATGCCTCCGTGAATATGGTTGAGAGGGTTCTGAAACAGCACGATCAGCATTCACATAAGTAATAACTATTATATTTGATAGTTTACCAATTTGATATCAATTTTCTAAAGCTAAATAATCTCATTGTACTTTTATTAAGCATTACAATATAAAAATAATCTAGTGCAAATATATACAAACCTATTAGCGTCAGTGGGCTTAGCGAGTGAGGTCTTAAACCAGTGTTTAACCAGACGAATCAGATCCTTTACACCAACAGTAGATACCTTCACAAAATCCACCTGGTATTGCAGCAAAGAGATTGAATAAAGCTGGATTTTTACATCGTCCCCACAATTGTACAGTTGTCGATATAAGCTTCTTTTAACATCTGTACAATAAAAAATAAACCCGCTTGAAAAAGATATCAACATCTGTTAGAAGAATCTCAAAGATCTGCACAATTAATTACTGTGAAGTGCGACAATTGCTTTTAATGCAGAGACAAACAGAGCATCCATTTTGCACACAGCATCCTACAGACAGTAGAGGAATAAGCAGTTACAATCTATTTTTGGGGTGCTGTGAGAAATCCCTGCCCTTTTATAAATAGTGCCATGGAATCTTTCATATCCACCTGAGCAGCAGGCAGCTTTGGCTTCAGTTTAATAATTCACTTGAAGTACAGCATCTCTGACAATGCAGCACTCCCTCACACATTGAAGTGTGACTATATTATCAGTTTAAGCCCTGGAGCAGAGTTTGAGCTCTCAATCTTTGACTCAAATGCAATAGTTCCAATAAAGCCTGCATTTAAGAGGTAAAATAAAAGTGATAAAACAAAAACAAACTTGCCTATTTAGTTTAAAAACAAAATAGTTATGAAGAATCGTGATTTACTTTAACACCCAATTTTACTCTAGTGTGAAACATAGCCTACAAGTGCAGCAGAAAGGAAGTTGCATTGAGGTCTTCAGCAGGTCAATCTCAGGAGTTAGCTACTTTGAAACAAGGACTACTTAAGTCACAGGAGGCACCTATAGCAACTCAACCACCTCACACGGCATTGGGATATCGCACAGATGAACCAAAAGCTAGGTTTAACAGCACATTCTTTATACACTGGCACCAAGGGAAAGCAGTGTAAGAAGAAACACAAGGCGCACACATATGATTTCACATTAAAAGTAGGGTTGCATTCCATTTGTTGTGCATGCAGATTGGCATTGCAGTAATCAGATATTATAGTAAAGTGAAGGGGGCCGAAATTGCCCACTACTGGAAACAGGCCGTTTCTAGTATTTTTACCACCATGATGGATGAGGTGGCTTTGAGTGAAATTTCGCTCTTTGGCTTTTTTTAAAAACCCGGCGGTCACTCATAATGGGGGCGGATATGCAGCGGTGAGCACACTAGAGGGGCAGAATTTGGGGGAGGGGTGTAGTGTCCGTTGCTGTCCGTCATCAGCATAGCGCTGATGATGTCATCATGACGCCGCATCACCACGGCTCTCCTCTTCATTTAAAGGGGAGAGCCTTCGCAATTTTTAAAATTTGGTCCACTGGGCCACCAGGGAGGGTTTCGGCCAGGTCAGCAGCCTGGCATCCAAGAGGGGGTGCCGGGCTGCCAACACCGACCCCAGGGACATAATTGTTGGGCCGACATGAAAAAAACATGGTGGCAGTGAGTCTTCCTCTTTAATGGGAGCCGTACTGCCATTTTAGAAGACCACATCCTCACAGGAAAAGCAGGTTTTGGCACCGCCCAGCGGGAGGAGGATTCTCTCGGTGGAATTTCACCATCGGGGAGTGGGGGGGGGGGGGACATCGGCGGTGCACACTCTGATGACGCACTTATGACGGCTTGGCAGCAGCGGAGCAGTAGTGGGGGTTAGTGGGGTGGGCGAATTTTGCTAATGGTGGCCATTGCACTCCGCAGCATGTCTGCCAATTTCCGGTGATAACAGGCGTTAAGGGAAGGGGCAATTTTGGTCCCAAAATCTTTTGAATAAGTCTCTTGGAGTTTGCAATGGGTTGTTTTCTGCTACTCTTACTGAACATCTTGCAAGTGAATGTTGGCTTCTCTGGGAATGGCCATGATGCCTTCATTTTAAGGCAATCATGCCAGAACTCCTTGAAAACTGTCTAGTTTTTGACGCCACAACCTGAGCACTAGTATAGTGAGGCTCCATTTCTCCACCATAATCCGAATTGACTAACTAAACTATGAGAAAGTGAAATATTTTTCTATTGACATAGACTGAGGCATCTATGACTCCTTGGACCTCTGGGAATCCTGCCATTCTCTAAAACTGTTGTATCATGTCGCACTGCTGCCAATTGCCTATTGGGAAGGAATGGAAACTTCTTGCTCTGACAAGCAATGCATCTGTGACTTGCTTAATGTGTCTGTACACAGATATTGAAGTTCCGCATCTAGTGACAGCCTGAAATGATCCCATTGTATGAAAGTTCAGGACGGTTGTAGTTATTGTAGTCAAGAGAAGGTTTCTAGTATGAGAGTAGCATGAATGTCTGTTGAAGATGGCAATAGGCTGTCCTCTGCATCATCTTCAGGCTTCTGCTGCTACTCTTGCTGCTTGTACCTCTGAAATTCTATCATGAAGACTAGATGGGCACACAAAAAAATTCAGGCGACTATTTTGGGAGAGCAGGGGAGTGTACTTCTGATCTTGTGTCATCACCCACTAATAAATATGGAAAAGTAGCAAGGAACAGGAAAAAAGGCAAAGCATTAAGAAAACATTAAACCAAGATCTTATTTTACACAATAAGTTAAAAGTAAAAATAGCCGTATGGATAAAAATACAGTAAATAAAATGAAGTGACCAACAAAATAAAATATTACACAAATAAAATAAATCACAAACAAAATCTGCTGGTATACAAGGAGGAATATGCCAGAAAATAAATTACCTTCACTCCCATGTGATGAGTTATTGTTTAGTTTAATTTATTTTACAAATTGAATAGCGATAGCTATCCCATTCAAAGAAAAAAAACACCTCTTGCATAATAAAAAGAAGATAATGGGAAGAGTTAAATACAAGTGCTGAAGTCACAAGCAGGTTATGAGGGTCTTTCTCATTTATGGAATATACCTGATCTCTCACTGACTTGGAGAATGAGTGTTGCGAAAGTAAACCTAGGAAATGGGAGGTCATGTTTTGGTATTCCACGTGTGCCTTAAATGGAGAAAAATTAAGGCAATAACAGCTCTACTTGGAAGCTACCATGGAAAAAAGTATCATATTAATTAATTTGCTGCGAAGAGTAAAATATTTCCCCCAAAATGTGTATAAAAAGCCATCATATGAAAGATATCATGGAGTATTTCTTTCATTGTTCTCAATCTGTTAAATAGCTTGAATATGTTTTCAAAGCTGTATTCCTTTGAATACTTTGCCTACAGCAAAATGCATTATGTGCTCAGATGTAAATAACAGTGGGAAATAAAATGCAAACCTTGGGATGGAATGGATCCTAATAAATCATAACAAAGCATAACATCAAAGTGGTGAATATGCAGATCTTTGAAACACTTGAACTGAAATCGAAGAGAAAGTGAAGCCTTCTTTTCCATCAATATCCTGAAATTAATAACAGTTTGGATCATATATGTGTGCATCACATTTAAGGTAATGGGCTGATATTATTGTGCCTTCTATATATCACACAATGCATTCATGAAATGTACACATTTTGTAGTTAGGGTGTGGGAATAGGCAAAAGGGGTACATCTCCAATGAAAGGGTTTGGGAAGAAGCTTGTAAGAAATTGCCTCAGAGACAGAGGTAAAATTTCCTTTTGATTGAAAAGTTAAGTTTTCATACTCCTCTGTAGAGGATTTGTTGTCTCAAAAGATGGAAAGAAGGGAGCTTTTCTTTGGGACTGAGGGAAAGAGGCCAACAAAAGAAATGGTCCAATCACAGTGGAAGGAGGTGACCAGTCATGCTCCTCTGTATTTCATGGTCTACCTTCCAAGCATCAATCTAGACACACCCACCTGGGGGAGCCTTTAGTGAGCCTGAGTGTTATACACGGGGTAATGTGCAGGGCACGAGTGGCTAGAAGGAACAGGGATGGATGATAAGAAAGCACTTATTGTTGACTGGAAGATCAGGGGGATATCTGCTTTTGGTTAAGGAGCCTTGGGGACCAGATCTCAGGGGTCTGACATTTAAAATAAGGACATGTGTAAAGCATCAAAAATAAGTACATGCATTGGGGATGGTGTCCCGGAATGTGCTGAAGTTGGTGACTCAGTTGAAGGAGTCATACTAACCATATATGCTACATCATGATGGATGTGCGCTCAATCATGTGCAGTCAAATATGAGCACATGGCAACTCCAGAATAATCTGTAGCAGAGGCCTCCTAAAAAAGGGTCCCAATGACAGTTGTATCTTTTGGCATTGAAACTATGGCTGCTGCTCGATACAGTCAGTGGGAGGCAAAGTAGTTTCAGCTGTTTTTTTCACTTCTAAGTGATTGGGGTTGGAATACAGATAACAGCTTTAACAATCTGATTGGCATCATTGGCTATTGAGTCTAGTGGCAGAGACACCAATCTCACAAACTGCTATGTCCTGGATAGTGTCAAACTTCTTAAGTGTTGCCACAGCTGCACCCATCCAGGTGAGTGCTGCGTGTTCCATCACACTCCTGAATTGAGCTTTGTCGATAGTGGAGAGGTCAGGAAGTGAGCCATTTATTGCACAGTACTCAGCCTCTGGCTTCTCATGTAGCCATGTTGTTGATATGGCTGATCCTGTTAAGCTTCTGGACAAGGTGACCTTTAGGATGCTGATTGTTGGGGATCGGCGATAGTGGAGCTGCTGAAGATCAGGGGAAGATAGCTGAGCTTTCTCTTGATCATGATGGTCATTATCTGGCATGTATGTAGAGTGAATGGTACCTGTCTCTTGTCAACCCAAGTCCGAATGTTACCCAGATCCTCCTGTAGACTAGCATAGGCTGCTTCATTATCAAAAGGATCTGAATTCTGTGGAATTATCAGTGAGTATTGCAGAGCTCCTCATATCTATCAAGTAACCTGAAGCACTCGTTTAGAATGTCAATAGTCTGTTCTTAGGATTTTGGTGCCACCATGACCATAACAAATAGGATTAGGAGTAGGCCATTTGGCTCTTTGAGTCTGCTCTGCCATTTAATAAGATCATGGTTGATCATTTACCTCAACCCCACATTCCCGCACTATACCCATAGCCCTTAGTATCCAAAAATCTATTGATCTCTGTTTTGACTATACTCAACGACTGAGCATCCATAGCTCTCTGGGATAGAGAATTCCAAAGATTCACAACCTTTTTAGTGAAGAAATTTCTCCTCATCTCAGTCCTAACTGGCCGACCCCTTATTCTGAGACTGTGACCCCGAGATCGAGACTCACCAGCCAGGGGTAACATCCTCCCAGCATCCATGTTGTCAACCCCTTTGATATTTTCTATGTTTCAATTAGATCATTTTTCATTCTAAACTCTAGGGAATATAGGCCTAGTCTACTTAATCTCTCCTCATAGCGCAATTCCCTCATCCCAGGAATCAGTCTAGTGAACCTTTGTTGCACTCCCTCGAAGGTAAAAACTATACACAGTACTCCAGGGGTGGCCTCACCAAGGCCCTATATAATTGTAGCAAGACATTTTTACTCTTATACTCCAATCCCTTTGTAATAAAGGCTAATATATAATTTGCTTTCTTAATTGTTGTTGTAGCTGCATGTTCACTTTCTGTGATTCATGTACAAGGACACCCAGGTCCCTCTGAATACCAACATTTGACAGTCTTTCACCATTTACAAAGTATTCTGCTATTCTATTTTTTGTACTAAAGTGGATAACTTCACATTTCTCCACATTATATTCCATCTGGCATGTTCTTGTCCACTCACTTAACCTGTCTATATCCCTTTGTGCCCTCCTCACAGCTTACTTTCCCAGCTAACCTTGTAGTCACCAAACCTGGATACATTACACTCGGTCCCTTCATCTAAGTCATTGATATAGATTGTAAATAGCTGAGGCCCAAGCATTGATCCTTGCGGTCGTCCACCAGTTACAGCCAGCCAATCTCACAATGACTTGTTAATTCCTACTCTAAATTTTCTGTCCGTTAACCAATCCTTAATCCATGCTAATATACTACTCCCAATCCAATGAGTCCTAATTTTGTATAATAACCTCTTATCAAATGCTGTCTGAAAATCCACACACATTACATTCACTCATTCCCCCTTATATATCCTGCTAGTTACAACCTCAAAAATCTCCAGCAGCTTTGTCAAACATGATTTTCCTTTCATAAATCCATGTTGACTCTGCCCAATCACATTATGAGTTTCTAAGTGCCCTGTTACCACATCCCTAATAATGGATTCTAGCATTTGCCCTATTACTGATGTCAGGCTAACTAGTCTATAGTTCCCTGTTTTCTCCCTCACTCCTTTCTTGAATAGTGGGGTTACGTTTGCCACCTTCTAATCCATAGGGACCATTCTAAAATCTAAAATCTGGAAGATCAAAACCAAGGCACACACTATCTCTGTAGCTTTTAAAAACCTAGGATATAGGCCATCAGGACCAGGGGATTTGTCGACTTTTAATCCCATTAATTCCTCCAGTACTATTTCTTTACTAATAATTTCTTTAAGTTCCTCATTCTCACTAGACCCTTAGTTAACCAATATTACTGGAATGTTATTTGTGTCTTCTTTCCATGAAGACAGATACAAAGGGGCCAAAATTGATGAAGGCCAAGCCCGTCCAATTGCCGCCGAGAGACCGGGCGGTACTTTGCCTGGAAGATTCCTCTAAAAGAGGTGGCAGTACCGCCTGGTGACCAAACAACGGCTTAAGTCATCAATCTGGGCCGACAGCAGGTAGGAGCTCGAAATCTCGGCAGCAAAGGCTCTTGCCGCCGAGGATGGAGTTTGTCCCAGGAAGGGTGGAAGAGCTGCAAATAAAAATCATAGGAAACCAAAAAAAACCCGGAACACCTTCAGGGGACCCCATCCAGGTAAGTCTCTGTAAAAAAAAAAGTTAAAATATTTTCACTAACCTTTTTTTCCCTTCTTCGTACTTACTGTCGGGGTTAGAACAGCCTCCATGCAGCGATCCTTCCCCCTGCTGGCGCCGACTCCCGCCCGGCACCAATCTGACATCTCGGCGGGCGGGAGGCCATTTGCGCTACTTGGCTGCCAGAGGACGTCAGCGGGTGGTTCCCGGTGGTACTCCCCTCCCGTCCGCTCCAGCCCAAGTGGAAACTGGGAGAGGGGGGAAACCGGAGGCAAAACTCGGCGGCAGCAGGCCACCAATATCGGGCCCATAGTCACCATTTCTCTATTCCCCATTATAATTTCTCCTGTCTCTGCCTCGAAGGGAACCATGTTTACTTTTGCTAATCTCTTCCTTTTTATATATCAATAGAAACTTTTACAATCTATTGTTTTGTCTTTTGCAAGTATACTCTTTTCTCTTTCTTTATCAATTTCTTGGTCATCCTTTGCTGAATTCAGGCTTACTATTTTTTTACAACATTATAAGCTTCTTCCTCTGATCTAATACTATCTTTAACTTCTCTTGTTAGCCACACAGTTGGACTATGAATTCTATGGGATTTTTATTCCTATTGGTAACCAATTATGAAGCTCTTTATATCAGCGCTCAACTGAGGCCCTACTGAGCTGAATGTGGGTCATAGGCACTGCTGCAGAGGGTAGGCCTAATTTCTAAGGAGCCACCCACAAATCTGCCTATCAGCTGCAAATAGTGGCGGAATAGTGACAGAGGGTGGAGAGAACACCCGACATAACACAATACTACTAAAAATAGATAATACTGGAAATGTACAAGCAGGCCTGTTAACCTCCCTTTCTCTTTCTGATGCTAACTGATCAGTGTGATGAAGAATCCCACCTGAAATATTAACTTACCTTTCCAAATGCAACAGATCTGCTTTGCATTTCCCTATTATTTTCTATTATTATTTCAAATTTCCAGGGATAAAAATTGGCCAGATCAAAAGGTTACTGCACAAGATAAAAGTTCACGGGGTTGGGGGTAATATATTAGCATGAATAGAAGATTGGCTGACAAACAGAAAAGAGAGTCGGGATAAACGGTTCATTCTCTGGTTGGCAATCAGTAACAAGTGGGGTGCCGCAGGGATCAGTGCTAGGACCCCAACTATTTACAATCTATATTAATGACTTGGAAGAGAGGATTGAGTGGACTGAGTGTAGCGTAGCCAAGTTTGCTGATAATACAAAGATGGGAGGAAGGGCAATGTGTGAAGAGGACATAAAGAGGCTGCAGGAAAACATAGACAGGCTAAGTGAGTGGGCAAGAATTTAGCAGATGGAGTATAATGTTGGAAAGTGTGAGGTCATGCACTTTGACAGAAAAAAATCAAAGAGCAAGTTATTATTTAAATGGAGAAAGACTGCAAAGTACCGCAGTACAACGGGACCTGGGGGTACTTGTGCATGATACACAGGGGGATGGTATACAGGTACAGCAAGTGATCAGGACGGCCAATGAAATCTTGGCCTTTATTGCAAAGGGGATGGAGTATAAAAGCAGGGAAGTCTTGCTACAGTTATACAGGGTATTAGTGAGACCACACCTGGAATACCGTGACAGTTTTGGTTTCCATATTTACGAAAGGATATACTTCCTTTGGAGGCAGTTCAGAGAAGGTTCACTAGGTTGATCCCGGGGATGAGGGACTTGACTTATGAGGAAAGGTTGAGTAGGTTGGGCCTCTACTCATTGGAATTCAGAAGAATGAGAAGTGATCTTACAGAAACATACAAGATTATGAGGGGGCTCAACAAGGTGGATGCAGAGAGGATGTTTCCACAGGTGGGGGAGACAAGAACTAGAGGGCATGATCTTACAATAAGAGACCGCCCATTTAAAACTGAGATGAGGAGAAATTTATTCTCTGAAGGTTGTGAATCTGTGGAATTCGCTGCCTCAGAGAGCTGTGGAAGCTGGGACATTAAATAAATTTAAGACAGAAATAGACAGTTTCTTAAACGATAAGGGGATAAGGGGTTATGGTGTGCGGGCAGGGAAATGGAGCTGAGTCCATGATCAGATCAGTCATGATCTTATTGAATGGCGGAGCAGGCTCGAGGGGCCTTATGGCCTACTCTTGTTCCTATTTCTTATGTTCTTATGTTATTTTAACTCCCCACCTTTTCTTCGAAATAGTGTCATGGGATCTTTTACATCCACCCGAGAGAGCAGACGGGGCCTCGGTTTAACGTCACATCCGAAAGATGGCACTTCCGACAGTGCAGCACTCCCTCAGTACTGCACTGGAGTGTCAATCTAGATTTTTGTGCTCAAGTCTCTGGAGTGGGACAAGCCCAGAATCTTCTGACTCAGAGGCGAGGGTGCTACCAACTGAGTCACTGGCTGACTTTTAAAAACAGTCCTTGATCTCACCTGCTGGTCATTACAGATATCTTCAAATTATTCTCCAGGCCACATAGCACGTATGATATCTTCTCTTTGCAGTCATCAATGCTTGTAAATGAGGAACTAAATATCACAACATCAATATCAGACCAACCTCTGGTGTCTGTCCCTTTGAAGTAAGAGCCACCCTGTGAAGATTTATTACATAAATTATAATACAGGAGAGAACAACTTGCATTTATATAGGACGTTGCATGACCTGTGAATGTCCCAAAGTTCTTCACCGCCAATAAAGTACATTTGAAATGTAGTCACCGTTATAATGTAGGAAATGTGATAGCTGACTTTCACACAACAAGCTCTCATAAACAGCAATGAAATAAATGACCAGATCAATTTTAGGTGTTGGTTGAGGGATAAATATTGGTCAGGACATCGAGAGAACTCCTCTGCTCTCCTTCAAATAGTGCCGTTGGATCTTTTACGTCCACTTCAGAGGGCATTTGGAGCCTCAGTTTAATGTCTCATCTGAAAGATGCATCTCCAACACTGTAGCCTCCCTCAGTACTGCACAGATATGAAGGCCTAGATTATATGCTTAAGTCTCTGGAATGGGGCTTGAACCAACAGTCTTCTAACTCACACTTTCCAAACCCATTTAAACAATTCCTGTAAATATATCAGGGTTATTGTACAAGTAGCATTCCTGGTTTATTTTATAAGACTCATGGGGCCGAAATTGCCCACCGCCCGAAACTGGGCAAACCTACTGATTTCGATGAGTTCCGTCCGCCCCAATGCATGGGTTGGGTCGGAGTAACCGCCACTAGCGGGGCAGAAGTGGGGGCGGCTCGGAGTGGCCACGCACCAAGTCATCAGCGCTGCGCTGATGACGTTATCGTGCTGGCCTGTCACAACGTCCTTCTCCTTCAGTTAAAGGGGAGGGCCGCTGCTAACTCGGCAGCCACTTTAGTGGCAAACACTGGGCCACTAGGGAGGGTTTCAGCCGGGCCAGCGGCCTGGCACCCAAGAGAGGGTGTCAGGCTGCCTGTTGGCGGCCCAGTTGAACCTGCGAGCATAACTGTCGGCCCGAACTGGCAGTCGGCCGACAAGAAAAAATAAAATGGGAGTCATTGCCAGTGCCACCTGCCCTTTAGGAGTAACCATGCCACCCAGCCACAAAGGGTACCGACAGAAAACGCTGTCAGGAGCAGCAACCGGCGGCAGCACCGCTCCTGCAAAGCAATTCCATAAAGGGGGTCACCGCTGATCGGTAAGGGGCCGACGTGTGCACAATGCAGCAGGAAAACATGCGGGGCAGTTCCCTACACTGCTCCAAGACTAAAGGAGGGCACTATTCAAAATGGCAGCCCCTCCATGGTAACTCAGCAGCCAATCCACACTGACCCATGACCTCTGCTTTCAGGCAGCCATGAGCCTCATCAAAAGAGGCAATTTCAGCCCCATAATTTACAAATCAAGTTTTTAGGAATTTAGGTAAAGGTTATAAGTTAACAGAGCACTTAAATTGTTCCTAGCACAAACATCTCCCTGTGCATTAGCTGATAACAGTTTAGTCCGAAGTCTCTTTATCCTTCTGTTGTCCATCAGATAGCTAGAGGCTTGTGGTGCATCCCTGCCTGTAGCCATCTCTCTGGTTCATCTTCACTTCCGGGCACAGCTATCCAGCAAGGTTACTGCAGTAATATGCCTATATCTCATATCATACTCAGAGGCCAGAGTTTAAATACTGTGGTGATAAATGCTATGAGCTTTACTTCTGCCAGTTGAATACAAAGCCTCTATTCAGTTTACAACTCCAGCTCTTAAAGCTGGTCTTTTTGGCTTGAATTCACTCTGGTAACTGGATGTAGACTTTTAGCTTGCTCTGGGCCTGACTTTACCGAAGTGCTTGACTGCTGTGAGAAATACCCAACCAACTTACTGACTTCTGCCTCCTGCTACTAATTGAGTAAGTCAACTGTCTGAGCTGACTGAACAGACTGAGCTGAGTGAACTGACTTCAATCGACAGTCCTTTATAAATCATAAATTTCACTGATGAACCCTTTTTCCATATTCAAAGCCCAATGCCAGTTAAGATGGATTAATGAGGTCACTGAATCACATTCAATCTACCAATCAATTCTGAAAAGGTATATGTCAGAAACACAGGGGCTCAATTTTCCCCAGTGATTTGTGCTGGTTTTTGGCGGTGTGCTGCTTATTTTGGCCTCAATGTAAAGATCCAAGTTTCCCCAAAGATTGTGCGCCAGCGTAATTCAGTTAGTTATGATTTTTTTTGCGTCATAGGGGGCCGTAACCTGATGTTTGCGCTAGTTTTTCACATTTAAGCAAGTTTGGCCAATTTACAATTCTCCTAGGACGGAGTATATGACCACTCCCAAAAAACCTTCTGGGCACTTAAGAAAAACCAGCGCATATCAAAAAATCAGTGCAGAAAGACGCCATTGTTTTTAGGCGAAGTTTTGGAGCGAGTCAAGAACACAAATATGCATCATCAAGCTTAAATTTTTCCAACTCAAAACGCAGAAAATGGAAGTTTCATTCAATTCTTTAAGTTTGGATTTTTTTTTTTATAAAGTGCCACGCCACCACCGAAGTGGGCTCGAGGGTCGGTCGGCAGAATCGGTCCCTCGCCCGGACACGGGGGGGGGGATGAGGAAGCTGAACTGAAGGGATGAGAAGCCTTACACTATTCAGCAAGCAGCATCAAATGAAGCCCAGGGGGCTTGGGGGGGGGTAGAAGTGGAAGCCCTATATAGCAAGCAGCATCTAATGAAGCCCGGGGGGGGGGGCGTTGTTTCCCGATGCAAGCCCATTGTGCATGCTCAGATGTGGGTGTGGTCCATATTAAGGCGGCGACCTTGGGGAAAGAGACAACAAAGAGGCTTGTCCTGCCTGCCATTTTGAGCTTCTTGCAACGGTACAATTTAAGCATGGGGGCAATATTGACAATGCCATACCTCGTGCAAGCCTTCTGCATGATGGTGCTGCAGAGGCGACAATTGATTTGATGTCATCGCATGAGGGACCTCAGAGTACGTCGGATGCTGGGCAGGAGGCCTTACCCACATCGGGTATATCGAGACAGGCGTTCATACCTGCACCCAAGTGATGCAGACTGTGTCAGAAGGCTGCGTTTCTGCAAAGAAGTTGTAACTGAGATCTGTGAGTTAGTAAAAGCAAACCTACAACCTATAAGCATCAGGAGGACTGCTTTGTCAATTGAAGTGAAGGTTACAGCTGCACTTTCATTCTATGCATCTGGGTCGTTCCAGACCACAACTGGAGGTGTGTGCGCCATTTCTCAACATGCAACACATATCTGCATTCGGCAGGTGACTGCTGCACTATATGCCAGGAGGAATGATTCCATAAAGTTCCCCATGACCGCCCAGGCAATGCTTGAAAGGGCTGTGGGCTTCTCCAGGATTGCTGGCTTCCCAAAGGTACAGGGCTGCATTGATTGTACTCACATTGTCTTGCGAGTACCCTTGGATGATTCCGAGATGCAGAGGAACAGAAAAGGCTTCCACTCCGTTAATGTGCAATTCGGGTGTGATGACATGCATTGCATCATGTCAGTTGATGCAAGATACCCATGCAGCACCCATGATGTGTTCACCAGACGCGAAAGCGTTATATCTGCCATGTTTCAGCAGCAGCCAGAAGGGCAGAGCTGGCAACTGGAAGACAAAGGGTACGGGCCTCGCCACCTGGCTCATGAATCCCCTACGCGTAATCCAGACGGAAGCTGAGCGGGAATACAACATGTCGCATATTGCGACGTTCAGCATAATAGAGAGGACCATTGGCATTTTGAAACAGCGTTTCCGATGCCTGGACCATTCCGGAGGCTACTTGCTACACCGACGAGATTGTCGGTCAGTTCACTGTTGTGTGCTGCATGCTGCATAACTTAGCCATCATGAAGCAGCAGTAGCTGGTAGTAGAAGACCCACCTGAGGTGAGAGTGCCTGATGATGAGGAGGAAGATGCAGATGTGGATGAGGAGGACGACGAGGACAAGGAAGCCATGGAACTACCTGAACACTGAGCACGACAGCAGAGGAGGGCGGGCCGTCATGCCCCTTTAATGACTGCTCGAGCCTTGTGCCAGCAGCTCATCCTCAACGCTTTGCTGCCTGAAACCTCAGCAGCAACTATTCTAAATGGACCATGTTTAGTGTTTGTGTAAAGTCCTGACCCTGCAGTACAGACTTACATGAGGCATATGCTGAAGTCAAGGTCACTCTGCACCTGCACCTTTATTTCACAGCTCTGGAATGCCTCACTTGCCTGAGACCTGCCTTTATATACCTGTGTGGGACAGGTGTGTAGTGTCTCCTGCAAGTGCACCCCTGGTGGTAAAGTATGCTTGTGGTTACAGGTCATATCTAGTTACAGTCATGTATAGCATGGTGAGATAGTTATATACAGTGGTGTGAGATACATGACATCACCCTCCCCCAAGGTATTATTGTCTTTATATTCAGTCTCTCAGGTGGTCTATGCTCTCGCGTGGAGCATCTTAGTTGTGGTTCAGTTGTTTGCCTTGGTGCCTGTTTTTCTTTCAGTGATTGCTGGTATCTCGCCTGGGCTGTCTGTTGAGATTGCCCTTTCCTCAGGTTGTTCCCTCTGTCTGTCCACCAGGTGTGGTGTGAGTTCCACATTGTAGTCTGCCTCTGGTTCTGCAGTGTTGTTGGTGAATCTACTTTTTACTTGGTCTACATGCTCCGGCAGGTTTGGCCTTTGTCCATTTGTGCAACCAGTAGCCTGTTTCCTTCCTTGCCTGTTACTGTCCCTACAAGCCATTTGGGACCCCTGCCATAGTTTAGCACAAACACTTTGTCCCCCCCATCTCATTCCATCTCCCCTTGAATTTAGGTCATGGGACTCAGTTAGCTTCTGGCGCTTTACCTCAACAATTTCATGCATGTCTGGGAGGATTAACGAGAGCCTAGTCTTTAAGGTCCGTTTCATCAATAGCAGCGCGGGGGGAACCCCAGTCAACGAATGCGGATGAGATCTGTATGCCAGCAGCAGTCGTGACAGGCGGCTCTGCAGCGTGGGACCTTGGATTTTAAGCATGCCTTGTTTAATGATTTGCACTGCTCGCTCCACCTGGGCATTGGAGGCCGGCTTGAACGCTGCCGTCTTAAAGTGATTTATGCCGTGGTCAACTATAAAATCTTGGAATTCCGCGTTGGTGAAGCACGGGCCATTATCACTGACCAATGTCAGGAATTCCATGCGTTGCAAACATGGTTCTAAGGCTCTCCACAGTGGTGGAGGTGGTGCTCGAGTTTAAAATGGTGCATTTGATCCACTTTGAAAATGCATCGACGACTACGAGGAACATTTTGCCCATGAATGGGCCTGCATAGTCTACTTGCGCCCGCGACCACAGTTTGGTGGACCAGGGGCGCCTCCTTGGGAGCATTGCTGAGTTGGGCACAAATGGTGCACCGCCGGACGCAGAGCTCCAAGTCCGCGTCAATGCCAGGCCACCAGACGTGGGATCTGGCTATGGCCTTCATGAGAACGATCCCCGGGTGCTCGCGTTGGAGCTTCCGGACAAACGCCTCTCTGCCTCGCAAATGCATGACTACTCGGCTGCCCCACGTCAGGCAGTCTGCCTGTAGTGATAGTTCATGCATGCGCCTATGGAAAGGTTTGATCTCCTCGGGGCAGGCATCACGAGCCTCTGCCCAGTCACCAGTTAAAACACATCTTTTTACTAAGGATAACGTGGGGTCGCTGGTCGTCCAGGTTCTGATTTGGCAAGCTGTCATGGGTGAACCTGTGGACTCAAAGGCATTGATTGCCATGACCATCTCACAGTCCTGTTCGTCAGACCCTTCCGTGGTCACCAGGGGTAGCCTGCTAAGCGCGTCGACACAGTTGTCTGTGCCTTATTGTGTAGTCGTAAGACGCCAGCAGTGAGTGCCCACCGTTGAATGCGTTGCCGTTTATTGCCTTGCTCTCGGATAGCAGGGACGTGAGGGGTTCGAACGCGAACTTGGCCCCGGAAAGGTATTGGTGCATCTTTTTGACACCATACACGCACGCGAGCGCCTCCTTCTCCACTATACCATACCCGCGCTCTGTTCGCAAAAGTGACCTGGAGGCATAAGCAATGGGTTGTAATTTACCCGCACCATTGACATGCTGTAAAACGCACCCAACCCCTTATGCTGACGCATCACATGTAAGAACTAGTTTTTTTTTTTTACCAGAGTCAAAAAAAGTCAAAACACTGTTGGAACATAGAAGGTTGCATGCCTTATTGAAGGTGCGTTCTTGGGCGTCCCCCCAAAACCAATCGCACCCCTTTCTGAGTAGCACATGGAGGGGCTCCAGCAGCATGCTCAAGTTCTGCATAAAGTTCCCAAAGTAATTGAGTAGCCCGAGAAAGGTGCCCAGTTCTGAGACATTCCTGGGCCTGGGTGCCAGACGAATTGCTTCGGTTTTGGATTTGTTGGGCGGATTCCAGCAGCGGCAATCCTTCTGCCCAAAAATTCAATCTCAGGCGCGAGAAACAGACATTTGGATTTCTTAACTCTTCGGCTACCCGATCCAATTGCTTTAGTTCTTCTCCCAAATTGCAGAGATGGGCATCGGTGTCCCTGCCCATGATGAGTATGGCGTCTTGAGACACAACCGTCCCCGGGATGGACTTGAGCAGACTCTCCATGTTGCACTAGAATATAGCAGCTGCTGACCTGATGCCGAATGGGCATCGATTATACATGAAAAGGCCTCTATGTGTTGATGGTGGTAAGTAGCTTAGACTCTGTCAGTTCTTGCGTTATATACGCAGATGTGAGATCTAGTTTCGAGAAAAGTTTTCCTCCAGCCAATGTGACAAATAGGTCTTCCGCTCTGGGCAGCAGGTATTGGTCCTGTCGGGAGACTCTGCTTATGGTAGATTTGTAATACCCACAGATTCGTACGGATCCATCAGGCTTCATGATGGGGACAATGGGATTTGCCCAGTCGCTAAATTCCACAGGTGAGATAATGCCTTCCCGCAGAAGCCGGTCCAGTTCATGTTCAATCTTTTCCCTCATCACATAAGGCACAGCTCTAGCCTTGTGATGGACCGGTCTGGCATCCTGCGTGATGTAGATTTTAGCTTTAGCCCCTTTGAAGGTGCCCACACCTGGCTGAAAGATGTTCAAAATCGACTTCGAACTGTTGAGCAGGAGGTCCGTTCCTCTGACGAAATGGCGTGAACATCATCCCATTTCCAACTTAGTTTTGCCAACCAGCTTCTCCCCAACAGTGCTGGAAGATCTCTGGGGACAATCCACAGGGGAAGTCGGTTCACCGTCCTTTTGTGTGTGACTGAGAGCATGGCGCTGCCAAGGACTGGGACGATTTCTTTGGTATAGGTCCTTAGGTTGGTGTCAACCCTTGAGAGTTTTGGTCTGTTGCTTTTGTGCGGCCACAGCTGTTCAAATTGTTGGACGCTCATGAGAGATTGACTCGCTCTCGTGTCCAGTTCCATGTTGACGGATATCCCGTTGAGTAGGACCCTCATCATTATTGGAGGCGTCTTGTTGTAAGAACAGTGGACATTGATCGTGTTGACCCACTGTACCTCGGTGTCCCAGGCACTGTCCCCACCATCTTCTGGTCCGCTTTCCGACCCTTCCGATTCGTATACCAGCCGAGCTGCTGTTTTTCTGCACATGCGGGCCAGATGCCCTGTATAGTTGCAGTTTCTGCAAACGGCATGCTGAAATCAACACCCCCTTGATGAGTGCCTTCCCCCACATCTCCAGCACAGACCGCTTCCATTGTTTCCGAAGGATGAATGTGTCTGGCTGATCTCTCTTGAGCTTCTCTCAGTCTGTAGTTGATTGCTCGCATTGTGGGTTGATGAGGTGTGAACGGCCGTTCATGTGGCCCTTGATGGCTTTTGGCGCCACTGCCTGCTGTTGAAGGCCTGCTCTCCTGCCTTTGTCTGTGTGTGGGGGTAGCGGCTTGTTTCACGCTGTGACCCCCTTGTTCCGATGTTTCGTTAGTTGTCGTACCCGCAGTGTAGATCAACCTCCTTTCTTCTTCTCCCTCCAAGAATGCCTTTGTGACCAGTGCTGCTGCCTCTCGGGTCAAGTTCTTGGTCTCTGTGAACTTTCGGAATATGCCTGCGTGGCCTATTCCTTCAATAAAAAAGTCTCTGTACTTCTCTCCTTAGTTCATCGGAGAACTCACATAAACTAGCCAGCCTCCGAAGTTCCGCCACAAAGTCGGGTATGCTCTGGCCCACACAGCGTCTGTAGTTGTAGAACCTGTGTCTGGCCATGTGTCGGCTGCTCGCTGGCTTCAGGTGGTCTCTCACTAGTGTGCTCAACTCTTCAAATGACTTGCTTGCTGGTTTCTAGGGTGCCAGCAGGTCCTTCATTAAGGCGTATGTTTTCGAGCCACAGCTGGTCAAGAGATGGGCTCTTCTCTTGTCTGCCTTATTGTCGCTCAACCAGTCTTTGGTTACAAAGCTTTGCTGGAGCCTTTCTATAAAGTCCTCCCAATTATCTCCAGCATTGTATTTCTCATCTGAGCCGTTGGTCGCCATTCTGTGATCCCGTAACTCGTCGCCACTGTAAAGTCCCGACCCTGCAGTACAGACTTACACGAGGCACATGCTGAATTCGAGGTTACTCAGGACCTGCACCTTTATTTCACAGCTCTGGAATGCCTCACTTGCCTGAGACCTGCCTTTATATACCTGTGTGGGACAGGTGTGCAGTGTCTCCTGCAAGTGCACCCCTGGTGGTAAGGTATGCTTGTGGTTACAGGTCATATATAGTTACAGTCATGTATAGCATGGTAAGATACAGTTATATACAGTGGTGTGAGATACATGACAGTTTGGACCTGTTCCATAATGTTGTGTTGTGTTAATGGAACAAATAATGGAAATGATTCAGTTATAATTTAAAATATATTTTATTCAAAAGTTTAACATTTGTTTGTACCAAACTTAACTTTAATAAAAATATTCTTGTATCAAACTTGAAAGCTTTCAGATAAGATCATTTAAAAACTTTTAAACTTATAAATTTACATAACTTACAAAAAACTTTTAATTTGAGAACAGTTACAACAGTAACAATAACAACAACAACAGCGGCAAAGAAAGCCTGCACCCATCTCTCCTCCACCTTATTCTAAGATCGCTCGCTGCGCTTGGTCTTGTTAATTCCGCCCCGGCCCGCACGCAGTGGCGCAGCGTTTCTCGGGTTATTATTCTTTCTCAGCTCGGGTAACACGCACTTCTTGATGGCGGGGGAATGTAGGGGGCAGCCGATAATGTGGAAGGCCCGGCTTGGGCCTCTTCAGAGGCTGGCCTGGGGATTGGAGTGGGAGTGGCAGTCGATTCCGTCAATGGGCACAGGGTCTGGGCATGTTCCCTTATTGCAACAGCTAACTCCGACATTTCCTCCCTCACGTGCTCAGACAGTGTGTCAACTACCTGCAACATTCTCTCTCTCATGTTCGCCAACAGTGTCTCAGCTACCTGTGACATGCCCTCCCTCATGTTGAGCAACAGTGTGTCAACATTCCCTCTCATGTTCACTGACAGCACATAAGCCACCTGCGACATTCCCTCACTCATATGCATCGACATTGTATCCGCTTCCTGAGACATCCCTCCCTAATGTTCCCGGACAGAGTTCCCATTTCTCGTGAGATTGCTGTTACTTCTCCCGACACCTCATCACCCCCCCACTGATGGTGTCCAGGAGTGATCGTGTAAGGTCAATGCTCTCCGCACTCGTTGCCATCATCTGACCCACATCTGTTCGATCCTGCATCTCAGGAGAGCGCTGTCAAGCTCTCCTTCCCCTCCTCACCCTGGGTGTGGCTCGCTGCATCCCACTGGGACCCGCAGCCTCAGATGTTGGGGCCTTGGGTGTGGGCTCACTGCATCCCACTGGAATCCCCAGCCTCGGACTGTGAGAAACCATGGAATGCCCCAGCAACACTCGTACCACTCAGGAAAGGGGCTGGCACCTCAATGGGGGGCACCTGCACCTCCTCCAAAGTGAGTATAACAGTGGGGGCTTCATCCTACCCCTTCCCCTGACCCCCATGTTCTTGGTCTGGAGGGTGGGATTGGAAGATGTTCTCCTCTTCAGGCTCGTCCGCGTCTGAATTTTCTTCTGCATCGTCAGGGTTAGCCTCTAGTTCTGCCAAATATAACAGAACAGACAAATGGTTAGTAGCAGAGGAGAGGACAGGATGGAATGAGTAGGCTCACACAGCGCAGGCAACAGATTCATTTGAAAGACCACGATGAATGATAGCACATTGCATCAACCGAAGCGTAGCTGACAGAGACATCCCCAGGAACCGAAGCCTGGCTAGCCCGCGCAGTACTTAACATTTAGCAAAGCCAGACTGTGGAATATGCAGGACTTACCCTCTCCCTCGAGTGTGGGCCCAGCTTGTGCAATGGTGATTGCTTTTCTCCAGGCAGGACCCATCAAAGCAGCGACCCTCTCTTCCAAAGGTGCCAGTGGGTGCAGATTTGCCGGGCCTCCTCCTGTTCGAGTTCTTTCTCGTTTGTCATATGCCACCTTCCTCTGCAAAGATGAAAATATAACTTTTTAGAGCGGGTGTCTTTCTGCTGGGTGGGACATATACAGATGGTCACATTTACAACTGGAATTCCACTGAATAAATGAAAATATTACTGACACTGACTACTTGACCAAGGTCCTGCCAATTCTTTTTGCACTGGCCTCCAGATCTTGGGGTGGTCACAGTAATCTTCTGCAAGTTGGTTCCAGCGTTTCTTCATTTCTTTTGGTGAAACTGTTATGTGACTTCTGCTGGTGTCCAGCTCGTGCCACCTGGCCTCAATTATAGTAACCAGTGCCTCCACTTCATCCTGTAAGAAATTCTTGGTCCTTGAGCCATGTTGCATCTTGTATTGCAGCTCCGATTTTTCGAATGAGAATTAAAGTTCTCACACACATCTGGCTCTTTAAAATTGGCGAATGCACACCGGGAGCTATACAGGGCATGCGCGCCCATGGCAATCACATCAAAAACGTCCTTTTTTTTCGCGCATGCACAGAAGTGGGGGCATCATTTTTTGGGTGCAGACATTAGGCTCCACCTCCCAAAGTTACAGGACAGGCTGCTCGGCGCCAATTTCAAAAAATAGAATGGGGAAACTTGCTACTTATTTTTTTTGGAGTAGTTGGGGCCAAAAAACACAGGCGTAACTCTGGCAATGCGCCAAAAAACGGTGTTGGGGAAAATTGAGCCCAATGGATGGTTAATTGTTACATACACTGATGAGAGCAGAAATCCTGTCCATGTTTTTATCCTTTTACTTCCAAAAGCATTTTAACCACAACTGCAGCCATAAAACTGCCTTCGATGTTTTGGTAAAGGCCAGCTCTGCAAGCTGCTTAACTGGTTTGAGAAACCAAATGATCCAGATATAACCTTAGTGGCCCCAAGTCATCTGTTGCCTGCCTGCGAGAAGTGCCGCTTCTTTCTCAAAGTTGTTTTCTCAGAATTCAGCATTAACCCTTCGTGTTTCCCCAAATCCCATAATGTGATTCAGAAAGTACACTATGCTGAGCAGGGCTCTGTGCTGGTACCCCAGCTCTTTACTATATACATTAATGATTTGGATGCAGGAATTGAGTGTAATATCTCCAAGTTTGCAGATGACACTAAACTGGGTGGCGGTGTGAGCTGTGAGGAGGATGCTAAGAGGCTGCAGGGTGACTTGGACAGGTTAGGTGAGTGGGCAAATGCATGGCAGATGCAGTATAATGTGGATAAATGTGAGGTTATCCACTTTGCGGGCAAAAACACGAAGGCAGATTATTATCTGAATGGTGGCAAATTAGGAAAAGGGGAGTGCAACGAGACCTGGGTGTCATGGTTCATCAGTCATTGAAAGTTGGCATGCAGGTACAGCAGGCGGTGAAGGCGGCAAATGGTATGTTGGCCTTCATAGCCAGGGGATTTGAGTATAGGAGAAGAGAGGTCTTACTGCAGTTGTACAGGGCCTTGGTGAGGCCTCACCTGGAATAGTGTGTACAGTTTTGGTCTCCTAATCTGAGGAAGGATGTTCTTGCTATTGAGGGAATGCAGCGAAGGTTCACCGGACTGATTCCAGGGATGACTGGACTGACGTATGAGGAGAGACTGAATCAACTGGGCCTTTATACACTGGAGTTTAGAAGGATGAGAGGGGATCTCATAGAAACATATAAGATTCTGACGGGACGAGAGAGGTTAGATGCGGGAAGAATGTTCCCGATGTTGGGGAAGTCCAGAACCAGGGGAGACAGTCTTAGGATAAGGGGTAGGTCATTTAGGACTGAGAGGAGGAGAAACTTCTTCAATATGTGTTACACTCTTGATAGAGATTACTTTGGATCCTGATTATGAGACACCATTTTGCTGCACGTTGATGTACCTGACATTTTTGGATCAGGTTGGTAGGTCTTTACATTTCTTATCCTCTTGACCGAGAGCACCTAATCAAATTAGGAGGACCAACTTCTTCTCAGAGAGTTGTTAACCTGTGGAATCCCCTGCTGCAAAGAGTTGTTGATGCCAGTTCATTGGATATATTCAAGAGGGAGTTAGATATGGCCCTTACGGCTAAAGGGATCAAGGCGTATGGAGAGAAAGCAGGAAAGGGGTACTGAGATGAATGATCAGCCATGATCTTATTGAATGGTGGTGCAGGCTCGAAGGGCCGCCGAATGGCCTACTCCTGCATCTATGTTTCTATGTTTCTTTCCAGAATTCATTACTACGTTTTGGGGAACCCACTATGCTACAGTTTCTACCCAACAGGCATATCACCCTCGGCATACCTATAGCAAACCAGGGTGCCTCCTATTTCACAGCAAAGCAAAGAGTACCACAGACATCTATGAGTTTTGAGGAGGAAAGACTACATGGTCCTCCTAATTTGATTACATTTCTTATCCTCTTGACCTAGAGCACCTAAAGACCTACCAACCTGATCCCAAAATGTCAGGTACATCAACGTGCAGCAAAATGGTGTCTCATATCAGGATCCAAAGTAATCTCTATCAAGAGTGTAACACATATTGAAGTAAGTTAAGTTCAACTATAAAGGCAATTATTACCATAATTTCTTCAAATTGTAGGCCAAATCCATAAAAAGAGAGAGCCATATTTCCCCCGGCACACATCACGAAATTAGGACCACTAGTGGTACAGATGAACTGGTGTATAGTAGATCCAATGCAGGATTGTGAACTTGCCTTTATGTAAATAATTACGTGTGTAAATTTTTGGGAATGGCTGTCTATATACCCTTCCAATTCTCAGCTGAAAAGTTTGTTAAAATTGGCCATCCACATCCTTTGAAACTAATAACTATCGAACTATGTCCACAGAAAGCAAAATAGTGCTATTTCCATAAAAAAATACAGACCAAATGCAAATTGTCTAACATTTCCCACAATTCACTGCCCCCAAATACAACATTTTTGAAGATTGCACCCATTACCTTGATGAGTCGGGTCACAGATGTAGGACAGCACTCTTGAATTAAGTCAATGAGTTTTTCTACTTCTCCAGCACAAGCCATTCTCATGAGTCCAATCTCTGGTCGAAGGTATGTTTCCATGAATTTTTGTAATAGCTGTGGGCTTGTGTGATCCAATATACTGTCCAGAGAGAATGCTGTTGACATTCTTGCTATAAAAATGCAGTCAAAAATTCAATTTTTTGTTTTAAGAACCTACATAATTGGTAAATGAAAGCTACTTAAAATGCTTAAAAATAGAAAAAGCACTTTGTATTACCTATTTGAAAAGCTGCCAGTTTGCATCAAAGATCAAGTTGTACACCTTAATCCTTGTGTTAACTAGCACAGTTCAATCCCTAGAAATACTCAACTATGCTGCTAATAAATGTTATATTTGATTTGGAATGCACCATACTCCATTTAATTATATTATTCAGTCTAAAAAAGAAATATGAAAATACTGAACAAAAACATTTTGCAGAAACTTATTCAGATGTCTAAAATGCGCAGCTGTAACTGGGTGAAAGTTAACAGTGCGCTGACTCAAGAGTATACCGAAAATTCAGAAATATTTTATATTTGTGTTTTAAGTTTCATGTTTGGATTAATAATAGAGTATAACAGAAATTAATGGGAAGTGGTTTTCTGCACTGGAATTCCCGGTTTAGATTGCTTACTATGGGGGTAATTTTCTGCATGTGCGCTGTCTTGTGCATATCAGAAAATCACAGGCTCAACACTGGGGAAGACCAAAGCCATAGACTTCAGTCTCAAATCAAGGTCTCTGGCCGAAATAGACTGTTTACAATCTTGGTGCCCAGTTTGACCTCAATTGAGATTCAGCTCCCATATCCTCTCCATCACAAAGACTCTAATTACAGCTCTATAATACTTTCTGACTCCACCCCTACCTCTGTGCTACATGTGTCAGTGAAACCCTTGTACAGTACATGCCTTTCTCACATTAGACTCAATTATTGCAACACTCTCCTTGCTGCATATCCTCCACCCCCATAAACTACAACTTGTACAAAACTCTGCTGCATGTATCTTATGCCACACTAAGCCCTGCAAGTCCATCACACTGTCCTTGCTAACCTACATTGGGTGCCCTTCCAACAACACCTTAAGGGGCTGGATTTTTGGTTCTTTTGCACCTCTGTTTGCGCCCCAGTGGGGCGGTAAATGCTGTTTTTAGGCGTTACGCCAGGCGTCCAGCTTTTAGCGCCTGGCCAGTAAATACGGCCCCGCCCTCTAGTTTCACTGAGATCATGACGTCAATCGTCGTGCAACGCTGCGCTAGCGCCCCGGATGCAAAATGCGGCCCCAACCCCTCATTAAACGCCTGCCCCAGGATACATCTGAAAAACCAGGCATTCCCAGGGTGCAGCAGGCAGTATTGGCAGCGTATTTAAATGGAGGGATGAGGATCCTACATCGCAGGTCACATTGACTGCAACGGTTGTGCACAGCACGCTGCGTGAAGCTCCAACTTGCAAACAGCCATTAGTGTCCTTACAAGGTGAATGAGAAAATTTAATGGGGGCATTACTAGTTCGCCAGCATATCATTCTCCATGTAATTGCCAAGCGACATCAAGCTAGAAGAAGGGCTCTTGGCCATGTCGGATGAGAAGAGTCCGAAGACGTCTGGGGAGGAGGGATTACCCCCCCATGGGTTTACAGGCACCAACGCTCATACCTCCAGCTCTCTGAGAAGCAGTATGTGAGAAGGCTGCACCTCCGAAAGGAAGTGCTAACAGAGATATGCCATTACCTACAGGCAGACCGATGCCAGGATCGCTCTGGAGGCAGCCTTCAATACTCCCCTCAACAGGTATCCAAATTCATTGTGGCGTGCTGCATGTTGCACAACTTGGTCATCATGAGGGGCCAGGTATTGTCAGGAGGGATTGCAGGCCCACCTCAGGAGGAGGAGGACGATGAAGAGGAGCCTGGCAAGGCCTCCATTGGATAGTCACACCATCCATGGGGTAGGCAGCATGGAGATGCTGCCGGACCAAGAGTCACACGTTGCAGCTCATAATGGACTGACTCTCCTAAATGGAGGAAATTGAGGGATGGAGCTAATACTGGACACGCTATGTGCCCCCATAAAGGCACATCCCCGGTGAACGTTGGAATGATGCACAAGACACCAATGGCAAATGATGAACCATAAATTTTACTGCAACAAAGTCATAAAAACTCTCCCCACCAAAATAAAACCATATAATATACAACCTTTTGTTGCAGGGCACTAAACAACAAAACTTTTTTTTTTTATAAAACGCTGCGATTTTTGGCTCAGGCGCACAAAGTCCATCGTGTAATGCCTGATTTAATACCCCCGATCATGGATCCTCATTTTTTGCTGAATTCCCCAGTTGAGGGTGCAAATTTTTTTTCAGGCAGTATCTTTACTGCCCCACCACAATTAACGGGAAATCGGGAAAGCCGAAAATACAGCCCCTTAAGTTTAAAATCCTTATTTACATCTCTAAACTGTTCCATGGCTTTGCCCCATCCTATCTCCACAACCCCCTCCAGCTCTATATCCCCAAACACTTTATTCCTCTGACTCCAATCACCTGTGCGTCTCCCTCCCTTTCACCTCACCATTAATTTGCAAGGCCTTCAAGCACTGGGGTCCTACCTTCTGAAATTCCCTCCACCTTTCTCTCCCCATCTACAAATTTCCTCAGAAATAATTTGTTCAACCAAGCATTTGGTCACTCTTCATTATGCTTGAGAGTCTGTTTCTCATTCACTTATTCTGCAAAGTGCCTTGGGATTTTTTTTACATTAAAAGTGCTATATAAATGGAAGTTATTGTTCTCCATTTTAATGGACAGAGAATCATAGCGAGTATCGCATGCCCACAATTTATTGATATGCCCAGCTGGTCCCCTCGTTAGTAGTATCAACTTAGAAAAGTGGCACTTATTCATTTCTAATTGATAACGTACCATATTGAAAATAAATTTATAATTTAAACATTCAACTTTACACAGGAAACCAAAATAAAATGATCACATTTTATTTTCAAAGACTATTTTATAATAATTTAAGAACAAACTGCTTTATTTCCCCCCTCCCATTCCCAGCCAAAAGGCAGCGAGGTCACCTGCTTTTACATTCCTTCACGTCAGTTTGGTTAACAAATTAAATGATTCAGCTTTTTTGTTTGCCAAACTTTACTGCTCTTTTCTCCCGAAGGCCTTGAATATTAATGGGTTACAGTTCCACAGGCATCAGATGTTAAATGTAAATGTAGATTATTTTCTCTCAATCTGGTTCAGTGAAATTACTGAGTCGAATACCGATTGTGCTTTCAACAAAGCAGTCTTTATTCTCCGGCCGGCGAGACTTATCAGACAGAAGGTATACTCTCTCGGTAGAGCGTACACACTTCCAACGGATAAGCAAAGTTGGTGAGAGGCGAGAGCGGCCTATAAAAGGCCCAGCGGGAGATCGAGAGACAGCGGCAGTTGGAGAGAGGCGGGAGCGGCCTATAAAAGGCCCAGCGGGAGATCGAGAGCCAGCGGCAGTTGGTGAGAGGCGGGAGCGGCCTATAAAAGGCCCAGCGGGAGATCGAGAGCCAGCGGCAGTTGGTGAGAGGCGGGAGCGGCCTATAAAAGGCCCAGCGGGAGCTCGAGAGTCAGTGGCAGTTGGTGAGAGGCGGGAGCGGCCTATAAAAGGCGCACCGGTGCAGCTACAGCGGGAGAGAAAGCAAAATAGAAGTAGAAAGGAATCAAAAGGTGACGTCACAGCCAATGGGGTAAGTGATTGGTGAGTAGCTTTTCTTTTTATTTTTTATATCAGTAAGTGAACTGTAACATTGTTATTACCAATTTAAGGGTATCTAAGGGTTAAGGCATGGCAGGAGAGCTCGGTCACGTGATATGCTCCTCCTGTGCCATGTGGGAACTCAGGGACGCTTCCGGTGTCCCTGAGGACTACGTGTGCGAGAAGTGTATCCGCCTCCATCTCCTGACGTACCGCGTTGCGGAATTGGAACTGAGAGTGGATTCACTCTGGAGCATCCACAATGCTGAGAATGACATAAGTGGCACGTTTAGTGAGTTGGTCTTACCGCATGAGAAGGAGCCACAGCCAGTTAGGGAATGGAAGACCAGCAGGAAGAGTAGTACAAAGAAAGTAGTGCAAGGGTCCCACCTGGTCATCCCCCTGCAAAACAGATACACTGCTTTGAGTGCTGTTGAGGGAGATGACTCATCAGGGGAGAGCAGCAGCAGCCAAGTTCATGGCACCGTGGCTGGCTCTGTTGTACAGGAGGGCATGAAAAAGAGTGGGAGAGCGATAGTGATAGGGGATTCAATCATAAGGGGAATAGATAGGCATTTCTGCGGCTGCAATCGAGACTCCAGGATAGTATGTTGCCTCCCTGGTGCAAGGGTCAAGGATGTCTCCGAGCGAGTGCAGGACATTCTAAAAAGGGAGGGAGAACAGCCAGTTTTCGTGGTGCACATTGGTACCAATGACATAGGTAAAAAAAAAAGGAATGAGATCCTACGAGACGAATTTAAGGAGCTAGGAGTTAAATTAAAAAGTAGGACCTCAAAAGTAATAATCTCGGGATTGCTACCAGTGCCACGTGCTAGTCAGAGTAGGAATCGCAGGATAGCACAGATGAATATGTGGCTTAAGCAGTGGTGCAGCAGGGAGGGATTCAAATTCGTGGGGCATTGGAACAGGTTCTGGGGGAGGTGGGACCAGTACAAACTGGACGGTCTGCACTTGGGCAGGAACGGAACCAATGTCCGAGGGGGAGTGTTTGCTAGTGCTGTTGGTGAGGAGTTAAACTAATATGGCAGGGGGATGGGAACCAATACAGGGAGACAGAGGGAAACAAAAAGGAGACAAAAACAAAAAACAGAAAAGAGATGAGTAAAAATGGAGGGCAGAGAAACCAAAGGCAAGAAACAAAAAGGGCCACTGAATATAAAAGGGCTGCAGGAGGGGTAAAAACTAAAAATCATGGTTTAAAAACGAAGATGAAAACACTCTACCTAAATGCACGCAGCATTCGAAATAAAGTAAATGAGTTGACGGCACAAATCATTACAAATGGATATGATTTGGTGGCCATTACAGAAACATGGTTGCAAGGTGGCCAAGACTGGGAATTAAACATACAGGGGTATCTGACGATTCAGAAAGATAGGCAAGAAGGGAAAGGAGGTGGGGTAGCTCTGTTGATAAAGGATGATATCAGGGCAGTTGTGAGGGATGATATTGGCTCCAATGAACAAAATGTTGAATCATTGTGGGTGGAGATTAGAGATAGTAAGGGGAAAAAGTCACTGGTCGGCGTAGTTTATAGGCCCCCAAATAATAACTTCACGGTGGGGCGGGCAATAATCAAAGGAATAATGGAGGCATGTGAAAAAGGAACGGCAGTAATCATGGGGGACTTTAACCTGCATATCGATTGGTCAAATCAAATCGCATGGGGTAGCCTGGAGGAGGAATTCATAGAATGCATACGGGACTGTTTCTTAGAACAGTATGTAACAGAGCCTACAAGGGAGCAAGCCATCTTGGATCTGGTCCTGTGTAATGAGACAGGAAAAATAAACGATCTCCTCGTAAAAGATCCTCTCGGAATGAGTGATCACAATATGGTTGAATTTGTAATACAGATTGAGGATGAGGAAGTTGTATCAGAAACGAGGGTACTATGCTTAAACAAAGGGGACTACAGTGGGATGAGGGCAGAGTTGGCTAAAGTAGACTGGAAACAAAGACTAAACGGTGGCACAATTGAGGAACAGTGGAGGACTTTTAAGGAGCTCTTTCATAGTGCGCAAAAAAAATATATTCCAGTGAAAACGAAGGGCGGCAAGAGAAGTGATAACCAGCCGTGGATAACCAAGGAAATAAAGGAGTATCAAATTAAAAACCAATGCGTATAAGGTGGCCAAGGTTAGTGGGAAACTAGAAGATTGGGAACATTTTAAACGACAGCAAAGAATGACTAAGAAAGCAATAAAGAAAGGAAAGATAGATTACGAAAGTAAACTGGCGCAAAACATAAAAACAGATAGTAAAAGCTTTCAGATATATAAAATGGAAGAGAGTGACTAAAGTAAATGTTGGTCCCTTCGAAGATGAGAAGGGAGATTTAATAATGGGAAATGTGGAAATGGCTGAGACCTTAAACAATTATTTTGCTTCCGTCTTCACAGTGGAAGACACAAAAACAATGCCAAAATTTGCAGGCCACAGGAATGTGGGAAGGGAGGACCTTGAGACAATCACTATCACTAGGGGAGTAGTGCTGGACAGGCTAATGGGACTGAAGGTAGACAAGTCCCCTGGTCCTGATGAAATACATCCCAGGGTATTAAGAGATGGCTGAAGTTATAGCAGATGCATTCGTTATAATCTACCAAAATTCTCTGGACTCTGGGGAGGTACCAGCGGATTGGAGAGCAGCTAATGTAACGCCTCTGTTTAAAAAAGGGGGCAGGCAAAAGCCAGGTAACTATAGGCCGGTTAGTTTAACGTCTGTAGTGGGGAAAATGCTTGAAACTATTAAGGAAGAAATAGCGGAACATCTGGATAGGAATAGTGCAATCAAGCAGACGCAGCATGGATTCATGAAAGGGAAATCATGTTGAACTAACTTACTGGAATTCTTTGAGGATATAACGAGCATGGTGGATAGAGGTGTACCGATGGATGTGGTGTATTTAGATTTCCAAAAGGCATTCGATAAGGTGCCACACAAAAGGTTACTACAGAAGATAAAGGTATGCGGAGTCAGAGGAAATGTATTAGCATGGATAGAGAATTGGCTGGCGAACAGAAAGCAGAGAGTCGGGATAAATGGGTCCTTTTCCGGTTGGAAATCAGTGGTTAGTGATGTGCCACAGGGATCAGTGCTGGGACCACAACTGTTTACAATATACATAGATGACCTAGAAGAGGGGACAGAGTGTAGTGCAACAAAATTTGCAGATGACACTAAGATTAGTGGGAAAGCGGGTTGTGTAGAGGACTCAGAGGCTGCAAGGAGATTTGGATAGGTTAAGCGAATGGGCTAAGGTTTGGCAGATGGAATACAATGTCGGAAAGTGTGAGGTCATCCACATTGGGGAAAAAAAAACAGTAGAAGGGATTATTATTTGAATGGGGAGAAATTACAACATGCTGTGGTGCAAAGGGACCTGGGGGTCCTTGTGCATGAATCCCAAAAGGTTAGTTTGCAGGCGCAGCAGGTAATCAGGAAGGCAAATGGAATATTGGCCTTCATTGCGAAAGGGATGGAGTACAAAAGCAGGGAGGTCTTGCTGCAACTGTATAAGGTATTGGTAAGGCCGCACCTGGAGCACTGCGTGCAGTTTTGCTCACCTTACTTAAGGAAGGATATACTGGCTTTGGAAGGGGTACGAGACGATTCACTCGGCTGATTCCAGAAATGAGGGGGTTACCTTATGATGATAGATTGAGTAGACTGGATCTTTACTCCTTGGAGTTCAGAAGGATGAGGGGTGATCTTATAGAAACATTTAAAATCATGAAAGGGATAGACAAGATAGAGGCAGAGAGGTTGTTTCCATTGGTGGGGGAGACTAGAACTAGGGGGCACAGCCTCAAAATACAGAGGAGCCAATTTAAAACCGAATTGAGAAAAAATTTCTTCTCCCAGAGGGTTGTGAATCTGTGGAATTCTCTGCCCAAGGAAGCAGTTGAGGCTGGCTCATTGAATGTTTTCAAGTCAAAGATAGATAGATTTTTAACCAATAAGGGAATTAAGGGTTACGGGGAGAGGGCGGATAAGTGGAGCTGAGTCCACGACCAGATCAGCCATGATCTTATTGAATGGCGGGGCAGGCTCGAGGGGCGAGATGGCCTACTCCTGTTCCTAATTCTTATGTTCTTATGTTCTATCATGACCATACCCAAATGGTCATTACTCATATGAGAGATTTGACTACGGTGTCAGCAGTGTATTTGACATAGGGGGCATTACAGCTGAGCATGATCCTGTCCTCACACTCACACTCACACTCACACTCACACTCACACTCACACTCACACTCACACTCACACTCACAACCAGTAAGCTTGGCCAGAACCCTACTACCAACTCAGCACAGATTGGGGGATTGATTAAGAGTCCTTCCTGACCTGCATGGTTCAGCTGCACTTGCTGAGCCACTGGAGCACCTATCTCCAGTTTTCTAACCCTTTACTGTAACACAGTCGTAACATTAAAGAAAGTTAATTTCCTTCTTTCCATAGACTTCTAGGTTTTCATAAAAATCTACTATTAGAGCATTCATTCTGCTGGAGAGTTTAGGTTTCCATTATTTGATTTCCCGTAACTTGAATGGTTATTTTTCCAATGCCTTCTTGAATCTTAATGCAATTTCTTTCTTTTTAAAAAGTGACTTTTTAAGCAAATCCCAAACAGATGTGCAGCCGGATTCATTACAAAAAAGTAGAAGACGCCAAAGGAAACTAAATGACATTTTTATATCAAAAGGAGATAAGGGCCTCAATTTCCCCGCTCCCCCCCCCCCCCGTAAGAGTTGATGGAGGGTTATTGCCAGAAGTGCGTCAGGAAAGCACTCCTGCTTGCTGATATGAACTGCTCTGACCTCAGTTGCATTCTCTTGGGTCAGTTTAATTTTAATGCTTTGGGCAGGCTGTCAGTGATATTCCCTTATCTAAAAGCAAAATACTGCAGATGCTGGAATCTGAAATAAAAACAGAAAATGCTGGACATATCAGCGGGTCAGGCAGCATCTGTGGAAAGAAAAATAAAGTTAACTTTTCGGGTCGACGACCCTTCATCAGAACTGCCAAATGTTCGAAAAGAGCACATTCTTAAGCACTGAAATGGGGAGGGGAAGAAAGAACAAAATGGAAGGTCTGTGATAGAGTGGAAGACAGGAGAGATTAGAGAGACAAAAGGGATGATGGGCTGTTGGGGTAAAAAGACGACTTTTCTTCAAGGTGGACTTCCTGAAATAAGGGATCGACACCTGTCCATATAGCGGTCACGGAATCAATCAGACGAAATCTTAGATTCACTTTTTCAATCTTTATTCAAGCATATGCAGGGGAAGCATTCCAAATGAACCTTCCATGATTGATAGTTTTAGTTATACAGTTCTGAGGTGTGCGACCCGCTTGCAAAACCTACTATGACCACCGGTTGGTTTACAGCTGATTTACGAAGCTATATTGATTCATTAACCCTCATCAGACTGGCTGCCGAGTGGTTTCGCAACCTCTCCATCTCATGGGCCGATCTCAGCCTTTTGGAATGTGTTGTTCCACAGTCTTAACCTTGCTCTGGCGCATAGTGGTGAGTGTGGATCCCACGATGTGGCGAGAGCACTGGTTTGAGGAACGTTAATATTCCCTTTACTGGGGGAGCTTTCCATGGGTGGTGGGCGGGGGAATATGGTGCAGCATTTAATTGGCTGCTGCAACTTAAATTGGTAGGCCAGCCATTATTTAATTCAAGAAATTGTACTATTGTCAGAAAAGAAAGAGGACTAGAAATTGCGTAGTGCCCCGTTTGGGGCAATAACTTTTGCGAGAGTGTAAAGTATCGGCAGGTGCTACACAATTGATTCTGATGGAGACTTCTGGTTTAGCACTTCAAGAGGGAAGTGGAGTGTTAAATCAAGCGCTACCACTTCCCTTCGAGCACCACAGGGAGTGAGAGGGGCAGTATCGGCAGAGCTCTGTACAATGTTCCGTGCAGCGCCGACAGTTTTACAGACTCCTTCCCTTCCTTAAAGGAAAGGGCTAAAGCAGTGTTGATTGAATCCTAAGGCTGTCAATGTTGGGCGAAGGCATCTGCGATACGCGCATAGCAGCCCCAATCACAAGAGTGCAGGGCTGTGCAATTGTGACCTACAAGAAAAGCAAAATCTAATACACTGGGAACAGAATTAAATGTTGGCCTATCTGACCACCACTGCCTTTAATTATCGTTCCCCAAGCGGCCAGCCAAGGTGACAATGCCTCCTGGAGCTGCCGTTGTTGACGCCTGGCAATGTTGCAGGGGGCGGAAGTTAATATTACATTGGGCAATGGGGCGACGCACACCGGATGACGCCATGATCTCCGGGGTGCAAGAGATCAAGGTGGTAAGTCTTAGCGCCAGCGCTAACCCGCCGTAGAAGTTCGCGGGCATCGGTGATTCCGCCCCACCCGGTCGGTAAGCCCTGAGTGCCCCGTCTCGATCGCCGGAGGTGCTAATGGAAGATGCAACGGAGGCCAATTTCTCCCCCAGAATATCTGACACTGCTACATCAGATCACAGAGTCCCCAATTTTTCTGATTCTTTCATTAAAGGTAAAGTAAGGCAATCTCTGGCACTGAGGGAAGCAGACCAACTAAAGGGACGGCGCATGCCCAGTGAATGGAAGTGTTCGTAATTGGGTTGCTAACTCTGGTTGGAGGCATTATTGGAAGTTTGATCACATGACATGCTGATCACATGACATGCTGACCACATGACACCTACAAATGTTAATGCATTTATCTTACAACGGTTGTGTTCCCTGTAGTTGAGTATCTTTGCTCGTGGTTCCGCGCTAGTAGATATCGTGCAAGAACCAGTAGGCCACCAGCAGGTGACAGAGGGAAACCGAGGGTGGGGGAGGGAGTCGCAGGGGGAAACCATAGATGGGAGAAACTTTGATTACACCAGTAATTAATAGTAACTCAATGAAATTGCATTGATGATTAATTGCAATAGTGGTGGCACTCAGATTATTCTCAATCAAAAATAACTCACTGATAGTCTATAGATAACTGGTAGCAATATATGTATCCGATATCCGACCTGCAATTAACTGTAATCCTATAACCCACTTATATTCACTCTATAACTACAGCCTAATTCTCCCTGCACTGCACAAGGTGCGGTCAGGCTCCCCAGGCGACACCATCTTTAACAAGTCCCATCTCTCTTCCTATCTCCTTGGGTCCTGGTTTGGACAGGTTTGTGAAGGTGACAACTTTGAGCTGAGAGCCTCAGACAGCACCAAGAAGTACTTGGAGTTCACATGTCAAAACTGGCCAGCACAGGCTGACCTGAACCAAACAGAGATCTCTCACAAAGGGCAGTGGACTCATTGTTTGGGGGACTTCTCACAGGGCACATTGTATTGAAGCATCCCATGGCCCTCAGTGCAAAAATCTTCCAGTGGGAATCCTATTTCTGTCCCCTTGTTCCCCATTCACCCACCAGTAGAATCAATTTTTCGCAATGTACCCAGAGTAAAGTCCCAGGTCTTAACTCACACCTTTAATGACTGATCCTTTCTCTGCGCTGCTCTCACTTCCACATTGTTACTGCTGCTATTGCTCTGAGCTCTGCAAGAAATGCTGAACCCCACACCTGCCCCATTCCCCAGTCCCACTCATTCCCCTGCCTGAACCAGCATGGATTGGTTGGGCCAAATGGCCTGTTTCAGTGCTGTATATTCTATATAATTTTATGTAATCCCAATGCCTCGATCCCCATTCTCCAGTCCCAACTCCCCCAAGTCCCCATTTTTCTAAGTTAAAGGTGCTATATAAATACAGGTTGTTGTTGTTGATGATGAACTATGCATTTCAAGCAAACAATACCTTACATATCAGCGGACAGTTAAATTTCTGATGTTGTATATGTCCCTAATACAGCCTGAAAGAAACTGCATAGAAGTTGAGTGTCATTGTGACTTTGACTAATATTGGCAATTTAGTGCCTCTGGCAGAGGTAGGCTCCAGGTCTGCACTAAACTGATGGAATTACTCCTCTATTGCCTCAATGGAAACCAGGGCCAAAATCGGCCTGGTTGGGGGCGGTAACCTTTCCGAGGCTGCACATTCTGCACCCAGCGCAAAAATGCTGCCCCAGAAGAGAAATTGGGCTTACTGCCCGACAAGAAGGAGAGAGCAATGTCACGTGTTCCACTTTCTCTCGGGGCGGAATCGGGGGCATTACCCAAGCGAACGTCGGAATGCTACACAGTCTCTCCGCTCAGCGCTGATGCATTCCCCAGGCCCTCCTATTTCCGTTAAAGGGAGGGATGCTGCGAGCTCTGCAGGCCTTTTGGTGGGCCTCCACTCTGCCACTGGGGATGCGAAGTGCCATGATCTCAGCCCGGTTCTGAAATGGAGTGCCGGGCTGCAAGATCATGGCACAGACCCCGCAAAATCAGAAGAGAAAGGGCTGACTGGCACGGCAGCCGCACCTCCCCTTTAAGTTTCGCCCCGCGATCGGTGTGCGGCCCAGTTCACAATTCACAAGGCTGGCGCTGATATTGCCTGCGGCAGCCTCACAGGCCGCTGCCCAATTTTTGCTGCGGGACAAAAACAGCCCGCCACGGGTCGAACAGGGATCTCCGTGTGCAATGATGACATCATCATCGGAGGTGCAGCCACCCGGGCGCTACCAGCGGGGGATGTGGCACTATCGCTAACTCCCATTCAATTTCACAGGAGCCAGTTGCACCACCCCACCTCCCCCCGGAGGCGCTAACAGGAGGCACACAACAGGGGAATTTTGCCCCCGCAGTCTTCTTGTGTTCTACTGATTGGAGAGGTTTAATTATCACTGGGTGTAACTGTAAATATAGAAGTGTGGGTGCCAGACACTTCCAGTCATGCTTGATCAGCCTAGCTTCCCTGCATTGGCCTCCTGATCTTTCTCTTTAAAGCACAGGTAAAAAAGAGTTCCAAATGGAAACAGTGTGTTCTGTGCTTATGGTGAAAAATACAACAAAGCACAGCAGGAGCAATTCTAAATGTATCCACAAGCTCGAGATGGAAAAAGCTGAAAAAATAAAATAGATACATCTTCAACAGTAAAGTAGTCGCTACTATAAATCTTCAGAAGATGGCCTGCATATCCACATCCACCTGTCGGAATGCCTCTTTTATATTGGTGTTGTTTTTTTTTTTAAAAAGAGGTGAGTCACAGGCAACAAGGGATGGAAATTCAAAATGGGATATTAATGTAAAATGTAAGTACAATTTGCGTGCATCGAATTGTATTTTAGCAGGAGCTAGATGGTCATCAATATCGTTTTCAGAGGAAAATTGTCACGGGCTATCTATGAACAAGGAGTCAGCACTGCAATTTCTTCCAGCCACCCTAAATCCACCCCAAAAGCAGATGGTAATCACAAGGAAAAACTAGGTCTATGAGTTAGAACTCTTAAGTAACAGTAAAATTTTGAGTTAAGTTTACCCACACCAAATGGTCTCCTTCCTGATAAGCTTGTACATAACAAAGTAATGGGATTTTTTGAATGTAGTTTACCTCTTTGGCTGGCTGTAAAGTGATGATGTTGCCTCTCATGTTGCTCCCTGCTGTGGATGGTTCCAAACACTCTGCCACACATCCGGCAAGACACACACTTTTCTGATGCCACAAACTTGTCCTCTCGTTGCAGGGGTTCATCCCAGTATGGATACTCATACGACAAATTACATTTATCTTTGTAATGTACGGTCTACAGTTGAAGCACAATATATTGACTACATATAGTTTTAAAATATTACTTTCAGCTACCAATGTACAAAACAAAAAAGTTAGCAGTGTGCTTACTGGTTGTGATATTGTACAGTAATGAACATATTTCCTGTGCACATTACAAAGAAATTGCAATTTTTTTGCCTCATTTTATTGAAATCATTACATTTTCACAAAGATGTTGCATAAATACCTTAACAAAATGCTGGCAATTTTTCTAAGTAACGCTTAAAAAATAGGATTCTGTTTTATTTGCCAATCCTTTTGAGGTCATTTTTAAGGCCTAAGTTGTGCAGTTTCAAATTTAGTTTTCAGAAAACATGGATTTGGTGAGTTAGGAACATAGGAACAGGAGAAGGCCATTTATCCCCTCGAGCCTATTCTGCCATTTAATGAGATCATGGCTGATCTGTGACCTAACTCCATATAGCCGCCTCTGCCCCATATCCCTTAATACCTTTGGTTATCAAAAACGTATCAATCATAGATTTACATAGGCTTACATAGGATATACGACGCAGAAACAGGCCATTCAGCCCAACCAGTCCACGCTGGCATTTATGCTCTACGCAAGCCTCCGACTGTCTTTCCTCTGCCCGGGCACTTCTGACCAGAAGAAGTGAGAGCCCCTCAAATCATCAACTGACCCAGCATCAACTGCCATTTGTGGAAGAGAGTTCCAAACTTCTACCACCCTTTGTGTGTAGAATTGTTTCCTAACTTCACTCCTGGCTCTAATCTTTAGGCTATGTCCCCTAGTCCTCGACTCCCCAACCAGCGGAAATAGTTTCTCTCTATCTACCCTATCAGTTCCCCTTAATATCTTAAAAACTTTGATCAAATCACCCTTTAACCTTCTAAATTTCAGGGAATACAACCCTAATTTGTGTAATCTCTCTTCGTAATTTAACTCTTGGAGTCCGGGTATCATTCTGGTAAACCTACGCTGCACTCCTTCCAAGGCTAATATATCCTTCCTAAGGTGTGGTGCCTAGAATTGAACATAGTACTCCAGGGCTAGTCTAACCAGGGCTTTATATAGCTGTAGCATAACTTCTACCCCCTTGTGTTCTAGTCCTCTAGATATAAAGGCCAGCATTCCGTAAGCCTTTTTGATTATTTTCTGTACCTGTCCATTACATTTTAATGATCTATGTTCCTGAACCCCCAAATCTCTTTAGACCGCCACAGTTTCTAGCTTTTCACCATTTAGAAAGTACTCTGACCTATCCCTTTTAGAGTCAAAGTGGATGACCTCACAATTGTCGATATTGAAATCAATTTGCCATGGTTTTTCCCATTGGCTTAATCTATTAATATCTTTATAATTTCATGCTTCCATCTACACTGCTTACAATGCCACCTGTCTTTGTGTCATTAGCAAACTCAGATATGTGGCTTTCTAATCCCATCATCTAAGTCATTAAAAAAATATGGTGAATAGTTGAGGCCCCAACACAGATCCCTGTGGGACACCACTAATCACATCCTGCCAATTAGTGTACCCACCCATTATCTGTACTCTCTGTCTCCCTTCACTGAGCCAATTTCCTAACCAGGTCAATAATTTGCCTTCAATTCTATGAGCTTCAACTTTAGCGAACGATCTCTAATGAGGACCTTTATCAAATACCTTCTGGAAGTCCATATAAATAACATCCATAAACATTCCCCTGTCCACTATTTTTTTTTTTTTTATTTGTTCCGGGATGTGGGTGTCGCTGACAAGGCCAGCATTTCATGCCTATCCGTAATTGCCCTTGAGAAGGTAACTTTAGTCATCTCTTCAAAAAATGTATTAGAAAACCAGATGGCCAGTTTCTTTTAAAATGAGAGAACCTAATGAAAATTGACTACAATGTTTAGTACAATAAAAGAACAGTTGATAACGGAAGAGCAATATGCTCTCAATACCCCACTTGACTTGTATCACATCCTTTACCAGACACTTCAATTGAAATCTCAAAGCCCATTCTACCAACTGCAGGCTCATTCTTGCTGACCACCACCTTTTTCTTCCAGTTACCCTTATTTAAAAATGGATATTTGCATTAAAACAATCAGACTATCAGCATGTTGCTTTGGCAATGATCACGTTAGAATGTTAGAGTTTGTAGCAGTTTTATCACATAACTGGAATTTATAAAAACACAAAACATGATATATTTTTATACATTTCAGCCAATAGTGCAATACTACATTGTTTTCATTAATGTTTCGATTCTTTTCTAAATTCCTGGCTTGTGCATATGTCCATAGAATGGTTATCATCAGCATTTGTTACAACTAAGTGCTTCAAAATTTATTATATATTTGTAGCAAACCGAATGGTCCCAAAATTCCCAGGTTGTGAGAGAGCCTAAGTTTGATGTTCACTGGGGGGTGCCTCCCAGAACATGGGATTGAAACCAGTTCTGCTGGGGTCCACTCTGTTTAGATTAAACCTTCACATTCCAGTCGGGATAGAGCAGTGGGGGGGGGGAGGGGGTTGTAGCAGGTCTTCCGTTGAGTCACCATACGTCAAGGGGGCGCACTGGGATGAGAGTTCTTGGGCTTTGACAAGAAATTCTTCCCTTTACTCCCTTGAAATGTCAGTTGAGACCAAGCACGAGTCCCTTTGAGGCCACAAACCTTGACTGGAATGCGATACCCAATCCTGGGTGATCAATTATCCTCTCTAGCAGCAGAGTGGCTCCCATTGGAGTAAAAAGACTTAGGTATTTTTTTTTCCCTTTGGCCCATTTGAGCCTCTGGTTGTTTCAGATGGACCAGCAAGGCAACGCTCCACCTTAGGAGGATGGAGTGGGATAGGATGGGTTGGGGTGGGTGTCAGTGATGCACTAGGCAGGTGCAAGCAGCCTATAAAAGTAAAAAAGAAAAGACTTGCATTTGTATAGTGTATTTCATGACCTGAGGTCACCCCAAAGCACTTTACAGCCTATTAAGTACTTTTGAGTTATATTTCCTGTTGTAATGTAGGTAACGCTGCAGCCAATCTGGGTACAGGAAGGTCCCACAAACAGCAATGTGATAGTGACCAAATAATTTTTTTTTAAACTGACGTTAGTTGAGGGATAAATATTGGTCAGTACACCAGTGATAACTCCCCTATCTTCTTCGAAATTGTGGCATGGGATCTTTTATACCCACCTGAGAGACGGCACCTCCGACAGTGCAGCACTACTGCAGTATAGGTACTGCACTGAAGTGTCAGCCTAGATTTTGTGCTCAAATTTCTTGGAGTGGCACCTGAACCCACAACGACCTGATTCAGAGGCAAAAGTGCTACCACTGAGCCACAGTTAACACTGTAGCCAGATATACAAATTACCTGGTTCCAATCTGGGACTAAGGCAGGTAGGGGCTCTGCTCTGTTGTACTTACCCAAGCAAAGAAGGTTCCCAGAGATTTTCAGGGCAATAAATTCAGAGTTAGAAAATATTAAACCAGAAAAGAACAGCTGTTTGAAGTTTTAGCAGTATTTCCACAGCATTTTCAGTTCAATTTAGAAAAAGAATTGATATTTAATGTTAAAATGGTGATCTCGGAATTCCAAAAAAAATGTACAGCACAGGACATACTACGCTTCACAACCTTGAAAAGTGACATGCTTTCTCACTAAATGGTCTATGTAGATCTAATCAGGATTAATTTGTCTCTTTTACAATTCCTAACTTTTCTCACTTGTGGAGCTCCACTGTATACTAGATGATAAATCATGGAGAATACTACGGATACACACCTCTTCATGTTCCTTCAGTTTTTCTCGCAGCACTTCAATCCCACACTTGTCACAGTATACTCTTCCAATATGTTTAGCTTGAAAGTGATGCTTTAGGGCTGTTTGACTGGCAAAGTAATTGCCACAACGCACACAGTTGTAGGATTTAATAGCCTGCATTATTCTGTGACACTTCCATCAGTTTCTGAAAACCATCTAGAAATTCTGCAAATATTCAAAAAACATCAGATAAAACAATTATATGAAATGCAAGCAAAATTGTAATTTGATTGAAAATGGCAGAAAAGACTAATTAACTGGGGTTGCTATTTGGAGACAGAAACATCTAGGTGACCCTTCTATATATGCCTTCGGTTAAAAAATACACATCTGCAGAAAAAATTCAAAGCTGATGGTAAAATAACAGTGGTTGAATTTCCATGGGGGTTCTCCCAATCATAAGATTCACAGAAACCTGGAGAAACAACAAGAACATTGTGTATGCCATTCCTCCAGAATTTCTGCAGATCTTGTGTCAAAGTTACAACAATTGGGAGAAGCCCCACGGAAATTCTCCCCCACTTAAGGCAAGGTAAAATATAAAGAAAGAATACAATAATGTATGGAACAAGGAAAGGCCCATCAAGACTATTCCTGCCACAGGCCATGTACAATTTACTCTGTCATGGATTCTGTTTAAATCACCCAAAGATAAAATTCTTAGCTTATCACCTCCAAGTGGAACTGCAGCACAAAATCTTGCGCTACAGTTCCTGACGGGGGCAGGACCAGGGACGCAAAGTTTCCACACTACACGGTGGGACACGTAGCGCTGGTGAGTAGACAGGGCCCTTCCCTTTCATTAAAGGGGAGGGCCAAGCTGCCGACTCTGTCGGCTGGACCACCAGGGAGCAGGGTGTCGGGCTGCAAGATCGCGGCACGGACCCCGCGATCTACAATCAAGAAGGCCACGACCAGTAAGTCGGCCATTTTTTTTTTACTACCGCACCTCTCTTAATTTTCATCCGCGAGCAGTCTACAGCCTGGTATGTGGCACGGGGCGCTATCAAATTTTCGCTCTGGGGTGAAAACGGGTTGCTGCTCACGGTGATGATGTCGCCATCGCTGGCGCAGCGACCCGTAGCCTGTGGAGAAACTGTAAATGACAGACCGCAACTTCCTTCAGGATTTCCGCATTAGGCCGCGCATGCGTTAAACCCTGAAGTTGCGGTCAGTTTCAAAGGCGCAATGAGAGCTGCTAGTCCACCATCATCAGGACCGCAAATTCCGGGCCACTGTTTAAGACCATACAAATTGCACTATAACTTTTAATAATACGCCAGCATAACATACGGATAGCCTTCATAAGTATACTCACTTGTACTGTTTGCCAGCAGTGTGCTGTGAGTTCTGCAGCAATTGCGGTAGCGGAGAGGCCTTTGCCTGCGCTCCTGCTTTGTTTACATCAGTAACCAACACCTGAGCACCAGCTCTCAGCGTTTAGGTGGCGCCTTTATGCAAGCTAAAAAAGCAACCGAAAGATAAGCAAAACAGCGACTGTGCAACTTTAAATGCAGAATCTTAATTAGCAACAGTAATCAGCAAGCCGCCCCGTTGTCAGGGCCAAGTGGAATGAGATAGATCATAAACAGAAATCGGCAGCCGAGCTCCCGCTGGTCACAGCTCTGCCTCCCGGGGAGACCAAGCGACAGAAATGTAGCGGCTCCCCCTCCTGGTGCCAAAGCCGAGAGCAGCTGCTGCTCAGCCCGGGCCACTTACTCTGCCAATATCTCCCCGCACTACTCGCTCTGTGTATGTGTTCGGCTGATGAATGGGTGGTTACAGCTCAGTATTTCCAAGCAGTTCCTCCTGTTTTATTCGCAGATTGCATTTACACACCGAGGCGCATGTTATGTCCTCTCGTCCCTTCACCAGTCTAACTGCAGATCCCAGCTAGTCCTCTGCAGTTCCGATTCACGCCTCCGGGGAACAGCATTCCTGAAGCAGGCGGCATTAAAAAAAAAATCAGTGCGCTTCAAACCCATTCGAAAAACAGGAAGCGAGGGTTGAGAAAAGTCAGTGTAAGTCAGCTTCTCAGCCCTTCAAGGAACTCAGAAGCAATTCACACTCACTGCACTTGGGGACGGGAAATGCACTGTTAGAAAAAAAGTATGGTTCAATTTTTGCTTAATGGATAAAATTATTGTATAGGAACAGGAGTCGGCCATTCAGTGCCTCGAACATGTTCTACTATTCAGTTAGATCATGACTGATCTCTCCCTGGACTCCATTTACTCACTTTTACTCCATAAACCTGGATACCCTTTCACAACAAAAATCTATCGATTTCAGTCTTGAAAATTTCAATTGACCCAGTGGTACATGGCCTTTTGGGGTAGTTCCAGATTGTCACTATCCTTTGTGTGAAAAAGTGCTCCTACAGGGACTTGCTTTAATTTTAAGATTATCATCTCATGTTTGCTCTATTTTCTCTGTCACTATCCTATTGAATCACTATTATTTTAAAATATCTCTATTAGATCACCCCTCAACCATCTAAACTCAAGGGAATACAAGGCAAGTTTCTGGAACCTGTCCTCATAATTTAACACTTTAATCCCTGGTGGCATTCTAGTGAATCTGCAAAGTACCCCCTTCAAAGGCCAGTATATCCTTCCTGAGGTGTGGTGCCCAAAACAGAACACAATACTCCAGGTGGGGTCTGACCAAGGCTCTGTACAACTGAATCATCACTCCCTCACGTTGGAATGAATTCCCCCAGAGATATAGGCCAACATTCCATTAGCCTTTCTTTTTGTACCTGCAGTGATTTGTGTATGTGAACATCTAAATCCCTTTGCTCCTCCACCGCATCTAATCTCTCTCCATAAAGAAAAGGTTCTGATTTATTTTTCTCAGATCCAAAGTCGGTACCTCACATCTCCCCACATTGAACTCCATCTGTCATAGTTTTGCCCACCCACTTACACATTTGAAATGACAGGTATTTCCAGTTTGGTGCAACCTCACCAGAAGTGTTTCATTGATTTCTAACTTTACTACTACAATTTGTATTGATATAGCACCTTTAACAAAGTAAAACATCCCAAAGCCCTTCACAGGTGTGTAGAAAACAAAAAAATTGACAAAAACCTTTGAAACCAAGCCACATAAGGAGACATTAGATGACAAAAAGCTTGGTCAAAGAGGGAGTTTTAATGAGCACCTTATAGGAGAAAAGAGAGATAAAGAGGCAGAGTGCTTTAGGGAGGGAACACCAGCATTTAGGGCCTAGGCAACTGAAAGCAATGCCATCAATGGTTGAACAATTAAAAACAGGGATGCTCAAGGGGGCAGAATTAGAGGAGTGCAGATATCTCCGGGGATTGCGGGGTTGGAGGACATTACAGAGATAGGGAGGGGCAAGGCCATGGGGAGATTTGAAAACAAGGATGAGAATTTTAAAACTGAGTTGTTGCTTAACCAATCAATGGAGGTCAGTGAGCACAGGGGTGATGGCTGAACAGGACTTGGTGCAAGTTAGGACACAGGCAGTCATAACAAAATAAAAAATAGGAGCAGGAGTAGGCCATTTGGCCCCTCGAGCCAAATGAGACCAGTGCAAACTAGACGGTCTGCACGTGGACAGGACCAGAACCAATGTCCTGGGGGGGGGGGGGGAGGGGGAAGTGTTTGCTAGTGCTGTTCAGGAGGAGTTAAACTAACATGGCAGGGGGATGGGAACCTATGCAGGGAGACAGAGAAATAAAATGGAGGCAGAAGCAAAAGATAGAAAAGAGAATAGTAAAAGTGGAGGGCAGAGAAACCCAAGGCAAAAAACAAAAAGGGCCACATTACAGCAAAATTCTAAAGGGGCAAAGTGTGTTAAAAAGGCAAGCCTGAAGGCTCTGTGCCTCAATGTGAGGAGTATTTGGAATAAAGTGGACGAATTAACTGTGCAGATAGCAGTTAACGGATATGATGTAATTGGCATCACGGAGACATGGCTCCAGGGTGACCAAGGCTGGGAACTCAACATTAGGAAGGATAGACAGACAGAGGAAAAGGAGGCGGGGTGGCATTGCTGGTTAAAGAGGAAATTAATGCAATAGTAAGGAGGGACATTAGCCTGGATGATGTGGAATCGGTATGGGTGGAGCTACGGAATACCAAAGGGCAGAAAACGCTACTGGGAGTTGTGTACAGACCACCAAACAGTAGTAGTGAGGTTGGGGACAGCATCAAACAAGAAATAAGGGATGTGTGCAATAAAGGTACAGCAGTTATCATGGGCGACTTTAATCTACATAATGATTGGGCTAACCAAACTGGAGGAGGATTTCCTGGAGTGTATTAGGGATGGTTTTCGAGACCAATATGTTGAGGAATCAACGAGAGAACTGGCCATCCTAGAATGGGTGATGTGGAATGAGAAGGGACTAATTAGCAATCTTGTTGTGCGAGGCCCCTTGGGGGAAAGAGTGACCATAATATGGTAGAATTCTTTATTAAGATGGAGTGTGACACAGTTAATTCGGAAATTAGGGTCCTGAACTTAAGGAAAGGTAACTTTGACGGTATGAGGCATGAATTGGCTAGAATAGACTGGCAAATGATACTTAAAGGGTTGACAGTGGATAAGCAATGGCAAACATTTAAAGATCACATGGATGAACTTCAGCAATTGTACATCCCTGTCTGGAGTAAAAATAAAATGGGGAAGGTGGCTCAACCGTGGCTAACAAGGGAAATTAAGGATAGTGTTAAAACCAAGGAAGAGGCATATAAATTGGCTAGAAAAAACAAACCTGAGGACTGGGAGAAATTTAGAATTCAACAGAGGAGGACTAATGGTTTAATTAAGAAGGGGAAAATAGAGTACGAGAGGAAGCTTGCAGGAAACATAAAAACTGACTGCAAAAGCTTCTATAAATATAAAGAAAAAAAGATTAGTGAAGACAAACAGAGGTCCCTTGCAGTCGGATTCAGGTGAATTTATAATGGGGAACAAAGAAATGGCAGACCAGTTGAACAAATACTTTTGTTCTGTCTTCACAAAGGAGGACACAAATAACCTTCCGGATGTACTAGGGGACCGATGGTCTAGTGAGAAGGAGGAACTGAAGGATATCCTTATTAGGCGGGAAATTATGTTTGGGAAATTGATGGGATTGAAGGCCGATAAATCCCCGGGGCCTGATAGTCTGCATCCCAGAGTACTTAAGGAAGTGGCCCTGGAAATAGTGGATGCATTGGTGATCATTTTCCAACAGTCCATCGATTCTGGATCAGTTCCTATGGACTGGAGGGTAGCTAATGTAACCCCACTTAAAAAAAGGAGGGAGAGAAAGCGGGTAATTATAGACCAGTTAGTCTGATATCAGTAGTGGGGAAAATGTTGGAATCAATCATTTAAGATGAAATAGCAGCGCATTTGGAAAGCAGTGACAGGATCGGTCCAAGTCAGCATGGATTTATGAAAGGGAAATCATGCTTGACGAATCTTCTGGAATTTTTTTGAGGATGTAACTAGCAGAGTGGACAAGGGAGAACCAGTGGATGTGGTGTATTTGGATTTTCAAAAGGCTTTTGACAAGGTCCCGCACAAGAGATTGGTGTGCAAAATCAAAGCACATGGTATTGGGGGTAATGTACTGATGTGGATAGAGAACTGGTTGGCAGACAGGAAGCAGGGAGTCGGGATAAATGGGTTCTTTTCAGAATGGCAGGCAGTGACTAGTTGAGTGCCGCAGGGCTCAGTGCTGGGACCCCAGCTATTTACAATATACATCAATGATTTAGATGAAGGAATTGAGTGTAATATCTCCAAGTTTGCAGATGACACTAAACTGGGTGGCGGTGTGAACTGTGAGGAGGACACTAAGAGGCTGCAGGGTGACTTGGACAGGTTAGGTGAGTGGACAAATGCATGGCGGATGCAGTATAATGTGGATAAATGTGAGGTTATCCATTTTGGGGGGAAAAACACGAAGGCAGATTATCTGAATGGCGGCAGATTAGGAAAAGGGGAGGTGCAACGAGACTTGGGCGTCATGGTTCATCAGTCATTGAAAGTTGGCATGCAGGTACAGCAGGCGGTGAAGGCGACAAATGGTATGTTGGCCTTCATAGCTAGGGGATTTGAGTATAGGAGCAGGGGGGTCTTACTGCAGTTGTACAGGGCCTTGGTGAGGCCTCACCTGGAATATTGTGTTCAGTTTTGGTCTCCTAATCTGAGGAAGGATGTTCTTGCTATTGAGGAAGTGCAGCGAAGGTTCACCAGACTGATTCCAGGGATGGCTGGACTGACATATGAGGAGAGACTGGATCAACAGGGCCTTTATTCACTGGAGTTTAGAAGGATAAGAGGGGATCTCATAGAAAGGTATAAGATTCTGACGGCACTGGACAGGTTAGATGCAGGAAGAATGTTCCCGATGTTGGGGAAGTCCAGAACCAGGGGATATAGTCTTAGGATAAGGAGTAGGCCATTTAGGACTGAGATGAGGAGAAAATTCTTCACTCAGAGTTGTTAACCTCTGGAATTCCCTGCCGCAGAGTGTTGTTGATGCCAGTTCATTGGATATATTCAAGAGGGAGTAGATATGGCCCTTACTGCTAAAAGGATCAAGGGGTATGGGGAGAAAGCAGGAAAGGGGTACTGAGGGAATGATCAGCCATGATCTTATTGAATGGTGGTGCAAGCTCGAAGGGCCGAATGACCTACTCCTGCACCTATTTTCTATGTTTCTATGTTAATAAGATCATGACTGATCAGGACTTGGCCTCAACTCCACTTTCCTGCCTGCTCCCCATAACTCTTGACAACCATGCCATTCAAAATCTCTCTCTCAACCTTAAATATATTCAATGACCAAGGCTCCACAGCTCTCTGGGGTACAGAATTCCAAAGATTCAGGACCCTCAGAGCAGAAATTCCTCCTCACCTCAGTTTTAAATGGGCAACCCTTTATTCTGAAAATATGCCCCTAGTTCTAGATTCCCCCACGAGGGGAAACATCCTCTCTGCCGAGTTTTGGATGATCTGAAGTTCACGTAGGGCAGAACATGGGAGACCAACCAGAAGTACATTGGACTAGTCAAGTCTGGACTTTGTAACTCTGGGACTCATCTAATTTCGTACATTTAAATTTTCCCCATTGCTTCTAACTAACTTCATAAAAATTCTGCCCGTGACCTAACTCGTACCAAGTCCTATTCACCCATCACCCCTGTTCTTGCTGACCTCCATTGGTCCTGGTTGAGTAACGACTCAGTTTTAAAATTCTCATCTTTGTTTTCAAATCCCTCCATGGCCTCGCCCTTTCCTATCTGTAATTTCCTCCAGCCACACAACCCCCACCCCCGAGATATCTGCACTCCTCTTATTCTGCCCTCGAGCATCCCTGATTTTAATAGTTCAACCACATTGGTGACTATGCTTTCAGCTGCTTACTTCGGATCTACTTTGCTGTAACTAACAGAATAGATAAGGGAGGGGGACCAGTGGATGTGGTGTATTTCGATTTTCAGAAGGCATCCAATATTATGAAGTCTGCTTCTGAGCGAGAGATGTGGAATTGTGGGGTCAAAACTCAGAAGTTAAATGAGTGGGTCGGTATCTGCAACCTTAACTCAATTATACCAATTAATGTGACTTTTGGAATTTGCATCTCCAAATTGCACAGCGGGCATGTTGTGCACCTGCATGATGTGATCTCAGCTGTAGTTAAAGTGAGAAATGGAAATTGGAGGTGTTTAGAATAAATGGTGAACATAGAGCAAGGGCAGCACCCAAATTCAATGACACCTCGCTGGAATTACTGCAGGATGCAGTCTGGAGCAGGAGCACGAGGGAGATCAGCTGTTGATGATTCTGATATTCCCATTTCCATCTCCTCCAGACCAATATTCCTTCTAATTTTGTTTGATCCTGTGCGACCCCTTTAAGGCGCTGTGCAGGGGGATTCAAAGTACTGTGCTGGTACGGTTTTTGTATTGAAAAGCCAGCAAGCTGGCTGCACATTTGTGCAGCTTACAGAGAACATTGCTTTAGACTCATCTTTTGTTTCTTTATTTGTCCCATTACCATCTCCTTTTGCCTTGCACCATATTACAGACCTTCCCTTTTGTTCTTTCCTCCCCTCTCTTTCCCTGCCTCTGCACTTGCTTAAAACCTGTTACATCTTTAACCTTTTCCAGTTCTGACCTGAAACGTTAACTTTGTTTCCTGTCTCTCTCCATAGAGGCTGCCTGACCTGCTGAGCATTTCCAGCATTTTCTGTTTTTATTGCAGGAGGGACATACTGCTCTCATCAAGAAGGGGTGGTTGGAGGTGAGCAGGAGCATTGTGCCCTGGTCTTGGATGCAATGTAGGAAGCGGTATAATGATCCAACTGGGTCAGGAAAAGTGAGTACATTTGCTGATTCAATTACATCCTCTTCTTTAAGCAACCCCTCCACCACCCCCCCCCCCACCCCCACACACTTCACTGTCTTGCTAAACGTACCCCATTACATCACTTCTCACTTCCACTCAAATTTCAGCAGCACTTAGCCCTCATTTTCTATGCATTTCATCACCTCCCCATTTATTCATCCACCATTGCGACTCACCCCAATCCTTATACAATGTGATACATGTGTCTCAGTCACCTTCACCAAATGCACTGCATCCATCGGGTGAATACGTCACGTTCATTCACTCACAGGTTTGTTTTTTCGCCCCTTGTAAAAGAGAGCACAAAAAACACAAGCAGACACTGGTGGTAGGGGCAGCTGTGGAGAGTCCGCATTAGCGGGGCACAATATTCTCCAAGCTCTGCTCAGCTGACCACAGATGCTGAATCCCGGGGGCTATCGTTAAGAAGAATGCATCAGCAACTTAGCCAGGTACTGACAGATGTGCCACGCACATTCTCCACAACAGCAGAGGGGATGGGAGTCCAACTCCATCATCGGCAGATTGTAGGCACAGGGAATTAGGAGAATGTCTGCCATGGAGAGTGGCCGCCTCCAAGGAACTTCAAGCGTGGCTCTCAAATGAGTCCATGCAGGACATGATCACGGTAGTGCAGATTTTCAATGCCAATTTGTCTGCTCCCTTAAACAGGATGACAGATACCGTATCCATGGCCTTCTAACGTGTCACTGATCTCCGCCGAGCTGGGCTGCAGCAGACTGGTAGGAGTGATGTGGCCCTGGCCGAGGAGAGGGAGGGAGGGAGGTGAAAGGGGACATGGAAGTGGGAAATCCACTCAAAGCGCTTCCAATTCTTACCCATTGCCTCGGCCCCCAACCCCCGCCCAGGCCATGCCCCACATGCTGCCTCATCTCCCGAGGGCCACGCCTGCCCCTGCACAGGTGGAGCAGTATTTGGCAGGGGCGCTAAAACCCAGAGGGTGTAGGCAAACAGCATCTCAGCAGTCAGGACAGGGATGTGAACAGCCTGCCTCTACTTTGCTGAAGCCACATAGGATGCACCATGTAGAAGTGGTAGGAAGAGTAAAGTCCAGAAATTTAATTCACCAAGGATATGCACATTGGATGTCTGACAAAAATGGTGTTTTTTTTTTTAATAAGCGCATAAAATTTATTGATTAGCATCACTTCCATGTTTTGCTCATTATTACATCCAGTGTCAACTTGCCTGTTCACATGTTTCATGACGATTGTCAATACTAGACAGGACCCTTTGGGCTGATGTGCAATGGGTGGATGAGTGGATGAGTGGATGACGCACGGTTTAGTGCAAAGGAGGGAGTTTGGTGGGCGGAGCGACCGCAGGATTTTATTTCTTTTGTTTCACACGAGATGAACCTTCGTGATATTAGGGCATCCCTGACAGCAATGTAAGCAGCTGGTCTGGTGATGGGTGCCCCATTTTCATCCTTCTGCTCCTGGTCCAAAAATGAGTGATGAGTTCCTTTGTCACCCTCCACCCGCAATCCTCTCTGCTGCGCAATGTTTTGCAGGACGCAGCACACCACTATCATGCTGGAGATTCTGGCAAGTGGGTACCAAAGGGTGCCTCTAGTCCTATCTAGGCACCTGAAGCGCATCTTCAACATTCCAATGGGTTGCTCGATGACACATCTGGTGCTCCTGCACATCACTGATGGGGCTCCTCAGACGCCACATGTGAAGGGGGTATCCTTCGTCTCCTACAAGTCAGCCCATAAGTCAGCTTCATGGAACGAAAAGGTCTGGCATATTTGAATGTCGCATTATGAAGGCATCATGACAGCTACCAGGGAATCTGCCACACACCCGCAGGAACCTCTTCTTGTGATTGCACATCAGCTGTGCAGTGATGGACAAATATCCTTTGCGAGTTATAAAAAAAACTCCTGGTTGCTGCAGTGGTGCTCGGATTGCCACGTGTATGCAGCTGATGGCCCCCTGTACCTGTGGGAATCCAGCTGGAGGTGCGAATCCGAATGTCTGCTCATTCTGGCTATTGTCATCACGGGAAATTTACATAATTGTCAGCCCTGACGATCAATCCATCAGCGACCTGCAGTATTCTCCAACTCGCATTCCTTTCCCTGGTCAGTTCCCTGAGCCCCGGGAAGCCCGCGTTGCACAAGTTAAATTTGGAGTCAAGTTAAAAACAATTTGCTAAAAGCTAATTAACGTCCCCCAAAGACGTTAATTGCGCCACTAAGTATCCGCCCGCATCCAACAATTAAATCACTGATTTCGATGACTAGATTTCTCGCCCGCGTCCAAATGCGCAACCATTAAACCCAGAAGTTGAAGCCAGGTTGTGCTTCCACTCTAAAAAAATCTTTTTTTTTTAAAATCCCCTCACCCACTTCCAACCCACCTGTTAGAGGAGTTAAAATCCCCCCCCCCCCCCCCCACTCCCACTGTGTTGCAGCTACATTTTAACCCTTTCTTACACATTTACTAATGATACCACTTAGAATTTTGAGAACTTGCATAATATTTCTCCTTTTTCCAGTCTAAACATTCGAAGCTTACCTGGTCTGTCCTCCCAGCCCAAGTGTCTAAAGCTCTAGTATGTTCTCACTGTAGTGCAGTGACCAGAACTGGATATTGTACTATCACCTCAAGAAAGGCCTTGAAATAATTAAGTGAGTTACTATTATATAAGCATTTAATTTGGAATTACAAAAATCCTCAGTTCCTATTTTAGTGGAGGCATGAAGATAAATTTGTTAATGCTGCTGCTAAAATAGCAGAGACATTTCAGACAAATCCATTAAGCTACTGTCCTGCAGCATATTTCAAGACTCTTGATTTTATTCACCTTATTTCTACACTGCACTAATTATTTCAACAAATGATACATTGATATCCCCAGATTTCCCTCCTGTGTTGTGTCCTGTACTTCATTCCCGTCCTTTAACTACTTCTCCCCCTTGGAAGTCTCAGCACATTTGCACATGTTAAATTACATGCTACATCAGCCCAATTTCCCACTCATCTTTTAGAGAGTTCAAAACTACATTCTCATTCATTTAAAAGTATTACTCAAGACAAATTTATCTTGATAGGCGTCAAGTGCTGCAGCAGTTCAAGGCAGCACCCATCTTCTCAGGGCAGTTAACGACAAGCAACAGGAGAAAAATAAAAGAAATCTAGAATGTGATTGAAGTAAGAGGAATGTATAGGTATTTTTGCTTATGAGAATGTTTTAGAGGGTAAGACCTTTGGTAAGGCAGAAAGCAGAGAGTGGGTGCAGAGAAGATTTACAAGGATAATACCAGAAATGCGAAGGTATACATACCAGGAAAGGGAGAACAGGCTGGGATGCTTTTTTCTGAAAAAAGGCTGAGGGTTTACTGAATAGAGGTCTTTAAAATTATGAAAAGTTTTGATAGAGTGGTTAGAGAGAGAATGTTTACACTTGTGGGGAAGAGCATAACTAGAGGCAATCAATACAAGATTGTCACCAAGAAATCCAATAGAGAATTCAGAAGAAACTTATTTACCCAAAGAGTGGTGAGAATGTGGAACTTGCTACTACAGGGGGTGGTTGAAGTGAATAAGTATAGATGCATTTAAGGGGAGGCTGGACAAGCATATGAGGGAAAACAGAATAGAGGATCATGCTGATAGATTTAGAGGAGGAAATACAGGAGGAGGCTCAAGTAGAGCATAAACTCCAGCGTGGCCCAGTTGGGCAGAATGGCCTGTTTCTGTGCTGTATATTCTATGTAATACTACGTAAGGGCAATATTAGCAGAGGACACCAAATCAAAGTTCTCTCTTAATCAAAGACCAGCTGAACCTCAACTCCTAGAAGTCAGGGGATTACACCAACAGTAGTGGACTACAGTGAATCAATGCCAATTTTAATATCACAGTATCACAGACTGCACTCAAAGTCTTTTTCGGAGAGTACTTTCAATATATTTGTTGTTGAGAGACTTTAGGACCTCCTGGTTGTCAATCTGGCAGGGGAGTTATCCCCAGTGTCCTGGCCAATATTTATCCCTCACTCAACATAAAAACATATTGGGGCCAAGTTTCGGCCTGAGTTGCTCCTGTTTTTTTGGAGCAACTGGTTTAGAATGGAGTATCTTAGAAATTGCAATTCTCGGCATTTAGTTTGCTCCAGTTCTAGTCAGTTAGAACAGTTTCAGTTTGGAACAGATTTTATTTTTCAAACGGGGGCGTGTCCAGCCACTTACGCCCATTTTGAAAGTTTAGGCAGTGAATACTTACTCCAAACTAACTTAGAATGGAGTAAGTGTAGATTTTTGTACGCTCAGAAAAACCTTGTCTACACTTAGAAAATCAGGCGTAGGTTACAAATCAGGCATAGGGAATGGGGGGGGGGGTGAAAAGGGAAGTTTACAAACATTAAACACTTCAGTTTTACAAATAAAGAGCCATCATCAATAATAAATGATAAAAACATCAATAAATAAAACATTTTCCACTTATCGACTGCAGCACCGGGAGCCCTCCAACAGCGTGCTGAGATGCCCCCCCCCCAGTGTGCCTCGGTCAGTGTATCTCTCTCACTCTCTGTCAGTGTCTGTGTTGCTGACAGCAAGGGGGGGGGGGGGGGGGAGGGGGAAGGGGGAGAAGGGGGGAAGAGAAGGGGGGGAAAGAGAGGGGGGGCGAAGAGAAGGGGGGAGGGGGGAGGGGGTAGGAGAAGGGAGAGGGAGGCTGAACGGGCTGGGCCCAAGACTTCGGGCAGGGCCCGTCCCCAGCACCAGATTTACAGGGAGGTGGCGTTGGGTCGGGTCGGGTCCGGGGTCGGGTCTGGGGGGGGGGGGGGGGCGGAGGGAGGTCGGGTCGGGTCGGAAGCAGGAGCTGGGCATGGGAGGAGCCTTATGCACGCAGCCCCAGTGAGGCCATTCGGCCAGAGCTAGGGGCTGCGTGCTTCGGGCCCCTCCCACACAGTTTTGGGCGCCTGGAGCTACTACACATGCGCGCCCACTGTAGCGCGCATGTGCAGAAGTCCCGGCACTGTTTTCAGCGCAGGGACCTGGCTCCGCCCCCCACAGCTCGTGCTGCGCCGCGCCCAGCTCCAGAGGACCTACAGGGAGCCGGAGAATAGGTACGTTTTTTTTAGGCGCACTTTGTGACGCGAAAAACGGGCGTCCAGGTTGGGGCTGCGCCATTCTAGGCGCGGCCCGAAACTTGGGCCCATTATCTGGTCATTATCACATTGCTGTTTGTGGGAGTTTACTGTGCGCAAGTTGGCTGCCGTATTTCTCACATTACAACAGTGACTACACTCCAAAAGTACTTGCATTGGCTGTAAAGCGCTCGGAGATGTCCGGTGGTCGTGCAAGTCTTTCCTTTTTCTTTCTATTGCATTGGTGTAATTTTATATCTAGTGTACTTTTCTAACTTTGCTCTCCCAGCATAGCGTTCCATTGGAAGCACAAAATCAGATGATCACCCATATAGGGTTAGACTTTCCATTATTTTTGCATGCATACCGCCCACTTAACATCCATTTTAACACTGAAATGAGGTATAATGCCCATATATCGCCCATTTAGCCACAAAATGGAAACGAATGCCCATTTCTCGGCCACTTATCGCTGACCGTTACTTTCGGCATGAACTTAATGCCGATAAAAAATAATACCGCCCGCCCACTTTTTTGGGACGGAAAGATCAGAATGGGTGTTTAATATCGCCCAGCGTTACTTTCGGCATCTAATTAACGCTGAGATTTAATAATACCGCCCGCCCACTTTTTTTGTCGTAAAGATCACATTTGCCAAAACTAACCCCCAGAAAATCAGCAAGCGTTACTTTCAGCACCTCGCACACATCTCGCCGACAATATCGCTCACCGATAAAACTGCTGTGATAAAATTGCGCTCTCCTGAACTAATCACAGCAGTATGGACACCATTTTCTAAATTACAGGTCGCTTCAATTTCGGGGGAGTTTGGATGTACTCTGGAGTTCTTTTAAAGGTGATGTGAACATCTGAACAAACCTATCATACTGTGGATGATTGGAATTTAGTTTAGGTGTCTTAGTGGGGACATTTATTGTTTGTGAACAATAGGTCTATACTGATACTTATTGGAATGGGGCCTGTCATTTCTTGATGTCTTGATGACTATGCACATGCTGCAGACTAGAGATGGCAGGAGGTATATTCAACACCATTATGTGCCCAATTTAAGATGTGCCAGACTGATCAGGACGACAACATCTTACACCCCCTGCACTTACAGGCAGAAGCGGTCTTACCTCAACTTGTCCGATATCACCTGCCTTCGGAGACTGCACTTCCACAAAGAGGTTATCAGTGAGATATGCCAGCTCATCAGGGGAGATCTGCAACCTGCCAGCACCATCAGGACCGCACTGTCCGTCGAGGTCACCGCGGCACTTTTGTTCTACGCGTCGGGTTCCTTTCAGGCCTCAGCTGGAGACATATGCGCTATATCTCAGCATGCCACATATTGCTGCATTAGACTGGTCACTGAAGCGCTTTATGCACGCAGGATGGACTTTATCAGCTTCCCTATGACCGGGGAGGCTCAGACTGAGAGGGCTTTAGGATTCTACCGAATAGCTAACTTCCCAAAGGTGCATCATCATCATCATAGGCAGTCCCTCGAAACGAGGATGACTTACTTCCACGCCAAAAAGTTCACAGATATTTCAATGAAGGACCTAATATTCCAGGTCCCGAACTAAATCTTGAAGGGTGGAAGATGCCTGTGCGTGGATTTTTTGAATATGTGGTGACCATTGCACACCAGCCACCACACGGGCTTGACAGAGTTAGGTCTTGGTTCAGTGGCAAGGATTAACCAAGACGACGGGAGACCAGTTCTACTGCGCGGATCTAGTGCGCACACATATTGCAGTATGGGCTGGGTGGTGCTGCCCCTGGGCCCTCGCCTCTTCTGGGCCCCGAACTCATGCCTCTGCTGGGCACCAACCATGTCGCTCTATGATCACTCGCCTCTCCTGCGTCCCAACCTCGCCGCTCCTGCTGTACCTGACCACGCTCCAATCAGCGACCGAGGTGCATGGAGCAATAGACTGTACACACATCGCGATGCGGGCACTTTTTCAGGATGCAGGTGTTTTTCGGAACCGAAAGGGATTCCACTCCCTGAATGTGCAACTCGTTGTTGACCACCAGCAAATAATTATGGCAGCGTATGCCAAATTTCCAGGCAGCATCCATGATGCTCACATCCTGCGTGAGAGCGCTACATCTGACATGTTTACCAATCAGCCACAAGGTCAATGCTGGATGCTTGGTGACAAAGGATATGGCCTCGCCACCTGGCTGATGACCCCCCCTGCGTGGCACCCACACCGAAGCAGAGAAGTGACACGAGAGCCACACACGATATCATCGAGAAAACCATTGGAGTGATAAGCAGTGCTTTAGATGCCTGGACCACTCAGGAGGCGAGCTTCAATACCACCCTGAGCAGGAAGCTAAACTGTTGGTGGTGTGCTCCATGCTGCACAACTTGGCTATTAGGAGGGGACAAGAATTGCCGGTCCACCTCAGGAGAGAGAGGAAGAAGAGGATGAGGAGGTAGACGCTGACCTCGGGCCAGACAATCAGGCGGACACTGAAATCATGCCCCTGCCCCCCTCCAGACCGCAGGAAAGGGCCCGTGGTGGCTACATAGCTGCAAGATTCTTACGTCAGCAACTCATAAATAAGTGCTTTGCTTGAAAGAACGTTGTTGTTATTTACAAAGCTGCAATACTGCTGGGTGTGCAGTTCATACATCAATGGTGTGCATCACCTTGATGACAGTTAAAGTTTGTTACATAACATAAGAAATAGAAACAGGAGTAGGCCATACGGCCCCTCGAGCCTGATCCGCCATTTAATACGATCATGGCTGATCCGATCGTGGACTCAGCTCCACTTCCCAGCCCGCTTCCCATAACCCCTTATCGTTTAAGAAGCTGTCTATTTCTATCTTAAATTTATTCAATGTCCCAGCTTCCACAGCTCTGAGGCAGCGAATTCCACAACCCTCAGAAGAAATTTCTCCTCGTCTCAGTTTTAAATGGGCGGCCCCTTATTCTAAGATTATGTCCTCTAGTTCGAGACTCCCCTTTCAGTGGAAACATCCTCTCTGCATCCACCTTGTCAAGCCCCCTCTCATAATCTTATATGTTTCGATAAGATCATTTCTTATTCTTCTGAATTCCAATGAGTAGAGGCCCAACCTACTCAACCTTTCCTCATAAGTCAACCCCCTCATCTCCAGAATCAACCTAGTGAACCATCTCTGAACTGCCTCCAAAGCAAGTATATCCTTTCGTAAATATGGAAACCAAAACTGCACGCAGTATTCCAGGTGTGGCCTCACCAATACCCTGTATAACTGTAGCAAGACTTCCCTGCTTTTGTACTCCATCCCCTTTGCAATAAAGGCCAAGATTCCATTGGCCTTCCTGATCACTTGCTGTACCCTGCATACTATCCTTTTGTGTTTCATGCACAAGTACCCCCAAGTCCCGCTGTACTGCAGCACTTTGCAATCTTTCTCCATTTAAATAATAACTTGCTCTTTGATTTTTTCTGCCAAAGTGCATGACCTCACACTTTCCAACATTATGCTCCATCTGCCAAATTTTTGCCCACTCACTTAGCCTGTCTATGTCCTTTTGCAGATTTTTTGTGTCCTCCTCACACATTGCTTTTCCTCCCATCTTTGTATCGTCAGCAAACTTGGCTACGTTACACTCAGTCCCCTCATCCAAGTTATTAAAATAGATTGTAAATAGTTGGGGTCCCAGCACTGATCCCTGCGGCACCCCATTAGTTACTGATTGCCAACCAGAGAATGAAACATTTATCCTGACTGTTTTCTGTTAGTTAGCCAATCCTCTATCCATGCTAAGTTGATTCAAGTTTAATTATACCCTTTCATGTTAAGGAATCACCAGTGTGCAACGGTGCAGCTATCTGAGACAATACGCAACAAGCTAATGTTAAATAAAAAACAGTTAATCCGAACAATTGCATGAAATCATAATTATAACTAAATAACACCCCACCCCATAACAAATATCATCATATTTACATCATTCAAATGGTTAACATTTCCAGCAACACAGAACACAAATGCAAACCAACAAAGTAGCCCCCTCGCCCATTCCCCCAACCCTCCCAACAAAATATCAGCAACAACATAAAACTATACCCAAGACAACACCTGCGGCCATGCACCTCACTTTCTTTCTTCTCTCCCTCTCTTTTCCGCCCCCCCCCCCTTTTCCTCCCCACCTCTACCACTTCCCCTCCTGACTCCAAGCCGCCTGGCTGAGGAGCTCCTCAGGCACTGCTTCACTGGGGGGGGGGGGGGGGGGGGGGAGGCATGATGGCAGAACTGCTGCTTGGACGGATATGGGAGAGGACGGTCCCAAGGTGGGAACATGCTCTGAGCCAGAACCAAGATCTTCCTCCTGGCTCTCACGTGTCGTTGGCAATGAGGGTGCAGCACCTTGGGTTACAGTGCCGCGCTCCAGGACCACTGGGGGGGCCTCTGCCACCAGTGTTCCTGGCTATCAGCTCCAGAGCCTCCACCGTCCGTGGCAAGTACTCAGTCATGGTGGCGGACATGCTGGCCAGCTGGTGGGATATGCCCCCCATTGTCTGGAGGATCTGCTGACCTATGTCAACATTCCTCCTGGACAAGCGTACCATGTGCCTGCTCAGATCTGTCGCTCATGGAGCAGACCTGCCACATTGAACCGACTTTCACTTGGTCGGCGCTGTCCTGGAGGCACCTTGGGTGCCCTGTGGCAAGGTGCTTGGGCCCACTACCTCCACAGTGGAGGTGGGAATGGCTGCAGGAGCACTAGATGTCATCGGTGTCGAATGGATTATGGAACTTGGCGATGCAGGCTCCTCAAAGTCGGTACTGTAATCCGTTGAGAAGGGACCCAGCAGTGCCACAGGCGAAAATCAGAGCTCCTCAGCACAAGATGGAGGATCCTCTGGCGAGTCCGGTCCTGCGCCTCCACCGTGTGGGGTCGGTGGTGTTGCATGGGGCCGCACTGCTGGCTGAGTTGCAAAACATAAATGAGGTTATTAGAGAAGAGGGTGCTAAGGTCACAAGGTGATTCCAGCGCTACACACAGCATATGCATGACAAAAGCACCACCGCTATCAAGATCCTCACAAACATCACATTTCTGGACCATCATCGAATCCTGCATTGCAATGATTCTCATGAGACCATCATTATTTAGAGAACACTTTTATGATTCATCTATCATATTATTGGTCGGATGTAAGTGGGCGTGACATCTATTGAATTTACATCACGCAATGGTGTATACTTTACTCACGTGGCATCACATCAGGTTCTGCAGCCGCATGCGTGGCCGACCGGGGGGTGGCTTCCCTCTAGTGCCAGCACCCGCTCCTCGATGTCAGTGAGGTCGATGATGACTGGTGACCCCCCCCGCCACCCGTTCACCTCTGCTCGGCCCTATTCTTGGAAAGCTTCTTCTGTAAAAGGTAACAGCAGCACGACATGGCATGAGATCATTGCGTGATATCATTGCTAGGTACTGTCACAGAGACTGATACAATACATAACCGACAGATGTAATCATGATTATTATGAAAATTATTCTTTACCTAAAGACGTACATCGTGAGCGCAGGCTTTGAGTACAACATTCCCGGTATAAGTGCAAGACATCACATCTGATTTTAATCACTTATTACACTTACAATTCAAATTATATAAATATATATGTAAATAAATGTAATATTTAATCTGGTGGATCCAACAAGGTCGTTCCAGTGCTTGCAGCACTGGTTGCCCTCACTCACCTCGTTGATCGCCGACGAGACTACCTTGGCTATGTCGGCCCATATCTTCTGGCAGGCCTTTGAGGTGGGCTTCCTTCGCCCTCCCTGGGTCAATTGACCCAGTGTGACTCGACCTCCTGCATGAGGGAGACATTTGCCTCATCCGAGAACCTCCTCGCTCTTTTTCGTCCTCCCAATTGTTCCTTTCCCAGCTCACTGCTTTCGCACAGCGTGCTGTGTCGCCTCCTCCATCCCTTCCATTTTAAATATTTTTTCGACAAAAACTCAGTGCCAACTACTATCTTTGTGCTCATTAGGCTTTTTGTTGCTGGTAGAATCGCCCTCCTGCCTCCCAAAACAGCCAAACAAGCACACATCACACCCACTTTCAGTTCCTCTCTGCTCCCTCGCTCTCCGTCTCCTCTTCTGCACATGTCATGATGATCCCTGACCTCCGAAAACGCGGGTAACGACCGTTGCCATGCCATTGCTATGGACGCCGACACATTACAGCAGAAGGTCAAAAGAAATTAACGCTAACGCCATTTCAGATCGCTCGCGGTAACGCCCATTTAAAAAAATGGAAAGTTAGGATTTTTTAAAATGGGCAATAATCTGGCGATCTCAAATCCCAGATTTACCGTCCACACTGGAAATAACGCCCATTTTTGGGCGATCTGCACAAAAGTGGAAAATCTAGCCCATAGTCTTTAGGGTATAGTAGAGTTTGCCTTTCTCAATAGTTTGCTTTCTGTCATTGAGCAAGAAATGATTCTGCATTACATTTGCAACATGGCTCTTAGCACATTTGTTTGCAAAATGTCATTTTTATTTGTTCTGTTGTACATAGCCTACATTATTATCCAAAAATATAGACATAAAAAGATGAAAGATAATGATGTAAAAAGTGTGCCTGGTGTAACTATATTGGGAATATCACAGCAGTATGGTACAACACAGTCTACCAAAAACATGGCTTTCAGGCTAGAGATTATGACCAGCCCAAGTCATTTGGAGATTTAGCCCTCAACCAATATTTTCAGGTCAAATTAAATAAGTTAAGTAAAATGCAATTATGCAAGAGTTTATAAAAGTATACACAAAACAATTTCCAGAGTTATCTATTCAGAAACTCCATCAAGTAATTTATTTCTACTTCACAAAATGCACCACAGTATTTTTGTATTACATGTCTTGTTTGCAGTTCAGTAATAAGTAAATACATTAGTTCAAAATTCAAATAAAATTTATTAATCTGCTGCATAGGGGAAAGAACGGAAAAAGAATAGTACTTTAAAACATGTTTTCATTGTTTGTAGACCTTACTTATTACAGGCAAATATTGTGCAATCATACAAGCTTGAAAGAATACAAACCAAACAGCTTAAATACATATATAACACTTTGGAAATTTTAATTAAAAGATATATTTGCTTTTTTTTTTTTAAAAAAGAACGCTGTAAATTGAGATTCACATTTTTATGAAAATCTCAAAATAACATGTACGCTTCCAAATTGCAGCACTTCTGTTTTCACTCTAAAGCATTAAACTGCTAAACCACAAACATAATTAATACATTACCACTTTACACCTGAGATGAGCAATGTCAATACAGTAGCAACATTTTGGGTAGGCGCTATTATCTTTCCTTTCTGTTTTTCCAATTTTGTGAATATGGCTTCCATTTAACTTGCACACGTGTAGGGTAAACCATTTACCACATATTTCTAGTTTTACCACCAAAAGCAACTTTAATGATTAGAAAAGCCACTTTGGAAATTTGCTAATGGTAATTAAAGAAAAAAAAAAGTGCTCACCTGATAGGAAAAAAAACCAGGAACAGAGTAACGGTCAATACACAAATTACTTGCCATAATTGTACTTCTGAAGATTAATTTCTTATAATCAGTATCATTTGTACAGGCCCTCTCATTTTCCTCAGACAATTTACTGAGAGCATGATTCTATGCATTATTTGTAACCAGCCTGACTTGTCAGTTAACATCCCATTTAGCATTTCTTAATCCACATTATTAATGAGGTCAATACCTGAGGTTAATAAATGAGCCCAACACTAGAACTAGCTACATTCTTTGCATACTCTTTTAGATCATTCTCATAGTTCGAAAGCAGTGCCCAACTTCTATAATTTGCAAATTTATTTTGCATTGACAACAGAGGATTACTGTTTGTTAGAATAGTTATTGCAGTACATTCTGATTTACAGTACAGAACTAGCTTTTTTAATAATCCTGTTAAATTCTGATTGGTCTTGTATAAATCACAAACACCAATTGTATTTAAAACACAAATCTGTCAAATACATGTAGATGGCTGTCGGTGAGGTGTAGCGCTAATTCAGTTGAGTGATTCTGTTGACATCATAACTCATGATAGCAAAGCTCAATTATTCGTCATAGAACTCTGGGATAAAAACTGCTATCATAAATTCAGAGCTTCAGTTTTTCATCAAATATAGTCTATAGGTTAAAAAAAATTATTTATACATCATTCAGTAGAGACTGCATGAGGCAGGTGATGAAAAACACCGAAAATGTATAAAAGCTAGGGACACTGGTTTGCAATAACTCTATTAAGTCAAATTCTTGTTTTGTGGGATTAAAGGATTTTCTTTTTTTTTTAAACTGTCATTCTTATGATTTTGTTCTTTTCTGTCAAAACAGTGGCTTTGATAAAGATGTAGTAATTGAAGATATATAGGTTCATATGGCTGGTATTTCTAATGCAATACCAGGAAAAGACACCATACACTATATATTATGATTTTTGTTTTTGTGTCATGACTATACTTTACAATGGAGTGAGTCTCCGCTTTGCAGTCGGTCATTATTATGAGGGCCAGCAGCAATATGACACTCAAAGCATTGTCCTAATAAGTCTAAAACTTAATTGCAAAAAGCACCCTTTACTGCAAAGCACATGGTAAGTTAAGTTGCCAGGTCAGCTGAACATTCTGTCTTTATATGCTATATGGCACACATCTTAACCTTCCCACTCACATACTAAATGGTTGGATCCAATAACTCAAGACAGTTTTGCTTAATAAAATGCTTTTTTTGCAAATACCAATACCCATCACCAAAGCTCCGTAGTTTGGTCTATAGCTCCTTGCAATCACAATTAAAATACAATGATCAAACAAATAACAGTTGCCCTGAGCTAACTACAACCCTCCAATAGTGCAAACTGATGTTGTTTCGAGTGACAACTGACTTCATCCTGCTTTATACTACTGCAATTTAGCATCATTTATCACAAGGTGTATTAATTTACTGAAGAGAGAGAATAATTTCTATAGCCACATTTCCAGGTTTTTCAAATTTTTGTCCATCCATTGAATATTCAGGCGAATTATCTCAAGTGCCTCTTGGACAGTCCGCAGTTGTGAACTCTTGTCCGTCAGTGAATCAAAAAATGTTTGGACCTGTGATTAAAAAGGTTAGTTTTATTTAGAAAATAAAATGGAAAATCAAAAAATAATTTCTTGATCAGACTGTAGGATGCAAGAAGATTTTCTTTGAGTGATTATATAAGACATTTGCTTGTGCTCACATCTTTTACTTACATTTAGTACATGCAAGTTCTATAAACTGCTCTATATAGGTAATCTACTGGATAATCTCTGACCAATTTCACAAACTGTCCACATAACCTTACAAGAGATAAGCACACGAGGGAGATTAGTTGGTTAGCTCAGACCAAAGGCAAGTGAAAGAGAAAGATTGTGATACAGGTATTGTCTGGCATCCAGGAGTTGGTTGGGATTCTAGCCTTTTCTATCTGAAGAAAAGATTTTTCTTTGTTCGTGACAGTTGAGGGAAAAGATAATATAATTGTTCTAGTGTTCGGTTTCATAATATAGACCGTACTTGATGCTACCACAAGACAGATAAGCGTGCATGCACGAGAGAGAGAGAGAGAGAGAGGAGAGAAGAGAGAACGAGTGAAAACAGGTTTATATGCGCACACACACACACATATGCATGCATACAATTTTCAGCAAGTACAGTTTTTATTATCTCAAATGTCCTTACCTGGATCAGACTATAATTAATAAGTCCATTCCCACCTGCTCTGGATTCTGTTTTACAAGGAGCTATTTAAGCTATGACTCTTTTGCATGCCATGCGTCGATAAGTATACAGATGGCTTCCTCATGACAGAGCTTATAAGCAGCTAAGCACTAAACCACAATTACTATCCTGAAAAATTCTCAAATGTAATAAATAAATTAGCTGACTGGTCTGGGAGAAGAAAACATGGACCAATCACAGAATTTGCATCCGGTCAGAATATTTTGTTTTATTTCCTAATTTGATCCAGGACCTGGATTGGCTGAGATAAAAGTTAAATATGGCATACTCATGACAAATCATTTGATCTGGGCAGCATTCGTTTCCTTGAGATACTTGACATAACCACTGCTATATGCAGTTTCATCAGTGTTTGTAAGGTAAACCTGATGAGATGATTAATTATAAAAAGCAGGATTTAAATATAAATTTAAGAAAAAAATTTAAAGCACACCATATTTTAAATCTTTAGGCGATAGATCATTCCCCATTCGACAAAACATGCTGGCAACCCCCTCTCCAAGACCTCAGCTATTCTTAATCAAGCTACAGGGATACACACGAGCTTACTAGACAAATTCATAGCACAGTCAATTGAATTCGTACAACACATCCAAGAAAGATTAAAATGTTTAGTAATCTCTGCACAATTAAAAAGCCACTGACCTCAGACAGATGACTCTTTGTTGAAAATTGTGATGTTGTTTCAATAATAATGATTTGAATAGAAAATGATCCAAGGTGAAACCTAATAAGAGTTTGAAAACGTAAACATTTTCATGCAATACAAATTACAGTATGTCCAATAAAAAAGTTGTAGAAAACATTTAAAATGCATCAGGTTAAATACAACAACTTGCATTTATACAGCATCGTTAACGTAGAAAAAAAACATTCCAAGGCACTCAGTGGCACAAGGAAACAATGCATGCCCAGCCAAAGGAGAAGATATTTGAGGATTGACCAAAAGCTTGGTTGATGTGATCTTTTTTTTAAAAAAGTCTTAAAAGGAGATGGAGGTGGAGAGACTGAGGGGTTTAAGGGAGGAATTGCAGAGTATGGCAGCCAATGGTGGGAAAAGGGAGGGGACAAGTTCATAAGAGTCAGTCAGAGGAACACATTTCAGGAGTGAAGGGGTTGTAGGACTGGAGGTGGCGACAGAGATAGAGGGGAGCTCTGAAGGGACATAAACACAAGAATGAGAATTTTATATTTGAAGCTTTGGGGGACCAGGAACCAATATACGCCAGCAAGGATCTTGGTGATAGTTGAGCAAGACTTGGTGAGGTATAGGATACGAGTGAGCTAAAATTTATAAGACAGGAGGCTGCCTAGGAGAGCACTGCAAGTTGAGTCTGGAGGTGTCAAAAAAATTGGATGACTGTTTCAGCAACTGATGGAGGTGACAGAGCTGGAAGCCAGTGGTCCAGGTGATGGAGAGGGTATGAAGTGAGAAACACTGGTCAGGGTGAACAGGACACAGAGGCTGCCAACAGTCTGGTTCAACTTCAGACAATGGCTGAGAAGGGGAATAGAATCAGTGGCTAATGTAAGGAAATGTGGATAATGGCTTTGATCTTACCAATGATTAATTGGAGGAAATTGCAACTCATCTAGTACGAGCAGTTGGACAAGCAGCCCGATAACACAGTGCAGTGTCTGGAGGTTCCGCATAGCCCAGGACAGGCTTTTGAATGGGATGTTTCACATATGCATAAAAGTTTGAATGAACTGTGCAGTCCGTTAAAGGGGGCGTGCACCCAAAAAGAAATTAGGGGGAACATTAGTCAAGAGAGGGGGTAGTAGTGGATATGAGTGTAGTTAGTGTGCATGTGGTGCCTGACTTTGTGGCTTCAATTTTAATGAGCCCATGCTGGGGTGTGGGCAGCTGTTAAAATGGAGCAGCAGCAAGGCTCTTACACCCACTCCTTTCCCACCAGAACTGACCACCTGCAATTTTATATTAAAGATGGCAAGGACACCCATCACACACCATCGTGGCCTGATCTGCCATTTAAACTTATAGTCCGAGCAGGGCTTCCCCGATAGGCCAAACATGGCGGGAACTGAATCAGGGATAAGTTCAGATTTTAATTTTTTTTTAAAAGCTTTCTTGTGGGCCAGGAGGAGTTGGAATGCTCCTTTGGGCCCCGCAAAGATACCTTGCACCTCACCTACTTAGGATTCCGCACCCCACCTCCCCCATCCAGGATTCTCCACCCATCCATCCAACCACTTACCCCAGTGGGGACCATTCACTCAGGTGATGGCCAAACAGGCACAATTTTAATGGCCAGGCAGCTGCTTTCTGCCAACTTCCTTGCTGTTTTGCTCGACAACCGAATTCGAGCTAGCTGTTACAATCAGCTGGGTCTTGACATCACTCTGACTTCCAGTGCGTCAACACTTTGGGGCTTGCATGCACTGTTCCCACACATAAGGGTCTATGTTGTGAGCCATGATGTCGTGGAAGGGCAGCTTGGAGGAATAGGAGGGGGCCAAGGATACATCCTTGGGGACTACAGAGGTAACAGTGTAGGGTGAAAGAGATATCATTGCTGAAGATACACTGGATAATTTTGAGTACTTTAATGCTTATCCTCTTTGTTCAACCTCCATGAACACAGCCGCTGGTGAAGATCTGGAGCCTGTAACTGCATGCATATTCAACCATTTTTTCCCAGCTAACAACTTGGATAGCACCTTTAATGTAGAAAAATGTTGCAAGACGTTTCACAGAAGCGTAGTGATAAAATAATTGACACTATGTAGTTGATTGAGCATCTTATGTTCTGACATTTACCATTGAAAAGCCCCACCTACAGATGTAACAGCTATTGCAGTTAAATGCTGACAGCTTTACAATGGGTTTTGTCATTGAAGCACCCAGCCAACATCCAGAGTGGGAGGGAATAAACAGAAGAAACAAAACAGTCCCAAATTCAAAGCATTTATACATATGAGAAATAGGGATTATTTCCAGAAAATATCATCCTGGGAAGTTAGAAGACGGTAGTAAACCATTCAAACATAGTCTTCAGAGCGTGCATTATCCACATTATGCCTTTTAAACTGAAACAAGGCATTCAGAGGAGTAAACTGCATCTATGCAAGTACCAGTAATTAACAGGTGATTGTCTTTTATGGATAACTATTTGACAGGCATTTTCTATGATGCCAAACAGACCCACATAATTTGCATAATACTGCATTGTAACGGTGCCTGAGAAATAGAGTTAGATATCACAGAGAAGGGGAATGAGATGAGCGATATTAAGATGGATTAAAAAAAACCTTATCCAAGTTAATTAAACTAAAGGAAAATAAAGTGTCAGGGCCCGACGAAGATGAAGATGAGGGGGAAAAATTGCGGATGCCCTAGAATTTATATCTCCGGGCTCTACTGAGTGCTGGAGGACCAGAGATTGGCCAATTTAATATCCAACGTTAAAAACGGACACAGCTCATCCTAGTAATTACAGGCCAGTTAGCTTAACATCGGTGGTGGAGAATTTTTAAAAAAAAATTAGTTCTTGGGAAATGGACATCGCTGCTAAGGCCAGCATTTAGTGCACATCCCTAAGTGCCCTCGAGAAGGTGGTGGTGAGCCGCCATCTTGAACTACTGCAGTCCATGATGTGAACGTACTCCCACTGTGCTGTTGGAAGGAGTTCCAGGATTTTGACCCAGCGATGATGAAGGAACAGCGATATATTTCCAAGTCAGGATGGTGTGTCACTTGCGAGGTGGTGGTGTTCCCATGCGCATGTTGCCCTTCTCGGTGGTAGAGGTCACGGTTTTGGGAGGTGCTATCGAAAAACCGTGGCGAGTTGCTGCAGTGCATCTTGTAGATGGTACACACTGCAGCCACGGTGTGCCGGTGGTGGAGGGTGTGAATGCTTAAGGTGGTGAGTGGAGTGCCAATCAAGTGGGCAGCTTTGTCCTGGATGGTGTCGAGCTTCTTGAGTGCTGTTGGAGCTGCACTCATCCAGGCAAGAGGAGAGTATTCCACCACACTCCTGACTTGTGCCTTGGAGATTGGTGAAAAGGCTTTGGAGAGTCAGGAGGCGAGATACTCACCACAGAATACCCAGCCTCTGACCTGCTCTTGTAGCCACAGTATTTGTGTGGCTGGTCCAGTTAAATTTCTGGTCAATGGTGACCCCCAGGATGTTGATGGTGGGAGATTCGGCGATGGTTATGCCGATGAAAGTCAAGGGGTGGTCATTAAACTCTCGCTTGGTGGATATAGTCATTGCCTGGCTCTTGTTTGGCATGAATATTACATGCCATTTATCAGCCCAAGCCTGAATGTCAGCCAGGCCTTGCTGCATGCAAGCATGGACTGCACCATTATCTGAGGAGTTGCGAATGGAGCTGAACACTGCAATCATCAGCGAACATACCCACTTCTGACTTTATGATGATGGAAGGTCATTGATGAAGTAGCTGATGATAGTTGGGCCTCAGACACTGCCCTGGAGAACTTCTGCAGCGATATCCTGGGGATGAGATTATTGACCTCCAACAACGACAACCTTCTTCCTTTGTGCTAGGTATGACTCCAGCCAGTGGAGAGTTTTCCCCGATTCCCAGTGTCTTCAATTTAACGAGGGCTCCTTGATGCCACACACAGTCAAATGCTGCCTTGATCTCAACACTCTCACCTCACCACTGGAATTCAGCTCTTTTGTCCAAGTTTGGACAGGACTGTAATGAGGTCTGGAGCCAAGTGGTCCTGGCAGAACCCAAACTGAGCATCGGTGAACAGGTTATTGGTGAGCAAATGCTGCTTGATACTACTCTCGACTACACCTTCCATCACTTTGTTGATGATTGTGAGTAAACTGATGGGGCGGTAATTGGCCGGATTGGATGTGTCCTGCTTTTTGTGCACAGGACATACCTGGGCAGGTTTCCATACTGTCGGGTAGATGCCAGTGTTGTAGCTGTACTGGAACAGCTTGACGAGAGGCACAGCTAGTTCTGGAACACCCAGGGCTTCAGTACTACAGCCAAATTGCTGTCAGGGCCCATAGCCTTTGCTCTATCCAGTGCATCAGTTGTTTCTTGATATCATGAGTGAATCAAATTGGCTGAAGACTGGCTTCTGTGATGGTGGGGTCCTCAGGAGAAGGCCAAGATGGATCATCCACTCAGCACTTCTGGCTGAAGATGTTGCAAACGCTTCAGCCTTATCTTTTGCCATCGTATCCTGGGCTCCGCCATCATTGAGGATGGGGATGTTCATGGAGCCTCCTCCTCCTGTTGGTTGTTTAACTAACCACCAACATTTACGACTAGTTTTGGCAGGAGTGCAGAGCTTTGATCTGTTCCATTGGTTGTGGGATCACTTAGCTCTGTCTCTTTATAAAAAGTCTTTAATCTAGACATGTGGTCATTTTATTCTTAGAGAAAATAGTTAGAAGTAGCTGGCACAGATTTCTAACTGAACAATCATGGTCAACAAACCTCAATTGTTTGAGAAGTTAACGGGCATTATATTTGAATGGAAGTAATCTTGGTGCTATGCAAGAGCAGAGGAATTTGGGGGTACAGGTTCACAAGACATTATAGGCAGCACCTCAGCTTGATAAATCGATAACAAAAATAATGGAATTCTATTTTTTTTTAAATCATAAGATACAAAGTAGAAAAGCTAAAAGGGAAATAAAACATATGAATTTCTATGTATAACAGTTTGTAAAGTGATATGAACATTTTCATAAAAAGGATTTATATTATGAATGAATACACAAAGTGAATTTTATTGTAATGAGGCCTTAACGTACATATTTACTGTCAATGCAAAAGAATATCAGTATCAGGAACCTACTTTTTAACCAGATTATCCCAATTTTCCTTAACAAAATCCCAAGCAAAGAGATATCCGACTAGGCTTCTGCTGGAAGCAGCAAGAATGGAGGGTAGTTCCTGCGTCCTTATCACACCATGTTGCAAGCTCTCATACATCAACCTAGGAAATGAAGCAATAATATTCTGTTTAGTATCTACAAAGCAATACCTAAAAGTAAACAGCTTTTAAGGAGGAATGATCCAGAGATATGTGGACTGTTAAAACCATAAGACAATTTAGAAATTCAATCAAAACCTCTGCTCTTGGTCTAATTTGCTTAGTTAAAGATTTGACTACTTAATTTTAAACAGATAGGAGGAGGTTTCCTCTGAGCTATTTGTAGAGAAATTCTAAACTTTTGTTTCCAACTTAGTTACAATTTTGTTAATAGCACAGAGGAAATCGCCATCCAAAATGCCTGCCTTTCCCAAGGCAAATAAATATGTAATTATTTGAGGGTCTTATGAATATTTTTCTAGAAAGCTGAGGACTTCATTCATTACTTGAGCTTTTTAAATTAAAAAATCAATTGCGAGGAATTTTGACCAAGAGCCTATTGTTTTGTTCTGACATCTTCAATCAATTTTTCTAACATTTTGTCTGAACAATGAATGCGAAGAAGATTTAACATGCAGTTATACATTACTTGGGTTCATAGTTTTGTCCATAAGGGCCAATAGTAATAGAGTATTTCTTAAAAAAAAAACAGAAAATGCTGGAAACACTGAGGTCAGTCGCATTTTTGAGAGAAGAGATGAGCTAACATAACACGTATCGATCCTTCATCAGAGTTGAAACGGAACAGAACAGAAAAGGAAAGGGGAAATAAATGCATGTTGGCACTGTTTCTATGCTGATTGTGAATATACTCTTATTTCAACAAATAGTTAGTAGGCATGAAAATGTAGAGTTGGTGTTCTACAAACCAGATCAGATGCTGAGCATTGTTACTTTTTGCCATGGCCATCAGTATTTTCCTTTTCTCTGCCGCCGACTGCAAATAATGATACATCTCGAGTATGAATTTCCAGCCCTCGACGTTACGTGCTCCAACACTGCAGATCGTTGTCGTGAGGTCAGATGGCTGGCTGCAATAAAAAAGCTAAACTGATAAACATACATACATAAAAAAGGACTAGGTGGAATGAACGTGGGAAAACGTTACCTGTACTGAAAAAGGAACAGTAAATTTAGAGACATGGTTGGAAGCTAGGAAATCTGGAAGTGTAATGGAACTTGAGTATCTATTTCACATTAATTGTACACTTATGGAATAAATTGTCTACAAGTTCAGGGAATGTAAATCCAACTGAAGCATTCAAAACAAAAAGGGAGAAGAAGCTGGTGTCTAAACATAAAACAGTCTGAATATGCCCTGAACGTGAATTTAAATCATTCAGATAGGCTGAATGGTCTCTTCTTCACCCCCACCCCCTCCCTCCCATCTTCAGTTTCTATAAAACAAGCTCTTTGAAAGCACAGAACAGTTTTGTTAGCAATGCTGTTCACAGTAGTTTCAGAATTGGGATCAATTTTTGTATTAACAACATCGCAGAAGTTCAGTTACATGTACCAATTGTTTATTTACAAATCTATTTGCACGATTAATATTCTATTTGTGGTCGCAAATAAGAACTAAATAAAATCATCATTCAGGTCTCCCCTTCACAAATACAAAAGTCACCATTTTCAAACAGCTGAGTAGGTCTCTGAAGGTTAGATGCAGCTTCAGCAATAGCTTTCCTATCTTGATAAAAGTGGATATAGCAACGGCCAAAACACATGGCTTTTGGAAAGGTTAACCAGGAACATTCAATTAGTTTGACCAGATACCAAAAAGGTAGAGAAAGTTTTCGCTGTTTGGAAGTAAGGAAATGAGTGTGGCCTGAACAGGAATTTGGCAATGAAAGCAGAGTGGGCCTCAATCTGCAAAAACAGGCAGGTGAGGGAATGCATGCTGACTATGTTGAGAGGATTTAAGTGACTGTACAAATAAAAGGCAATCAAGTTGCAAAAGGCCAGCAGATGGAGAAGGCAGGTGATTTGAGTACAGGGAGTTCGGCCTGAACTCAAGTTTAGCACTGAAACATAGCTGGCTTGAGATTAATGTTATTTGAGTTTCTAAATGCTCCGAGGCCATTTACTGTGGCAGGACAGTGGGAACCTATGTTGTGCAGAATTTACACAATATGCGAGTTTCCGATAACTGAAAGAGTGCAGAAACTAAGTGCCGAGGACAACATTAGGTGTTTCAGGTGTCTCCACTTGGATTCACTGAAGCTGAAAGTTACTGAACTTGAAAAACACTTGGAGAAGGTGGTCAGTCCATAGGTAGAGAGGGATACCGAGAAAGAGGACTCGGGTCGAGAAAGTGCCACATGAGGGTTTGCTGCTCTGATTAGAGTGTTGGTTGCCTATGATGCCGACGAGAACGAGAGAGGAATCACCAGCAATGTAGCAAGTGCTTACAAAAGAGCAGTGTAGGAATGTAATGGTAGTGGGAGATTTGATGGTGAGAAGTGTAGAGAGTTGCTTCTGTAATGTAAACATGAGTTTTGAATGATATATTGCTTCTCTTTCAGGTGACAGGGTAATGAGCAGAACAGCTGCAAATGATCTTGGAAAGGGAGAGACACCAGCCTGCAGTTGTGTATGATGTCAGAGCTATTGATGTAGGGAAGAATACAATTCAGGTCCTGCAAAGAAAGTTCTAGGAATCAGGGGGGTCCAGAGAGTTGAGACTCATCAGCCCTGTAGGATTTGATGAGCATCTCCAGAGTGGTGTTGGGACATTCAAGGGCTATTTAGGGGACTTCAACGACCAAATAGGGGCCTCGAGAGGCAATTTCAGTACTATCATCCGTGCCACACACTAGCCAATGCACAACAGCCAGATCAGGGAGTCAGGAATCTGACTGAATCAGGCAAGACCCTCATTAATCAAAACGGAGTCGTATGAAGTACATAGGACCAATGTTCCCTGTAATTTATTTGGCCCCGCACGGCCCATTCAAAATATCGGGCAGTTGTTAAACATTGAAAAGTCAGCGAGCCGACGACATATGTTCACTGGAGTGCCCTGCAGCCGCACAGCTTAAAGGGAACATTGCAGAGGACACCAATGCAGTTTTGAAGGCCTATTGGTGGAGCGTGCACCATGGACACTCCACTTGGTAAAGCCTCCTGCTGGTCAAGTGGAAGAGGCCCCAATAAAATGATATTTGTGGAGTCAGGAGCAGACTCGGTTTCCCCCCTCCCCCTGACCTACCTTCTTGCTGGCCGATACTGCCCTGGCACGGTGTTGGTGAGCTGCAACTGGGCACCAGGGCATGCATCTCGCTGGTAGCCACCCATTCCCCTCCACCCACCCCGCACTAAATGGACTGGTCCTCCCACTGGAGGGAGCCATTGGCCGGCCTGCCTATTCTGCCAGCAGACCACCTAATAATTAAATTCATCCCTTTTAAATCTAGAGCATAGAATACAAAGGCAAGGAGGTTAATGTTGAACTTGTGCAAGAGCACAGTTAAGAGTATCATGTAGTTTTGGGCACCCCACTTTAGGAAGGATATAAAAGCAATGCAAAAGGTAGAGTAGATTACTAGGATGTTACAAGGGTGAGAGGATCACAATTATGAAGAGATGCGTGAGAAGTTTTTGTCAGTAGAGCGGAGAATGTTAAAGACTGGCCAAAGAAATCTGCTCAATTATGAAGGGTATGATTAAGCAAACAGTAACAAATTGTTTTCAGTGGTCAGCAAGGCAGTAACAAGGGGCACAAACTTAAGATAATCAGAAAAAGAATAAAAGGAGAGGTTGTAAGACATTTCAGAGGGTGGTTGAATATGGAATCCATTCTTGAAGTAGAGTCTGTAAATTCTTTTAAAAAGGAAATTAGATAGTTGGTTCCAAAGGGAAATATCTACAGTTATGAGGAACAAACAGGAGAGATAGACTAGATATCACATATTGAGAAATACGCCGACACAGATTTGATAGGCCACCAAATGGCCTGTTTCTGTGGTGCAACATTCTTGTGTAAATGAGTCTACCAGCTAAACATTCGGGGGCTTAATGCCACCCCCCTTCCGCCAACTGGTGGCGAGTCCCATGGTGTCCTCCATTTTCGATGTCCCGGTAGTGCTGCCAGTAAGTAACAGTGCCCTGCAAAAACAATGGCAGAGTGCACGCCAACTTAACGTCACCATGGCCAACATTGACCCTAGCACTGAGTTCAGCGCTGGGCCATAACCACGCCAGGGAAACCCGGTGTGCAAACAGACTCCGAGGCGCTGTCAGCGCCTCTTAAAAGGGACATACACACCATTCAAATATATAAATGCAAGTCTTTCTTTCTTCAGGTAAGTTTGCATTTAAGCTATTGGACAGAGTTTAAAAAAAAATTATTGAAGTAGTGGCTTACTGCAATAGATGCTAAAAGTTTTTTTTTAAAAAGCATGCAGGGAGTGCTGCTGGTTGCTTTCAAGGTCTCAGATGATAAAGGAAGGCTTCTAAGACAGAAAATACTGCAAATACTCAACGGGTCAGGCCGCAACCATGGAGAGAGAAACTGTGTTCACGTCTCAGGTCGAGATGCTGCCTGATCAGCAAAGTATTCCCAGCATTTTACACTGTCATTTCAGATTTACAGCATCTGGTTGCAGAGGAAAGAGGAAGAAGCAGAACCCCTTTCTGACTGGGATATCCAGGATGGAATCATCTGCCTGTGGTCCCAGTGAACACGAGCCCAATTCCCCTTTCAACATTTGTCCTATACCTAGGCTAGTGATGCAGTTGGTAGAAGGTGGCTTATGAAGGTGGCTTATGAAGGTGCATTCACTGATCTTGACCAATGGTCTCAGGTCATGAAACTTCTTTGGGCACGAGAGCCAGGTGGTGGGGGTGACACTGCTGGCAGTGACTGCTTCGATGGTGTGGTCCCACATCCTTCTTTCTCGGGGGTCCCCAGGCCCCTGTGGGTAGAGAACCTTTCTTGCAGCGTTGACCCTACACAAAGCGGGAGTGCTGCATGCCAGACCCTGGGTGCCCCTTCCCTGGCTTGCTGAGGCATTTGTATTTGCGCTGAAGCACTTTTCCCATTTTTTGAGGTTCGGAAGGGAATTCAGCTTTAAGCATAGAAGAATCCCATTTGGGACTTCTTTTTAATCACTAATTTTTTTTATTGAAAGACATTAAGGATGAAAGCTGCATTTTTTCACTGCATTGTAATTTTTATTAGTTCTGAATGCATTGCCACTTTAATTCATAGCCCCTTTAATTGCCCACTATTCCTTGCGAGCTCCATAGCCTCACTCCCAGAGGATGAAAGAAGCTGCAAAGCCGACTGTGGACCCCACCTTACAATGCAAATACTGCTGCATTCGTCATCATATTGAAGACAATGCATAAGTCAGCCAGGCCAGCTGGATTGAGATTGTACTACTATAATCATGAAAGTCATGTGATTTAATTAACTTGTTAAAATCTGTCTAGATACTCATCGAATTGGGTAGCATATAACTACCACCCCCAAATCTCACACCACAGGGTAATAATTCAGTAATTCAGGCACAGCACAAAGTTAACTAGGATTTTCAACTATGATTTTGTCATGAAATGTTTGATAGTGTGAATTTTCATTGCCTAAGCTTCACATTGTGACAATAACAATCCTCACACGAAAAAAACTGGTTGCCAGCCAGGCTGTAATTGAACGATTTTGGATTACTTGCTGAAGTTTCTGACTTGTGAGGCACCAGTGATCACACAACATGCAAAATCTGTCAGAGACAGTGTGAAAGAGAGTGATAACTCAGTCAAGTCAGCAACACATGCAGTGCAAACCCAGCCAGGAGCACTGGTCATAACACAAGGGCTTCTCCATCTGGCTATGGACATTAGGGTACCACCGAGTATTCCTAAATTTAAAATATAATCTTGTTCATGCATAAGCATCCATTTGAAGGGAGGCAATTTAAATGAGATGGACTCTTAATGATACTATCCACTATAAGTCAGATTTATGACAAAGAATCAAATGTACTAGTGATCTTTTGCATTCTTCAGAAGCAGGTTGTAGAGACTATCTACTAGGTCCTGGATCAGTGGATGGAGCCCTAGGGTAAAAATGGATCTAAGGCAAGTATACTCAGTTGTACAGACCCAAACAGTAACATGACAAATTTTTAGGTACAAAAAAGCAAGTTTCCAACAGACAGCTTGCCAGCAAAAGGCCAAAATCACTAGTTTCCATAAAATATTTAACAAATTGAAAAAAGTAAACCATGATTTGCAAGTACAGTCCCCACCGCTTACAGATAGTGAGATGCTGGCTGATGTGAGATATAAGTGATGGTGTGAAGTAGTGAAATCATAAAAGAACTTAGTTATGTTCAGCACATAGAGAGGGTGATTCAGAAGCCTGCACTAACAACCGATACATATGTCAATTTTTCTGAGATTAAAACCTTGGAACTGTCAGCTGTCTGTTGAAGGGCAAGTTAAAGGGCCGGGTGTGTGCTCTCATCTGAAAACAGAGTTTATAATGTGTCATCTCAATTCTTTATTATTTTTAAGTTGGATCATACTTACTTTCCAAAATTTAAATGTGTCCAACTCAGCAAGCCAGCAAGAGGGCTTGCAGCAATGACATGCATTCTAGAGGCCTTAATCACATTTTAATTGCCAGAAATAGCTGGCCCTATTTCGGGCAGTTAAGTGGCTCTTTTGTAATTGCCGCCTATAGTAAAGATAAATAGTCCAATACAGGTGGCTGTCTGGGATAAGCTGAGACGGTGCAAGTACTGGGGACTACAATTAAATAAACACATAGTTACTTAAGCAGGGTGAATTACTAGAGTCTATGAATTCCCTCTGTACTTCCTCTATATTACATTACAGTGACTACACTTACTATTGGTTATAAAGCTCTGTGGGACGTCCTGAAGTTGTGGAAGGTGCTATATAAATGCAAGTTTTTTTCTCTGTTCTCTCTTTTTGAATTGCACATTAAACTATGGCTGGGCTATACTACACATGCATCCTGGTGATAATATCTCATGGAGATTTTTAAAAAAAATCAATATGTCACATTTGTAAGACACACCGAAGATGACACAGATGAAGTTCAAGTATAAAAATGAAATCTATTTCTACAAATATCAAAAGAAAAGAATCATTGGAGACACAAAGTAGAGCCTGTAGATCTTTTGATACTTGAAAAGGCAAAAACAGCAAAAAATAATGTCAGCTTAATGACTTACAGGCTGAAGTCTTTAGCATCCTTCCACTTCGTAAACAGTTCATTTGCATCCCGGACACAATTACCATAGTTGTAATCACAAGCTAAATCAAGAAGTATGGAACGAAGTTGCCTTTCAGACAATGATCCATTGTTACTCCAGGTTTGCTGATCAATCAGGCCTCCAAAAATATCAAAAATATATTTCTGCAATTGGGTAAGACACACCAAAGTTAAACCAGCTCAGCAGTGGCAATGATCACATTCCACAACACAGTCATATTGCACTACAATTCCAAGTTCTTCCAGAACTACTCAAGACCTCTAATATACTATACAGATAAATATAAAGCCCTCCCCACCTTAGACACTGGAAAGAGTAAAAACTGCTCAGAAACATATTTGTATAAAGTAAAAAGGAATGTTGAGAGAGTGGTTTAAAAATGAAACATTGGCTACCCCCAACTTTGCACTCTAAAAAGTAACAAGCAAATGAGCATAAGCATCATTACACATTGACAAAGTTGAGAAAAAAAACACTGTTTCCACAATTAAATTAACCTTACAGTTAAGATTCAGTTATGTCTATGGAGCTATATGGCAGATAAAATACAACAGTTCCACAAAAATGTTGCACGACTCTGTTCCAGAGACCATATAAATTTACAAGACACTAAGAATAAAAACAGCAAATACCTTCATCCGAGCAGCAAGCAGCAGCATTCCTCTCTTTTGCACAAGCCTATAGATATGGCGGAGTTGAAGCAATGTTTCAGTTATTGGTGCAGTACTGCTTTCATTCTTCATGTATTCGGTCACGGACAGTGCCTTTCTCACTGAAATTTTCCCTGCACTAAGGGTAATTAGAGAAAACACATTAGTCCACACAAGTCTAGAGTCCAAGAATGTATTTTTAAACTGCATGTAGCATGTAAAGCATTATTCACAGCTAGAATAGTATTCACAGAATCATCTCTCTTAGGCAATCCCTCGGAGTCGAGGATGACTTGCTTCCACACTAAAAATCAGTTCTCAGGTGACTGATGAGTCCATTGCGGGACCTACAGTCTGTCACAGGTGGGGCACACAGTGGTTGAGGGGACAAGGTCCGTGGGTTGCATATGCTCCTTCCGCTGTCAACGCTTGGCTTCAGCTTGCTCCCGGGTGATGAGACTCGAGGTGTTCGGCGCCTTCCTGGATGCTTTTCCTCTACTTTGAGCGGTCTTAGGTCAGGGATTTCCAGGCTTTGGTGGGGTGCACGTTTTCCAAGGAGACTCTGAGGGTGTCCTTGAAGCGTTTCCTCTGCCCACCTGGAGCTCGCTTGCCATGTCGAAGCTCCAAGTAGAGCGCTTGTTTTGGGAGTCTCGTATCGGGCATGCGGACGACGTGGCCCGTCCAATGGAGCTGTTAGAGCGTGAGTAACTTTTAACATTGTTGTTGCCAATTTAAGTGTATCTAAGGGTTAAGTCATGGCAGGAGAGCTCGGTCGGGTGTTATGCTCCTCCTGTACCATGTGGGAAATCAGGGACGACACCAGTGTCCCTGACGACTATATCTGCAGGATGTGTGTCCACCTCAAGCTCCTGACGGTCCGCATTGCGGAGTTGGAGCTGAGGGTGGATTCACTCTGGAGCATGACGTATCACGTGTAGCGAGTTGGTCGTACCGCAGGGAAAGGGTCCACAGCCAGATAGGGAATGGAAGACCAACAGGAAGAGCAGTGCAAGGAAGGTAGTGCAGGAGTCCCATGTGGTCATCCCCCTGCAAAACAGATACACTGCTTTGGGTACTGTTGAGGGGGATGACTCATCAGGGGAGGGCAGCAGCAGCCAAGTTCATGGCACCATGGCTGGCTCTGCTGCACAGGAGGGCAGGAAAAAGAGTGGGAGAGCAATAGTGATTGGGGATTCAATGGTGAGGGGAATAGATAGGCGTTTCTGCGGCCGCAACCGAGACTCCAGGATGGTATGTTGCCTCCCTGGTGCAAGGGTCAAGGATGTCTCGGAGCGGGTGCAGGACATTCTAAAAAGGGAGGGAGAACAGCCAGTTGTCGTGGTGCACATTGGTACCAACGACATAGGTAAAAAAAAAGGGATGAGGTCCTACGAAACGAATTTAAGGAGCTAGGAGCTAAATTAAAAAGTAGGACCTCAAAAGTAGTAATCTCGGGATTGCTACCAGTGCCACGTGATAGTCAGAGTAGGAATCGCAGGATAGCGCAGATGAACACGTGGCTTGAGCAGTGGTGCAGCAGGGAGGGATTCAAATTCCTGGGGCATTGGAACCGGTTCTGGGGGAGGTGGGACCAGTACAAACCGAACGGTCTGCACCTGGGCAGGACCGGAACCAATGTCCTAGGGGGAGTGTTTGCTTGTGCTGTTGGGGAGGATTTAAACTAATATGGCAGGGGGATGGGAACCAATGCAGGGAGACAGAGGGAAACAAAAAGGAGGCAAAAGCAAAAGACAGAAAGGAGATGAGGAAAAGTGGAGGGCGTAGAAACCCAAGGCAAAGAACAAAAAGGGCCACTGTACAGCAAAATTCTAAAAGGACAAAGGGTGTTAAAAAAACAAGCCTGAAGGCTTTGTGTCTTAATGCAAGGAGTATCCGCAATAAGGTGGATGAATTAACTGTGCAAATAGATGTTAACAAATATGATGTGATTGGGATTACGGAGACGTGGCTCCAGGATGATCAGGGCTGGGAACTCAACATCCAGGGGTATTCAACATTCAGGAAGGATAGAATAAAAGGAAAAGGAGGTGGGGTAGCATTGCTGGTTAAGGAGGAAATTAAGGCAATAGTTCGGAAGGACATTAGCTTGGATGATGTGGAATCTATATGGGTAGAGCTGCAGAATACCAAAGGGCAAAAAACGTTAGTGGGAGTTGTGTACAGACCTCCAAACAGTAGTAGTGATGTTGGGGAGGGCATCAAACATGAAATTAGGGGTGCGTGCAATAAAGGTGCAGCAGTTATAATGGGTGACTTTAATATGCACATAGATTGGGTTAACCAAACTGGAAGCAATACGGTGGAGGAGGATTTCCTGGAGTGCATGAGGGATGGTTTTTTAGACCAATATGTCGAGGAACCAACTAGGGGGGAGGCCATCTTAGACTGGGTGTTGTGTAATGAGAGAGGATTCATTAGCAATCTCGTTGTGCGAGGCCCCTTGGGGAAGAGTGACCATAATATGGTGGAATTCTGCATTAGGATGGAGAATGAAACAGTTAATTCAGAGACCATGGTCCAGAACTTAAAGAAGGGTAACTTTGAAGGTATGAGGCGTGAATTGGCTAGGATAGATTGGCGAATGATACTGAAGGGGTTGACTGTGGATGGGCAATGGCAGACATTTAGAGACCGCATGGATGAACTACAACAATTGTACATTCCTGTCTGGCGTAAAAATAAAAAAGGGAAGGTGGCTCAACAGTGGCTATCAAGGGAAATCAGGGATAGCATTAAAGCCAAGGAAGTGGCATACAAATTGGCCAGAAATAGCAGCGAACCCAGGGACTGGGAGAAATTTAGAACCAAGCAGAGGAGGACAAAGGGCTTGATTAGGGCAGGGAAAATGGAGTACGAGAAGAAGCTTGCAGGGAACATTAAGACGGATTGCAAAAGTTTCTATAGATATGTAGAGAAAAAGGTTAGTAAAGACAAACGTAGGTCCCCTGCAGTCAGAATCAGGCGAAGTCATAACGGGGAACAAAGAAATGGCGGACCAATTGAACAAGTACTTTGGTTTGGTATTCACTGAGGAGGACACAAACAACCTTCCGGATATAAAAGGGGTCGGAGGGTCTAGTAAGGAGGAGGAACTGAGGGAAATCCTTATTTGTCGGGAAATTGTGTTGGGGAAATTGATGGGATTGAAGGCCGATAAATCCCCAGGGCCTGATGGACTGCATCCCAGAGTACTTAAGGAGGTGGCCTTGGAAATAGTGGATGCATTGACAGTCATTTTCCAACATTCCATTGACTCTGGATCAGTTCCTATGGAGTGGAGGGTAGCCAATGTAACCCCACTTTTTAAAAAAGGAGGGAGAGAGAAAACAGGGAATTATAGACCGGTCAGCCTGACATCGGTCGTGGGTAAAATGATGGAATCAATTATTAAGGATGTCATAGCAGTGCATTTGGAAAGAGGTAATAGGATAGGTCCAAGTCAGCATGGATTTGTGAAAGGGAAATCATGCTTGACAAATCTTCTGGAATTTTGTGAGGATGTTTCCAGTAGGGTGGACAAGGGAGAACCAGTTGATGTGGTATATTTGGACTTTCAGAAGGCTTTCGACAAGGTCCCACACAAGAGATTAATGTGAAAAGTTAAAGCACATGGGATTGGGGGTAGTGTGCTGACATGGATTGAGAACTGGTTGTCAGACAGGAAGCAAAGAGTAGGAGTAAATGGGGACTTTTCAGAATGGCAGGCAGTGACTAGTAGGGTACCGCAAGGTTCTGTGCTGGGGCCCCAGCTGTTTACATTGTACATTAATGATTTAGACGAGGGGATTAAATGTAGTATCTCCAAATTTGCGGATGACACTAAGTTGGGCGGCAGTGTGAGCTGCGAGGAGGATGCTATGAGGCTGCAGAGTGACTTGGATAGGTTAGGTGAGTGGGCAAATGCATGGCAGATGAAGTATAATGTGGATAAATGTGAGGTTATCCACTTTGGTGGTAAAAACAGAGAGACAGACTATTATCTGAATGGTGACAGATTAGGGAAAGGGGAGGTGCAAAGAGACCTGGGTGTCATGGTACATCAGTCATTGAAGGTTGGCATGCAGGTACAGCAGGCGGTTAAGAAAGCAAATGGCATGTTGGCCTTCATAGCGAGGGGATTTGAGTACAGGGGCAGGGAGGTGTTGCTACAATTGTACAGGGCCTTGGTGAGGCCACACCTGGAGTATTGTGTACAGTTTTGGTCTCCTAACCTGAGGAAGGACATTCTTGCTATTGAGGGAGTGCAGCGAAGGTTCACCAGACTGATTCCCGGGATGGCGGGACTGACCTATCAAGAAAGACTGGATCAACTGGGCTTGTATTCACTAGAGTTCAGAAGAATGAGAGGGGACCTCATAGAAACGTTTAAAATTCTGACGGGGTTAGACAGGTTAGATGCAGGAAGAATGTTCCCAACGTTGGGGAAGTCCAGAACCAGGGGACACAGTCTAAGGATAAGGGGGAAGCCATTTAGGACCGAGATGAGGAGGAATTTCTTCACCCAGAGAGTGGTGAACCTGTGGAATTCTCTACCACAGAAAGTTGTTGAGGCCAATTCACTAAATATATTCAAAAAGGAGTTAGATGAAGTCCTTACTACTAGGGGAATCAAGGGGTATGGTGAGAAAGCAGGAATGGGGTACTGAAGTTGCATGTTTAGCCATGAACTCATTGAATGGCGGTGCAGGCTAGAAGGGCCGAATGGCCTACTCCTGCACCTATTTTCTATGTTTCTATGGTCAATGCTTCAACGCTGGGGATGTTGGCTTGAACAAGAACGCAGACGTTGGTGCGCCTAACCTGCCAATGGATTTGCAGAATCTTGTGGATGCAGCGTTGGTGGTACTTCTCCAGTGTTTTGAGGTGCCTGCTGTACATCGTCCATGTCTCTGAACCATATAGGAGAGCGGGTATCACTACTGCTTGGCGCCGGGTTTGAGATCCTGGTCTTCGAACACTCTTTTCCTCAGGCGACCGAAGGCTGCACTGGCACAATGAAGGTGGTGTTGGACTTAGTCATCGACGTCTGCTCTTGTTGACAGTAGGCTCCCGAGGTGTGGAAAATGGTCCATGTTGTCCAAGGCCCCGTCGTGGATTTTGATAATCGTGGAGGCAGTGCTGTGTGGCGGGGCAGGTTGGTAGAGGACTTTTGTCTTACGGATGTTTGGTGCAAGGCCCATGCTCTTGTACACCACAGTGAAGGTGTTGACGATGGCTTGGAGTTCAACCTCCGAGTGTGCGCAGACGCAAGCAACGTCTGCATACTGTAGTTCAATGGCAGAGGATGGGACAACCTTGGATCTGGACTGGAAGCCACGGAGGTTGAACAATTTCCCGTTTGTTCCGCATATTAGCTCCAGTCCAGCGAGGAGCTTACTAGGGATGAGATGGAGCATTACAGCAAGGAAGATCGAGAAGTGCGTTGGTGCGATGACACAACCTTGCTTGACCTCAGTCAGAATGTGAATTGGGTCTGTGGTGGATCGTTGGTCAGGATCACGGCTTGCATGTCATCGTGAAGCAGGCGAAGGAGGATGACAAACTTTTGAGGGCAGCCAAATTTGAGGAGGATGCTCCATAATCCCTCACGGTTGAGTGTCGAAGGCTTTTGTGAGGTCAAAGGCAGCCATGTACAGGGGTTGGTGCTGTTCCCTGCATTTCTCTTGGATTTGCCGCGTGGTGAAGATCATGTCCATTGTACCACTTATTGGGTGGAATCCTACCCCCTTGATCTATCCCCATAGCCCTGCAAAGTTTTCCTTTTCAAGTATATATTCAGTTCCCTTTTGAAAGTTACTGCCGAATCTGCTTTGACTGCCCTTTCAGACAGTGCATTCTAAATCCTAACTAAATTTATTCCACATCTCACCTCGGCTCTTTTGCCAATACTGTAATTGTGTCCTCTGGCTACTGACCCACCTGCCAGTGAAAACAGTTTCTCCTTATTTACTCGATTGAAGCCCCTTATAATTTTGAATACCTCTATTAAGTATCCCCTTAACCATCTCTGCTGTAGAGAGAACAATCCCAGTTTCTCTCGTCTCGCCACTTAACTGGTATAATTCTGATAAACCTCCTCTGCACCTTCTCCAAGGCCTTGATATCCTTCCTAAAATGTTGGGCCCAGAACTGGACACAATACTCCAACTGAGACCTAACCAGTGATTTATAAAGGTTTAGCATAACTTCCTTGCTTTTGTATATGCCTCTATTTAAAAAGCCATGGATCCCATAAGCTTTTTTTTTAAAAAAAAGTGCTCTTTACTTTACTAAAATATCCAAGAAAATTGAGCTTTCACCATTATAAATACAAATCATCATCTGATGGGATGCTGTTTGACCACCGAAGTAAATTTCTTCACATCTCTGGGAATCTGGAACGCCTTTAGAACCCTGGATGCAAGTATAATACTGGAGAAGACCAACATTGGAAGCACAAATTAAAGACATTTAATTTATGCTTCTGTTTGATCTGAAGCTTGATCAAGAATTGCTCATACTGAGAAAACAAATATATCAGGAGTGTGGTCACCAGAATACCGCCACTCTGGTCTGAAGCACCAAGTAAACGATGCTGTTCCAGGGCAGGTGAGTAAAGTATTACATAGTATATACAGCACATAAACAGGACATTCAGCCCAATAAGTTCATGCCGGTGTTTAGACTCCACACAAGTCTCCTTCCACTCCTCTTCATCTAACCCCATCAACATATCCTTCTATTCCTTTCTCTCTCATGTGTTTATCAAGCTTCCCTGTAAATGCACCTCTGCTCGTCACCTCAACTATCCTTGTGGTAGCGAGTTCCACATTCTAACCGCTCTGGGTTAAAAAAAATTGATTCTGAATTCCCTGTTGGATTTATTAGTGACCATCTTATATTTATGTCCTAGTTCTGGTCTCGCCTGCAAGTAGAAACATCTTCTCTGCATCTATCCTATCAGATCACCATTCAGTCTCCTCTATTCTATAAAAAAAGAGCCCCAACCTGTTCAATCTTTCCTGATAAGCATCAGTTTTGTTCTGTTCCTGACAAGTATAAGCTCAGTTCTGGCATCGTTCTCGTAAATCTTCTTTGCACCTTCTTCATTGCCTCGATATCCTTTATATAATATTGGGACCATCATCATCATAGGCAGTCCCTCGGAATCAAGGAAAACTTGCTTTCACTCTAAAAAGGAGTTCTTAGGTGACTGAACAGTCTAATACGAGAAACACAATCCCCATCACTGGTGGGACAGTCGTTGAGGGAAAGGGCAGGTGGGACTGGATTGCCGCACACTTTTTCCTGCACTTGATTTCTGCATGCTCTCGGCGATGAGACTCGAGGTGCTTAGCGCCCTCCCGGATGCACTTCCTCCACTTAGAGCAGTCTTTGGCCAGGGACTCCCAGGTGTCGGTGGGGATGTTGCACTTTATCAGTGAGGCTTTGAGGGTGTCCTTGAAACGTTTCCTCTGCCCACCTTTGGCCTGTTTGCCGTGAAGGAGTTCAGAGTAGAGCGCTTGCTTTGGGAGTCTCGTGTCAGGCATGCGAACAATGTGGCCTGCCCAGTGGAGCTGATTGGGACCAGAACTGCTCACAGTACACCAAGTGTGGTCTAACCAAGTTTCTATACAAGTTTAACATAACTTCTCTGCTTTTCAATTCTATCCCTCTAGAAATGAAATCCAGTGCTTTATTTACTTTTTTTTTTTAAAATGGCCTCACTGATCTGCTTTTAGTGATTTGAGTATCTGTACTCCCTCGACCCCTTTGCTCCTCTACCCCATTTAAACATTTATTTTCCAAGGAGTATGCGTCCTGCTTATTTTTCCTTCCAAATTGTACCATCTCACACTTACCTATATTGAAGGTGTGTGTTATTAGGGTGGCCCCACATGCAAATGGAGCTACAAATACTGGAGAGAAAATTAATAACCAAAAGAATATATCCCCTTTGGAGGTAGCAGATACCTGACTTTAGAAATACAATAAGCAAACTTCCCACAGTTGTTCAGGGCTGAAGGACAGCTTTCATTGTTTGCCTGCTAGATCCAGTTGCAGGGAAGGCAGGTTTTGGGCAAAGGGTAGAAAGCAGCATCAAGACTTAGGATGAGGATGTGCTCTGGGCTGAGGTATGCAGTGTGCAGATTGCAAGGCCAAGCATTGGGGAGGTGAATACATTTAGAAAAAAATGAAATGTAAAAGCTTGAGCCAGAGAGTGGAGCACAGACAGGCCTGAAAGGGCAGTACAGGCAGAGGTTAATGTAGGCTGTTTAAAATTGAATCCAAAGCCAGTGGGGGGAGGGCTTAAACATTTCTACTCAAGCATAAATAGCATTGCAGACTTGTGAAGGTTATCTAGCTGCCTTTTTAATTCCTCAGAATATTTAATTCTAATCAGAATTCGCAACATTTAAATCACCACCAATATCACAAAGCTTTCCTCAAGCCCAAGTTGAAAGGTAGGGTATAAAGGGTCATGGTGGCCGAGTCATGAGGCGAGGTTTTGCTGCAGTGAGATTGAGCAGATTATTTTTGGGGGCCGGAGCGGGATGAAATGGGAAGAAAGGAGTTACCCAGTAAGATTGGTAAATAACTAAAGTATAAAATAACCAATTCGAGAAGTAGAATAACTAAAGACTTAACCAAATGATGAAGAAAAGACATTTAACCCATGAGCAAGAAAATTTGACTCAGACTTGACTGTTACGACAAACAGAAGAAATATTAAAGATACTGATGAAGTCCTTCTTCTATCAACTATATTCTATTTTTATATTAATTAATTTGTTGCTCAACATACCTTGACTGAAACAGCAGAGTGATGCTAATTAACAATCGACAACAGTACAAAAGATATATATACTGCAATGTACTGAAAGTAGACAATAATACTGGAAGATAAAAGGGTCAAAAGCAGCCGATTACCTTGCAAGCATAAAGGCATTATTGATGAAGTCAGCTCGGTCCTGGGGACTGAGAGCTAAATGATTATTTTTTAATAATCCAATTAATTCCTTGGAGGTATTCTCTTCATAATGTACAATGTAATACCCACTCATATTCAAGTTAAACTTCACCCAGGTCACATTTGGTTCTTTAAGGTCAATGGTGTCTAATGGAAAATAAAATGCAGCAACATTTCAATGAAATTGTTAGTTCGCTGATGAAACTCGACTCTAATGAGAAACATTAATAATGTCTGATGAAATTAATTCTAGTATAGAAATACAAAAGCAAAATACTGCAGATGCTGGCAAGCTGAAATAAAAACAGAAAATGTTGGAAATACTCAGCAAGTCAGGCAGCATCTGTGGAGAGAGAAAACCAGAGTTAACGTTACAGGGCGATGTCCTTATGAGAAGGATAATGGTATGTACACAAGGCATCAAAACCTCGACAGGGCTGTGTTTGAAGTATTTAGCTTGTCTGATGGTGCAGAAAATGTATTCAGTGAACAGCTGAGTCATACATACCAGGAAGATGCCAGGTTCAACTTCAGCCAGAGCATGGTTCAATGCTAGAATTGGCCCCAGTGCCCCATTTCAGGGAGGGGAAAATGGGCTGAGCTTCCTGTTCCTGAGTGCTATCCAGCAATCTCTGGTATAAGTCTACACATGTGGATATCAGGGAAGGACATGGTCAACTTTAGCCCTGATGGCCCAGTGGCAAAACTGTACTGACCACAATCAAGGCTTATCTGTAGTTTGGAAGACACCCTGTATCTCAGCAAGACTGCAACATCTTTTGCGGGGTGAGGGGGAAGGTTGGGGAGAAGAGGGGAAACAAAGAGACCAATATATAAAACAACTGGCTGGGAGGAAGACTTAGAGGATGTACCAATGAAGGAGTTTAAATGGAATCGTAAACTGTGAGCACAGCTCAAGTGGGTTATTTAGTCAGAACTCCAAGATTGTGTACAAGTCATTTATCCACTCCAAGTCAGTTTTACAATAATTCTTACAAAACCTTGCCTTTCCCATTATGTGGTTTCCTCTGCCGCTGCAGAAAGGAAGGCAGGGAATCTGCCCTCTGATTTTTGTTAATGTTGCTGTTTTCGCCACGAGGAGGTACAGGAGTGTGGTCTGGGTTGACCGTTGCTTTTACTTTCTTCCTTCCTGGTTGGAAATACATGTTCTTGCTCTGCAAATTCCCATTGTAGAGATTGGCAATTCACCAAGTACAGAATCAGGAGCATGGAGCTGTACGTCACTACTACTCTGGAGTGCAACCTGCTGGAGCTCCAGCAAATGGTGCCACCAAGGGGTCACTCACTGTGATTACATTTTTATTTTAACACTGGCCTGCACATTTTGAATGTCGGGTAGTTATCAACTTGCCACTTTGGATTCAACTCATGTCACAGGAATGGGGGTGGGGTGGGGTGGTGCACAATAAATTCATGACACTGTGTTCTCTCTGGCAGAAAAATCACATGATAGGAACATCCAGTAATACGAGTAAACTTTCTGCAGTGGGTGTATATGTAAAATGTAATGCGAGAGAGTTTGGATGACACTTCACATTAAACCAGAACATTATGTGGTCAATACCACAATGTTCTAATTACTCTAATTATATTCAATTTTAAACATACTCTGCAGCGAGACTGCAAATTGCTGAGCAGTGGTTATCCTCCATAATCAAAAGAAAATAGAAAGACTTATCCTATTAACACCAATCAAAAATATACTTAATTCATGTAATAATGTATAATTTGAAATATTATGTACAATGCAAAATGTTATTACTTTTCAAATTAAATAACTTTCTTTCCTGCTTTGGCTGGATAAATACTTGATCAGCATGGATAAAATAGGGTAGTATACTTTGTTAATACATTAAGATTGAACATTAGTCAACAGTCAGGAACCATTAAAGTGCAAGAATGGAGGATTTATTCTTCAGTCCAATAGGGTAACAAAAAGGTTACATTCTACGAATAAATGAAAATGCTCGTCAACAGTTTAAGGGGGAAAAAAAGTTTGCTTAAAAGTGTAAAATGTTTAATTCTGAACAACGGTATTTAGCTACATACAGAGACTCGGACTTTAAGATAATTGAAAGCATGAGTAGAGATCAGTCTCATATTCCCACACAACACCAGTGTGATCAGTAACCACAGCCCCAGTAAAACTTGCCTGGCCACTCACCAAAGCCTAACTAAAAGCTGCTAAGCAGAGGCTTACCTTTACTGTACTTCTTGAAGTTAAAAATAATCACCTGTTTTGTTCTTAAGAAGCCATGTTTTGATGCATTTGGGTTGGCTATAATTGCTACAGCTGCTGGTGATGTATGTCAGTGGAATATGCCACAGGTAACTGAGAAAAATCAAACCAGAGCTTCAATTAGTTTCACCTTGTTGAAATGACTAAATAAAGTTTAGTCTGGAGAAACAGCTAAATAAACTAAAACATGTCAGAGAACATTGAGAAATGAATTTTAAGTTTTGAGCTGTGGTACTTATAACCATTGGGCTAGAAATTCGGTGGGGTATTGCCCCTTGCGAGAGTTGGAACAGGGGCGCGAAAGGGTTTATAGCCGCAAACGCCGGCATTCACACCACTCGGCAATTTCAGTGTGCCGGAACCAGCGGCGCAGAGCATCACCGCCCAGGAGCGTTGTGCTGGTGTACAACGCCCCCAGAATCGACTCGCAACCAAAATTTGTTTTGCGTTGCACCGGTAGCGCCCTGTAGTGACACGGCCAGAGTGAGCTGGCATGCAGAGCTGTCCCAGGGCGGTAAGGGAAGGAGTGACTGCATGAGGCAAGTGCGATCGATTTTATTTTTCATTTTTTTGAGATTTACCTTTATTGGGGTGGATTATGTACAGGGAATGTTTTTTGTTCCGATAGTTGCAGGGAGGCCTCTCATGGGGTGCTACGAAGCTGGCTCTTTAGTTCGAGATATTCAGTTGCTCATCCGGCCAAGCACCTCAAGATAAGTGTGGAACGCTTCTCTTAGTGCTTCACTCCACTGTCAGGGCGCAACCACTGAATTTGTTGGCTGCCGACGCAACCCATTTCCTAGCGCTAAATTTATCCAGAGCCACATATGAATGCCTTAAAAAAACCTTCAACCTAATTTCCAGCCCATTGTCTCTCTAATGTAGTAGAGAGACCTTCTGTGCTAACAAGTTGTATTTATATACCACCTTTAACATAGTAAAACGTCCCAAGGTGCTTCACAGGAGTATTCTGTGCTGAAGGAAAACATATGAAAAATTTAGTATTTCTATGTACTATTAAAAGGATCCCAACTTAACTAGTTATCATAATATATTAAGTTGTGTTACAATGTGTGGCACCAAAACTCTTAAAATAAAAGTAAAATACCCAGTCTCTTGAAGCAACCCATTCTAATGATGCTTTATAAAGAAGGGCTTCTATATGACAATCATTTGTTGCATCCTCTTCACATTATCCCACGTGTTTCTCAACATTTTAGTCACAAGGTCAATTATAAAACTTGCATTATGGCGTTTGGTAATAATTAATACCAGATGTCAAAATTAAGGGTAGATTGAAACTGAATGCTCTCAGCTGGAAAATAATGGTGTCTGGTGTTTGTAAGTAATTACTTTTCTTCAAAGTTCAATAGCTTAGATAATTCCTCGTATAACATATTTTGACTCAGGAAAGTGGAGATCCAAGTTCTTTTCAAGGTCAGCAATGTATTGAGAAAGAGGTCCAATTCATCAAAAATGTGTTTCGAGTCCACTGATGAGAGGAAGAGTATTGTTGGACAAAGTGTTTGAATAGTTACAATTGGCTAGCCTCGATGCTCCTTTAAACTTGATTTCAGAAATACGAGCTTCCTGTGGCATGAGTGTAACTGTGCTCCTCATACTCTAAATTAGGCTTCTTGGACCAGAATGGGCATTCCAAGGAAATGGCATGCTCCGAGCAGATTTTATGATGCAAGATTTGGATCCATGCCTTTGGAGCTTATATGCATAGCTGTTCACAATTACTAACAGAAATTCACAAACCTTCTTCAAACTCAACTCCAAGGTAAATTTTTTGTAATACAAAAAACAACGTTGCGTACATCTTGGTTTAGATTTTCTTCTATAGCAGATCCTGGCTCATCATCAGCAGTGAAGGAGTTCTGACCATCACAAGGATACAACCTTGACTCTGACAGATTTCCTGGGTTAGGGTCATTCAGGCAGTTGCAGCACAGCCCCTCTACCTCCAACTCCTCCTTTAAGACACTCCTTAAAATCTACCTTTTTGACCAAGCTTTTGATCACCTGTCCTAATATTTCATGTGGCTCGGTGTCAAATTTTGATTTATAATGCGCATGTGAAGAACCTTGGGATGTATGTTAAAGGCACTAAATGAATGCAAGTAGCTGTTGTAGCATGGGATGGCTAAAACACTGATTTTTTAATTTATTTTGACATTAATTTTTCAGAAAGGAAAAGAGAAATATGCTACCCTAGCAAAGCTAGACACGAGGGGGCCAAAACTGCCCCTTCCCATAAGGCTTGTTACCACCACAAATTGGCGGCCACGCTGCGAAGTGCAATGGCCGCCGATTTTTGGGGGAATGGCCGCAATTTTGAAAATTCCACTCCTGCGGCATCCCGACGGTGACCCACTCCCCCCACTACCGCTCCGCTGTTGTCGATCCATCCCAAGCCCGTCATCATAGCTCGTAGCGCTGATGTTCCTCCCCCCACCCACCCACTGAATGCGAAATTCCACGGAAAAAGTCTTGCTACCGCCGTGCGATGCCACCTACAGCTTTTTCTGTCGGTGTACTGTGCTTGGAATGCTTCTAAAATGGCGATGAGACTGCCATTAAAGGGGAGGGCGCATAGCCGTGGCTGGCAATTTTTTTTTTTGTCTGCTGACTGCCGGGTCCAGCCAACAATTATGTCCCCAGGTTCGGCTGGGCTGCCAACAGGCAGCCTGGCACACTTCTTGGGTGCCAAGCTGCTGGCCTGGCCGAAACCCTCCCTGGTGGCCCAGTGGACCCAACTAAAGGAATCGTAGCGGCTCTCCCCTTTGTGAAGGGGAGAGATGTGGTGACGCACCAGCGTGATGATGTCATCAGCACGACGTTGATGAGGGACAGCGGCAGACACTCCGCCCGTCCCCCACTTCTGCCCCTTGTGTGCGCGAACTTCCGCCCACCGCCACACTTCCACCCTCATTAAGACCGACTTACTGGAGAAAAAAAGCAGCCAAAGAGCGGAATTCCGCTCAAGGGACCACCGCATCCACCGCGCTGGTAAGAACAGCTGAAAAAGGGCAAGTGCGCCATGTTTTCGGCGGGGGGGGGGGGGGGCAATTTCGGCCCCTAGGTGCCTCTTGCACCCAGTGTCACAACAACATAAATGTCTTATTTCTGTCACTTACCCACCCATGGGTGAACATCTTTTTGCTTCTCGTCACTTTTGCTAGGGGATCCCAAAAAGTGGTGGGGGCTATCAGGGGAAACCAGGCTGGTGGCTCTCAAAGAACTCCCGCCCAACCTAGACCTTCATTTTTATACATGGAACTGTTTCACCAACAAAATGCCCATTGGTTCTCTTATATTCTAAAAGTGCTCTAAAGATTTTGATAAAGTAAGTCACATGTTAAGCATCCTTAAAAATTAAATCAAAATCAAGTTAAAAATGAGCATTCTGAAAAGCTCATCTACAAAAGTATTAAGAATAGTGATTCCGTTTCATGTTTTCATGGTCCGTGTGCAGCAGGTGCTCTTCAATGTGGATAAGTGCATTTGGGCTTTGGAAACTCCAGACATGCATGTACAATAAAGGGGCGCCCACTAAAGGTTACAGAGCACGTGGGGGACCTGAGATCTTAGTTGATAAATCATTAAAAGTCCCCAAGCAGCTGTGATGAGTTCATTAGGAAGGCAAATTGGGTTTCAGGTTGTATTGTTAGGACAGTGAAAATTAAAACTAAGAGTACTATATTGAGGCTGTAGAAGGCCTTGGTACATTTAAGAGTATTGTACCCAGTTTTGGTCCCCACACGTAGCAGGTGATAGAGACCATGGAGAAAGTACAGAGAAGGGCAGCCAAAATGATAGCCAAGACTGGGTATCAGGATAGGCTGAGAGAGTTGGGGTTATTGTCATTACAGAAACACAGCCATAGGAGACATTATTTGAGGTTTTTAAAATTATGAAGGGATTATATTCTGTCCAATTGGATAGGCTGTTGGTAATTATGATTGGGATGGAAGAACTAGGGCACATGAACACTATGCAAAGACTTAGGTTAGATGTTGGGAAGCATTTTGTTTTCAGAAATGTGTCAGAGTCATAGAATGGTTACAGCACAGAAGGAGGCCTTTCAGCACATCAAGCCCATGCCGGCATGCCGGCTCTCTGCAAGTGCACTTCAGCTAGTCCCACTTCCCCGCAGCCCTGTAAATGTTTTTCCTTCAGGTAAGAGGCCTCTTTAAAAGGCCTGTGGAACAGATTACGGAGGCAAGTATAGATTACCGGCGGTACTTTAAAAGTGTTCTGGACAAATTCCCGAGAGGAAGTAATTTCAAATTATAAAAGATTAATTGCGGAGTTGCTAGGAATAGCGAGACTCATGAGTTACTTCAATCTCTTGGAGATTGCTTAATTACTTAAAGGTTGGACAATAATTTCCTAAATTTGCCACACCATTCTTTTTGGCTTTGTGACCAGCAAGGGCTGGGGGGGGGGGGGGGGGGGGGGGGAGTGGAAAGAGAGGAGAATGAGGGGTCAAAAAAGTATATGCGGCTGCAGTATGTCTGGATAGGACAGACTTGATGGACCAGCTAGTCTCTATGTTTGTATGAAACAACTATATATTTGTTCTTTTACATATACAGTATGTCAGGATCACTGAGATGTGTTAATTAGTACTGCAACCACATTAGTCACAGTATGGAACATTCCACAAGTTAATGCTGGCAAAACCACCTAGAATTGGTTCAAAAAGTAACATTTTGGTAATTTTGAGAGAATGTATTGTGTGAACAGAATAAATGTTGGGGATTTGAAGTTTATTAAAAAATAAACTAATCATGTCATTCACGCCATAACCCCTGAGCATCCTACTGCGTATGTCTCTTATTTCAACATGAATGGAGAAACCAGACATGCAGGCTGCCCATTTTACAGTCCTAAAGTTTTATACTTTTTTTGGTGAACGACTGAACTTGCCCAGGTGAAGGATAACAGAACACATTTTCTATTTCGGTCATCCAAAATTAACACGAAGTACTTCTAGACCAGGTATAGTACAGATTCTAGAGTAACATTTCTTAACCCTAAACTCAAACAGCAACTTCTACTGAATCAAAAGTAGGGCTGTTAATCCTCCCAGCCTTTCTGGTAGTCTTCAACCACTCTGAACAACATGGGATAAATATGCAAGTAGAGTTGATGGGCATGGTCAATGAACCAATGAGAGGAGGGAGAACTTTGACCAGCAGGTGCCAAGAACAATATGGCCAGGCTGGGGACGGGTTTCCAGTAGCAGATTAGGCAGTGCTGGAGCCCGCCATGTTTCTAGTCTCAGGCTATTTGTAGGAGGTCGTTGAGCGCTATAACGGACTTTCATCCCAACATTGACGCTTGATCAATAAAGGGAAGGAATGTTCTGCTGTTGCAAGCTGCTAAGGAAGACTCATTTCCATTGAGGCTGCAGAAACTGCTTGTGGAGGTGCAGAAAATGGTCAACAGCAGCAGGTGATCAAGGTTTCCCAGGTTGAGGAGGTGGCTGTGGTAACACTCCAACAGATGGAGCTGAGGAAGTAAACGGGAATGGTAGCAAAGTGGCTATAAGAACATAAGAAATAAGAGGAGTAGGCCATACAGCCCCTCGAGCCTGCTCCGCCATTCAATATGATCATGGACTCAGTTCCACTTCCTCGCCCGCTCTCCATAACCCCTTATTCCCTTATCGTTTAAAAAAACTGCCTATTTCTGTCTTAAATTTATTCAATGTCCCAGCTTCCACAGCTCTGAGGCAACGAATTCCACAGATCCACAACCCTCAGAAGAAATTTCTCCTCATCTCAGTTTTAAATGGGCGGCCCCTTATTCTAAGTTCTAGTCTCCCCTATCAGTGGAAACATCCCTCTACTTCTAGTCTCCTATATCAGTGGAAACATCCCCTCTGCATCCACCTTGTCAAGCCTCCTCATAATCTTACAGGTTTCGATAAGATCACCTCTCATTCTTCTGAATTCCAATGAGTAGAGGCCCAACCTACTCAATCTTTCCTCATAAGTCAACCCCCTCATCTCTGGAATCAACCTTGTGAACCTTCTCTGAACTGCCTCCAAAGCAAGTATATCCTTTCGTAAATATGGAAACCAAAACTGCACGCAGTATTCCAGGTGTGGCCTCACCAATACCCTGTAGAACTGTAGCAAGACTTCCCTGCTTTTATACTCCATCCCCTTTCCAATAAAGGCCAAGATACCACTGGCCTTCCTGATTACTTGCTGTACCTGCACACTATCCTCTTGTGTTCCATGCACAAGTACCCCCAGGTCCCACTCTACTGCAGCACTTTGCAATCTTTCTCCATTTAAATAACAACTTGCTCTTTGATTTTTTTTTTTGCCAAAGTGCATGACCTCACACTTTCCATTATACTCCATCTGCCAAATTTTTGCCCACTCACTTAGCTTGTCTATATCCTTTTGCAGATTTTGTGTGTCCTCCTCACACATTGCTTTTCCTCCCATCTTTGTATCGTCGGGAAACATGGCTACGTTACACTCAGTCCCTTCCTACAAGTCGTTAATATAGATTGTAAATAGTTGGGGTCCCAGCACTGATCCCTGTGGCACCCCACTGGTTACTGATTGCCAACCTGAGAATGAAGCATTTATCCAGACGCTCTGTTTTCGGTTAGTTAGCCAATCCTCTATCCATACTAATTTATTACCCCCAAACCCGTGAACTTTTATCTTGTACAGTAACCTTACATTACGAGACTAGTAATCCAGAGGCCTGGACTAATGAGACAGGAGTTCAAATCCCACCACAGCACCTGGATGTCTATTAGGGAAGGAAATCTGCTATCCTTACCCGGTCTGGCCTATATGTGACTCCAGACCCACAGCAATGTGGTTGACCCTTAACTGCCCTCTGAAATGACCTAGCAAGCCACTCAGTTGTCAAGAAAACAGCTCCCCACCATCTTCTCAAGGGAAATTAGGAGATGGGTAATAAATGTTGGCTTTGCTAGCGATGACCACATCCTGTGAATGAATTAAAAATAGGTTATTTTCCCTCAGAATGGTGAGGAAGGCACCATCTCCATTTACAAGCTCATTCGATGCGCAGATCAGCATCCTGTATGACTGTCAGAGTGATACCAACACAAAGCATCTGAACCCCTGGGGTGAGTGAAGACATGACACAGATGGCATCTGGCCTCATCCCATCAGCTTTCAGGTGTACATATGCGGTGTCACTGTATTCTTCCCCCTGCCCTGCACCCCCCTTCCCTGCCTCCCCCTCCCCACAGTTGTCCAAGCAGTTCCTTTTTCCATCCTCTTCCCCTACCCTATCCTACCCTCACCACCTGCCCCCACCCCCCAACATTTTGTTACATCTTTTTCTAAGTCTGTAGCCTGTGAGGGAACTATCCCACTGCTGGATATCACTACCCTTCCCCCACCCTTCTGAATAAACTTTTGTCCGTCATTTTTCATTGAAGGAGTGTAAAATGGCAAATAAGTTCCCATTGTTCAGCTCCCAGTGTCTGTGTATGTGTGGCAGAGTTACCAACCCTCCTGCATTACAGATGCTGTCTGACTTGTTGAGTATTTTCAGCATTTTTGGCTCATGTTTGAGGTTATAATGAATTGACTACCTTTGATTTCTCAGAAGTGATGGAAGATCAGAGGGTGAAACTCTCAGGGGTGGTAACAAACTATCCACGGGAACACTCAGGAAATTTTCAATACCCAGTCTACCCCACCAGTGAGCAAAAATATATATATTTTTTTAAAAATAGGCTCATGAGGATCAAAGACATTCAACTACAGGTAAGCAAGTGTCACATCGTCAAACCTCCAGGAATACGCCCAACCAGATTTGGCCATCTTACACCAGTGTGAATTTTTCCATTTCCCCATACCAACTATCCACATGGGTCATGAATAACCAAACTCACTGAATTCACCTACAACTAACTGAAAGACTTTTACTCTGTCAGTCTGAATCTTATTCAAACCCAGATCCAAGGGTTTATACAATAGTGTAGTGCATTTATTTACTTTGCTACCAAACTCCCCTCCCCCCCCACGTTCCAGGTCTACATTCATGAGAAAGGGGAGTAAACACTTCAATCTCTCTGTGTTGATATGTTTTATTTTGCCAGTAAAATGATTGCATGTTATTGGGAGGGGGCAGAGATGCTGGGTTCAAAAGTGACATAAAAACCTACAATGCCAAGTTCCCTACTGGTCAATTTAGAGGAGCAGTGGAATTAGAATAGCACCAGATAAATGTTTCTTACACAAACTCTTCGCATGAGGAGCTCAAAAGGCAGAAGACAGATTTTGAATCTTCAACAACACTTTAAAATTATTTTCAGAAATTGCACGGGTTGTACCTGGAATCGGGAGAGGATGATGGATCCTGTAAAATGGAGATCCTGAGGAAACGTTCTTGACTGAGGTGAATTTTATTGGCAGTTGTATCTAATTTAACAGTGACCACTGGGAACCCTGTCTGCAGTGTCCAAGTTTTCATCATTTCTTTCATATTTAAATCTATACTTTTAACCTGTGAAATAAATACAATGTACTGAGAGATTAGACCAAATCACAGCCAGGTTACTCAGCTGAAGATTAGTTATCTAATCAGCAGCATACAGTATAAATATTGAAAGAAAATGCATTTATTATTTTAACATTGCTTGTACCAAGACTAGTTACTGGTGCAATATTTAGAATTTGATAAATACAATTAAAAAAAGACATGGGATAGAGCTAGTTTAACAGTTTCTAGTATTGAGAATGCACAATACCACCACCACCAACTGAATTCAATAGCACCACTGCATTACCGTGGTTCTCACTGATTTGTCAGCAAGCTTGTGGACAAAATTACAAAGATTTAAAAAAGACCTACACAATCCAGACCTGTTTTCCAAAGTACTTAAATACCAACACCTTTGGGGGATTTTCATTTTCATTCATTTGCCATCTGTGCAGACCTGGTCAAGTTCAGAGAAGCTACTTGAATACCATGCAAGACCCATGCTAGCACTGCTAGATTCCAATGCACAGGTTACAACCCGAAGAAAAAACTGCTAAATTTAACCAGACTGGCAGCCATGAGTACCTATGCAAGCACATGGGAGCCTGTGGATGGTGATATTTTCCTTCTCATTTTTCCCCTCCTGCAGGCTTATGGCTCCACATGCACATTCAAACTACCATTCTTCATGAAGCTGAACAGCCAGCATCAGCAGGCTATTCAACTGGGGTGGGAGGCATCACAGGTGAGCCCAATACCTTCCACGCACAACATGTGCACAAGCACATTTCCATCAGGATTTGTTGGATAGTGGCAAGGAATGGGAAGCCTGGCATATTCCCCTGCCAGCAACCAAGGAGTGCAGAGCAGTTGTAACACTCCTGCTATCTCTACAGCTAAAAGACCAAAGAAAAGCAGGCTCTTTTTTGGCTAGCAAAATGGAATATATAGGAGATATTCTAAATATCTCTTTTAATTCATTGGTTTTGGGGGTGAAGAGATGCTCTTTAAATTCAAGCAATTCATCCTGAACTGTTGAGCTGGTTTAACAGTTGAACTTTTATCAGGCAACATCTTAAGTCAGTCCTAAACTCTTTAACGCAACAGTTTAATATATATGGAATGCATTAATTACAAGACCCTTACCTTAGGAAAGGTGATAAAATTTAAAAGCACACCTACCAACTTCTCTGCACTCATGATTGGTGTGGTGTTTACTTTCAGAAGTATTAGGTGAGGAAAATCTTAATAGAACATTTCCCACTCTCCCGTCAAATACATTGCAAATATTTGCTAGAATTGAAATGGGATAGATTGGTTGAAATAGATGTGCACCCACCCCTCCCCTGCCCCAGAGTCGTACTTTTTCAACCTAGTACCACATATGCTTTCTACAAAAGTTTTCACTAAATGATCTAGGCCGACATATCTGTGCAGTACTGAGGGGGTGCAGCATTTTTTTGTCTTTCAGGTGAGATTTTAAAGTGCGATCCTGTCTGTCGGTTCAGGAAGATCCCACTGCACTAGCCACAGAGGAGCAAGGGAGCTATTCTTTGTGCTCTGGGCAACATTTATCCCTCAACTATCACCACCAAGACAGATGAACTGGTCATTTACTATTTGTGGGGCCTTGCTGTGGGAAAACTGGTGGCCACATTTGCGACCAAACAGCAACTGCAAAAAGTCATTAATTTTATGTGAAGCACTTTGGGATAGTCTGAGAATATGAAAGGCACTATATAAATGCAACTTCTTTCTTTTCTTTATTGAGAAAATACTGCAGGAGCATTTGATTATGTAAACTAGACAGACTACTGCATCTTATTTATTTTGTCATCATTACCAGTCATTGGAAACTGTAGAGTTTAATCCGGTCTACACTATTCTAACCTTTCTAGGAGGTGAAAAAAAAGACATTAATCTGATTTACCAAATCCCTCAGCAGGCACCTTGAGCAGTCATATGCAGATGTGGCTTAGTTCCTATCTGCTGTCATTTAGATTCTCTACATTTGGTTACTAAATAATGGCCTAGAATTTGCTGGAGCGGGGCATCTCGGGGTGTGTCCCAATAATTATTCCCTCACCCTTCAGCTCGAAAAATGTTTACACTGTAAGGTGATGGAAGTGCGAGGCATCTAGGACCTTAATGAACAACAGTGTATAATCTTAATCAATGAGATTTTGGGATTGAGAAAAAAAGTGGAACGACGCAGAAGGAAGGTGAATTAAAGTGAGTAAATTAGTATCAAATCAAGTACAGAAAGAGAAATAAAGAGAGGGAAAAGAAGAGTGGATTAAGTGAGGGAGGTGAAAAAGGGACAGGGAAGGAAAGATTTTTTTTACATTTAAAATGTTTTCAAAATCTAAATTTGCATTTATATACATGCACCCTTAACATAGTAAAACGTTCCAAGGCACTTCATAGGAGCGTTAACAAAATAGGACACCAAGCCACACGAGGAGTTATTAGGACAGGTGAACAAGTTTGGTCAAAAAAGTAGGTTTTAAAAGAGCATCTTAAAAGAGGAAAGAGAGGTAGAGGGGCAGAGAGGTGCAAGGAGGGAGTTTCAGAGATTAGGGCCAAGACAACTGAAGTCACAGCCTCCAATGGTGGAACGATTAAAATTAGGGATACACAAGGGGCCAGAATAGGAGGAGCGCCGCGATCTCGGAGCATTGTAGTGTTAGAGAAGGTTACAGAGATTGGGAGGGGTGAAGCCATGTAGGGATTTGAAAACAAAGATGAGAATTTTGAAATCCAGGTGTTGCCGGACCAGGAACTAATGTTGGCCAGCGAGCACAGGGGTGATGAATGAATGGCATTTGGTGCAAGTTAGTATGCAGGTGGCAGAGTTTTGGATGAGTTTAAGTTTAAGTTTATAGAGGGTGGAAAATGGAAGGCTGGCCAGGAGAGCATTGGAATACTCAAATCTAGAGGTAACAAAGTCATGGATGAGGATTTCAGCAGTTGTTAAGCTGAGGCAGGGGCGAAAGTAGGCGATGTTACAGAGGTGGAAGTAGGCAATCTTGTTGATGGAGTGGATAAATGGTCGGAAACTTAACTCGGGGTCAAATATTTACTAACAACAATTTACTACATGTTGGAATGAGACCCCGCTGTTTAAATTGTTCCCTTTCTGTGCCAGAGATGTTGATTGGCACTGCAGAAACATAAGTGCCATTAAAAAGGTACTTCTGCTGTTAAGTAGCAGCTCTGACTTTCTGCAGCAAATTTAATTGCTAATTAATGTGTAAATGCAGCAACTTCATAAAACTCATGGGGAGATTGAGGATAAGTTGTCATTTTCAGGAGGCTAATGGTACAGCTGCACAAGATGTCCAGCAACTTGTGAAAATTTGCAATTCACGAGGTAGCTGTACCTCGCCACAAGCTACTAGACGATTTACAAGTTAGAAATGGTGTACATCAAACTCGCCAATATTTTGGCACCAAATTCTGGATCAATATTGTTTCATATGAATATCTATTACTGCATTTGAAAATATTAAAATATTTAGTCTGAATTTACAATAAATATTAAGATAAATACATACTTTCGCAATACTGTTCCACAAGTCTTCATTTTTAGCGTTCCCATACTGATGTTCATTCAAGTATCTCACAATCCCTTGCTGGAAAACTGTTTCAGTAAGGAAGTTCTTCAACATTAACAGAATGGATGCCCCCTGAAGGAGAAAAGGAGATTTTTCATTTTAAATGTCTTTCTTCAAATGCAAATTGTTTTGATTCTGAAACAGTTGGACTTTACAGAATTCCACCATTCTTTCCTGCAGTTGCAGGCTCAAAAGCAATATCCTTTCATTAGTGTGGGTTTGTAGACACTTGTATGTTTCTGTTTTTCTGACCAACAGAGACTGCAATTGACATCAAAATTCAATACTGAAATTCAGTTGGAGAATTAATGACAACTTTCCTGAAAAACACAAATGAGGCAGTTGCAGTGCTGTATAGAGAAGACCTTAAAATAAACAAGGACCGAGTCAAAAGGTTGTGGATTTAAGTCCCACTCCAGAAACTTGAGCACAAAAATCCAGGCTAACACTCCAGTGCAGTTCTGAGTGACTGCTGCACTGTCGGAGGTGCCATCTTTCGGATGCTCTCTCAGGTGGATGTAAAAGATCCCATGAAATTATTTTGAAGAGCAGGGCAGTTATCCACGGTGTCTTGGCTAATATTTATCCCTCATTCAACATCACAAAAAAAAACATATTATCTGGTCATCATCACATTGTTCTTTGTAGGAGCTTGCTGCGTATTTCCGATACCTGTATTATAACAGTGACTACATTTCAAAAGTACTTAATTGGCTGTAAAGCGCTTTGGGACGCTTGATGTTGTGAAAGGCACTATATAAATGTAAGTCTTTCTTTTTCTGTCAGCAATAGCACGGCGTTTGAACACTGGCTATATTGAGAGGCTGGTGCACCACCTAAAATTTATCAGTGTACTAATGGAAGCATTTTTGGTGCCACTCAGCTGTATCAATAGCTTCTCAGGGAAACTAGGAATGGGTGATCAATTGGCAGCGACATCCACATCCATCGAATGAATTCAAGAAATACCACTAGCAGTGACTGCTCTCTTATCCTGCTTGTGCTCATGTTTAAGAACGGTATTGTTTGTCAGTTGTGAAATACTGGACCACAGTATATTCCAGCACAAACAAGCCATTTGACCCATCAAGTCTGTGCCCATGTTTTTCTCCATATGATCTACCTGGTTCAACCCTGCTTTTCTGCCATACAAGTTAATATTCATTTTTTTCAACCTACTATCTAAATCCATTTTAAAAGAACGTTTGGACTGCTTGCTGTAGAGAATTCTAAACACCTTTATTTCTTATTCTAATCTTCCCTTTAATTCCTTTGGTCCATCCTAGGAGCCTTCTGCAATCTTCGCTGCAATATGCCTTATCCCCCCACCCCTCCTCCACCGCATGACACAAACTTAGTGCGATCAACAAATTTCAATATTGTTCCCTCAATTCCAAGTCCAAATTATTTATGTACATAGTAAATAAAAATATCTGAAACAGAGACTACTATGGAATACAACATATTAAATTCGAAGAAACTTTGTTTGACTGCTTTGCTCTGCTTTCTGCCCTCCAATCATGTTTATCTCCATGTGGGAAGATTCTCCCCAATTACATGTGCCATTATATTTTCCATAATTCTCTTGTGATCAAACGTTTTGTGAACACAACATAAGAACTAGGAGCAGGAGTAGGCCATTTAGCCCCTCGAGCTGCTCCGCCATTCAATAAGATCATGGCTGATCTGATCTTGGCCTCAACTCCACTTCCCTGACTGTTCCCAATAACCATCGACTCCCTTATCGTTCAAAAATCTTTCTAACTCCAACTTAAATATATTCAATAACCCAGTCTCCACAGCTTTCTGGGGTAGAGAATTCCAAAGATTCACGACCCTCAGAAGAAATTCCTCCTCATTTCCGTTTTAAATGGGTGACCCCTTATTCTGAAACTATGCCCTCTAGTTCTAGATTCCCCCATGAGGAGAAACATCCTCTCTGCATCGACCCTGTCAAGCCCCCTCTGAATCTTATTCGATTCAATAAGATCACCTCTCATTCTTCTAAACTCCAATGAGTATAGCCCCAACCTGCTCAACCTTTCATAGAAACATAGAAAATAGGTGCAGCAGTGGGCCATTCGGCCCTTTGAGCCTGCACCACCATTCAATATCTTGGCTGATCATGCAACTTCAGTACCCCATTCCTGCTTTCTCTTCATACCGCTTGATCCCTTTAGCCGTAAGGGTCATATCTAACTCCCTATTGAATACATAAGAACATAAGAACATAAGCATTAGGAACAGGAGTAGGCCATCTAGCCCCTCGAGCCTGCTCCGCCATTCAATAAGATCATGGCTGATCTGGCCGTGGACTCAGCTCCAATTACCCGCCCTCTCCCCGTAACCCTTAATTCCCTTATTGGTTAAAAATCTATCTATCTATGACTTGAATACATTCAATGAGCTAGCCTCAACTGCTTCCTTGGGCAGAGAATTCCACAGATTCACAACCCTCTGGGAGAAGAAATTCCTTCTCAACTCGGTTTTAAATTGGCTCCTCTGTATTTTGAGGCTGTGCCCCCTAGTTCTAGTCTCCCCGACCAGTGGAAACAACCTCTCTGCCTCTATCTTGTCTATCCCTTTCATTATTTTAAATGTTTCTATAAGATCACCCCTCATCCTTCTGAACTCCAACGAGTAAAGACCCAGTCTACTCAATCTATCATCATAAGGTAACCCCCTCATCTCCGGAATCAGCCGAGTGAATCGTCTCTGTACCCTCTCCAAAGCCAGTATATCCTTCCTTAAGTAAGGTGACCAAAACTGCACGCAGTACTCCAGGTGCAGCCTTACCAATAACTTGTACAGTTGCAGCAGGACCTCCCTGCTTTTGTACTCCATCCCTCTTGCAATGAAGGCCAACATTCCATTTGCCTTCCTGATTACCTGCTGCACCTGCAAACTAACTTTTTGGGATTCATGCACAAGGACCCCCAGGTCCCTCTGCACCTCAGCATGTTGTAATTTTTCCCCATTCAAATAATATTCCCTTTTACTGTTTTTTTTCCCCCCAAGGTGGATGACCTCACACTTTCCAACATTGTATTCCATCTGCCAAACCTTAACCCATTCGCTTAACCTATCCAAATCTCTTTGCAGCCTCTCTGTGTCCTCTACATAACCCGCTTTCCCACTAATCTTTGTGTCATCTGCAAATTTTGTTACACTACACTCTGTCCCCTCTTCCAGGTCATATATGTATATTGTAAACAGTTGTGGTCCCAGCACCGATCCCTGTGGCACACCACTAACCACTGATTTCCAACCCGAAAAGGACCCATTTATCCCGACTCTCTGCTTTCTGTTCGCCAGACAATTCTCTATCCATGCTAATACATTTCCTCTGACCCCGCGTTCCTTTATCTTCTGCAGTAACCTTTTGTGTGGCACCTTATCGAATGCCTTTTGGAAATCTAAATGCACCACATCCATTCGTACACCTCTATCCACCATGCTCGTTATATCCTCAAAGAATTCCAGTAAATTAGTTAAACATGATTTCCCCTTCATGAATCCATGCTGCGTCTGCTTGATTGCACTATTCCTATCTAGATGTCCCGCTATTTCTTCCTTAATGATAGCTTCAAGCATTTTCCCCACTACAGATGTTAAACTAACCGGCCTATAGTTACCTGCCTTTTGTCTGCCCCCTTTTTTTTTTTAAAAACAGAGGCGTTACATTAGCTGTTTTCCAATCCGCTGGTACCTCCCCAGAGTCCAGAGAATTTTGGTAGATTATAACGAATGCATCTGCTATAACTTCTGCCATCTCTTTTAATACCCTGGGATGCATTTCATCAGGACCAGGGGACTTGTCTACCTTGAGTCCCATTAGCCTGTCCAGCACTACCCCTCCTAGTGATAGTGATTGTCTCAAGGTCCTCCCTTCCGAATTCCTGTGTCCAGCAATTTTTGGCATGGTTTTTGTGTCTTCCACTGTGAAGACCGAAGCAAAATAATTGTTTAAGGTCTAACGAACTGGCCTCAACAACTTTCTGTGGTAGAGAATTCCACAGGTTCACAATTCTCTGGATGAAAAAGTTTCTCCTCATCTCGGTCCTGAATGGCTTATCCCATATCTTTAGATTGTGATCCCTGGTTCTGGACTTCCCCAACATCGGGAAGATTCTTCCTGCATCTATCCTGTCCAATCCCGTCACAATTTTATATGTTTCTATGAGATCCCCTCTCATTCTTCTAAATTCCAGTGAATATAAGCCGAGTCGATCCAGTATTTCTTCATATGTTAGTCCTGCCATCCCGGGAATCAGTCTAGTGAACCTTCGCTGCACTCCCTCAATAGCAAGAATGTCCTTCCTCAGATTAGGAGGCCAAAACTGTACACAATATTCCAGGTGAGGCCTCACCAAGGCCCTGTACAACTGCAGTAAGACCTCCCTGTTCCTATACTCAAATCCTCTCGCTATGAAGGTCAACATGCATTTCTCTTCTTCACCACCTGCTGTACCTGCATGCCAACTTTCAATGACTGATGAACCATGACACCGTCTCGTTGCACCTCCCCTTTTCCTGATCTGTCACCATTCAGATAATATTCTGCCTTCCTGTTTTTGCCACCAAAGTGGATAATCTCACATTTATCCACATTATACTGCATCTGCCATGCATTTGCCCACTCACCTAACCTGTCCAAATCACACTGCAGCCTTTTAGCATCCTCCTCACAGCTCACACTGCCACCCAGTTTACTGTCATCTGCAAACTTGGAGACATTACATTCAATTCCTTCGTCTAGAATCATTAATGTATATTGTAAACAGCTGGGGTCCCAGCACCGAACCTTGCGGTACCCGACTAGTCACTGCCTGCCAGTCTGAAAAGGACCCGTTTATTCCAACTCTTTGCTTCCTGTCTGCCAACTAGTTCTCTATCCACGTCAATGCATTACCCCCAATACCATGTGCTTTAATTTTGAACACTAATCTCTTGTGTGGGGCGTTGTCAAAAGCCTTTTGAAAGTCCAAATACACCACATCCACTGGCTCTCCCTTGTCCACTCTACTAGTTACATCCTCAAAAAATTTCAGAAGATTTGTCAAGCACAATTTCCCTTTCATAAATCCATGCTGACTTGGACCGAGCCTGTCACTGCTTTCCAAATGCGCTGCTATGACATCTTTAATAATTGAATCCAACATTTTCCCCACTACCGATGTCAGACTAACCGGTCTATAATTCCTTGTTTTCTCTCTCCTTTTTTAAAAAGTAGGATTACATTAGCGACTCTCCAATCCATAGGAACTAATCCAGAGTCTATAGAATGTTTGAAAATGACCACCAATGCATCCACTATTTTGAGGGTCACTTCCTTAAGTACTCTGGGATACAGACTATCAGGCCCTGGGGATTTATCGGCCTTCAATCCCATCAATTTCCCTAACACAATTTCCTGACTAATAAGGATTTCCTTCAGTTCCTCCTTCTCGCGAGACCCTTGGTCCCCTATTATTTTCGGGAGGTTATTTGTGTCTTCCTTCGTGAAGACAGAACCAAAGTATTTATTCAATTGGTCTGCCATTTCTTTGTTCCCCATTATGAATTCATCTGATTGACTGCAAGGGACCTACATTGGTCTTTAGTAATCTTGTTCTCTTCACATCTCTATAGAAGCTTTTCCAGTCAGTTTTTATGTTCCCTGCAAACTTACTCTCGTACTCTATTTTCCCCCTCCTAATTAAACCCTCAAGTCCTCCTCTGCTGGATTCTAAATTTCTCCCAATCCTCAGGTTTGCTGCTTTTTCTAGCCAATTTATATGCCTCTTCCTTGGATTTAACACTATCCTAATTTCCTTTGTTAGCCACGGTTGAGCCACCTTCCCCTTTTTATTTTTACGCCAGACAGGAATGTACAATTGTTGTAGTTCATCCATGTGATCTTTAAATGTCTGCCATTGTCTATCCACCATCAGCCCTTTAAGTATTATTCGCCAGTCTATCCTAGCCAATTCACGTCTCATACCATCGAAGTTACCTTTCTTTAAGTTCAGGACCCTAGTCTCTGAATTAACTGCGTCACTCTCCATCTTAAATGAAGAATTCTACAATATTGTCACTCTTCCCCAAGGGGCCTCGCACGACCAGATTGCTCATTAATCCTCTCTCATTACACAAGAACTTGTAGGGTGGCCTGCTCTTTAGTTGGTTCCTCGACATATTGGTCTAGAAAACCATCCCTTATACCGTACAGGAAATCCTCCTCCACAGTACTGCTACCAGTTTGGTTAGCCCAATCTTTTTTAGATTAAAGTCACCCATGATAACTGCTGTACCTTTATTGCACGCGTCCCTAATTTCCTGTTTGATGCCATCCCCAACCTCCCTACTTCTGTTTGGTGGTCTGTACACAACTCCCACTATCGTTTTCTGCCCTTAGGTGTTTCGCAGCTCTACCCATATAGATTCCACATCATCCACGCTAATGTCCTTCCTTACTATTGCGGTAATCTCTAACCAGTAACGCTACCCCACCTCCTTTTCGTTCCTGAATATTGAATACCCTGGATATTGAGTTCCCAGCCTTGGTTACCATGGAGCCATGTCTCCGTAATCCCAATTACATCATATCCATTAACAGCTATCTGCGCAGTTAATTCATCCACCTTATTACGAATGCTCCTTGCATTGAGACTTAAGAGCCTTCAAGCTTGTTTTTTTTAAACACTCTTTGTCCTTTTATGTTGTAATGTGGCCCTTTTTAATTTTTGCCCTTAATTTCTCTGCCCTCCACTCTCGTTTGTCTCCTCCCTACCTTTTGCTTCTCTTTGCCTCCCTGCGTAGATTCCTACCCCCTGCCATATTAGTTTAAACCCTCCCCAACAGCACTAGCAAACACTCCGCCTTGGACATTGGTTCCGGTCCTGCCCAGGTGCAGACCATTCGGTTTGTACTGGTCCCACCTCCGCCAGAACCGGTTCCAATGTCCCAGGAATTTGAATCCCTCCCCCTTGCCCCATTCCTCAAGCCACGTATTCATCTGAACTATCCTACTATTTCTACTCTGACTAGCACGTGGCAATCCTGAGATTACTACCTTTGAGGTTCTACTTTTTAATTTAACTCCTAGCTCCCTAAATTCAGCTTGAAGGACCTCAACCCGTTTTTTTACCTATATCGTTGGTATCTATATGTACCACGACAGCTGGCTGTTCACCCTCCTCCTCCAGAATGTGCTGCAGCCGCTCCGAGACATCCTCGACCCTTGCGCCAGGGAGACAACATACCATCTTGGAGTCTTGGTTGTGGCCGCAGAAACGTCACAAGACAACCCTTTCATCTCAGCAATCAACCTCGTTAACCTTCTCTGAACTGCCTCCAATGCAAGTATATCCCTCCTTAAATAAAGAGGCCAAAACTGTTCGCAGTACTCCAGGTGCGGTCTCACCAACAGTTCTAACAGGACTTCCCTACTTTAATACTCCATCCCCCTTGCTATAAAGGCCAATGTTCCATTTGACTTCCTAATTATGTGCTGTACCTGCATGCCAACGTTTTGTGTTTCACGTACAAGGACCCCCAGATCCTTCTGTACCACAGCATTTTGTAATCGCTCACCATTTAAATAATAATTTGTCATATTTTTACTAACAAAGTGGATAACCTCCCACTTCCCCACATTATACTCCATCTGCCAAATTTTTGCCCACTCACTTAGCCTGTCTATATCCCTTTGCAGAATCTTTGTATCTTCCTCACAAACTTGCTTTCCCACCTATCTTTGTATCATCAGCAAATGTGGCTACGTTACACTCAGTCCCTTCATCCAAGTCATTAATATAGATTGTAAATAGTTCAGGCCCCAGCACTGATCCCTGTGGCACCCCACTAATTACTGTTTGCCAACCTGAAAATGACCTATTTGTCCAGACTCTGTTTTCTGTTAATTAGCCAATCCTCTATCCATGCTAATATATTACCCTCAACCCCATAAGCTTGTATCTTGTGCAATAACCATTTATGTGGCACGTTATCGAATGCCTTTTGGAAATCTAAATACACCATATCCACTTGTTCCCTTTTATCCACCGTGCTCGTTACATCCTCAAAGAACTCCAGTAAATTTGTCAAACACGATTTCCCTTTCATAAAACCATGCTGACTCTGCATGACTATTATGATTTTCTAAATGTCCTGCAACTACTTCCTTAATAATGGACTCCAGCATTTTCCCAATCTCAGATGTTAGGCTAACTGGTCTATAGTTTCCTGCATTCGGTCTCCCTCCTTTCTTAAATAGGGACTTTACATTTGTGGTTTTCCAATCCGCTGGGACCTTTACAGAATCCAGGGGATTTTGGTAGATTACAACCAATGCATCCACTATCTCTGTTACCACTTCTTTTGGGACCCTAGGATGCAGGCCATCAAGAGACTTGTCCACCTTTAGTCCCATTAGTTTGCTAGTACTTTTTCCTCTAGTAATAGTTTGAATTTCCCCCCTCCCAATAACCCCTTGATCATCAATTATTGGTATGCTTTTACTGTCTTCTACCATGAAGACCATACAAAATATTTGTTCAAAGTCTCTGCCATTTGGGCATGATCTGATAGCCATTAGAGACTTGATTGCAAGGTGACCAGGACTGGAAACTAAATATTCAGAGGTATTTGACAATTCGGAGGGACAGACAGAAAGGGAAAGGGGTAGCTCTGTTAGTAAAGAATGAGATCAGTGCATTAGTGAGAAACGATATTGGCTCAAAAGATCAAAATGTTGAATCAGTTTGGAGATAAGGAATAATAAAGGGAAAGAGTCACTGGTGGGTGTAGTCTATAGGCCCCTTAACAGTAGCTGCACTGTTGGACGGTGTATAAATCAAGAAATAATCGAGGCTTGTAAAAAAGGAACAATCATTGGCCGATTTTAACCTTCATATTGATTGGACAAAGCAAATTGGCCAAGGTAGCCTTGAGGAAGAGTTCATAGAGTGTATCCGGGATGGTTTTCTTGAACAGTACATTGCAGAACCAACCAGGGAGCAGGCTATCTTCGATCTGGTACTGAGTAATGAGACATGATCTCGCAGTAAAGGATCCTCTAGGATTGAGTGACCATAACATGGTTGAATTTCAAATTCAGTTGGAGGGCGAGAAAGTTGGATCTCAAACCAGTGACCGAAGCTTAAACAAAGGAGACTACAAAGGTATGAAGGCAGAGTTGGTTAAAGTGGACTGGGAAAATGGATTAAAGTGTGGGACAGTTGATGAGCAATAGCAGACATTTAAGGAGATATTTCATAACTCTCAACAAAAATATATTCCAATGAGAAGGAAAGATTGTAAGAGAAGGGATAACCAACCGTGACTAACTAAGGAAATAAGGGATGGTATCAAATTGAAAACAATGGCATACAAAGACTAGTGGGAGGCCAGAGGATTGGAAAACTTAAATGCCTGCAAAGAACTAAAAAAAATAATAAAGTAAAGGAAGATAGATTATGAAAGCAAACTAGCAAGAAATATAAAAACAGATAGTAAGAGTTTCTACTAGGTACATAAAAAGGAAAAGAGTGGCTAAAGTAAATGTTGGTCTCTTAGAGAATGAGGCTGGAGAATTAATAATGGGGAACACGGAAATGGCAGATATTTGAACAAATATTTTCTATCAGTCTTCACGGTAGAAGACACTAAAGACATCCCAATAGTGGATAATCAAAAGGCTATTAGGGAGGGAGGAATTTAATACAATCACTAAAGTAGTAGTACTCGGTAAAATAATGGGACTAAAAGTGGACTAGTCCCCTGGACCTGATGGCTTGCATCCTAGGGTCTTGAGAAGTGGCTGCAGAGATAGTGGATGCATTGGTTGTAATCCACCAAAATTCCCTGGATTCTGGGGAGCTCCCAGAGGATTGGAAAATCGCAAATGTAACGCCCCTATTTAAAAAAAAGAGGCAGACAGTGAGCAGGAAACTATAGACCAGTTAGCCTAACATCTGTCATTGGGAAAATGCTGGAGTCCATTATTAATTAAGGAAGCAGTAGCAGGACATTTGGAAAAGCATGATTCAATCAAGCAGAGAAAGGGAAATTATGTTTTGCAAATTTGCTGGAGTTCTGAGGATGTAATGAGCAGGGTGGATCAGGGGGAACCAGTGAATGTGGTGTATTTGGATTTCCAGAAGGCATTTGATAAGGTGCCACATAAAAGATTATTGCACAAAATAAAAGTTCATGGGGTTGGGGGTAATATATTAGCATGGATAGAGGATTGGCTAACTAACAGAAAACAGAGAGTCGGGATAAATGGTTCATTTTCCATTTGGCAAACAGTAACTAGTGGGGTGCCGCAGGGATCGGTGCTGGGTCCTCAACTATTTACAATCTATATTAATGACTTGCATGAAAGGACCGGGTGTAATGTAGTCAATTTTGCTGATTTTAAAAAGATGGGTGGGAGAGCAAATTGTGAGGAGGACACACAAAATTTGCAAAGAGATATAGACAGGCTAAGTGAATGGGCAAAATTTGGCAGATGGAGTATAATGTGGGAAAATGTGAGGTCATCCACTTTTGCAGAAAAAAATAGAAAAGCAAATTATAATTTAAATGGAGAAAAATTGCAACGTGCTGCAGTGCAGAGGGACCTGGGAGTCCTTGTGCATGAAACACAAGTAGTTAGCATGCAAGTACAGCAAGTATTCAGTAAGGCAAATGGAATGTTGGCCTCGATTGCAAGGGGGAGAGAGTATAAAAGCAGAGAAGTCTTGCTACAACTGTACAGGGTATTGGTGATGCCACACCTGGAGTACTGTGTACAGTTTTGATCTCCGTATTTAAGAAAGGATATACTTGCATTGGAAGCAGTTCAGAGAAGGTTCACTCACTAGATTGATTCCGGAGATGAGGGGATTGACTTAAGATAGGTTGAGTAGATTGGGCCTATACACATTGGAGTTCAGAAGAATGAGAGGTGATCTTATCGAAACATAAAAGATAATGAGCAGGCTCGACAAGGTGGATTCAGAGAGGATATTTCCACTCATAGGGGAAACTAAAACTAGGGGTCATTGTCTCAGAATAAGGGGTCACCCATTTAAAACTGAGATGAGGAGGAATTTCTTCTCTGAGGGTTGTAAATCTGTGGAATTATCTGCCCCAGAGAGCTGTGGAGGCTGGAATATATTTAAGGCGGAGATAGGCAGATTTTTGAGCAATAAGGGAATAAAGGGTTATGGGGAGCAGGCAGGGAAGTGGAACTGAGGGCCCAAATGGCCTACTCCGATGTTCCTATGCCCCGTTTCCCCATTATTAAATCCCAGTCTCATGCTCCAAGGGACCAATGTTTACTTTAGCTACTCTCTTCCCTTTTAATATATCTGTAGAAGTTCTTACTGTCCATTTTTATATTTCTTGCTAGTTTAGTCTCATAAAATATCTTCTCTCTTATTTTTTTTCGTCGTCCTTGTCAACCACATCCATTACATTTTCTTTATCCAACCTGCTATTTTTTGAAAAATTGTCAAGTCTGATCTGCTTTTTAAAATCTACACTGACTGGCTCCAATTAATTTGTGTTTTTCCGATTACTTAGTCATTTCACCCCATAACAGACTCTAGTCGTTTACCAACAACGCAAAGTATTACTAACTGGCTTATAATTTCCAAGCTTATCCTTGTCTCTATTTAAGGGGGGCAGTCACATTTTCATCCTCCAGTTATCTGGCACCATTTTTCTTTCCACGGTATTATGGAAACCTGTTGTAAGGACATCTGCTATTTCTTCTTTACCTGCCTTCTGAATTTTCTAATGCAGAGTCAGGTCCTAGTACTTCATGTACGTTTAGTTTAATTGCCTCCTTTAGTTGGTCATGGGTTCAAGCCACACCGCAGAAACCTTAACATGTAATCTAGGCTGACAATTCGGGGCAGTACCGAGTAAACAGAAGTCCTGTTTGCCTTCATACTGCCCAAGAAATGCTAAGATTGTAAGTGGGGGGGGCCATACAGCCAGAGTTAAATGACCTCAATTCCTTGGATCAAGTGGGAGTTCAACCAAAGTTACTCTGAAGACCAACTGTTTTAAACTGCCATTACCCTCCTGCTCTCTGCTTCTCACATTTGGCTTCCGAATCCCTGGACTTCTCTGGACATCAAGACTGCAGTAGAATTGCCATGTTAGCAATTCCATGAGCTGCAGGAATACTACTTTACATCAGAATTATTCTAGAATTAATTGTAACGATTTTACATACATTCAAAATTTATGGGGGGAAAAAAAAGACTAAAAGATGTTAAAATCCAATAAGCAAATATATATATTTTTTTAAATTTTCATGATTATAATGTCTAACAGTTCTATAACAAACAAATATAAGCTGGGGAAAGGAGTAAAAAAAAAAAAAATCACCCAAAAAGTATCATCCACTGATCCCTTTTGGAAAGTGTGTGCGCGCGCATGGCAATGCCCTCCACTATCGGCTCGCAATCCTTGTCTCGGCAAACACTTGTAGAATGAATATTTGGGAAAGGTGCTTGAGGGCAGCTGGCACCCATTAAAATCATTGATTAGGTGATCAGCACCTCCATGAAAAGAGAGCAAAAAGACGACAAATTTGGCTTCCGAATTCCTGGACTTCTCTGGACATCAAGGTAACGTTTCTGTATTGGACTACACTGGATCACACCACTTCATTTCTGCATTGGGCTACACTGGCTTACACCACTATGCTTCTGCTCTGGACTACACCGCAAGACTCATTTGTTGTGTCAAACATTTGCTGCTAAAATAATGATCTTCCCCACTGTGGGTGTCTCTGTACTGAGCTGGGTGACTCGTTCATCTGGTTTTGCAGCCCTGTTGGTCGCTGTCTTGTGCGGTTTTACATTTTCTCCGCTGCTTCTGATCTACCGTGACCTCTAACTTCAGGTCAACTTTCCCATCATCTTTCTGCACCTCAACCGATTCTCTCATTCCCACGGCAATAACCACCATCCTTCAATGCGCAACCCTTCAAATCGCTTTGAATTTCACTCGCCCACTGCACCAGTCACCAAACTTGGACAACAGTGCGTCGATGCTCCATGCCGACTCCATCCTACCGGTCAGCTTTTGCACTCCATGGCACCTCAGACTTTATCTCTGGACTCCTTACTATTGTCACCAACCTATTCCTGTTACTATCAGGAAATATGCATCCCTATAATTGCTACATAACCAGGCCTATGTAACTTTTTTCCCTGTCCATTTGAATGTGCCACTCCAGACCCAAGCCATTCACTTCTAATTCCACCTCTTTCTCCCCCATTTTCTTTTCTCTCTATCTCTATCTGACCAGTCTCTCCAGTCGTCATGCTGCCTTTCATCTCTCCTCTCTCGGATACTCTGCCCTCCCAAATCCCTACCCCCAAGCCTTCATTACTCTTCGACCTTCCTAGGCTTGACTCCCTCTTCGATAAGCCTACAGCTTCCCTCTCTGGGCATCCTACGAAGGGCCCACCATGGCACTCGTCGCTGTCTCCTCACGATTAGCAACCCCAACTGTCCCCTCCTACTCGCTCGTCGACCTTCCCGCCCAGCACGCCTGCTGGTGACCAATAATGCCAATCTCCTCTCCGTCCAACTCACCCCTCCCAGTGCTGACCCCGTGGATGCTGGCAGTGGATCAGCCATCACCGACACTCTCCACATCTCCCTGCAGAATGTCCGTTCACTGGTGACCAAGGCCCTTGACATCCATAAGCTTATTGTGGATGATTGCATCGACATCATGGCCCTACCGGAAACTTGGCTGTGGGGTGATGACTGCTTACTCTTAAATGAAGCCTCCCCCGCCTGGCTATACCTTCCACCACTTGCTGCGCCCAGACCACCGTGGTGGTGGTGTGCCTCTCATTACCAAATCACACCTTCGTCTGTCCCCCTACTCCTCCCGCACTTTCTCCTCCTTTGAGCATCTCACTTTGTTCCACCCTGCTCATATTTAAAATTCTTGTTCTCTATTTCCCACCCAAGTATGATAAAAATTTTATCATCGAGATATCTTCACCGTTTTCCTCTGCCTCTGCACCGAGCGACTTCTCATCCTTAGTGATTCCAACCTCCATCTCAATTCATCATGCTCACTCTCATCGGAGTTCACTACCCTCCTATCCCTCCCTTAATCTCTCCCTCCATTTGAACTTCCCAACCCCTATTCGCGGCCACCCCCTTGACCTTGCCATCTCTTGTGGCCTCACTACTCCCATCATGTCAATCGCAGAGGTGGTCATTTTTGACCACTTCCTTGTATCACTCTCCAACCACATTGCTTCCCTCCCCCACCGCCCCCACCAACTCGACTTCCTTCTGTGACCGCCCTTGGAAAAAACTCCCTCTCAACTGTCTTGCAACTGCACTTATGAAATCGCAATTGTTCAGCCTTTGGCTCGCCATTCACCACGGCATTTCTACAGCTACCGATCTGCTCAACCACACTTTCAATGCCCTAATCCCTATACAAACCATTAAACTCTCACGCTGGCCGCTCCCCCTGGTACTGCTCTCAACTTCGCTCCCGCCAGTCCAAGGGACGCAAAGTTGAACGGATATAGTGGAAAGCTGGTTTAGCCATTCACCGCCAGATCTGGTTGGACCACAAAGTATTATCGGGTTCTATTCTTGTCTGCCAAAACTGCTCACTATTCCAGGATCATTCTGGAATTCAAAAGGTAAAACTCAGATACTATTCGCTACCACTAACCATCTTCTTAAGCCCCTCTCCCCTGTCCCCCCCACACTCTCCTCCAACAACAAGCGTGAGGAGCTCGTGGACTTCTTTGTCTCCAAGACTGAGACCATCCGATCAGCTCCCTCTGCCACTTCCCTTCCTTCCCCTAGCCCACTGGGCCAAACTTCCTGTAAGGTTCCTGTCTGACCTAGTCTTGAACTCACATCTTTCTCTTCAATCTTCCCTCTTGACCGCTCCATGCTCATCTTGTCCATGAAACCCACTTCCTGCTCCTTCGACCCTATTCCCACCAAACTGCTGAGCACTCAACTTCCTTTTCTAGCTCCCATGTTAGCCGACATTATTAACGGTTCTCTCTCCTCAGGTACTGTCCCCCTCTCCTCAAAAAAACAACCCTTGACCCACTGTCCTTGCAAACTACCCCCCATCTCCAACCTCCCTTTTGACTCCAAAAGTCCTTGAATGTGTTGTTGCTTCCCAAATCCGTGCCCATCTTTCCCAGAACTCCATGTTTGAATCTCTCCAATCAGGTTTCCGCACCTGCCCCAGTACTGAAACAGCTCTCAAAGTTACAAATGATATCCTTTGTGACTGTGACAAAAGTAAACTATTCCTCCTCGTCCTTCTTGACCCGTCAACAGCCTTTGACACGGTTGACCACTCCATCCTCCTCCACTCCCTCTCCACCATCGTCAAGCTGGCTGGGACGACACTCGCCTGGTTCCATTCTTATCCATCGAATCGTAGCCAGAAAATCAACTACAATGGCTTCTCTTCCCACTCTCGCATCGTTGCCTCTGGGGTCCCCCAAGGATCTATCCTTGGCCCCTTGCTATTTCTCATTTATATGCCGCCGCATGGCGACATAATCCGAAAACATGGTGTCAGTTTCCACATGTACACTGACACACCCAGCTCAAGTGGGATGGAGTATTGCAAGGGGGATGGAGTATAAAAGGCAAGTCCTGCTACAACTGTACAGGGTATCGGTGAGACCACACCTCAAGTATTGCATACAGTTTTGGTCTCCTTATTAAGGAGGGATAAACTTGCATTGGAGGCAGTTCAGAGAAGGTTCACTCGGTTGATTCTGGAGATGAAGGGGTAAACTTATGAAGAAAGCTTGAGCAGGTTGGGCCGATACTCATTGGAGTTTAGAAGAATGAGAGGTGATCTTATTGAAACATACAAGATACTGAGGGGGCTCAACAAGGTAGATGCAGAGAGGATGTTTCTCCTCGTGAGGAATCTAGAACTAGTGGGTATAGTTTATGAATAAGGCGTCGCCCTTTTAGAACTGAGATGAGGAGGAATTTCTTCTTCAGAGGGTTGTAAATCTGTGGAATTCTCTGCCCCAGAGAGCTGTGGAGACTGGGTCTGAATATATTTAAGGTGGAGACACACAGATTTTTGAACGATAAGGTGAGTGAAAGGTTATGGGGAGCGGGCAGGGAAGTGGAGTTGAGCCCAAGATCAGATCAGCCATGATCTTATCAAATGGCAGAGGAGGCTCGAGGGGCCAAATGGCCGACTCCTGCTCCTATTTCTTATGTTCTTATGTTCAACCTCAACACCACTTCTCTCGACCCCTTCATGGTTTCTAAATTGTCAGACCGCTTGTCAGACATGCAACACTGGATGAGCAGAAATTTTCTCCAATTAAATATTGGGAAGACCGAAGCCATTGTCTTCGTTCCCCGCCACAAACTCCGTTTCCCGCCACAAACTCTGTTTCCTAGCCACCGATTCCATCCCTCTCCCTACCATCTGTCTGAGGTTGAACCAGACTATTCGTAACCTTGGTATCATATTTGACCCTGAAATGAGCTTCCGACAACATATCCGCAGCATTACTAAAACCGCCTATTTCCAGCTCCGCAACATCGTTGATCTCTGGCCCTGCCTCAGCTCATCTGCTGCTGAAACCTTCGTCCATGCATTTGTTACCTCTAGACTTAACTATTCCAACGCATTCCTGGCTGGCCTTCCACATTCTTGCATAAACTCGAGGTCATCCTGAACTCGGCTGCCTGTGTCCTAACTCGCACCGTCCCGCTCACCCATCACCCGTGTTCGCTGACCTGCACTGGCCCTCGGTTAAACAACGCCTCGACTTCAAAATTCTCACCCTCGTTTTCAAATCCCTCCATGGCCTCGCCCTTCCCTATCTCTGTAGTCTCCTTCAGCCTCACAACCCCTCCCCCATCCCCAGATTATCTGTGCTCCTCAAATTCCATCCTCTTGAGCATCCCTGATTATAAATCGCTCAACCATCGGTGGCCGTGCCTTCAGCTGCTTGGGCCCCAAGCTCTGGAACTCCATCCTTAAATCTCTCTTTCCTCCTTTAAGGTGCTCTTTAAAACCTCTCTCTTTGACCAAGCTTTTGGTCATCTGCCTTAATTTCTTATGTGACTTGGTGTAAAAAGAAATTCTTAAACACGCCTGTGAATCACCTTGGGACGTTTTACTATGTTAAAGACGATATATAAATATAACTTGTTGTCGATGAAGATAAGTGTTTTTCTGCTTCTGTGTCTCCACTAGTTGTTGGTATTTACTAGCAAGGAGATGTGGCAAAGTAGATAGAAGGATACCCTCAGGGGAGGAGAGGGAGATAAAACAAGTGATCACATTTCCTAGCCACAGCAGGCTTACTGCTGACCTTTCAATTCTACCCATAGGGGGAATTAATCTATCTCACTCGCCCACATTGTAACTGCCCTGGGGAATTGAAAGGTCAAACACTACATAATAAAGCTTGGACAAAATAAAGCTTTTGTCATCATAGTGAAATACAAAGCAAACACATATCAACCAGTTTGGATCTTTAAGATCAGTCCTCTGTTCCCTGTGCAGATGGCAGCTATTTCTAATTGTGTAGCCTACGGTTGTAAGTCAAGCTCAACAGCATTTCAACTGATTTGATAAGGGTTTCTCAAACATGCAAAGTCTGCCCCCAATTGGCCGAAAGTGATGTAATAACTTAAATATATATCATAAATTGAGCAATATTAATTTTTACTCACTGGCTATTGCTATATATAAAGCATCAGCAAAGGACAATAAATATAATTGTTCCAGAGCTTGTGCTTGAAATCAGTCAAAATTAATTTTACTTTTTAACCAGTGATCCCAAACAGCTGCAGACACACATCGGTCAACAGCTGATTTTAAATAAAAGAAACTCAAAATGGACGTTGCATTTCAAGGGCTGACCTCAGTTAAATACAGCCGCAGCAGCAACCCATTAACCAGGCAAAATGTGCCAGATGACTTCACGGTTGGACCCAAGCACAAATAGGAGGTTTGGTTAGGTGACAAAAATGCATTTAAAGTTCTAATGTCTGTAAGCTTGTAATGTTTGTAGCTCCACACAAGATAATAAACAGAACCAGGCATGTTCCGGAGGCTTCCGACAGAGCTGCCTGCCATGTTAGAAGCTGTGTGTTGTGCTCTGTGAATATATAACATATGGCAGCGAGATGGGATTTTTCGGATGATTTAAAGCTGAAATTTTGTTGGTGAAGGATCCAGCCAGCCGACAGACACTTTGAAAGCTTGTGTCTTTGGAAAAAGCTACAAAATCCGAGGTAAAATACAGCACACTGTGTGAACAGCTAGAAATTAAAATGGTAGCACCTGCAGGTGTAATGGGACATTTGGGTGAACATGACCGGAAACGTTTTAAAGCGTATGTGGATCGGCTAGAAATGTATTTCACTGCAAATAACATAATTGAAGTTCCAGAGAATGCAGTCCAGAACCAGGCAATATTGGAACGTAAGAGAGCGATCTTATCAGAAGCTGGACTGGAATTGTTGAAACGGATAAATCTGCTTGTACCTGTCGCGTCAAATGACACAACACTTAAGAAATTTTAATGAAGCTGGAGCAGCACTACAACCCCAAACCGTTAGAAATTGCTGAAAGCTATCGTTTCGGTATACAAAATCAAAAGGCTGATGTTGGTATCAGTGATTACATTGTAGCATTAAAAAAAGCTATCGATTCACTGTAATTTCAGAAACTTTCAAAACCGAGCATTACAGGATCGTTTTGTTTGTGGGGTGAAAAATGATGCAATCAGAAGAAAGTTATTGACGACGGATGATTGACTTTTGAGATTGCTTGTCAGACAGTGAGGTCGATGGGCATGGCCGATCAATATTGCCAAGAATTTAATAATAATTGCGGTCCTCAGTCAACCGAGGTAAATCACCTGCAGGTTCAAAGCAAAAGGCGGTAGGGAGCCAAAGTCTCAGAAACTGGAAATGTTAACAGAGCGTCGAAATCGTACTATAGGTGCCTGGGACAACACATTGCTCAAAGGTGTCCACATGTGAAGGCAATGTTTCTTCTGCAGAAAGACTAGGCATCTTGCGAAGGCATGCCGACTGATGGGTAAACCAGTTTTACAAACTAGGAGTAGAAATCCTCAGACGACATAGCATAGAACAACAACAACAGGACATGGAGATGTTAGAGTTACACGTCATCAGAAGCACGAGGTTAACGGACAGCGATTCGGAAGGTATCAAAATCCACATAGATGTTGCGGAATTCAAGATACCAATGGAAATCGACACGGGTGCATCCGTGGGTCTAGTACTGGAGTCGCTATACCTCAACAAATTGCGGGAGTTCCCATTGCAGAAATCCAAGATAGAGCTGCGAGGCTACTCGGGAGAGAAAATTCCTGTGGTAGATCGTATCACCGTACCAGTGAAATATAAGGATCAATTTCAGAACTTGCCTCTAATAGTAGTGAAAGGAGACAAGCCTGCCTTACTAGGAAGAAATTGGTTGAGATCACTGAAGCTGGATTGGAGTGAGAGTTTCCACGTGGAAGCGAGATTTTCATCAATGGATGATGTTATTAAGCGATATCTGAAGGTGTTCTGCGAAACGGGCAGTCCGATCCAAGGCATCAAGGCGAGTGTCAGGGTACAGAAGGACGCTAGATCGGTTTACTACAAGCCACGTTCCATACCATATGCACCCAAGGAGAAAGTTGAGCAAGAACTCAAAAGACTAGAGACTGAGAACATTATTTGTAAGATAGATCGATGTAATTGGGCTACACCCATTGTTGTTGTACCTAAGTCCAATGGTAAGGTAAGATTGTGTGGTGATTATAAAGTAACCGTAAACCAGGTTCTAGAGGGTAATGTCCCCAATACATTGCCAAATATAGAAGATTTGTTCACAACACTGACAGGTGGTCAGATCTTCTCAAAACTGGATCTTACGAATGCCTACTTACAGTTTGAACTAGATGAGTCCAAGTCATGCTTGACTATAAATACTCATTCTAGGCCTATATCAATTTAATAGGCGACGGTTTTCTGCCCCTGCCATATTCTAAGGGTGATGAACCAGATTTTGCAAGGTATTGAAGGGACAGTATGTTATTTAGATGACATACTAATTTCAGCACCGAATAGGTAAATTCATAACAACATATTGAATGAAGTCCTCTCACGGCTACAGAAGCACTGGGTACGACTGTCTGCTTGGAGGGAGAGTTATTTAAAAACTCAGTGGAGTACTTAGGGGTACAGAGTAGACAAAGATGGTTTACATCCAACCATGGGAAAGCTGGATGCAATTAGAAATGCACCCACTCCCAGGAATGTCACTGAACTTCGTTCATTCTTGGGTCTTTTGAACTATTACAGGAAGTTCCTACCAAATTTGGCTACAGTATTACATCCACTGAATGAACTCTGGAAAAAGAACAGGTCCACTGGAAGTGGTCAAAAGAATGCGATACAGCATTCAAGGAGTGTAAAAGCAAATTGGTAGAGAGCACCATGTCAGTTCACTATAACATATCTAAGGAGATTAAGCTAGCATGTGATGCCTCTCCGTACGGAGTTGGGGCAGTGATCTCTCATGTATCACGTAGTGGGGAGGAGAGACCAATTGCTTTTGCTTCACGCACTCAGTGCCAGTGAGAGTAATTTTGCACAAATTGAAAGGGAAGCTTTGGCATTAATTTTTGGGGTCAAGAAGTTTCACAAATACTTTTATGGTCGTAAGTTTACCATCGTTACGGACCATAAGCCCCTAACAGTAATCCTCCATCCAAGGTTCCCAGTTCCAACATTAGCTGCAGCTCGAATGCAGAGATGGGCTTTGATTTTGTCAGCATATATATATGATATTGAATTACAGACGATCAGCTGATCACAGTAATGCTGATGCAATGTCTAGACTGCCTTCCCCATCACAAGTTACACCGGATAGGGAAGAAGTGTTCTATTTTTCATACATTGATGAATTGCCAGTCACAGCTGAAGAGATTGGTAGAGCAACCAAACGTGACCCACTGATGTCAATGGTGTATGATTATATTGCAAATGGATGGCCAAACCAGGTAACAGACAAAGATATTCATCCATTCTTCATTCGAAGGAATGAATTATCAGTCGATAAAGATTGTATCATGTGGGGTGCAAGAGTGGTTATACCAAATAAATTCAGGTCCAAATTATTAGGAGACTTCCATGACCAGCACCTGGGAATGTGCTTGACCAAGAGTTTTGCACGCAGTTACTTATGGTGGACAGGTCTTGATAAAGATAGAGTGTACATCGTGAGTCAGTGTACGACATGTCAATCGATAAGCAAGCAACCACCACCAGTACCATTACAGCCATGGAAATGGCCTCCCAAGGTGTGGCAAAGGCTACATATTGATTTTGCTGAGTTAGAAGGACAACAATTGTTCATTGTGATTGATAGCCATTCGAAGTGGGTTGAGGTGTTTCCAATGTGGAAAATAACAAGTAAAACATTAGACATTTTGCGAAGTTTATTTTCTTCATTTGGCCTTCCACAAGAAATTGTTTCGGATAATGGAGCACAATTTCGTTCCGAAGAATTTGCACAGTTCACGAGCAAAAATGGAGTGAAACATATCAAGGTTCCACCATACCACCCAGCTTCGAATGGTGCAGCAGAGCACACTGTACAAATTGTAAAAAGTGCCCTCAAAACAAATGTTAGATCCAAATCCAAAGAAACGACAGTTGTCATTGGATCATAAATTGGCTAATTTTTTGATTACATATCGTAATACTCCTCACACAACCACTGGTAGAACACCAGCAGAGTTGTTTCTCAAACGACAGCCACGAACCATATTCTCGTTGTTAAAACCAAATTTGGCACAGTCCGTAGAAGAGACACAATTAAGTCAAAGAGAATCATGATAGAGGTAGAGTAAAAGAGAGAAGTGTGAAATTAAACCAGAAGGTGAGAGTGAAGAACCATCACCATAAATGGGTAAAATGGTCACTAGGAAGAGTAGTGAAGATATGTGGTCCTTGCATATATTTGGTAAAGATGTTTGATAATGGACAGGTTAGGTTTGTTCATATTAATCATATTTTACCTACAGACTTGGAAGGAGTTGAAGGTGGGAAATGATTCAATTATTTCTGACTCATCAGATAGGTTTGATAGCAAATCCTACATCCACTGTACTGGAAACAAATCCAAGAGAAAATCAGAAGTCTGAGTCCGAGTCAGGAAAACAAACAGTCTGAAGTTAGAGTGAGTTCAAATGAAAATCAAGGAAATTCTATGGAGGAAAACATTCCTCAGGATGAGCCTCGAAGGAGTTTAAATTCGACACCATGTTTGGAAGGTTCTGTTTGAGATTGAAGGTATCCTCTTCGAAACAGAAAACAAGTGGTTAAGTTAAATTTGTAAATATGGAAAAAAATAAGTCTATATCCTGTGTTTTATATATAAACATGCAAGTTATGTATGATGTTGTTATAATAACTTCTTCATTAAGGAGGGAGAAGTGTAATGTCTGTAAGCTTGTAATGTTTGTAGCTCCACACTGTGGATATGGACGTATTCTGTACTGCAACTACAGAGTTACTAATAAACAGAACCAGGCATGTTCCGGAGGCTTCCGACAGAGCTGCCTGCCACGTTAGAAGCTGTGTGTGCTGTGCTCTGTGAATATATCACAAAAGTCATGAATTTTAAAGATGATTTTAACAGTGGGGACAGATGTGGCAAGGAGGTGATTAAACCAAGAAAGTTTGAATGTGGGAACTTGCTGAGTGAATATGCATTAATTTGCACACAAGGTCCCACAAACAGCAATGTTATGAATGACGAGATACATTTATTTTGATGGTGCTGGTCAAGAGCAATATTGGCCAGGACATTCAAATAAATCCTCAGCCATTCCTAAAATACTGCCGTAGGATCGTTTACATCTACCTGAATGGGAAAACTGCACTGAAGTATCAGCCTAGGTTATGTGCTCAAGTCCTGGGATAGGGCTTAAACCCATGACCTTGTGACACAAATGTCAAAGAACTACTACTGACTAAGGCAGAGGCTACAGGCAGGGTGCAAGACTGGATGAGATGGCTTGAGAATAGTGGAAAGATAAAAAGGGACAAGGTTGCAAAGGAAATTGAAGATCAGGATTTTAAAATTAATGCACCAAGGAGTGGAGATTGGCGATGATTGGAACTGATAGGCAAATAGAGTTTTATTCAGACCAGGATGCAGACAGCAGAGCTCTGGATGATGTTGATTTTATTTAAGGTAGAGCACAGGATGCTAGTGGGTGGGAGGGGTCAGGGTATTGGAAAAGTTGAGTCCAGAGGTGACAAAGACCGAGATAATGATTTCAGGTGCAGTATACAAGACACAAGTTCAAGGATAGTCTGTTTAAGACACAGGGAATACAGCAGTTTTGACAGTGGGGGAGAACAGTGATTGGAGAGAGGAGACAATTGAGAAGGGAGGGATTGCTCTCATGTTTTTGTCAGATGGACTTCTGACGCACATGGAAATCCTTCATGTTTTAAGATCCTCCAAATCAAGCGCTACACCCGCATGTTGGAATTATGTTTGCCCAATTACGGATGCACACTCTTCCATTGAGACACATTCCACTTGCCCACGTTCGCAGAGCCAAGTCTTCAGAGCCCTTTCAAGCTGCTTTCTGCTGCTTGCCCAGCTCTGATCATCCTGTTCATTGGGCACTAGCTTCCAGGGTTATCTAGAATCAGATGGAAAGAATTCCAGGCCCAGTGACAAATCTACCAAACGGCGGTGGTACAGATGTGGAGCTCATCTCAGAGTTTAACATGACAGTACGCAACCTCAGTATCAAGCACAATTTGAGTCACTGCAAACAGTGATCTGCATGCATGGATCTGCTGTTACGAATGGCCATAGACAACTGGAGATTGACGAGGGCATTATAAACTGACTTCAAATATTCTCTCCCTCCCTGCGAAAAAATACTTTGCTGCCAATCCCATTAAATGTCCAACTGCACTCGAACTCCACATGTAGAATCACTGGGTTTGAACTACTTGTCATCTGGAGACAAACCTACAACTTAAATACCAAAAAAATATTATGGGCTTTACTGAAATACCTTTTCATATGAAATTGAATCAAACATTTCTTCAATTTGCTCATCAGTTTTAACTGGAGTGGAGAGCGGATGGGACAAATTCATTGAGTCCTTCTCCATTGCCCTGAAGCGAGTATGCAAAAAGCGGTCACCCTGTAAACAAAGCATAAAAATAAAAAGGAATTTATTAAGGTTAGAAATTAGCAATACTATGTTGCAACTCTATTTGCAACATGCTTCTATGGAGTAAAGTTACCTGCTGAGTGCATGGGACCATTGAAACTTATTCTATAATTTCCAGTGATCACAAAACATAGAAAGTGCAGAACAAAAAAGGCCAGCGAATCAAACCTATCCCTTCTACACAATGTACAATTTGTCCTCACATGCACTCTACTCGTCTTCAGTTTTTGCCTGACCCCTTCTTCCATGCACCCCAAAACAATCAAACAAAATTCACAGCATCTATTTGACCTTTCATCTTACATTATACATCCTGGATCGATTGCTTACCAAAGATGTAATTTCCATGGTTGTAGCAAATGTTTCATTAAAAAAATATCCTATCTTTATATTATCTTTGTACATTTCTCCATAGAATATTCAAACTTCTATTTATGTTTTTAATAGAGTGTATTCGGCATAGTTTCCTTGAACAGTACGTTGCGGAACCAACCAGGGAGCAGCCCATCTTCGATCGAGTACTGTGTAATGAGGCAGGATTAATAAATTATCTCGAAGTAAAGGATCCTCTAGGGATGAGTGCACATAACAAGGTTGAATTTCAAATTCAATTGAAGGGTGAGAAAGTTGGTTCTCAAACCAGGGTCCTAAGCTTAAATAAAGGAGACTTCAAAAGGTATGAGGGCAGAGTTGGTTAAAGTGGACTGGGAAAATAGACTGAAGTGTGGGACGGTTGATGAGCAGTGGCAGACATTTAAGGAAATATTTCATAAATCGAAACAAAAATATATCCCAATGAGAAGGAAAGACTGAGAAGAGATAACCATTTGTGGCTAACGAAGGAACTAAGGCATGGTATCAAATTGAAAACAAGGGCATACAATGTGGCCAAGACTTGTGGGAGGCCAGAGGATTGGGACATTTTTAAAAGCCAGCAAAGACCAACTAAAAAAAATGATAGAGAGGGAAGACAGATTATGAAAGTAAACTAGCACAAAATATAAACACAGATCGTAAGAGTTTCTACAGATACATGAAAAGGAAAAAAGAGTGGCTAACGTCAATGTTGGTCCCCTCGAGGATGAGACTGCAGAATTAATAATGGAGAACAGGGAAATGGCAGAGACGTTGAACAAATATTTTGTATCGGTCTTCACGGTGGAAGACACTAAAAACATCCCAATAGTGGATAATCAAGGGGCTATAGGGAGGGAGGAACTGAATACAATCACCATCACTAATGAAGTAGTATTTGGTAAAATAATGGGACGAAAGGGGGACAAGTCCGCTGGAACTGATGGCTTACATCCTAGGGTCGTAAAAGAAGTGGCTGTAGAGATAGTGGATACATCGGTTGTAATCTACCAACATTCCCTGGATTCTGGGGCAGTTCCAGCGGATTGCAAAACCACAAATGTAATGCCTCTATTTAAAAAAAGGAGGCAGACAGAAGGCAGGAAACTCTAGACCAGTTAGCCTAACATCTGTCATTGGGAAAATGCTGGAGTCCGTTATTAAGGAAGCAGTAGTGGGACATTTGGAAAAGCATGATTCAATCAAGCAAAGTCAGCATGATTTGACAAATTTGCTGGAGTTCGCTGAGGATGCAACAAGCAGGGTGGGTGGATAAGGGAGAACCAGTGGATGTGGTGTATTTGGATTTCCAGAAGACATTTGATAAGGTGCCACATAAGAGGTTACTGCACAAGATAAAAGCTCAAGGGGTTGGGGGTAATATATTAGCATGGATAGAAGATTGGCTAACTAACAGAAAACAAAGAGTCGGGATAAATGGATCATTTTCCGGAGGGCAAACAGTGACTAGTGGGATGCCGCAGGGATTGGTGCTGGGTCCTCAACTATTTACAATCTATATTAATAACGTGAATAAAGGGACCGAGTGTAATGTAGCCAAGTTTACTGATGATACAAAAATGGGTGGGAAAGTAAAATGTGCAGAGGACACAAATAATCTGCAAAGGGATATAGACAGGCTACGTGAGTGGGCAAAAATGTGGCAGATGGAGTATAATGTGGGAAAATATGAGGTTATCCACTTTGGCAGAAATAATAGAAAAGCAAATTATAATTTAAATGGAGAAAAATTGCGAAGTGCTGCAGTACAGAGGTACCTGGGGGTCCTTGTGCATGAAACACAAAAAGTTAGTATGCAGGTACAGCAAGTAATCAGGAAGGCAAATGGAATGTTGGCCTTTATTTCAAGGGGGAATAGAGTATCAAAGCAGAGAAGTCCTGCTACAACTGTACAGGTATTGGTAAGGCCACACCCTGGAGTACTGCGTACAGTTTTGGTCTCTGTATTTAAGGAAGGATATACTTGCAAGAGAGGCTGTTCAGAGAAGGTTCACTCGGTTGTTTCCGGTGATGAGGGGGTTGACTTATGAGGATAGGTTGAGTAGGTTGGGCCTATACACATTAGAGTTCAGAAAAATGAGGGGTGATCTTATTGAAACATATAAGATAATGAGAGGATATTTCCACTTATAGGGGAAACTAAAACTAGGGGGCATAGTCTTAGAATAAAGGGCCGTCCATTTAAAACTGAGATCAGGAGAAATTTCTTCTCAGACGGTCTTGAATTTTTGGAATTCTCGGCCCCAGAGAGCTGTGGAGGCTGGGTCATTGAATATATTTAAGGCGGAGATACACAGATTTTTGAGCGATAAGGGAATAAAGGGTTATGGGACGCTGGCGGGGAAGTGGAGCTGAGTCCATGATCAGATCAGCCATGATCTTGTTGAATGGCACAGCAAGCTCGAGGGGCCAAATGGCCTACTCCTGTTCCTATTTCTTATGTTCTTAGGTTCTTAGGTTCTTAGGGCTCAATTTTCCGCAACCCCTTTTTTCGACGCACTCATCTGAGATGCGCCGACTTTGTGCGTTGATAAAATGTGCCCCCATCCTGGCCGCTCTGTTGCGTGGCCCGTGGCTTGGCGCAGCCTGGCCAGTCGATTGTGGGGGGGGGGGGGAGGGGGGGGCGGAGCTAAGGCCCTGCACCAGAAACTCTGCACCAGCTTTCCGCATGCGCATTGGTGTCGGGTCCGATGTGCGCACATGCTCAGTAGCGCCGAGACTTGGCACTCGGCCATTTTTAAAGGTAATCGCAGCTGTTTTGTTTACGTGCCAGATGGAGTGCCATGAACTGAGAATTGGGTCTTGTGACCTCTCTCCCCCTCCCCCTCCCCCTCCCCGGTTGATTTAAAGGGCAAAATCTCTCTCTCCGCCCCCACTGATGCCACATTCGGTCACTCTGCTTCTGCATCCCCCCCACCCCCGCCCGAGCTCATTTGCAGCTGCCCCTAGCCCTGGCTGACTGGATTCCCAGTGCACGCCTTGCCACCCCTATCCCAGGCCGGCCCGCTGTCTTCCCGGGCTGACTTTAAAGATCGCGGTAGGATTTACTTGATTTCTATTAGTACTTTAATTGTTTGAGCTTTTCCTTGCAATGTTTGGTGCTTGGTTGTTTAGTTTCAGGTCTTCTCCAGTTCCCTTCCCACCCCTATCCAAGGCCGAATGACTGCCGATGTATTAATGTGCGCCGATTTCTTAACTGCCCGCAAGGCTTTTCAGAGCTAGCCACATACGCTGACCTAAGTTAATTTGGAGTAAGTTTTAGCTGGCCAAAGTGGCATAAATGGCCAAAACTGGCATAAGTGGCTGGGAATGCCCTCTTTTGAAAAAAAAAACTCAACTAAAAAAAAATCGTACCTGACTGAGTTACTCTGGTGCAAGTTGATTGGGGAAAGTGGTGTTTTTTTAAACTTACGCCAGAAAAGCCAACTTACTCTTTAAAAAAAAATTGGAGCAAGTCATGTCCAATTTTGAGCCCACTATTACTGTGAGAATCCTTTCCACACTTCCACTGTGGGGATAAATATTGTGATGCCAGTTTTCAATCCAGAAAGCTAACTATACCATTAATTCTATGACCCTTGTCTCACATACAATATTTCTCAATAATGCTTTTAGAATCCAACACAAATGGATATTCGAGCGTTTCCAAAGTACATCGGTCACCGCTCTCTGATTTTTGAGTGCACTTCCTCACCCCTTTCTTCTTTGTGCTGCTGAAGAACATGGTTAAACAGACTGGCTCCATTGATGTTAAAGTTGGCAGCTCCATGGAGGATAATACTGCGAGGCTGCCAATGGCACCACTGGAGGGGACCACATACTTCCTATAGCACATGTTTCTGTAGCTTGGGAACATATTGTTCGGGTTGTGGAGCATTTCTAGGTTAGCTGTCTGGTTTGTTGCAGGTTCTCAGGTGGGTGCATTGGGAGATGTAAGCAGACAGATCAGCTACTTGATCAGCTGTGCAGGGCCAGTTAATTTTTCCAACAGGACCAACAGAGCTGAGCACTGCTAAGAATTAGCAATCACTTCTCCTTCTCTCAATCATTTTCAAATAGAATTGTCCTCAGTTGCACAATGATACCAGCAGCACAGTTGAACAGACTGCCTGCCTCCCAACCAGATGGTCATGGGATAGATTCCAAGGCCAGGTTGTTGCTTAGATTACTAACATATTTGAGAGAGTTTATTTAATTTTGACTGCTAGAATGTCTCAAGCCTTTTTATTTCAGAAACAAAAATTGGGATGTAAAATTATATTCTTGTGTCTCCGTTACTTTTAATATAGACCACACCTAGCTCCATGCATGAACTGTAGTCATGGGGAAGAATCAAAAGAGTCTCAAAACAACCTATTCCCCTTTAATGACAACAAACAGCAGTTAAAAGATGAACAAGAGGAAACGCAAGGTGAAATTTATTTGACTTACCACTTGGAGTTCAGGGAATATTTTTTCAAGTGAAAAATATTCCATAAAGGTGGCAAATCCTTCATTTAACCAAAGGTCGTTCCACCATTCCATAGTCACCAGGTTACCAAACCACTGAGGAGGAGAATAAAACAAATTAAGGAAATGCAACTATTTTACATTCCATGGGCCCAAGTTTCAGATGTCCTCCCAGAACGGCGCACTCGGAGAGGCCCGCCTATTTTTTTTTAAAGAATAAAAAAAGCAGCTAAAACTTACCTCGCGATTCTCCGAGTCCAGCAGGCCTGTTTCACATTCAACGCAGCGCAACACAAGCAGCTGGGGGTAGAGCTACAGCCCTGCACCAAAAAGAGTGCCTCTTCGGCGGCGGGGCCCGCCCAACCAACTTTTCGGCAAGCTGTTGAAGGGCTCCCGGTGCTGCAGTAGGTGAGTAGAGACTTTTAATTTATTGATTGATTTTATTTTGTTGATTATTTTTACTTTTTAATTTAATTTTTAATTTTTTTTTTGATTGATTGATTTATTGGTTGATTTATCATTTATTATTGATGATGGCTCTTTATTGGTAAAAGTGAAGTGTTTAATGCTTTGTAAAATCCCCTAACATCCCTTTAACTTCCCTTCCCCGCCCCCCCACCCCCCGTCGCCCCCACACCCACCCCAAACCTCGCTGCCTGCACCTAATTTATAAAGTGTAAGCAAGGTTTTTCCTGAGTGTACAAAAATCGACACTTACTCCGTTCCAAGTTAGTCTGGAGTAACTTTTCACTGCCTAAACTTGCAAAACAGGCCGAAGTGGCTGGGAGCACCCCCTTTTGAAAAAAAAACTGTACTAAAACAAAACTATTCTAACTAACTAGAACTGGAGCAAACTAAATGCCGAGAATTGCGATTTCTAAGATACTCCATACTAAACTAGTAGCTCCAAAAAAATAGGAGTAACTCGAGCCAAAAATCTAAATTACAATGCAGGACGAATTCCCCATTAAATAGGTTAAGCACCTCAGTGCTGACAAACTCCCTGGATATTTTGGACAATGGTCACCTAGGTCATTTAAATGAAAATAAAAACGAAAATAATTAACAACTTGTACGGTCCCAGTCTTTTTTTGTAAACTTACTCAGTAAAATCTAGGAGAAAGACCACAAGCTGTAGGCATTGGGAAATGTGCATTAAAGCCAGGTGAGCCAGCATGGGGGCATGTCACAACTCATTTCAAACCGATACCAGGATCTCTCGTCTCATCCCTAAACCCATTAGCCAACATCACCAGGGATGTTAAGCAGTCCGTCACTTTGGCACAGGTGGTCAACAAATACATGCCCATTGTGAGGATCATTCTATACATGTGGGCATGGCACAAGGACTCTGCAGAATATGAAATCTGGAAAAAATGGGGAGTTGGTGTGGGTCGACGGACTCGTTTGCGAATCCCTACACAAGGTGGTCAGAATTAACAAAATAAAAAGGAAATCACTGGTCCGGAGCAGTTGGGTTCTAACAAACGACTGACACACACAGCTCTTGGGCTGGAGCTGGAAGCTAAAAATACAGGAGATCTGGTCTTGCGGTTAGCAGAGAGAAAGGAATGCTAATAAACAAATCGGCCCTTAAGGGACAAGACACAATTTTTTTTTCATTGTTTTCAAGGAAATGGAGAGATTAAGTGGAATTTGCTTTGACTGCTAAACTCTATGTTCACTTGCTCTCTGATATAAAGCAGTTCAACAATTCATACTTGGCCTCGTCTTACCAGACTAAGTTTGCCTTCAAAAATATTGGAGAAGCACATGAGAATACATGGAAGAGATATATCATATCATATTTAGATCATAAGGGGATCCTACCATTACACCTCTAAGCTACACTATTGTATAGTTAAATATTGGGCAGTATGGGCACACTCCTGAGCGTAAGACACTCCGACCCATTAAAGGAGTAACTAGCACTTCTGCACGAGAATATCCAAGGCAGACACACAAAACCGTACCTCTGGGCTTGGTGCCAGTCATCAAGAGCTCTCCTGCAGATGGCTGCAAAGTTGCTACCTGCTGCACTGCAATTATGAAATTCCCTCACACATTGCCGAGTGGTTGGACTCACACTATTGTATATGCTCGGACAACCCTTCGTGTCTCAGATGATGTAGTAACGGCCTTTTGCTCATTAATCTTCTCCCTTCTGAGTAGAGGCCTGGTAGGGTACCAGTCCATTGCCCAAACAGCAGTTTAACACCTTGGTTAGGACCATAGATGTTCCGCAGAGGCCATCTCCATGCTCTCCTCCTGCTCACTTGTGATCAGTGCTTCACCTGGTGCTAAAGCCTCAATTTTAACTGGGGTAAGGGGAGAGTGTGGGACCAATGGGGCAAACATCTGATTCACTCCAGCTCTCCCACGCGAGACACAGGCCATTTTAGTGCCCGGGCTTCATTTAAATAGGTATGGCCTGATCACATCAAAACCTCGGGTCAGTGATGTAGTGCCAGTAGACAAACACAGCAGAAGATCACTGTTCTGAACCAGCAGAAACCATCTTTTAGAATCCAACACTTTATTACTATTGGGACCCAAGTCTCGAAAAAGGGGTGGGGGATTTCCGGGGGGCGACTGGGGCATCTCCCGCATGATGCTGCAACTCACAGTTTTCGTTTGCGCCATGTGTGTTAAGTCCCAATAATAATCAAAAAGTGTGCAAAGGTGCGTACACATACCTTGGTGCTCATGATACCCCTAAAATGATTATTCATTTGCCACCCCCAGGCCTGGATGACACTCACTCATCGAGCTACGTCCAGCCAGGCATCCTCAGTAAACAGGGGAAGTTTTTCCAAATATTTCTTTCAAACTTTTTTCTCCCACTTTACAACTATTTATTGTACTTGTGTTCTTTTATCCTCAAAAAAATACCCACCCTTTTAAGGGCAAGCAGTTGCCTTTTGAGCCTCACTGGGTTTTCCTCCACCCCCAAGTAATTGTGCTGACCAAGCCCCAGACACTCATTTAGAGCCCATTAAAATTAAGACAGTCTGGCCTTACAAAATCCAAAGAGGCCAATTCTCACTCCACTGCAAGTAGAAGTCTGACTGCACCAGAGGGGCCACCGCTGATTTGGTTCAATCATCTAATCTGGAATACTGTAAAACTACTAACAGGCCTCAAACAAAATGCACAGTAACTGTTTAACTACCTTCTTTATAAACATATTTGTATTCACAATATTTATATGCATTTTCAGAAGAATATATTTCCCCCCCTTATCGACTGAATCTTGATTTCATCTCATTAGCACTTAACACTTCAAAAGGAAATACATTGTTCAATATATTGATAACTTCCTCTGATCTCTAGCTTCTCGCACTCAAAAGTCAGTGGTTAAAAGCAGGTTTTGATGTAAATGTTTCCCACTTACTGAACATGGCAGCAATTGTTGAGGAGAGAGCATCATACATCTATCAACAACTTAGCAATATCACACTGCCTGCTGAGGTTTGAAATTATATTAAAAGATTGTTAAAGGATGTTAAAAGGCTAAAAATTGGGTTGCTTGGCGCTATCGGGCCGCTAACCGCTTACCGGCCGAGCGCAGTGCTGTCAGTGCCTCTCACGAGCTTCAGTGGAGGTTTAGCGGCGGCGCTAAATTAGTGTGCAATGCCCCGTTAGCGCCGCGATCGCAAACTTGAATGGTTTTGCCTGCCATAGGTCCTGCCGCTAAACCACAAAGGGAAAACCGGCGTTTCGAAGCTCCCGGGGAGATATTTCAACAGATGAGCAGGTGGGTCTTTAAAATTGACTATTTATCTCCATTTAATTTTCTTAGCTGTTCAACACTGTTGCTAATGTAAACATTCCTCCTTCCATTTTTTTTTAAGTTTTCAGGTGGTCCAGCTGACCTTCCCTTTAGGCGCTCGGATGCCTAGAGCCGGTTTCCTAGAGCCACAACTTCATCAGCGCTCCCGCAATAGCGCCCGAAGAACCAGGGTTTGCACCCCAAGGGGAGTGTGGAATGCTTCCCTCTTGGGGCGCTGAAAATCAATGTCCCGGTTGGAAGTGGTAAACATCGCCCGGCGCTGAAGTTCGCGACCAGGCGGTATCACCGCCTCAAACCGGGCTACACTGAATTTTTAACCCATGCTCTCTACCTTTACCCCCACATACTGTTAGTCCTTTAAATCAAAGTAAACCAGTTTCTCAGAATAGACTATACTCATTAAAAAAAAAAAAGGCTTTCCAGACTGACACTTAGAACTTGAGTGTGTATTTTTTTTTTTTTTATTTATTCGTAGCCAATCTTTCCAATTTTTTGTCAAATCACAAACGCCAGAGGTCACCTTGCACACATCAAGGATCACTCTGCGCCAATGCTCTTAGCCAAAAGGCCGAGAGCCACTGCACCGTTCCTGGAAGTACTGCAATACCAGGTTCATGCCATGGAGGTGGATGGGTCAGGCCCCCCACACACCTCCGTGGAGGTGGATGGGTCAATCCACCCCACCCACCTCCTATTTCCAAAAAGCATAGGAGAACGACCTTCCTGATTCAGGGAGAACCACTTTGGGGTCATGGTTACTCCCCTGTCAGGTCAGTTATGCATGATCTTAGCCAAAAGGCCGAGAAGCGATTTAAGTCAGCAACAAGTGTGACACCTGCTACTGTCAAAACAGTTGATAATTAACACTTGCCCATCTAAAATTATTTGCTTTTGTACCGAGCTGAAATGTTAAGTGATCCTGCATTATATTCAGGTACTGAGAATGTTCTCTGTATCACATTGTAATGTTCTATCTGTGGCTTGTACAATGTTAATGGGAGTAGTGCAGGGCACTCAGTACCTGGACTGGAAGGACCCAAGTTCCCAATACCACAGTGCTCAGTTCCTGACCCGAGCCATCCTAAGCAGGGAGATGCACAAAAGACTGATAATTTCTATGGAGGGGAGAGGGGTGGGGATGGGGCAAAATAAACAGAAACAGACAAGATGGTAGCTCACACACTCCAGCATCTACCCAAGGCGGACGCGGGCAGAAGTTTCCAAACAGGCCAACTAAACCCCTTGTCAGGTCAGCTGAACTGAGGAAACACAGGGGTTACTCAACACATGGAACAATATCAAAAATGAGACAAATGTTTATGTTAATAGTGATTATTTTCACTTCTTTATTCTTACAAAGCCATACAAGTAGAACGTCCCAAAACCGGAAACCTCGGGACCGAGGCCCTTCCGTTTTTTTCCGGATTTCGGAGAAGACATCAGATGTCCCGAATCCGAAAACCCTTGGACCTAGTTTCGAGTATTTACGGATTTCAGAGCCAAAAATCCGACTGCCCGAATTCAGAAACTTCGTGGCCAGACCAGGCCGTGTATTTTTCCGGATTTATCTTTGAAAAGGTATGTACAGCTTAAAAGGTACTTAAAACATGAAAAGGAATGTACTCAAAGCATGAAATATAATAAATAAAGTTTATTTGTTAAACAGTACAGGTATGACATATAATAAATAAAGCTTTTTATTTATTAAACAGAGTATAGGTATGAAACAAAATACAGGTACTGTACCCTGTAATGTATAGAGAATAATCTCCCTTCCTATGATGCACTTCGTAAGTAAGCTGCACAGAAATAGGTATAGGTTACAATTGGCTGGAGATGGAGGGCTCAGCTATGATGTCTGGGGCTGAAGATGGGCCAACAATAGGATTTTCAAATGTGGAAATTGCTGGTGTAGTTGCAGGCTGTAGGTCTTAGGCACTCTGTTGCGATACTCTTCGAAACATATCGACTAATTTTAATTAAGTAATTTGGGCATTTGTTTGATTAATTTTTCCCAAATTTTATACACCTGCATTATTTCCTCTTCACTTATGCAGTTTAGTTGCTCTAGGGCAGTAATTCATCTTGACAAAGATCGATAGCTTTGTCAATGGACACTTTTTCGACTTGATCATCACCATCAGCATCGTCACCCTCACTGCTTTCATCCTTTTCCTCTGGATGCAAAACCATGCCTGTGTTTCTTCATCTGTCACTGCATGCACAACGGGAGCATCATTGTCTATGTCCATGTCTTCATTCAATGCTACTGCAGCTTCACAAGTCAGCCCTTTTGCATATTCTAAAAGTTCAGCAATCATTTCTTTCTCCCTGGATACATGAAAGCCTTCAAAGTTATCAGCAACATCTCATCTTCACTAAACATAGTTGGTGGCCAGAGGTTAGGCTAAGCATTGGCCAAGATGTCTCTAGTTACCTCATTCCACGCGTCCGCAGTTACCCATATGGCGTCCTTTAGAGAAACCTTTTGAGAACGCTGTTATTCCCATGCCTCTGTTCACAGCATTAAGCAAACATCTCATGAATTTGTTTTTGTAGAAACACTTCACTGATCTCAAAATTCCTTGGTCCATTGGCTGTACCAGTGATTACATTGGGAGGTAAATAGATTCCATGGATATCATCCTTTACTAGAAGCTCAGCATCAGGATGTGCTGAGCCATTGTCTAGCAGCAAGAATATTTTGCAATTTTCCTCAATGCCAGCTGCTGTGCAATGAGCACACACCTGGAGAACAAAATGCTTCTCAAAGCAGTTCAGAAAGATTACCCTGGTTACCCATGCTTTCTTATTAGCATAATACTGCACTGGGAATACTCTCACGCCCTTGAAACATCTTGGACGCTGGCTTTTCCCGATGACCGTTAGCTTACACTTGTGTCGCAGCCGCATTTGCACAAGCAAGTACACTCAGTCTATCCTTGGCGACTTTTACACCTGATTACTGTGATTCTTCTGCTGTTGCTAATGTCTTTCTAAGTACGTAGCACCAAAAGTGCTGTCTCGTTGGCATTATAGATTTGCTCAACCGAAAGGTTATCAGCAATTAGTTTAACAAACTCATCGATATAACTTTCAACTGCCTCATGATCTACTGAGGCTTTTTCACAACACACTTTCAATTGCCTGATGCCATGATGCCTTTTAAATTTGATTAGCCAACCTAAAAGAGTACTTGCATGGAGTTTCAATCTCCAGTTCTGCGTGGAATATCTTGGCTTGTTACATCACCATTGGGTCAGACAAAGGAACCTTTTCACTTCTCCTCTGTCGCTACCACTTCATCAAACACGAACGATGTCTCCGCAAGATCCTGCAAATCCGCTGGGAGGACAGACGCACCAATGTTAGTGTCCTCGACCAGGCTAACATCTCCAGCATCAAAGCACTGACCACACTCGACCAGCTCTGCTGGGCGGGCCACACTGATCGCATGCCTGACACAAAACTCCCAAAGCAAGCGCTCTACTCGGAACTCCTACACGGCAAGCAAGCCCCAAGTGGACACAGGAAACATTTCAAGGACACCTCAAAGCCTCCTTGATAAAATGCAATATCCCCACCGACACCTGGGAGTCCCTGGCCAAAAACCGCCCCAAGTGGAAGAAGTGCATCCGGGAGGGCGCTGAGCACCTCGAGTATCATCGCTGAGAGCATGCAGAAATCAAGTGCAGGCAGCGGAAGGAGTGTGCGACAAACCAGTCCCACCCACCCTATCCTTCAACAACACTCTATCCCACCTGTGACAGAGACTGTAATTCCCGTATTGGATTGTTCAGTTACCCAAGAACTCACTTTGAGTGGAAGCAAGTCTTCCTCGATTTCGAGGGACTGCCTATGATGATCATTACTCGATCCAACTCACTTTTAGGCTTATGCATAGTTCTTCTCATACTCATTTTGTTTTGAACTCTACTTTCTTGGCAATTGACAATGAATTATGCTTCCTCTTTGCACTATCGGTTTTACCCATCGAGATATCTGTTGGCCTTTTTAACAAGTTTGTAATCAATGGCAAATACCACAAATTCACAATATCCTGTACTGTACCTGTACAGACCTTTAAATTGGAAAAACCACACCGATTGAGTCAGTTTGGGTGGGACCTGATCAAGGGGAGTACCTCGGACAGGTGGGCGTTGGCTCGGGTCACACGTGGGTCAGGATGGGGCATTCCGAAAGGCTCAGGGAGCAGGTCTATACATATTTGCGCCGTTTATAAAAAAAAATGTACTGTTTTCAGAACAGATTTCTGGATTACGGACGCCAATTCTTACGATCTGCCCAATGTCCAGTTTTCGGACAATTATGGTTTTTAGAACTTCGGATTTCGGGCGTTCTACCTGCACTAACAGCAGAGCTGGCAAGTGCCCTACTTGGATCAGCACTATAGCGGTTTGGTGCAAGACTTCACATAATGCTTGGAGGGCTCATGACAGCCACACACTGAACATCCACAGGAAATAAGGCAGCACGTAATCTGCCAGACAATGAGCCTTCCTGGCAGATTGGAAAATTTGAGATGTTTACATCAAAACCTAATTAATGTCACAAAACACTGTCATTTTGTTTCATCATGATTCGATTTGCCAGTAACTATTCCTGTCTAACTGAAACAGACAGTATTTTGTTACAGTAAAAATATTCCTGCGGTGCACTACAGCTTAAGCCCAATGCATGAAAATTTCAAGCAATATAATGCTCAGACACTGAAGGCAAATTTTTGGTAATCTTTACAAAGATATTAATCTGCTTGTACAATAAAGTTCCAAAAACAAACTTCACTAATGGTGATCAAGCAAGGCAGACTAATATAGGTTAATGAGAGATACTAAAAACATACTGTTAAGATGCCTGATCAGCCTCCACAGTCCTATTTCTTAATGAAATGGTTGAATTTTATACTCTTCTTTAAGCAAGACTGCAGTTATATTGCACATAATTTTTTAGTTACTTGTATTGTATGCACTGTAGCTCATGGTTAAATCCCTCATCACCTCACCCCTCCCCATTTTTGTAACCTCCTCCAGCCCTACAACCTCTCACCCACAAAGCATTATTTGTTCCTCGGACTCTGGCCACTTGTGCATCAATCCCCCCTCCCCTCGACCCCCTCCAACCCCCTCCACTCCATGGCGGCCATGACTTCAGTCACCTAGGCCCCATGCCTGAACTCTATTGGATCTGCACCTCCCTGAAGACCTTACTTAAAACCCTTTTTGAATGTTCTTTTGGCCACCCCTTATATTGGGCCTGAAATTCCGATCGAGGTCTTCCTGCAGGCAATCGACTGAAAAAATTAAAAAGGATGCGCACCTACTTGTTCCTGCTGCGCCCGTTCGAACTTCCGAACCGGAGGCCTTCACTCCTACGCATCGGAGCGCGTGCACGTCAGGACGTGCGCAGGGCTGGAGCTGTAGTCACATGGCTCTGGGCAGCCAATCAAGGTACAGTATTTTCTCATTCATAATAATGGGAACGCCGTAAGTTGGAGTTCCCATTATTATGAATGAGAACCCCCCTCCCCCACAAATACACAAAACACTAATTGTAAAAAATAGAAAAATACACTACATATTTAAGAAGCATTTAAATTAAAGTTCTTATAAAAAAAAATATTTTTCTGACTTTTTTTTTTAAAAAGATGCCTTAAAATAAACTTATCGCAGTGGGGAGGGTTTTTAAAACAATAAAATGTGATTTTGTAACTTTAAAAAGACACCAACATTTTAAAATAAATACTTGCGCCTGTAAAAGTAGGCTATACGCTTACTTTTTCATGCACATGATTTTTTTTTGAGGACTTTCGCTGGATAAATATCAGAAATCTTGCCCTGCAAGTATCCTCGCTCCTGATATGCACGAGATCTGCCAAGCCAGAAACTTGACAGATCGGAAAACTGGTTATCAGCACATGCGCATTGCGCGCTGAAACCCTGCTTTTCCAATGCCTTCCTGGGTCCGTAGAAACTTCGTACAGACCCGGGGACATCGGAATTTCAGAGCCAATATCGCCTCCTTTGGTTGGCATCCATTTATTTCTGATTACACCTCTATGAAGCTCCATGTGACATTTTTCTACATTAAAGGCGCTATATCAATGCAAGTTGTTGCTGCACTGGTTTCGGTATGCAATATCAGCCGAAAGGGAGTCCCTCCAATATGGAAGTTCTACTGTATACAAAATATTTTACCTTCGTCAAATTCAAACATTAAATAGAAATGTATTTTGTTTCATGCCAGTATAGGAAATGTATAAGGTGCCGACAGCAAATGTATAACGCACAAGACACATTGGATATAAACAAAGGCCATAATCTTCAAGGCCACTCATTGCAAAGGATTTTTTTTTTTACATAAAGGGGTAGAAATACCCCAGTTTCTGGCCCAGATTTCGTGCTGCACAGTCCACGTGCTCCCCAACCGAGGGCCAGTCCGAAATTGGGCCTGAGGCCTCATTAGCATTTTAAGCGAGTTGCTGGCGCCTGTCATGCCTTCATGGGCAGCTCGCACATTGCAAACACCGAATGTTAGGTTGCTTACTTTTCGTTGGCAGCTGCTGGGGATGCTGAAGAATTCTGAACGGGACAGGCCCGGCACCTGCTCCGCTCAGTCAACTATTTTACAGACGGGTCCTTCAACAGGTGCTTGGCCCCTAATTTAAATATGCAAGGGGCCTAATGCCTGCCTTAGGCAGCTGCCTGCAATGCCACTTACACCAATATAGTGACACTCGTAACGCTGATTGGACTGGAGCCCCAAAATTGGTCCCTTCTGCCCCCATTTTTTGCCCACAAAATGGGTGCAAAGAGGACCAATTTCTATTGCAAAAGGTTATTAAAAGTGAATTCAACAACAAGCCTGGAATATGCAATAAATCTGTCAAATCACAGCATGTGGTTTTATCTTGGTTCGCATTGACTAACTTGTGCAGTTGCCAAAAATATCATGCATATGGTATAAACATTGTACATCCCATAAACACAGTACAGCAGTTAATATTTAAATAGTTGAACTTTATAATTGTTATATTTTATAGTTTCTCCACCCTGATGCAAACTGGTGTGAAATTTTCTATTTCCCACACCAACTATGCCATGGGCTCTCTGAATAAGCTTGACAATTGATGATAAATTAGGTCCAGTGTAGTGCTGTAAATTTCTACCGAGGAGGGACTGGTTGACACAGTCCAACCTAATTTCACAGTGCACCCACATATTTGGCAGAGGGGAAACTCATGCCACCTGGCTGGATTCCAAGACAAATCCCAGAGATCAAATGGTGGCATTTTAATCCTCTAAACCTTCTATCCCAAAATTCCTGGTCAATCCAGCTTTTCAATTAAGATAACAAGTGCAAATATTCTAATCAGTTTCCCTTTTTTTCTACCATCAGCAAGTGTTTACCTCTCTTTCCTAGCAAAGACCAATCCCTTGAGGGAAAGCCAGAGTGCTAAAGTTAGTGTGACAACTTTTTTTCCCCAAGGAGCTTTAGATAGGGCAAACATATTATTGTGTTAGTCAAACACCAACAGGTAGCGAAGAACTTCTGCTATCAGAATGAAAGTTAGCTCACTTTGTAGGCACTGCATTTCTGTAACAAAAGAGGGAGAAACAAAAGATTGCACTGGTGATGTATTTTCTGCAAGTGGAATAATTGAGTTATGGTGCAGGACAGAAGAGTCCTTAGGCAGTCTCAAGATGCATATTGCAACAGGACACAAGCACTGTGCATAGAAGTTAGCACCATCAGAATTCAAGAGCTTTAATCTATAGAAATATTCATGAGACAAATTCCTTAATTAGCTATTATACATCTGTTGTGGTTTATCATTAGCTGTTTAAAACATTTCAAAATACATTATTGGATTAAGCTTCAAATACCTGATGAGCCAATTCGTGAGCTATCACCATGGTAACTATCTGTTTGTCCAGTATTGATGCGGTCTCTTCTCTGTAAAGGAGTGCTATTTCTCTGAAAGTGATTAGGCCCCAATTTTCCATGGCTCCTGCTTCAAAATCAGGGATAGCCACCAAATCTAGAAAAGGAAAATAATATGTTTTTCATCCAAGGAATGACAAATGTGAATGCATTACAGGCAAATTTAATTAATAAAATAATAATCAATACCATGCCTTCCACAAGATTAGTTTAGTGAGCCAGAGTTCATTAATCCCCTCCTAGTCAACAGAATAGTATTTCAAAATAAGTGCTATACCAGCAAAAGATTCTTTTTTGGGGTATCATTTTGAGCTTGTAGCCCATTAAGTCCAGCTACTATCTACAGACAAGGTTTCTTGTACACTATACTCAGTTTAGAATCCAAGGTTGCTGGTGACCCTACCATAATCGACAGGGACAGTGAACAAGGGAAGGGTGTCAAGGGATATGGATCAAAGCAGATCCGCCATGATCTAATTGAATGGCAGAACGGACTTGAAGGGCATACTTCTGCCCTTATGTTCAACCGAACATTGTATCTCGGCACAGTGGAACATCATTCAAAATTCATACTGCATGTCATGTATATGTACTGAAGTTTTCTTGATTTTTGTTTCAAAATGGGCAACAAGAAAGTTTCTTACTTATTTGTCCACTATCTTTAATTTCAAACCTCGGCATATGTAAGCAACTACCGTACAGAATAGCGATGAGCTTGCATGATTCATGCAGATCGATTGATTGATTTCTTTGAACGGTACATGTTTTGAATAGTTGATCAAAACAAGGACACGAGGACAGGAATGATAGAGGTGATGTCCTGGTTTTATTGACAACTACAAGAGTATACACAAAGACTCCAGTTTGACATGTCCTTGCCCAGCAGACTGACAGAGCTATAGAACAAATAGCACACTGTTGAAAGAGGAGCACAAGACAGAGAAATTAAGCTGTAAGAAACCATAGGCCTGCTTTAGTTTGGGCAATAGCTTGTGTGAACAGAATTCAGTAATAGCTTGGCAACAGCTTGTGTGGTGAAACAAGGAACAAGGCTACAAGTAAAGCAAAATATGTTAATGTTAGATATGCTGACCTCAACTGCCAATATTGTATAATAGCTTAAGGCAACCCATATGGGCCAACGGTCAGGCCAACTGTGCTGACCACACTATCTAAAAAGTGACTGATGAACTGTCATCTGATGCTAACCGCAAATGCCTACTGTCTTTTATCTAAAATAAGGTGGACCTGATTGCAACAGAAATGACAACTAATATTGTAAGACTAAATGGAGTGTTTTAGAAGGTGGGAGGAGACATTATACAATGCGTCATGTGTATAAATATCTGTAAACTGCGTATCAATTTGGAGAAGCTTGGCTACAGACAGAAAGCAGGTCGTCTCCCCACGCACGCGAATAAAAATTATTTGAACTCTTGATGTCAGACTTGTGTTGAGTATTGTAAAATATTCCACAACAATTATTATCATGGGTACAGAGATAGTGAAACAGAAAGGCCAACTTCCTTTCTTCCTTAATAATTTTACAATGTCCGCTGCATTTACTGTTCTAATTTGTATACACTTGGTTCCAACCTTTGACCCATATGCCTTTCAGAACATAAGAACATAAGAATTAGGAACAGGAGTCGGCCATCCAGCCCCTCGAGCCCGCTCTGCCACTCATCATCATCATGGTTGATCTGGCCGTGGACTCAGCTCCACTTACCCGCCCGCTCCCCATAAACCTTAATTCCCTTATTGGTTAAAAATCTATCTATCTGTGATTTGAATACATTCAATGAGCTCGCCTCAACTGCTTCCCTGGGCAGAGAATTTCACAGATTCACAACCTCTGGGAGAAGAAATTCCTTCTCAACTCGGTTTTAAATTGGCTCCCCCGTTTTTTTTAGGCTGTGCCCCCTAGTTCTAGTCTCCCCGAACAGTGGAAACAACCTCTCTGCCTCTATCTTGTCTATCCCTTTCATTATTTTAAATGTTTCTATAAGATCACCCCTCATCCTTCTGAACTCCAAGGAGTAAAGGCCCAGTCTACTCAATCTATCATCATAAGCTAACCCCCTCATCTCCGGAATCAGCCTAGTGAATCGTCTCTGTACCCTCCAAAGCTAGTATATCCTTCCTTAAGTAAGGTGACCAAAACTGCACGCAGTACTCCAGGAGCGGCCTCACCAATAACCTGTACAGTTGCAGCAGGACCTCCCTGCTTTTGTACTCCATCCCTCTCGCAATGAAGGCCAACATTCCATTCACCTTCCTGATTACCTGCTGCACCTGCAAACTAACTTTTTGGGATTCATGCACAAGGACCCCCAGGTCCCTCTGCACCGCAGCATGTTGTAATTTCTCCCCATTCAAATAATATTCCCTTTTACTGTTTACCACCCCCCCCCAAAGGTGGATGACCTCACATTTTCCGACATTGTATTCCATCTGCCAAACCTTAGCCCATAGAGACAGAGAGACAGAGCTCTCAGAAAATTTACAGTATAACACAATACACTGTCAAAACAATACAGTGCCACAGAAAACCAATTTCTTCTCTCTCCATTAAGGGAAAATAGAGAGCTTAGTTTCCTGGTTCAAAATCTCCTCAGTACTGATGAAAAAGTAGGAGGAATGTGAGGGATCATTACCCACAATACGTCCCTTAGAGTGCTCCATGTAGAGTTTAAATTATTTGCTTACGATCTCGCACAAAAAAAACGTTTCTTGTTCTGTTTATCTCCAATATCAGTACAACATGCCACGCTTCAAACAAGATAAGGAAAAATGGAAGCTTGAAGCAATTAAGCTGATCAGACACTGGCTCAGCAACTTTCACACTTTTGGTACTAAAATGAAACCATTCAAGTACTGATTATTCAAAACGCATTTCAATTGGGAGACAGTCACGCCAGTGCAATTTTGTGGTTTCCCAATGTATTAAACCTGGCATAACATTAATAAAGGCTCAGTCTCAGTGAGCCTTCAGAGGACTGAAAGAGTGAAATGCCGAATCAAACACTGGCTCTGATTTTACCACAGGGTGGGATCAGTCGGTGTAAGGGACCTGGGCTCGTATGTTGTAACCCAGAGATTTTAACTCCCGAGCATATTTTAATATTCAGTACTCGACTCCAGGCTAAACCCAGTCGAAATCACTTCCTGGCCTGCAGCCAGGAGTAGGAATTCCCAGCAGCCCGCTGAGTATTAAGATGAACTCCAGATGAGATTGCGATTGGGGTGGGGTGGGGCGGAGAACCGGGGTGAGGACGGCCCAGTTTCTTTTTTGGGCCTCAGAAAGAAATCCTCCTAAAAATTAAAACTTACCTTACCCTCTTCTGACACCTTGTGGCAGGTTTGGCCTGGCAGGGGGAGGACAACGATGGGTTTCTCCAGCCTGGGATAGTGGTAGGAGACTAGGAAGGCAAAGGAGTAGTGATGGGTTGGCCACTACTAGGGTGGCTTAACTGTGATGTGACCCAACAAAAAATAAACTGAATTGGCAACTCTCTACCCACCTGCAGCAACAATAAATTTAACTACAATCTCCAAAGAGTGCTATTTCCCTCAAACTACCTCAGAGTGAGGTTACCAGTTTAGTGCTTAATTACAGGTACAGGTGCAACGTTCCTAATCCGTTACAGTTGACATTTAGCAATGCAATTTCTAACATGCAAAATTTAATCTTAAACTCTGAAAATAAAAGAACAGATACTTGCTCTCTTTGGCAACATGGATTGTCAGCCAAGATGAAGTGCACTTTTATGGTGTGCTATGGGATCAAACCATGCAGATAATCCCTGCAAGTGCACATCCCCACACAGAAGTCATCAAAGGGAACATGGAAGTTGGCCAGTTTATGACTCTTCTGCTCACAAGTCCAAATGGTGCTACTTTAACAAACTCAAAATGTTTCACTGCATTGACTTTGCCGAGTTATATTTTGTAAAATCACACCCAACTACTCCATTCAGGCTGAAGATTTTCTTCAATATACTAGAGAACTACACACAAGTAGGGTATACCTTGAAGGCTTGTATGTGCATTCACAAGTTAATATATAGTCAGTAAGCTAAAACTGGAGTGAGATCACAGGCATGATTCAGTTTTAAATCCTCCAGTGTTGGGGCATGCCAAAATTTAATCTGGAGGTACACCATGACATTCCAACACTTTGCCAAATGTCATTCATGCAGTCGACATTAGGGCTATTATCAGTCTCAGTTATGGTCAGGCAGCAGCAGTGTGCTCATGCTTTATGAATAGCTGTTTTTATTTGACCTTACCTAGTTTCTGTAAGGGATAGGATATATTGAAGTAGCCCTCATAAAACTTCAGAAGCTTCACTGCTGTGTCTAATGCATAATGCAATTGATCCATCTTGTCAGGAACAGCATACACAGATACCTAATCAAGTTCAAAGGAATAAGAATATTAGAAGTATTAAATCGGAATTGTCTAACCACATCATCGGAAAACCTCTTGAATGAGATGAGTCTACAGAACATTAGCTTTTTAAATACAAACACTCGTTGCCATGGTCAGGACATCCTTGGTTATGCAGTGTGTCAGTACTGTGCCAAGCTCGAAGCCCAAAACTGAACATCCATGAGTCAATGTGGGCCACAAGCAGCAGAATTGTAGATCATCACAATATGCAACCTCCTGGTCCAGCACATCGCTTATTCCTTGATCCACCATCAAGCCAAGATACCAACTGCAGTTTATTCCAGAGTGTGGAAAGAGCAGCACCAGGCATACCTTAGAATGAGGTACAATTCTCTTGAAGCTACAACACAGGGCGATCTAGATGAAAAACAAAGAGCTAGGCAGTCTCATAATCAGTGAATCAGAGAAAAGAACATAAGAAATAGGAACAGGAGTAGACCATACGGCCCCTCGAGCCTACTCTGCCATTCAATACAATCATGGCTGATCTCATCATGGACTCAGGACCACTCCCCTGTCCGCTCCCCAGAACTCCTTATCTTTTAAGAAACTGTCTATTTCGGTCTTAAATTTATTCAATGACAAAGCTTCCACAGCTCTCTGAGGCAGCGAATTCCACACATTTACAACCCCGAGAAGAAAAAATTTCTCATCTCAGTTTTAAATGGGCGGCCCCTTATTCTAAGATCATGCCCTCTAGTTCTAGACTCCCTTATCAGTGGAAACATCCTCTCTGCATCTACCTTGTCAAGCCCCCTCATAATCTTATACGTTTCGATAAGATCACCTCTCATTCTTCTGAATTCCAATGAGTAGAGGCTCAACCTTTCCTCATAAGTCAACCCCCTCACCAACCTAGTGAACCTCTCTGAACTGCCTCCAAAGCAATTATATCCTTTCGTAAATACGGAAGCCAAAACTGCACGCAGTATTCCAGGTGTGGCCTCACCAATACCCTGTATAACTGGAAAACTGAAGCTCTGCAGTTTTACCATATCCAGTTGAGCACAACCAGGCAACTAGCAAGAAGAGGAGGAGGACAACCAGAAACTAGCAGGAAGAGGTTGAATGAATATCCATATCCTCAGCCTGGTAGAGTCCTGCATGAGTGCACAAGACTAGGCTGAAGAGTATGCAAGTGTCCTCAACCAAAATTACTAAGTGAATGATCCGGCTCAGCCTTCTCTAGAAGTCCCCATTATCATAGATACCAGTGCCCAGCTAATTTGGTTCACTTCACATTAAAAGGAGAAGTGGCTAAGTGCACTGGATGCTGCAACGGCTACGGGTCTTGACAACATCCCAGCATTAATAATAAAGACCTGTGTATAAAAGCTAGCAGCTCCCTCAGCAAATCTGTTCCAGTACAGCCAGGATACTGGTGGAAGATTGCAAGGTATGCCCAATCAACAAAACACAAGAACTCTAACTTGGTGAATTACCACCATAGTGGCCTACTTTCAATCATTAGTAAAGTGATGGAAGGAGTCATCAATAGCACCATCAAGCAACACCCAATCACCTATAACCTGCTCACCGATGCTCAGTTCAGGTTCCATCAGAACCACTCGGCTCCTGACCTCATCGCAGCTGTGATCCAAGGACGGCTGCAAGAGTTGAATATCAAAGAGAGGCGACGGTAGCTGTCCTTGACATCAAGACATCCAACTGAGTATGGCACCAAGGAGCTTCAGGTGGGGAGGAGTTAAACTAATATGGCAGGGGAATGGGAACCAATGCAGGGAGACAGAGGGAAACAAAAAGGAGACAAAAGCAAAAGACAGAAAAGGAAATGAGGAAAAGTGGAGGGCAGAGAAACCCAAGGCAAAGAACAAAAAGGGCCACTGTACAGCAAAATTCTAAAAGGACAAAGGGTGTTAAAAAAACAAGCCTGAAGGCTTTGTGTCTTAATGCAAGGAGTATCCGCAATAAGGTGGATGAATTAACAAATGTTAACAAATATGATGTGATTGGGATTACAGAGACGTGGCTCCAGGATGATCAGGGCTGGGAACTCAACATCCAGGAGTATTCAACATTCAGGAAGGATAGAATAAAAGGAAAAGGAGGTGGGGTAGCATTGCTGGTTAAAGAGGAGATTAATGCAATAGTTAGGAAGGACATTAGCTTGGATGATGTGGAATCTATATGGGTAGAGCTGCAGAACACCAATGGGCAAAAAACGTTAGTGGGAGTTATGTACAGACCTCCAAACAGTAGTAGTGATGTTGGGGAGGGCATCAAACAGGAATTTAGGGGTGCATGCAATAAGGGTGCAGCAGTTATAATGGGTGACTAATATGCACATAGATTGGGCTAACCAAACTGGAAGCAATACAGTGGAGGAGGATTTCCTGGAGTGCATAAGGGATGGTTGTCTGGACCAATATGTCGAGGAACCAACTAGGGGGGAGGCCATCTTAGACTGGGTGTTGTCTAATGAGAGAGGATTAATGAGCAACCTCATTGTGCGAGGCTCCTTGGGGAAGAGTGACCATAATATGGTGGAATTCTGCATTAGGATGGAGAATGAAACAGTTAATTCAGAGACCATGGTCCAGAACGTAAAGAAGGGTAACTATGAAGGTATGAGGCATGAATTGGCTAGGATAGATTGGCGAATGATACTGAAGGGGTTGACTGTGGATGGGCAATGGCAGACATTTAGAGACCGCATGGATGAACTACAACAATTGTACATTCCTATCTGGCGTAAAAATAAAAAAGGGAAGGTGGATCAACCGTGGCTATCAAGGGAAATCAGGGATAGTATTAAAGCCAAGGAAGTGGCATACAAATTGGCCAGAAATAGCAGAGAACCCAGAGACTGGGAGAAATTTAGAACTCAGCAGAGGAGGACAAAGGGTTTGATTAGGGCAGGGAAAATGGAGTACAAGAAGAAGCTTGCAGGGAACATTAAGACGGATTGCAAAAGTTTCTATAGATATGTAAAGAGAAAAAGGTTAGTAAAGACAAACGTAGGTCCCCTGCAGTCAGAATCAGAGGAAGTCATAACGGGGAACAAAGAAATGGCGGACCAATTGAACAAGTACTTTGGTTCGGTATTCACTAAGGAGGACACAAACAACCTTCCGGATATAAGAGGAGTCAGAGGGTCTAGTAAGGAGGAGGAACTGAGGGAAATCCTTATTACTCAGGAAATTGTGTTGGGGAAATTGATGGGATTGAAGGCAGATAAATCCCCAGGGCCTGATGGACTGCATCCCAGAGTACTGAAGGAGGTGGCCTTGGAAATGGCGGATGCATTGACAGTCATTTTCCAACATTCCATTGACTCTGGATCAGTTCCTATCGAGTGGAGGGTAGCCAATGTCACCCCACTTTTTAAAAAAAGGAGGGAGAGAGAAAACAGGGAATTATAGACTGGTCAGCTTGACATCGGTAGTGGGTAAAATGATGGAATCAATTATTAAGGATGTCATAGCAGCGCTTTTGGAAAGAGGTAATATGATAGGTCCAAGTCAGCATGAATTTGTGAAAGGGAAATCATGCTTGACAAATCTTCTGGAATTTTTTTGAGGATGTTTCCAGTAGAGTGGACAAGGGAGAACCAGTTGATGTGGTATATTTGGACTTTCAGAAGGCTTTCGACAAGGTCCCACACAAGAGATTGCAAAGTTAAAGCACATGGGATTGGGGGTAGTGTGCTGACATGGATTGAGAACTGGTTGTCAGACAGGAAGCAGAGAGTAGGAGTAAATGGGTACTTTTCAGAATGGCAGGTGGTGACGAGTGGGGTACGGCAAGGTTCTGTGCTGTGGCCCCAGCTGTTTACATTGTACATTAATGATTTGGACGAGGGGATTAAATGTAGTATCTCCAAATTTGCGGATGACACTAAGTTGGGTGGCAGTGTGAGCTGTGAGGAGGATGCTATGAGGCTGCAGAGTGACTTGGATAGGTTAGGTGAGTGGGCAAATGCATGGCAGATGAAGTATAATGTGGATAAATGTGAGGTTATCCACTTTGGTGGTAAAAACAGAGAGACAGACTATTATCTGAATGGTGACAGATTAGGAAAAGGGGAGGTGCAACGAAACCTGGGTGTCATGGTACATCAGTCATTGAAAGTAGGCATGCAGGTACAGCAGGCGGTTAAGAAAGCAAATGGCATGTTGGCCTTCATAGCGAGGGGATTTGAGTACATGGGCAGGGAGGTGTTGCTACAGTTGTGCAGGGCCTTGGTGAGGCCACACCTGGAGTATTGTGTACAGTTTTGGTCTCCTAACCTGAGGAAGGACATTCTTGCTATTGAGGGAGTGCAGCGAAGGTTCACCAGACTGATTCCCGGGATGGCGAGACTGACATATCAAGAAAGACTGGATCAACTGGGCTGGTATTCACTGGAGTTCAGAAGAATGAGAGGGGACCTCATAGAAACATTTAAAATACTGATGGGTTTAGACAGGTTAGATGCAGGAAGAATGTTCCCAATGTTGGGGAAGTCCAGAACCAGGGGTCACACTCTAAGGATACGGGTTAAGCCATTTAGGACCGAGATGAGGAGAAACTTCTTCACCCAGAGAGTGGTGAACCTGTGGAATTCTCTACCACAGAAAGTTGTTGAGGCCAATTCACTAAATATATTCAAAAAGGAGTTAGATGTAGTCCTTACTACTAGAGGGGTCAAGGGGTATGGCGAGAAAGCAGGAATGGGGTACTGAAGTTGCATGTTCAGCCATGAACTCATTGAATGGCGGTGCAGGCTAAAAGGGCCGAATGGCCTACTCCTGCACCTATTTTCTATGTTTCAGCAAAACTGAAGTCAATGGGGACCAAAGGGAAACACCTCTCTGATGGATGGCATCTTACCTGAGCTAAGGTAGATGGGCCAGTCATTACAACCCCAGGACCTTACAGCAGGAGTTCCTCAGAGAAGTGTCCTTTGCCAACCATTTACAGCTGCTTTATCGATGATCTTCCCTCCACAGTACAGTCAGGGGTGGGGCTGTTCTTTGATAATTTCACAGCATTCAGCTCCATTTACAACTCCTGGTAATGAAGCAGCCAATGTCATCCAGACTGACAAGTGACAGGTTACATTTGCACCACATAAGTGGTGGGTTCTGATCATCTCGAACAATAGAAAGAGCCAAGCCACCTCTCCTTGAACTGCACCACCATCACCAACATCAAATATCCCAGGGATCACTATGCACCAGAAGCTGAACTGGACCAGCCATATCAACACTATGGCTACAAGAGCAGGACAGTGGCAGGATATTTAACTCCTGCTCCCTCAAAGTCTCTCAACCACCTACAAGTCAGAAGTGTGATGGAATGCTCATCACTTGTCAAGATGCACATAGACGCAACTGTGAAAACATTTGACAGCATCCAGTTCACTTGGTTAATGCTCCTGCTACTGGAGTCAACACCCACTCCTTCCGTCACTGGTGCACAGTGGCTGCAGTATGTATACTCTACAAGGTGCAGTACAGCAACACCCCACTGCTACTTTGTTAGCATCTCCCTCCCGTGACCTCTACCACAGGAAAAACAAGACCAGCAATATTGTGGAAACAATCACCTCAAAGTCGCATATCATCTTGACTTGGACCTATATCATCCATTTCTGCATCATCATTGAGTCAGAATGCTGGAATTCCTAGCCAACACCATTGTGGGAGCACCATTAGCACAACTGTGGCAATTCAAGAAGGCCCTCTATCACCTTCTTGGAGCAAATAGGGATGGATAATAACTGCGGCCCTGCCTGCATCACCCACATGAAAAAAACACAGTAGGGGACTTACCAGCGTTCCACTTGCAGTTGCCTGGCTGACGTTCTTCAAATCAGCCACAATAAAGGCCACCAGATAAGTGCTCATGTTAACACTTTCAATAAACGTGTCTTGATACAGTCCATTGTCAACAGGAGTTGTGGTATCCTGGAACACATTGCAAACCGATATATTGAACATTATTGAAAATATCCACAGTGCTTTAATCAGATTTTGCAGTTTTAAAGAAAACCTAGCTTGCCAAAAGGAATATATTTCTTACATTTATTTCATGCTGAAATTGGTGGTTTAGATACAGAGAACTGCATGCTCAGCTGGAGAACTAAATTGAAAGCCCAGTACTGACATTCACACTTGGGCTGAGGCTGGGGGTGGGGGGGGGGGGGGCGGGGAGGGAAGGAGGTGGAGCACCTTTTCACAAACTGTGGAGGATAGAAGGTGTCTGAAGCTTAATTTACCCCTCCATACCTACCCTTTTTGGGGGAAAGACACAAAGCGAGGATTTTTTTGTTGTTAAAATAGTCATTTTAAAATAGGAGCTTTGGAAATTCAATAGTTTTTGTGAACTCTCATCATATTACAGCTTTGAAGTCAAAGTTTGGTTCAGTGTTGTATGCAGCACTAACAATTCACCATGGTGCGCTAGCTTTAGATTTTTTTGGTCAGCCTAGTGTCTGCCACATGCCAAGCCACCACTCCCTACATAGAGACACAGTCATTTACCTAAACCCAGAGATTTAGGTACAGGTTAGACAAATCCAGATTCTAGGGATGCCAAAATACTCAGGAGTTTAACCAATTAAAACTGCACAGCTTAATTGACAGCATCTCTAGTATTGTAGACCTGCCTTCCTCGGGTATCAGATTAGAGTCTGTAACAGAGGATAGAGCCATTTCGCAAATCTCATCACAAGTACCATCTTGGAGCCACTACCACTACCTGGTAATTTTAGACAACTGATATATGTGTTTAAACAAACAGGAACCCATGCTAAGCAGCAGTGAACAACACAACTCACCATAAAATGAAAGATTTTTGGATTAAGCTTCAAGATAGGAGCTTGAATACACATTAATGAACGTACTGAGCACACATACAATTAACATACACAAAGGGTTCAACCTAAATGAAAGCAAAAATGGTTAAAACCACAAAGAGGGTTTGTTACAAGAGGGCTGGAGGCAACTGTGTATTTCCACTGTCACAAATTAGTATTCGGAGTTTACCAGAATCAGAACAATTACAAATATAGAATTTGGTGACCAGTTGAAGGACCACTTGATGGGTGGGGGGCATCGGTGTGATTTTCTGGCACATCCTCATTAATGTGGTAGGCAAGCAGCCAGCAAAGACCCGCTTCCCATAGGCAGCTTGTTGACCTGGGGTCTTCCAAAGGTCCTTCAGCAGCAGTTTAAAGGCGAGATTCATTTTGTGCATGGCACAGAAGAAACAACACTGTGGAGCAGCAGGCAACATGAGTTCAGGACTTAGAGCAGCTACAAGCACTTTGAAATACGGTGTCATTTCTAACAAACTACTAACAAGCCAATGCAAAAAAAAAAATCTCCAAAAGCTCTCGACAGCTTCACTTGTGGACATGTCTTTAGATAATCACTGCACATGGCACCTCTCAACTTGTAGCGCCCATGGTTTTTGGGCAGAAGCAGCAACTGGCAGTAGTCAAACGTTGAGTCCTGAAAATAGTATTGGACTCTGAATTACATCACTTAACCCAAATTTTCACATGTTAGTGAGGTTCCCGCCTCTTTCAGATGGAAGCTCTAGCTGCCAGGGTACACATTTGGACAAAAATTAGACCGCATGCAAAAACAGTAGTAAGTGGACTGGACCAGTAGCCACTCATCTTTGGGCTACTATTATTGCGTTTTGAGTGCAAATGGGGTGGTTTTAACTGGACAGAAATTGTCTCAATTTTTAATTGATTGTCAAAATATATTTTTTAAATCTCTAGATTTGCACAGACACTTTGATAGAACAGGTCAGAATTGCACAATGTGTTTTGATATGCTTAGCTACGACAACCTGTTGATATTCAGCATTTAGGATGATTGTTAATTCATATTTTGGCAAGGTACCAGAGAGCCAACGATGTCCATAGAACCATACCCCAGCAGGAGTTGGCAGATCTCAATATCTGTATTCAGATTTGCATGGCATGGAAAGCAGAGTGCTTTACTACTCTGGTTACTGCTTATTGATTATCTGCAAAAATGGTGTGCAACATGGGTTTAAAAACCCCTGACTTCAGCACTATGGAAAGACCAGCAACATCATATGGAGAAAGGAGTTGCCATTAAGGTTAGCTCGGTCAATCAGAATAACTGCTCCAGGGCAGTGGAAAAAAGAAAGTCCAACCAATAACAAGCAGTCCCAGCAGGACAGGCCATGGCAACATCCAGCTGTGATCTATGTAGGTAACAGGAAGAAGTTCTGGTGCGTTTTGTTGTGCGAGTCAACATTCTCAACAATCACTTTGCTGAAGTCAAAGTACCAATCACAACTGCTGGGCAAAAAACCTAGAAGCTGCACGAAGGTGAGCTGTGTCTGATCAAGTCATGTTGGTTTTCCAAACGTTGGTGAAGAAAAAGAGGCTACATGGTGATATAAGTTTATTTTCAAATAAATATACATATCAAGTACATTAACCTGTATTGCGTGCAAGGTGTTTTCTACTATAAATAAGCATTTGTGGCTAAAATGCTGTTGCCATAGCCACTCCTGTGGCTAATCAGTGACTTTTATTGGGCAAAACAGATTTAGACATTCACTTATTATCCACTTTCAAACATAGTTAACAGAATTCTAATTTTGAGCATTTGCCAAGGCCAAATAAATCAGAACCTGAGCAGTAGTTTCGTCTCTTACCATGTTCTTTTCAAAATGCTTTTTTTGGTCTCTATATAGGACTAGACTTTCGGCACATTTAGCGCCCATATAAGCGCTGAGTTACTGTTTAGCACCCATATTTGATGATAAATGGAAACTAGCGTCCGATTATCGCCAATTTATCGCCAGCGCAACTTTCGGCATACAGGAATGAGCTGACTCGCCCGGCCTATTTTTTAAAAATACAATCCGACGTCATCACTCGTGCAAGGCCCAGAATACGGTTTATAATGGAAACTAGCACCCAGATTATCACCGAGCGCTACTTTCAGCATTTTGCCCATATTGTGCCCAAATGATTGCTCGTCTAAAAAGACGCTCAAGAAAAGCTGCAATCACTTGACCTTAACCCGTCAGTATGGACGGCATTTTGTAAATCGGAGGAAGTTTAATAAAAGGCTGCTTGAAGTGGATGCACATTGCCCTACGAACACCTTTTCAGGATACCAAGGTGTTTCGGAACTGAAAGAGATTCCACTCCCTGAAGGTGCAGCTCATTGTCACCCACAAGCGAATAATCATGGCAGTAAATGCAAATTTTCCAGGGAGCATCCATGATGCGCACATCTTGCGTGAGAGCACTGTCTCTGACCTGTTTAAGAGTCAGCCACATGGTCACGGTTGGATGCTGGGGGATAAAGGATATGGCCTTGCCAGCTGGCTCATGACCCCCATGTAAGCCAGACAGAAGCTGAGAAACGCTATAACAAAAGCCATATAGCCACACACAATATTGTCAAAAAGACAATTGGCGCTTCAGATGCCTGGACCGCTCAGATGGCAACCTACAATACCACCCTGAACAAGTTACCGAGTTCATTGTGGTGTGCTGCATGTTGCATAACCTAGCTATCAGGAGAGGACAACAATTGCCAGATGGGGCTGCTGGTCCATCTCAGGAGGGGAAGCAGAAGACGAGGAGGGAGGGAGGGGGATCTCAGGGAGGACAATCAGCCTGGAGATGAACTCATACCCCCACCACCACTGGAAAAGCCCCGTGGTAGTTACGCAGCTGCAAGACTGTTGCATCAGCAGCTCATAAATGAACGCTTTGCTTGAAGTTATGTTGGTGACAGTTACAGTACGTTTCATCCTTGCCTGGCCTGTTCATTGTTTGCAACCCTTGTATTGATGTTTAACCGTGCGTTATTAGAAGGCACTGCACAATTGGAAAGTTCAATTAAAAAATTTTAATAAGTTAACAATTGATGTAAAAAAATGTATAAACAAACTATAACACTCATCTCCGCCTCACCCCAACAGTCAACAACATTTTTCACCCAACAATAAATTTTAAATAATGATAACACTACAAAAACACCCTCCCACTACCCCCAACATTCAACAAATTTTTAACAACAGGCAACAATTTTAATTAAAATAGATTAGGCCCCGCCCTCCCCATCTGCAGCCACGCTTCCCTCCTCTACCTTTACCCCCCCCACCCCCCACTTAAATCCCTAGTAACGGGGCCAAGTCATCTTGCAGTAGAGCATCTCGAGGGCTGCTGCTGGGGGGGGGGGGGGTGACATTGATCGATTCAATTCAGGAGGCCGAGGAGAAGATGTTTCCGAAGAAATGTCTTGTAAGTCAGAAGCAACTGCTTCCTCCTGATTCGCATCCGTCAACGTTGTTGATGGTACGGCACCTTAGGGTGCAGTGCCGTATCCCGAAACCATCGCCTGCCGCACGGCATCGACAGAGTTGGCGGTTCGCCGCATTGCCACAACCACCTGCCCCATGTCCTCAGAGATTCTAGCAGACAGTGTGGCAATGTTGCCGGTCAACCCACCAAGTGCTTGGAGGAGCTCTCGACCAATGTTGACGCTTGCCCTCGACAGAGACGACATGTTCACATCTGCCCATCGCTGCATGTGCCGACCTCGCCGACCCAACCTCCGCGGGGTCAGCGTGGGCACTGGACGACTTGGAGTGCCCTGCTGTAAGGCATTTGGCCCCGTTACTACATCCGTTGAGGAGGACGTGGCTGCAGGTACTGCAGATGACCCTTGAGGCTCATCATGCTGCTCAGTTGCAGCTTCTTCTTCACCCGTGGTCAGCACGACCTGCAGCAACTGAGGTGATGCTCCAGGGGCCTCCCGTTGCACCTGGAGAGCTGGACAACATAACTGAGAAGGAGAGACATGAGAATGCTTGTGCTGTGCAGGCATATGTACGAGGAGCAACACTACTGCAATAAGTGTGAACGAGACATTTCAAATAATTAACATGAGAGTACAGAAGCTGCATGCATAACATTACATCATTCATGTATTATAATCAAATGGCATTAAATTACTTTACATTACCACTAGTTTACACATTACTCATGTGGCGCAACAACGAGATCTGTACCACCACGGGTGGCAGAACGCTCCTCCAGTTCGGTCAACTGCAAAAGATCTGCAGGCCCTCCTCCAGTCTGCCTTTGCTCTGCCCTATTCTTAGATATCTTTTTCTGCAAACGTGACAAGAGCATGGCATAAGCTAATTGCCTAGGTACCATTAGGGAAACATAGATATTGTAATCCACAATTAGTCATCGCACATGCTAGTCATCGTTAATGTTATATGCTAATACGGTTTGTATGCAATTGATGCATGGTTATAACGTCTACATTCAGAGAAGAAATTTACCAAGATTGTGGTTAGGATCTAATGTGTGACACCAACCCCTCGCGTAAAATCCCCAGGAAAGGCCCCATCTACCGCCTGAGGGGAGGGAGGCAAGTTACTGCAATCGATGGAGGTCCCTGAGGGGGGCATGGAAAAAGAGAGAAGAATCAGGACCACTGGTGAGCTCGGCAATGGCAGGACCATGAGGGGAGGGTGCACCGTGTCCCTGGGCTGTGCTCAGACACCTCCGTGTGGCTGGAGCTAATGTCCCAAGTGTCCCAGGGCAGACAATGAGCCAAGGCAGCTCGCCCCCAGTCCATGCTGGGTCACTGTGTGACTGACAGCAGCAGGAGAGACACTCAGTCTGGGCAAAGTTGAGCGGCCCCCTCAGCGCTCAGTCATGCTCCCATCCACCAACCTAACCAAAAAAGGAGATTGTGCCCAAATTAGAGTTGCTCACAGCACACAAGCAGTGATATAATTTAATAATTCTCCTTCTGAACTAAAGTGGTAGAAATGCCGAATGTTTGCAGTCTGTCTGTTTCCAGTCATTCCTTTGGCCCCAATTTTCGATCAAAGTGTTTAAACAATAATAGTGTTGATTTAGTTTAAGGCATCTCAGCAAGATTATGAATGCACATTTGTACAGAATGGTTCCTGGGCCCTATCCTCTCTGGGTTAGAGTCCTGGGGGCGCAGGTTCCGACCCCAATCCAAATCTTAATAGGGATGCTACCCAAGATTACCTAACTTAATTACAATCCGGTAGATTTACATTCTAATTAATGAGTCAGTGCATTATTACAATGATAAATGTAATAATTTAATACTTACTCTTGCAGATGTCACCAGACTGTTCCAGCACTTGCGGCACTGGTTTGGCTCTCACGCCGTGGATTGCCGAAGTTACCACTCTGGCGAGGTCCGCCCATATTCGCTGGTATATCCAGAGTGGGGGGGGGGGGGGGGGGGGAGGGGGGGTTTCCCACACCTACCCTGGGTTAATTGGCCCCACCGAGTCTCCACCTCGTGGATCAGAGCTTTGTTGGCTTCATCAGAAAAGGCTTTCGCCCTCCTTCTCCCTGCAACCTCCGCAACACTCTCTCCCAACTCACGTTCCATCTCCATTACCTCGACACAACCTTCCTTCTCTCTCTCCCCCCCTCCCTGATGACCCCGATCTCCCGAATCACGGGAAAAGTTAATTGACTGAAAAAAAACCGCACTTGCACAGAACGGCCGTTGCTATGGGCGCCGGCCTTGCACGACTGAATATATCGCTATCGTCCATTTCACATTGCTATGGCTATCGTCCAAATTAAAAAAGGTGAAACCAGCTGTTTTTAAAATAGCCGATATTCCAGCAATACTGAAAAATAAAACATCGGAAATATCGCCCATTTTTGGGTTGTAGCAATAATAATGGAAAGTCTAGCCCTATGTGTTTAGGTACTCTGCTCACTGGAATGGGGGAAGAGGAAGGGGGTTTATTGGTCTTGATGATGGGGGTGGGGTAGAAAGAGTAAGAATCCTTGGAGAATTTCTCCTCCTGATCTCATTTTCTCTGTAAATACTGAGAATCAAATCTGTGTTTCTCCCAGTGGCAGTCAAGAATTAGCAAATTAACTGTTTCCAAATTGCATCAATAAACCTGCATTCCACCACTTTGTAGGCAACCATGCCCAATATAGATTGTTCCTGGCATGCATGAAAGATAATATGCCAAGCACCTGACCCCATTTGACTCCAGCTGCCAAAGATTGTGCTCTTGGTAAAGACCATTATTAATGGCCTCTTCTTGCCTTCAACTATCAAAATATAAAAATACTTCCAATTTTCTCTTCTTACAGCCGTCCCCATCTTATGCGGCATCTCCACTTGGAGTGAAAAAGGCAGACAGACTACCTACTTCTGGGCCTCGGACAATCCTGCTTCATCATAACCTCAAGTTCAAAAGATATTTCAGCACAGAAGTACCACTTCCTCTGCCCACTTTCCTCAGTCATAATTCAATGCTAAAAACAGTTCTGCTGGTTACAAATAAAGAGGTAGAAAAACTGCAAATGCTAGAAATCAGAAATAAAAAACAGAAAATGCTGGAAATACACATCATCTGTAAAGGGAAAAGGCAAGTTAGTGTTTTGGATTGCTTTTCTTTTTGCAGATGTGTATTTCCTGCTTTTGCTTCTTGTGTTTATTCTTAGCTTATTAGATGTGGGGTGCGGGGAGGGGAGGAGGAGATGGTAACACCAAGTAGCTGTTGCTTTATTCAGTGAATAACGAAGTGGAAGCTGCATTTTATCATGTGATACCATCATGGGAAGGTACAGAGTGGAGACAGGCACTTCCCCTACATTGAGGGAAAGGGAAAAGCAAAAAGGTCCAGTCACCCTGAGCTGCTTTTATACTCTAGCTCGTGGCCAGCTACAGAGCACCTTTGGCGTAGGCCTGGGAGGAGGACTCCAGTAAAAATATATGGGGAGCCAAGTACCGGCCTGAGTTGCTCCTGTTTTTTTGGAGCATCTTAGAAATTGCAATTCTCAGCATTTAGTTTGCTCCAGTTCTAGTGAGTTAGAACCGTTTCAGTTTGGAACAGATTTTTTTTTCCCCAAAAGGGGGCGTGTCCGGCCACTTACACCCGTTTTGAAAGTTTAGGCAGTGAAAACATACTCCAAACTAACTTAGAATGGAGTAAGTGTAGATTTTTGTACGCTCAGAAAAACCTTGTCTACACTAAGAAAATCAGGCGTAGGTTACAAATCAGGCGTCGGGAACAGGGGGGGGTGGTTTAAAGGGAAGTTTACAAACATTAAACATTTCAGTTTTACAAATAAAGAGCCATCATCAATAATAAATGATAAATACATCAATAAACCAATCAACAAAAAAATTTTTATTTTATTTTTTTTTTAAAAACAACAAAACATTTTCTACTTACCGACTGCAGCACCGGGAGTCCTCCAACAGCGTGCTGGGATGGCCTCCCCCGTGTGTTTCTGACAGCAAGGGGAAGGGAGCTGGGCGGGGGAGGGAGAGAAGGGAGCTGGGCGGGGGAGGAAGAGAAAGAAAGGAGAGGGAGGCTGAACGGGCCGGGACCAAGACTTCAGGCTGGGCCCACCCCCAGCACCGGATATACAGGTAGGTGGCGTCTGTCCGGGGTCGGGAGCGGAGGTCGGGAGGGTGGGGTCCGGTCCGGGGTCAGCAGGAGTCAAGTCGGGTCAGGTCCCGCTTGGGAGGAAGCAGGAGCTGGGCGTGGGAGGAGCCTTATGCATGCAGCCCCAGTGAGGCCATTCGGTCAGGGCTAGGGGCTGCATGCTTCGGGCCCCTCCCACAGAGTTTTGGGCGCCTGGAGCTACTGCACTTGCGCGCCTCCTGTAGCACGCATGTGTAGAGGTCCCGGCATGGTTTTCAACGCAGGGACCTGGCTCCGCCCCCCACAGCTCATGCTGCGCTGCGCCCAGCTCCAGAGAACCTGCAGGGAGCCGGAGAATCTAAGTTTTTTTTAGGCGCACTTTGTGGCGTGAAAAACAGGCGTCCAGGTCGGGGCTGCGCCGTTCTAGGCGCGGCCCGAAACTTGGGTCCATGGTGTGGAGAGACTGGAGGGGACAACCAAAGGATAAAAGCAAAAACAGACACTACTTGTGCATGTAGGTAAAAATAAAATATCCCTGCACTTTCCCGCGTATGAAATGCTTTGTAATGTTAACAGTTTGGAAAATAGCCTTATCATTAACATGAGGGACCACGACAGCTTTGGTCTTTGCATAATCAGCTATTCCGACTTAACATTTCTAGTTCTTCATAGAATTTTTGAACACTTGTAATAATGATGCAGGTTTTATAATTTTTGCCAGCATCTCATACCAATCTTTATGACAAGAATGTTATCAAGTGAATTTGTTGCCTGATTTAGGTATTTGAAATGGAATGCTTAGTGGAAGAATATTTTAATTTTTTGACTTGTATGAACACAGCGGTTCAAACAAGCGTGGTACATGTTGAACCTCCCTTATCCAGAATTTCCTTATCCGGAACCACCACTCGTCCAGAACAATTCCCGGACACCGGTTGGCGCATGCGCAGAACTCTGAATAAATTGAAGTCTTTCCTCGCTGGCGACTCCCGCAATCACTAGCCTGACCCCGCCATCCACCGTTTCTTCCCCCCCCCCCCCCACTCCCCTCTCCACTGCTTCCCTCCCCCCACCCCATGATCTCTCTGCCGCACTGCCAGCCTCAATCCAGCCAGTCCCGGTACCACCCAATTTAACGTGACCACCACTCGTCCAGAAAAATCCCTTATCCAGAACAGGCCAGGTCCCAAGGGTTCCGGATAAGGGATTCAACCTGTACCAGCTATCGTGGATACAAGACAAACTGCATGGCGATAGCGTGTCACTCCTGCTCATTTTTGCTGATTTAGACACTTCTGTACTAATTACTTGTTGCTCCCAGTTTTATGCTCTAGGGAATGCATTCATTGCAGAGCCATTATTAATTTAAATGCCACATTTCCCTCGCCCCTCACATTTGTGTCAAAAGGAGATTGTTTTGTTAAGTGCAGTATAACAGCATCAATTAAAATGAGCACTGCAGTTCACACATACATTATATATAGTTGCTTCAGTTCTCATCTTTTAAGTGAACTTGCATTGATCTAGCTAATAAAAAACAAAGTACTGCAAATGCTGGAAAACAAAAACAAAAAAGCCTAGAAACAACAGGCCAATAGCCAAGCCGATGCAAGTTGTAGATGCCGAATGCTTTAATCTGATCAATTTGCTCATGAAACACTTATCAGACTCTTGCTAATGTAAATGTTTTAGCACAGTCCTAAACTGCCCTTTTTCATTACAGGAATGTACACGATTACTACCACTGGACTGAGTAATCGGAGTCAATGCCACAATCACTAGGAGACATGCATGAATTAAATACAAGTGAGGGGTTAAAATTTAGTCTCCCCTCTTATTCTTAAGGTATCAATCACGATATGGTACTGTTGTGTGGGTGTGAGGAGCCTGCCAGTATTTTGCTTAAGTAGCCACTTTTCATCAGTGGGTGCAAATGAGTGTTAAGATTACTTGACATAGCTGGGGGAGTGAACATCACAGCAAAACCCAACATCTCAGCTTCATGTGACATCTAAACATGCACTTTACAACAGAGATCATTTGATAGTTGATCAGTTTAGAAATCTTGATGCTTTTTCTTCTTCCTAACCACTTTTTCTTCTTCCTAACCAAAAGGACACTAGATGCAGTTCCAGCATCCCTCTCAATCCAATCTTTATTTCCCTCCCTTTATTTTTCTTTCTATACTTGATTTGACCATGAATGCAACCACTCAAAATCACCCTCCTCAGTCCTTCCTCTGTTTGTTTCTCAATCCATTAATTTCATTGGTTAAGGTGATATACTTTGTCCCGTTGTTCACCAAGGTCAGAGATGCCCTGTTGCTCTCACCATGCCGTTATCAGCTTGCACTTCAGCAACTGTGGGCAAAAAAATGTAAAACCTAAAAGTGCAATTGTTAGTCTAACTAATGGGGCACACTCAAGCAAAATCTGGCACATTATTTTTTGAGGGAAAATAATTAAAAGAATAAAACTTTTCCTTGAAAGGTACCTTCTGCATGTTGGATAATGAGATGTGGTCAGCATCCCTGGTTATCTTGATGCTAAATGTGGCCTTAAATGCTGGTTCATCAAAGCATGGGAAAGCATTTCGTGCAGCAAATGGCTCAAACTGAGTGGCTGCCAATATTCTGTCAAAGGAGAGAAAAACAGCTTAAAAAAAAATACTTTTTCTGAACAGATCGAGTACAGTTCTTTACCCCACGAAAATGCAATTTAAGATTGCAGCGATTCATCATGCAAAGCTCCAATAAACTGTTAATTCCCATAACATTGCAGCCTGCCTCAGTCACTGAAGCCTTCATTACAACAGTGACTACACTCCAAAAGTACTTATTGACTATAAAACGCTTTGAGACGTCCAGTGGTTGTAACAAGCGCTATATAAATCCAAGTCTCTCAATTTACTCAGTTGATGACCTTTTTGCAAAATAAGTCAGATGATCATTAGATAGCAGAAAATGACAAATTCAGTAATGAAAAGAAAATACCTAGCTGCCAGGCAAAGAACTGTTATGGGTTCCATGTAGTGACAGCAGAAACACATTCTTTTCAAATACGTATACACTAAACATCATGACCACCCTCTTTCTCTCCTTCCATCCCCTCCCCAGTGAAACTTCAAAAGGGGCAACATTCACTTTATGCCACAAATAGAAACATTTGCAAGGACCCAGGACTGATCCTTTGCTGAATTAGCTGACCCCAACTAAATAGTAGAAATGCTATAACTGCCTCTTCTAACTGTTAATCAGAGATACCTTCTGGAAAGTGTGCGTTGATATGCACATGCGCTGCACCACACATAGGGCAAAGACACAGTTTAAATTGTCTGTTAGCCACCCGCTCAGTTGAAAAGACAGCCAGATTGGAGGGCAAGGTGCTGAAAACTAAATGAAAGCTAACCAAACCTATTGCATTTGCAGCACAGAGGACATTTGCATTTTGTTTGAATTCAGGTTCACAATATTAAACCAGTTGAGAAAGCCCATGCTAGGTCAGATTTCTTTATTGTTTAACATCCTTTTGGGAAACTAAATGACCAACCTGAATTCAGATTTGTCCGAGACTCAGCTCATACACAAGATTCAATCCCAAAAGAATTCCAATTCCACTTGCTGTTAAGCAGGTACACAAGTCTGACAACTAAACACTGTACACCAAACATGATCACCACCTCACTCAAACTTTTCTCTCCCTCCTGTAACTAGTTTGCAATCTTGTGTCAGTGAACAAGACCAGATGAAGAAATCTGAAGGTCGAGATGAATTTAAAAAAAAATGTTTAAGCAAGCACAGCGCAGCGCTTCTTAAACACAAATCTAAACTTTAGGTTTCTTTAACTTCTACTCATGCTGTGGCCAAACCACAATGGGGAAAAAATGCTATGCTGAGCTTGTGAATCAGTCACAGAATGGAAGGAATGGGTAAAGGAGGTGGTGGTCATATTTTCACCCTTCCTTTTAGAAAAATAATTGTTGGAAAATGCTGACTAGGCCACACTTGCTAGAACACTTCAGAGGGCACTAAGATTCAACTGTGTAATGTGGACTAGAATCATGTGTAGGCTAGACTGAGTAGGGATGGCCAGTTTCCTTTTCTGAAGGAAGCTCTAGCGCTCGCCCACAAATGACCAGATTTACTGAATTCACTGTGAATTGCCAGTTTTTGCAGTCACTAGGCACATTGCTAATACTGAATGGCATACTTTGAGGAAAGTAACAGAGGCATCAATAATGGGGTACAAACAGCTGCACTGTAAGACAACAGTGCACTAGACTAAAATCAAACAAGTGAAGAGACTTAATTCCTTCAAAATTTCTTTAAAGACAATATACAAAATGTAACCCATCAGGAAATAATAATTACATCTTTAAGAAAAACAGACAGACAGACGAGTTGGTTTACCTTTTTTTGTTTTTATCTTGATAACTGCTTTTGTAAAATCCAGAAAAATTATCAGACAGGTTTGCTGAATATTCCAGATTCAGAATATATTTTTCGCCTCTTGACAGTACTGGATTAAGCTTAACTGCAATTTGCTGATGTGGTGGATACTCCAAAACCTGGACATCCTTTGGCTGACTGGTTGCTTCAGGAGTAATGGTTGCCTTGGTGATTCTGAGACCCACGCTGTGGAGAGTGATGTTGTTGGTATCCTCATTGACTTGGAGGCTTATCTGCACAAAGCCTGTGAAATTCATGGTGGTGAGATTGGGATGCAAAGCAAGATCATAATGTATTGGTACAACAGCATTAGACAATCTTATCTTTGGCCAAGGAAATACCTGACCATTGGTTGCCAAGGGATATACGAATGTTAGAGTTGTGTTCTTTTTATGGCAGCCTTCTTTTGTGAAGGTACATTTTGGCAGAAAGTAGACTACCATAGCTATAGAAAGTATAATCACCACAACAAATGCTCCAACAAGTACAGTCCGAGCAGAAGGTACTGAACAAGGTCCCCCTGATGCTTCCCGGTTATAAGCCTCTGACATGTTATTGCGGTGATTGGAACTCCTGTTCATGAATGACATGCCTAGCAACCTTGCAGATGATTCATAGTCTTCTTCATCATCCTCCAGGTCATGTTCTCCCAAGCCACGCACCAGCAACCGTGAACTATGTGGCTCATATTCAACTTCATCGGGTTCCAAAGGATGAAGGCGTGGTTCCTTGGCCAAATCGACGACATCAGGCTCTTCTTCAAACATGCTGTTTTCAATCATGTTTCTGGGCAACTGGGCACGTTCTGAAAGACAAAATGGTTTCAACTATATTCAGCATATTTTACCCACTCTGGTACGACACTAATTACCTCCAGCAGGTTCAAGGCCAGATGTTCCACTGGTGAAAGTCAATTGTATTTCCATCAAACTACAAAATACAATATTGGATATTGAACATAGCTCATACAATTAATACCCTGCATATTAGAGGTCAATTCTTTCGAACAATCACCCATAACAACAAATTCATTTTTCAGACATGAAATTGTATTGGGACTCCCTAAACAGCAAGGAGAGGAGGGAGTAAATTGGATGGGGGTGGGAGGGGAAGCAAGGTGCATTAGGAGACCATCCGAGTCAGTACAAAAAGTAATAATATTTCAGATTAAATAATAAGTGTTAATTCAATGTGATTTTTTTTCTAAGTCTATAGAGCACAAGATTTGACAGGTTTGAAAACTATTATAAATTCTGGTGACTTGTGCAATTCCAGGGCTCTCAGATCCACAATGTTTGAACTATAGCACTGAACCTTGCTAGTGAAGTTCCACAGAAGGAAGCAATTGTACTAAATGGCAATAAATACCACCTTCACAATTCTCTCCCCTCAGCTTAAAGATGGAGGATAAGGTTCCATAGTATTAATACTCAAGTATCAGGCCCAAGTACTTGTAGTCATTATTCACAAATCCTGCTTGCTAAATGTGAATAGTGAAACACTTTAGCAGGTGTTACTGGATGGTGATCAGAGCAACATTTCTGGCTCATTCCTTGCCTCCTTACTTGAACACTGTAGTGCCACCACTGCTGAAACCAAGAAGGTTCTAGGTTTAACCCCATTCAGTGCTAACCCAGCATCGATCAAGGACAAAACCTGGATCTTTCTGATGAAAATTTGGCATAATACCGTGATAAGTAGTGTAAAAGTTAGAACGCAAGATATATCTTTTACACAATAAGCGTGCTGATATTCCACACAAATCTGTACACAATGGTCCTGGTCAGATTCAATGTGCTGTATAAATATAATCATTATGATGTCAAGTGGACATTCTCTAGGTGACACCACAGATAAGAATACAGACTGATCAATTTAGGCAATACAGTACTGGAGTCTTGTTCCCCTGACCTGCCTTTTCCTGTTAAAGTCTAATCATAGCAGGTACAGTACTTCTTAGTAATGAGCAACCACATTTTCTAAATAGTCAACAAGTTAGTGCAGAATCTTTTGGACAAGTCGAAACAAATTCAGATACCTGCAGTTTTAGCAAAAACCATCAACATACCAACGTTCTGACATCAGTGGATAAATTAAAGTTAAATAATGCAGGATTGTGTAAAAAAACAACCGGTACAATTTACTAAAAACTTCTAAAATGGCCAGAAATAGATTATAAGAGGAAGCGAGGGACCTATCAGTTGACCTTTATTAAAGGTTTCTGTCTGCAAACATAACAGAGTTAGTGCATTAAAAAAAATGTAAAACAAAACTTCAAACTTATTTTAAGTTCCAATCAGCAGCCGCTGATATATAGTCCAATAATGCCAATTCTACTATCATTACCCTCCCGAATCCCTCTCCAGCTGCCATGGATAATAAACTCTCTGTCAGAAAAGAGTCCGAGGCTGACAACAGATATTTAGACTCAACATCGGGCTGGATTTTCAAGATATTTGTTTTCGCCGCAATTTGACCCTCCGCGGTGAAAACCCAGTCGATGGGATCCTCGGGTACCTCTTTGCTGTGGTGCTTTCAAGTACGTTACCATCATACTTTTAAAATTATTTTTCAGCGATTTAGTAGGTAAGCGTTTTGTGAATGTTTTTTGCAATTTTGTGTGTGTTTGTTTTCCCCCCTCACAAGGCCTCTCTCGCAGCACAACCAGCTTTGGACTAAAGTTGCCAAAACTCGCGGTTTGCGCCGCGAAGCGTCGTGCAATGCCTACTTTACCGATGGTGCATACGTAAAGGATGAAAAAGTTAGGCCTAAAAACGGTAATTTTAGCGTAAAACTACCGTTTGCGCCGAAAACCGACAATCCAACCCAACATGTTTAACTATTCTCCTTTCAATATGTGGTAGGCACCATTCACTACCCAATAGCTTTTCCAATAGTTGATACAAGACAGAAAAAAAAACAGGAAAGTACCCCAAGCACCAAACGCAATAAAATAACAGAACTAAACCACATTTTAAATTTGTAACAATGGGCTCAATTTTCCCCAGTGTGCTGCACCGTTTTTTTGATGCACACCATTTTTTTTGGCCTAAATTAAAATATCCAAGTTTCCCCAGAGATTGTGCGCCAGTGTAACTCACGTTAGTTACGATTTTTTTAGGTTAACTTTTTTTGCGTCATAACCTGATGTCTGCACCAGTTTTTCCACATTTATGCAAGTTTGGCCAACTTACATTTTTCCCAGGGCGGCGTATCTGACCACTCCCAAAAAACCTTCTAGGCACTTAGGAAAAACCAGCGCACATTAAAAAAAAATTGGCGCAGAAAGACACCATTGTTTTTAGGCAAAGGTTTGGAGGGAGTCAAGAACACATTAAATATGCACCATCAAGCTAAATTATTTCAAACTTAAAACGCAGAAAGTGGAAGTTTAATACAATCCTTTAATTTTGTATTTTTTTCCCCCAAAGTGCCACTCCACCACTGAACATCTACAAACCGGACTCGAGGATTGGAGCATCGGCCGGCAAAATCGCTCCCTCGCCCGAACACGGGCTCGGCTTCAAAATAAGCCGGGGGCGTGGGGGTGTGTGGAAGCAGACCTGGAGGGATGAGAACTCTTACATTATACAGTAGCATCAAAAGAAGCATGGGGGCGGAGGGGGGGGTTGTTTGCTGAGTTCCGGTGTCCGGGCAAGGGAGCGATTCTGCCGGCGTACCCTTGAGCCCAGTGAGGAGACGTTCGATCGGTGGTGGGGTGGTACTTTGAAAAAAATTTAAAATTAAACAATTGCATTAGACTTCATTGCCCCAAATGTCCTCATTTGAATGCCTAGCTTCCCGTTCTAAGCAAAGCTATTGCACATGCACATTCCAGGATGTGGTCCATACTAGGACATCGACCTTGGGGAGGGAGACAACAAAGAAGCTTGCCCTGCTGTTTTGAGTTTCTTGCAAAGGTACAATTTAAGCATGGGGGCAATACTGACAATGCCGTACCTTGTGCAAGCCTTCTGCATGATGGTGCTGCGGAGATGATTGTGGTTCCTCATGCGATGATGTTGAATCAGAGCACGTAGGATAATGGGCAGGAGGCCTTACCCATGTCGGGTATATTGAGACAAGCATTCATACTTGCACCTGAGTGATGCAGACTGTCAGAAGGCTGCGTTTCTGCAAAGAAGTTGTAACTGAGATCTGCGAGTTAGTAAAAGCAGATCTGCAACCTTGAAGCGTCGGGGGCACTGCTTGGTCAATTGAAGTGAAGGTTGCAGCTGCACTTTCATTCCATGCATCTGGATCATTCTAGGCCACAATTGGGGATGTGCGCGCCATTTCTCAACATGCAACACATTCGGCAGATGACTGCTGCACTATATGCCCAGAGGAATGACTACATAAAATTCCCCATGACTGCCCAGGCAATGCGTGACAGGGCTGTGGGCTTCGTCAGAATTGCTGGCTTCCCCAAGGTACAGAGCTGCATCGATTGTACCCAAATCGCCTTGCGAGTACCTTTGGAGAATTCAGAGATTCAGGAACAGAAAAGGCTTCCACTTTGTGAATGTGCAGCTCGTGTGTGACGACATGCATCGTATCATGTCAGTTGATGCAAGATACCCTGGGAGCACGCATGATGCCATGTTTCAGCAGCAGCCAGAAGGGCAGAGCTGGCTACTGGGAGACAAAGAGTGTGGCCTCGCCACCCGGCTCATGACGCCCCTACACGTAACCTGGACGGAAGCTGAGCAGGAATACAACATGTCACACATTGCAACGCGCAGCTTAATAGAGAGGACCATTGGCGTCTTGAAACAGTGTTTCCGATACCTGGACCATTCCGGAGGCTACTTGCAATACTCCCGAGATTGTCAGACAGTTCATTGTTGTGTGCTGCATGCTGCATAACTTGGCCATGAGGCAGCAGCAGTTGGTAGTAGAAGACCCACCTGAGGGGAGAGTGGCTGATGATGATGAGGAAGATGCAGATGAGGAGAAGGAGGACGAAGAAGACATGCAACTACCTGAACCCGGAGCACAACGGAGGAGGAAGGCAGGCCGTCGTTCCCCTTTAACAATTGCTCGAGCCTTGTACCAGCAGCTCATCCATGAACTTTTTGCTGCCTGAAGGTTCAGCGACAACTACTCCAAATGGACCGTTTTTACTGTTTGGACCTATTCCGTAATGTTGTGTTGTGTTAAAGAAACAAATAATGGAAATGATTCAGTTATAATTTAAAATATATTTTATTCAAAAGTTTAGCACTTGTATGTACTTAATTTAACTTTGATAAAAATATTCTTGTACCAAACTTTAAAGTTTTCAGATAAGATCACTTACAAACTTTGAAACTTGTAAATTTACATAACTTACAAAAAACTTGTAATTTGAGAACAGTTACTACAGTAACAATAACAGCAGCAAAGAAAGGCTGCACCCATCAAAGCAGCGACCCTGTCTTCCAAGGGTGCCAGTGGTTGCAGATTTGCCGGGCCTCCTCCAGTTTGAGTTCTTTCCCATTGATTGTGTGTCACCTTCCCCTGCAAAGATTAAAACACAACTTTTTAGGTGTCTTTCTGCTGGGTGGGACATATACAGATGGTCACATTTACAATTACAATTTCATTAAATAAATGAAAATATTACTTACACTAACTACTTGACCAAGGTCCTGCCACTTCTTTTTGCACTGGCCTCCAGAGCTCGGGGTGGTCACCATTGCACAGTAATCTTCTGCAAGTTGGTTCCAGCATTTCTTCATTTCTTTTGGTGAAACTTTTGTGTGACCTCTGTTGGTGTCCAGCTCGTGCCATCTGGCCTCAATAACAGTAACTCGTGCTTCCACTTCATCCTGTAAGAAATTCTTGGTTCTTGAGCCAAGATGCATCTTGTATTGCAGCTCCGATTTCTCCACTGAGAATTAAAGTTCTCTCACACAACTGGCTCTTTAAAAATGGTGGAATGCAGACGGGGAGCTGTACAGGGCATGCGCGCCCGTATTAATCACGTCAAAAACGTCCTTTCTTTTTCGCGCATGCGCAGAAGGGAAAGCATCATTTTTTCAGTACAGACATTAGGCTCCACCCCCCCCCCCCCCGAAGCCACAGGCCAGGCTGCGTGGTGCCAAATTCAAAAAATAGAATGGAGAAACTCGCTAGTTAGTTTTTTTTGTTGGAGTAGTTGGGGCCAAAAAAAAACCACAGTACACCAAAAAACGGCATTGGGGAAAATTGAACCCAATGTTTTGGCTGAAAATGATTTTATATTTGGCGTGCTTTATGCACTTAGGATGTGGATGATGCTGGCAAGACCGCATTTATTGCCCATTCCTATGGGGTGAACGTTTTGGACCTGTTTTGAACTACTGCAGTCCTTGTCCCGATGGTGGTCTAGTGGTGGCATTGGGAAGGGAATTACTGTATTTTGACTCAACGATGTTGTCAAAACAAACATATATGTCTAAATCAGCATGGTGTATCATTTTGGAAGGGAATTTTTAAGCAACGGCATTCTCATGATGTTGCTGCCCCTTGCTCATCAAGTAGTAGAGGTCGCAGGGCTGGGAGATGCTGTTGAAGTAACCTTATGAGTTGCTGCAGATAATACATACTACAGTTAGTGATAGAGGTGGATGGATATTGAGTTCAATGGCACAGGTGATATCAAGTGGACTCGGAGACTCAAGGAGGCCACTCAGCCAGGGCTAGGTGCCCTTGCTACCCTCAGTGGTTCAACATGGAGAAGTACTGATACATCAGCTGAGGGAGGGGATCTCATAGAAACATATAAAATTCTGTCGGGACTGGACAGGTTAGATGCAGGAAGAATGTTCCCGATGTTGGAGGAGTCTAGAACCAGAGATCACAGTCTAAGGATAAGGGGTAAGCCATTTAAGACCAAGATGAGGAGAAACTTCTTCACTCAGATTGGTAACCTGTGGAATTCTCTTCCGCAGAGATTTGTTGATGCCAGTTCGTTAGATATAATCAAGAGGGAGTTGGATATGGCCCTTATGGCTAAACGGATCATGGGGTATGGAGAGAAAGCAGGAAAGGGGTACTGAGGTGAATGATCAGCCATGATCTTATTGAATGGTGGTGCAGGCTCAAAGGGCCGAATGGGCTAATCCCATTCTATGTTACACTCCGATCCTGTACCTTTCTTAAACGTCAGCTCATCCAAAACTATGCCAGGATCTGTTCTCTCACACCCAATCACCCATGTCCTTTGCTCCCTCAAATTTAAAAGAAAAATTATTAAGATTTATTTAAATTTGAGGGAGCCAATGTATGCATGCATTTTCATTTTAAATGCAATAGTAGTAAACCAATGACATTCATACATTGCTGACTGCTGAAGATCTGTATCAATAAAATTGTTGCATCTCTAGAAAAGACGACTTGCAAAATACGCATGTGGATATTAATGTTAGTGAGGAATATAATTTAAATTTGTCAGACTGTATGGGTTAGACTTACCACTAGGTGGCTAAGACCCAAAAAAATGGGCCATATTCCAGCTATGTGGGACGTCTCGCCCATTCTGATCGCCTGCACTAGTCCCATTTGTTTTTTTGCGATTTTCCACTCGGCCTTACCCCGGCGATGTCAAATGGGTGATCTGATTTTTCAGCAATCTCATGATCACCCAAAGAAAGCAGAAGCCAATTTTTAAAAAAAGCTTCCCTAGCAACACTATTGTGCGCATGTGTGGGATGTGTTTTTTTTGGTTGATTTTTTTTGCCGCATTTGGAGAGGTCATGGGTCATCGCACATGCTCAGAAGCACAGGGAGGGTCAGAGAGAGCGGGAGAAAGGGAAGACTTGTTCGTTTGCTCTGTTAAATATTTGACTAATCTAGTATCTGAAAGTATTTTAAAGCAATGTCGATGCAACTACAAAAGGAAAGGGAGAGTGAAAGAAGAAGGGCCAAAGCCTTTAGTGAGGAGGCCATCGAGGCCCTTGTTAATGTAGTGATAACTAGGTGGGAGGACTTGACACAGAGTGGGCATTGGAAATCTCCACCCTGTGCATATCGCCGAATATGGGTGGAGATTGCCGATGTTGTGACATCGGCATCTAATGAGGTGCGGACTGCTGACCAGTGCTGCCGGCAGCAGCCAAAGTAAGTTGCATTTTATATTCTATATTTAAAACATATTTAAATATCATATTTAAAATCATACATATGTACTGTTTAGTTGATGTTTATAAATTGTAATTAGAATCCTTAGTCATTTATTTATAATATAAAATAATTAAATTATAAATACATTTATTCACCATAACAAAGTTGAAACTTATAGTATTAAAAATTATTCATATGCACTGCAATGTTAAGTAATAATTGAACATTTAAATCCATCAGTCTTAAATGTTTATTGTCAAGTCCATTAGCTTATGCCATGCAATGTTATCTTATCACTTACAGAAGAAGCTAACTATCAACCGCGTGGAGCAAAGGACGACGGGTGGCGGCTTCACAACAATGCACATACCAACACAATACGAGGAGCTTGCGGTGGCCTTGGTGGGGCCTTAAAACCGTTCATCACGACCCGTGGTGTGGCCAATCCCACCCTTCAGTCTCGTGAGTAATGGGAACTGTGCAATGTGTAAAACATTACTAAATACATACCAAAAATATCGTAGTTACGCATGTAATGCAATGCAATAATAATTCAATAATTTTGATGTACTCTTGATCTACGAATGAGGCCAAGTTACCCCGACTGAACCCTTGTGCATAAGGGGTTTTGAAAAGTATTGCAATGTTTTGGGTTATTGAAATATTTTGTTATAAGTGGTTTAGAAATTTCATTCATCTTTCTAAGGTCCAACAACAAAAACAAGAGGACGAGGACGAGGAGGGAGATTGTTTTTGTGGGCTGGGGGGGGGGGGGGGGGGGGGGGGGGGAACAATCTGCGGCCATCTGAATTGAGATGGACGAGGGACCGGGACCAAGCGGTGTGCAGGTGGCGATGCCAAGACGCGTAATTTTGCAAACACCATGGTAGGCAATTGCTGACTGGAGGGCCAGACTGAGAGCTTAATATCCCTGTCCAGGGAGATGGTCGCAATTGGTCACGACCTTATCTAGGGTTTCACGGGATTCTCTGCCAACTGGAGCCAGATCTCTGCCAACTGGAGCCAGTTCTGCATGAATTTCTCCAATTGGTCTTCCGAGCAAGCACAGACTGCAAAGGAGACGTTGGAGGCCATTCGGCAGCAGACAGCCGCAACCAATGCCCTATGGCATGCGTTGCTGGCTGGACACGGCGCTGCACTTCAAGGTGTCGTGTCTGCTCGCAGCGAGACCCCGAGCACGCAAGCGAGTACGGAGGACACGGTTCCTCCCGACTCGGAAGTGGAGCTTCAGGCTTCCGCTCCATCACCTCCACCACGGCAGGAAGTCTTGCCGTCCCATTCTGCACAACGTCTTGGTGTCGGTCTGCATAGACCAAAATGGACGGGTGGGGTACGTACACGGGGTGGGACTGGACTTGGAGGGAAACGTGGCCGCAGGTAGGGGGGGGGGGGGGGGGGGGGGGGGGGAAAGTGTTTCCAAAACTTCATTCATTCAGTGTTCACTTGTGCAATTGTTCTTGTTGTGTTAATGGTTAATTGTTAAGATTTTGCATATTTGAGGGAAGGGTGGGATGGTGCGGGGGGTTGGATGGATAGTTTATTCAAGTTTTTATTCATATTTGTTAATAAACAATTTTTTACTTCAATAAATTGTGCGCGTCTTCTCTTAGTTACATTAGTTATCAACTATACAGTTGTTAATCCATATTTGTTTATTCTTTTACTATACAAGTACTTTACTTACACTAAACTTTATAAAATAAGCATAAATTCTGATATGTCTTGCCTGCACAGGCCTCAAGGAAACCCCACACAATTGAAACTTTTGATTAACCCTAACTGTAAATCAACATCTGAATGTCCACATTTAGCAAGTGGAACCCCTTTCTGTTACGAAAGACCTCCATGTTCTTTTGGGGTTCTTTGAGGGCAATGTGCGTACAGTCTATTGCTCCCTGTACCTTGGGGAAGAGTGCTATTCTCGAGAAACCGAAAGTACTCTCGGTCTGTGCCTCCCTAGTCATTGGGAAGCTTCTGAAGTCCTTCCACGAGCTTAAAGAGCTTCAGTAACCTGTCAAATGCAGCAGTGCATAGCGTGCTGATGTCTAATTTTAATAATCTCTCAACAATATCTAATCACTGTACTCTGCACTCTTGACGCTGTATACCAGTCAGTTTGATAGGCCCCAAAATCAGTAAATAACTTCACTATGTAAAAGCTATTTACAAAATAATTTCAATATATAAAAGCTATTCACCAAAAATAACTTGATACCTATTTATATTCCCTGTCGCAATATTCTGAGTACAATTATCTTTAAATTAACTCTCTAAATAACTCACAACTAATCATCCAACCTTCCTCTGAAGTTCAAAATGGCATCTGTAGTGCCCATTTTCCTTCTCTTAGGACCAGAAAAGGCAACTACTTCTCAGCACTCTTTTGGGCCTTGCATTGGCCCAGCGAAGTACATGCTAGGTGCTGAAACTTGGGATGAAGCACAGAAACGTTATAATGAAAGTCACATAGCGACTCACAATATCGTTGAAAAGACAATTGGAGTCCTAAAGCAGCGCTTCAGATGCCTGGATCATTCTGGAGACAGCCTGTAGTACCACCCTGATCAGGTAGCAGAGTTTATTGTGGTGTGTTGCATGCTGCATAACCTAGCTATAAAGAGAGGACAAATAATGTCAGATCATGCTGCAGGTCCACCTCCAGAAGGAGATGAGACAGAAGAGGCAGCCAGCAAGGATGAAGAGGAGGAACAGGCGGGAGAGGACATAGGGGAGTTTAATCAGCCTGGCGATCTAGCACCGGTACCAGCACACCTTTCCCGAGGACCGGTAGCCAGTGGTAGTTACACGGCCGCTAAGCTTTTGCGTCAGCAGCTCATTAATGAACACTTTGCATGAACTATTATCGTTGATATTCAAATGTTCAATTACAGTTAGGGTTAATCAAAAGTTTCATTTGCGTGGGGTTTCCTTGTTGTCTTTCCTGCACTGGCCTATCATCTGAATTAGTTGAAATAAAGTTTAAAGTACTGGCAAAGTAAAAGAACTGGTATGAAAAACAAATATGCATGAAAAACTGTACGTTTGAAAACTAATGTAACTATTAACTAATGAACACCCGCCCCCCCCCCCCCACCACCCTTCCCTTCAATCCCCAAAACGTTAGAAGAAGAAATTGAACATTTAATTAATAATAACAAGTGAGCATTTAAGTTATTAAGTGATGAACCGCCGCCACCACCTGCAGCAGCAGCAGCGGCTCCTCCTCTGGCTCTTCTTCCTGTAAAGTTCCAGAAGGGTCAGTGGACTCCACGGACACTTGCTGACCTTTGAACGACAAATTAAATTTATAAACAACGTTTAACAATTCAAATCAATACATCTCAATTTTTCAAGAACTCAAAACATTACAAGCTTTCCATTACCCCATATGCAAAAGCGATCACCAGGCCTAACATGACCTCATTCGAAGATCAATAGTACATCTCAATTATATATCAAATTACATTATAATTGCATAAGATTACCTGCGTAACAAATGTAGTATTTGCTATTCATTCACACATTGCACAATGCACAGTTCTCATTACTCACATGACTCAAGGGTAGGTTCGGCCACACCACGGGTTGTGACCGAACGGCTTTCTGGCCCCACCAAGGCCACTGCAAGCTCCTCGTAAACACTTAGAGACTGCAGCATGGCACAGCCCCCACCCGTCCTGCGTTGCTCGCGGTGGTTGATCGATATCTTCTTCTGCAAATGATAAAATAACATTGCACGGCATAAGCAAATGGATTTGGCAATAAACATTTAAGACTGACTGATTTATATGTTCAATTACAAATTTGCATTCCATTGCATAGGAATAAAATATTTCATACTATAACATTCAACTTTATGTTGGGGTGCATAAATGTATTCATAATTTAGTTATGTTTAAAAATTACGAAATAACATTGCAGATTCTAGTTACAATTTCCATATATTAAAATAATACATATGGATGATTTCAAAGATAAATTTCAACTTACTCTGGCAGCCGCCAGTAGCCTGTTCCATCTTTTGCAGCACTGATCCGGTGTCCGCGCTTCATTTGATGCTGCGTGACCACATCGGCAATCTCTGCCCAAATCTTCTGATATGCACGGGGTGGAGGTTTCCCATGCCCACCCAGTGCCTGATCCTCCCATCGCGCGCTATGTTCACGAGTGCCTCATTGGCCTCCTCGCTGAAGGGCTTGGCCTTTCGCCTTTCCATTGATCCCTCCATTTTTGAAATATGGGTAATATTATTATATAAATTCAAACAATCCAGTAACTGCTTTTTCCTTTCTCTGCTCTCTTCCCGACCCTCAGAGCTCCTGAGCATGTGTGACAACTCCTGACCTCTTAAAACGTGGCGAAGAAAATTAACCTAAAAAAAAATCAAGCTACACATGCACAGTATAGCGTTGCTAGGGAAGCTTTTTTTTTCTCATTCACTTCTGTTTTCTTTGGGCGATCATGAGATCGCCGAAAAATCACATCGCCCATTTGACATCGCTGGGGTAAGGCCAAGTGGAAAAATGCAAAAATAAAATTGGGCCTTGTGCCGGCGATTTGCACGGGCGATACGTCCCACATGGCTGGAACAAGGCCCATCTTTTTGGGCCTTAGCCACCTAGTGGAAAGTCTAGCCCTATATTCCTTCCTATCATTAATATCCACACATGCTACACATATTCACTAAGAGTGACCCAGTCACATCAGGGCCACAGATGGTAGTTGACTCGAGAAATTACATAACTAGCACACAACTGGTTGTACTAATGTTATTCAATTTTTTAAAAACTTTATGTAAAATAAATATTGTTCCAGTGAAGAAAGGGACAACACTGGACAAAGATATATTTGATGCAAAATATATTCATTGCAAAGTGATTAAAAGTTGCAAGATTTGCATTCTATTTATAACTTTAAACTCAAATGTATAAGTGATAAATGTACAAGTGATACATTTTGCAAGGAAAAACTATTTAATTTGACAAAAGATTAATGAAATGCATTATTAAAATTTTCAAAAGTAACTATTTAAGTGGAAACCATGAATTTGAGGTAATTAATATTCTGAAAGAAAATCTCAGTGGGGATAACCCCCACAGGGTCATCCTCAGAACGGAGTGTTACAGCAGCCACAGCGCCACTGGATGATGACCCTAATATTTCCCTCAAGGCTCTTTCGCAGTCTGCCACTTGATGCCATGTCTAAATGACAACATTTCAGAGCAGTAAAGGTAATCTGTTTTTTACAAAATGTGCAGCACATTGAGAGTGGGCCAGCAGCAACAAAATATCAAGAGAGTACTCAAATCTTCTTGCACATGACTGAAGGCACATTAAACAATTTGCACAAGTTGATTGAGCCTCCATCACTTGGCTCAGTGATAGCATCCTCATCTAGAAGTCAGAAGGATGCAGGTTCGAGCCCCACATCAGGATTCGTATACGTAATCTAGGCCGATCCTCGGTACAGCACTGAAGTGTGTATTAGAAACACAGAAAATAGGTGGAGGAGGCCATTCGGCCCTTCGAGCCTGCACCACCATTCAATAAGATCATGCCTGATCATTCACCTCAGTACCTCTTTCCTGCTCTCTCTCCATACCCCTTGATCCCTTTAGCCATAAGGGCCATATCTAACTCCCTCTTGAATATATCCAACGAACTGGCATCAACAACTCTCTGCGGTAGAGAATTCCACAGCTTAACAACTCAGTGAAGAAGATTCTCCTCATCTTGGTCCTAAATGGCTTACCCATTATCCTAAGACTGTGTCCCCTGGTTCTGGACTTCCCCAACATCGAGAACATTCTTCCTGTATCTAACCTGTCCAGTCCCGTCAGAATTTTATTTGTTTCTATGAGATCCCCTCTCATTCTTCTCAACTCCAGTGAATAAAGGCCCAGTTGATCCAGTCTCTCCTCATATGTCAGTCCGGCCATCCCAGGAATCAGTCTGGTAAACATTCGCTGCACTCCCTCAATAGCAAGAACGTCCTTCCTCCGATTAGGAGACCAAAACTGAACACAATATTCCAGATGAGGGCTCACCAAGGCCCTGTACAACCGCAGTAAGACCTCCCTGCTCCTATATTCAAATCCCCTAGCTATGAAGGCCAGCATACCATTTGTCTTCTTCACCACCTGTTGTACCAACTTTCAATGACTGATGTACCATGACACCCAGGTCTCATTGCACCTCCCCTTTTCCTAATCTGCCAATCAGATGATATTCTGCCTTTGTGTTTTTGACCCCAAAGTGGATAACCTCACATTCATCCACATTATACTGCATCTGCCATGCATTTGTGCACTCAACTAACCTGTCCAAGTCACCCTGCAGCCTTTTAGCATCCTCCTCACAGCTCACACCGCCACCCAGTTTAGTGTCATCTGCATACTTGGAGATATTACACTCAATTCCTTCATCCAAATCATTAATGTATATTGTAAATAGCTGGGGTCCCAGCACTGAGCCATGCAGCACCCCACTAGTCACTGCCTGCCAGTCTGAAAAGGACCCGTTTATCCCAACTCTCTGCTTCCTGTCTGCCAACCAGTTCTCTATCCACGTCAGTACATTACCCCCAATACCATGTGCTTTAATTTTGCACACCAATCTCTTGTATGGGACCTTGTCAAAAAGCCTTTTGAAAATCCAAAATACACCACATCCACTGGTTCTCCCTTGTCCATTCTACTAGTAACATCCTCAAAAAATTCCAGAAGATTTGTCAAGCTTAATTTCCCTTTCATAAATCCATGTTGACTTGGACCAATCCTGTCACTGTTTTCCAAATGCGCTGCTATTTCATCTGTAACAATTGATTCCAACATTTTCCCCACTACTGATGTCAGGCTAACCGGTCTATAATTACCCACTTTCTCTCTCTCTCTCTCTCTCTCTCCCCTTTTTTAAAAAGTGGTGTTACATTAGCTACCCTCCAGTCCATAGGAACTGATCCCGAGTCGACAGACTGTTGGAAAATGATCACCAATACATCCACTATTTCTAGGGCCACTTCCTTAAGTACTCTGGGATGCAGACTATCGGCCTTCAATCCCATCAATTTCCCTAACACAATTTCCCGCTTAATAAGGATATCCTTCAGTTCCTCCTTCTCACTCGACCCTCGGTCCCCTAGTACATCCGGAAGGTTATTTGTGTCTTCCTTCGTCTGCCATTTCTTTGTTCCCCATTATAAATTCACCTGAATCTGACTGCAAGGGACCTACTTTTGTCTTCACTAATCTTTTTCTCTTCACATATCTATGAGAAGCTTTTGCAGTAAGTTTTTATGTTCCCAGCAAGCTTCCTCTCAAACTATTTTCCCCCTCCTAATTAAACCCTTTGTCCTCCTCTGCTGAATTCTAAATTTCTCCCAGTCCTCAGGTTTGCTGCTTTTTCTGGCCAATTTATATGCCTCTTCCTTTGATTTAACACTATCCCTAATTTCCCTTGTTAGCCACAGTTGAGCCACCTTCCCCATTTTATTTTTACTCCAGACAGGGATGTACAATTGTTGAAGTTCATCCAAGTGATCTTTAAATGTTTGCCATTGCCTATCAACCATCAACCCTTTAAGTATTATTTGCCAGTTTATTCTAGCCAATTCACATCTCATACCATCGAAGTTAGCTTTCCTTAAGTTCAGGACCCTAGTCTCTGAATTAACTGTGTCACTCTCCATTTTAATAAAGAATTCTACCATATTATGGTCACTCTTCCCCAAGGGGCCTCGCACAACAAGATTGCTAATTAGTCCTTTCTCATTACACATCACCCAGTCTAGGATGGTTCCTCGACATATTGGTCCAGAAAACCATCCCTAATACACTCCAGGAAATCCTCCTCCATCGTATTGCTACCAATTTGGTTAGCCCAATCAATATGTAGATTAAAATCGCCCATGATAACTACTGTACTTTTATTGCACACATCCCTAATTTCTTGTTTGATGCTGTCCCCAACCTCACTACTACTGTTTGGTGGTCTGTACACAACTCCCACTAACGTTTTCTGCCCTTTGATATTCCGCAGCTCCACCCATACAGACTCCACATCATCCATGCTAATGTCCTTCCTTACTATTGCGTTAATTTCCTCTTTAACCAGCAACGCTACCCCACCTCCTTTTCCTTTCTGTTGATCCTTCTTGAAATGTTGAATACCCCTGGATGTTGAGTGCCCAGCCTTGGTCACCCTGGTGCCATGTCTCCATGATGCCAATTATACCTATGCATTAATTGCTGCCTTTGCAGTTAATGCGTCCACCTTATTACGAATACTCCTCGCATTGAGGCACAGAGTCTTCAGGCTTGTCTTTTTAAACACACTTTGCCCTTTTAGAATTCTGCTGCAATGTGGCCCTTTTTGATTTTTGACTTCGGTTTCTCTGCCCTCCACTTTTACTTTTCTTCTTTCTATCTTTTGCTTCTGCCCCTATTTTACTTCCCTGACTCCCTGCACAGGTTCCCATCCCCCTGCCATATTAGTTTAACTCCATATTGCACTGTGAGATGCCTCATCTACCTTTCAGGTGGACGTAAAAAATCTCATGGTAATATTCGAAGAAAAGCAGGGGCGTTCTCCCAGTGTCCTGGTCAACATTTATTCCTCAACCAGCATCACTAAAAACATACAAGTGATCATTTATCTCATTGCTGTTTGTGGGACCTTACTGTGCACAAATTGGCTGCTACATTCCCCTACATTACAAGAGTGACTATACTTCAAAAGACCTTTATTGGCTGTGAAGCACTTTGGGATAGCTGGAGGTCATGAAAGGCACTATATAAATGCAGGTTCATTCTGTTTCTCTGACATAATTGGGCAAGTGGTTTTTCTGTGGGGTCTAAAACCATGGTGTGTAGACAGAAGGGACAATATTAGCATAATCGGTTTGATGTATTTCTCAATTTGTTAACGCCATGGAAGATCTTTTTCTGTGCATCCTGTCATCCGACTGCAGAGCCAAGTTTACGGGCTTCGTTGTTGGTCTCAGATACAATTGGTTCTTCCAAACATTACATACTGTTCCTGGGGGTAAATTGACCACTGCCTCCTTCTAGATTAAGTTTTAACCAAAAAACATTTTCCTACAATGCACATCATAAGCAGTTGGAAATGTCTCAAATACTGCACAATGAATTACTTTTAATGTGATAAGGTGCTAAGTATACTGATCATGGTACCCTGTTGTGTTTACCATGATGATTTGAAAGAATCCTCTGTTGGAACATAACAGCAGGAGTAGGCCATTCAAAAACTCAAGCCCGTTCATGATTAATCTGTATTTTAACTCAATTTACCCACCATGGTTCCATATCACTCAATTCCCTATACTCAACAATAATCTATCAATCCCAGTTTTAAGATTTTCAATTGATATAGCCTGTACAAAATTTTGGCAGAGTTTTTTTTTAGACTTTCACTATCCTGTGTAGAAGTGCTTCCTGACTTCACCCTTAGCTCTATTTGCGCACCAGAGGAAATAGCTCGTTTCTATCTACCCGATGAAATCCTTTAATTATCTTTAACTCAATAAGATCATTTCTTAAATCTGCTATACGCAACAGAATACAAGCATAGTCTATGCAACCTGTCCTCATAATTTAATCATTTTTAGCTGTTGAAGCAGATGGGGAAAAATTGTTTAATTCACATCAGGTTATGCATTATTGAAGAACAAATCACAAAACGATAAGAATTTCAAATATCAATCATGAGAAGCAAATTATAAGAACATAAGAATTAGGAACAGGAGTAGGCCATCTAGCCCCTCGAGCCTGCTCTGCCATTCAACAAGATCATGGCTGATCTGGCCATGCACTCAGCTCCACTTACCCGCCCGCTCCCCATAACCCTCAATTCCCTTAGTAGATATAATTGCTTCAACATTATACAATATATACATATGGAAGTGTCAATATTGCACAGCCCAGTCATGGCTCAGTTGGTAGCACTCTCGTCGGAGTCAGAAGGTTGTGGTACAAGTCCCACTCGAGACTGGAGCACAAAAATCTAGGCTGACACTCCGGTGCAGCACTGAGGAACTGCTGCACTGTCGGAGATGCAGTCTTTTGGGAGAGTCATTAAACCGAGGCCCCATCTGCTCTCAGGTGGACACAACAGATCCCATGGCATTATTTTCCAAGAAGAGCAGGAGTTCTCCCCGAAGTCCTGGCCAATATTCATTGCTCAGTCAACATCATTAAAAATAAACCCAGATTACCTGGTCATTATCACATTGCCATTTGTGGGAGCTTGCCGTGCACAAATTGGCTGCCACGTTTCCTACGTTACAACAGAGATGACACTTCAAAAGTACTTTGTAAAGCATTTTGGGACGTCCGGTAGTTGTGAAAAATGCTATATAAATGCAAATATTTCTTTGTTAGTTCACAAAATAAAGCGAAATGGAATGCCCACCAGAATCAGTAATGTCAGAAGAGGCACCAAGTCCCGACTCCAGATATTGAAATATTACAGCTATTTATGCCAAGATCTTTTTCTTTGAGAAAATCATTGCTATGCAGCACCATAAACGTGTTTGCATTATTTTGCCTCAACACGTCAATCATTAATAAGCTTGCAACAGTCATCAACACATCACCTATCACTTTTTAATTATTTGGCCATTATCTATGCTCCCATTTAAAGGCTATCTTGTGTGTATTTCTTTTTTGTTTCTGGAAATTCATGAGTAAATTATTAAATTGTTTCACCAAAACATTAAATGTCAGGTAGGAAAAATGTGGTTTGTGCTGTGTATGTTACTTCAGTACCACTTCCCACGGTTTCTTAGCAATCTTGTTGTGCGAGGCCCCTTGGGGAAAAGTGCCCATAATATGGTAGAGTGACAAAGTTAATTCAGACACTAGGGTCCTGAACTTAAGGAAAGGTAACTTCGACGGTATGAGGTGTGAATTGGCTAGAACAGACTGGCAAAGGATACTCAAAGGGTTGACGATGGATAAGCAGTGGCAAACATTTAAAGATCACATGGATGAACTTCAGTAATTGTTCATCCCTGTCTGGAGTAAGAATAAAACTGGGAAGGTGGCTCAACCATGGCTAACAAAGGAAATTAAGGATAGTGTTAAAGCCAAGGAAGAGGCATATAAATTGGCTAGAAAAAGCAACAAACCTGAGGACTGGGAGAAATTTAGAATTCAACAGAGCAGGACTAAGGGTTTAATTCGGAGGAGGGGGGGGGAATAGAGTATGAGAGGAAGCTTGCAGGGAATATAAAAACTGACTGCAAAACCTTCCATAAATGTGTGAAGAGAAAAAGATTAGTGAAGACAAACGTGCATCCCTTGCAGTCGGATTCAGGTGAATTTATAATGAGGAACAAAGAAATGGCAGACCAGTTGAACCAATACTTTGGTTCTGTCTTCATGAAAGAAGATACAAATAACATTCCCAAGGTACTAGGGGACAGTGGGTCTAGTGAGGAGGAGGAACTGAAGGATATCCTTATTAGGTGGGAAATTGTGTTAGGGAAATTGATGGGCTTGAAGGCCGATAAATCCCTGGGGCCTGATAGTCTGCATCCCAGAGTATTCAAGGAAGTGGCCCTAGAAATAGTGGATGCATTGATGATCATTTTCCAACAGTCTATTTACTCTGGATCAGTTCCTCTGGATTGGAGGGTAGCTAATGTAACACCACTTTTTAAAATAGGAGGGAGAGAGAAAACGGGTAATTATAGACCGGTTAGCCCGACATCAGTAGTGGGGAAAATGTTGGAATCAATCATTAAGGATGAAATAGCAGCGCATTTGGAAAGCAGTGACAGGATCGGACCAAGTCAGCATGGATTTATGAAAGGGAAATCATGCTTGACAAATCTTCTGGAATTTTGTGAGGATGTAACTAGCAGAGTGGACAAGGGAGAACCAGTGGATGTGGTGTATTTGGACTTTCAAAAGGCTTTTGACAAGGTCCCACACAAGAGATTGGTGTGCAAAATCAAAGCACATGGTACTGGGGGCAATGTACTGACGTGGATAGGGAACTGGTTGGCAGACAGGAAGTAGAGAGTCGGGATAAAGGAGTCCTTTTCAGAATGGCAGGCAGTGACTAGTGGAGTGCCGCAGGGCTCAGTGCTGGAACCCCAGCTCTTTACAATGTACATTAACGATTTAGATGAAGGAATAGAGTGTAATATCTCCAAGTTTGTGGATGACACTAAACTGGGTCGTGGTGTGAGCTGTGAGGAGGACGCTAAGAGGCTGCAGGGTGACTTGGACAGGTTAGGCGAGTGGGCAAATACATGGCAGATGCAGTATAATGTGGATAAATATGTGAAGTTATCCATTTTGGGGGCAAAAACACAAAGGCAGATTATCTGAATGGCGGCAGACTAGGAAAAGGGGATGTGCAACGAGACCTGGGTGTCATGGTTCATCAGTCACAAAGTGGGCACGCAGGTACAGCAGGCGGCAAAGGCGACAAATGGTATGTTGGCCTTCATAGCTAGGGGATTTGAATACAGAAGCAGAGCGGTCTTAATGCAGCTGTTCAGGGCCTTAGTGAGGCCTCACCTGGAATATTGTGTTCAGTTTTGGTCTCCTAGTCTAAGGAAGGACGTTCTTGCTATTGAGGGAGTGCAGCGAAGGTTCACCAGACTGATTCCAGGAATGGCTGGGCTGTCATATGAGGAGAGACTGGATCAACTGGGCCTTTATTCACTGGAGTTTAGAAGGATGAGAGGGGCTCTCATAGAAACATTCAAGATTCTGACAGGACTGGACAGGATAGATATGGGAAGAATGTTCCCGATGTTGGGGAAGTCCAGAACCAGGGGACATAGTCTTAGGATAAGGGGTAGGCCATTTAGGACTGAGATGAGGAGAAATTTCTTCACTCAGAGTTGTTAACTTGTGGAATTCCCTGCCGCAGAGAGTTACTGATGCCAGTTCACTGGATATATTCAAGAGGGAATTAGATACGGCCTTTATGGTTAAGGGGATCAAGGGGTATGGAGAGAAAGCAGGAAAGGAGTACTGAAGGAATGATCAGCTATGATCTTATTGAATGGCAGTGCAGGCTCGAAAAGCCGAATGGTCTACTCCTGCACCTATTTTCTATGTTTCTAGCTTCGAGTGGAAAAAGTAGTTTGCAGATGTCGAGTGACTTATTTCTGATAGTTTCAGATGGTATATTTTTAGTTGGCTATTGGATGTTAAGTGGAAAATATTGTTTTGATTCATTTTTCTCCAGAAAAGAAATATAAAATCTGGCCAAAATGCATTTCTACCAAAAATCGGAAAATAGCATCTACATTAATAGCTATCATACTAGACCCAACTGAGAGGAGGCAGACCCAATAGGCAGTGATACGCCAAGCTTTTTCAACCAGCCTGCCAGAGGTAGAATTATGTTCTGTTCCAACAAACTAACACAAAGTTCCGCCCAACTCTAGCCAGCACAGGAACCACGCAACTAACTCAAATACAAAACCACAAGCATGGGACTGTGAACCAAGTAGGTGTGATTACCAAGCAATTTCTAGCCCACATACATGAAGGGGATGCTGCTCTTTATTCTTGTGTGAAGTTCACCACTTTGTATTTGCAAATAGGCTCCCTTTCTTCCATACTTTACTCTAAACCAAGATATCTCAAAACAATTGAGATGTACTTTTTGAAGGTCCAAACTTTATGATCTAAAATATATTAGAAAATTACATGCTAAGCAAAAGCCCAATTAACTATGAGAAGCTAATTCCATTAAGAGTTTACATAGACAATTTAAAAAAATTAAAGCATGTTATTGCTGCAAATGTACACGTTGCATTGAAGACGCTTAAATGTGACCACATTGTTGTTTTTTTTTTTAAAAACAGTAGTGCAATAAGCAATCTTCAAAATGACAGCAGTTCAATTTGTTTAAAATGGCCACAGTACTTCCTCCCTTCACCAACTTCCTTAAAATAGACCGATTTGATATGGTCTGTTTGCAGAGCACAAGCCATGTAGACTCAACTGCTGGGAAACAGGCAACAGTCCTAGCAACATTTCCAACACCATTTAATGATTACGAGCTTTCAGAGAAAGATATAACAGTTTTCCACTGAGGCAAGATTCAGTAGCAATTAGCTCACCTGCAAAAATTAACAAAGGAGCAGGTTTTATGAACATACAAAATTCACAGGTAGGAAAAGACCAGCTGGTTCATTGACCTGCCCCATACCATGTGGCCGGAGCATTATGACTACGAACACATCTCCATCCCACTGCCATGTAATTGCCTGGAAGTTTTGGTAGCTTGTATATTCAAAATGAATTTGCTGCAATACATTAACTGGCTCAGTGTCAGCATTGACAGGAGGATACTGCCCAGCAGCACAGGCTCCAGGCAGACTGAGTGCCCATCCAACCAACAACCAATGGTGCTTTAAAATTTTACAGCATTCGCCATCTGAGCAGCACTCCACTCCCAATTCTTCAAAACAAATGAATAGTCAACAGTTGAAAAGCCATCTGTAGATTTCATTCTCCCTCATTGAAAACCTCATGGCTTAGTTGTTTAAATTCAGCCATGATCTTATTGAATGGCGGAACATTCAATGGCTCGAGGGGCCGAATGGCCTACTCCTGCTCCTATTTTTTACATTCTTATTACAAGTACAAAAGGTGGTCAGAAGTAACCAAAAAGTTAGTTTAAATATAATTTTCAATACAAATACAAGTAGACAATGCATACAAGTTTTTTTTAATTCAAATTTCTAGTTTGATCTTGTTTCTTAGTTTTGAAACTCAGAAAGCAGATTACACATATAGGGACAAACACTTTGGTTCTAACGCCATAAATCACATTCATAATCTGGACATGGCAGTTAATGAATACGGTTGAAAAAAAAAATCACTTCTGTGCTCAATTTTGAACACTTCAGAGCTTGGATTAAAAGGGCCAGCCATTACTTGATCGGCTAAGTGGTTAAGACAGGAGGTGGGAAATCAGCATCTATTGCTGGCGAGTCCTGATGGTCTTGTCTGCATAAAACTAGCCAAACAAGTCCTATTGAACAGTCACCATAAGAAGACTGAGGTAATTAGCATTTATACCTCACTGATGCTTCAACAAACAAATGGTAATGGGGAGAATGTTTTTTTTTAAATAGCAGAAAATATATGCTTGCGTGATAAATTTGATCATTTTGAGTCAGGTTGCTTGCTGCAGCACTTCGTATTAGCATATTGCTCCACTATGGGATTTGGGAAGCAGGGATCAGGTCCCCAGATTAGGAGTCAGAAGCCTGGTCCAGAAGTAGATCAATGTAGCCATCACAACAAAGTAAGCGCTACATTAATATACCCAGTCAGCCAGAGGAGTAGCACTAGCAGCTGTAAGATAAAAGACTGTTGTCTGTCAGTCAGATATGAAAATAAAGCACAAACTATTTCTAGAGAGACAATTTCAAATGAGAAATAACTGATTCCAAACAATGTTATATGTATTAATGTTTACAGCCTACAGTATTTCCATTGTGGCTATTCTTGTTTGTTGTGAGAATGTTCCAGACCTTGGAGGTCAAGATGTTTTGAGCTAAACACTGATCTTTGTTTTGAATGGTGAATCAGCAATGACCATCAGTAACCAGGTTACTGTAATTTAATTAAGTTCCCATTAAAAAAATTAATTAATTAGGATGAGATCATTATGGAGTCAAGCAGCAGACCGCACTCAAAATGTAATTATTTCAACATCAGTCTCCCGTATACAGCTGAAGGATTTGGGGCGGGGCGGGAGGAAAGAGATTGTAGTCTTGACGTACAACCTGGACAGCTCAGATTGAATTAATTCATCCCATCAGTTTCATCGGGGTCAAGTTTTGGCTCGAGTTGCTCCTATTTTTTTGGAGCAACTAGTTTAGAATGGAGTATCTTAGAAATTGCAATTCTCGGCATATAGTTTACTCCAGTTCTAGTGAGTTAGAACAGTTTCATTTTAGAACAGAGTTTTTTTTCCCCAAAAGGGAGCGTGTCCGGCCACTTACGCCTGTTTTACAAGTTTAGGCAGCAAAAACTTACTCCAAACTAACTTAGAATGGAGTAAGTGTAGATTTTTGAATGCTCAGAAAAACCTTGGCTACACTTAGAAACTCAGGCGTAGGTTACAAATCAGGCGTAGGGAATGGGGGGAGGGAAGTTTACAAACATGAAACACATCAGTTTTACAAATAAAGAGCCATCATCAATAACAAATGATAAATCAATCAAAAAAATTGTAAAAATCCAATAAATCCCTCTCTCTCTCTTATTTATTGATTGTAAGTGCATCGTTTCGGAGTATTGTTTTTTAAAATTTCAAAAATTGCACACTATTTATTTTGTAAATGTGCCAAAGTTGAGGGGGGGGGGGGAGGAGAGGGAGAGAGAGGGGGGGGAGAAAGAGGGGGGGAGAAAAGAGAGAGAGAGAGAGAGAGAGAGAGAGAGAGAGAGAGAGAGAGAGAGAGAGAGAGAGAGAGAGAGAGGAGAGAGAGGGAGAGAGAGAGAGAGAGAGAGAGAGAGAGAGAGAGAGAGAGAGAGAGAGAGGGAGAGAGAGAGAGAGGGGAGAGAGAGAGAGAGGGGAGAGAGAGAGAGAGAGAGAGCCGGCCGAAGACGTGAACAGGGAGCAGACCAGACCTGAAGGGGGGGGAGCCGGAGCAGGTGTTGGGGGAGCGGCAGGCAGCGGAGCAGGAGCTGAATGGGGGTGCAGGAGAGCGCAGGAGCGAGAGAGAGCCAGAGGGAGCGGGAGCTGAACGGGGGGCAGGGCGGGGGAGCCAGAGCAGAAGCTGGAGGGAGGTGCAGTCCGATCTTCGCCACCCCAGTGAGCCCATTCAGCCAGGGCTAGGGACGGTGTACTTCGGGCCCCTCCCACACAGTTTCGGGTGAATGGAGCTACTGCACATGCACGCACACTGTAGCGCGCATGTGCAGAGGTCCCAGCACTGTTTTCAGCGCCAGGGCCTGGCCCCCCACCCCCCCCGTTCAGCTCCTGCTCCGCTACCTGCCGCTCCGCTCCGGCTGCCCCCTTCAGGTCTGGTCCGCTCCCTGTTCACGTCTTCGGTGGGGCCCGCCCGCCCGGCATCTTGCTGGGGGCGAGCCCCGCCCAAAGTCTTCGGCCCAGCTTCTACTCGTCGGCCGGGCCCGTAGAGCTCTCTCTCTTCTCTCTCTCTCAACCCCCCCCGTACAGCCCCCCACAGCTTGTGTTGCGCTGCGCCGAGGGCCTGGATCGACCCGAGGAAGTGGAGAGTACAGAGATAAGTTTTCGGCACGGTTTTGAGTGCGGAAATCAGGCGTGGCTCGTGGGGCTGCGCCGTTCTAGGCACGGCCAGAAGCTTGACCCCCATAGTAGCTGGTCTGTCAACCATCTAATCTGTCTGACCTACCAGTAGACTTGATGGAATAAATTTCTAATCAAAAATATTCTGGTACATAAATTCACTTTAAAATTACAGATTGCAGAATCATCGATTCTAGTGACCAAAGCCAGGCTTTAGTTAATAAAAAGAGGAATTTCAGTTATACTCCATGCAGAATTGTGTTCCTCTTGAGGCAATGTGAAAGTTTTACGTGTGTAAAGTATCCAGCATTTTTAAGTGGATGAAAGAGCATTGATATTATAACCAAGAAAATGTTATTCAACTATACACATCAAGCAACTTAATTTCTCCACCTAATTTCCAGAGAAGCATTATTGAAGAAGTTACTTTCTAATTTCTCAACTTTTCATTTGGCACATTGCTTACACCAAAGAGGTTGGGTGAACTGCTCTTTAACCTTGACTTATGCACGAGTCAGCCACGAGAATGCCCATGGAGTGGGTTGAGATACATACCCTCCCTGACTTTTCCTTCTTCTGATCCTGTGCAGAGGTACTGTGTGCGCTGGATATTTCCTAAAGCAACATAGCTGAGTGCAGGATCTAATCCATAGGGTATGGTAGCATAGTGGTCATGTTACTGGACTAGTAATCCAGAGGCCTGGACAGGAGTTTAAATCCCACCACAGAATTTAAATTCAGTTAATTAAATAAATCTGGAATTTAAAAAAATTAGCATCAGTAACGATGACCATGAAACTACCGGATTATTGTAAAAAACCAATCTGGTTCACAAATGTCCTTTAGGGAAGGAAATCTACCATCCTTACCTGATCTGGCCTATATGTGATTCCAGACCTACAGCAATGTGGTTGACTCCTAACTGCCCTCTGAAATGGCCACTCAGTTGTATCAAACCACGGACTGCAGATGTTCAACAAGGCAGCTCACAACATCTTCTCAATTTTTAAACTCCATTTTTAAAAAGCTTATAAACAGTACTTATTCTAATCACTAGCCAATTCCAATTACCTTAATGTGCTTTAAAAACAGTTAAGAAATACGTGCTACTCAGTTAACAATGAACAGGTACATTTTATATCCTCCTTGTACACAGCCCCACAGTCATCTTTCCCAGAAGTTCAAATAGCAGTTATCTGTAATTACTTCAATCATAAAACTGGCCTTTACACAATCAATAAATCCAAGCAAGGACAACAAGTTGGACTGCAGATAGGGACTCTAGACCACGATAATGCCGACACAGTATGACTTTGCCACTGGAATACTACAGGCAAGGCTCTTAATGTTCCGAAGTAAGGTAGAGATCTCAATGATTTCTATCTGCCGCATTTGCCTCTAACAGTAACAAGCTTCATGACTATGCTTTCAAAAAGTAAAAGGGCCAAGTCATTTTGAAACCTTTCAGCAAAAGATGTTTTTAAAACTGTAATTCTACATTATTAATTGATGCCCTAAATTTGAGAGAAACAAAGTCACAAGTGTTGAGCTCACATTGCTCTGCACACTTTTTTTAAAAAAGGTACATACATTTTAAATATCTAACCAATGATTGAATCAAGCTGCAGAATCTTAAGTGCATTCACATCTCTCTCTCCTGAACAAAGCTCCAAGACAACTGTATTTTCTTTTGATAGAATAATCTACAAAATACTTCTCCAGCCATGCAAGCTACAACATGTTCAAACCAGTTATATAAAGCGAACTTATTTAACATAAGTAAAGGAGTAGGCCATACAGCCCCTCGAGCCAGCACTACCATTCAATAACATGACTGAACATCTGCACCAACTCCACTTTCCCGCTCTATCACCATGTCCCTTAAATTCCCTTCGTGCCCAAAAATCTATCTACCACAGTCTTATATATACTCAACAACTAAGCATCCATTGCCCTCTGGGATAGAGGATTTCAAAGATCCACAACCTTGATGGAGAAATTTCTCCACATCTCAGTCCTAAATGGTCGACCCCTTATCCTGAGACATTAGGCTAGAAATTTGGCGATTTTGTGACCAGGTTTTTGGTGCTTTTTCACCCTTTTTGGCAAAATCCCAGTCGACAGGAAATTCGGTGACATTTTGCGGCAGTGCTTTCCACATACCGCTGGGCTAAGGAGCGCTGCCGTGCAAGACCCGAAATAGCGTTTGCCAAAAATTTGTCTCTCTCCACACCCATATTCTGCACTCAGAATACCGACAGGGAAAAACCTGTTGTAGCAGCCCTGCCAGCAGCGGTAAGTATGAAGATCTGCAAAAAGGCAAGTTAACATTTTTATTTTTTTAATTATTTTTCAGCGATTCGTTAGATAAGTGTCTCGTAAATGTTGTGTGAATTTTTTGTTGTTTTTTTCCCCAATTTTTGGGGGGTGTTTTTCCGTCTTCCCAAGGCCTCTCTTGCAGCGGTATCGGCCTCAGACTAAAGTTGGCAAGGATTCGCGGTGCGCAATGGCAATTTTTACCCCTGTGCAAATTAAAGGTTAAATTTCCGGCCTGATAGCAATAGCGGAGCAAAAACTGTAATTTTGGCAAAAAAAATATAGTTTCGCTGAAAATCACATTTCTAGCCCTATGCCCCCTAGTTCTAGACTCTCCAGCCAGGGGAAACAACCTCTCAGCATTTGGCCCGTCAAGCCCTCCAATAATTGTATATGTTTCAATGCGGTCACCTCTCATTCTTCTAATCTCCAGAGAATATAGGCCAAATTACTCAACCTCTCCTCATAGGAGGAACTTCTCATCGCAGGAATCAATCTATTGAGCCTTTGTAGAACCCCCTCTGAGGCAAGTGTATCATTCCACAGTAAGGAAACCAAAACTGTGCACAGTACTCCAGGTGTGGTCTTACCAAAGCCCTATATAATTGCAGGAAGACTTCTTTACTCTTATACTCCAACCTCCTTCCAATAAAAACCAATATATCATTTGCCTTCCTAATTGCTTGCTGTACCTGCATGCTAACTTTGTGATTCATGAATACCAATATTATATTGCACGACTGATCTAGCTCATAGTTAGCAAATTTTCTTGTGAAATAAATAACAAAAAACAACTCGCATTTATATAACACCTTTGATTTAGAAAAACATCCCAAGGTGCATTATGGAAGTAAAACCATCAAAAAAAAACAACATCCAGTCAAAGAAGATATTAGGAGGGATGACTAACAGCTTGGTCAAAGAGGCAAGTTTTAAGGAAGGTCTTAAAGGCAGATTTTGTGATGGAGAGGATACGAGACCGGAAGCTAAGCTCGGGGTCAAACAATAGAGTTCAGCCCAAGACAGTCGCTGGGTAGAAAGGCATGGAATCAGTGGCGAAGGAACATAGTTGTGGGGGGAAGGGGGTGGGGGAAAGAAAATGGCTTTGGTCTTTGCAATGTTTAATTGGAGGAAATTTCAGCTCATCCAGGATTGGATATTGGACAAGCAGTCTGACAACATAGAACAGTAGTAGTAGAGCTGGGTGTTGTCAGTGTACATGTGGAATCTGACGTCACGTTTTCAGATGATATCAGCGACAGGCTGCATGTAGATGAGGAATAGGAGGGGGCCAAGGATCGATCATGGAATACTCCAGAGATAACGGTGGAGAAGATAAGTTCAGAGAAGGCATGGGGGAAGATGAGAGAAACAAGCGAAAGATGCGGGTTCAGGGCTAGGTGGGCAAATGAAAGTGATGACTACAGCAGAGGCAATTGACCAGATGTTCTCAATATTAGCGACAAAGATGTCCATTGGCTCTTTCGGGAGCTGAGAGTAGAGAGGGTTTACAGAAGGAACGGGGTAACACCCTTTGTATTCCAGGATGATTCTGGAATAGTGAGCAGTTTTGGAAGAGCCCGGTAGTGCTTGAATGTTCTCTAGCCAGATCTGGCGATGAATGGCAAAACTGGTTGTTTGTCAAATATGGAGGCCATACTAGGAGAAACAATCAGGGTGGGAGAGCGCAAGAAAATGTTATATTTTTCATGAATGCTACAGCTGCAAACCGTATGGTAATATAGCCAGCTCCTCCTCCCACATGCAGAATATTAGTATGAGCAAAAATGAAACAAGAAAGCCAAGACCCACAGTAATGGATTATTTCTCGAAGTAACTTTTCTTCCTCATTTTAGATCAAACTGACAAGATTTAAAGCATGGTAAGCAACAAGCCATCCACAAATTTAAGAATATACGCTCAAGACAGAAGGGGTTATGGACAACACTGAGGCTTGAATTTCCTTCTTTGATGACAAACAGAAACTATAATTAGCCGTCACTATTATTTTGTTAATTTTGGCCGAACACATCCAGAAACAATGATTATTTCTATCTTTACACCCAATTACACCAACCAATCAGTAGTTAAACGCTGTAGTTACAGTTACATGTTGTCTGGAGCTCCGACTACATGGTGGCTTAAGCCTAAAATTATACAGCACCATCATGTGTAAATGGAAGTGTTTTATGGATTATCCCAGAACTGTAGTATTTGGTGGTCTGCTGAATCAGGGATCCGAAACATACAGGAAGCAGTATAAACATCACCTTCAACCTCAGTACATCAGCCACCAATGTGATATATTTCTATTTCCTTGATAGCGAATATCCAAGTTTCATTTTTAAACATAATATTCATAGCACAAGTGCTCAAAAAATGGCTCAATTAACTAAGAAATTGATCCTATAATGGACAAAATCAACATGAAATTTAAAAAAAACACCTTATAAACAAATAAAATTCTAGGATCTCTTGTTTACAAATCATGTTATATATAATGGTCACAAATTTGCGGTCACCGGCAAAGCAAAGGCATTCTCTGCGGACCCCGAAGTAAGTTTCGCACAAAGATCTCGAATCTAGTGGCGAAAATGTTGGGTTTTCCAACGTGGAAGTGAAATCAACGCAAGTTAATGGGGACTCCCATCGAAGAGCTGTTGTGAAGTCAACAAGCTGTCTGAGCAGCCAATCAAAACACACGATTCTCAGAGTGCGAACCGGGATATGGGTAAGCTTCTTTGATTAGAATTTTTTTTTAAATGTTAGAGAGCGCAAAACAAAGATTCGGGCTTTCACATGGGGAAACTGCAAACCTGAAATAAAGATGAACAAACTTTATTTTTTTTAAGTTTCTTAAAAATTTTAAATTTGACACTCCACAAAATTTAAGTGTCATTTTTCAAGGCCATAACCTTCATTTACCCCAGTTACACCCAATCCAACTTTTAATGAGGTATTTAACAGCGTGATTACTGCAGAAATGCCAAAGTTTTCAGCGGTTTCCATGATTTGAGAGATTTCACTGATTGGCAGCTTTGGGCAGGCACAGTGCAGCCTGTGGAGGACCAGTGAATGATAGACCACAACTTCAGGATTTCCATATTAGATGATACATATGCACCGCAGCCTAAACAAGTTATTCATCCTGAAAGGCACAGTCCCAAGCAATAGTTTTACAATACACTCTTGGAAGGGGATTCTTTATCCTTCTGCCTACAAGCTGCAACTAAGTAAAATGAAATACTATAAGCTGCTTAAGCATCTTGAGCAGCTGGAGGGAGGAACCCAAATGATAACAGGTTTCCTGAAGAGGTGGGAAAGGGGACCCTTGCCTCCTAGGATGCTAGTCTAGAACAGAACCAGCTAGTGTAAAAGTAGGTGCTGACAGCTCATGGCTTATATTCACTGATGAGTTAACCTTAGGCATTTTAAGTAATTATATATATGGTGTGAGAGAGGGTCCTTTCTAAATGTCTGAATAAAACAGATATTAAATTATTTATAGCATTTTGGGTAGTTGCCACAGCCATCTCTTTTTTTTTTTTAAGTACTGTCTGAAAGGGGGATGTCAGGCTGGTTATACTGTGCTACCAGTCTGCAGAGAATAGCTCTGGACTGGTAAGACTGCAGTTGTACAAGGGGCTGCACATGAATCATATTCCTGGCACCATGAGAGTGCTCAAAAAATGCACTGGTAAATTTTGAGTACAGATGAAAGTGTCCGCACGCAAAAACAAATTTTTATAAACATTTAAAAAATATTTGACCCAATAGAGCCTGTGAGCACATATATCCATATACATACACACAGATGCACATTCCATTCAGCTAGACAACTTAAAAACCCCACAGGATTGTGGACAGAGATTTAAGAATATAAGCAGAAACCAACTATTATGATTCAACTTGGTATTTGTTTGAGCAGAATCTACTCAATGAGATATTACCCATTCTCTTTGTATTTGAAAAGTCTCCAAAGCATCCTGGGAAGACTTCTGTAGAAATCTTCACAAGCTGCTTCACAAAGGTTGAAATTACAGAGGCAGCAAAGTGTTGCACTCAATTAAATGATCCCCTTCTCCATTCAAGATTTCATTGTAAAGGTGAGATTTCAATTATTGAATCTCTATCTTTACCAACGCATCGATAATGCAGTGAGGACAAGACATAATTTACAGAAAATGATGTTAATTTAGATATTTCTGTATTTTATTTCCATCCCATCTCTCCACATCATGGGCTATATCTCAGCCAAGAAAGATAGAAACATAGAAAATGAGTGCAGGAGTCAGCCATTCGAGCCTGCACCACCATTCAATAAGATCACAGCTGATCATTCACCTCAGTACCCCTTTCCTGCTTTCTCTCCATACCCCTTGATCCCTTTAGCCTTCAGGACCATATCTAACTCCCTCTTGAATATATTTACCAAACTGGCATCAACAACTTTCTGCGGTAGATAATTCCACAGGTTAACAACTCAGTGAAGAAGTTTCTCCTCATCTCGGTCCCAAATGGCTTACCCCTTATCCTTAGACTGTGACCCCTGGTTCTGGCCTGCCCAAACATCAGGAACATTCTTCCTGCATCTAACCTGTCCAGTCCCATCCCGTCAGAATTTTATAAGTTTATGAGATCCCCTCTCATTGTTCTAAATGCCAGTGAATACAGGTCCTGTCGATCCAGTCTCTCCTCATATGTCAGTCCTGCCATCCCAGGAATCAGTCTGGTGAACCTTCGCTGCACTCCCTCAATAGCAAGAACGTGCTTCCTCAGATTACGAGACCAAAACTGAACACAATATTCCAGGTGAGGCCTCACCAAGGCCCTGTACAACTGCATTAAGACCTCTCTGCTCCTATACTCAAATCCTCTAGCTATGAAGGCCAACATACTATTTGCCTTCTTCACCGCTTGCTATACCTGCATGCCAACTTTCAATGACTGACGTACCATGACACCCAGGTCTCGTTGCACCTTCCCTTTTCCTAATCTGCCACCATTCAGATGATATTCTGCCTTCATGTTTTTGCCACCGAAGTGGATAACCTCACATTTATCCACATTATACTGCATCTGCCATGCATTTGCCCACTCACCTAACCTGTCCAAGTAACCCTGCAGCCTCTTAGCATCCTCTTCACAGCTCAGACCACCACCCAGCTTACTGTCATCTGCAAACTTGGAGATATTACACTCAATTCCTTCATCTAAATCATTGATGTATATTGTAAATAGTTGGGGTCCCAGCACTGAGCCCTGCGGCACCAACTAGTCACTGCCTGCCATTGAGAAGGACCAGTTTATCCCTACTCTTTGCTTCCTGTCTGCCAATCAGTTCTCTATCCACATCAATACATTACCCCCCAATACCATGTGCTTTAATTTTGCACACTAATCTTGTGTGGGAACTTGTCAAAAGCTAAATACACCACATCCACTGGTTCTCCCTTGTCCATTCTACTAGTTACATCCTCAAAAAATTCTACAAGATTTGTCAAGCATGATTTTCCTTTCATAAATCCATGCTGACTTGCACCGATCCTGTCACTGCTTTCCAAATGTGCTGCTAGTTCATCTTTAATAATTGACTGCAACATTTTCCCCATTGCTGATGTCAGGCTAACCGGTCAATAATTCCCCGTTTTCTCTCTCCCTCCTTTTTTAAAAAGTGGTGTTACACTAGCTATCCTCCAGTCCAGAAGAACTGATCCAGAGTCGATAGACTGTTGGAAAATGATCACCAATGCATCCACTATTCTAGGGCCACTTCCTTAAGTACTCTGAGATGCAGACTATCAAGCCCTGGGGGTTTAAAAATCGACCTTTAGTCCCATCAATTTCCCCAACACAATTTCCTGACGAATAAGGATTTCCTTCAGTTCCTCCTTCTCGCTAGACCCTCAGTCCCCTAGTATTTCCGGGAGGTTATTTGTGTCTTCCTTCGTGAAGACAGAACCAAAGTATTTGCTCAATTGGTCTGCCATTTCTTTGTTCCCCATTATAAATTCATCTGATTCTGACTGCAAGGGACCTACGTTTGTCTTCACTAATCTTTTTCTCTTCACATAGCTATCGAAGCTTTTGCAGTCTGTTTTTATGTTCCCAGAAAGCTTCCTCTCATACTCTATTTTCCCTCTCCTAATTAAACCCTGTGTCCTCCTCTGCTGAATTCCAAATTTCTCCCAGTCCTCAGGTTTGTTGCTTTTTCTGGCCAATTTATATGCCTCTTCCTTGGATTTAACACTATCCCTAATTTCCCTTGTTAGCCACAGTTGAGCCACCTTCCCAGTTTTATTTTTACTCCAGACAGGGATGTATAATTGTTGAAGTTCATCCATGTGATCTTTAAATGGTTGCCATTACCTATCCACCGTCAACCCTTTAAGTATCATTCGCCAGTCTATTCTAGCCAATTCACGTCTCATACCATCAAAGTTACCTTTCCTTAAGTTCAGGACCCTAGTCTCTGAATTAATTGTGTCACTCTCCATCTTAATAAAAGAATTCTACCATATTATGGTCACTCTTCCCCAAGGGGCCTCGCACAAGATTGCTAATTAGTCCTTTCTCATTACACATCACCCAGTCTAGGATGGCCAGTCCTCTAGTTGGTTCCTCGACATATTGGTTCAGAAAACCATCCGTAATAAACTCCATGAAATCTTCCTCCACCGTATTGCTACCAGTTTGGTTAGCCCAATCGAAATGGAGATTAAAGTCGCCCATGATAACTGCTGTACCTTTATTGCGCGCATCCCTAATTTCTTGTTTGATGCTGTCCCCAACCTCACTACTCCTGTTTGGTGGTTTGTACACAACTCCCACTAGCGTTTTTTGCCCTTTGGTATTCCGCAGCTCTACCCATACAGATTCCACATCATCTAAGCTAATGTCCTTCCTTACTATTGCGTTAATTTCCTCTTTAACCAGCAACACTACCCCACCTCCTTTTCCTTTCTGCCTATCCTTCCTGAATGTTGAGTTTCCAGCCTTGGTCACCCTGGAGCCATGTCTCCGTAATCCCAATTATATCATATTTGTTAATAGCTGCCTGCGCAGTTAATTCGTCCATCTTATTATGAATACTCCTCACATTGAGGCACAGAGCCTTCAGGCTTGTCTTTTTAAGACACTTTGTCCCTTTAGAATTTTGCTGCAATGTGGCCCTTTTTGATTTTTGCCTTGGGTTTCTCTGCCCTCCACTTTTACTTTTCTTCTTTCTATCTTTTGCTTCTGCCCCCATTTTACTTCCCTCTGTCTCCCTGCATAGGTTCCCATCCCCCTGCCATATTAGTTTAACCCCTCCCCAACAGCACTAGCAAACACTCCCAGAGGACATTGTTTCCGGTCCTGCCCAAGTGCAGACTGTCCGGTTTGTACTGGTCCCACCTCCACCAGAACCGGTTCCAATGTCCCAGGAATTTGAATCCCTCCCTCCTGCACCACTCCTCAAGCCACGTATTCATCCGAGCTATCCTGTCATTCCTACTCTGACTAGCACATGACACTGGTAGCAATCCTGCTACCAGACCTCTGGAAATGCCAATCAGTAATCAGCCAGAAGAAAGCACAAAAGAATAGGGTGGGTGATTTGTTCCATGATTAACTCTGGGCAAGACAACATTTGACTATTCGTAAACTGCTTTATTCCACCATAGGCAAGACAAACAGAACACAGAATATTGAGACACACTTGGCCCAATAACTAATAGCTTCTGTGAGGTACCATTACAAAAGAACACATATCTGGCTGGCCTAATTAGGCCCTTGATTTAACACACAACCACAAAATCTACCTGACCAGGCTAGAGGTTCCACTGCTGACTGCCTTTCTGGTGTCTGTATTCTGATTGTTAAAAGCCTCTCGGATAGCCTCCATAGAGATGTGGAGACTTTTTGAATAACCAAGCATGGTTCACCAGTAATCCGTTGGGAACTTTCCATCGAACATTATAATCACCATTCATCAAGGCCAAAAATCCCACACCATTGGTCATTGTTCTGGAATTTTCTCCCGAAGGCACGGTTGAATTTGAAGGGAGATTCACTTTACAAGTATTCACTGGAATAAAAGCACCTGTGATCTGTGGATCAAAACATTCATGCCTCCCTAAATTTGATGTTCTAATGAACTACACAGATCACATTGAGCCAACTCCATTATATGAACCCTGCTGAAAATCCAAGGTCCCACAAGCATTTTTTTTTTTTTAAATTGAAGTTCAGCATTTGCTTAGAGGATCTAAACCGTTAAATCCTAAATAGTTTCATTTAATTCCAAAATAGTGAGCTTTTACACAATAATAAAACCTTTTCTTTCCTTTTACCTACTTCATAAAATTGTAATGAAGCACATCCCCAAAACACAACTACAAAAGTATTGTAGCTGGCTGTGAACCAGCCTCTATATTTACATCTATAGCCCTGTCATGAATCTGGCAGGAGTGATGAAGGACTGAACTGGTTGGGCCCCAACCTGGCTCAAAATGTCATGCGGTTTACAGTTACAAGCCCCGAATGGTGTACTGACTCTCAGCTGCCTTACCTCCCGCACAATTCAGCACTTCGCTTTGCGATTTCGGGGATCAGGGGTCACCCGCGCATATGCAGTGAATTGAAGGGGAGGGAGAGAGTAAGAAGGAGCAGCTAGTCGACGGACAGTTACTTGAAAAATACCAAATATATTCTTACCAACTAATAATTCTTCAGTTTGAAGATTCAGAAGAGATATTTAACAAAGCAAAAATCAGACATCGAAGCGCAGGAACATCAAGAAGGAGGGGAGGTTGAGGGCACCTGCCCTGTGCGCGATAGCAACCGTGCCACCACCGGCATTGGAGCTGACCCACTCACACAAGATAGTAAGTTGAATAAAATGCAGTCTGTGTTGCGGTCTTCTCATGTCATGTAATGTAACTGTAATGTTGGCCTCATGTGATGTACTGCAATGTTGGGGGCATGTAACACAATGCATATATGGATTGTCTGTCTGCGATATGTAATACAGTACTGCAGCAGTGGACAAACTGCGATAAGTCACTCTACTATGTACTAATGTAACTCTGGTGCCAAGCTTTTTTAAATGTTGTTTTGTACTTCCAGACTCTGATGATTCAGACCACAGCGACAGACGCCATGGGTTCATCTCAAGCTCATCATCCTCCTGTCCCTCCTTTTCCCTCTTCTTCCTCCTCCATCTCCATCTCCTCAGCTGTCCCCGCATGATTGCTAAATTATGCAACATGCAGCACACCACTGAACTGAGCAACCTGCTCAGGGTGATATTGCAGCCTGCCTCCGGAGTGGTCCAAGCATCAAAAGCACTGCTTCAGCACTCCAATCGCCTTTTCAATTATGTTACGTGTGGCTATATGGCTCTTATTATATTGTTGCTCAACTTCTGTCTGAGGGTTCCGCATTGGGTGGGGGGGGGCGGGGGGGAAGGGGTGTCAAGAGCCAAGTTGCGAGGCTGTACCCTTTGTTCCCCAGCATTTACCTTGTGGCTCAACTTCAACAGGTCAGACACAGTGCTCTCACACAAGATGTGCGCATCATGGATGCTCCCTGGAAAGTTGGTATTCACTGCCATTATCCGCTGTGGATGGTCGCATACGAGCTGCACGTTGAGGGAGTGAAATCCCTTACGGTTTTAGTACACCTTGCCTCCTGTAATGGTGTCCACAAGGCAATATGGGTACAGTCAACAGCACCCTGCACCTTGGGGAAGTCGGTAATGCGTGCAAATCCCAAAGCAATCTCACTCTGTGCCTCCTGGTCATTGGGAAGTTTGTAAACTCCATCCGGCGTGCACACAGTGCTTCGGTTACCTGTCGAATGCAGCGATGAGTAGTGTGCTGAGAAAGAGAGCATATATCCCCAGCTGATGCCTGAAAAGACCCACATGCTTAAAAGGAAAGTGCCGCAGTCACCTGCATCTCAACAGAGAATACAGTAATGTTGCTGGTACTGGGCTGCAGGACTGCCTTAATGAGCTGGCAAATCTCAGTGATGACCTCTTTCGGAAGCGCAACCTTCGGACACACTGTCGAACGATCAGGTCTAAGTATGAACACTTCTCCCTGAAGATCCTTTGCGGGTAAGGCCTCCTCCTGCTCTTCCTCCTCATCATCATCATCATTCTGCGACCTCTTCCATTACCCTTAACTACACTGAGTAAATTTCCTCACATCTGGTTCCTCCATTAGACAGGTTGTCAGCAGTACAGGCTGAGATAATACAGGCACCATTCTTGAAAAAAATAACTAAAATGCCTTTCTATCTTGATAAGTTACTCAGCAATAGTAAATATACCTTTTCCAATCAAAAATCGCACTGTAAAATCACTTCAGAAATACAGAGCTGCTGCTTTAGCTGACAATTCCCAAATGTACACCATCCGCTATGCACTCCGCCCACTCACCATCGCGTAAAACCACCTTTTCCAGGACGGTATGCAGCTCCAGTGGTATGCCGGCGGTATACGATGAAAATCTGACTTTTTGGGTGGTGTGTGAGTGGTCCTGCACAGCGGATGGTGTACATACCACTCGGCGGTATGTTAATGATGAATATTCCGCCGAGCGGTATGTCAAGCAGTATATAGCTGTCTTCTGACCAAAATCACATTTTTGGGCGGTAGGGGGCAGTATGTCGACTAATTACAGCCCCCATGTGTTAGACATTGCCCCTTCAGATCAGAAAATTTGTAAAGCGGCAGCCAACAAATTCTTTGGTAAGTTGTTTCTTAAAAAATAAAAATGATTGGGTGCAGCAGGGCTGCACTGAGGGCGGGGGTGGAGCTGTGGCAACTAGATACCTTTTGAATGCAGTTCTCCCATGTGAGCGAGCACTCAATCCACCGGACATTCACCCAATGTATTTTGATGAACAAAATCCAGAAAGATGGGCCAGTTCAGCTAAGTTCACACACTGTTAGCTACTGCTGGGGTGAGAGGGGAGCCACAGGAAGGAAAAAAAATTCCCCTCAAATCTAATGTTTGCATACTTTAGGTCCAAAATAAAAGCTATTTGATTTGAAGAATATACAGGTGAAATTAGTATGCAATGTACGAGAGGTGAATGGAGTGTCAGGGTCAATTTATTTTGCTGCTGCAGTTCAATCATACCCAACTTTTATAAATTCTAATTGCATCTCAGAATTACACAGCCAAGGGTTTGCTCAGCCCAACTGGTCTATGTCAGTTTTTATAATCCATATGAGCCTCCTCCCATTCTAATTACCTCTTTTCCACTCTGCCCCTATCACTCTTTATTCCCTTCTTCCTCACATATGCATCAAACCTACCCTTAAATGCATCAGTGCAATCTGCTTGAGCCACTCCACAAGGCATAATAAACATAACATAAGAAACAGGAGCAGGAGTAGACCATACAGCCCCTCGAGCCTGCTCCGCCATTTAATACGATCATGGCTGATCTGATCATGGACTCGGGTCCTCTTCCCTGCCCGCACTCCATCGCCCTTTATTCCCTTATCGTTTAAGAAACTGTCTATTTCTGTCTTAAATTTATTCAATGTCCCAGCTTCCACAGCTCTCTGAGGCAGCGAGTTCCACAGATCCACAACCCTCAGAGAAGAAATTTCTCTTCATCTCAGTTTTAAATGGGCGGGCCCTTATTCTAAGATTATGCCCTCGAGTTCTAGTTTCCCCTATCAGTGGAAACATCCTCTCTACATCCACCTTGTCAAGCCGCCTCATAATCTTATACGTTTCGATAAGATCACCTCTCATTCTTCTCAATTCCAATGAGTAGATTATTGCAACCTTTCCTCATAAGTCAACCCCCTCATCCCCAGAATCAACTTTGTTCCACCAGAGTTCCACATTCTCCCCACTCGCTGTGTAAAGAAGCACTTTATATACAATAAATAATTTGGATGTGCAGTGACTGCTGTTATGCAGGGAACATGCCAGCCATTTTGATCACAGCAACATGATAAATGACCAATTAATTTGGTTTTGGAGATATTGATTGAGGGAGAGATGTCAGAGACATCAGGAAAACTCCTTGCTCCTCTTCAAATGATGGCATGGAGTTTAACATCAATCTATACCACTGGAACGGCCAATTGAGGCCAAGGTTTAAAATCTCATTCAGAAGAACAGAACCTCTGACAATGCAGTACTCCCTCAGTACGACACTCGAGTGTCAGCCTAGATTATGTCCACAACTTTCTGACCCAGAGGCCAAGCTAACACACTTGCATTAATACTTTCTCACACACAAGCTGAAGGACTTGAGACCATGAGTGCAAGTATTATGCTTTTTATATTGCAGACAGATTTCAAGTCCTGCAGCAATCAATGAAAAACAGATTTTTAAATATATGTAATCAAAGCTATATCAAATATAACTAAATTGAAGCCAGCAACAATAGGAACGGAAATAATCAATTCATTGCGCCTCTCTTCAGCAGACAGCATCCAAGTCACTCACACAGCAGAAAGGCAACAATCAATGTTCCCGCTAAGCTGTGCAGCCACACAATTGTCTGGAGGTTATGCACAGGGTGCTTATTGGCTTTTCAATTGGAGATTTTACTTGTGTACGAAATTTTGAAATGAGCCATGGAGCCCAATAAAGGGCCCACGTATCCCAAAAAAATTAGGGGTAACATTGGCAACAATGTACACCTAATGACACCAAACAACAACCTTTAATATAGTAAAACATTCCAAAGTACTTCACAGGAGCATTATCAAACATAATTTAACACTGAGCCAAATAAGGAGATATTAGGCCAGATGACCAAAAGCTTGGTCAAAGAGTTTTAAGGAGGACCTTAAAAGAAGAACGAGAAAGAAGCAAAGAGGTTGAGGACGGGAATTCCAGCGATCAGGGCTTTGGCAGCTAATGGTGGAGCGATTAAAAACAGGAATGAGCAAGAGGCCAGAATTGGAGGAATGCAGGTTGTAGGGCTGGAGGAGGTTACAGCGATAGGAGGGATGAGAATTTTAAAATCGAAGCGTTGCTTATCCGGCAGCCAATGTAGATCAGCGAGCACAGGGGCAATGGGTGAACAGGATTTGGTACAAGTTAGTACATGGGCAGCAGAGTTTTAGATGACCTCAAGTTTACAGAGGGTGGATGGTGAGACACCGGCCACGAGTGCGTTGGAATACCCAAGTCTAGAGATAACAAAGGCATGGATGAGGATTTCAACAGCAGATGAGCTGAGGCAGGGGTGGAGTCAGACAATGTTATGGGGTCAAAATAGGCAGTCTTAGTGATGGTGCAGATATGTGGTCGGAAGCTCATCTCCGGGTGGTCAGCCTCAGACATTTGCCAGGAAGAGGGATGGAGTCAGTGTCTCGGGAACAGAGTTTGTGACCGGGACGGCTTCAGTCGTCCCAATATTTAGTTGAAAAAGGCGAAGGCAGCGCACACTCCCAAAAAGATCTGCTCTTAATACATGCTCCCAAGAATAGTGCTGCCTTTGACAGCAACATTAATCCAAAAACAACTATGTTTATGGGTGCTGTAAACTGCAAATAAAGATGCATTTAGATCCAATACAAAATATTAAATCTAAATTAAAATAATGGCAAAATTTCAAATTAGTTGAACAATCTGTGTTTACTGAATGAATTGAATATGGTCATTAAAAATGTTTTTTTTTACAACCAAGTTAATAAAAGTTGTGTGTTTCATCTTATTTCAACATTTTTTTTTTACAACAAAAAATTAAATGACGTTCAGTTTCTAAAAGTGGTTCCCTTGGCCATTAGCGGTCAGTGTTTCTCCATTGCTGGTGATCAAGGGGCAAGGCCAATGCCAAGTGCTGGCATGCTCTGTAAATGGTGAATCTTGTCAAGTCGTTAAAATAAAAATCTGCTTGCTGAAGACCAACCTACAAAATTATGTTCACCCATTAGATAAACAAAATTGACTAGTGGTGAAAAAAACCATGCAAACCACCCATAGGAGGACACACCCAATGCAGTCAGCAACTGTGCATACATGATTATCAGTTGCAGAAAGGAAAACAAAAATTGACAAATTAACTGCGCACAGGAAGCAATTTTAAAAACTATTTCAAATACTAAGAAAAGAAAATTCCAAAATAGATCACAAATAAAATCATTGTGATACTGTATCCAGTTAGTGACCTCGTGTGCAGGATAGGCTGAACCATAAGGCAAAAACAAAAACTTTCTAAGGCAATAAAATGATCTCAAACCCAACATAGAGCTAGGGAGGGAATTGTAAACGACAAGGAGAAAGTTAAAATTGAGCTGTTTCTGGGCCAAGAGCCAATGCAGGTCAGCAAGCACAGGGGCGATGGGTGAGTTAGGATACAACTTCAGACTGGAGATGGCCTCCAAACAAGTGAAGCAACTCAAAAAGGCAAAAAAAAATACCAATATCATAGGCAAGTTTAAATCAGGTCAGGAAATATGCAATTAAAAATAAATGTTTATTGTAGTTGAAACCATATGTTTCCATATTATAAATGAGAAAACAAACATGGAGGCAAAGGATTTTCAAAAGACTATTTTGGGGTAATTCAATGGTTCTACTGTTGTTAGGTTTTGCTCATGCTTGATTCATTGCGTCCATACATCCTCAGTAGTATTCCACAAGTAGCTTCCCCAGACACTATGCTCACATTTGATGTCTATGCTCTCTATCTCTTCAGTTATTGCTGTTTAATGTATATAAAATTTAAGCCAATCAGGGGCAAGTGTTACAGAAATAGAAATGCATGATACACTTTGGGAGGCGGGGGGGGGGGGGGGGAGGAGAGAGATGAGAAGGTAAGAGAAAAAAAGGCCAATATTTTACCATTTAATATTTCTCCAAGCTTCAAATAAGACCCTCTCTTCACATCTCAACATGCAAGTGCCAGTCCTTTGCTGAGGAGGCTGGACGTTGCTTCATGGTATACAGTACAGGGAACTACCCCAATATGCATTACTTATTACTGGATTCTACTCATTTGTTCCTCAAGTTTTTCATTTGGGATAAATTCTGCTAAAAGAATTTGAATTTAAAAATGGAATAAAAATGTTTTTTGGATAAACTGTAGTGAAGTCTTAGAATTCATAAACACAAGCAGACTGGGATACCTCAAACACACACTGGGATGTGGATCAACACTCCAGCTGCTTGCACAGCTAGGGTGCAGCCCATAAATCAGAAAACACTTGAGCAGATGGCTTTATGGAACACCTTCTGACCTTTACAGGGCGTTACACACCCGAAACAAAAGTACCTTTCTTTTTCAATCGTGCAAGACAAACTGCCCTCCCATCAAACACAATGTTCATCTGCACTTACAATCCCTCACTTGAATAAGGAATGACAAACTAAACTACAACAGCTGCCGTTGACTAAAATACAGGCTCTTTTTCCGATCATACAAATTATTGCTTTAAACTTGTAATGCTGTCATTGTTTCACTGTACAAAAATAATTATTTTGAAATTCCTAGTTTTAGTTGAAATGTTTGGAGCAAAACTTATATATTGCTTAATTGTGTTTTATTGTTTTCTTCATTTAAAAATCACAGAATGGTTGGAATGTTACAAAGCCTTTACTACATGCAGAATTTAACAAACAGTTTAATCATCCGCACTGGCTTTATAGTCTTAAGCATACTTAGTCAAATATTCATATCATTTTCTATATTTTTAACTACTGCAATTTCTCCATTGGATTTTATCTGGATATTTTTATTGCCACAATCAACTTTTCCTTTCCCATTGCTCACTAGCAAAACTAGTTTTGACCTGCAGATTTAAATCACACAAGGAAATGAGAATGGTTTGCTTCATTAATGCTCAATTATAGTTATGAATAGGATCAGCTGGCAGAAAGAACATGTCAGAGAAATAATAGATACTTTGAAATAAAATTTGAAAAAATGTGTTTCTGTGAAGCCCTCTCTTATGGACCCTGGTTTAGCATCAGCATCATTATGTTGTAAAATACAACCTCGAAGTTCAAGAACTATCCCAACAGTAAGAATGGAAGTCGAGACACAAGGAAAATGGTGAAAGGTATCGAATTACAAAAAAAAACAACGCGTGTTTCAAGGCTGAAACGTAGAGTACTGAAGTTCTTCCGATAATGTATGCAGATCGTAAACCGAGTGCATAACATAGCTTTGCAACAGATTATCTCTGCACACATGTATTGTATTTGGGTTATTTTACCACTTTGATCTTGCGCACCAGCATTTGCCTGTTGATAGGAAATTACATATATTCTAGGGGGAGGGGGTGAAGTCTTGTTGAAAAGAAAAGCGAGGGATGTTGGCAGGGAGAAGCATAGACTACCTAGGAAAGTGGGAACAGACCGATTTATCAAATTGCATCAACATAGACCGGGAAAGAACTTGGTGAAATGAGAACATTATATACATTCCGCATACTGCAAAAAAATAAGATGAATCTAACCCAAAACTAAAGCAAGAATCAAACTAAAATTTCCTCTTGCCTTACCGAACTGGAAAAGTAAAAGAAACAGATTTCACAAAGAAACCCATAACTGCAGGGGTTTGGATTTGTAAACACCCAACACAATGCGCCTGGGTGCTTCTGGGTTTCTCCTCCATCACTTCCAGGGTTCCTCGCCCAACAGTTGCGACCAACTTTGCAACATTTTTACCAACCATTCGGCCAATGTCACTGCCATAAATGCACTGGCAACCTCCAGCTGCTGCACTCACCGCTCTGGAAATGTGGCTCCATGACCGTGCCCTGGGCTCCTTGTCGCGGGCGGATGTCTTGCCCCACAGCCGGTGACAGGCAGTGCAGAAAGCGCACTGGGAGGGAGGACAGGCGCCGCCGGCTACAGCAGCCAATCCATAACGACTCACAATTACACTAGAATGCCAGCCGTTTATTTGGGGGGAAATGATTAAATATACAGGGCTGCATCGATGATAAGAAAGCGTCCCTGTTTACATGGCCGTCTCTTCTTTCCCAATTGCACTGTTTAAAGCGAGCCCGCCGTCAACCATCTTAACTTAATCTGTTTCCTTCCCCTTTTTGCACTGCCAGGCTGTGCTGCTTCCACACAGGCTCTATGGGTCGATCGACGAGCAGTGTTGCTGCACACTGCAGGCACTGCCTGCCACTCACCAAGTTTCCTTTTAAATATCCTGATAAGCCAAGTGGCATTCAGCAGGCGACTTGCTCGGGCGTTTTATTTTTCTCCCATCTATTTCCATGTGGAGAAAAAGTCTTTAAAAAAAATAAACACAGTTCTTCCCCGCCACCCCCGTGTTTTATTGGAGCTGCAGTCTGCGCCAGGCTTGCTGGTTGGAAATATTCAAACATTTGTCCCTTGTTGACAGCTGTGTATCAGCAACCCCCAACCCCCTTTGCTTTTATTTGGAGGAGGAGCAAGCATAGAGATGTTAAGTTGCAATGACTGTTTACATGTTTTCAGAGCGGTTAGCAGTGAATTTGCTAAACTACCCCAAATACTGAGCTTGACCCTGCTCTCACCTGATTTCTACTTTGCAGGAGATGCATAATCCCTGATTGTTTCCCCCTGTCTGGTTTAGCAGCACTAAAAGCAATTGTAGCACTTGAATCAGCTAATTCAGTTCTGGCCAGAATTAACCCCAACAACTTGCTTGTTCTATATGACTCAGCACCACATCACATGTGTTTACCCACTGAGCTGAAACTGTTGAACTTCAAGTCGTCTTTTCTATTCACTATACAAAATATAAATTTTAGGCATCTAATATAAATAATGTATTTATGGGGCTGTTTATATTATTTGTAAATGATTTCAATGAGGACATTACAAAGATAAGAGTAGAAGTAATCAGCAATGTTATTAAATGTTTAACATACAAAATCCCTCTCTTGCTGCTTTAACCTGTATGTATGCAATAAAGGTTCACACTGAGTAATGTTTAACTAAGCAAAGTACAACCTTGGCTCTGCTTTACTTCGGCCCAACGTGCCTGACTCTCAAAATGGCGGGCCTTTTATACCAGAGCAGCACCATATACGTGCTGCTCAGTGGCCTCCAACAATGACACCATCTGGTGGCTACAAACAGAATGTACATACATGACAAGACCCCCCTCTGAGATCTTATCACAGTCTTTCACAGGTTGAGACGGTCCGGTGCTTTGCGCTCCCGGGTTGACCGTCAGTTTGATTCCAGCCTTGGGTGAATGTGCGGAGTCTGTTGTGGCTGATGGCTGGATGACTGACTTGTTGGGGGTGGCAGTGGCCATGTCAGGAATTGCAAGTCCATTTTTATTGAACAGGTCCGTGATGGAAATTCCGGGTTCACTGATGACCCTTGAGTCCTCTGAAGACTGCTGGTAGGCTGGTTGGTCATCGATGGTTTCTTCGTCCGACTGTTCTGGCTCGTCTGTGTGCCTCAGTTTTGTCTGATTCAAGTGTTTCCTGCAGGTTTGCCCATTCTTGAGCTTAATAACAAATACTTTGTTGCCCTCCTTGGCCAGGACCATACCAGCGATCCATTTGAAACCCTGACCATAGTTCAACACATATTCAGGATCATTAACAGAAATCTCGCGTGACACAGTTGCACGATCGTGGTACCCTTGTTGACTTTGTCTTCTGGATTCAATATGATTATTTAAATCCGGGTGTACAAGAGATAACTTGGTCTTACGACCTCTTTTCATCATGAGTTCAGCAGACGAGACCCTGTGAGTGTGTGGGGTCTTGTTCTGTAACTCAGCAGTATGCAGGACAAACGGGTCTGCAGTGACACTTGGGTTACTCTCCTCATGCTTTGCTTGATCATTTGTACTGCACATTCTGCTTGCCCATTGGACGCAGGCTTGAACGGTGCTGACCTTACATGTTTTATGCCATTAAGTTTCACAAACTCCTGAAACTCCTGACTGGTGAAGCACGACCCATTGTCGCTCATCACTATGTCAGGCAGACCATGTGTCATGAACATGACATTGAGATTCTCTATGGTTGCCGTGGACGTGCTGGATGATATGATTATGCATTCTATCCACTTCGAATAAGCGTCCACCACCACTAAAAACATTTTGCCCAGGAAGGGACCTGCAAAATCTACATGGATCCTGGACCAAGGTTTGGATGGCCATGACCACAGACTCAGCGGCGATTCTGCTGGTGTTTTGCTGAGTTGCATGCAAGTGTTGCACTGATGCATGCGTGCTTCCAGCTCAGAATCAATTCCTGACCACCATACATGGGACCTGGCAATGACCTTCATCATCAGTATACCCAGATGTGTGCTGTGTAACTCATGCACGAACTTCTCTCTCCCTTTCTTGGGCATTACAACGCGATTGCCCCACAATATGCAATCTGCTTCAATAGACAGTTCGTCCTTGCGACGAATGTACGGTTTAGCCTCCTCGCACATTTGCTTAGGTATGGCAGACCAATGCCCTTTGAGGATGCAACCATTTACCACTGATAATATCGGGTCCTGGCTGGTCCAGGTCTTAACTTGTTGAGCCATGACAGGGGTTCCTTCACTCTCAAAAGCATCCATGATTAACATTAGATCCGCCGGTTGTGGCGTTTCCACCTCCTGTGTGGGCAACGGCAACCGGCTCAAAGCATCGGCACAATTCTCTGTGCCAGGTCTGTGGCAAATGACATAATCATAGGCAGATAATGTCAGTGCCCACCTTTGGATATGGGATGAAGCGTTGGTATTGATACCTTTGCTCTCAGAAAACATGAAATGAGCGGCTTGTGATCAGTGTCTAATTCAAACCTGAGACCGAACAGGTATTGATGCATCTTTTTAACACCGTACACACACGCTAAAGCTTCTTTTTCTACCGTGCTGTAGCCTCTTTCCGCTTTAGACAAACTTTTGGATGAATACGCGACAGGATGAAGTTTCTGCGACTCATTGGCTTGTTGGAATACGCAACCAATTCCATATGACGATGCATCACAGGCTAAAACTAAACGTTTATATGGGTCATAATGTACCACCATCTTGTTTGAGCAAAGCAAATTGGTGGCTTTCTCGAAGGCTCTGTCTTGCGATGCGCCCCACACCCAGTTGTCGCCTTTTCTCAATAGAATGTGCAGTGGTTCTAGTAAGGTGCTCAATTTGGGTAGGAAGTTACCAAAGTAGTTGAGTAGATCCAGGAACGAACGCAGCTCCGTCACGTTCTGCGACTTGGGTGCATTCTTGATGGCCTTTGTTTTCACGTTAGTAAGTCTGATGCCATCAGCGGCAATTTTCCTCCCGAGGAATTCGACCTCCGGTGCCATGAAGACGCACTTTGCGCGTTTCAGTCTGAGTCCCATTCTATCCAAATGCAGTAGAACCTCTTCCAGGTTGTTCAGATGTTCCTTGGCATCACGACCGGTGATCAGGATGTCATCTAGGAACACAACGGTTCTGGGATCGGACTTCAGTAGACTTTCCATATTCCTCTGGACTATTGCTGCAGCTGAGGGAATTCCGAAAGGGCACCTGTGGTAAATAAACAGTCCTTTGTGCATGTTAATGCACGTAAGTCTCTTTGACGTCTCGACCAACTCCTGTGTCAGAGAGGTCGACATCAAGTCCAGTTTTGTGAACAACTTCCCTCCGGCTAACGTCACAAACAAGTCATCAGCTTTCGGTAACGGGTACTGATCTTGTTTCGAAACCCTGATCGTAGACTTGAACTCTCCACAGATTCTGACTGTGCCATCATTTTTCAGCACAGGAACAATGGGGCTGGCCCATTCATTAAATTCGACCGGTGATATGATCCCTTCACGCTGGAGTTTGTCCAGTTCAATTTCGACCTTCTCCCTAAGCATATACGGCAGTGCCCAAGCTTTATGATGGATGGATCTTGCATCTGAGTCCACGTGGATCTGCACCTTGGCTCCCGTGAAATTGCCGATACCCAGTTCGAACAGCAAGGGGAATTTGCTCAATACTTGGGCACATGTATCTTCCTCCGACAACAACGCCTTTATGTCGTTCCAGTCGCATCTGATTTTCTCCAACCAGCTCCTGCCGAGCAGCGTTAGGCCATTGTCTGGAACAATCCACAGCGGTAACTCGTGAACCACACCTTTATATGACACATTAATTTGTGCACTGCCAATCACCTTATCAGTTCTTTGGTGTACATGCGCAGCTTGGTGTTAACAGGGCTCAGCCTGGGCCTCACAGTCTTAGTATCCCACAGCTCATAAAATGTTCTCTCGTTCATGATCGATTGACTTGCCCCCGTGTCCAGTTCCCTCGATACCTGTATCCCATTAAACTTCATATTAATCAAAATTGGTTTACTCTTGGTTATGAAGGAGTACAGTCCATATACTTCCTCCTCTGGCATCTCAGATTGCGTATCCGGATCCGCGCTAGTCTGACTCTCATCCTCCACGTGGTGTGTCGCAGCTCGCTTGCTCATCTGCAGACACTTGCGCTGGAGATGCCCCACTCTCAGACAGCCTTAATCGGCACTGCTGGTGCCGATGGTTTGTCCCACAACGCCAACACGGAGAAATCGGATACATTCCCGCTGGCGGATTTTGGGCAGCCACGACCAACAGGAATTTCTACTCTATAATTTTACATTTTCAGATACTAGCAAGTTTTGTGAAAGCTGGTTGTTTAAAAAAAAAGAGTTTAAGCACAGGTTAAGGCATGCTAAGAGCGAGTATGGGGGAAAAATCAAAACACATCAAAAAGGAACGATAAGGTATTTTACCAAAAAAAATCAGTAAAACAAATGGAGATGATTGCCAATTTGAATAGGATGATAAAAAATGGCAGAGGTATTTAATTACTTTGCATGGATTTTATTAGAAAAGGTATCGGAGAGGTGGTGAATCCTAAAGTGGTTGACAACAACAACTTGTATTTATATAGTGCCTTTAACGTAGTGAAACATCCCAAGGTGCTTCACAGGAGTATTATGTGATAGAAATTTGACACCGAGCCGCATAAGTAGAAGTTAGTGCAGGTATAGCTTGGTTAAAGATGTATGTTTTAAGGAGTATCTTGATGGAGGAAAAAGAGGTGGAGGGGCAGAGAGGTTTAGGTAGGGAGTTCCAAAGCTTGGGGCCTAGGCAACAGAAGGCACGGCTACCAATGGTTGAGCGATTACAATCAGGGATGCTCAGGAGGACAGAATTAGAGGAGCGCAGACATCTCGCAGGGGTTGTGGGACTGGAGGAAAATACAGAGATAGGGAGGGGTGAGGCCATGGAGGGATTTGAAAATAAGGATGAGAATTTTGAAATCGAGGCATTGCTTAACTGGGAGCCAATGTAGGTCAGCAAGCACAGGAGTGATGAGCGATCAGAACTTGATGCGAGTTAGGACACGGGCAGCCGAGTTTTGGATCACCTCCGGTTTACGTAGCGTATAATGTGAGAGGCCAGCCAGGAGTGCGTTAGAAGTCACGTCTAGAGGTAACAAAGGCATGGATGAGGGCTTCAGCAGCAGATGAGCTGAGGCAAGGGCGGAGACGGGTGATGTTACGGAGGTGGAAATAGGTGGTCTTAGTTATGCTGTCAAATATGACACCAAGGTTGCGAACAGTCTGGTTCAGCCTCACAGGAGTTAGGGAGAGAGATGGAGTCAGTGTCTAGAGAACGGAGTTTGTGGCGGAGACCGTACACAATGGTTTCGGTCTTCCCAATATTCAATTGGAGAAAGTTTCTGCTCATCCAGAACTGGATGCCGGACAAGCAGTCTGACAATTTAGAGACTGTGGAGGGGTCGAGAGATGTGGTAGTGAGGTAGAGCTGAGTGTTGTTGGAAACGGCTGTCTTGCTCTTTTCGCTTCGTTGCTTTTAATGTTGAAGTATGCACACACTCAATTGTAGTAAAGGCAGGATCGTCATTTATTTAAACATTCATACTAAACAAACCAAATGTGAAAGTTACTGAGATACTTCACGAAGGCAGCTTGCTTCGATTTCCGTAGCTGCTTGTGACACACCTTCTGAGATTCCAGTGTGTGGTGTCTAATATCAAACTCCCATCTTTATACTGAAAAAGCCTTTGAACTCTTATTTCTTTGCATACTAAATTTAGACAACATGCAGACGATGTAGAATTGTCCTGAAACCATGGCGAACTGCTTTCTGAATTACTATTCTGAACTGCTGACTGAATTACCAGATCATTTCCTTGTATAGTTACAAATGGCACATTCAAATAATTAACATACAGACAATATGAATTGCTGTACACAAACCAGGTGATCGGCATGCATAGATAGTATCGATGATACATACAAATATTTAACATACAGATGTCATCAAATCTTAACATGGTTTATTCATGAATTATTATTATTCCCACCGTAACAAGGTACTCAAATATTTAACCTCATTTAGTTCCCAGGTATTCAAATATTTGCGTCATGAATTATTATTATACTTAACATCGTATATAATATGTCCTTACTATACAGTACAAATGCACACGAGGCCCATACTAGAGAGAAGGTCACTCTGTGACCAGTAACCTTTATTAGCCAGCACTGAAGTGAAGAAGATGGGTGGAGCATCCCCTTTTATACCTGAAAGTCCAGGTTAGGAGTGTCTCCCACAAGTTCACCACCTAGTGGTCAGTGTTCTCACGGTGTACAACTTAGGTCAGTTTATACATGGATTACAATGACAGTTGAATACATGACATCACCTCCCCCACCCCACCCCCCGCCCCCCCAAAGTCTTATTGGGATCACAGGTTAAGTCTCTCTGGTGGTTTACGCTCCCTTGTAGAGCGTCTGAGTTGGGGCTCCGGTTGTTAGGCACTGGCCGAAGTGTTTGCTGTTTGCAGTACCTCAGGCCTGTCCGGATTGCCCACAGTGACTGGGCTCTCCTCCACTTAGTTCCGGTGTTCGGTCACCTGTGGTGGAGTGAACTCTACAACGTGTTCTTCCTCTGCTTCTTCTATGGGGTTGCTGAACCTCCTTTTTGTTTGATCCACGTGTTTGCGGCAGATTTCTCGATTGGTAAGTTTAACTACCAGAATCCTATTCCCCTCTTTGGCAATCACAGTGCCTGTGAGCCATTTGAGCCCTGCAGCGTAGCTGAGGACAAAAACAGGGTCATTGACATCAATACATCACGCCCTTGCATTCCCGTCATGGTAGTCAAATTGCGACCGGCGCCCGCTCTCAACAATTTCTTTCATGGTGGGGTGTACAAGGGATAACCTGGTTTTGAGCGTCGTTTTCATTAGCAGCTCTGCGGGTGGAACCCCTGTGAGCGAGTGTGGTCGGGATCTATTGGCCAACAGGAGGCGTGATTAGCGGCTTTGTAGGGAACCCCCTTGGATTCTGAGCATCCCCTGTTTGATTATCTGCACTGCTTGTTCCGCCTGGCCGTTTGAGGCTGGCTTGAACAGTGCCGTTCTGACATGGTTGATACCATTTCCTGCCATGAAGTCCTGGAATTCAATGCTAGTAAAGCACAGGCCATTGTTGCTGACCAAGACGTCCAGTAGACCATGGGTGGCGAACATTGCCCGTAAACTTTCTACCATGGCAGAGGATGAGCTTGAAAACGAGAATGTCACACTCGATCCATTTGGAGAAGGCGTCAACTACATCCAAAAACATTTTACCCATGAAATATTCTGCGTACTCCACATGGATGTGTGACCATGGCTTGGCGGGCCAGGACCAGGGGCTAAGGGGGGCTTCCCTGGGCGCATTGCCCAGCTGGGCACACGTGTTGCACCTGCGAACACAAAGTTCCAGGTCTGCATCTATCCCTGGCCACCAAACATGTGACCTGGCAATTGCCTTCATCATGACAATGCCGGGTGCTCATTGTGGAGTTCTCTGATGAACATCTCTCTGCCCATCTAGGGCATGACTACTCGGTTTCCCCATAGTAGGCAATTGGCCTGAATCGAGAGTTCATCCTTGCGCCTGTGAAATAGTTTAAATTCTTCAGGGCATGCCCATTACATGGCTGCCCAGTCCCCATTCAGGATACATTTCTTGACTAAAAACAGTAGCGGGTCTCTATTTGTCCAGACTTTGATCTGATAGGCTCACCCGTGACAGCCTTCGCTTTCGAAAGCTTCAACAGCCATGACCATCTCAGCAGCATGCTCAGTTGCCCACTTGGTGGTGGCTAGTGGGAGCCTGCTGAGTGCATCGGCGCAGTTTCAGTGCCCGGTCTGTGCCAAATTGAATAGTCATAGGCGGCTAACGTGAGTGCCCACTTCTGTATGCGAGCCGACGCATTTGCATTTATGACCTTGTTGTCAGCCAAAAGGGACGCTACGGGTTTGTGATCTGTCTCCAGCTCAAATTTCCTGCCAAACAGGTACTGGTGCATTTTTTTTTACTGCATATACACATGCAAGCACTTCCTTTTCTAACATCCTGCAGCCCCTTTCTGCCTGGGACATAAGAACATAAGAACATAAGAATTAGGAACAGGAGTAGGCCATCTAGCTCCTCGAGCCTGCTCCACCCTTCAACAAGATCATGGCTGATCTGGCCGTGGACTCAGCTCCACTTACCCGCCCGCTCCCAGTAACCCTTAATTCCATTATTGGTTAAAAATCTATCTGTGACTTGAATACATTCAATGAGCTAGCCTCAACTGCTTCCTTGGGCAGAGAATTCCACAGATTCACAACCCTCTGGGAGAAGAAATTCCTTCTCAACTCGGTTTTAAATTGGCTCCCCCGTATTTTGAGGCTGTGCCCCTTAGTTCTAGTCTCCCTGACCAGTGGAAACAACCTCTCTGCCTCTATCTTGTCTATCCCTTTCATTATTTTAAATGTTTCTATAAGATCACCCCTCATCCTTCTGAACTCCAACGAGTAAAGACCCAGTCTACTCAATCTATCATAGAAACATAGAAACATAGAAAATAGGTGCAGGAGCAGGCCATTCAGCCCTTCTAGCCTGCACCGCCATTCAATGAGTTCATGGCTGAACATGAAACTTCAGTACCCCCTTCCTGCTTTCTCGCCATATCCCTTGATCCCCGGAGTAGTAAGGACTTCATCTAACTCCCTTCTGAATATATTTAGTGAATTGGCCTCAACTACTTTCTGTGGTAGAGAATTCCACAGGTTCACCACTCTCTGGGTGAAGAAGTTTCTCCTCATCTCGGTCCTAAATGGCTTACCCCTTATCCTTAGACTGTGACCCCTGGTTCTGGACTTCCCCAACATTGGGAACATTCTTCCTGCATCTAACCTGTCTAAACCCGTCAGAATTTTAAACGTTTCTATGAGGTCCCCTCTCATTCTTCTGAACTCCAGTGAATACAAGCCCAGTTGATCCAGTCTTTCTTGATAGATCAGTCCCACCATCCCAGGAATCAGTCTGGTGAATCTTCGCTGCACTCCCTCAATAGCAAGAATGTCCTTCCTCAAGTTAGGAGACCAAAACTGTACACAATACTCCAGGTGTGGCCTCAACAAGGCCCTGTACAACTGTAGCAACACCTCCCTGCCCCTGTACTCAAATCCCCTCGCTATGAAGGCCAACATGCCATTTGCTTTCTTAACCGCCTGCTGTACCTGCATGCTAACCTTCAATGACTGATGTACCATGACACCGAGGTCTCATTGCACCTTCCCTTTTCCTAATCTGTCACCATTCAGATAATAGTCTGTCTCTCTGTTTTTACCACCAAAGTGGATAACCTCACATTTATCCACATTATACTTCATCTGCCATGCATTTGCCCACTCACCTAACCTATCCAAGTCACTCTGCAGCCTCATAGCATCCTCCTCGCAGCTCACACTGCCACACAACTTAGTGTCATCCGCAAATTTGGAGATACTACATTTAATCCCCTCGTCTAAATCATTAATGTACAATGTAAACAGCTGGGGCCCCAGCACAGAACCTTGCGGTACCCCACTAGTCACTGCCTGCCATTCTGAAAAGTACCCATTTACTCCTACTCTTTGCTTCCTGTCTGACAACCAGTTCTCAATCCACGTCAGCACACTACCCGCAATCCCATGTGCTTTAACTTTGCACATTAATCTCTTGTGTGGGACCTTGTCGAAAGCCTTCTGAAAGTCCAAATATACCACATCAACTGGTTCTCCTTTGTCCACTCTACTGGAAACATCCTCAAAATATTCCAGAAGATTTGTCAAGCATGATTTCCCTTTCACAAATCCATGCTGACTTGGACCTATCATGTCACCATTTTCCAAATGCACTGCTATGACATCCTTAATAATTGATTCCATCATTTTACCCACTACTGAGGTCAGGCTGACTGGTCTATAATTCCCTGTTTTCTCTCTCCCTCCTTTTTTAAAAAGTGGGGTTACATTGGCTACCCTCCACTCGATAGGAACTGATCCAGAGTCAATGGAATGTTGGAAAATGACTGTCAATGCATCCGCTATTTCCAAGGCCACCTCCTTAAGTACTCTGGGATGCAGTCCATCAGGCCCTGGGGATTTATCGGCCTTCAATCCCATCAATTTCCCCAACACAATTTCCTGACTAATAAAGATTTTCCTCAGTTCCTCCTCCTTACTAGACCCTCTGACCCCTTTTATATCCGGAAGGTTGTTTGTGTCGTCCTTAGTGAATATCGAACCAAAGTACTTGTTCAATTGGTCTGCCATTTCTTTGTTCCCCGTTATGACTTCCCCTGATTCTGACTGCAGGGGACCTACGTTTGTCTTTACTAACCTTTTTCTCTTTACATACCTATAGAAACTTTTGCAATCCGCCTTAATGTTCCCTGCAAGCTTCTTTTCGTACTCCATTTTCCCTGCCCTAATCAAATCCTTTGTCCTCCTCTGCTGAGTTCTAAATTTCTCCCAGTCCCCAGGTTCGCTGCTATTTCTGGCCAATTTGTATGCCACTTCCTTGGCTTTAATACTATCCCTGATTTCCCTAGATAGCCACGGTTGAGCCACCTTCCCTTTTTTATTTTTACGCCAAACAGGAATGTACAATTGTTGTAATTCATCCATGCAGTCTCTAAATGTCTGCCATTGCCCATCCACAGTCAACCCCTTAAGTATCATTCGCCAATCTATCCTAGCCAATTCATGCCTCAAACCTTCAAAGTTACCCTTCTTTAAGTTCTGGACCATGGTCTCTGAATTAACTGTTTCATTCTCCATCCTAATGCAGAATTCCACCATATTATGGTCACTCTTCCCCAAGGGGCCTCGCACAATGAGATTGCTAATTAATCCTCTCTCATTACACAACACCCAGTCTAAGATGGCTTCCCCCCTAGTTGGTTCCTCGACATATTGGTCTAGAAAACCATCCCTTATGCACTCCAGGAAATCCTCCTCCACCGTATTGCTTCCAGTTTGGCTAGCCCAATCTATGTGCATATTAAAGTCACCCATTATAACTGCTGCACCTTTATTGCATGCACCTCTAATTTCCTGATTGATCATGAGGTAACCCCCTCATCTCCGGAATCAGCCTAGTGAATCGTCTCTGTACCACCTCCAAAGCTAGTATATCCTTCCTTAAGTAAGGTGACCAAAACTGCACGCAGTACTCCAGGTGCAGCCTCACCAATACAGACTTCTGGAGGCATCAGCTACCAGCTGTAACTGACCCTTGGCATTAACATGCTGCAACACACACCCGACCCCATAGGACGACGCATCGCATATTAAAACAAGTTTTTTATATGGGTCATATAGCGTTAACAGATTGTTGGAGCATAACAAATTGCGTGCTCTATCAAAAGCCCCCCAGACCCAATCGCGACCTTTGCGTAGGAGCACGTGTAGCGGCTCTAACAGCGTGCTCAATTTGGGAAGAAAGTTAACAAAATAGTTCAGGAGCCCCAGGAACGAACGCAGCTCCATCCTGTTACGGGGTCTGGGTGCTCTCTGGATCACTTCCATTTTGGACGCAGTAGGGCTGATCCAGTCTGCTGCTACCCTCATCCCCAGGAATTCTACCTCTGGAGCTAGGAAGACGCACTTCGCCTTTTTCAGTCGCAGCCCTACCCGGTCCAGTCTGCGTAGCACCTCCTCCAGGTTGTGGAGGTGTTCTTCAGTATCGCAACCCATGATGAGGATGTCGTCCTGAAAAACCACCATCATTGGAATCGACTTGAGGAGACTTTCCATGTTTCGTTGAAAGATCGCGGCGGCCGAGCGAATCCCGAACGGACATCTGTTGTACTCAAACAACCCCTTGTGTGTCGTGATGGTGGTCAGCTGCTTCAACTCATTCGCCAGCTCCTGGGTCATGTAAGCTGAAGTCAGGTCCAATTTTGAAAAAAGTTTGCCACCGGATAGCATCGCAAAGAGGTCCTCCGCTCTCGGTAGCGGGTACTGGTCTTGGAGTGACACCCGATTGAAGGTGGCTTTGTAATCTCCACATATCCTGACCGACCCATCCGCCTTGAGCACCGGCACAATCGGGCTCGTCCAGTCACTGAATTCGACTGGCGAGATGATGCCTTCCCTCAGCAGGCGGTCCAATTCACCTTCTATCTTTTCCCGCATCACGTACGGCACCGGTCTGGCCTTTTGGTGTACTAGCCTGGCATCCGGGCCTGGCATCCGTGTCTATGTGAATCACGACCTTGGTCCCCATGAAAGTGCCAATGCCGGGTTGAAATAGTGAATCAAATTTGTCCAGGACCTGTGAGCATGATATTCACTCCACAGAAGAAATTGCATTGACATCGCCCCATTTCCAGTTCATGACAGCAAAAAAACTCCTCCCCAGTAGTGCGGGACTGTCCCCCGGGACAATCCATAGTGGCAACCTGTTCTCCGAGTCTTTGTGGGTCACGACTACCATGGTGCTGCCTAGCACCAGAATGATCTCCTATGTATATGTCCGTAGCTGTGCGTCAATCAGCAATAATTTTGGCCTCCTTGCCTTGGATGCCCACAACTTGTCGAACTGTTTGATACTCATCAGGGACTGGCTGGCCCCTGTGTCTAGCTCCATTGATACTGGGATGCCATTGAGGAGCACTTTCATCATTATCGGTGGCGTCCTGGTGTATGAACTGTATATGTGCTCCACATGAACTCGCTGAACTTCAGCTTCCAGCGAGTTCCCCCAGTGTCCATTTGGCCTCGTAGAGCATACATTGGGCCCGTCCTCCTCGTACCGCTGACTTTGCAGTTTCTGCAGGTATATTGCTGATACCTGCAAGCTCTGGCTGTGTGTTTGCCAGAGCCATTGTTGGAAACAAAAGGTCCATTACCAGCCAATCGTCTCTGACTGTCTCTGTAACTATCCTTAAACGCACCATTGATAGGTGTTGATGGCCCCATTACTGGCTGTATTGTCCCTTGCGATGGCATGAATCGCCATTCAGCTAGCTATTGTCTCTGTTGAATTCCCCCTTTGGGTTCGGCTACATACATGGGCATGTTCGATTGCCCCTGTCTGCCTGGAGAACTGTGTGTCGCGTTAACAATGTTGACTCCCTGTCCATTTGCTGCATTTAAACCAAGATTTTTGTCAAACATCATTCTGGTCTCTTCCTCCCGAGATAAATGTCTGGGCCATCAAAACCGCTGTTTCCAGGGTCAAGTCTTTGGTCTCAATCAGTTTCCTGAAAACCCCAGCGTGCCCGATGCCCTCAATGAAAAAGTCTCGCAGCATCTCTGCTCTGCATGCATCTGGGAACTTACATAGGCTCGCCAGTCGCCGGAGGTCTGCCACGAAGTCTGGAACGCTTTGCCCTTCTCGCCGCCAGTGTGTGTAAACCGGTGTCTCGCCATGTGCATGCTGCTCGCCGGTTTAAAGTATTCCCCGATCAACTTACTGAGCTCTTCAAAAGTCTTGTCCGCCGGCTTCTCTGGCGCTAGAAGGTCCTGGGAGTACGTCCTGGATCCACAAACCGTCAGGAGATGAGCCCTGTGTTTGTCGGCCGAATCCTGTCCCAGCCATTCCTTGGTGACGAAACTTTGCTGTAGTCCCTCAATAAAATTGTCCCTATAGCGTATGTAGGCACCTTTAAATAATGACTCCATGAGGCAGGGTATGGTGCTTAAACTCTGCAGCCCTGCAGTCTTTTATTAGCAGCTCCTGAGTGCTGACAACAAGCTGTGTGTTCCTTTTTATACTGGGTTACCTGCTGTGTATAGGCAATCCCTGGGTCTCCAGCAACAGTACCCTCTAGTGTTCTGGTAAGGTGTGTACAGTACAAGGGTACATTCAATGTTGCATACAGTGTTACAGACATCACACAGTAAACAGGCATGCATACACAACAATACTCCCCCCTGAGCATTTTTCATATCTTAGTTGACATGACATGGGGAGGTGATCAGTGGTGGGCTATGGGAGGTTGTGGTGAGGGTTGTGTAGTTGCCAGGTGTGACCCCTATGCTTGAGGATGGCCTCGTACGTTTCCCCTCCCTCACACACAAACCAAGTAGGTGTCACTGTTGTGGGATCCCTCGGGGAGGTAGCCACGGCAGCAGTGGGTGGTGTGTATACACTGTGATGTGGGTAGTTGTGGGGTGGTGGGCAGGGCCACAAGACTGGGTGGGCTCCTTGTCCATCAATGGGGATGAGGGTCAGGTCATCCCAGGGTTTGCCAGGGAAGCTGGAGGGTATTGGCCTCATGCTTCTGGTGTTGGCCTGGTGGCCAGGGGCTGTAGGGCTGATCTGGTGCCGGTTGCCATTGGTGGTGGCTGGGCTGCCCATTGACCACTGTCCCTGTAGTGGGTCTGCTCCCACTGCATGTGTGTGTGTCCTGCAAGGGGCACCACATTCGTTCCAGAAGTCCAGGCTACATGGTCAGGTAACCTGCTGGATCTGGGGGTCTCCCGCATGGTCCCTGTCGGACCCAATGTCCTTTGGCAGTGTCCTACCGGTATACATGACACCTTGGCTCTGATCACATATAGTCGCGCCTTATACATTCTAGCATTTGCATCACTTTTGGGTGTCCTGGTTTCAACAGACATGGTTACATTAGGCATTTCACAATCTTTATCCTTATTGTTAAGCATGATAAACTTGTTCTTAACCTTACTGACACCTGCATTCATCTCATTAGTCTTATTAGTTAAACCAGCATCACAATTCATGGTTACATTGTATACATGTTCATACTTGTACCCTTTAATTGCATCTTTAGCTTTAAAGTCCCTGTACTCAAATAGTTGGAACTGCCCCTTTAAATTTTTTTGGTTCCCGGTCTCTTTTAAGGGAGCTTTCAAATCCGATTGGCCGCCCGATGTCACATTATGCTCCTCCATGTTGAATCGCATTTTGAATGCAGGTCTGCTGCTCACCAAGCAGCAGCCATTTTGTGGTGTTCCTTTCTTCTACGTTCTTGTGGTGCTGCAGCTATTTTGTGATCTTGTTGCAGGCAGGCTGTGGTAGTGGTGGTCTTTTCTTCCACAGCACCACTTCGCCTGACTCGCTGCCGTGTCCAGTTCCATGTTGATTGGTATCCCATTGAGTAGAACCCTCATCATTATTGGAGGCGTCTTGTTGTAAGAACAGTGGACATTGATCGTGTTGACCCACTGTACCTCGGTGTCCCGGGCACTGTCCCCACTGTCTTCTGGTCCGCTTTCCGACCCTTCCGATTCGTATACCAGCCGAGCTGCTGTTTTTCTGCACGTGGGCCAGATGCCCTGTATAGTTGCAGTTTCTGCAAACGGCATGCTGAAATCGACACCCCCTTGATGAGTGCCTTCCCCCTCATCTCCAGCACAGACCGCTTCCATTGTTTCCGAAGGATGAGCTGCGTCTGGCTGATCTCTCTTGAGCTTCTCTCAGTTTGTAGTTGATTGCTTGCATTGTGGGTTGATGAGGTGTGAACGGCCGTTCATGTGGCCCTTGATGGCTTCTGGCGCCACTGCCTGCTGTTGAAGGCCTGATCTCCTGCCTTTGTCTGTGTGTGGGGGTAGCGGCCTGTTTCACGCTGTGAACCCCTTGTTCCGATGTTTCGTTAGTTGTCGTACCCGCAGTATAGATCAACCTGTTTCTTCTTCTCCTGCCAAGAATGTCTGTGCGACCAGTGCTGCTGCCTCTAGGGTCAAGTTCTTGGTCTCTGTGAGCTTTCGGAATATGCCTGCGTGGCCTATTCCTTCAATACTTCTCTCCTTAGTTATCGGAGAACTCACATAAACTAGCCAGCCTCCGAAGTTCCGCCACAAGGTCGGGTATGCTCTGGCCCACACAACCTGTGTCTGGCCATGTGTAGGCTGCTCGCTGGCTTCAAGTGGTCTCTCATCAGTGTGCTCAACTCTTCGAACGACTTGCTTGCTGGTTTCTCAGGTGCCAGCAGGTCCTTCATTAAGGCGTATGTTTTTGAGCCACAGCTGGTCAAGAGATGGGCTCTTCTCTTGTCTGCCTTATCGTCGCCAACCAGTCTTTGGTTACAAAGCTTTGCTGGAGCCTTTCTATAAAGTTCTCCCAATTATCTCCAGCATTGTATTTCTCATCTGAGCTGTTGGTAGCCATTCTGTGGATTCTGTGATCCCATAACTCGTCACCACTGTAAAGTCCCGACCCTGCAGTACAGACTTACACGAGGCACATGCTGAAGTCAAGGTCACTCAGGACCTGCACCTTTATTTCACAGCTCTGGAATGCCTCACTTGCCTGAGACCTGCCTTTATATACCTGTGTGGGACAGGTGTGCAGTGTCTCCTGCAAGTGCACCCTTGGTGGTAAAGTATGCTTGTGGTTACAGGTCATATCTAGTTAGTCATGTATAGCATGGTAAGATACAGTTATATACAGTGGTGTGAGATACATGACATTTGTCACAGTCACATTTGTGATTTTGACGGGAGCCTTTTCGGTACTGTGGCAGGCGAGAGCAAGATGAGTGATATGCAATGGATAAAAGGACAATTGTAGATAAATTAATTGAGCTAAGGGAAAAAAGTTGCCAAGACTTGAGAGGTTGCATCCTTGGAACTGAAGTGGATGATGAACGAAATTACAAAGGCGCCAGAAATTATATTTCAGGGCTCTATTGAGTGTAGAGATTTAGCAATACAGTACCCATTTTTAAAAAGGGATATAGTACTAATCTGGGTAATTACAGGCAGTTACCTTAGTATCTATGGTAGGGATAATTTTAGAGTCTGTAATTAAGGATGCAATTACCACATATCTAGATCATGAAAAAATAATTATGCCATAACAGATTTCAAAAGGGGCCCTTTCGTGACCATTGAGCACCACATTGCACAATTGATAGATATAACAAAATCTCTAATAGTTTGTTTGACCTGGTTAGATTACTTTTGGTGGTGCCCTCTTAAAGGGGGCACTTGTGGTATTGATTCTTTGCCCAGTGACAATACAGAAACCTGGTGCTACCTTTACTGGTTTAATTAAAAAAGGCAAAGGGAGTGAGGAGAGACTGGGTAGAATGGGCCAATGCTCTCTGGAGTTTAGAAGAAAGAGAGATGATTTAACTGAAACATAAGATTCTGAGGCTTGACAGGTAGATGCTGAGAGGCTATTTCTCCTGGCTGGAGAGTCGAGAACTAAGGTGAAGAATCTCAGGATCAGGGGTCGGCCATTTAGGACTGAGATGAGGAGGAATTTCTTTAATCAGAGGGTTGTGAATCTTTGGAATTGCCTACCCCAGAGGGCTATGGATGCTCAGTCATTGAGTATTTTCAAGGTGAGATCGATAGATGTTTAGACTCTAAGGGAATTAAAGGATATGGGGATTGGGCAGGAAAGTGGAGTTGAGGTTCAAGGTCAGCTATGATCTTATTGAATGGTGGAGCAGGCTCAAGGGTCCCTATAGCCTACTCCTGCTTCTAATTCTTATTGAACATTAAGAGGAATGGCCTTGTGTATATTTCATGAGAGCAAACTCCATGAACAGTAAAGCATCTCAAGACACAGGCAATATTGCCTGCACTTCCCAAATAAGAGCAAAAAGACAACAATTCCCAAACAACAAAACTATTCAATTCCAATACTTTATTACAGTACCATAAGCCATCTGCACATTAATCCTATACAGAGATGCTGAAACACTCATTTCCCAACACAAGATTGACAGAGATTTCCCCAGCATTAACATTCTAAGCAGTTAAAATCAAGGCTCTGCAAAATTTCATCTCAAATGTTGCCAAACATAACAATTGGTAGAACTTTCATTCTGATGGTATACTTGCAAGTTGTTTCTTTCTAACTTAGAGACTGAATTTTCTGTAGAAATTCATTGTTTCCACTCTCAACCATTATTAAGTAGACTCAACCAACAGGAGATGCGTTCTCTCTCTGTCTCTCTGAGCAGAGGCATTTTGCTTTTTTCTACATTGGAGCATCTGATGCAGCAGTTTAGTTAGGAATTGATAAAATTCATCACACAGGCTAAATTTTATCTTCAGTTTGAGATTTAAATTTTGTTACAATGAGCTACACAGACCAAGGAAGTCCCACATTCAATCCCTAATCTTTGCTGAATTGATTGATTTTAAGCAGGAGTACAGTTCAGTTGGCCTCAGAGTCTTCAGCCTAGGAAGGAAACATCAGCCAGGGATTCCTGACTGATCACTATCCAGTGACCCATACTTGAAAGTGCACATATATGGATATTAGATGAGAAAGGGTTCAGAGTAGGTTGAATGGCCTTTATCGTTGAAAAACTCATAAAATTCACTGTCTGGGCTCACATACTGAATGACTACTTGAGTGAGATATTCAATGGCTGCTGGTGTCTATAAGAATCATATCCCAACATGAGTCATAACTTTCAGGAGCGGCGGGGATAAAATAATTCTTATTAGTATTAGTTCCAAACTCAGGTAAGGAACCTGATGGGAGGTTTGAAGGGATGGACAGATAGACCAATGGTTGTCTTGTTCCCAAAATATTACAATGTATATAGACAAGGAGATGCAACATGATTGTTTTCAGCTTAGTTTCAACAAAGCAAAATTTCAGAGTAAAATACTACAAACTTTGTTAATGTCTAATCACTTGGATAAGTTATGTGATATCAGTATAAAATCTACAGCAAAATTATACCACAGAAAAACAGTGCACCAGAAAAAAAAACCTCCTTGCAAGCTAATAACTATTCAATCTCTGATCATAATGTTGTAAATAGTTTCTTCCTGTTACCTGGCACAGATGTTGTTAAATTCTTAATGTGAACATTCCAAAGTAGAGCAACAATATGTTTATATTATTTAGATAAAATGATGTTTTTGAGAAAACTGGTTAAGCTCAGGATTGAAATTTTATAGGGGGCGAGATAGCAAGACAAAATGGTTTTAGAAGGCAATTCCAGAGGGCATGTAGTGGCTGAAAAATCAATCTCCAATTTTGGTGAATGCAAGGAATGTGAAAAATGCTGAGTTGGAAGAATGGAGAATGTGGGCTGGAGAAGATTGACTAAAAAGAGCAGCGAGACCATGGAGGGATTTGTAAAAAACTGGACAAGGATGATGAAATTGATATTCTGGGATATAGGAACTAGTGGAACTTGGCAAGAGTGGGCAGTGATAGGTTAGTTGGATTTTGTGCAGGTGAAAGCTTAGGACAGAAAGTTCTGGATTATCTGAAGTTTGTACATGATTAAGGTGGGGAGATATGCAAGAACATTTGGGAAATCAATCCCTTAAGGTGATGAGGATGTGGACAATGATTTTGGCTGTAAGGAAGGTGGGTGAGAGGTAATGGACTGTGTACAGCAGCAGGCTGTGTTTTGGAGGTGATAGACAATTTTCAATGGCTGCATGTGGGGAAGGGTACCATTGATGGAGATATACCGACTGCATTGGGACAGGTAGGAATGGAACCAGAACATAGATCCTTTAGTGCCGCTTTAGTCAGTCCAGATATATTAGGGTTTCCAACTTTCAGCAGGTCCAAAATGAGACAGGGGTGAGCTAAGCAAAAGACTGTTTTATAATTATATTAAGAGCTCAACATTCAACTGGTATGGGGTGACTTTACTTTAATTAAATATACAGCTGAATTTTGTTGCATACAACATTTTATATTTATCACTATCGAAATTATTTAAATGTTTTAATCTTACTAATTTGCATCCCTGAGGTGTTAATTCCTTGACAATGATGTAGAGTAAGTTCCATGCATGATAGTCACCCTTGTGCAAATAGCTCATATTCATTTGCAATCCTTGACAAGGAATGTTGGCAGAGTAATTCATTAAGAGAGGACATCATATTTATTGTTCCAATTGTTCTAAGAATGATGTAGATAACAAAAGATCCTCTACTGCATTTTATTATTGCCGACAGAGCTTTTTAAAAAAAAAAGGTGAATTATTTGATGGAAAACAACAAAATAGGAGATAGAACTTTCAATGTTGACTCATCATAAATTGTTAGGAGAAATCTCAAATTTGACTCTTTCCCATAGTTGGCAGTGTGTTTCTAGGCTGAAATGAAGCTACTTCGCTGTTATGAGCAATGGATGTGTGAACAAGTAGTTCTTCGTAATCTGGAAATACGATTCAGCATACCTCCTCGTCTGGTATCCAACCTGCTCATGGATATAGGGAAATATGTCCAAATTGAGTTTCAGAATTAAATACCATGTAAATGCATCTTGGGGAAAATACAAAAGGCTGAAATCTGTGTGCACAGCATTGTATTATGACTATTGTTCAGAAGGAATAGGCTTATTTTCAGCGGGTGAATAAAAAAAAATCAATTGCGAGAAAGAGTTTAACAAGCTCTGCAGTCAATTATAGAATCAATCATTGATAAAGACTCTGTAATGGGCAAGAATCAAGCACAGTTTATTCCTCCAATGAGAAAGTGACAACGTAGAATTCATTTCATGAATGGAGTATGCTGGGTATTTCACTGTCCTCAACATGAAGCGTTCCTTTTTAAAAATAGGGATTACATGGAACGTATTTGATTAGATTCTGATACGCAACCCGTGCAATTTCCAAACTTGCTGCCAATATGTAACGGCCTTCTACAAATTGACTGGTGTTGAAGAAAAGTAGTGACAGTAACTGTGCAAATGATCAGCTATGTGTAGGATACAAAAGTGGGATAAAATGGAGAAACTGAATTATATTAGAAAAGTTTGAGGAAGAAAATTGACATGACGCTTATTTAAAAAAACATTTTGAAATGTTAGTCAATACTTTCTTTTTAGAGACGCAGGGTCCAAATCTGCAGTAACTGGTTTCCGGTAAAGAGAGCAGAATTTATTTTTTGAAAGTCATTCAAGCATTGCAAAGTGAACTAAACTATATTTAAACACTGGCTGTATTTGTGATAACAATCTGAATTTGTGCAATACAGACTAATCATGTAAATAGCCTACCAGAGCCATAAAATAAATAAGTAAATATTTTATTTACTGTGGGCAAATGATTGATTTAAATGCATGCTTCTGGTAGTTTGTCACAAACACTTGCCTTGTTTAAAATAACAAAGCAAACAGCCCACTGGCAAGTGTGTGTGTGTGTGTGTATACACGTTCAAGTGGGAAAGCAAATGTCATGAATACTTTATATACTTCATAGAGTTTAATACTCTATGGGTTATACAGTATTCCTGTGTTACATAATGTATTTATTTCACTTTTTGCAGTCTGATAACCATCTGTGGGCCCACAACTGTTTCAGCAATGGCAATGGCAATAATCACACTGACAAGTATTAGAGCCCATATTCTGGAACCACTGAAGTGAAGTGAAAGAAATAAGATGCTAGCCAACGATCTGTCAAATCCCTTACGGATTTGCAATTATATTCAGTAACCAGCCCCTGAGGATATCCAGGTTCCTCTCCAGCCACCTGATGTTCTTCTGAATGGTTTCCAGGGCAATCTGGGTGCATCTCAGCTGTGAGCTCTGCTCCTTTATAGAATCAAAAAACATCTCCACCTGAAAAACAGACATGCACCATTGGGTTGTTTTTAATAACTGGAGTGCCTATAACCATAGAACACATACTTTTTCTCCTTCTGTAGAGTGTCAGAATGTTACCTACTTATTGTTGTAATATTTGGATTAGTTGTTTTCATACTGCCAGTTAATAACTGTGAAAAATACTATGTGGCAAAATAAAATGGAATCAAATGTCATAGTAATATTATTTTCAAATGGAGAGCTGTGGGATGGGGTGCTGGCATGGCACATTGCAGACCTAATCATCATCATCATCATCATCATAGGCAGTCCCTCAAAATCGAGGAAGGTTTGCTTCCACTCTAAAAGTGAGTTCTCAGGTGACTGAACAGTCCAATTCGGGATGTACAGTCTCTGTCACAGGTGGGACAGACAGTCGTTGAAGGAAAGGGAGGGTGAGACTGGTTTGCTGCACGCTCCTTCCGTTGCCTGCGCTTGTTTTCTGCATGCTCTTGGCGACGAGACTCGAGGTGCTCAGCGCCCTCCCGGATGCTCTTCCTCCACTTAGGGCAGTCGAGGGCCAGGGATTCCCAGGTGCCGGTGGGGATGTTGCAATTTATCAAGGCGGCTTTGAGGGTGTCCTTGAAACGTTTCCTCTGTCCACCTGGGGCTCGCTTGCCGTGTGGGAGTTCACTCTGTAGAAGTTCGCTCTATAATGCTGCACTATAGAAAGGCAAGATGTGGGTTCATGCCTGTGATTCCTCACAGTGCAGTTACTAAAGTTAACTGTGGTATCACAGGAAGTTGCTGGGCAGGTGATGTTTACGAGGATGATGCCTGGACTGGAGAATTTTAGTTACGAGGAAAGATTGGATAGGCTGGGTTTATTTTCTTTGGAACAGAGGAGGCTGAAGGGAGACCTTATTGAGGTGTATAAAATTATGAGGAGCCTAGATAGAGTGGATAGGAAGGACCTATTTCCCTTAGCAGAGGTGTCAATAACTAGGGGGCATAGATTTAAAGTAATTGGTAGGAGGTTTAGAGGGGACTTGAGGAGAAAGATCTTCATCCAGAGGATGGTGGCGGTCTGGAACTCACTGCCTGAAAGGCTGGTGGAAGCAGATAGCCTCACCACATTTAAAAAGTGCTTGGATGTGCACTTGAAGTGCTGTAACCTACAGGGCTACAGACCAAGAGCTGGAAAGTGGGATTAGGCTGGATAACTCTTGGTCGGCCAGTGCAGACATGATGGGCCGAAATGGCCTCCTTCTGTGCTGTAAATTTCTAGGATTCTATGATATCCATTCTCACAAGATGGTACATGGCATGAGAGCACAGGAGGGGAAGAGAGCCATAATAAATAAATAAATTTAAATTGTTTTGAAATATGAAATATTGGTATTTTTATACAGAAAGACAAAGGGATGGATTTCCCTCCTCCTGCTGGGGGCAAGAGGAGGTGGCATTGCTGTTCATCATGACCCCCGACCTAGATTCCTGGCTGAAGGTGTCATTATCTATATCGGATGTGCTCACAACAGTATCTGTGTCACCAAGAGGGAGCCTGCCAGTGTTGAAGAGGAAAATGCAGGTGGTGCTACAACGGAACACCCGAAATAGGTACAGAATATAATATAAGAACAGGAATAGGCCACTCAGCCTGTTCTGCCTTTTAATTAGATCTGTACTTCAACAACATTTACCCACCTTTGTTCCATATCCCTCGATATCCTCAACCAACAAAACTCTACTGATCTCAATCAGAGAGGGCCACTTAAAGGGAGCAGAAAGCCCCAAAAGGTGTGAGCAGTCAATTTATTTATTTTAAAACCTCATACATGGCTGAGGCTTAAAAAAGGTAAGAGTGTGGGGCCAGCGGAGAAGGAAATGTGCCCAGTACAGGCCTCTCTCTTTCCAAAAGTGTCTTCAGTAATTCTTCTGCCACTTCCACATAGCCTCTTGCCATCCTTCACCGGTCAGTCCGAGGTCAGTGGCAGTAACAGCGAAAGGCAGGGAAATCAGGTGGGTTGCCAGGAACGGTTTTCCCACTGTCATTTACAGGATAGTCAAACATCATGGCAAATGAGCCAAAGGTGAGCAGAGGAAACGTTACAGGGACACCCTCAAAGCCTCCCTGATAAAGTGCAACATCCCCACCGACACCTGGGAGTCCCTGGCCAAAGACCACCCTAGGTGGAGGAAGTGCATACGGGAGAGCGCTGAGCACCTCGAGTCTCATCACCGAGTGCATGCAGAAAACAAGCGCAGGCAGCGGAAAGAACGTGCGGCAAACAAGTCCCACCCACCCCTTCCCTCAACGACTGTCTGTCTGTCCGACCTGTGGCAGGGACTGTGGTTCTCGTATTGGACTCATTCTAAGAGTGGAAGCAAGTCTTCCTCGATTCCGAGGGACTGCCTATGATGATAATTGGCAGCCTTTCCCTATTGGGGCAGGGCAGGAAAATCTAGGTCAGGGTGGACATAGGCCTTCATGCCACATCTTCCACTGCTTTTGGGTGTTATAGCAGATCGGAATCCAGCCCTAGAAATCCAATTTCTGGATAGTTTGACATCAAAACTACCCAATTGGGAGGTGTTCTCAAATCACTGTCATGGAGGGATATGTCAAATCAAAATGCGATGAAAAACCAACAGACTTCTAACAGGATGACCAAATCAGCAAAACAAAATAAAAGCAAATTGGTCGAAACAATCAGCATGGTCAGAAATAATGCAATTTTTTATTTTGGTAATAGTTCTGTAATTGAAACCCCACTACAGTATCACTCTTGGCACATGTTATAAACATGGGCAGATGACCAAGAGTGAAGTGAAAGGAACATAGAAATTTACTTTTTAATAACCAATTTAAGTATGATGCCACTGTTACACCCACAGTAAATGCAATTGCAAATCCTTTAGTTTGAATATTTAGGGTCAACAAGGTTTAAGGTGTTAGTGTTCTACTCTCTACAGCTATTGTCAAGCATACTGGTCACAAGTATCAGAAGATACATAGAGAGTACAGCTCCCTCTCCCTTCCTCTGCAATGTGCCTTCACACCAACCTCAGAAGAGAACCTCTACTGCAACAGTGTTACATTACCATTGACCAAACCAGATATCTTTACACCCTCTGAGTGAGACTGACAATTAGTAGCAAATTATGGTCAGTGGGTTGATACTGCCAAAATTAACTTACGTAGAAATTGCAGAGCAGAGACTTTCACTATATTAATCTGTGCTTTATTTGACTGCAAGTCAAATAGGTGGAAGGGTAGGGTGAAAACTCACTCAGCCTCCCCAATCCTTTTCACTTTGTAGAATATGTATATAATGATTTTACCAACCTCTTCCAATTCTTCGTTTGATGAAAACTGAGATGTTGTTCCCAGTATAATCCAGCGGACAGTAAATGAGCCGAGCTGAAATCTGTGATGATACAAATGCATTTTTAGAGGTATCCATGCAGGTGCTTCGTGAAGAAAATTATTCCAGTTGTTGGACTACTTAGGTTGTAGTTCAATTTTGCTAGCAGTCAAATCTGTCTAATAGAACTGATCCAAATGCTTCAGCTTCCTAACTACTTCAACTGCAAAAACATCCGAAAGACATTCTACAGATAGAGTTAAGTTGGCTTCTAAATGTAAATGCCTTTTTATTTCTAAAGTTAATAAAAACAGAATGAGTTAAGGAATCATCATTTGGGAAAGAACTAAAACATAAATCTATGGGAATGAAGAATAATGCAAAAGAGAGGGGAGAAAAAAAGATTAAAATGAGTGGAAAATGTAAAATAGCAAATGTAAAAAAAAATCAATGGAAATGAATTAAACGGAAACAAAGTGTGGGAAAGAAACATTTTATGGAGGTTCAAAGACTAGGTAGAAGCGAGAATTTTAAATTAGTTTTTTCGGTTCAACTTAATTTGGCAGAACTTAAGAATTATTCTACCGTGCTTTTAAGTGGCAGGTTAATACAGTGCATTGGAAATCTTTATTAAGATGGAGAGTGACAGTGTTAATTCAGAGACTAGGGTCCTGAACTTAAGGAAAGGTAACTTCGATGGTTACTTAAGGAAAGGTAACTTCGATGGTATGAGACGTGAATTGGCTAGGATAGACTGGCAAATGATACTTAAAGGGTTGACGGTGGATAGGCAATGGCAAACATTTAAAGATCACATGGATAAACTTCAACAATTGTACATCCCAGTCTGGAGTAAAAATAAAACTGGGAAGGTAGCTCAACCGTGGCTAACAAGGGAAATTAGGGATAGTGTTAAATCCAAGGAAAAGACATATAAATTGGCCAGAAAAAGCAGCAAACCTGAGGACGGGGAGAAATTTAGAATTCAGCAGAGGAGGACTAAGGGTCTAATTAGGAGGGGGAAAATAGAGTATGAGAGGAAGCTTGCAGGGAACATAAAAACCGACTGCAAAAGCTTCTATAGAGATGTGAAGAGAAAAAGATTAGTGAAGACCAACGTAGGTCCTTTGCAGTCAGAATCAGGTGAATTTATAATGGGGAACAAAGAAATGGAAGACCAATTGAAGAAATACTTTGGATCTGCCTTCACTAAAGAAGACACAAATAACCTTCCAGAAATACTAGGGGTTCGAGGGTCAAGCGAAAAGGAGGAACTGCAGGAAATCCTTATTAGTCAGGAAATTGTGTTGGGAAAATGATGGGATTGAAGGCCGATAAATCCCCAGGACCTGATAGGCTGCATTCCAGAGTATTTAAGGAAGTAGCCCTAGAAATGGTGGATGTATTGGTCATCATTTTCCAACATTCTATAGACTCTGGATCAGTTCCTATGGACTGGAGGGTAGCTAATGTAACACCACTTTTTAAAAAAGGAAGGAGAGAGAAAACAGGGAATTATAGACCGGTTACTCTGACATCGCTGGTGGGGAAAATGATGGAATCAATTATTAAAGATGAAATAGCAGCGCTTTTGGAAAGCAGTGATAGGATCGGTCCAAGTTAGCATGGATTTATGAAAGGGAAATCATGCTTGTCAAATCTTCTGGAATTTTTTGAGGATGTAACTAGTAGAGTGGACAAGGGAGAACCAGTGGATGTGGTGTATTTGGACTTTCAAAAGGCTTTTGACAAGGTCCCACACAAGAGATTAGTGTTCAAAATTAAAGCACATGGTATTGGGGGTAATGTATTGACATGGATAGAAAACTGGTTGGCAGACAGGAAGCAGAGAGTTGGAATAAACGGGTCCTTTTCAGAATGGCAGGCAGTGACCAGTGGGGTGCCGCAGGGTTCAGTGCTGGGACCCCAGCTATTTACAATATACCTCAATGATTTAGATGAAGGAATTGAATGAAATATCTCCAAGTTTGCAGATGACACTAAGCTGGGTGGCAGTGTGAGCTGCCAAGAGGCTGCAGGGTGACTTGGACAGGTTAGGTGAGTGGGCAAATGCATGGCAGGTGCAGTATAATGTGGATAAATGTGAGGTTATCCACTTTGGTGGCAAAAACAGGAAGAAAGATTATCTGAATGGTGACAGATTAGGAAAAGGGAAGGTGCAACGAGACCTGGGTGTCATGGTACATCAGTCATTGAAGGTTGGCATGCAGATACAGCAGGCAGTGAAGAAAGCAAATGGCATGTTGGCCTTCATAGCTAGGGGATTTGAGTATAGGAGCAGGGAGGTCTTACTGCAGTTGTACAGAACCTTGGTGAGGCCACACCTAGAATATTGTGTTCAGTTTTGGTGTCCTAATCTGAGGAAGGATGTTCTTGCTACTGAGGGAGTACAGCAAAGGTTCACCAGACTGATTCCCGGGATGGCAGGACTGACATATGAGGAGAGACTGGATCGACTGGGCTTGTATCCACTGGAGTTTAGAAGAATGAGAGGGGATCTCATAGAAACATAAAATTCTAATGGGGTTGGACAGGTGAGAGGCAGGAAGAATGTTCCTGATGTTGGGGAAGTCTAGAACCAGGGGTTACAGTGTAAGGATAAGGGGTAAGCCATTTAGGACCGAGATGAGAAGAAACTTCTTCACTCAGAGAGTGGTTAACCTGTGGAATTCTCTACCGCAGAAAGTTATTGAGGTCAGTTCATTAGATATATTCAAGAGGGAGTTAGATATGGCCCTTATGGCCAAAGGGATCAAGGGGTATGGAGAGAAAGCAGGAAAGGGGTACTGAGGTGAACGATCAGCTATGATCTTATTGAATGGTGGTGCAGGCTCGAAGGGCCGAATGGCCTACTCCTGCATGTATTTTCTATTTTTTTAAGTTTCTATGAAAGCACGGTTTGTGGGTGTGTGCCTGGGATTTCTCAATATCAGCCATGCTATGTGTATGGTGTGAGAGGGGAATACAGAGTGCAAAGCTAAAGCTTTTGCACAGGGAGGACAGAGGGGAAAAAATAGTGTACAGAAAAACTTTCACATTTAAACACTTGATAGATAAAATTATTTATTTCAACACAAACACTGTTCAGGTTTGTGCACATTGGACAGTATTAACCTGTAGGTCTGAACAGGAATATCAAAACCCATTCACGGAAAAGACACTTCTCCTGGACTGCACCAACAGCATTAGCAAGAACTCATCATGTTCTGTGCATAAACAGAAGCTGTGGTAGAAAATTTGGTTGTATGCTGAATTGAATCATCAAATTTGTTAATCTGCTATTTGAAAGATCCTAAGAAGCCATTTAGTGATTTTGCTCTCTGATTGATTAAAATATTTTGTTGTTCTAAGAAGACAGTGTTGGGTCCGAGTAGTGATTGTATAATTGAGTGGTCTGTTAAGCTACTTTCGAGGGCATTAAGAGTCAACTATGTCATGTGGATTAGACTGGGTAGGGGTGGCAGGTCTTCACTGAAGAACGTTAGTGAACCAGTTGGGTTTTATCAGCAATATGCCAAGTTTCATAGTCATTTCTGGTGCTACTTAATTCAATTACACAACTTACCAGGGTGGGATTTGAACATCCAACTTCTGGGTTGCTAATTCACGACAGTACTATAACCACTGCACTATTATGCTCACGACAAGCATTCATAACAACATGATGAAAACAGAAAAGCTCTCAATTTGATTCATGATTTCTCTCCATCATTCTGTAAAATACTTTTCAGACCACTTGTTATTATTATTCTATATTTTGGTCTCAAATTGCAAACGTGAGGTGAACCACTTTGGAGCAAAGACACATTGAAATATTATCTTTATGGTGAGAGACTAGGATTTGTGGAGGAGTGAAGGGACTTAAGTGTCCGTGTACAGAAACACTAAAAGATAGTGTCCAGATACAAAAAGGTGAATGCAAAGTTGGCCTTTATCTCACGAGGGTTGGAATTCAAAAGTAGAAAAAGTGATACTTCAGTTGTACAGAGCCTTGGTTAGACCCCATCGGGAGTTCTGTGCTCAATTTTGGACACCAAACCTTAGGAAAGATATATTGCGGTGGAGGGGCTGCAGCACAGATTCACCAGAATGTAATGAGGGCTCAAGTGATTAAATTATGAGCACATGTTGCACAAACTTATTTAAAAAAGGAGGCAGACAAAAGCAGGAAACTATAGACCAGTTAGCCTAACATCTGTGGTTGGGAAAATGTTGGAGTCCATTACTAAAGAAGCAGTAGCAGGACATTTGGAAAAGCAAAATTCGGCCAGGCAGAGTCAGCATGGATTTATGAAGGGGAAGTCATGTTTGACAAATGTGCTGGAGTTCTTCGAGGATGTAATGCACAGGGTGGATAAAAGGGAACCAGTGGCTGTAGTGTACTTGGACTTCTAGAAGGCATTTGACAAGGTGCCACACAAAAGGTTACTGCACAAGATAAATGTTCATGGGGTTGGGGGTAATATATTAGCATGGATAGAGGATTGGCTAACTAACAGAGAACAGACAGTTGGGATAAATGGTTCATTCTCTGGTTGGCAACCAGTAACTAGTGGGGTGCCGCAGGGATCAGTGCTGGGACCCCAACTATTTACAATCTATATTAATGACTTAGAAGAAGGGACTGAGTGTAACGTAGCCAAGTTTGCTGACGATGCAAAGATGGGAGGAAAAGCAATGTGCGAGGAGGACACAAAAAATCTGCAAAAGAACATAGACAGGCTAAGTGAGTGGGCAAAAATTTGGCAGATAGAGTAAAATGTTGGAAAGTGTGAGGTCATGCACTTTGGCAGAAAAAAAATCAAAGAGCAAGTTATTATTTAAATGGAGAAAGATTGCAAAGTGCCACAATACAGCGGTACCTGGGGGTACTTGTGCATGAAACGCAAAAGGATAGTATGCAGGTACAGCAAATGATCAGGAAGGCCAGTGGTACCTTGGCCTTTATTGCAAAGGGGATGGAGTATAAAAGCAGGGAAGTCTTGCTACAGCTATATAAGGTATTGGTGAGGCCACACCTGGAATTCTGCATGCAGTTTTGGTTTCCATATTTACGAACGGATATACTTGCTTTGGAAGCAGTTCAGACAAGGTTCATGAGGTTGATTCCGGGGATGAGGGAGTTGACTTATGAGGAAAGGTTGAGTAGGTTGGGCCTCTACTCATTGGAATTCAGAAGAATGAGAGTGATCTTATCAAAACGTATAAGATTATGAGGGGGGCTAGATGCAGAACGGATGCTTCCACTGATGGGGGAGACTAGAACTAGAGGGCATGATCTTAGAATAAAGGGCCGCTCATTTAAAACAGAGATGAGGAGAAATTTCTTCTCTCAGAGGTTGTAAATCTGTGGAATTTGCTGCCAGAGAGAGCTGTGGAAACTGGGACATTGAATAAATTTAAGACAGAAATAGACAGTTTCCTAAACGATAAGGGGTTATGGGGAGCGGGCGGGGAAGTGGAGCTGAGTCCATGATCAGATCAGCCATGATCTTATTGAATGGCGGAGCAGGCTCGAGGGGCCGTATGGCCTACTCCTGCTCTTATTTGTTATGTTCTTATGTAAACTTGGTTTATATTCCCTTAAGTTCAGAAGATTGAGGGTGATCTAATCAAGGTATTTAAAATGATAACGGGATTAAATACGATAGATACAGATAAACTATTTCCTCTGGTGGGGGAATCCAGAATAAGAGGGTATAATCTTAAAATTAGAGTCAGACCATTCAGGAGTGTAACCAGAAAGCACTCTTCCACATATAGGGTAGTGGAAATCACAAACTCTCTCCCCCAAAAAGCTGTGGATGCGGGGTCAATTGGAATTTTGAAGACTAAGGTTGATAGATTTGGGTTAGGTAAGGGTATCAAAGGATATGGCGCAAAGGCGGGTACATAAGAACAAAAGAAATAGAAGCAGGAGTAGGCCATTTGGCCCCTCGAGCCTGCCTGCCCGCTTCCCATAACTTTGATTCCCCTATCATTCAAAAAACTGTCTAGCTCCACCTTAAATAGATTCAATGACCCAGCCACCACAGCTCTCTGGGGTAGAGAATTCCAAAGATTCATGACCCTCAGAGAAGAAATTCCTCCTCATTTCTGTTTTAAATGGGTGACCCCCTTATTGTGAAACTATGCTCCCTAGTTCTAGATTCCTGCATGAGGGGAAACATCCTCTCTGCATCTACCTTGTCGAGCCCCCTCAGAATCTTGTATGTTTCAATAAGATCACCTCTCATTCTTCTAAACTCCAATGAGTATCGGCCCAACCTGATCAACCTTTCTTCATATGAAAACCCCTTCATCTCAGGAAGCAGCCTCATCAACCTTCTTTGAACTGCCTCCAATGCAAGTATATCCCTCCTTAAATAAGGAGACCCAAACTGTATGCAGTACTCCAGGTGTGATCTCACCAACGCCTGTACAGTTGCAGCAAAACTTCCCTACTTTTATATTCCATCCCCCTTGCAATAAAGGCCAACATTTAATTTGCCTTCCTAATTATTGCTGTACATGCATGCTAACTTTTTGTGTTTCATGCACAAGGACCCCCAGATCCCTCTGTACCACAGTATTTGTAGTCTCTCTCCATTTAAATAATAATTTGCTGTTTTATTCTTCCTACCAAAGTGGATAACCTCACATTTTCCAACATTTTACTCCATCTGCCAAATTTTGCCCACTCACTTAATCTATCTATATCCCTTTTCAGATTCTGTGTTCTCTTCACAACTTGCTTTCCCACCTATCTTTGTATCATCAACAAATTTGGCCACATTACACTTGGTCCCTTCATCTAAGTCATTAATATAGATTGTAAGTAGTTGAGGCCCCTGCACTGATCCCTGTGGCACCTCACTAGTTACAGTTTGCCAACCTGAAATTACCCATTTATCCCGTCTCTCTGTTTCCTGTTAGTTAGCCAATCCTCTATCCACACTAATATATTACCTCCAACCCCATGAGCTCTTATCTTGTGCAGTAATCTTTTATGTGGCACCTTATGCTTTCTGGAATGCTTTCTGGAAATCCAAATGCACTCCATCTACTGGTTCTCCTTTATCCACCCTGCTTGTTACCTCCTCAAAAGAACTCTAGCAAATTTGTCAAACATGATTTCCCTTTCATAAAATCTTGCTGATTTTACCTGATTGTATTATGATTTTCTAAATTGTCCCTCATGGATAACCCCTGCTGCTTGCTTAATAATGGACTCAAGCATTTTTCCAATGACAGATGTTGGGCTAACTGGTCTATAGTTTCCTGCTTACTGTCTGCCTCCTTTTTTAAATAGGGGCGTTACATTTGCGGTTTTCCAATCTTCTGGGAGCTCTCCAGAATCCAGGGAATTTTGGTAGATTTTAGTATATTCCCTACCAAAATAGAGTTGAAGTACAGGTCCGCCATGATCTAACTGAATGGTGGAACAGGCTCGAGGGGCTGAATGGTCTACTCCTATTCCTATGTTGCTAAACTGTGCTGTGGTAGCTATCATGCCAGTCGTAATATTACTACTGAAAGAAAAGAAACAAAGACTGTACAATTTTAAAATGTACTAACTTCTCTATCAGTTTACTCCAGTTTTTCTTCACAAAATTCCAGGCAAGGAGTTGTCCAGATGGGTTCCTGCTCACTGCCACAACAATATGGGCAAGATTCTGCAATTTGATGATGTCCCCTTGCATGCCAAGTTCTAACAGCCTGAGGACAGAATGAAACACACAATGGATCTATTATACTAATTGTTACAATTTTTTGTTTTCAGGACCATCTTCCCTTTCAATGTTGCAACAGCAGTTTCCATTATGTACTTTATAATTTGCAAGCTGTACCTTTTCTATACTGTGTCTTTACTGTGTTACATATGCAAGGGACTAACAAGTATCTCACTTGAAGTAATCTGATTATAGGATTAATATTACCTTAAACTACATTACCAAATTACTGACTTTCACTGTGTTTTTTTTAACATGCACTGATGGGAATTTTTCTGACAATCAGCTGCCTAGATATTTACCCAGAATAAATTTGCCAAAAGTGTGGAAGTGGGTCATAACAGACAAGAAATGTGTGCATATCACTGTTCTTATTGAATTATCTTGGTGTTGCTAACAATGAGTACGATGCTGTGTGTTTTATAACAACAAGGGCATTACGTGATGTAATGCAGAATTTATTATTCTACTGGTAGAGTAAAACTGTGTCCTTTCAGGGCCACAAAATCTAAATGCTGTTGAGTTAACACTGGGTAAGGACAGAATACAATTGCTCTCAGGCTGAAGGTCAGATCACCTAACTTTATAAGTTTGATTGGTATTGTCAGTTAGAAACATTGTGACTCCCAGGTCATTGAGGTATTTTCAACTGATCGGGACCTTTCTCCATATTTCAAAATGACTGCCTTTATTTCTTTACATTAAAAAAAATTGAAATTTGCATGTGATACCTGATATCCTATTTTAATTATATACATAATACTTCCTTATACCAAGTCAGAGGAATATTATATCACGTGGAATTTTCATGGGGGTTCTCCGCTGGATGGTTGACTGAAACCCCAGAGAAATGGCGTAAAGAGCTAAAAATGCCCATTCACGCTGTTTCTCCAGGGTTTCTGTCAATTTTCCTCCGCAGTTGTAGTAGGAGAACCCCAGAGAAATTCTCCCACAATTTAAAGTGTAGATTTGTGTCTTTTAAAGATACAAAGCCTCACTCTTATCAAGTAGCTGTTGGTTTCACACATATATCAATTCAGAAGCTTCTCCTGTTAAATAAACACTGAATTTGTTTATTAGTCATTAGGAAGGCAGAGACCACCTGGCTTTGGTATTTTGTGCCCCTGGACAGTTCCTTTATTTTTTTATACTTTTCTTTGAAATGTGACATGGAAAGTTGAGTGATATTCAATGTATGATAGATAGGCAACGCATGCTAAATGCATGGCTTTTATACCATGGTGCCAGCTGTGGCTCAGTGGGCAGCACTCTCGCCTCGCCGAGTGGGTTCAAGTCCCACTCCAGAGACTTGAGCACAAAAATCTAGGCTGACACTCCAGCGCAGTGCTGGAGGTGCTGTCTTTCTGATGAGATGTTAAACCGAGGCTCTGTCTGCTCTCTCCAGTGGACGTAAAAGATTCCATGGCACTATTTCGAAAAAAAGCAGGGAAGTTATTATCCAGCAAATTGGCTACTGTGTTTCCTACATTACAACAGTACATCATTGGCTGTAAAGCGCTTTGGCACATCCTGAGGTCGTGAAAGGTGCTATATAAATACAAGTCTTTCTTTCTTTCACAGATTTCCCACAGCACTGCTCATGGGAAGTCAGAGACTGATACTCAGGGGAGGTGGGTGGGTGACTTGTAAGGTTGGTGAGTGTGTTTTTGTGGGTGGATGCATTAGTAGGGATATAGAGGGAGGGTTGAGGATGGGCTTTTAAAAAAAAAAGTGGATTGCACGGTGTTGATAAAGAGCAGCTGCAGTCGTGGTTAGAAAGCCTTTACAGAATAGTGGGATTATGGTGTGATAGAAGTGGAAAAGGAAATGTGTGCATGTGGGGTAGGGAGTTGTAAAATGCCATAAATGTATAATGGGGTTGGGAAGGAAATGTTGAGGACTTTGGGAGCTAAAATTTGAAAGTGTTCAAAGGGGGTAATTATATTAAGTATAGCATTATTTTTCTATTAAGAAACTGTTTGCCATTAATTTGTAGGGAAGGTGGGGCTATGAAATAATAGTGTGTGCAAGAGTGGGAAGTGCAAGCAGCACTGATGTAAGAGAGAGCAGAAAAGGCAAGCAGCTCAAGGGATTAGTTGCGTTAAAAGACAATATTGCCATTTGTGTTTGTGGGAAGTGAAGGTAAATATAAATAGTGTCATGGAGCATATGGGAAGTCAGGCAAGAGGAGCAGCAAACAAGAGAGGCATGTAACACTGCATGGGTGAGTGGAGAAGCCAAACAGCAAAGTCTGAATGCCCATTTATTGAAGGAATGGATGGTGATTTGGATAGGAAAGAAAAAGAGTGGCACTGTGGATTGGAATGTAGTTCTGGTAAACGTGCTTGTGGACAGCTGCACTGCAATAGTTTGTGGTGTGACAATAACATCAGCCAGCGCACCTGCTCATAAAGGCAACTGTTAAGTACAGGGGCAGGGAGGTGTTGCTACAGTTGTACAGGGCCTTGGTGAGGCCACACCTGGAGTATTGTATACAGTTTTGGTCTCCTAACTTGAGGAAGGACATTCTTGCTATTGAGGGAGTGCAGCGAAGATTCACCAGACTGATTCCCGGGATGGTGGGACTGACCTATCAAGAAAGACTGGATCAACTGGGCTTGTATTCACTGGAGTTCAGAAGAATGAGAGGGGACCTCACAGAAACGTTTAAAATTCTGACGGGTTTAGACAGGTTAGATGCAGGAAGAATGTTCCCAATGTTGGGGAAGTCCAGAACCAGGGGTCACAGTCTAAGGATAAGGGCTAAGCCATTTAGGACCGAGATGAGGAGAAACTTCTTCACCCAGAGAGTGGTGAACCTGTGGAATTCTCTACCTCAGAAAGTAGTTGAGGCCAATTCACTGAATATATTCAAAAGGGAGTTAGATGTAGTCCTTACTACTCGGGGATCAAGGGGTATGGCGAGAAAGCAGGAAAGGGGTACTGAAGTTTCATGTTCAGCCATGAACTCATTGAATGGCGGTGCAGGCTAGAAGGGCTGAATGGCCTGCTCCTGCACCTAGTTTCTATGTTTCTATGTTAAATGACATTTGCCAGGAGGTAGAGATTGAATGGGGTTTGTCGCGAGGGAAAAAGTCAGGTGAGGGTAGGATGGAGAAAGACTCTGGTGAGCAACTCATCAGAAAAGAGAGTTGGTTGTGGACTGGATAGAGTGCTCTTATGGAATGGGTGACTGCCACATTGTGTATGCATGGAGGTCAGGGAGAGATTGGTGAATGCGAGGGAGATTATGAGATGTGGAAACAGGAGGACTTGTTGCATCCCCATCCTGACATTATATACCGGGATGTGGATGGCAGGATCCTGTGCTCCCCTGGAAGTTTTGGCAGATACACCACAGTAATGGCCAGCTGTACATACATCGGCTTTCATATCATAGAATGATACAGCACAGGAGAAGGCCATTTGGTCCATCGTGCCTGTGCTGGTGCCGGATATTCTGTTTCGAAACAGACGGAGCAGAAAATTAATCTGTCCCAAAATTTAAAATCTTTGGCAGACTGGCCTCTGGTCCCAGCTCCCACTCAATGGAGTGGCAAGAAACTGCTCCAATATCCCATCCAGTCTGTGGACTGCTGCCACAGGTGTCTACTCTGAATATGTAAATGGCCCTGTTGCCAAGATTTGAGGTGGACAGGGTGAGGACAGACCAACAGACAAGGTTCCATCTCACTGCACTTGCAGCAGTGCAATAGCGCTGCCAGAATTTATTTGTTAATTTTTCAAGAACAAAATGAAAAGCATTTACAACTGTGACTCATTTGAAATCCTTTCGGTGCAGATGTGTACCCTTTTGCCACTTCCACACCCCAGCATTACCCCATTGCAATACCATGATCTCTGATTCACTGTGAATGATGCCACAGGAGAACTGATGGGATACAAATCAATTCCATACCGTGTCAGTTTTTCCGGATCTCTGCTACTTGCCAAAGCAGACACAATCTTATTCTTTTCAGCACCTGACACTGACTGTATGTATTTCTTCAGCAGGTAGTCCCATCCATCACTGCTCTGGGCACCTACAGAGTACACGATCTCCAGAACGTCTGTTGGCAAACTGCAATACCAACAATAATGTGCTCAGTAAACCAGGGTATCTTTTTGTCAAATTCCTTTGTAGACTACATAAGCAAGCAACAGATATATGCATGTTTAGAAAGGTGGTTCTTGGTCACATTTTGATATTATCATTAATTTGTTCTTCACAAAAGGGTTTTGAGGTTGAGTTATCTTTAAGGACTCGTGTTTTAAACAAGGTAAATTTTCACAGGCTAGATACTGACAATTTTCCTGCCCATACAGCCCAGTATACATCGGTTCCTGGGGCAATACGGATAGGAAATCGAAGCAGAGACCTGTAATGTCCTGTCTCAGTCCTTTTAACACATGATGTGCATTTGTGGAGGCAAAAAGCAGGGGTGTTTTGACATAAATTTGGTGACATTTAAATATTTTTAAATGATGTGGAAGTAACAACATAATATAAATGGTGTTATTTTCTGATCTAATGCTGAGTGATCGGGGGGTGGTTAAATTCTATTTTATTACATGGGATTACAGGATTTTTCACCCGTCTTTTGAGTTATATACTTCAATTATATCCATTCTTCTATTAAAAAAAACACAGATCAGTGGTCCCATTGGATTCTAACCACTGCAGCTTTGTTCTCATCATTAACATCATCTGAACCCTTTCATTAGATCTCTGGCAACACCCTCGCTCCAAACACTGACACCTGCTCAACTACGTCATCATCCAAGCCAGGGATCGCAAGGATGTGCGCATCACCCGCGCCATGACAGGACGGGCGACTGCTGGACAGACCACCACCTAATCCAATCCATCATTGACATCAACATAGCCCCAAAGTGGAGGGGGCAGCAGAAGCAGTGCCGCAAAAAAGTCAATGCTGGGGCACTTAAAGACCCAGCTAAGAGAGCCCTATAGAGTCAGCGCCTCACAGCTAACCTGGCGTGCCTTGATGACCCCTAGACACCAAATGCCCACAGCGCTTGGTCTGCCCTCCAGGCCTCCATAACCGTGCCTGCAAAGAGATGGTCGGTCACTCAACCAGGAAACACCAGGACTGGTTTGATGAGAATGACCAGGAGATCCAAGAGCTAATAGATCGCAAGCGCAGGGCATTTCTGAGCCTTAAACAGCAACCCAACTCTGGAGCAGCAAAGCAGCATTTCAGACGGTTTAAGGTTGAGGTCCAACAACAGGTGGTGGATGGAGAAAGCACAGGAGGTAGAGCAGCTGGCCGACAGCTATGATGTGTGAGGATTCTTCATCGCAGTCAAGCCCACCTATGGTCCAAACACCAAAGGCCCCACCCCACTGCTGGCCAAGAACGGGGAAGCACTCATCAAGGACACCAAGGCAGTCAGGACTCGGCTGGAAGGAGCACTTCGAAGATCTCCTCAATCGAGACTCTGCCTTTGACGCGAGTGTTCTCGACTCCATCCTGCAGCATGCTACCCGCCACCACCTCAGTAAAACCCCAACACTGCACGAGGTAGAAAAAGCCATAAGGCAGCTTAAGAACAACAAGGCTACGGGAGCGGATGGAATCCCCGCTGAGGCACTGAAGTATGGCGGAGAGGCACTGTTGGCGCGGATACATGACCTCATCTCTCTCATCTGGAGGGAGGAGAGCATGCTGGGAGATCTGAGAGATGCAGTGATTGTGACCATCTTTAAAAAAGGGGACAAGTCCGAATGCGGCAACTACAGAGGAATCTCCCTGTTATCAGCCACTGGGAAAGTCGTCGCTAGAGTTCTCCTCAACCGTCTTCTCCCTGTGACTGTGGAGCTCCTCCTGGAGTCACAGTGCGGATTTCGTCCCCTACGAGACACAACAGACATGATTTTTACAGCTCGACAGCTGCAGGAAAAAGGCAGGGAACAGCGCCAGCCCTTGTACATGGCCTTCTTCGAACTTACAAAGGACTTTGACACTGTCAACTGCGAGGGTCTATGGAGCATCCTCCTCCATTTCAGATGCCCCCAAAAGTTCATCACCATCCTCCGCCTGCTCCATGACGACATGCAAGCCGTGATCCTTACCAACGGATCCATCACAGACCCAATCCACATCCGGACTGGGGTCAAACAGGGCTGTGTCATCGTCCCAACCCTCTTACCAATCATCCTCACTGCCATGCTCCACCTCACGCTCAACAAACTCCCCGCTGGAGTGGAACTAAACTACAGAACCAGTGGGAATCTGTTCAAACTTCGTCATCTCCAGGCCAGATCCAAGACCACCCCAACCTCTGACATTGAGCTACAGTACGCGGATGACGCCTGCGTCTGTGCACATACAGAGGCTGAACTCCAAGTCATAGTCGACGTATTTACTGAGGCGTATGAAAGCATGGGCCTTATGCTAAACATCCGTAAGACAAAGGTCCTCCACCAGCCTGTCCCCACCGCACAGCACTGCCCCCCAGTCATCAAGATCCACGGCACAACCCTGGACAATGTGGACCATTTCCCATACCTCGGGAGCCTCTTATCAACAAGAGCAGTCATTGACAACGGGATTCAACACCACCTCCAGTGCACCAGTGCAGTCTTCGGCCACCTGAGGAAACGTGTGTTTGAAGACCAGGCCCTCAAATCTGTCAGCAAGCTCATGGTCTACCGGGCTGTAGTAATACCCGCCCTCCTGTCTGGCTCAGAGACATGGACCATGTGCAGTAGACACCTCAAGTCGTTGGAGAAATACCATCAACGATGTCTCCGCAAGATCCTACAAATCCCCTGGGAGGACAGATGCACCAACATTAGCGTCCTTGACCAGGTCAACATCCCCAGCATTGAAGCACTGACCACACTTGATCAGCTCTGCTGGGCAGGCCACATTGTTCACATGCCAGACACGAGACTCCCAAAGCAAGCGCTCTACTCGGAACTCCTTCACGGCAAACGAGCCAAAGGTGGGCAGAGGAAACGTTACAAGGATACCCTCAAAGCCTCCCTGATAAAGTGCAACATCCCCACTGACACCTGGGAGTCCCTCGCTAAAGACTGCCCTAAGTGGAGGAAGTGCATCTGGGAGGGCGCTGTGCACCTCGAGTTTCATCGCCAAGAGCATGCAGAAATCAAGCGCAGGTAGCAGAAAGAGCGTGCAGCAAATCTGTCCCACCCTCCCTTACCCTCAATGACTATCTGTCCCACCTGTGACAGGGACTGTGGCTCTCATATTGGACTGTTCAGCCACCTAAGGACTCATTTTTAGAGTGGAAGCAAGTCTTCCTCGATTCTGAGGGACTGCCTACGATAATGTTGGCTTTGTAATTACTCGCAGGTATCCATTACTCACACAGTAATCTTTGAACTAATTTATACAATTCAAGCTAACTGCTTAATTAGTAAAGAATGTAAGCTTGGCTGAGCTGGTAAGTATTCTTACCTCGGAGTCAGAAATTTGCAGAGTCAAGCTCCATTTCAATGCTTAACACCCTCGTGCCAAACTGAGGGAGTGTTGTATCTCAGAGGTGCTGTCCTTCAGATTAAATGTTAATGATGGAATGTCTGCCTCTTCCAAGTGGACACTGAATAGTGCCATAGGATTTTTAAAGCAAAGCGGTCTTCTGGCTACTTCTACTTCCCTCAATCAATACCACCCAAAACAGATGAACTGATCATTCATCTCATTGCTGTTCATGGGATCTGGTTATGCACAATAAAACCAGCATAACACTTCAAAATAATTTACTGTGAAGGATTTTGGAACTTTTCAGAAAGACATAAGGTATAAATAAAAGCAATTCTTCTTTTCTAGACATACGATTACCACAAAGTACAAACTGGAAGCTGTACTTCCACTGTTACTAACTTCATGGTACCATTGGACTTCCTCCACTGATTAAAATAATCGGATGCTTTCTGAACACAAGGAGGGTATTCAAGGTCACAGACGAGTTCCAGGAGGTTGGACCGCAGCATTCGGTCTGACACAGTGCCATTATCACTCCATGACTGTTTGTCGATTAAGTGTTTGAAAAACTGCAGGATATATCCCTGAAACATGAACAACCGCGCACAATCAGATTCTCTTACATGAGAGAAACAGTCTGCGACAAATCTCAAAGTTAATACACAAATCTCATTAAGTTAACACATTGAGAACATTAAAAAATGCACAAAATTCTTGGAAATATTTACAAAATGGTTAAGTACAGAGCTCCCCTGTGGTTCAGTAGATCAATGGAACATCTGATATGTTGCTGGGAGATGCAGACCAGAAAATGTGCAGGTTCAGTCCCCAGTCTATGCTGAGGCAGCTGATCTCAGTAAAGGTGCAGGCAGGTACACTACTGCTTCAGTGCCTCTTTCCTAGGGACAGGAAAAACAAGCAGTGTTTTTTCTCTTGATCACTCTCTAGTGACCCCTGCTGGATGTTGAGTAAGGCCAGGACTAGCCTTGGAGGTCCAAGATTGAACGATCTGCTGCCACTCACCAACACATGGGGCCCAACTTTGGTGGACATACCGCCCACAGAACGCCAAGAATTGGGAGTTTCGTGGAAAAACAACTGCATACCACCAATATAATGCCTGGCGCGACTTTGGTAACTGACATATCACTGTGCATCGTCCGCCGACACTGAAGACCCAACATACCGCTGAAAACTCCAACGTTAATCACTCACTGCCGACCTACCACCCTGAAGCATACCGTTCTGGAAAATGGGCTTTTATGCTTAGTAAAGTGGACGCTAGTGCACGGTGCATTCATTTGGACATCGAGAGAAGCAGCAGCATTTGGAGATAGCAAGAGCATTGGAGCAGAGCACTGCAGTTTTAGTCACAAGAAAAAAAATCAATTGTAAAAAAAATCGTGAAAAATCAGGAACACTAGAGAGAAGCAGCACCATTTGAAGGAGAACACTGAAGTTGGAGTAAGTGGCTTTAAATAGTCAGTTTAAAACAAAGGCGGCTTTTTGGAGTGCATTTAGTTGTTTGAAAAATACAAGTTTGGAGAAAAAAAAAACTCGCGCATGCGCAGTGCGCCGCTATACCGTCGATCGAGGAAAGCCTTTCTCCGGCTCGACTTCAGTTTGCGAGACCGCCCACTGCGCTACAGATAGATAGATTTTTAACTAATAAGGGAATTAAGGGTTATGGGGAGCGGGCGGGTAAGTGGAGCTGAGTCCACGGCCAGATCAGCCGTGATCTTGTTGAATGGCGGAGCAGGCTCGAGGGGCTAGATGGCCTACTCCTGTTCCTAATTCTTATGTTCTTATGTTGCTCTTATGCAACACTCGCACAACGTTGGGCAGACCGCCCAAAAGAAGATGGCCAAAGTTGAGGCCTTATGTCTCAGCTGTCTACCGACAGTGAAAAACAACGGACCGCAGCGATACCACCGGGAACTCGGCGGACCATCGGTAAGCACTAAAGTCGGGCCCATGAAGATTGGTCATTTGGGAGAAAAAAAACAGATCTGTTGCTGTCTATGGAACCATTCCAAAGCAAGAGTTTACACCGTTTGGCGGTTGGGTGTTAAAATGCCACAAGGTGCCCAAGTTCTTGATTCTTTGGCGCATTTAATATGGCTGGTACAGGTGGGTACATGCAGACCATTTGTAAAATTCGAAACATGAAAGCAAATCCTTTCTCACACTGAACATAGGTTAATATTGCCAAACATGCAAAGGATTTCTACCATTATAAAATAAATTTGATATGTGTTTAGGCAATTTTTATAGCCAATCCTTTATAGCCAAACTGTTCCATGAGATTGGCCAACATAGTCACATGGAATTCATCTGACCAGTGATGCCACACACATGACCAATAGTTGTGTCTATTACAGACTACAAACTGGGAAACCTCTTCTCGTTTCGAAGTTTCCTTGTCAATTTGGTTCTCTTTTGACTTTAGTACACTTAAATGTATCGCAAAAGTTCAACGTTAATATCAATTGTCCATACTTGCATCAGATAGCTTTCATGTTTCACAGCTATATTTTCCTCAGCATTATTTTTTTATCTCTATGAATGAACATTAGTCAAGCAGTATACAAGGATTACAAAATCTTACCTTCAGATTCGCTGCAACATCAGAGATATTTCTTTTCATAACCATTTTGTAAAATGTGTTCAGGTAACCCAGACCTTGTAACACTGGGATAGTTTTGGTCTCATGCCTGAGGTAACGGGTCAAGTCAAGGGCTCGGTCAAGTGATAACTTTCCTGCACTAAACACATAACAATAACTCATTAAGATTTTGCAATAAAATCAAAGATCAAATTATCTTCCCTACCTCACTCATTTTCCCCCATCATTAGGTAATCATTCATCGTTGATGAGTGGGGCAGGAAATTCACATCCAGACCACTGCTGATACCAATGTAGCTGCACTGAGGCACAGGAGAGGGATCTGAATGGCTGACCTAATCAATTTCTTCATTTCTTGTAGATGCTGATCTATTCTCCAGTTAGCATCTCCTTTGACAAGCTGGTTTATGTCATTGTTATGCAGTGACAGATTTTGAGGTCTCCCACCTGGCAGAAACAGACCAGTGGTGCCTCAAAGAATGCTAGAGAATGACTTACCACCAGTTCCTTCCAGCATGTGGCCACAGCAATTCTCCCCCAGCCTGCCGCTGGACAGCTAGAACACCCGAGTCAGGCGACAGACCCATTTAAAATACAAATTGGGGTCCGATGATGCACATAGGATGCCGATTGCCATTTTAGGAGAGTACTGGCGGAGTGTCAGCTGGTGGTCCAGCCAAAGAGGATCCTACAGCTAAGTCTGCGTTTATTTTTGTGGGCCGAGGAGCAGGAGTGCTCATCCCAGTCCCACAAAAATACTGTGCACAACTGCCTGCCTGGGCTCATCCCCTTTGGCTTTGCCTCCCAGCCTCCTTCCGCGATCTCCCTGCAGCTTCCACCGGCATCCCAGCCAGCCGACATTCCTCCGGCCCAAAACTCGTTTTGAATGCAGCTAGCATTCAAATCCAGCCTGGGCCTCAAAGTCGTGGAGGCCTGTACGCCATTAAAAGAGGCCCAGTGCACTCTGTTAGTTAGCCACACAAAAGTCAAATTCTACCCCAAAGTTTCGGCAGAAACTGGAATAGCATCGCCCCTCCCCACCCCCCCCCACCCCCGGTAAATCTAAGGCACATTATTGAAATACAAAAGAAAATACTGCGGATGCTGGAAAGCCAAAATAAAAACAGAAAATGCTGGAAACACTCAGCTGGTCAGGCAGCATCTGTGGAGAGAGAAACATAGTCAATGTTTCAGGTTGATGACCTTTCATCAGAACTGGAAAAAGTTAGAGATGTAACACATTTTAAGCAAGTACAGAGGCAGGGAAACCGAGAACAGAACAAAAGGGAATGTCTATGATAGGTTGGAAGACAGGAGAGATTAAATGGCAAAATGGTGTGAGGCGAAAGGAGATGGTAATGCGACAAGTAAAGGAATAAAAGATGGGTCTAGAGGAGAGTTAAGTACTCCTCACTTGCACAGAGCCCTTTCTGTGACAAGGTCATGACTACTGGAGTCAATGGAGCAGAGGGCGTGGTAGCAAATGTAACCCCACTTTTTAAAAAAGGAGGGAGAGAGAAAACAGGGAATTATAGACCGGTCAGCCTGACATCGGTAGTGGGTAAAATGATGGAATCAATTATTAAGGATGTCATAGCAGCGCATTTGGAAAGAGGTGACATGATAGGTCCAAGTCAGCATGGATTTGTGAAAGGGAAATCATGCTTGACAAATCTTCTGGAATTTTTTGAGGCTGTTTCCAGTAGAGTGGACAAGGGAGAACCAGTTGATGTGGTATATTTGGACTTTCAGAAGGCTTTCGACAAGGTCCCACACAAGAGATTAATGTGCAAAGTTAAAGCACATGGGACTGGGGGTAGTGTGCTGACGTGGATTGAGAACTAGTTGACAGACAGGAAGCAAAGAGTAGGAGTAAATGGGTACTTTTCAGAATGGCAGGCAGTGACTAGTGGGGTACCGCAATGTTCTGTGCTGGGGCCCCAGCTGTTTACATTGTACATTACTGATTTAGACAAGGGGATTAAATGTAGTATCTCCAAATTTGCGGATGACACTAAGTTGGGTGGCAGTGTGAGCTGCGAGGAGGATGCTATGAGGCTGCAGAGTGACTTGGGTAGGTTAGGTGAGTGGGCAAATGCATGGCAGATGAAGTATAATGTGGATAAATGTGAGGTTTGGTGGTAAAAACAGAGAGACAGACTATTATCTGAATGGTGACAGATTAGGAAAAGGGGAGGTGCAACGAGACCTGGGTGTCATGGTACATAAGTCATTGAAGGTTGGCATGCAGGTACAGCAGGCAGTTAAGAAAGCAAATGGCATGTTGGTCTTCATAACAAGGGGATTTGAGTCCAGGGGCAGGGAGGTGTTGCTACAGTTGTACAGGGCCTTGGTGAGGCCACACCTGGAGTATTGTCTCCTAACTTGAGGAAAGACATTCTTGCTATTGAGGGAGTGCAGCGAAGGTTCACCAGACTGATTCCCGGGATGGTGGGACTGACATATCAAGAAAGACTGGATCAACTGGGCTTGTATTCACTGGAGTTCAGAAGAATGAGAGGGGTCTCATAGAAACGTTTAAAATTCTGACGGGTTTAGACAGGTTAGATGCAGGAAAAATGTTCCCAATGTTGGGGAAGTCCAGAACCAATGGTCATAGTCTAAGGATAAGGAGTAAGCCATTTAGGACCGAGATGAGGAGAAACTTCTTCACCCAGAGAGTGGTGAACCTGTGGAATTCTCTACCACAGAAAGTTGTTGAGGCTAATTCACTAAATATATTCAAAAAGGAGTTGGATGTAGTCTTTACTACTAGGGGGATCAAGGGGTATGGTGAGAAAGCAGGAATGGGGAACTGAAGTTGCATGTTCAGCCATGAACTCATTGATTGGCGGTGCAGGCTCGAATAGCCTATTCCTGCACCTATTTTCTATGTTTCTATGTAGGGTCAGTAAACAAGGATGAGAATTTTAAAATAACTGCATTTGTAGCAGGAACCAATGGAGAGAGGTGAAGGCACGGGTGATTAAAAACCGGGATTTACAAAAGTAATAAACCTTTCAACAGTGATGGGGTGAAGTAAGAGCAGAGATGGGCAATGTTGCTGGGGTACAAGCAAGTGTACTTGGCAACAGATAGGATATTGAATTTAAAGTTGTGTTTAGTTTAAGTGAGCAGTCAGAGGGGAATAGAATTCTCTGGATACAGAATTTGTGGCAAGAGATGAATAGGATCGCTTCAGTCTCAGCTGGAGAAAGTTATGGCTCAAAACAACTAGAACAAGCAACAAGGGAAAAATAAGTTCCCATAAGTTTTCTAGAAGCCAAACTCTATTGTAAGTAAGGTAAACCTAGGTGCTATTTTCTAGTCATTTTTACAAAGCTTTTATCATATTTAGGTCCATTGTTCTCGTATTTTAGTTAATCAGAAATTGGTTGTGGACCACATGAATGTCTGTTTAGTGAGCAAGAAAGAAAAACAAAGAAAGAACTTGCATTTATATAGCAACTTTCATGATCTCAGGACGTCCCAAAGCACTTTATAGCCAATGAAGTACTTCTGAAGTATCATCACTGCTGTAATGCAGCCAAATTGCGCAGAAGGTTCCACAAACAGCAATGTGATAATGACCAAATAATCTGTTTTAGTGATGTTGGTTGAGCAATAAATATTGGTTGAGGACACAGGAGAGAACACCCCCGCTCTTCTTCAAAAAGTGCCATGAGATCTTTTATGTCCACTGAAAGAGATCTTGATCTACCTTCAAAAAATGACAACTCTGACAGTGCAGCTGGGACTTGAACCTTAAACCTTCTGATGCAGGGGTAAGCATGCTACTACTGAGCCGAGCCTAACCCTTGATAGTAGTTATAAAGTGGATATGGATGATGGGGGACAGATGACTGCTTCATAATCATCAAAGAACTATAATATGACACCTATGTATTTTGTATGTCTCTGAAATAACAAAGGTCAGAATGGCCTTGAAGGGAGAGAATCAAAAGAGGCAGCGAATGCCAGAGTGAGACTGAAGCTCAGGAGGAAGGATCTGGATGACTGCAACCAGTGACACTAGTGCTGCAAGTCTAGAGAAAAAGCGAAAGGCAAGAAGAGACTTTCTCTAGCTGCCCCGACCCACCTGATGATCAATATTTCTAAAAATAAATAAATTACCTCTATGTGCCCTGCCCCAACTGTTGAATGGGCCAAGAAACAGCTGACGTGAACACTTTAGCTGGACGGCACCAATCACTCACCCACTCCACCACCAAGTTAATGGCCTGCAAAGGTGAAGAAGTGGATGTTGGTTGCGAGCAGGGACAGGGAGCCCTGAACAGGAACTCGGAAATATCGAGCAGGATAGGAGCAGTCCTTTAATGGGCAGAGGCCAACACTTATGTAGTGGGGCGGGGGGGGGCGAGAAGAAAGAAGAAAGATTTATATAGCGTCTTTCATGATCACCGGATGTCTTAAAGTACTTTACAGCCAATGAAGTACTTTTGGAGTGTAGTCACTGTTGTAATATGAGAGGAAAGAGGGGATGGGAAAGATATCAGAAGCTGGAGCAGGAAAGCAGGTTCAGAGTCACAGATCCCAATTGGTTAATCCTTCTAAAAAAATTGCCGTGGTGTGAAAACGGGCGCAGGGAGCAGTAGCACGGACTGGAAAAAAAACTTAGCAGGCAGCTTTAAAAACCTATTTTAGAGACAGAATTGAGGCAGTTGGGCTGTCGTGTGACATTATCTCATGCCATTGTTGCTAACCTGTAACATGACATTACCCCACAGCACCACCGAAAGGCCCAATTCCAATGACATTTTGTTACTCACCTGCCTCCTGATTGTAATATACAATAAATGGATAAAATAATATGGACATTCCACAGTACCTGACAAGTTGGAAAGCATTATGAATCAGATTTGCTCGGTCCTTCTGACTCAGAAGTGTGTGGTTCTGATCTAGCAGATTAATCAGAGCATCCCATCCAGCAGTCTTGTAATGTACAATATAATATCCATTCATGTCCACGTTAAATTTTACCCATTGAGCTTCGTTATCTAGCTCAATATGATCTGGTTAAAGCAATATTGAGTTAATGAAATGAATTAGTAAACAGAAATGCTCACAGACGAGAGATCAAATGATGAATGAACAAACATGGGCCCCAATATTGACAGGGGCGGGTTGCGTAGGCAGAGGGCGAAGTTTTGGACTCCACAGTGTGCAACATTTTTCTTTGACAGGATTCCCACCCAGAAGTCAGCCTGATTTACAGGCATGGCTTCCAGTTGGGCGGGGAGGATTCCAGAGCAGCCCACAGCTGCAGCTGCAAGTAGAGAGACTGCAGCTGCTACTGGGAGAGTTGGGGTGGGGGTTTGATCCCCTACCACGGGGGATCCAAGAGAAGGTGGTCAGCTGGAGGTGCCGGGAAGCATTCCTGGCCACAGGCACTTACCTTCTCCCCAAAGCTGTCCTCACCTCCCTTGAGCTGTCGGGTTTCCCAAGGCCTGGGAAACCCGGCTGGCTGGGGTTAAACCAGCCAGCTTCATTAAAATATTTAAATTGACAACCTGCCTCCTGAGAGTGTGTTGGCTGCCCACCCCCTGTCCCGCCTTTGTTAAAAGAAGTGGGCGGTTTGGGGTCAGGTTTGAGATTTTAAAAAATACGAACATCTGATCTTACCCGAACCAACCCACCCTTTTTTGGGGGGGTTAAAATTCATCCCATGGCCCTTGGGATGTTAGTGTTCTTTACAGACAATGGATTCATTTTGGAGTGCAGTCACTGTTATGTAGGTAAACACAGCAGCCAACTTACTCATAAGCAAAGTCTGAGAAACAGCAATAAATAATGACAAGATAATCCATTTTCAGGTGGCATTGGTTGAGGGGCCCCAGGAGAATGCCAAGCTCTTCTTCAAATAGTGCCATGTATCAAATACTGTCAGTAATATTTTACATGCACCTAAACAGGCAGGCCCTCAATTTAACATCTCAAATTAAGGTGGCAACTCCGACAATGCAGCACTTCCTTGCTTAAGTGTCAGTCAGGTTATGTTTAAGGCACTTGAGCTACAACTTTCTATATCAGAAACTGAGCCAAGCTACCAAATGTACAGTAATCTGAGAACAAGACATTTCAGTAGGAACAGACATCATTTTGTTTTCAAATTTAAGTGATAAATTTAGCTAACATGCAATTGAGGGTGAAGAAATTTTTAAATTAATTTCACATTGACATAGATTTCATAAAATATCATTGTTTTAGAATTTTAAAGACTGGATATGTTTGAGTTGGTGCTATTCTGTTCATAACCAGCAACATATAACATTCTCACCTGATTTTGTTCTCAGTAGGTGTCTACTAATAGTTTTAGAACTGCTTGTGATGTAAGTTAGTGGAACGTGCCATAGGTAGCTGCAAAAGATGGTGAAAAAAGGTCTTTGATTCTCAAAACTTTGCAGGGATTGCATTTAAAGCTTTCCCATCTCCAACAAATAAAAGATTTAATCAAAACCAAAAAGAAAATGAATAAGGACACAACTGAAACACAAGTACCCAGATTGTAGTGAGGCCCATGTTGGGTCATCTGGGAGAACTCCCTTAAGGAAGCGCTCTTGATGTAGCCTGACTGAACTCCCATTATGCTCAATAATTATCACCGGTATTCCCTGCTGAAGTGTCCATGTGTTCATAATCTCCTTGATGTCCAGATGTTCCCCTGCATAGCGGTACTGAGGAATAGAAAGGCACAGATGGCAGTTTAATATGCGGCTTCTTTTGTAATGTTATTTTTCTTCTTACACTTGTTTTTAAAAGAGTTAAGACAAAGTGCAAATATACAATGCACAAGCAATCAAAATTTACTGTTCACCTGATGGTTGTGCCTATGAATTGTATGCTATTTGGTTGCAGATGGCTTGGTTAAGATGGCTCTCAACAATGAAGGTACAATTCAGGGAGATGCATTACATTTACAGAACTAGTTTTTACTTCTATTATGCTCCTAATTGTCTGATTATCTACTGCAATCCAAAGTAGCCACAGGTTCAGCTTCCTAAATGCAGAAAGATGAGTGGAGGCTGACAACTCCTATGGGAGACAGCCAGAGAGGGGGAATGCAGAAAATCGAACAAAAAATATCAAAATTAGAGATACTTACAATTTAAGCAGTTTCATATGGGCTCAATTTCCCCCAGTGATTTGCGCCATTTTTTTTGGAGTAGGCTGCTTTTTTTGGCCTAAGTTTAAAAATCCACAGTTTCCCCAATCAATTTGCACCAGCGTAACTCAGTTAGTTATGATTTTTTTTTTAGCTAAGTTTTTTTTTCAGCCAAAGGGGTACGTAACCTGCCACCCGCACCAATTCTGGCCAGCTGAGAGTTACTCCAGTTCTGATTAGGCCAGCGTATGTGACCTCTGCAGAAAAACCTTCCGGAGAGTTAAAGAAATCGGCGCAAGTAAGTGCAGCAGATGCCCGGACAGCAGCAGCAGGAAAGGTAAGAGAGAGGGGGAAGAGAGAGAGAGGTGGGGGGGTGCAAGGGGGTGTGGGGGGAGAGAGGGGGTAAGGGGGTGTGGGGGGAGAGAGGGGGTAAGGGGTTGTGGGGTAGCCTTACGGGTGTAGTTAGGTGCAGGGACTGGGAGGGAGGCCATTCGGCCTGGGATAGGGGTGGGGTAGCGGCCCTTCGGCCTGGGCCAGGAGTGGGGAGCGGGACCGGTAAGGCAATGAAGGCTAGGGTTGGGCGGGTGATTGGACCAGCAAGCCCTTTGGCCAGGGATAGTGGCAAGGGAGCGGCAAGGTACTCGGGGCTGCGAGGGGGAACTGGACCTGGACCGGCACAAGCAAGGAGCTCAGGGCGGACTAGGGAAGCAGACCGGCAAGCCTTTCGGCCAGGACTAGGGGCGGGGAGCGGGACCAGTTTTAATAATTGGAGGTAAGTTGCTGCAATATATTTTAATGTGTTTTTAAGTTGATGCAGTATGTTTTAATGTGTTGGGAGCTGGCTGTACGTTTCACTTTGCAGCCTCAGCTCGCATTGTGTCCCTAGTTATCGTGGCAACCCAATCTTTTTGGTGCAGTTCAAGGCTCCACCCCCAAAACTAAAGGACAGGTTAGGCCACGCCAACATGATGAAATCCAACGGGGAAACTTAGAACATTTTTTTTGGCGTACTTGGGAACCCCAAAAACGGGCGTAACTCTTCAAGTACACCAAAAAAAAGTTTTGGGGAAAATTGAGCCCAAAATCTTTTCTTTAGAAAGATGCAATCCTTTAGACCTCAACATATCTTTTTTTAAATTACTACCTCGGTAAATTCCTGTTATAATGCATCACACGGGTTTTTCTAATTTCTCATTATTATTTAGATGAATTCCCAGTTTCAACTGCTGAATTTCAATGAATTGTAAGGTAGCTGTGGGATCCCATTGGATTGCGTAGGAACTTCAGGTACTTATGGTATCTGTAAGATTTTGCAAGTTGAGTATATGTGGGTGTCAGTGGATTTATATAGAATTCAATAAAGACAAAATGAACCAAATCTTACAGCATTTTTAGCAGCTTGTGAAGCGCTGTAGCAGAATCCACCGGAGGTAAAGTCTTCCTTGGTGCAAGTCTATTGAGGGTTCAAAATAAAGTGTGTTTTTCCATTGCCTTAACAATCTTATTCTGTCACAGCACAGAGTTTAAAAAACAAATTCAGTCACAGAAAATGCACAGCTTTGATACCCAATAGCCTCTGAACATATGTCATATTTGTAACAGGTAACTCAAGCCATTCAATTCAAATATAAACTTCCTGTGGGGTTTATTTAAATATATGTTTGATTGGCAGCTCTATTTGAGTCTAACAGATACATACATAAATTTCCTTTGTTTTGACCAAATTTTGAAAGTACAGGTATATCTCAACCTGTCTTTTTCCAATTGAGTCACACATAATCTCCCATCACTGTATTTTGGTTTATTGGTTATATCATGTGCCCTGCACAATTTTCCTCGACTTCAGTTTAGGCTATAAAATGCCTAAACATAAGTTTAATAGGGTGTTTATTCTAACTCCTTCTGAAGTCAAGGAAGATGATGAGAGGGCATGTGATATCACCAGTAAATCAAAATATAGTGAAGAAAGCAAAGAGATACAGATTGGCCAGAGAGTCTCCATGAAAGGTTAGCAGTGAGCCACCATACAGGTTAATATTCAGGTTCAGTTCACTCTGAAGCTTAGCACAGCAAATATGACTCTTATTTTCTGTCATTCTCAAGGTGGGTAATGAAGCCTGTAATTACTGCAAATCTATAATGTCTCATTGCTACTGTTCCCTTATCCATTTGCTGTTTAATAAATCTGTTCAGTTTATAGCTAAATCCATGGTTTAGTGGCGTGTTTATTTTACTCCCTTCCAAAGTCAAGGAAGATCACATGATGGTATATGATATACCCAATACCTGAGATACAATGATGAGGGCTGTTTGTTCAACCTCTGGGCTCACTACAATACCCTGAATGTTGGGCATCTAAAAGATATCTTATGATTTGAAGGGAACAAAGGCTCTTCTGCAAGATGAACATGATGTGAGATACTGAACCTGAGACAAATAACTGGAATGAAACCCCAAAGCTAGACAATATTATTGAAAAAGAATTCAAACTTTACAGAAAAGTGGTAACAGGCACAAGTGATAACCAACAACAACAACTTATATTTATATAGCACCTTTAACATAGCGAAACGTCCCAAGGCGCTTCACAGGAGTATTATGAGATAAAACAATTTGACACCGAGCCGCGGACATAGAAACATAGAAAATAGGTGCAGGAGTAGGCCATTCGGCCCTGCGAGCCTGCACCACCATTCAATATGATCATGGCTGACCATGCAACTTCAGTACCCCATTCCTGATTTCTCTCCATGCCCCTTGATTCCTTTAGCTGTCAGGGCCACATCGAACTCCCTTTTGAATATATTTAGTGAACTGGCCTCAACAACTTTACGTGGTAGAGAATTCCACACGCTCACAACTCTCTGAGTGAAGAAGTTTCTCCTCATCTCGGTCCTAAATGGCTTACCCCTTATCCTTAGACTGTGACCCCTGGTTCTGGACTTCCCCAACATTGGGAACATTCTTCCTGCATCTAACCTATCCAGTCCCGTCAGAATTTTATATGTTTCTATGAGATCCCCTCTCATCCTTCTGAACTCCAGTGAAACAGGCCCAATCGATCCAGTCTCTCCTCACATTCCACAGGTTCATAATTCTCTGAGTGAAGAAGTTTCTGCTCATCTCGATCCTAAATGGCCTACCCCTTATCCTTAGACCGTGACCCCTGGTTCCGGACCCCCACCCCCAACATTAGGAACATTCTTCCCGCATCCAACCCGTCCAATCCTGTCAGAATTTTATATGTTTCCACGAGATCCCCTCTCATTCTTCCAAACTCCAGTGAATACAAACCTAGTTGATCCAATCTTTCTTCATATGTCAGTCCTGCCATCCCGGGAATCAGTCTGGTGAACCTTCGCTGCACTCCCTCAATAGCAAGAACATCCCTCCCCAGACCAGGAGACCAAAACTGCAAACACCCAAGGCGCGGCCCCACCAAGGCCCTGTACAACCGCAGCAAGACCTCCCTGCTCCCACACTCAACTTCTCTCACTATGAAGGCCACTGCCTGCTGTACCTGCATGCCAACTTTCAATGACTGATGTACCATGACACCCAGGTCTCGTTGCACCTCCCCTTTTCCTAATCTGTCACCATTCAGATAATAGTCTGCCTTCCCGTTCTTGCCAACGAAGTGGACAACCCCACACCTATCCACATTATACTGCACCCGCCATGCACTCGCCCACTCAGCCAATCCATCCAAGTCACCCTGCAGCCTCCCAGTGACCTCCTCACAGCTCACACTGCCACCCAGCCTAGCGTCATCCGCAAACCTGGAGATACAACATTCAATTCCTTCGTCCAAATCACCAATGTATACCGCAAATAGCTGGGATCCCAGCACTGAACCCTGTAGCACCCCACCAGTCACTGCCCACCATTCCAAGAAGGACCCATTTATTCCTACTCCCTGCCTGCCAACCAGTTCCCTATCCACGCCAATACACCGCCCCCAATACCATGTGCTTTAATTCTGCACACTAATCTCTCGTGTGGGACCCTGTCAAAAGTCCCCTGAAAGTCCAAATGCACCACACACACTGGCTCTCCCCCGTCCACCCCATTAGCCACATCCTCAAAAAACTCCAGAAGACCTGTCAAGCATAATTTCCCCCCCCACAAATCCATGCCGACCTGGACCAATCCCATCACTGCTTTCCAAATGCGTTGCTATCACATCTCCAATAATTGATTCCAACATTCTCCCCACTACTGACGCAGGCCAACCAGTCCACAATTCCCTGCTCTCCCTCCCTCCCCCCCAAAAAAGTTGGGCCTCACTAGGTACCCTCCAATCCATAGGAACTGATCCAGAGTCCATAGAATGTTGGAAAATGACCATCAAGGCATCCACTATTTCCAGGGCCACCTCCTCAAGTACTCTGGGATGCAAACCACCAGGCCCCGGGGACCTATCGGTCCTCAATCCCATCAACTCCCCCAAACAATTTCCTAAGTAATAAGGATTTTCTCCAGTTCCTCCTTCTCACTGGACCCCCGTCCCCGATCATTTTCAGGAGGCTATCCGTGTCTCCCTTAGTGATTTGTTCAATTGGTCTGCCACCTCACTGTTCCCCATCATGAATTCACCTGATTCTGACTGCAAGGGATGTAGAAATTAGCGCAGGTGACCAAAAGCTTAGTTAAAGAGGAAGGTTTTAATGGGCGTCTTGAAGGAGGAAATGTAGAGAGGCAGTGGGGTTTTGGCAGGGAGTTCCAGAGCTTGGGGCCTAGGCAAAAGAAGGAACGGCCACCAATGGTTGAGTGATTACAATCAGGGATGCTCAACAGGGCAGAATTAGAGGAGCGCAGACATCTCAGGGGCGGGGGGGGGGAGGGGGGGGGTGGCGTGCTGGGGGAGATTACAGAGATAGGGAGGGGCGAGGCCATGGAGGGATTTGAAAATGAGGATGAGAATTTTGAGATCGAGGTGTTGTTTAACCGGAAGCCAATGTAGGTCAGCGAGTACACGGGTGCTAGATGAGCGGGACTTGGTACGATTTAGGACATGGGCAACTGAATTTTGGATCACCTCTAGTTTACATAGGTAGAATGTGGGAGGCCAGCCAGGAGTGCGTTGTAATAGTCAAGTCTAGAGGTAACAACAGGGTTTCAGCAGTGGATCAGCTGAGGCAAAGGCAGAACCAGATGACAATGGGGTGTTGCTATAATACCAGAATGCATTGCTACGCTAGTTTTTGAATTAATTGAAGAAATTATACAAATTAGTTTAACCTTTATTTTTTCAAAAAGAATGGAAATGTTCACATTTAACGATAAATTAATTTACTTGAAATAAGTTAAAACAATTAATATTTCTTAGAATGATTTCATTGTTTTAAACAAGTGCTGAATTGTTACTGAAATACACAATCCAACTTTCAATAGAGGAAACTCTTACATTGGCTATACTGTTCCATAGGTCTTCATTCTTGGCATTCTTGTAGCTGTATTTTCGTAGGTAATGAACTAAGCCACTTTGGAAAACCTCTTCTGTCAGAAAATTTCTCAACATGTGCAGAATGCAAGCTCCCTACATTTAACAAGCAAAATGTGAGTTACATATAATGTCTGTATTTAAAGAATTGTGCACAGAAAAAAACAAAATTGGGAGCAACAATTAGTCACGCTGGGGATTAACCTTCAAGTTTATTTAATCCAGCTTTGAATGTTAAAAGTCGAGACTTTGGGCTGGATTTTCAGCTTTTCGGGTTTTTTGGCGAAAACGGTAGCGATACATGAAACTTACCGTTTTCGCTGCGTTACTTCTTTAGGCCGACCTTTTGGCCTTTCCGGATCGGTAAGGGAGGCGTCGCACAAGTATTCGCGACGCAAAATGTGAGTTTCGGCAACTTTAGTCTGGGGCCGGGAGCGCTGCGAGAGAGGCCTTGGGGGGGTGGGAGGGGGGACGGAGGATTTCAAACAACATTCCAAAAACCCTTAACTATCTAATCGCTACAAAAAATTCAAAACGTTAAAACTTAACTTATACCGCTGCTGGCAGGGCTGCACTGACAGGTTTGACCTGTCGCTATTCTGGGCGCGGCTTACGGGTCGAGAGAGTGCCGAAAGTTGGTCGCAAATGCAATCCACATCATTGCACATTGGCGCACCTCTCCCCGATGGTACTTGGAAGCGCCACCACAAACAAGTACCCAAGGATCCTGCCCGGGCTTTGCGACCGGGTTTTCGCCATGGAGGGACAAATTGCGGTGAAAACCTGGTTGCAAAGCTCTCGAAAATCCGGCCCTAGATTTCCATTACATCTCTAAGAATAGGTCTATTTCCCTCTCCCACCAAACAAATTGCTAAAGGTTTGGCATGCACTTATTAGTAGCCTGCCAGAGATTAGGATCTACCTATTAAACAATCAGAGCAGAAACATGCCCTCCATCTGGTCTGCAAGATCAAACACTAATGTATTTAAGCTTATACTTGGGAAAGGTTGGGAAAGAAGGTGAAAATTAGATGGGTAAAGAAAGCTGTAAAGTGCCTTGAAATAAATCTTCAACACATTTGAAAGAGGCGTTGAAGATGTGTGGGTGGGCACCTCCTGGCGTAAATATCAGGATTCATCCATCTGAAGCCGCCACTGTTGACCCCAAAACTCGGGAGATTAGGGGCAGGTCCTTTGTTTATAAATGGTGGATGCCCCTGCAACATTTAGGGGTAGGGCGCATCTAGGGTGCTCACCTTGCCCAAGAGGCTCGAAAATCATCTGAAAGTTGTTATTACTGATAGTGGGGTCCCCCGGAAATAATATACATCAGGGGGGAAATTATTTTATTTTAAAATCTCTCTCTTCAGGGGTCCAGGCTTGGATCATGATCGGGACTGACTTGAATGGCCTGCATGTCTGCTTTCACTTGGCATACCGGATGTCAATCCTGCCTCAACTGGTTGAGCAGCTGGGGCCATGGGTGGTCCAACATTTGGAGTCCCTGCCCTCGGCCTTGCTCCCTCTTACTACACTGGCTTTTTAAGTGAGACAGAGGTTGCATCCTTTACAATGCTAGATCCCAGAGATAAGGCGGGAGGGTGCAGGAAGTGATACGGATGTTTGGCTTCCGCGCAGTTTAAGAATGAAAGTTGAGAAAAGTTAAGCATTTCATCCAAAAGATGTGCATCATAACTATTAGTTTAATAGCTTAAGTCTCTGGGCAAAGAGAAGGTGCAGTATATTACAAAGAATTATGATTTAGCAAGGTTAAGTTTACAGTCTGTATTCATGTACTACTGAGAAGTTCCAGTTTGAAAGCTAACCCTCTTTGATATGAACAGACAATATGCAAGCTGTTGCAGCAAGTTATCTGTTGTTAGTTGAAATGTTAGTTAAGCTAGGAAGAGATGACAACTGAAAAAACGACAGAGACCACGGACAATGACTTTCCATAGGCATCCCCCAGAGGTGCAGCCTGAGTACCCCAGAGGAAAGCAAACCATACATGGCAAAAGCAGACAACCCATTCCAAAAAGAGAACGCAACCTTCTTATGCTCATATCAAAAGAGCCTTAATACTGGAACTTACTAGTGATACATGAATACAGATTGTAAACCATACTGTAATCTCGAACAGTGAAGATAACTTTCTTTATACGAAGGAAAATTTAGCTATTGTAGCAATATTGAGATACACCCAAATTGCATTTGAGCCTTTGTTTAGTTAGGTTCTTCTGATTGATGGTAAATATCCAAACATTTTACCATAATCCTAATTACTTAACCTTGAATTAATTGTGTTATTATAAATGTTGTTGAATCAAGTAATGTTAAATTATATAACGTTGTGTACAACTTCATCTCTGAGGCAGTGGGTAGTAGGAGTGAACTGCAGCACTCTGTGTTGTACTGTGGTCCTGCGGTGATAGATTTGGCTTGGTTGGCAATCAATATAACTAGGACTTGAGTGTGTGGGACAAAGGTGATCTAATTTAGGCATCTTTTAAACCTTAGACATAAATGGTACAACGCTTCCAATCTACTAATGTGTTCATGTTGGGATGGGGATGGGGAGATTCATTTGATACACTTAACGAATGTAGACTACTTATTGGAATTTTTGATACAATATTGCGAGAGATTTAGTGTCCATCGATTCAACAAATGTTTGTGAGGATATTAGCTTGACAAGCAGCAATAATTAAGGATCTCACCAAAGGCTAGCAATAAGCCAGCTTCATGTTTCAAAGTCTGTGTCATTAGACAACACACTCCTAGTAACTACCCTAAGTACCTTGTCATAAGAGACGGTATCGAACATTTCCTTTATCTGAATTGGATTTTCTGCCGATGTGGATATGGGACGTGATGAATTCATTGAGTCTCTTCCAATTGCTCCAAAACATGTGCTCAAAAAATAATCATCCTGTAAAGATCCAATGTTAAAAGAATTAAACAGAGTCAGATGTCCTGCAATAAATTGACCAATCGTGAGAAAGGTTTACTCACAACTTGCAGCTCTGGATAGGTGGCATCGACAGAGATAAACTCCATGTACCTGGCAAAGCCTTCATTCAGCCAGATGTCATTCCACCACTCCATTGTCACCAAGTTACCAAACCACTAATAAAAAATGTAAGATATTCATTAAGGTTCCAATCAGCATTCTGAAAAAAAAAGTGGTCAATTTTAATTTGATAATTATTGAAATGATGTACTGAAAATCTCAACTGGCCAGATGGATATTAGTTAATATTTCCAAGGCTGTGCTTCTAATGTGAAATGTGAAACACGAAGGTTCTTAAAAGGACTACATACCCATTTTTCTAGTAATGGTTCTGGTGTAGTAAGATACAGATTCTAAACACCGAAGATCCCAAACAATCTCCGCGCTCCTGCTCCATATCCGAAGACCCTGATCGCTCCTCGACCCCCTGTTCCAAACCCTGAACATCCCGATCACTCCACGACCCCCACCTATCCAAACTGTTCTCCAAACCCCCTGATCCAAACAATGAAGATCCCGATTGCCCGACGACGGCCCACCGCACCCCGCCCCCCCCACCACCCCCCACGATCCAAACCCCAAAAGACCCCTCTCGCTCCTGGCTGCTTTCCTGCAATACAGGCAGACAGCCTGTCAATCAGGCTGGCTGTGGGCGGGAAAAAATGTAAAAGAAATCCTGTCATTAAATTCAGCAGGACCGGTGGGAAACCCTTACTTCCAGATATCCTGTCCGCAATCCTTTCACCTTGTTCTCTTCCCGCCTTGGAGTTATTATCGGGGCCTTAGTTTCTGATTTGGTCTTTTGTGTTACATGGTATTTGTTGTAACATGTTTATCTCAAATTAATATTAACAATGGGTGCAATGTTACAGATGTTAATTCAACTTGTACAAGCACAAGCATTTCATGACTTTTATAAAATATGGCTCCGCAAGTTTATTCAGTGAGTAACCTAGCCATATAGAGCAGATGAGCCCACGATTCAACATCTAATCAGTGATGAATTATCTGGTAATAGCAGTGCTCCAAGTAGCTTCAGCACCTTGGGTTAATGACATTTGTAACATGACCCCAATTTTCACAAATACCTACATGAGTGGTAAAGCAGTTCTACAAGGAAAGTGCTTTTGGGAAACTGGGAATTCCTTCCTCTATTACAACAGACACAATGTTAAATTGCACGAGAGTGATCTACAAGCTTGGAATATTCAGACCGCACAGATAGCATTTTCAATAACTATAAGGTGGTGATGGATGTACACTATTTATCTGAAACCTGTTGAGTCTTTTTACAAGTAGTTCCCTTGGAACATTTTGGACAACCTTTAATACCAAAACTGCAACAAAAACCTGAACAGATACGGAAAGAACCTGTGATCTGGATCAATAGGATTTTGAGTGAAACTGTTATTGATGTTGATCAACATACAATACAAATTTATAATGGAGCTGTAATTGCATAATAGACAATGGCCTTTGTCAACTATTGTGTATTAGATACTGTATCTGGTGGAATTATGAAGCTCTCTAGCACGCAATAAATTCATAAAGTTGGGTACAGGCCTTATTTGATGCACATTACATGAGACAGACAATACCTGATGAGCTAGTTCATGACCTATCACCATGGTAATCCACAGTTTATCTGATGCTGAGGAAGTTTTAGGATGATAGAGTAGAGATGTCTCCCTGTAAGTTGTTAAACCCCAGTTCTCCATGGCTCCTGACTGAAAATCAGGGATCGCAACTAGATCTAAAAATAGAACATTTCTCATTGTATTATTTCTAACACTCTATTTCATTTACATTTTGTATTAGTAACAAGTACAATTCTCTCAATATCACAATTTAAGATCTTAAAGAGAAACGGTATACAACAAATTGCAGTTATTTTGGCACTTTTAATATAGCAAAATGTTCCCTGGCACTTTAAAAGAAAGGAAGAACTTACATTTATACAGCGACTTTCACGATCTCAGGACGCCCAAAGCGCTTTACAGCCAATGAAGTACTTTGGAAGTGTATTCACTGAAGGGATCGGATACTGACCAGGAATCCCCTCCTTCAGTTTCTCCGCCATTGCTCCCTTATCCAATCCCCCCTTCCCATGTCACCCTCTCCTCCCCCCCAATTCCTCTTCCCGTGTCTCCCTCCCATCTGCCTCCTTCCCCCTCTCCTTTCCTGGCTCCAATTCTCTCTCCGCCTTCTAACCTGTTTGACCTGATTGTACAATATTCTTTCCTTCGTATCTATACTGAAGATTTGTGCTTGACTTACCCTGCTTTGGGAGTGGATAGTAGATATTGAAGTAATGTTCATAAAACTCCAATAGTTTCACTGCTGCCTCCAGTGCATAATGTGTTTGATTCCACTTATCTGGAGCAGCATATACAGACACCTGTTGGAATACAAGGTTCACAAATAGAATTCATATGCCTGCATACTCAGGAAACAATTATATGACAGACTGGGGAAGTCTTCAGAACATATTTAGCTTTATTTGAAGAACAATATTCAGAACTTCAGGATTTATGTGTCCGTCTCCAAATCCTAGACTTAACAGATTTCCAAATTCTAGTGTGTATTTTAAATAATTGATCACTAAATACACAAAAAATTACATACACTTCTGTTTGTGATCCCTGGCCTAGAAAGTGGATGCCGCCCGAATCCCGGCACAGCGCATGTGCCTAAAGAGGCCAATGGCAGGACCGCAGGAACTTAACTTTCCGGTGGCAGCCTCTCGAGAACACTGGTTCAGCTGCCAACTCCCGGGTATACTGTCTGCAGCCGTGCTCGGACTGTGGTCAGTCGCGAACAAATTTTGTAAAGGTCGCTTTAAACAGGCGTCAGGCCCTCATTTGCATTATGCCTGTTTTGTGTGTGCGTCCTGGGCACTTATGCATGAGCCTTTACTAATATGGTGGACGGCGCACTTGCAGTGTGGATTGTAAGCGTGTCTGCCACATTGGACTTTTTGGAGCCCATATTATGCCAATTCTATTGGCGATCCAATTACTCCACTAGTTAATGGGCTAGCACCAGGAGAAAAAATGTGAACATATGAGAAAACGGACAGGAAAAATTGGTCAATCAAGCCTATTCCAAACAGTCAAATGAATAATCATGACTCCCAGTGTTCTCTCCCACCAGCAGCATCTGGGAGAGGCAAAATAACAAATTTTAAAAAAACAGGCCAATTCAGGGAACAAAAATCTTGGAAATTCTAGGAAAGACAATCAAAACTGAGTTGAGGAGATCACAGTGACCATGAGTCACGTACCCAACATCCCACTTACCTTTTGTATGCAAAGATATTTAGCCACAGCAAGGCACTCATCCAGTACCTTTTGGAACTGTTTTAGCAAATCCCCACGCACCACACAAGCCAATAGCTTATTCCAAGCGTCGATAACCCTCTGCGTTAAAAAAACCCACCTGACATCTAACTAGATCTATGCTGTGGAAGCGAGGACATTGAATAAATTTAAGACAGAAATAGACAGCTTCTTAAATGATAAGGCGATAAGGGGTTATGGGGAGCGGGCAGGGAAGTGGACCGGAATCCATGATCGTATAAAATGGCGGAGCAGGCTCGAGGGGCCGTATGACCTACTCCCGCTCCTATTTCTTATATTCTTGTGTTCTTATCTGTCAAGCTCCAGTTTGACAGATCAGAAAAGCCGGTTTTCAGCACATGCGCATTGTGGCTTGCAAGAGTGGAGGTGGGGGAGAATGGGAATAGCCGCACTGTCATTTCTAGAAATTCTTCTGGTTAAAAAAGCCCACAGTAGTTTCTGGTAATTGTAGTTCTGGGGATGCCGATAAATAAATGTAATAATGTAATGCAAATGTGCCCACTTGTTTATCACAGGGTGTATGTACCCAGAATTCTTAACGTTCAAAGACCCAACATATTGCATCTTGCTGCTTGTGAGGCAGAGGGGTAATCATTAGAGCTAGGTTTATGGGTAAATTTGTGATTTCATTTGATGTATTTTTTGTGTGCCATGTAAAAAATGTTATTATTAGTAGTTATAGAGGACTGGGGAACTATAATGGTGGCTATATCTTACATAATTTTTGCTGGAATGTGATCCGGAGAAAATTGGGAAGAATGGTTTTGTCATGTTTGTAACCACAATGTAACACCACTGTATTACTGTATACACTCAACCTAGATGCACACCTTGACCACAAGGAGTGAACTTGTGGGAGACACTCCTTACCTGATCACACAGGTATAAAAAGGGAGGTCCCACTCAGGGTCATTGTCTTTGGAGTCCTGTGAATAAAGAGTTACGGTCACAGAGTGACCTAGTACCCAGAATGTGCCTCGTGTGGTTTCATGCTGGAGAGTAAGAACTTTACATTGGCAACGAGAAACGGGAATTCACGACCCATGAGAATGGCCACCGGTAGCACAGAGGAATGGTACTGTGTTGGGGAAGACTGGGACGATTTTGTCGAGAGGCTTCAGCAAAGCTTTGTTACGAAAGAATGGCTGGGGGATGCAGCGGCCGACAAGCGAAGGGCTCATCTTTTGACCAGCTGCGGACCAAAGACTTACGTGCTCATGAAGGACTTGCTAGCACCCGAAAAGCCGGCGGACAAAACCTTTGAAGAACTTTGCAAATTGATCGGGGAGTACCTCAAACCGGCGAGTAGCATACATATGGCCTGACACAGATTCTACACCCACCGACGTCGTGAAGGACAGAGCATACCGGACTTCGTAGCGGACCTCCGGCGTTTGGCCAGCCTCTAAGTTCACAGACGCCTGCAGGGGGAGATGCTAAGGGGCTTCTTTATCGAGGGCATCAGTCATGCGGGAATTTTCCGCAAATTAATTGAGACCAAGGATTTGACCCTGGAAGCGGCGGCATTGCTAGCTCAAACTTTCATGGCGGGGGAGGAAGAGACGAAAATAATATACGTGCGCAATTCTGCCTCTAACGCGGTGATGGATCAGGAAGTCAACATCATCAATGCAACTCAGAGCCCCGCAGGGGCAGTCCGACTCTCCCCAGGCAGCAATAGACTCCAGAGTAGGACCAACAGAGACAATGGCAGGCTGAACGGACATTCACGCCATCATAGTGGACAATGCGGCCCGGGATGGGGCCATTGACACCCGCTAATAGGGTAATTAAGAGCAGTCAAAGGGACAGAAAGCATGGAATGCCTGGCCATAGTCCCTTTGTTCCCAACAATGGAAATTTTAACTCATGCTGGAGGTGTGGGGGAAAACACTCAGCTAGATCTTGCAGATTTCAACAGTTTGTCTGCAGGAACTGCAATCTCAGTGGCCACTTAGCTCGAATGTGCAGGAAGTCTGCAACCAGACTAATATATGAGGCGGATGGACCAGAAGAGGGTTCTTTGAGGCAGGATGACTTTTGGGGCAAATCAATGGACGCCGAGGTTCAGCGGGTCCATGTTGCGAATATTCACAGTTCATACACCAGAACGTCACCAATGATGATGAGGGTTTTATTAAACAGTATCCCTGTACGCATGGAGCTGGACACTGGGGCCAGCCAGTCAATCACTCATGGGTGTTTGGCAATTTGCGAAGCTATGGCCACTTAAAGCCAGTAGACCCAAATTAGCACGGACTTACAGTAAAGAAATCATTCCGGTGCTAGGCAGTGCAATGTTGGCTGTCACACACAATGGATTAGTGAACCGGCTGCCGCTCTGGATTGTCCCGGGCAATGGTCCCGCACTGTTGGGGAGGAGCTGGTTAGCCGAGATGAATTGGAAATGGGGAGATGTTCACGCAATGTCCTTGGTGGAGCGAAATTCTTGCTCACAAGTCCTTCAACGATTCAATTCACAATTCCAACCTGGCGTCGGGACTTTCAAAGGCATTAAAGTAGTGATACACATCACCCCGGACGCCAGGCCAGTGCACCACAAAGCCAGAGCGGTGCCATATGTGATGCGGGAAAAGATCGAGAGCGAACTGTACCGGCTGTTGAGAGAGGGCATCATCTCGCCTGTTGAATTCAGCGACTGGGCGAGCCCCATCATTCCCGTCCTAAAAGCGGATGGCTGACAAGATCTGTGGCGACTACAAGGCCACCATCAATCGGGTGTCCCTACAAGATCAATACCCGCTCCCGAGAGCGGAGGACCTCTTCGCCACGCTGGCAGGTGGCAAGCTGTTCACCAAGTTGGACCTCACTTCAGCCTATATGACCCAGGAACTGGCCAACGAATCCAAACTACTGACCACCATCACCACGCACAAGTGACTGTTCGTTTACAACAGGTGCCCGTTTGGCATTCGATCAGTGGCTGCGATTTTTCAACGAAACATGGAAAGCCTGCTTAAATCCATTCCTGGAACGATCGTATTCCAGGACAACATCCTCATCACAGGTCGAGACACCGAGGAACACCTCCACAACCTAGAGGAGGTGCTACGCCGACTGGACCAGGTAGACTTGCGACTCAAGAAGTTTAAATGTGTGTTCTTAGCTCTTGAGGTTGAATTTCTGGGCAGGAGGTTTGCTGCAGATGGGATTCGGCCCACCGAATCCCAGGTCCTGCAACACATCGGAGTTGCATTCATTCCTGGAATTGTTGAACTATTTCAGGAACTTTCTGCCGAACTTGAGCACGTTGTTGGAGCCGTGACACTTGCTCCTGCGTAAGGATTGCGATTGGATTTGGGGGGGACTGTCAGGAATGGGTTTTTGATCGGATGCTAAACCTACTTTGTTCAAACAAGTTGTTGACCCTTTATGACCCCTGTAAAAAATTGGTTCTGACATGTGATGCATCGTCCTATGGGGTTGGGTGCGTGTTGCAGCAGGGCAATGCTGAGGGTCAACTACAACCTGTGGCTTATGCCTCCAGGTCGCTCTCTCAAGCAGAACGGGGATATGGGATGGTTGAGAAGGAAGCACTCGCATGTGTCTATGGTGTAAAGAAAATGCATCAGTACCTCTTTGGTAGGAAGTTTGAATTAGAGATGGACCACAAGCCATTAACATCCCTGTTGTCAGACAGCAAGGCTATCAATGCCAATGCATCAGCTCGCATACAGCGATGGGCTCTCACGCTGGCTGCTTATGACTACTCCATCCGGCACCGGCCCAGCACTGAAAATTGCGCTGGCGCGCTCAGCAGGCTTCCACTGGCCACCACTGAGGGGGCAGCGGAGAAAAGCGCCGATATGGTCATGGCTGTCGATGCCTTTGACAGCGCAGGCTCCCCCATCACAGCCCGCCAGATCAAAATCTGGACAAACAGAGATCCCCTCCTATCCCTGATTAAGAAATGTGTACTGACTGGGGATTAGGCGCCCGCACACGGAGCATGCCCTGAGGAGGTCAGACCATTCCACAGACGGATGGATGAGCTCTCCATCCAAGCCGACTGCCTACTATGGGGCAGCCGGGTAGTTATGCCCCAGAAGGGCAGGGAGGCATTCATCAGGGAACTCCACAGCGAGCACCCAGGCATTGTGCTGATGAAGGCCATTGCTCGGTCACACGTTTGGTGGCCTGGAATTGATTCAGAGCTGGAACACTGTGTTCGCAGGTGTACGACGTGTGCCCAGCTGGGTAATGCCCCCAGGGAGGCCCCACTCAGCCCGTGTCCCTGGCCCACCAGGCCATGGTCATGCATTCATGTTGACTACGCAGGCCCGTTCATGGGTAAGATGTTCCTTATTGTGGTAGATGCCTACTCAAAATGGATCGAATGCATCATTCTCAATTCATGCACGTCATCTTCCACCGTAGAAAGCCTACGTGTGATCTTTGCAATCCATGGCTTGCCGAACATCCTGGTTAGTGATAATGGCCCATGTTTCACAAGCTACGAATTCCGAGAGTTTATGTCGGGCAATGGCATCAACCACGTCAGGATTGCGCCGTTCAAGCCGGCCTCCAATGGTCAGGCGGAACGTGCGGTCCAAATCATTAAGCAAGGTATGCTGAGGATTCAAGGACCCTCCCTACAATGCCGCTTATCGCGTCTCCTGCTGGACTATAGATCCTGACCGTATTCGCTCACGGGGGACCCGCCCGCAGAGCTACTAATGAAACGGACACCCAAAACTCGGTTGTCCCTCATTCACCCAGTCCTGACCGACATAGTTGAGGGCAAGCGCAAGTCACAAAACGAGTACCATGACCGTAATTCGAGGGGGAGATATATAGAAATAAATTATCCTGTATTCGTCCTCAATCACGCCATGGGGCCCAAATGGTTTGAGGGCACTGTAATTGACAAAGAGGGGAATAGGGTCATCGTGGTAAAACTCAACAATGATCAGATATGCCGTAAGCATCTGGACCAAGTAAAAAAAAAGGTTCAGCATCGACACGGAGGAACCTGAAGAAGACCATGAGATGGAGCTCACAACACCGCGCAACAAGAGCAATCAGAAGAATGAACAGTCCCTGTGGTCAGCCCAGAATCACCACAGGTGACAGACACTCACGTCAGTGTCCAACAACCAGAGCCCCAACTGCGGCGCTCCACGAGGGAGCGTAACCACCTGAAAGACTAAACCTATGATCCCAATAAGACTTTGTGGGGGGCGGGGGGGGGGGGGGGGGAGGTGATGTCATGTATGTAACCACAATGTAACACCACTGTATTCCTGTATACACTCAACCTAGATGCACACCTTGACTACAAGGGGTGAACTTGTGGGAGACACTCCTTACCTGATCACACAGGTATAAAAAGGGAGGTCCCATGCAGGGTCATCGTCTTTGGAGTCCTGTAATAAAGAGCTACGGTCACAGAGTGACCTTGTCCCCAGAATGTGCCTTGTGTGGTTTCATGCTGTAGAGTAAGAACTTTACAGGTTTTGTGTAACATGATTGGTGAAGAAGTTAGATATAACAAAGGAAGAAAGTGAGCAATTGGAAAGGAAGAATAAAGAGAAGTTTTAAAAAATAAGCTTGGATTTTAAGTCTAGACGTGAGTGGAGGGGACAAGAAGTGTCCATAACCACGCCAGTCTGAGGCCTGGGACATTTTAATTCCTCATTACCGTGTTCCGGCACAGACTATGGTTTGAAGCTGGTGAGAATGACAAGCTGGATGACAGGCAGGAGCGGATTTGTGCAACCAGGCACTTAAGGGAATGGTTATTATTATTAAAAATGCTATTGTTACCACACAAATTAAATGGTGAGCAAGTGGCTCCAGAAATGATCACGGATGGGAAAGCATGGGGGTGGGGAGGGAGAAGCCTGGGATAGGGAGGCCCAAGGTTTCCTTGTTGGGCTTGAAGAACTCCTGCTCCTCCTGGCCCAGAAAGAAATCTTTAAAAAATGATAAAATGAAATTTATCTAGGCCTCTTCTGGAGCAGATTCTGCTTCCTGTCAGCTTTCACTGGTGGCTCTGGCAGTTAACATCATGAGAGAGTGATGTCATTGGACGTGGATATTGAAATATTGATAAGGTCCCTGTCCTCCCACAGCTGCCAGCCCCTACGCTGCAGGAAACCTGCCAGTTGAAATAGTGGTGGGCGCAAATGCTTAAGGAAGCGCCCAGCTGCCATTTTTACCACCAGCGTGCCCCACTTCCACTGGGTGAGCATGTTTAAAATGGCCTTTTACTCAATGAGGAAAAAAAAGACAGACAGTCAACAGCCATGACATGATGGTTATAATGTAAACAATAGAAACAAACATCCAAAAATGGCATTAATTTCAGATTTCAAAAAGGCAGATTGTTCTCTAACTTTTTTTTAAAAAACCAGTGCAATATGTAGCTTAATATTTGGAAATTTGGAATCACATGATGGCACTGATGTGGAGCTGCCTGTCCCTCCCCAGTTGGGGAAGCCACATTCATAATGTTTTAGGCAAAAGAGCGCTGACACCAATACAAAGCTCACCTTAATTCCTGTTGATGTTACTGCACTGACAGATTTAAAGTCACAGATAATGAAGGCCACCAAATATGTGCTCATTCTTACACTCACATCGAAGTGGTCTTCAAAAAGTCCGCCTCCAATTGGGAAAGATTTCATCTACAAAATATATCATCAATAATTTCAGGAAAGCCACCAAGATCTGTTCCAAATGTAATACTTCCTGCTCTTCAGTAGAACATTTACAGCCACCTCACAGTCAAACTCTGAACAAATATTTTGTATCAGTCTTTATGGTAGAGGACACTAACAATATTCCAACAGTGGATAGTCAAGGGGCTATCAGGGGGGAGGAACTTAACGCAATCACAATTACTAAGGAGGTGGTACTCAGTAAGACAATGGGACTAAAGGCAAATAAATCCCCTGGACCTGATGGCTTGCATCCTCGGGTCTTAAGAGAAGTAACGGCAGGGATTGTGGATGCATTGGTTGTAATTTACCAAAATTACCTGGATTCTAGGGGAGGTCCCAGCAGATTGGAAAATTGCAAAGGTAACGCCCCTACTTAAAAAAAAAGGAGGCAGACAAAAAGCAGGAAACTATAGACCAGTTAGCCGAACATCTGTGGTTGGGAAAATGTTGGAGTCCATTATTAAAGAAGCAATAGCAGGACATTTGGAAAAGCATAATTGGGTCAGGCAGAGTCGGCATGGATTTATGAAGGGAAAGTCATGTTTGACAAATTTGCTGGAGTTCTTCGAGGATGTAACGAACAGGGTGGATAAAGGGGAACCAGTGGATGTGGTGTAGTTGGACTTCGAGAAGGCATTTGACAGGGCGCCACATAAAAGGTTGTTGCACAAGATAAAAGTTCATGGGATTGGGGGCAATATATTAGCATGGATAGAGGATTGGCTAATTAACAGAAAACAGAGAGTCGGGATAATGGTTCATTCTCTAGTTGGAAACCAGTAACGAGTGGGGTGCCGCAGGGATCAGTGCTGGGACCTCAACTATTTACAATCTATATTCATGACTTGGAAGAAGGAACTGAGTGTAATGTAGCCAAGTTTGTTGACGATACAAAGATGGGAGGAAAAGCAATGTGCGAGGACACAAAAAATCTGCTAAAGGACATAGATAGGCTAAGTGAGTGGGCAAAAATTTGGCAGATGGAGTAAAATGTTTGAAAGTGTGAGGTCATGCACTTTGGCAGAAAAAAAAAATCAAAGAGCAAGTTATTATTTAAATGGAGAAAGATTGCAAAGTGCCGCAGTACAGCAGGACTTGGAGGGGCGGGGGGGGGGGGGTGCATGAAACACAAAAGGATAGTATGCAGGTACAGCAAGTGATCAGGAGGGCCAATGGTATCTTGGCCTTTATTGAAAAGGGGATGGAGTATAAATGCAGGGAAGTCGTGCTATAGCTATACAAGGTATTGATGAGGCCACACCTGGAATACTGCGTGCCGTTTTGGCTTTCATATTTAAGAAAGGGTATACTTGCTTTGGAGGCAGTTCAGAGAAGGTTCACTAGGTTGATTCCGGGGATGAGGGGGTTGATTTTTGAGGAAAGGTTGAGTAGGTTGGGCATCTACTCATTGGAATTCAGAAGAATGAGAGGTGATCTTATCGAAACCTGTAAGATTATGAGGGGGCTTGACAAGGTGGATGCAGAGAGGATGTTTCCACTGATGGGGGAAGACTAGAACTAGTGGGCATGATCTTAGAATAAAGGGCCGCCCAATTAAAACAGGGATGAGGAGAAATTTATTCTCTGAGAGTTGTAAATCTGTGGAATTCGCTGCCTCAGAGAGCTGTGGAAGCTGGGACATTGAATAAATTTAAGATAGAAATAGACAGTTTCTTAAACGATAAGGGGATAAGGGGTTATGGGGAGCGGGCGGGGAAGTGGAGCTGAGTCCATGATCAGATCAGCCATGACCTTATTGAATGGCGGAGCAGGCTCGAGGGGCCGTATGGCCTACTCATGTTCCAATTTCTTATCTTCTTATGTAAAATGGGCCTGTTAGATGTAAGAGTTGGAAGCAGATATCTGGACCCTGAAATCCCTCCGATTAAGTACCTGGTGGTTATGCTGGGATTGCAGCTGATGTTGCCCTACAGTGCTGATCCTATCATTTGCATGGGCCAGCCAGGCATCAGTGCCACTGCAGGTGCATCTCTGGCACCTGCCTGCCGATCCCTGCCACAAACTCCAGTGCCTGCTCACCCGCCTGCCAGGGCAAGTGTTGCTCAGGCCCCTCTCCGACCCCAGTAAACATAGAAACATAGAAAATAGGTGCAGGAGTAGGCCATTCGGCCCTTCGGGCCTACACCGCCATTCAATGAGTTCATGGCTGAACATGCAACTTCAGAACCCCATTCCTGCTTTCTCGCCATACCCCTTGATCCCCCTAGTAGTAAGGACTACATCTAACTCCTTTTTGAATATATTTAGTGAATTGGCCTCAACAACTTTCTGTGGTAGAGAATTCCACAGGTTCACCACTCTCTGGGTGAAGAAGTTTCTCCTCATCTCGGTCCTAAATGGCTTACCCCTTATCCTTAGACTGTGACCCCTGGTTCTGGACTTCCCCAACATTGGGAACATTCTTCCTGCATCTAACCTGTCTAAACCCATCAGAATTTTAAACATTTCTATGAGATCCCCTCTCATTCTTCTGAACTCCAGTGAATACAAGACCAGTTGATCCAGTCTTTCTTGATATGTCAGTCCCGTCATCCCGGGAATCAGTCTGGTGAACCTTCGCTGCACTCACTCAATAGAAAGAATGTCCTTCCTCAAGTTAGGAGACCAAAACTGTACACAATACTCCAGGTGTGGCCTCACCAAGGCCCTGTACAACTGTAGTAACACCTCCCTGCCCCTGTACTCAAATCCCCTCGCTATGAAGGCCAACATGCCATTTGCTTTCTTAACCGCCTGCTGTACCTGCATGCCAACCTTCAATGACTGATGTACCATGACACCCAGGTCTCGTTGCACCTCTCCTTTTCCTAATCTGTCACCATTCAGATAATAGTCTGTCTCTCTGTTTTTACCACCAAATGGATAACCTCACATTTATCCACATTATACTTCATCTGCCATGCATTTGCCCACTCACCTAACCTATCCAAGTCACTCTGCAGCTGCATAGCATCCTCCTCGCAGCTCACACTGCCACCCAACTTAGTGTCATCCGCAAATTTGGAGATACTACATTTAATCCCCTCGTCTAAATCGTTAATGTACAGTGTAAACAGCTGGGGCCCCAGCACAGAACCTTGCGTTACCCCACTAGTCACTGCCTGCCATTCTGAAAAGTACCCATTTACTCCTACTCTTTGCTTCCTGTCTGCCAACCAGTTCTCAATCCACGTCAGCACACTAACCCCAATCCCATGTGCTTTGACTTTGCACATTAATCTCTTGTGTGGGACCTTGTCGAAAGCCTTCTGAAAGTCCAAATACACCACATCAACTGGTTCTCCCTTGTCCACTCTACTGGAAACATCCTCAAAAAATTCCATAAGATTTGTGAAGCATGATTTCCCTTTCACAAATCAATGCTGACTTGGACCTATCATGTCACCTCTTTCCAAATGCGCTGCTATGACATCCTTAATAATTGATTCCATCATTTTACCCACTACCAATGTCAGGCTGACCAGTCTATAATTCCCTGTTTTCTCTCTCCCTCCTTTTTTAAAAAGTGGGGTTACATTGGCTACCCTCCACTCCATAGGAACTGATCCAGAGTCTATGGAATGTTGGAAAATGACTGTCAATGCATCCGCTATTTCCAAGGCCACCTCCTTAAGTACTCTGGGATGCAGACCATCAGGCCCTGGGGATTTATCTGCCTTCAATCCCATCAATTTCCCCAACACAATTTCCCGACTAATAAGGATTTCCCTCAGTTCCTCCTCCTTACTAGACCCTCTGACCCCTTTTATATCCAGAAGGTTGTTTGTGTCCTCCTTAGTGAATACCGAACCAAAGTACTTGTCCAATTGGTCTGCCATTTCTTTGTTCCCCGTTATGACTTCCCCTGATTCTGACTGCAGGAGACTGATTGTCCAAAATGGTTTAATTCTTCAGGGATCCAGGCCGTTTGCCTAGGCTAGACCCCACTGGCGAATCCTACAAATACCCATGTGGAGGTCAGTACACCTCACCCGGCGTACCGACCGCCACTGTGACACTGTATGTGCTTCCAGATTCAGCAGCAGAAAGTCCTAGCTTCGGCTTTGACTTTGCTCCCTGATCATTATTTACCTTGTATGCAAGTTACATCCATTACAAGGTAAAAATGAAACTTCCAGATACAGCAGTGACCCAGTGCAACTTGGTCTTCCCCTAGTCTCCCGCCACAGTTAAAACAGGTGACTGCCGGAACCCCCGCAAAATTTTGCCCCCTGGTATTTTGCAGGTATTAGGTCGGGGAGTGACATTTAGTTGTTTATTGTAAAGCTAATTTTTTACAAATCTGTATTCAGTGATTATTAGTAATTAAACCATTCACACAACATACCATTTCGTTGGCTACAAGTAAGGTCAAGAAAATCCCTCGATTAGAAATAGTGGGATTAGGACAGTCAAATCACAGAATGAACATTTCATACCATCGGCATGTTGGACAATGCAATATGCTGCTTTTCTCTTCTTATCTTGATTGAGAAGTTGGCTTTAAAAGATGGTTCATCAAAACATGGAAAGGCCATCCGTGCCAATGTGGGTTCAAAGTGGGTAGATGCAAGAATTCTACAAAAAACAAATAATTCATAAAAGAAATGAATTCAAACTAAATGAATGTGAAACAAACTGAAAGGCATATTTTTCTCTATAGCTACACATGCTGTTTATACAGTTGAGAATCATGTAGAAACCAGCATATGCCTGGACACCTCTTGGACTATGTGGAAAGTCATTTAAAGTGTTACCTTTAACCATTTTCTATTTGAATAACAAACGCTACACTCAATTCATCAACAGAAGAAATAACGTGAATACCTAGGTGTCTACATATCTGAATATATCCAATGCAGCCAACCTAATTCAAATGTGAGCCAATAGTTCTAAATTCCACATAATTTATAGAAAAAAAATACAAATGAGAAAAGTGAAAAAATCTAACATCCTACAAAGTTTCCTAAAACATTGATAATTAAAACACTCAAACTCATTGATAAAAGAATGACATAAATTCGCAATAATCACAGTAAACAGAATATTTATTCAGTAAGAGTGGAAATAAAAACTGAATGCATGAGATCTATATTAAATTTGCCACGTATGTTGCGCACTCCTTATTTGCGTATCATCGGGCCCAACATTGCCCAACCCCTTTTTTCGGCGCATTGACCTGAAGCGCGCAGACTTTTCACGCTGGAAAGGGCGCCAGATAAAAGAGGCCCCATCCTGGCCACTCTTCGGAGTCCCCGGAGTCGTGGTGTGGCGTGGAGACTGAAGGGAGGGGGGGCGGGGGAGCAACAGGCCAGCGCACAAAGCACTGCCGGCACCTGCGCGCATTCTCTGTGAGGACTGCGCGCATGCTCCTGCCCTCCCAGCGCGTCCTGTGGGCTGTGAGCAGGACCCGATGCTCACAACCCCTATCCCAGGCCGAAGGGACGCCCGATCTCGCCGCACCCTATCCCCGGCCGAGTGGACTCCAGCACCGGCCGGCCGACCTGCTGAGTTCCCGGGTAGGTAAGGACTTTGCTTTTATTTTTTATTTAGTGGCTGTGCTTGAAACGTATGATTGGGGGGGCGGGGGGGGGAGGAGAGTTTTTTTAGGGTGGGGGGGGGCAGGGGGAGTTTTTTTTTGGGGGGGAGGAGGAGAGTTTGGGGGGGAGGAGCAGAGTTTGGGGGGGTGAGGAGAGCTTGGGGGGGGGGTAAGGAGAGCTTGGGGGGGGTGAGGAAAGCTGGGGGGGTGAGGAGAGCTTGGGGGGGGGAGGAGAGCTTGGTGGGGGGGAGGAGAGCTTGGGGGTGGGGAGGAGAGCTTGGGGGTGGAGAGTTTGGGGGGGGGAGGAGAGCTTGGGGTTGGAGAGCTTGGGGGGGCGGTGGAGAGCTTGGGGGGGGGAGGAGAGCTTGGGGGGGAGGAGAGCTTGGGGGGGGGGAGGAGTGCTTAGGGGGGGTGGAGAGCTTGGGGGGGGTGGAGAGCTTGGGGGGGGTGGAGAGCTTGGGGGGGGTGGAGAGCTTGGGGGGGGGTGGAGAGCTTGGGGGGGTGGAGAGCTTGGGGGGGGTGGAGAGCTTGCGGGGGGTGGAGAGCTTGGGGGGGGGTGGAGAGCTTGGGGGGGGTGGAGAGCTTGGGGGGGGGTGGAGAGCTTGGGGGGGTGGAGAGCTTGGGGGGGTGGAGAGCTTGGGGGGGTGGAGAGCTTGGGGGGGGTGGAGAGCTTGGGGGGGGGTGGAGAGCTTGGGGGGGGGTGGAGAGCTTGGGGGGGGGGGGTGAGAGCTTGGGGGGGGGGGTGGAGAGCTTGGCGGGGGGTGGAGAGCTTGGGGGGGGTGGAGAGCTTGGGGGGGGGGTGGAGAGCTTGGGGGGGGGTGGAGAGCTTGGGGGGGGTGGAGAGCTTGGGGGGGGGTGGAGAGCTTGGGGGGGGGTGGAGAGCTTGGGGGGGTGGAGAGCTTGGGGGGGGAGGAGAGCTTGGGGGGGGGAGGAGAGCTTGGGGGGGGGAGGAGAGCTTGGGGGGGGGGAAGGAGAGCTTGGGGGGGGGGAGGAGAGCTTGGGGGAGAGGAGAGCTTGGGGGGGGAGGAGCTTGGGGCGGGGGGAGGAGAGCTCTGGGGGGGGAGGAGAGCTTGGGGGGGAGGAGAGCTTGGGGGGGAGGAGAGCTTGGGGGGGGGGAGGAGAGCTTGGGGGGGGGAGGAGAGCTTGGGGGGGGGAGGAGAGCTTGGGGGGGGGGAGGAGAGCTTGGGGGGGGGAGAGCTTGGGGGGAGGGAGAGCTTGCGGGGGGAGGAGAGCTTGGGGGGGGGGAGATGAGCTTGGGGGGGGAGATGAGCTTGGGAGGGGGGGAGGTGAGCTTGGGGGGGGGGGGAGGTGAACTTGGTGGGGGGGGGGGGGAGGTGAGCTTGGGGGGTGGGGGGGAGGTGAGCTTGGGGGGGGGGGAGGAGAGCTTTGGAGGGGGGAGGAGAGCTTGGGGGGGGGAGGAGAGCTTGGGGGGGGGAGGTGAGCTTGGGGGGGGGAGGTGAGCTTGGGGGGGGGAGGTGAGCTTGGGGGGGGGAGGTGAGCTTGGGGGGGGAGGAGAGCTTGGGGGGGGAGGAGAGCTTGGGGGGGGAGGAGAGCTTGGGGGGGGAGGAGAGCTTGGGGGGGGAGGAGAGCTTGGAGGGGGAGGAGAGCTTGGGGGGGAGGAGAGCTTGGGGGTGGAGAGCTTGGGGGGGGGGGTGAGGAGAGCTTGGGGGGGGAGGAGAGCTTGGGGGGGAGGAGAGCTTGGGGGGGGAGGAGAGCTTGGGGGGGGAGGAGAGCTTGGGGGGGGAGGAGAGCTTGGGGGGGGGAGGAGAGCTTGGGGGGGGAAGGAGAGCTTGGGGGGGGGGAGGAGAGCTTGGGGGAGAGGAGAGCTTGGGGGGGGAGGAGCTTGGGGCGGGGGGAGGAGAGCTCTGGGGGGGGAGGAGAGCTTGGGGGGGAGGAGAGCTTGGGGGGGGGAGGAGAGCTTGGGGGGGGGAGGAGAGCTTGGGGGGGGGAGGAGAGCTTGGGGGGGGGAGGAGAGCTTGGGGGGGGGGAGGAGAGCTTGGGGGGAGGGAGAGCTTGCGGGGGGAGGAGAGCTTGGGGGGGGGGGGAGATGAGCTTGGGGGGGGAGATGAGCTTGGGAGGGGGGGAGGTGAGCTTGGGGGGGGGGGGAGGTGAACTTGGTGGGGGGGGGGGGGAGGTGAGCTTGGGGGGTGGGGGGGAGGTGAGCTTGGGGGGGGGGGAGGAGAGCTTTGGAGGGGGGAGGAGAGCTTGGGGGGGGGAGGAGAGCTTGGGGGGGGAGGTGAGCTTGGGGGGGGGAGGTGAGCTTGGGGGGGGGAGGTGAGCTTGGGGGCGGGGGGAGGAGAGCTTGGGGGGGGAGGTGAGCTTGGGGGGGGGGGGAGGAGAGCTTGGGGGGTGGAGAATTTGGCTGGGGGTGGGGGAGGAGGAGAGTTTGGGCTGGGGGGGAGGAGGAGAGTTTGTGGGGGAGGAGGAGGAATGTTTTGGTGCCTTTCCCGGGCAGACTTTAAAGATAAGGTAGGATTTACTTCTTTTTGTTGTATTTTAGTGGTTTGAGCTTTTCCTTAATGTTTGGTGCTTGGTTGTTGAGGTCCTCTCCAGTTCCCTTCCCTCCCCTTCCCTATCCCTCCCCTTCCCTATCCCTGCCCTAATGTCTGCCGAATGTGCGCTGCTTTTTCTTAACTGCCCGCAAGGTTTTTCAGAGCTGACCACATATGCTGACCTAAGTGGATTTGGAGTAAGTGTTTGCTAGCCAAAGTGGCATACATGGCTAAAACTGTCCTAAGTGTCTGGGAACGCCCCCTTTTGACAAAAAAATCTTACCTAACTGACTTACTCTGGAGCAAATTTTGGGGGGGGGGGGGGGAATGGCATTTTCTAACTTACGTCAGAAAAAACTTACTCCAATAAAATTGATGCAAGTCATGGCCAATGTTGGGTCCATCATTCTGTAACACATGGTCACAACTGCAGCTGCACACTTCTATCACTAGATGGAGCTCCATAAGCTGCAGATCCCCATTCCTATACCTACATCATTAATACATTCCGAGAGAGCTTTGCTTTGTCTTGACTTTCTGTGGGCAAACCCACGGGAGATCTATTAGCTTGAATTAATAACTAGAAATATACAGCAGATTAGTCAATGTCTAAAAGGTGACAATAGGTTAATGCCAATTCTGATGAAGGGTTCCCTTCAGAACTGTTACCCATATTTCTCTTTCTGATGCCAATTATCCTGCTGTACATTTTAGCTATTTTCTGTTTTTTATTGTTTTGATTTAAGAGTGAGGGTGAATGGAGTTTTTAGGAAAGAGGCTGATTTCTGGAAGATTTTTACTTACTAAAGATGGACCATTCATTCAGTACAAGGTTCTCAACTACTGAATATGGTTAGTGAAATAAAGATATTTGTAGGGACGAGGGATTGCTGCAAGTGGACTAAAATATATTTCTTTCTAGGTGACCTGGATTGAATTCAGCTTGAAGATAGAATGAAAGTTTCCTCTCTCTAATGGATTTAAAATGAGAGAACCATCTTAATACAATCCTCAATCAGCTGATCCCTTGTATAAAAATAATATGCTGTAAATTTGGCAAAAATAACTGAGATGGGAAGTGAAAGTAGGGAGGTGGTTTACTTGTTTGGGTTGAGATACAATGTTGCGGTAATTACGGAGCTTTCCACATTGCACTTTCCCCATATTCTGGGACAAAATGCTAACACTTAATAAGGTATTGGAGTTGGATACAAAATGGACTAGTGTTGCATTCCTTAGCACTATTACTACTTACTTTGATGAGATCAGAACAAGATAACCACTTTAAAATCAATGACCACAAATATTGCTTTGGTGATAATGTAAAATGCTTGTCTATAACTTGACAAAGCACTTTTAAAAAGTTTTTGACATAAGTTAGCAGTTATAGATGGTTAGTGGACAAAATAACTCCCATGCTGTCATTATTAAAAGTAATCCCTCTGGATTAGTTGAACAAAATATGACAACATGTTTTTTGAGTAATTGAGGTGTCATATTAGCATTACTAGATAGATGGATGACCGTTTGAGTGTACCCCTTTTGAAAGACCTTAGTGAAAGAAAGCTTATCACATTTAGTGACATTCTGAAATTACTCAAATATCAAGTCAACTCTCGGGCAGTTCCGCGAGTTTTAAATAATGAATCAACTAGATTTTCAAAGGAATAAATTCGATCTTTAAAATAAAACCCACTGTTAAATAAGATATTTATGCCAAAAGTGGCTGTTTTTGAGGTACAGCACTGAGGTAAAACTGATTTGTAATTTAGTTTAGCTTTAGATGTTTTCAAATTTGGGTTTTCCAAATCTGAAGCTCAAATTTTAAAGCTACGGTGTACAGGAGTCCACCTCTGAAGTCCTTCTCCTTTGTTCTTGATTTAATATCTCATGATATTTAGCATAAAAAGTTTTGGGTATGTGTTAGTAAAGCTCATTAATCAACATTTTTGGTTTCCTCTTTTTCCAATAATTTCAGTATGAGAGCAAAATATTCATAAAGCTACATGAATGTTGTGGTTAAATAAATACAAACACACATAAAGGTCTTTTGTAATTATGTGGCAGTTTGGTCCATAGAGGAATACCAATTCTTTCTTTACCGAAATGTGTTAACAGCTTACCTTGTTTTACCATCTGGTGTTCGATAACTACTTTTATAAAAGCCGTTGAAGCCATCAGATAGATTGGCTGAATAGTAAATGTTAATAATGTACTTCTCTCCACTATCCAGAGGCCTGGCAGTCTCTAGTGCTATTTGCTCATATGGTGGGTATTCCAAAATGTACAAACTGCTTTCCAGGTGGGCAGTCCCATCTTTTGATAATGCAATAGTTGCCTTGGTGATTTCCAGGTGCTTGCTATGGAGGATGATGGAGCTGGTTTCTTGACTGACAAAAAAATGAATCCTTGCTACTCCAGTGAAGTTCAGTGTGGTCAAATTTGGGTGTATTAGAAGGTCATAGTGGATTGGCATGATCCGATCAGGCAGCCTCATCTTGTTCCAAGGAAACTTCTGACCATTCGAAGCTGAAGGAAAGTCTCTGTTATCATGGTCACTGGTGCACAGCACGACCTGAAACAGCACTTCAACAGCCAGGAACAGCATATTCTGCTTCAACAGCATTCTCCAAACTGTGAGGGAATCTAAAAGTACAAAACATTAGTAATAATGCAATGCAACAATTTGAACTAATAATAATACATTCTGGAAGTTATCTAACCCATATCAATAGATTACAGCCAGAGAATCAGAAAATGTCATAAACATTGCACAGTTTGCAGTAAAGTGCATTTTACACAATTGCAAGAACATCGATTTTGGTAATTTGATCATCCAACTACTGAATAAACAGAGCTGCATTGCTGAATGTTCAAATCATATGCTAAACAACAAATGTTGTCCTAGAAACCATTGTAACAGAAATCGAAACTAATCTATTAATATAATCCCTGCAGTTACAGCTTCAGCAGTGACAGAACCAATGGCTTTTTAAAAAAATAAAATATGCATCTTCTGTGTGTTTTGACATTTCTATGCACTGCAACAACCTAATCTACAGAAAATGTCCTCCATTTTATTATTCCTTGCCTCCCTCAGTCTTTCTTTCCTCCGAATATATTCAGGCATCGAGGCCCCAATTTTCCCTAAGAAAAAATAACGGTGTACACTGACCTGTACGTACGTTTCGTTGTGGTCCGTCAGCTCTGGAAAAAAATTGCAAGTTTTCTGCAAACCGACGCATCTTGTCGCGCCGGCGATACCAGAGTCGATCTCGGGGGCGGGGGGCAGAAATTAGAGTGTGCGCGTAAAACGCACAGCACAGGCGTGTAAAAAAACGTGCTTTTTAAAAAAGAAACGACCAACTCATTGTGCATGGGTAATGCGGACATTCGGCCGGGGATAGCAACGGGTCCAGTTGGCTGCATGGAGGATTGCCATTGATGTTTTTCGGTTGAAGAAGATTATTTATCTGATGATTATGCCTGCAGTTTTGATTTTTAAGGATTACCAGGACTTCAGGAACATCCTAGAAAATTTTGGGCCACTTAGTACGTCGAAGGAAAAGGTCATGAAGAATTATTTATTATTTGAATGCTTACAGTTCTATCATCGGGGCGAGTAGCAGCAATGATAAGTTTTCTTTTATTTATTTTATTTTTGAAGTTATACAAGGTTCCATAAAGTTTCTTTAAAATAGGTAGGGGGTCCATTCGGCCGGGTATAGGAGCGGGCCAGCGCTGCTTTCTTTAACTGCAGGTAAGGGTTTTTCCTACAGTGTTTCTAGTGTCTGTGCACCGATTTAAAAAATATCACTAATCAGGAACATAACAACATAACATAAGAACATAAGAATTAGGAACAGGAGCAGGCCATCTAGCCCCTCGAGTCTGCTCCACCATTCAACAAGATCATGGCTGATCTGGCCGTGGACTCAGCTCCACTTACCCGCCTGCTCCCCATAACCCTTAATTCCCTTATTGGTTAAAAATCTATCTATCTGTGACTTGAATACATTCAATGAGCTAGCCTCAACTTCCTTGGGCAGAGAATTCCACAGATTCACAACCCTCTGGGAGAAGAAATTCCTTCTCAACTCAGTTTTAAATTGGCTCCCCTGTATTTTGAGGTTGTGCCCCCTAGTTCTAGTCTCCCCGACCAGTGGAAACAATCTCTCTGCCTCTATCTTGTCTATCCCTTTCATTATTTTAAATGTTTCTATAAGATCCCCCCTCATCCTTCTGAACTCCAACGAGTAAAGACCCAGTCTACTCAATCTATCATCATAAGGTAACCCCCTCATCTCCGGAATCAGCCGAGTGAATCGTCTCTGTACCCCCTCCAAAGCTAGTATATCCTTCTTTAAGTAAGGTGACCAAAACTGCACACAGTACTCCAGGTGCGACCTCACCAATATGCTATACAGTTGCAGCAGGACCTCCCTGCTTTTGTACTCTATTCCTCTCACAATGAAACTTGGCCTTATGTCCCGAAATGGTGTGTATTGTACTTTTCAACGTCCATTAGCACCAGAATGTATGGCGCCAAACATTCTGGCGCTGGTAGTCGACACCCGCACCCCATAATTGGGGATTCTCTAAACTAAACTTCTGCGCCAGAAAAATCACTGGGTGCCGAAAAAAACGGTGCCCAGTGCTGGGCAAAATTCAGCCCTTAAAACCTAAGCCCAGCAGTACTACTTCCTGATTTATCTTGCTTTCTCTGATACTCATTTCAATCCCGATGATTTACTGCACTGCACAACTTCACAGATCGCTCAATAATACATTATTCTGAATTCCAAGTTGAATTTTTGTATTTATTTCTGTTTATATCCCACAATATAGATAAAAAAAACAAATTGAGGAAATCTGTGAATCTAATATTTTTCCAATGGGTGCTCCTGACTTTGTAGAAAATGAGTGACCTTGTTCAGCACATTTTTTGTGCCCAGTGACTTGTCGTTTGCACATTATTTGCTGGATTTACCCTCTGAATAAATAAATGCAATGGGTCCAGAGATTCATTCTCTACTTTTTAGGTCTGAAAACAGAACTTTACACAACCTGGGGAACTCTTTATAAAATGCTTGTGCAACTGCCTGACAATTTGTCCCTATAAAAGAGTTTCAACTGCTATAGCAACTGCTGTAAATATGTTAAAAGTCGTGCGTCTAATATGCACTTCCTATTTCTCATACTTACTTTCTGGTGTCATACTTTTTAACAGCAGCAATTGAAGAACTGAAGAGGGGGGAAAATACCATTGGGAAACTACTAAGAACTCATGAAAAGAACCAATCCTGAAAGCCCAATTCAGAAAACTTACCAATTAAAAATAGAAATAAATGGGTATGCTCTGATAGCCATTACAGAGACGTGGTTGCAAGGTGACCAAAGCTGGGAACTGAATATTTAGGGTTTTTTGATATTTCAGAAGGATAGGCAGAAAGGAAAAGGAGGCGGGGTAGCTCTGTTAAAAAAAGGATGAGATCAGTGCAGTAGTGAGAAATGATATTGGCTCAGAAGATCAAGATGTAGAATCAGTTTGAGTGGCGATAAGAAATAATAAGGGAAAGAAGTCACTGGTGGGAGTAGTCTATGGGCCCCCTAACAGTAGCTACACTATAGGACAGAGTATTATCAAGAAATAATGGAAGCTTTTAAGAAAGGTCCGGCAATAATCATGGACGATTTTAATTCTCATATTGATTGGACAAGTCAAATTGGTAAAGTTAGCCAATGAGGAAGAGTTCATAGAATGTATCCAGGTGTTTTCTTAGAATAATACATTGTGGAACCAACCAGGGAGCAGACTATTTTAGATCTGGTAATGTGTAATGAGACTGGATTAATTAATGATCTCATAGTAAAGGGAAGAGTGATCATAGCATGGTAAAATTTCAAATTCAGTTTGAGGGTGAGAAAATTAGAACTCAAACTAGTGTCCTGAACTTAAATAAAGGCAATTACAAAAGTATGAAGGCAGAGTTGGCTAAAGTGAACTGGGAAAATAGATTAAAGTGTAAGACGATAGATCAGCAATGGCAGACATTTAAGGAGATATTCCATAATTCTCAGCAAAGATATATTCCAGTGAGAAAGAAAGACTCAAAGAGAAGGATGAACCATCCGTGGCTTACTAAGGAAGTAAAGGATGGTATCAAATTGAAAACAAAGGCATACAATGTTGCGAAGATTAGTGGAAGGCCAGAGGATTGGGAAATTTTTAGAAACCAGCAAAGGACGACTAAAAAAATAATGAGAGAAGAAGATAGATGATGAGAGTAAAGTAGCAAGAAATATAAAAACAGACTGCAAGTCCAGAACCAGGGGACACAGTCTAAGGATAAGGGATAAGTATTTAGGACTGAGATGAGGAGAAAACTCTCTTTGTTAACCTGTGGAATTCCCTGTCGCAGAGAGTTGTTGATGCCAGTTCATTGGATGTATTCAAGAGGGAGTTAGATATGGCCCTTATGGCTAAAGGGATCAAGGGGTATGGAGAAAAAGCAGGAAAGGGGTACTGAGGTGAATGATCAGCCACGATCTTATTGAATGGTGGTGCAGGCTCGAAATGTTGGAAAAATTTGCTGGAGTTCTTTGAGGAATTAACAAGCAGGGTGGATAAAAGGGAACCAGTAGATGTTGTGTATTTGGATTTCCAGAATGCATTCGATAAGGTGCCACATAAAAGGTTACTGGACAAGATAAGAGCTCACGGGGTTGGGGGTAATATATTAGTATGGATAGAGGATTGGCTAACTAACAGGAAACAGAGTCGGGATAAATGGGTTATTTTCAGGTTGGCAAACTGTAACTAGTGGGGTGCCACAGGGATCAGTGCTGGGGCCTGAACTATTTACAATCTATATTATTGACTTGGATGAAGGGACCGAGTGTAATGCAGCCAAGTTAGCTGATGATACAAAAATAGGTGGGAAAGCAAATTGTGAGGAGGATGCAAAGAGTCTGCAAAGGGATATAGACAGGCTAAGTGAGTGGGCAAAAATTTGGCAGATGGAGTATAATGAAACACAAAAAGATAGCATGCAGGTACAGCAAGTAATTAGGAAGGCAAATGGAATGTTAGCCCTTATTGCAAGGGGGATGGAATATAAAAGTAGGGAAGTCCTGCTACAACTGTACAGGGCGTTGGTGAGACCACACCTGGAGTACTGCGTAAAGTTTTGGTCTCCTTATTTAAGGAGGGATATACTTGCATTGGAGGCAGTTCAGAGAAGGTTCACTCGGTTGATTCCCGAGATGAAAGGGTTGTCTTATGAAGAAAGGTTGGGCCTATATATTGGAATTTAGAAGAATGTGAGGTGATCTTATTGAAACATAAGATTCTGAGGGGGCTTGACAGGGTAAATGCAGAGAGGATGTTTCCCCTCGTGGGGGAATTCAGAACTAGGGGGCATAGTTTCAGAATAAGGGATCGCCCATTTAAAATGGAGATGAGGAGGAATTTCTTCTCTCAGACGGTTGTGAACCTTTGGAATTCTCTACCCTAGAGAGCTGTAGAGGCTGGGTCACTGAATATATTTAAGGTGGAGAGAGACAGAATTTTGAAAGATAAGGGAGTCAAGGGTTATGGGGAGCTGGAAGGGAAGTGGAGTTGAGATCAAGGTCAGATCAGCCATGATGTTATTGAATGGCAGAGCAGGCTTGAGGGGCCAATTGGCCTACTCCTGCGCCTATTTCTTGCTTTCTGATGCAAGGAGAGAGAAAAAAAGTGTTGAATCAATCAAATAACTCAAAGCACTTTTTGAAAGATTGGCAACTTTTTCCCTACAGCAACTAAAATTTCTCCAAAATAAGATTTTAAACAAAATAAAAACACCAAAATTACATATTTCACAATAAAATTGTCTTTTGTGTTTTTTTACTACATTCATTTTATTATTTTAAAAAAATGGTTCATTCATGGGAGGTTGGTGTTGCTGGCATGGCCAACATTTACTGCCCATCCTTAATTGGCTTCAAGAAGGTGGTGGTGAGCCACCATTTCAGAGGGCAGTTAAGAATCAACCACATTGCTGTGGGTCTGGAGTCACATATAGACCAGACCAGGTAAGGATGGCAGAATTTCTTCCCTAAAAGGCATTAGTGAATCAGATGGGTTTTTAACGACAATCCGGTAGTTTCATGATCACCATTACGGATACTAGCTTTTTAATTCCAGATTTAATTGAATTTAAATTCCCCAGCTGCCTCTGGATTGCCAGTCCAGTAACATAACCACTATGCTACCGTACCCCTATTACTTGAAGGCCTCAGCCTTTCCCAAAAGCTTTGGCTTGTAAAAACACAACAACAAAAGAAATGGAGCAGGCGTAGGCCAAACAGCCCCTTGAGCCTGCTCTGCCATTCAATAAGATCATTACTGATCTTCAATCTCAACTCCATTTTCTCGCCCTATCCCCATATCCCTTGATTCCATTAGTGCCCAAAAATCCACTGACCTCAATCTTGAATCTACTCAAGGACTGATTATCCACAGCCCTCTGGAGTAGAGAATTCCAAAGATTCACAATCGTTTGAGTGAAGAAATGTCTTTGCATCTCAGTCCTAAATGTCCGATCCATTATCTTGAGAATATGACCCCTAGTTATAGACTATCCAGCCAGGGCAAACAGCCTCTAACCATCTTCCCTGTCAAGCCCTCTAAGAAGTTTATATGTTTCAGTGAAATCACCTCTCATTCTTCCAAATTCCAGAGAATTTAGGCCTATTCTACTCAATCTCACCTCAGAGGACGACTCTCATCCCAGGAATCAATCTAATGATAAGTGAGTACCTAAAGTTCATAAAGGTAAGTACATCCTTTCTTAGGTAATTTATCCATTTGCCTGGATGAGTGCAGCTCCAACAACACTCAAGAAGCTCGACACTATCCAGAACAAAGCAGTCCACTTGATTGGCAACCCATCCACCTCCTTAAACATTCACACCCTCCACCTAAAAGCGTACCGTGGTTGCAGTGTGTTCCATCTATAAGATGCACTGCAGAAACTCGCCAAGGCTTCTTCGACACCACTTCCCAAACCCACGTCCTCTCCCACCTAGAAGGATAAGGGCATCAGGTGCATGGAAGCACCATCACCTCCAAGTACCCCTCCAACTCACACACCATCCTGACTTGGAAATATTTTTCTGTTCCTTCATCGATACTGGGTCAAAATCCTGGCAGTTCCTACCAAAGAGCACTATGTGGGTACCTTCACCACATGGACTGCAGTAGTTCAAGAAGGCAGCTCACCACAACCTTCTCAAGGGCAATTATGGATGGGCAATAAATTCAGGCCTTGCCAGCAACACCCATAAAAGAGACCAAATTGTACCCAATACTCAGGTGTGGTCTCACCAAAGACCTATATAATTCCAGCAAGACTACCTTACTCTTATATGCCAACCCCCTGCAAAAAAGGGGAACATACCATTTGATTTCCTAATTGCTGTTAAACATGTTAATTTTCTGTGATTTGTGTACAAAGACCCCCAAATTCCTGATAACAGCAAAATTACCCAGTCCCTCAGCTTTTAAAAAATATTCTGCTTTTCTATTCTGACTAAAGTAGCTAATTTCACATTTCCCACATCCCACATTATACTCCATCTGCTACCTTCTTGCCCATTTACTTTGTACGTGGGTATTTTTGCCCAACGCAGTGACATAGGTAGCTAATCTTTCAGTATGAGCAAGTCCAATGTAAGAAAGAAATAACTGCATTTACATAATGGCTTTCACAACCTCAGGATGTCCCAAAGTGCTCCACAGTGAATGAAATACTTTTAAAGTGTAGTCACTGTTGTCACGTAGGAAATCCAAAAGCCAATACGCGCACAGCAAGCTCCCACAAATAGCAATGAGACAAAGACAAGATAATATGTTTTAGTGCCATTGGTTGAGGGATAAATATTGGTCAGGGCACTGCGGAGAACTCCCCTGCTCTTCTTTGAAACAGTGCCATGGGATCTTTTACGTCCACCTGGGAACACTGTTGGGGCCTCAGTTTAATGACTCATCCGAATAACGGATACACAGTTTTGCACAATTCATCAGTAGAATTTAGTTATCCCAAATAACTATTTAGCCCAATGTTTCTCTTCAGCTTCCAGTGGCATCTACTTGCCTGTTTTTCAAAATTATTAAAAGTTACAAGAAAAATATATTCAGGTAACATTTATATTGGGCTTCTTATAAATAAACTAATAGTCTGTATAAGTGAGAGACACCAGGAAACAAAATAGCAGACCTATGCTGCTTACAAACCTAATGTAGCTTTGTTTATGCTCAACTTATAAACATTCTATTTATTTTTTCTCAGAAGACTAATTGTGTCTCTACATATAGCAGTATTTCAGTTTGTATGTTTTTGGAAATGATTTGAACACAAAATGGGATGATGAATTTCAATAGGTTTCAACTAATTTTACATAAAAGATACTTTTTTTTTTACTTCAGAAGGCATGTCAAGCTGAAAGAAGCAAGAGACACACAGTCTTGGAGTTATTTTTCCTCACCAAAATAAGTAACATTTAAATTGAACTTAGAAGGCTTTTCAAACGAACAGGCTCTTATTAGCATCACATTGTTAGAAAATGTAAAGTTTCTTATGAGTGACAACTATGTGTGTGGGAGACAGAGAGAGACAGTGAGACATCCAGGAAGTAATCACAAAATACGGAATTCAATATTTTTAGAGATGTTGTAGAAATTTACAAACCAGTTCTACCAGCATTGGGATCCCATCCACCCAAAAGTGTTGTCAGGCCTATGCAGTCACCTTCCCCTTACCATGGACAATTACAAGGAGTCCACCTGTGTGCTACATCCCACTTCCCAGTTTTCTAAATCTCAGGCTCCCACACATGGTGTTGCCAAAAGCCTGGGCCCCCTAGTCCAGTGCTAGCAAAGCCGAGGACTGTCCTAAATTGTCACAGTTTTGAGGTTAACTAATAACCTTTTGTGTGGAAATTTATCAAATGCCTTTTGGAAGTCTAAGTACACAGTGCTGTAGGTTTTACGACAGCTGACTTGGGTTGGCACTGGAGATTTAGCAGTGGAACTATTTATCACGATACCTCTCAGATGCTCTAACATATAGCACTTATGTAAAAGGGATTTCAGTCAAAAACAACACTCATCTGCACTACAAAGTTATAGCAGTCCTGATTATATTAGGACATTCTTGCTACTGAGGGAGTGCAGCGAAGGTTCACCAGACTGATTCCCGGGCTGGCAGGAATGACATATGAAGAAAGACTGGATTGACTAAGCTTATATTCAATGGAATTTAGAAGAATTGAGAGGGGATCTCATAGAAACATATAAAATTCTGATGGGATTGGACAGGTTAGATGCAGGAAGAATGTTCCCGATATTGGGGAAGTCCAGAACCAGGGGTCACAGTCTAAGGATAAGGGGTAGGCCATTTAGGATCGAGATGAGCAGAAACTTCTTCACTCAGAGAATGATGAACCTGTGGAATTCTCTACCACAGAAAGTTGTTGAGGCCAGTTCGTTGGATATATTCAAAAGGGAGTTAGATGTGACCCTTATGGCTAAAGGGATCAATGGGTATGGAGAGAAAGCAGGAATGGGGTACTAAAGTTGCATGATCAGCCATGATCATATTGAATGGTGGTGCAGGCTCAAAGGGCCGAACAGCCTACTCCTGCACCTATTTTCTATGTTTCTATTATATGTATTCCATGCTTTAATTGTGCATTCAGCTCTAAGCTCTGTAGCAAACACTGCAATTAATCAAACTGAAGGTTTTTTGCATCGTTATTTGTCCCTACTTTAGAAAAAAAGATGCGGACGAGCATCTGGACCAGACATTACTGAGTTGTCTAATTTCCAAACCACAATATAGGAGAAAGCAAAGCAGACCCCCGTCTAAGTACGGAAGCACCTAAAGTCTCTAGATAAGTGACCCCTGAACCCTCACCTATGTTAAACAGCATGAACCCTTTCTTTTATGTTGAACGGCAAGACTATTAACGACCATCTAATGAGAAATTCAGTCAACATGACGATTAATTAAATTCAAATATTTATTGAGCCCCGAAGTCAAGGTCTCTATGCGGTGCCTTTTCCTTATACACTGTCCTCGTCCCAAGGGACCAAGTGCAGAAGTTATTCCACCCCCTTTACAGTAATTATGACGATTCAAACAGTCTATCCTATACAATACTAATTCTTTCTTCGCTTACGATTCCTTGCAGCAGCTCGGGTCGCAGTTCAGCCCAAGCCTCACGGTCACCGTCCCGCCGTTCGCTGTTACCCAGCGAGCTGCATGTTGCCAAAAACACTTTTATTTTCACTTTCGGCTCTGGCTTCCCGAACACGCAGATACACATTTCTTTCATTGAGTGAAACTACTTTGTTTTACCCACAAATTCATATATTTTTTAATACATGGCCAGTGTTAAATAATGATTTTAATTCCCTGTGGGGAAGATTGGAGGCGGGTGAGATATTGACGCGCTTGGGACAGAACGTGAGAAACTGACCAGCACCTCCGGGATACCCGGAAACTTCAGGTGTCCCCAGTAAAGAGTCTTTGAGACTCCGGGTCAACTCGGGTTGGGCAAAAGACCAATGACTGGAAGCAGTTGCAGAGTTATCATCGGTATAACAGGTGCAGTATCTGTGGGCTAAAGTATTACCCTCATGACGATCAGCTTGTGGGGAAAGAAAACGCTTGGGAAACAAGGTCAAAATGATGAACTCCTTTTTTTTACGATTATGCAAATCGCTTGTATTTTCAGACCCTTGCATCCAGCTGCCTGGGCCTTTATAGAGTGAAAACATCGGAACCCAAATCTGCGATGTGTGGCTTTTTTTCAAAATGCACTTAACTGGTTTCCCAGCAATTCTTTTATCCTTTTATCTAATATAAATAGTGTGCCCTGTTAAATGATTAGTAGTAGAGGGTAATTTAGGCATCGCTTATTATAACTTCATTTTCTTTAACTTGTTTCAGTAGTTGTACATTTTTCTGAGTCAGAAGATTATGGTGTTTGTTGTATATGCAGACTGTGGATGTACTCTGTGTAGTCACTGTGTGATTGCATAAGTTGGAGACTTGTTTACCTGATGTACCATCAATAAGGCTTACACTGTGTATATACATGCTGGCACCACTAGAGGGTGCAACTGGTGGAGACCGGGGAGAGGGGGGGGTTCCTGCCCTGATGGCAGGGCCCAGTAAAAAGGCTGCATACCATGCTTGTGCCTTACTCTGGAGTTTGGAATAAAGGACCAAGGTCACGACAGTTTGAGTACAACACATTGCCTCATGGAATCATTCATCACAGGCATAACAGGATTGAAATTCAAGTCCCCAAAAAGGCCACTAGAAAGCAGCGGGCAGGCGGTGGAGTCGAGCGGCTGACGGCTTCCGACTTCCGGTCCAATGGCAGCCACGATCGAAATTCAGCGTGGGGATTTTTCTGGCAGTCCCCACTTCCGCCCCACTGCAGCCGACCATTCTAAGTGCATCAACAAAGAGCGCACCGCCGATCTCCCAAACCTTCATCGCACCTCTGGCGAAATTTACCTCCAAAAATATTTGATCTGCCACGCGGTGCCCCCGACAGCCTTTTCTGTTGGTGCACCTTGCATTCTGTGTGTGAGCCACGGCAGCGCAGCATCCCTTCAAGGGGAGGGCGCACTGCTGCGGCCGACATGCTTTTTTTTGTCGGCTGACTGCCAGGTCAGGCCGACAATTATGCCCCCGGGTTCGGCCGGCTCGCCAATAGGCAGCCTGGCATCCCCTCCACAGCTCCCTGGGGTAGAGAATTCCACAGATTTACAACCCTTAGAGAAGAAATTCCTCCTCATCTCAGTTTTAAATGGGCGGCCCCTTATTCGGAGACTATGCCCCCTAGTTTTAGTTTCCCCTATGTGAAAATATCCTCTCTGCATCCACCTTGTCGAGCCCCCTCATTATCTTATGTTTCAATAAGATCATCTCTCATTCTTCTGAACTCCAATGTGTATTGGCCCAACCTACTCAACCTATCTTCATAAGTCAACCCTGTCATCTCCGGGATCACGCTGGTGAACCTTCTCTGAACAGCCTCCAATGCAAGTATATCCTTCCTTAAAGACGGGGACCAAAACTGTACGCTCGTCACAAAAATTATATTACTGCATCTGCAAATGCTTTACAAAAAACTTTGTTAAAATCCTCCCCGTTATCACCACCCTTCTGGAGCTAGGGTAAATTTCCATTAAAAATCGTGAGTCTCGCGATTCATTTGCAAGAGTTGTCATTACTAATGAAGCATTACCAAATGGAGCATGGAGAGTGGCACCATATCCAATGTGCACTGGGATACAGAGGTGCCACCATTATCCAGCTGGGTGGGACGATTCACCCGATTTCATTCTTATCTGTCAAATCGTACCCAGAGAACCACTTAGCAATGGCTTCGCTTCTCACATCGTTACCTCTGGTATCCCCCAAGGATCGATCCCCTATTACAGCTGTACAGGGTTTTGGTGAGGCCATACCTGGAATACTGTGTGCCATTTTGGTTTCCATATTTACGAAAGGATATAATTGCTTTGGAGGGAGTTCAGAGAAGGTTCACTAGGTTGATTCCGGGGATGAGGGGGTTGACATGAGGAAAGGTTGAGAAGGTTGGGCCTCGACTCATTGGAATTCAGAAGAATGAGAGGTGATCTTATCAAAACATATAAGATTATGAGGGGGCGTGACAAGGTGGATGCAGAGAGGATGTTTCCGCTGATGGGGGAGACTAGAACTAGGGAGCATGATCTTAGAATGAGGGGCCGCCCATTTAAAACTCAGATGAGGAGAAATTTCTTCTCTGAGGGTTGTAAATCTGTGGAATTCGCTGCCTTAGAGAGCTGTGGAAGCTGGGATATTGAATAAATTTAAGACAGAAATAGACAGTTTTTTAAACGATAAGGGGATAAGGGGTTATGGGGAGCGGGCAGGAAAGTGGAGCTGAGTCCATGATCAGATCAGCCATGATCTTATTGAATGGCGGAACAGGCTTGAGGGGCCATATGGCCTAATCCTGTTCATATTTCTTATGTTCTTACATTCTTATTTCTCATCCATGCTGCCCCTTGGCGACATCATCTGAAAACACAGCGTCAGTTTCCACATGTACGCTGACAACACCCAGCTCTAGCTCATCACCACTTCTCTCGATCCCTCCACAGTCTCTGAATTGTCAGACTGCTTGTCCGACATCCAGAACTGGATGAGCAGAAATGTTCTCCAACGAATTATTGGGAAGACAAAACCCATTGTTTTTGGTCCCGCCACACACTCCGTTCCCTAGCCACTGACTCCAACCCTCCGAGAGGCGGGAGTTCCTGGCGTTGGTGAGGCCTATAAAGGCCCAGCGGCAGCGAGAGGCGTACCTGTGCAGCTGCAGCGGGGAGAGAAGGTAAAAAGAAGTAGAAAGAAATCAAAAGGTGACGTCACAGCCAAGAGGGTAAGTGATTGGCTGGTGATTGGTGAGTAGTTTTTCTTTTTTCTCTTCTATAACAGTGAGTAACTTTTAACATTGTTGTTGCCAATTTAAGTGTATCTAAGGGTTAAGTCATGACAGGAGAGCTCGGTCGGGTGTTATGCTCCTCCTGTACCATGTGGGAACTCAGGGACGACACCAGTGTCCCTGACGACTAGATCTGCAGGAAGTGTATCCACCTCAAGCTCCTGACGGTCCGCGTTGCGGAGTTGGAGCTGAGGGTGGATTCACTCTGGAACATCCACGATGCTGAGAATGACGTGAGTATCACGTGTAGCGAGTTGGTCTTACCGCAGGAGAAGGGTCCACAGCCAGCTAGGGAATGGAAGACCAGCAGGAAGAACAGTGCAAGGAAGGTAGTGCAGGAGTCCCCTGTGGTCATCCCCCTGCAAAACAGATACACTGCTTTGGGTACTGTTGAGGGGGATGACTCATCAGGGGAGGGCAGCAGCAGCCAAGTTCATGGCACCTTGGCTGGCTCTGTTGCACAGGAGGGCAGGAAAAAGAGTGGGAGAGCAATAGTGATAGGGGATTCAATTGTAAAGGGAATAGATAGGCGTTTCTGCGGCCGCAACCGAGACTCCAGGATGGTATGTTGCCTCCCTGGTGCAAGGGTCAAGGATGTCTTGGAGCAGGTGCAGGACATTCTAAAAAGGGAGGGAGATCAGCCAGTTGTCGTGGTGCACATTGGTACCAACGACATAGGTGAAAAAAGGGATGAGGTCCTACGAAACGAATTTAAGGAGCTAGGAGCTAAATTAAAAAGTAGGACCTCAAAAGTAGTAATCTCGGGATTGCTACCAGTGCCACGTGATAGTCAGAGTAGGAATCGCAGGATAGCGCAGATGAATACGTGGCTTGAGCAGTGGTGCAGCAGGGAGGGATTCAAATTCCTGGGGCATTGGAACCGGTTCTGGGGGAGGTGGGACCAGTACAAACCGGACGGTCTGCACCTGGGCAGGACCAGAACCAATGTCCTAGGGGGAGTGTTTGCTCGTGCTGTTGGGGAGGATTTAAACTAATATGGCAGGGGGATGGGAACCAATGCAGGGAGACAGAGGGAAACAAAAAGGAGGCAAAAGCAAAAGACAGAAAGGAGATGAGGAAAATTGGAGGGCAGAGAAACCCAAGGCAAAGAACAAAAAGGGCCACTGTACAGCAAAATTCTAAAAGGACAAAGGGTGTTAAAAAAACAAGCCTGAAGGCTTTGTGTCTTAATGCAAGGAGTATCCGCAATAAGGTGGATGAATTAACTGTGCAAATAGATGTTAACAAATATGATGTGATTGGGATTACGGAGACGTGGCTCCAGGATGATCAGGGCTGGGAACTCAACATCCAGGGGTATTCAACATTCAGGAAAGATAGAATAAAAGGAAAAGGAGGTGGGGTAGCATTGCTGGTTAAGGAGGAAATTAAGGCAATAGTTCGGAAGGACATTAGCTTGGATGATGTGGAATCTATATGGGTAGAGCTGCAGAATACCAAAGGGCAAAAAATGTTAGTGGGAGTAGTGTACAGACCTCCAAACAGTAGTAGTGATGTTGGGGAGGGCATCAAACATGAAATTAGGGGTGCGTGCAATAAAGGTGCAGCAGTTATAATGGGTGACTTTAATATGCACATAGATTGGGTTAACCAAACTGGAAGCAATACGGTGGGGGAGGATTTCCTGGAGTGCATAAGGGATGGTTTTTTAGACCAATATGTCGAGGAACCAACTAGGGGGGAGGCCATCTTAGGCTGGGTGTTGTGTAATGAGAGAGGATTAATTAGCAATCTCGTTGTGCGAGACCCCTTGGGGAAGAGTGACCATAATATGGTGGAATTCTGCATTAGGATGGAGAATGAAACAGTTAATTCAGAGACCATGGTCCAGAACTTAAAGAAGGGTAACTTTGAAGGTATGAGGCGTGAATTGGCTAGGATAGATTGGCGAATGATACTGAAGGGGTTGACTGTGGATGGGCAATGGCAGATATTTAGAGACCGCATGGATGAACTACAACAATTGTACATTCCTGTCTGGCGTAAAAAATAAAAAAGGGAAGGTGGCTCAACCGTGGCTATCAAGGGAAATCAGGGATAGTATTAAAGCCAAGGAAGTGGCATACAAATTGGCCAGAAATAGCAGCGAACCCGGGGACTGGGAGAAATTTAGAACTCAGCAGAGGAGGACAAAGGGTTTGATTAGGGCAGGGAAAATGGAGTACGAGAAGAAGCTTGCAGGGAACATTAAGGCGGATTGCAAAAGTTTCTATAGGTATGTAAAGAGAAAAAGGTTAGTAAAGACAAACGTAGGTCCCCTGCAGTCAGAATCAGGGGAAGTCATAACGGGGAACAAAGAAATGGCGGACCAATTGAACAATTACTTTGGTTCGATATTCACTGAGGAGGACACAAACAACCTTCCGGATATAAAAGGGGTCGGAGGGTCTAGTAAGGAGGAGGAACTGAGGGAAATCCTTATTAGTCGGGAAATTGTGTTGGGGAAATTGATGGGATTGAAGGCCGATAAATCCCCAGGGCCTGATGGACTGCATCCCAGAGTACTTGAGGAGGTGGCCTTGGAAATAGTGGATGCATTGACAGTCATTTTCCAACATTCCATTGATTCTGGATCAGTTCCTATGGAGTGGAGGGTAGCCAATGTAACCCCACTTTTTAAAAAAGGAGGGAGAGAGATAACAGGGAATTATAGACCGGTCAACCTGACATCGGTAGTGGGTAAAATGATGGAATCGATTATTAAGGATGTCATAGCAGTGCATTTGGAAAGAGGTGATATGATAGGTCCAAGTCAGCATGGATTTGTGAAAGGGAAATCATGTTTGACAAATCTTCTGGAATTTTGTGAGGATGTTTCCAGTAGAGTGGACAAGGGAGAACCAGTTGATGTGGTATATTTGGACTTTCAGAAGGCTTTCGACAAGGTCCCACACAAGAGATTAATGTGCAAAGTTAAAGCACATGGGATTGGGGGTAGTGTGCTGACATGGATTGAGAACTGGTTGTCAGACAGGAAGCAAAGAGTAGGAGTAAATGGGAACTTTTCAGAATGGCAGGCAGTGACTAGTGGGGTACCGCAAGGTTCTGTGCTGGGGCCCCAGCTGTTTACACTGTATATTAATGATTTAGACGAGGGGATTAAATGTAGTATCTCCAAATTTGCGGATGACACTAAGTTGGGTGGCAGTGTGAGCTGCGAGGAGGATGCTATGAGGCTGCAGAGCGACTTGGATAGGTTAAGTGAGTGGGCAAATGCATGGCAGATGAAGTATAATGTGGATAAATGTGAGGTTATCCACTTTGGTGGTAAAAACAGTGAGACAGACTATTATCTGAATGGTGACAGATTAGGAAAAGGGGAGGTGCAACGAGACCTGGGTGTCATGGTACATCAGTCATTGAAGGTTGGCATGCAGGTACAGCAGGCGGTTAAGAAAGCAAATGGCATGTTGGCCTTCATAGCGAGGGAATTTGAGTACAGGGGCAGGGAGGTGTTGCTACAATTGTACAGGGCCTTGGTGAGGCCACACCTGGAGTATTGTGTACAGTTTTGGTCTCCTAACCTGAGGAAGGACATTCTTGCTATTGAGGGAGTGCAGCGAAGGTTCACCAGACTGATTCCCGGGATGGCGGGACTGACCTATCAAGAAAGACTGGATCAACTGGGCTTGTATTCACTGGAGTTCAGAAGAATGAGAGGGGACCTCATAGAAACGTTTAAAATTCTGACGGGGTTAGACAGGTTAGATGCAGGAAGAATATTCCCAATGTTGGGGAAGTCCAGAACCAGGGGACACAGTCTAAGGATAAGGGGGAAGCCATTTAGGACCGAGATGAGGAGGAATTTCTTCACCCAGAGAGTGGTGAACCTGTGGAATTCTCTACCACAGAAAGTTGTTGAGGCCAATTCACTAAATATATTCAAAAAGGAGTTAGATGGAGTCCTTACTACTAGGGGAATCAAGGGGTATGGTGAGAAAGCAGGAATGGGGTACTGAAGTTGCATGTTCAGCCATGAACTCATTGAATGGCGGTGCAGGCTAGAAGGGCCGAATGGCCTACTCCTGCACCTATTTTCTATGTTTCTATGTTTCTCCCTAGCATCAGTCTAAGGCTGAACTGTACTGTTCGTAACTTTGGTGTCATATTTGACCCTGAAATAATTTTCTGACCACACATCCGTGGCATAACTAAGACTGCCTATTTCCACCTCCGTAACATCACACATCTTCACCCTTGCCTCAGTTCATCTGCTGCTGAAACCTTGATCCATGCCTTTGTTACCTCTGAACTTGACTATTACAATGCAATCCTGGTTGGCCTCCCATGATCTACTCTACTGAAATTTCAGGTCATCCAAAACTTGGCTACCTGTGTCCTAACTCGCACCAAGTCCAGTTCACCCATCATCCCTGTGCTCGCTGACATACAATGGCTCCCAGTTAAGCAATGCATCAATTTCAAAATTCTCATGCTGGGAAAATTGTGGACTGTAAACAGTTGGATATGTACATTGTGGGATGTATTGTACATAACCAGTTAATGTAGGTTTTAATTGTACATAACTGGGGGAATAGGATAACTGTAAACAGTTGGATATATACATTGCGAGAGAAATTAAGCATAACCAATTAATGTAGGAGCATATACATTACGAAGTTTAAGGTTTTAATTGTATGTAACTGGGGGAATTGGGGCATGTGAATCTAAAATCGGTAAGCTAGAGATTTGTAGTTTTGATTTTTGGTCTTAAATAAGTATGCGGTCGTGTTGAACTCGGAACTTAGAGTCATTTTTAATCTTTTTCATGAAAGTTCATTTTATTGGAAAATCTCAATGTTCTTATAAGTCTTGATGTTCGAAACCCGTAGGAAAAAGTCTTACATAGTCAAAAGTCTTACATAGGCAATGGGTTCCCAATCTCACCCATAGGTCAATTTCTGGACGGAGACAGAGACAGAGAGAGAGAAAGAGACTGGGCCCCCATTCCCAGCTAATTCTGGGCTGTGAGAGGGTAGTTCTAATTCACTGGGGTAGATTGTTGACGGTGTAAAACGGGTGATCATGAGTCGGGTGCTCATTTTACATCTTTCCCATTGATCTCAATGTAAATAAAAATGGGGCAAAGTGGGGGTTGGTTGGATTCAAGTCTGATGCTGTTTCTGATGCAGCAGCACAGCTCAAAATTCTCCCTTTGTTCTGAGAGTGACTGCATACCCTCCCCACACCCCCAAACTCACCCCACACCCACAATCCCACCCTGATACCCCACACCCCCAAACTCATTCCAATACCCATCCCACACCCATAAACCCTTTTAGGAAGAAGGGTGGGGAGTCTAAGCGTGCCTCACCCCTTTAAGGATTTTAAAGTGAATAAAAATCCGGTATTAACGCCACCTCCAGACTTTCAAAATCGTAGGACGAATACGTGGCTTGTAAGAGGCTGAAGTTGCTGAATATGACGTAATTTCATTAAACTGGAACTGCACAGGTGCGAGAAATTCTAAAGGAAAATCGTGACTTTTTCCAGTTGACTCTCGACTTCACGAATTGGGGCAATTTTTAAAATTAAAAATCGCATGTCTCATGCTTCATTCGCGAGAGTTGGCATTACTGGGTTGTGTTTATCTTTCTCCCAGTAGCAGCTGTCAGTGAGCTCCATGTTAATGTCAAGTTTCACTGTTACCAGTGATACAATGTTGTCGGTGTGTCTCAAAGACACTATGGTATTAGATACATGCATATGTGTCAAAACAAATCAACATTGCTTTAAAATACATCAAAAAATGTTAATAGTGATACTAAGGTCCGAGCATGTCTAGTCAGGGGACAGGTAGCACAATAGATCGACGGTGAGAGATCACGGCGGAGGTGGGGCGAATGTTTGGCGGAGGAGCGGCGAGAGATCGTGGCGGAGATGTGGCAAATTAGGGTACGGGGCCCAGAAGAACCGAGGGCCCAGGGGCAGCACGGGCCAGCCCACACTGCGATACGTGTGCGCGTTAGGTCCGTGCAGCAGAGCAGGTTTCCAGTCGTCCTGGTTAACCCTTGCCACTGGATAAAGGCCTAGCTCTGACAAGCCCGTGTGGTGGCTGGTGTGCAATGGTCACCACATGTTAAAAAAATTCACGCACAGGCATCTTCCACCCCCTCAATTGGAGTTCAGGACCTGGAACATCAGGTCCTTCATTGAAACACCTGTGAACTTGTGGAAGCAAGTCATCCTCATTCGAGGGACTGCCTATGATGTTGAGCACAATAGATCAAAAGCTGGCTAGTAGGGGTTAAGGGCTGCTGGCAAAAGGGATTGGTGCTGGGACGACTGTTGTTCACAATTTACATTCATGATTTGGACTTGGGAATTGAAAGTACAATTTCGAAATTTGCAAATTACAACAAATTAAGGGTGTAGTTAATAAAAAGGAAGATTGCAACAAAGTACAGGAAGACATTAATAAAATTGTAAAATGGTGTGTAATTGGCAAATTCATTTCAATACAGATAAGTGTGAGGTGGTGCATTTTGGTCGAAAGAATAACCATGCCACATACTGCTTGGATAATAGGAGTCTGCACGAGGGTAGAGGAGGAAATGGATCTAGGGGTACAGATACACACATCACTAAATTAGCGACACAGGTTAATAAGGCCATTAAAAAAGAAAAACAAGCATTGGGGTTCATTTCTAGAGGGATAGAATTGAAAAGCAATTCAATTGTATTAAACTTGTATAGAACCTTGGTTACACCGCATGTGGAGTACTGCGCACAGTTCTCGTCTTCATATTATTAAAAAAAGATATCGAGACATTGGTAAAGGTGCAAAAAGATTCACAAGAAAGATAACAGAACTGAGATAATATACTTATCAGGACAGATTCCGGCTCTTTTCTCCAGAAAAGAGGAGGTTGAGGGGTGACCTGATCAAGATCTTTAAGGTAATAAAAGAGTTTGATAGGGTAGACATAGAAAAAAACATTTCCAAAATTATGAAGAAAGGTTGAGCAAGTTGGGCCTATACCCATTGGAGTTTAGAAGACTGAGAGGTGAGCTTATTGAAATGTATAAGATTCTGAGGGTGCTTGACAGAGTAGATGCAGAGTGGCTGTTCCCCTTGTGGGGGAATCTAGAACTAGGGGGCATAGTTTCATAATAAGGGGTCGCCCATTTAAAACGGAAATGAGGAAGAATGTCTTCTCTCAGAGGGTCGTCAATCTTTGGAATTCTCTACCCCAGAGAGCTGTGGAGGCTGGGTCATTGAATATATTTAAGGTGGAGATAGACAGATTTTTGAAAGATAAGGAAGTGAAGAGTTATGGGGAGCGGGCAGGGAAGTGGAGCTGAGCCCAAGATCGGATCAGCCATGATCTTATTGAATGGCGAAGCAGGCTCGAGGGGCCAAATGGCCTACTCCTGCTCCTAATATGTTCTTATGTAGATGTCATAAATAGAAGATTGCCACTAATAATTCAGGAGAAACTTCTTCACCCAAAGAGTGGTACGAATGTAAAATGCACTACCACAAGGAGTAGTTGAGGCAAATAGCAAAGATGCATTTAAGGGGAAGCTAGGGTAAGCACGTGCAGGAGAAAGGAATAGAAGGTTATGCCGATAGGAATGGAAGGAGGCTCATGTGGAACATAAACACTGGCATAGACCATTTGGGCTGAATGGCCTAATTTTGTGCTGTAAACTCGATGTACATTTTGACAACAGTCTTGCTGTGTTTAAGCTTCTTGCAATTTGCCAAACTATTGCTGTGATTTTGGAAATCAGATGTCACAAGAACATAAGAATTAGGAACAGGAGTAGGCCATCTAGCCCCTCGAGCCTGCTCCGCCATTCAACAAGATCATGGCTGATCTGGCCGTGGACTCAGCTCCACTTACCCGCCCGCTCCCCATAACCCTTAATTCCCTTATTAGTTAAAAATCTATCTATCTGTGACTTGAATACATTCAATGAGCTAGCCTCAACTGCTTCCTTGTGCAGAGAATTCCACAGATTCACAACCCTCTGGGAGAAGAAATTCCTTCTCTTTTCAAAGTTCCTAAGATGGAGCATTTCTGAGAATTTGAAAATGTGGATACACAACATTGCTATTCTAACAACCTGACACTAACACTTATATGCATTTACATTAACACACATACATTGGTTTCTTCAAACATTCTTAAATTTGACATTACCCTGCATAATTTCAGTTCATATTATTAATGACTTTTCAGATCATGCGCATTGTGTTCTGATTTAAATGTGTCAATTATACTGTTTTTTTTGGATTGTCTTGAATTTACAATTGTACAGGGCCTTGGTGAGGCCACACCTGGAGTATTGTGTACAGTTTTGGTCTCCTAACCTGAGGAAGGACATTCTTGCTATTGAGGGAGTGCAGCGAAGGTTCACCAGACTGATTCCCGGGATGGCGGGACTGACCTATCAAGAAAGACTGGATCAACTGGGCTTGTATTCACTGGAGTTCAGAAGAATGAGAGGGGACCTCATAGAAACGTTTAAAATTCTGACGGGGTTAGACAGGTTAGATGCAGGAAGAATGTTCCCAATGTTGGGGAAGTCCAGAACCAGGGGACACAGTCTAAGGATAAGGGGGAAGCCATTTAGGACCGAGATGAGGAGGAATTTCTTCACCCAGAGAGTGGTGAACCTGTGGAATTCTCTACCACAGAAAGTTGTTGAGGCCAATTCACTAAATATATTCAAAAAGGAGTTAGATGAAGTCCTTACTACTAGGGGAATCAAGGGGTATGGTGAGAAAGTTGCATGTTCAGCCATGAACTCATTGAATGGCGGTGCAGGCTAGAAGGGCCGAATGGCCTACTCCTGCACCTATTTTCTATGTTTCTATGTTTCTATGTTTCACTTTTGAAATCCTAATTCAGCCAGTAAAATTGTAATAAACCAGTCTTTCCTACTTTGAGGGGTGGTGCTTGCCTTTTGGGGGCCCCATACAAACGTTCTGATTGGGACCCCTACATTTTACTAGACAACGATACTAAATACTACCTACTTAATCTGGTGTCAAATCCACACACATACAATTGTGAAAAGGCATGTTTGCAATCGGTCATATAACAAGTTGACAAAATGAGAAGCGATAGATGACAAAAATGACATTGAATGATTATAAGGTCTTGAAACACCCATGTTGTTTCAGTGTATGAGCTGTCTGACACCTTAGGAGACTATCTTTTTGTACTTCAGCTGCAGTGAATTCATGTATAATATCTGATTGGTAGAGTGGTACTTACAGTTTGTAAGAACTGAATTTGACTTCTACTACTTCAGCCATGACTACAGAAGAGTGCTGCGATCCGAGCCCGCTGCAGGATGCTCTGTGCCACCTCAATTACGATTTTATCACTCACTGACTTGCACTCTCTCACTCAGTAACTCACCATTTAATTCTCTTATTCACTTACTGTCATGTATCTCACACTACTGTATATAACTATATCTTACCATGCTATACATGACTGTAACTGGATATGATCTGTAACAATAAACATACCTTACCACCAGGGGTGCGCTTGCAGGAGACACTCCATACCTGTCCCACTGAGGTATATAAAGGGAGGTCTCAGGCAAGTGCAGCACTGGAGAGCTGTGAATTAAAGGTGCAGGTCCTGAGTGACCTTGACTTCAGCATGTGTCTCGTGTAAGTCAGTACATTGGAGTCAGGACTTAACAGTGGCGACGAGTTACGGGATCACAGAATGGCTACCAACAGCTCAGATGAGAAATACAATGCTGGAGACAATTGGGATGATTTTATAGAAAGGCTCCAGCAAAGCTTTGTGACCAAAGACTGGCTGGGCGATGATAAGACAGACAAGAGAAGAGCCCATCTCTTGACCAGGTGTGGCTCAAAAACATACGCTTTAATGAAAGACCTGCTGGCACCCGAGAAACCAGCAAGTAAGTTGTTTGAGGAGTTGAGCACACTGGTGAGAGACCACCTGAAGCCAGTGAGCAGCCTACACATGGCCAGACACAGGTTCTACAACTACAGACGCTGTGTGGGCCAAAGCATACCCGACTTCGTGGCGGAACTTCGGAGGCTGGTTAGTTCATGTGAGTTCCTCGATGAACTAAGGAGAGAAGTACTGAGAGACTTTTTTTATTGAAGGAATAGGCCACGCAGGCATATTCCGAAAGCTTACAGAGACTCGGAACTTGACTCTAGAGGCAGCAGCACTGGTCGCACAGACGTTTTTGGCAGGCGAAGAAGAAACGAGGCCGATCTATACTTCGGGTACGACAACCAACGAGGCATCGGAACAAGGGGTTCACATTGTGAAACAAACCGCTATCCCCACACACAGACAAAGGCAAGAGAGCAGACCTTTGACAGCAGACAGTGGCGCCAGAAGCCATCAAAATCAAGGGCCACAGGAACAGCCGATCACACCTCATCAACCCACAATGCGAGCAATCAACAACAGATTGAGAGAAGCTCAAGGGAGATCAGCCAGATGCAGCTCATCCTTTGGAAACAATGGAAACGGTCTATGTTAGAGATGTGGGGAAAGGCACTCAACCAAGATGTGTCGATTTCAGCATGCTGTTTGCAAAAACTGCATCTACACAGGACATTTGGCCCGCATGTGCAGAAAAACAGCAGCTCGGCTGGTATACGAATCGGAAGGGTCGGAAAGCGGACCAGAAGACAGTTGGAACAGTGCACGGGACGCCGAGGTACAGCGGGTCAACATGATTAATGTCCACTGTTCTTACACCAAGATGCCTCCAATTATGATGAGGGTTCTACTCAACGGGATATCCGTCAACATGGAACTGGACACGAGGCCAGTCAATCCCTCATGAGTGTTCAACAATTTGAACAGCTGTGGCCGCACAAAAACAACAGACCAAAACTCACAAACATCGACACCAAACTAAAGAGCTATACTAAAGAAATCATCCCAGTCCTTAGCAGCGCCATGCTCTCAGTCGCACACAAAGGGATGGTGAACCGACTTTCCTTGTGGATTGTCCCCAGGGATTCCCCAGCCCTGTTGGGGAGAAGCTGGCTAGCAGAACTTAATTGGAAATGGGATGATGTTCACGCCATGTCGTCAGAGGAACGGACCTCCTGTTCAACAGTTCTAAGCTGTTTTGAACATCTCTTTCAACCAGGTGTGGGCACCTTCAAAGGGGCTAAAGTTAGAATCTACATCACACAGAATGCCAGACTGGTCCATCACAAGGCTAGAGCTGTGCCTTATGTGATGAGGGAAAAGATTGAAAACGAACTGGACCGGCTTCTGCGGGAAGGCATAATTTCTCCCGTGGAATTCAGCGACTGGGCAAGCCCCATCGTCCCCGTCATGAAGCCTGATGGATCCGTGCGAATCTGTGGGGATTACAAGTCTACCATAAACAGAGTCTCCCAACAGGACCAATACCCGCTGCCCAAAGCGGAGGACCTATTTGCCACGTTGGCTGGAGGAAAACATTTCTCGAAACTTGAGCTCACATCTGTGTATATGACGCAAGAACTGACCGAAGAATCTAAGCTACTCACCACCATCAACACACATCAAGGTCTTTCTGTGTACAATCGATGCCCATTCGGCATCAGGTCGGCAGCTGCCATATTCCAGCGCAACATGGAGATTCTGCTCAAGTCCATCCCGGGGGCGGTTGTGTTTCAAGATGACATACTCATCACGGGCAGGGACACCGACTCTCATCTCCACAATCTTGAGGAAGTACTAAGTCGATTGAAGCGGGTAGGCCTAAGAGTTAAGAAATCCAAGTGTCTGTTTCTCGCGCCTGAGGTTGAATTTTTGGGCAGAAGGATTGCCGCTGATGGAATCCGCCCAACCAAATCCAAAACCGAAGCGATTCGCCTGGCACCCAGGCCCCGGAATGTCTCGGAACTGCGCGCCTTTCTCGGGCTACTCAATTACTTTGGGAACTTTATGCAGAACTTGAGCATGCTGCTGGAGCCTCTCCACGTGCTACTCAGAAAGGGGTGCGATTGGTTTTGGGGGGACGCCCAAGAATACGCCTTCAATAAGGCACGCAACCGTCTATGTTCCAAGAGTGTTTTAGCCTTTTTTGACCCAGGTAAAAAGTTAGTCCTTACGTGTGCTGCGTCAGTGTACGGGGTCAGGTGCATTTTACAGCACGTCAATGATGCGGGTAAATTGCAGCCTATTTCTTATGCCTCCAGGTCACTTTCGCGGGCAGAGCGCGGGTACGGTATGGTTGAGAAGGAGGCGCTCGCGTGCGTGTACGGTGTCAAAAAGATGCACCAATACCTTTTCGGGGCCAAATATGCATTAGAAACCGACCACAAACCCTTCACGTCCCTACTATCCGAGTGCAAGGCAATCAACGCCAACGCCTCGGCGTGCATTCAGCGGTAGGAACTCATGCTGGCGGCTTACGACTACACGATAAGGCACAGACCAGGCACAGATAACTGTGCCGACCCCTGGCGACCACAGAAGGGTCCGACGAACAGGAATGTGAGATGGTCATGGCAATCAATGCCTTTAAATCCACAGGTTCGCCCATGACGGCTCGCCAAATCAGAGCCTGGACGACCAGCGACCCCACGTTATCTCTAGTTAAAAGATGCATTTTAACCGGTGACTGGGCAGAGGCTCGCGATGCCTGCCCCGAGGAGGTCAAACCCTTCCATAGGTGCATGCATGAACTCTCACTACAGGCAGACTGCCTGATGTGGGGCAGCCGAGTAGTTATGCCTTTACGAGGCAGGGAGGCGTTTGTCCGGGCACTAGCACCCGGGGATCGTTCTTATGAAGGCCATAGCCAGATCTCATGTCTGGTGGCCTGGCATTGACGCGGACTTGGAGCTCTGCGTCCGTCGGTGCACCATGTGTGCCCAACTCAATAATGCCCCCAGGGAAGCCCCCCTAAGCCCCTGGCCCGCCAAACCGTGGTCGCGGGCGCATGTAGATTATGCGGGCCCATTCATGGGCAAAATGTTCCTCGTAGTCGTTGATGCATTTTCAAAATGGATTGAGTGCACCATTTTAAACTCGAGCACCTCCTCCACCACTGTGGAGAGACTTAGAACCATGTTTGCGACGCACGGCATTCCTGACATATTGGTCAGTGATAATGGTCCGTGCTTCACCAATGCAGAATTTCACGATTTTATAGTTGACCATGGTATAAATCACGTTAAGACCGCACCTTTCAAACCGGCCTCCAATGGCCAGGCGGAGCGAGCAGTGCAGATCATTAAACAAGGCATGCTCAGAATCCAAGGTCCCACGCTGCAGAGCCACCTGTCACGACTGCTGCTGGCATACAGATCTCGTCCTCATTCGTTGACTGGGGTTCCCCCCGCGCAACTATTGATGAAACGAACCTTAAAGACCAGGCTTTCATTAATCCTCCCAGACATGCATGAAATTGTTGAGGCTAAGCGTCAAAAGCTAACTGAGTACCATGACCAAAATTCGAAGGGGAGGTGGAATGAGATAGGGGACAAAGTGTTTGTGCTAAACTATGGCCGGGGTCCCAAATGGCTTGCAGGGATAGTAACAGACAAAGAGGGAAACAGGCTACTGGTTGTACAAATGGACAATGGCCAAACCTGCCGGAGGCATGTAGACCAAGTAAAAAGTAGATTCACTGATAACACTGAAGAACCAGAGGCAGACTACAATGTGGAACTCACACCACACCTGGTGGACAGACAGGTGGAACAGCCTGAGGAAAGGGCAGTCTCAACAGACAGCCCAGGCGAGACACCAGCAATCACACCAAACGAAAAACAGGCACCAAGGCAAACAACTGAACCACAACTAAGATGCTCCACGCGAGAGCGCAGACCACCTGAGAGACTGAATCTATAAAGGCGATAAGACCTTGGGGGAGGGTGATGTCATGTATCTCACATTATTGTATATAACTGTATCTTACCATGCTATACATGACTATAACTGGATATGACCTGTAACAATAAGCATACCTTACCACCAGGGGTGCACTTGCAGGAGACACTCCATACCTGTCCCACTGAGTTATATAAAGGGAGGTCTCAGGAAGTGCAGCACTGGAGAGCTGGAATTAAAGGTGCAGGGCCTGAGTGACCTTGACTTCAGCATGTGTCTCGTGTAAGTCAGTACATTGGAGTCAGGACTTAACACTTACTTTCCCATGTATTCATTCTCACTCAGTCTGGGACTCATTCTCCCACTCTCGCTCATTCTCTCTTACTCATACATTCAAGCTCATGCATGGAGTGATAATTACACCGTAATGTGCCAGACACAGCAAGACCAAACTCAGTTTGTTTTCATCACGAGAACACTTGCATTTAACAGCACAACTGCAGAAATTGTGAGATCCATGAATTAACTGTGCGCGTCTTTTGCAACACCATCGCACAAAAACATTTTTTTCAGAGAAAAATGATTACACGTTAATTACTTGAAAATGTAATAATAATGTGGCTGATAAACCTTGCAAGGAATATTAATCAAAAGATATCAGATACATAGTTAACCCTTCTACCTCAATTCAACCTCAATTCTACATCAGACATCTGGATGTAGATTTACCACCCATGGCTGTATGTTATCAGATGCCTAAAATTTTGGTTTGCCTCTGTAATGGATATATATTACCCAGTCCAAATTATATTAATAGTTACACAAACCATACTTCTCACAACAGTGCATGCAGTACACTACTGAGTGAAGTTCAAATCTTGCTTAAGTTATCAAAGATGCTGTCAGATAGAAATCTGTGAACTAACTCAACTTTATTAACAACTTTATCTAAGTTAATATGATTAATAGCTTAAGATTAAATACTAAGGAGTACACAAAGTACTTGAGCAGATATTATTAACTGAAACGTGTTTGAAAGCATTGAAGATACAAATATAGTTTAAAGGTATCTGTAGCTCAGCCTTAACTGGTTTATATAGAATGATTATACTTAAGAAAAATAGAAAGACTTGCATTTATATAGCACCTTTCATGACCACCAGATGTCTCAAAGTGCTTTACAGCCAATGAATGTTTTCAACTAAAAGCACGTCATATGATTAGTGAGGTTATTTTACAGTCAGAGCCCTTATTTAGCCGACCGGTTAATAGCTTTGAACAAGTATATCTTGGGTATGTTTAAGATCTATTTTGTTCATAAGCTCCGAGCTTTGAACATTATCACTTGTTATTATACAGTCTTGATTGTCAGCAAAATGACAGCTGTAAACAGGATTCGAATCAGTGCTACTCCTAATTAAAGGCAGAGTTGGTACATTTTAATAATTTTACCAGTACAAATTAGGGTAATTTCCCTCCTGGCATAGCATCAAAACTAATTCTTTAGAATTGCTGATATCAGGGAGGCAATATGATTGCTGTGTTGTGTGCCTGGACAAACCATTGCACCAGCTGCAAATGTACATTAGCACTCGCATTTGTGTCTCTGTGGTGCAGGTTGAAAATTATTTGTTTTGGAGTACAGGGATCAATGATTCACCACCCAAGCAAAACTGGACCTTTCTCTTGGGATTTTGGAACCTCTTGAAGGATAAAGCATCCTTCCCGTGCTTCTGCCATTCCCCATAAAGCGCACCTAATTATAATTACAGGCTGATTATTCTAATCAATTCAGTGCATTAAAACATATGCATGTATTGCACTAACCACACTGCCACTGGACTGCACCATTTATTAAAATAATCCGATGCTCTTTGAACATATGGAGGAAATCAGGGCTCGGGACAGGAGATTAGAGCATATCTGCCTTTGAGACTGAGCCATCATTATTCCAGCACTTCTTGTCAGTGCTGAATTTGTAGAAGCTGTAGTATATGTCTCCAGAATTTAGACACTCATATAATGAAAATAGTTTATGTTTTTGATAAATAGAAATGTATAAATTCATGACGACCAAAGTAGTAATTAGAATAGACATGTGGCACATTAAGACTGTCAGATAAAAAAGGCCAAGGTATTTATGGAAGGAAATTCATATTGTCAGATTAGAAGACATTGACAATGTTGAACTTTAACATGGCAAACATTAAAAGACACAAAAGAGAGGAGAAACTGATACCGCACAATAAGTGAAGCAGGCTTCCGTGAGGTGGCCGAAGCTATGTTCGAACAGATAGATTTTGAAGAGGCTTCTCAAGGTGGACAGAATGTAAGATTGCAGGATCTGTCATCCAGCTGGGTGGGACTGTGCTTGGCTGGTTCCATTCTTATCTAACCAGTCGTAGCAAGAGAATCACCTGAAATGGCTTCTCTTCCCACTTCTGCATCGTTACTTCTGGAGACTCTAAGGACCTATCCTTGGCCCCCTCCTATTTCTCATCTACATCTACATGCTGCCGCTCGGCAACATCATCCGAAAACACTTTGGGTTCCTCATGTACGCTGGCGACACCCAATGTTACCTCACCACCACCCTTTCAACCCCTCCATTGTCTCTGATTTTTCACACTGCTTGCCCGATATCCAGTATTGGATGAGCAGAAATTTTCTCTAATATTGGGAAGATCGATGCCATTATCTTTGGTCCCCACTACAATCTCCGTTCGCTAGCCACCAACTCCAACCCTCTCGCTGGCAACTGTCTGAGGCTGAATCAGACCGCTTGCAACCTTGGTGTTGTATTTGACCCTAGGATGAACTTCTGATCACATATGTGCTCCATCACCAAGACCGCCAACTTCTAGCTCCGTAACATCTCTCGTCTCCGCCCCTACCTCAGCTCATCTGCTGTAACCCTCATCCATGCCTTTGTTACGTTAGACTTGACTATGCCAAAGCTCTCCTGGCCGGCCTCCCATCTCCCACCCTACATAAACTTGAGCTTATCCAAATCTCTGCTGCCCATAGCCTAACTTGCACCAAGTCCTGGTCACCCATCATCCCTGTGCTCACTGAACTACATTAGCTCCATGTTCGGCAACACCCTGATTTTTAAAATTCTCATCCTCGTTTTCAGATCCCTCCATGGCCTCACCCTTCCCTATCTCTGTAACCTCCCCCAGCCCTACAACCTCTACACCCCTTCAATTCTGGCCACTTACACATCACTGATTTTAATCGCTCCACCATTGGTGGCTGTGCCTTCAGCTGCATCGACTCTAAGCTCTGGAATTCGCCCCCTAAACCTCTCTGCACTGTTAAGACGTTGCTTAAAAGCTGCTTCTTGTCATCTGTCCTAATATCTCCTTGTGTGGCTCGTGTCAAATTTTATTTGACAAAGCTCCTGTGAAGCACCTTGTGATGTTTTGCTACATTAAGGGGGCTATATAAATGCAAGTTATTGATCTGCGATTGAAATGGAGGGATCCACAGTTGGAAGAATGGAGAGCATATGCTGGCAGTTACTGGTGATTTGTGTATAGGACAGTGCAGGATAGCATGGACTTGGGGGATTTAGAAGAGCTAGAGTTTATGTAGGGTGGAGGGTGGTGATTAGAGCATTGGAGAAGCCAAACATGGAGGTGATGAAGGTGTGGATAAGGGTTTCAGGAGGGTTGAGGATGAACTAAGGTGGAAGGCAGATTATGTTGCACGGGTAAATAGGTGGTCTCGGTGATTGATAAGATATGAATTATGAAGTTCAGCTTGAGATTAAACATGACACTGAGGTTGTGCACTGTACGGTTCAATGAGCAAGCAGCTGCAGAAATGGATGGAACCAAAAGCTCAAAAATGGTTTCTGGCAAGAGCTGCAAGTTGGCTTGATGATAAATTAGAAAGGTATATACTTCTGATACATGCCATTCATTCTTGAATTCCAGAGTATATTGCTGTGCTGTTTTTCATGGTTCATGTTGTTCTTGATGCAAATAGTGTCATTGTAAATGCATTTGGTAAGGGCCTAACCAGAACTGTCATATTTCTCTCAGAGATATTCTTTGAATTTGAGGTAATATTTCAATTTGTGTTCTTGGGAAAATTAATGGGAATACCAGATTACAGAATTACTCATAAATCTTTCCTTGAAGCATACCATATAAATTTATTTTATTTTTTATTTATATTTTAAAAGTGTATTTAGAATAAATTTATCCCTCCCACAAATCACTTTTTACTCTGGTGGAAATAATTCTCGTGGATAAAAATGATGACCCGTGAGCTATTATTATTATCATTGCTGTCTGTTTCCATCCAGTGGGTTGCGAATGGCATCTGGCTACTGATATTGGCAGTGATCGTTCAATTGTTGAATTTTAGTTCCAGTTTCCTCACTGAAAGAAAATGAGCTAATATTCAGATTCTATCTTAATTCACTTTATGTTCCGTTTCATTGTTTTTTTTTGGTGTGTTCGTTTTCCCTGTTTAAGAGGCAAGAGCCCAGGGGCAGCACGGGCCAGTCCGCAATGCGATATGTGTGTGCACTAGGTCCGTGCAGCAGAGCTAGTCTCCAGTCATCTTGGATAATCCTTTTCACTGGACCAAGACCCAGCTCTGTCAAGCCCGTGTGGTGGCTGGTGTGCAACGGCCACCACACGTTAAAAAAATCCACGCACAGGCATCTTCCAACCTTGAGGATGTAGTTCAGATCCTTCATTGAAACACCTGTGAACTCATCCTTTTTTGGCGTGGAAGCAAGTCATCCTTGTTTCGAGGGGCTGCCTATGATGATGATGATGATTAATGAACTCTATATAGACATATGGTCTATTTTAAATGTATTTTTCCTTTCCCCATGAAGAGTGCAGCTACAGGAAATCGCATGGCTCATTTATTAACTTAGTTTTATTTTATTTCCTCTCCTTATTAGGAAGAATTTTGGTTCTATTTGTGGTTTCCTAATTATACAGCTAATTACATTTGCATGAGTGGAACTATGGGGCAGATACACATTTATCTCATTTTACAGGCTCTTAATTCCTGGTATTTTTCAGTTGTTAAACTCCTGAGGACTTGTAAAACATTTTGTATTTTCTGAGACTAATGTCAATTGCTTACATTGTATTTTTCAGGCTCACCATCATCTGACACATCTAGTAAAGGAGAAAAGAAATTCAGAGTCCAATAGTGTTCTGGTGAGCAGCTTTCGTGTTCATTTCAGTAGCACTGACACTGTAAAGGGCCTTAATGTATGTTTTGCTGGCTGTTAATGAATTAAGTTGAAAAAGCAGAGGTTGATAATGAGCACTGAATTAGTGCCTGTCCTCATTCTTCCTCATCAGGCACCCTCCAGAGCCTCCATTCCAAGTATCCTGAGGGCTTCTTTCTCATACGGGGTTACTGCTCTAAAATATATATGGGTGTGGCACTAGGCATTGATTTCTTATGGACTGTCTTCTGCAAGACAAGATTAAAATAAATGAGTTTGATATTGTCTGACATGCAGTCTTGAATGAGGTGCAATTTCTTTCAGTTAAACATTGTTTTCTGTTCCTGCCGCAAACTCCATATCCTGGCCACTGTCTCGGATTGAACTGGACTATTAGCAACCTCTGCATCCTATTCGACTTGAGCTGGGTTTCTGTCTTTGCTTGAAATTGGGCACCACATTAGCTTATTTCCAGTCTACTGGTACCTCACCAGAGTTCAGAGACTCCCTCATAATTATTATCTATTCCTCACAAATCTTCTTGCTAGTCTCTCTCAGCATTCTGGACTATATACTATCTATCTCAGGGACTGGACTTGTTTGTTTTGAGCCCTTTTAGCCTGTCTAGGACTTTCATCTCATTTAAATCAAATTCATTGAATCTGCTTATATTTTTTAAGGAGAGCATATTGCTATGTCTTGCTTAAAAATAACTTCTCTAATCTTATTGGGATTATTAGGTTTGCTGTCACAGAGAACAATTAGTTTTCTTTTGCAGCCACTTCTGGCTACTCCTCCAAGGTCTTCACTGATGATGTTTCTTTGCAAGATAACATTGTGAAGCACCATAAGTCCTTGAAAGCCAAGCCTTCCATATTGCAGAATGCATCCAGATCAGTCCAGCTACCTGAATAGTGGCTTCAATGTGCCAATGGTGCGCTTGATGAATACTCTAATGGACATATGCACTTTATTGTACCTATGTTCAACTGGTTAGAATATCCTAGAATCATTATGACCTTAGGAGTTCAAGAGTCTTGAACACCCAGGGGTTATCCTGAGACTTGCCTATCTGGGTCAAATATTGGTGGCATGGTGAACTACCTTAAAAAGACATTGTGACAGATATCTGAGAAGAGAGCACTGACTTACATAATGTGATATTGATGGTTACAAATGAGCTTAATATTCAGTGAATAGAATTGTTCCTATTTAAGAATAGAAGAACATAAGAAATAGGAGCAGGAGTAGCCCATTTGATCCTTCGAGCCTGCTCCGCCAATCAATAAGATCAAGGCTGCTTTAGGGAGGTAATGACCTTGTCTGCGGGAGCACATATGGCCACACCAGTGCAATCCATAACCGCTGGACTTTTAGGAAGCCTAGTTCTCACTTTGTAAGTATGTATAGCCCTTTTTTAAATAATTCAATAAAGATGACACTGGGTTGCCCCAGTCTTACTAACAGTAAAACAGCTCTACAAGATTAAGAAGGCATCGCTAATATGAACATAAAATGTAATTAACTAAAATAAAACTATAATTATAAATCATATTTTTGTTTGTGCAATTAAACGCTTTATACCCTGCAGTATCCACTGGTCGCAGAAGGTGATTGTCCATAGGGAAGGATATAAACTGACTCGAGCAAATAATGCATCTGTGACTTACTTCACATATCTGTCTACAGCTGATACACATATTTGCAATGTCCCGAGTGACAGCTTGAAACAATCCTGACACAAAAGTTCAGTGTGGTTGTCAACTTTACAGCCACTAGAAATGCCATTTGTATGGAACATTGGCTGCAGGCCTGTTTTCAGCATGTGGCATAACTCCCAACGTCAAGTTTACCCTGGTAAAACAAAGCCGCTGAAGACATTGCTCTGTGGACAAGTGAAGGTGTGTGCATCTCTGTCTGCATATTCTGGTATGACAGTATCAGTGGATGAGTATGGAGTTCATCTGGTATATCCTGACTTACCTGACATACCTCTGTTGGTCCTCTTCCTACTTCAAAAAGCAAAGATGTAGGGGAATCCCAGTGGAAAACCATTGTGGCACAATAGCAGCAGCAATTTTTTTAATGCAGTCATCATCATCATCATAGGCAGTCCCTCGGGATCGAGGAAGACTTGCTTCAATTCTTAAAATGAGTCCTTAGGTGGCTAAACAATACGAGAATCACAGTCCCTGTCACAGGTGGGACAGATAGTTGTTGAGGGTGGGTGGGTCAGGTTTGCCGCACGCTCTTTCCGCTGCCTGCGCTTGATTTCTGCATGCTCTCGGCGATGAGACTCGAGGTGCTCAGCGCCCTCCCGGATACACTTCCTCCATTTAGGGCGGTCTTTGGCCAAGGACTCCCAGATGTCAGTGGGGATGTTTCACTTTATCAGGGAGGCTTTGAGGGTGTCCTTGCAACATTTCCTCTCCCCACCTTTGGCTCGTTTGCCATGAAGGAGTTCCGAGTAGAGCGCTTGCTTTGGGAATCTCGCGTCTGGCATGCGAACTATGTGGCCTACCCAGCGGAGCTGGTCAAGTGTGGTCAGTGCTTCAATGCTGGGGATATTGGCCTGGTCGAGGATGCTAATGTTGGTGCGCCTGTCCTCCCAGGGGATTTGTAGGATCTTGCGGAGACATCGTTGATGGTATTTCTCCAGCGACTTGAGGTGTCTACTGTACATGGTCCATGTCTCTGAACCATACAGGAGGGTGGGTATTACTACAGCCCTGTAGACCATGAGTTTGGTGGCAGATTTGAGGGCCTGGTCTTCGAACACTCTTTTCCTCAGATGGCCGAAGGCTGCACTGGAAGCGGTGTTGAATCTCGTCATCAATGCAGTACCACAGAAACAGCCACAAAGACTCTTCAAACTGCTCTGGAAATATGCAAAAATAAAAGAGAACATTCATTAATGGCTTGACAATAAAACAGTCTCACTACTGGTCTCTTTAAACTAATCTCTGTATGGAGTTCAGTGCCTAGCAACACTGAACAGCCAGTTTATATGAAAGGATAAAGGAAACAGGGTCAAATGAGTAGAAATTATGAATGTTTTCATTATGCGCTCAACTATATGCACCCATGATGCTTCTTGAATCCATCTGAAGTTCCATCACAATCTTAAATGATGTACCTGCGCAGGGAATTTCCGCAGTGGTTCTCCTGATTTTTCATGGAAGCTATGGCACCCAGCGCTGGAAACAACATTCCTGACAATCTTCCGCCAGTTATGTTTTTTTTTTTGGGCACTAAAATCAAATTTTTCCTTTTTCCAGTGCCCCCTATAAAAGGAGAGGGGGACACTAAAAGCACCGGCAATTAAAACAAATTAAACTTTAAAACGTAAAATCAAATTAAAATTTGGTTGCCGGGCGTGATGATGCACTCCAGCCCCTCCGGTGCCCACCTCTTGCGGAAGGCCGCGAGCGTACCGGTGGACACCGCATGCTCCATCTCCAAGGACACCCTGGACCGGATGTAAGAGCGGAAGAGAGGCAGGCAGTCAGGTTGAACGACCCCCTCGACCGCCCGCTGCCTGGACCGGCTGATGGCACCCTTGGCCGTGCCCAGGAGCAGTCCTACGAGGAGGCCTTCGGACCTACCCGCTCCCCTCCGCACAGGGTGCCCAAAGATCAGGAGAGTGGGACTGAAGTGCAGCCAGAATTTCAGGAGCAGCCCCTTCAAATAATGGAACAGGGGCTGCAACCTCGTGCACTCAATAAAAACATGGAACACGGACTCCTCCAGACCGCAGAAATTGCAGGCGGCCTGGGAGTCCGTGAACCGGCTTAAAAATTTATTGCACGGCACTGCTCCGTGCACCACCCTCCAGGCCAAGTCCCCGATGAATAGTGGGAGGACCCCTGCGTAGAGTGCCCTCCATCGGGGACCCCCGCCTCCTCCGGACGGCAAGATGGTACGCCATGGCGTGTCCGGACGGTCGGCGAGGATGGCAAAGTTGAGGGTGTGCAGGAGCAGCCCGTACAGGAAACCCCTCCACGCGGAACTGAAAGGCACGGAGGGAATTTCCCCGAGGCGGCTCAAGTTGTGAGGCGCCGGCCCCCGAGGGAGGTTCCGGGGTTTGGCGCCGATGAGGAATTCCGTCCGGACGGGGGTCAGTTCGGACGGGATCTCCCCACGTGCTTGAGCCTCCTCGATGCACCTAACGGAGTCAGGGCCCAGAGCTGTTTTTAGCGACTCGATGGCATCGGCCGCGTGGCGGACGTTGGCAGAATTTAGGCGCCGCGCCAGCGTGTCTGGCGCCATCCAGCCCGCTCCTCCGCCATCGAGCAGGTCCCTGACCCTGGTCACCTCACCAGCCACAGCCCTCTCTTCCGACCGCCACATAAAACCTCGGCCGTGGAGGTATGGATTCCCGAGCAGCGGTTCCTGCAGGACGGCCGCCACTCCAGCCGGCGGAGAGCTGCGCTTGGTGGAGACTTTGTTCCAGACCCTGATGAGTTCCCTGTAAAAGACAGGCAGCTCCCGGAGGGCGGTCCTGGCACCCCCCAAGTTCACAAACAGGAGCTGCGTGTCATAATTGAGGTCGAGCTGCTGGCGGAAGAAATACCTCGCCAGAGCACACCACCTAGGAGGGGGCTCGACGTAAAGGTATCTCTGCAGGGTCTGAAGACGGAAAATCGCGAGCTGGGCGCTGACGCACACCAACGACTGACCGCCCTCCTCAAGCGGGAGACTCAGGACCGCGGCAGAGACCCAGTGCTTCCTGTTGTTCCAGAAGAAGTCCACCAGCTTCTTCTGTATCTTGGCGACAAACGCAGGGGGAGGGGTCAAAGTGACCAGCCGGTACCACAACATTGCGGCCACCAGCTGGTTTATGACTAGCGCTCGACCCCTGTAGGACAGCACTCGGAGCAGTCCTGTCCAGCGCCCTAGGCGAGCGGCGACCTTGGCCTCCAGCTCCTGCCAGTTCGCCGGCCAGGCTCCCTCGTCGGGGCTAAGGTAGACTCCCAGATAGAGGAGATGGGTCGTGCTCCAGGCAAAAGGCCTGAGCTCCTCCGGCAGGGAGTCCACCCGCCACTGACCCACCAGGAGTCCGGAACATTTCTCCCAGTTGATCCTGGCGGAGGACGCGGCCGAGTAAATCTCCTGGCACTCACGCATCCTCCGCAGGTCAGCGGGATCCTCTACCGCGAGGAGCACGTCATCGGCGTAATCCGAGAGGACGACCTCCACGCCCGGCCCTTGCAGAGCCAGTCCCGTCAACCTCGTCCGCAAGAGGCGCAGGAAAGGCTCCACGCAAACAGCATATAACTGGCCGGACATGGGGCATCCCTGGCGCACCCCTCTCCTAAAGCGAAGGGGCGCCGTCAAGGACCCGTTAACCTTAATCAGACACTCCGCGGCGGCGTACAAAAGTCGGATCCGGGCGACGAAATGCGTCCCGAACCCGAAAGCGCGCAGAGTTCCGAGCAGATAGTCGTGATCCACCCTGTCGAACGCCTTCTCTTGGTCGAGGGATAGGAAGGCGACCGACAGACCAGCCTCCTGGGAACAATGGATGAGGTCCCGGACCAGATGGATGTCCGCCAGTTATGTTGGCCCCCTAAGAAATTCCAGGTGTTGATCTCTGCCCAACTCCACAATTGGTTACACCTGTTGTACACTTGAAAATCAGGTGTGACCAATCAGAAAATCTAGGTTACTGTTAGTTTGCCTCAGCTCAGGATTGGTCCCTCAAATACTATATAAATGTGCCACACTTTCGGGTAACCAGTGTTACTAATCAACAGAGCAACTGACTGTAAAAGCTTCTATAGATATGTGAAGAGAAAAAGATTAGTGAAGACAAACGTAGGTCCCTTACAGTCGGACTCAGGTGAATTTATAATGGGGAACAAAGAAATGGCAGACCAATTGAACAAATACTTTGGTTTTTGTCTTCACGAAGAAAGACACAAATAACCTTCCTGATGTACTAGGGGACTGAGGGTCGAGTGAGAAGGAGGAACTTAAGGGTATCCTTTTAGGCGGGAAATTGTGTTTGGGAAATTGATGGGATTGAAGGCCGATAAATCACCGGGGCCTGATAGTCTGCATCCCAGAGTATTAAGGAACTTAAAGTACTTGGCCCTAGAAATAGTGGATGCATTGGTGATTATTTTCCAACAGTCTATCGACTCTGGATCAGTTCCTATGGACTGGAGGGTAGCTAATGTAACACCACTTTTTAAAAAAGGAGGGAGAGAGAAAACTGGTAACTATATACCGGTTAGCCTGACATCAGTAGTGGGGAAAACGTTGGAATCAATTATTAAAGATGAAATAGCAGCGCATTTGGAAAGCAGTGACAGGATCGGTCCAAGTCAGCATGGATTTATGAAAGGGAAATCATGCTTGACAAATCTTCTCGAACTTTTTGAGGATGTAACTAGTAGAGTGGGCAAGGGAGAACCAGTGGATATGGTGTATTTGGACTTTCAAAAGGCCTTTGACAAGGTCCCACACAAGAGATTGGTGTGCAAAATCAAAGCACATGGTATTGGGGGTAATGTACTGACGTGGATAGAGAATTGGCAGGCAGGAAGCAGAGAGTCGGGATAAATGGGTCCTTTTCGGAATGGGAGGCAGTGACTAGTGGAGTGCTGCAGGACTCGGTGCTGGGACCCCAGCTCTTTATAATATATATTAATGATTTGGATGAAGGAATTGAGTGTAATATCTCCAAGTTTGCAGATGACACTAAACTGGGTGGCGGTATGAGCTGTGAGGAGGATGCTAAGAGGCTGCAGGGTGATTTAGACAGGTTAGGTGAGTGGGCAAATGCATGGCAGATGCAGTATAATGTGGATAAATGTGAGGTTATCCACTTTGGTGGCAAAAACACGAAGGCAAAATATTATCTGAACGGTGGCAGATTAGTAAAAGGGGAGGTGCAACGAAACCTGGGTGTCATGGTTCATCAGTCATTGAAAGTTGGCATGCAGGTACAGCAGGCGGTGAAGAAGGCAAAAGGCATGTTGGCCTTCATAGCTCGGGGATTTGAGTATTGGAGCAGGGAGGTCTTACTACAATAGTACAGGGCCTTGGTGAGGCCTCACCTGGAATATTGTGTTCAGTTTTGGTCTCCTAATCTGAGGAAGGACATTCTTGCTATTGAGGGAGTGCAGCGAAGGTTCACCAGACTGATTCCAGGGATGGCTGGACTGACATATGAGGAGAGACTGGATCAACTGGGCCTTTATACACTGGAGTTTAGAAGGATGAGAGGGGATCTCATAGAAACGTATAAGATTCTGACGGGACGGGACAGGTTAGATGCGGGAAGAATGTTCCTGATGTTGGGGAAGTCCAGGACCAGGGGACACAGTCTTAGGATAAAGGGTAGGCCATTTAGGACTGAGATGAGGAGAAACTTCTTCACTCGGAGAGTTGTTAACCTGTGGAATTCCCGACCGCAGAGAGTTGTTGATGCCAGTTCATTGTATATATTCAAGAGGGGGTTAGATATGGCCCTTATGGCTAAAGGGATCAAGGGGTATGGAGAGAAAGCAGGAAAGGGGTACTGAGGTGAATGATCAGCCATGATCTTATTGAATGGCAGTGCAGGATCTTAGGGCCGAATGGCTTACTCCTGCACCTATTTTCTATGTTTCTATGTTCGATTAATGTCCTAGACTTCAGAACAATGCTCAAAAGATCTGAATACTGGGTCTGCAGCTTCCTCCATATGTGTACCCAGATACACCCGTAAACTAGCCGCAAACCAATTCAGTGGCTTAAAAGATCGCAGAATTTTGGGCATAAGTGAGTTACCCGTGTAACTACAATACGCCTAAGTCTCCTCAATCTTTATGTATATCTATCAAATCTTCCACCAGGATAAATCTCACCCCCCCGCCCCCGCCCACAAAACATGTCACGCCCCAACTCGCAAAAGCCAGTATCCTCCAATTGCGCTTGTTTTGGGGCCTCAACATTGTGGCCAGATTTTCAGGCGCAGCAGGAAATAAAATGATTTCTCTGGTGTTTTAATTGCAAGTTTTTGGGCATTTAAAAAAATATATATACTTACTGAAATCTGCTTTGTGTTTTCTGTTTCTTTTAATGTGTTTTTATGCCATAACAGTAAATCACAGTAAAAAAATTGAAGTTTCCCCGATTGCAGGTTATTGAACATGCTGCGCCCGAATGTTTGATACGTGAATTGAAACTTCAATTTTTAGACTGGAAGAAATACACTGATGGGGATTTGGCATTTCCTTGGCTCCAGATTATTTTTGCTGATTTATGTCCTTTTATGCCCATTTTAAATTTCTCATGATATTGGGAGGATATTTGGGTGCAACTTTACATTCGCATTTACATTTACATTGGGCGCAATTTCGGGTCAAACTTGTGTTGTGCCCTTGGGAGGAAATTTCAGACTCTGATGATTTAACTTTCCTGAATCCTGGGGTGGTGACCTTTGCATTGTTACTGCACTAGGGAAAGCCTGATTTCAAAACGTTTTATATCATTTGCTGATTCGGATTTTAATATGTAAATACAACTCACAGGGTGCCGTACAGTAAAGTCCAATGGTGGAAAGTTATCGCGTTATCCAACCGCGTTTGTGATTGTTCCAATTTCACTTTCACTTCTGATGGGCGCCCAGAATCAGCAGGGCACAGTTCACTTTTACAATTCCTAAGTCTTGCATCCGCCAGAAAATGCTGTCTTGTTTATTATAAAGGTAAAGTAAAAAAACAATTAGACGGAGGGCAGCGTGATGAAAGAGAAGCTGTATTGGATCTGCGAGGGGCAATGTGGGCCGCAGCCGACAGTCTTTGCTGATTCCCTGGAGCCGGAGATGCTGCTGAACTAGTTCTCGCAGCAGTTCCCACACAGCCTCCCTCCGCGAGACGGTCACTGTCTCACGGTTCATCCGCAAACGTAGCCGATTTTGTCTTGTGTGGTTGGTTAAAGACTGGCCCGCATATTCATGTGTGGTTGCAGCAGTCCGCGCTACTCCCAGCACTTTGCCCTCGTTGGATAATTTGAGGTAAAATCCGGAAGTACTGTACTGGGAAACATGGCTGCTTCTCCAGTCCTGTTAGATAGACACAGGGCAGTTTGTTAATTTCACTGGGCCAGGCTGCACAGCTTAAAACTACTCAGATTTGTCATTTAATACTCAATTTAACAAGGTTTGAACAAGTGAGAAACTTTAAGAAACTATATATTTTTAATGCCCAGTTTTGTTTCTGAGGGTACAGTTGTTTTAAAAATAATGGGTATTCTAACTCGCACCAAGTCCTGTTCACCCATCACCCCTGTGCCTGCTGACCTACATTTGTTCCCGGCCACCAACGCCTTGAATTTAAACTTCTCATCCTTGTGTTCAAATTGCTCCACAGCCTTGTCCCTCCCTACCTCAAACCTCCCCAGAATGCTGAATTCCTCCAATTCTGACCTCTTGTGCATCCCCGACTGCCTTCAGCTCACCGTTGGCAGGTGTGCCTTTAGTTGTGTTGGTCCCAAGCTCTGAAATTCCCTCCCAGCCTCTCTACCTCTCTCTCCTCTTTTAAGATACTGCTTAAAACCTACCACTTTGACCACCTGTCCTAATGTCTTCTTCTTTGTCTAGGTGCCAATTTTTGTTTGATTGCACTCCTGTGAAGCACCTTGGGACGTTTTATTACTTTGGAGACGCTATATAATGCAAGTTGTTGCTCTTGTTTTTGAGGTACCTTTTCATCTTTAGTGCTTCCTGAATATATCTTCATGTGGACTATGTCGAGTTTGGGTGACATCTGATTTGTGGGCTCATGATTTTCTGTCTGGGTCATAAATCTTGAATGCCTAAATTCCTGCTATGTGTTCTTGGCGCATGACACTGGGCTGTCTCATTGTTATTTTTTGTAAAAGATGTGTGTGATTTTTTTTGAAATTCGTAGCCAATCGTTCCAATTCTTTGTCAAATCACAAACGCCAGAGGTCACCTTGCACACGCCAAGGATCACTCTGCGCCAATGCTCTTAGCCAAAAGGCCTAGAGCCACTGCACCGTTCCTGGAAGTACTGCAATACCAGGTTCGTGCCATGGAGGTGGATGGGTCAGGTCCCCCACACACCTCCGTGGAGGTGGATGGGTCAAGCCACCCCACCCACCTCCTGTTTCCAAAAAAGCAAGCATATACCTTCCTGATCCAGGGAGAACCACCCGGAGGTCATGGTGGCTACTCCCCTGTCAGGTCAGTTACGCATGATCTTAGCCAAAAGGCCGAGAAGCGAAAGATGTGTGTGTTGGCTTTATTCAGTTGGTGGCACTGAGTCAGAAAGATATGGTTTTACACTGCCCTTCAGGACCCCCATGTGTAATCTAGGCTACCACTCCAAAATAACACTAAGGGTGTGCTAGATTGTTATAGGAGAACTGTATCTGCTTTGGTGGTGAAGTGTTAAATGCAATTGCCTACATTGAACGTCAGTGTAATTAATTGTATGTGAAACACTAAGAAGTTTCTGAGTGACATAATAAGATATTCTGTAAATGCAAATCTGAACCATGGCAAATAGGGTCAGGCTGCATGTTTGTGGCATTCAGTCGATCTGCAGTTTATTCAACATGGCTGAATCTAAAATGGTGGTCCTAGCAGATCGTACTCTACCATTGAACTTCTGCTTGAAATTGTATTACTTTTAAAAATGTATACTTTTATTTACCAGGTTGTTCATAGAATTGCAGTGCCAAGCTTACTGGCAATGCCAAATTTAAGGATATTGGTAGAACAAATTAAATTGGTGTACCAGAGCTGAGGTAGTCATTGTAAGCCAGGGAGAACATAGCTGCACTAATTTAACCAGGGGTTTTCCTATCAGGGCTAACAAAAGGGCAGAGTCATAATACATACAAAATAAAATTATCAATTTATCATAATGTTTAACTATCCCCTCTCCTCTCCTCTATATTCTTTCTCCTCCCTGTTGATTAGTGAACCCCATACTTCTTGGTCTCTCCACAGGTAGATTGCATCAATCACTGAAGTTATACCTGCCCATTCTATCATTTCATTTGGCTATACTATTCTTCACCTTTCTTTTAATATGTCACTGTCACTCTTCCAGATCTGTTGTAGACTTCCAATTAAGAAATTCAAACAATGTCATCTTTCACATTATGATTGGCCTTATCATTTCTCTCTTGTGGTGGATCTCTGTTCCTTTTCTCTTTGTTCAGTATAATTAAAAATAACTCGGGCATTAGTCATGAATTTAACAATGGAAACCACGGTAAGAGTACCACACTGAAAATGTATGCAATTTGGAGCTTATTTTGTAAATAACTTTTCTTTCCTTCCTTTCAAGTTTCTTCTATTTTCTTTTTCTCGTGGTGAGTTACAAGGGGTTGCATTTCCATGGATAAGAGTGATAATTCGCCTCAAGTGGCTATTCTTAAAATATGATCCTGGATAATGATTGTTGGTGGGATGCTTTGGAATGGTAGCCTGAACAATTGAGCTTGACTTTGCTCAATCTGATGTCCATACTTCTGCACTTTCATTGGGGGTTGGTGATCAGGAGTAGGAAGTTTGGCCAAGTTTATTTTCTCTCCTGAATTAAGGGACGCTGAAGTCAGTCATAGTGCCTCCACTGCTATCCTGGCTGAGATCTGTTAACTCAACATAAGATGAGGACTAAAACCGAGGAGTTTCTTGGTCTCTATGACTTAGAATTACACCATGTGGCACATATCCTCACCAAAGCTGAAATTTCGATTTAACCTCAAAGTTTCATATTAAAATTCAATACGACACAATATTGTATACAATCTCTTAATTTGAAGTTGCTTATTTTAAATTATCTGTTAATTTCAATTGAAATTATGCATTTAATATAAGTGTTAATAAAACTTGTGCTGTTTTATTAAAATTTCTTTATTCAATCAATTTAAATTTTTAAGCAAAATCAACTTTGAATTAACAAGAGTAGAATGTAGATACAATAGTATATATTGTCTTGTAACTTCTGAAACAACCACAACAATTATGTTCAGATCAATATTTTTTCCTCAAATATAATATAGTGATAATTAAATGGAGTTGTGATTCAGATCAGCCATGAATGGTAGAATAGTTTTGAAGGGCAGAATAACCTACTCCTGTTCCTATGTTCTTCTTAGCATGTTATCAACAATGTGTACCTGTAGATAAATACTAATCACATATAATTACAAATGTATGTACTTATGTTTGTTTTTCTTCATATAGGACATCATTGTTTTCAACATGCTTGATGTATTCTTTACATAAAGCAAGTGAATGACTGGATAGCTATCAAAGGAGCAACAATTTAATTTAGAACTGAAACTGAGCAAAGCAGGAAAACTGCAAACTTCCTTAAACAACACCAGAGGTGACAGCACCACAGCAATAGACTTCCAGATGGCAACTGCTGGGAATTTAAAATTCATAGGATTTCTTACAGCTATCATCATCCTTTCAATAGCAGACACCTTAAAAAATGACCAGAATAGTGAGGAGGCACCAGGTTTCCCATTCACATCTGATGGTCAAAGGTTTCCCTGGAACAAAATGAGATTGCCTGAAAACATTATCCCAGTACATTATGATCTGCTCATACACCCAAATTTGACCATGCTGAATTTTTCTGCGTCTGTGAGGATTGAAGTTTCTGTTCAATCGGATACCAGCTCTATCATCCTGCACAGTAAAAACCTGGAAATCATCAAGGCAACCATTGTACCACTGAAAGAGGATGGAACGACTGGATTGGAAAGCAGCTTGCATCTTTTGGAATACCCACCATATGAGCAACTTGCACTTCAGGCCGGTGTACCCTTGTACTCTGGAAACACGTACTTGGTTAATATCGATTACATTGCCAATCTGTCGGAAAGCTTCCATGGCTTTTACAAGAGCAGTTATAAAACTCAAGATGGTGAACTAAGGTAAAATACATTCTATTCCAAGGAAAAAGAAGACAAACCGATGTTGAACATTTGAAATAAAATAGAAAATGCTGGAAATACACAGCATGTCCGCAGCATCTGACAAATTAAAACTGGTTAACATTTCAGGTTGAGGCCTTTTATCAGAGCCAGTCTGACAAAGGGTCTATTTCTCCGCAGCATAACTAAGACCGCCTATTTCCACCTCTATAACATTGCCCGTCTCCGCCCTTGCCTCAGCTCATCCGCTGCTGAAGCCCTCACCCATGCCTTTGTTACCTCTAGACTTGACTATTCCAACGTACTCCTGGCTGGCCTCCCACATTCCACCCTACATAAACTAGAGGTGAACCAAAACTGCCCATGTCCTAACCCGCAATAAGTCCCACTCACCCATCACCCCTGTGCTCGCTGACCTACATTGGCTTCCGGTTAAGCAAGGCCTCGATTTCAAAATTCTCATCCTTATTTTCAAATCCTTCTCTGGCCTTGCCCCTCCCTAACTCTGTAATCTCCTCCAGCCCCACAACCCCCCAAGATATCTGTACTCCTCTAATTCTGCCCTCTTGAGCATCCCTGATTATAATCGCTTTTATATTATAATTATAATTGGTGGCCGTGCCTTCAGTTGCCTATGCCCCAAGCTCTGGAACTCCCAGCCTAAACCTCTCCGCCTCTCTACCTCTCTTTCCTCCTTCAAGATGCTCCTTAAAACCTACCCCACCTGTGCTAATTTCTACTTATGCAGCTCGGTGCCAAATTGTTTTATCTCATAATACTCCTGTGAAGTACCTTGAGATGTTTCACTATGTTAAAGGCGCTATATAAATACAAGTTGCTGTTGATCCTAGGCTCAGTTCTGTAATTCTATGATTCGAATGCTTTCTGTTGTCTTGGCTCTAAGCTCTGGAATTCTCTACCTAAATCTCTCCACCTCTCCACCTCTCTTTCCTCCTTTAAGGTGCTCCTTAATACCTACCTCTGACCAAGCTTTTGATTATCTGCCCTAATTTCTCCTTATGTGGCTTGGTGTCAATTTTCTTTTGTCTTATAACACTCCTATGAAGCGCCTTGGGATATTTTACTACATTAAAGGTGCTATACACACAAACAAGTTGTTGTTGTTAGAAGCCAAATTGTCTTCTGTTTGAGGGGCTGACAAACCTGCTGCGTATTTCCAGCAATCTTTGTTTTTATATTCTATTTTAGTTTTTCCACCTGTGTTGATTTGATCATTTGTATAGTATACTGATTAAATGGATTTAGTTTGTTTTGCATAATTATATAGAAATGACAACATGGAAACAGGCCATTCAGCTCACCCAGTCTCCTCCCCGTCTTCATCTATATCTATCAGCATAACCCTCTATTCCCTTCTCTCTCATATGCTTGTCTAGCCTCCCTTAATTGCATCTATACTATTCGCTTCAACCACTCCCTGTGGTAGCGAGTTCCACATTCTCACCACACTCTGAGTAAAGAAGTTTCTTCTGAATTCCCTATTGAATTTCTTGGTGACTATCTTATATTGATGGCCTCTAGTTATGCTCTTCCCCACAAGTGGAAACATTCTCTCTGTATCCACTTTATCAAAACTTTTCATAATTTTAAAGACATCTATTAGGTCATCCCTCAGCCTTTTTTTTTAAAGAGACAAGTGATCCAACCTGTTCATCCTTTTCTGATATGTATCACACTTCTGGTATCACCCTTGTAAATTTCTCTGCAGCTTCGCCAGTGCCTCTATATCCTTTTTATAATATGGCGATCAGTACTGTATGCAATACTCCAAGTGTGTTCTAACCAAGGTTCGATAGAGACTTAGCATAACTTCCCTACTTTTCAATTCTATACTTCTAGAAGTAAACCCTGATGCTTGGTTTGCATTTTTTATGGCCTTGCTAACCTATTTCGCAATTTTTTACTCCCAAGATCCCTTTGTTCCTCTACCCCACCTAGACTCGCACCCTCCAAGTAATAAGTGACCTCTGTATTCTTTCTACCAAAATGTAATACTTCACATTTATCTGTGTTGAGCTTCATTTGCCAATTCTGCAAGTTTATTAATGTCCTCCTGTAATTTGTTGTAGTCCTGCTCAGTATTGACTGTCCCCTCCCGCCCACCCCCCCCACCCCCCCACCCCCCCACCGAATTTGGTGTCATCCACAAATTTAGAAATTGTGTTTTTGATTCCAAAGTCTAAATCATTAATATAAATTGTTAACAACCGTGGTCCCAGCACTGATCCTTGTGGAACACCACTACCCACCTTTTACCCCTACTCTCTGCTTCCTGTCTTGAAGCCAGCTAGCGATCCATTCTGCTACTTGTCCCCTGACTCCGCATTCACTGACCTTTTTCATCAGTCTATTATGGGGTACCTTATCGAAGACCTTTTTGAAAATCTAGATAAATTACATCTACTCCATTACCATTGTCTACTCTCTCTGTTAACGCTTCAAAAAGTCAGTGAGGTTGGTCAAGCAAGACTTTCCCTTTTGAAATCCATGCAGACTTCATTACTATATTTTTGGTTTTTAGATGTTCTTCTATTTTCTCCTTTAGTAGGGATTCCATTATTTTTCCTACCACCGATGTTAAGCTGACTGGTCTATAATTCCCTGGACATGTTCTAACCCCTTCTTAAATATAGGTATTAGGTTAGCTAACTGCCAGTCCTCTGGCACTACTACTTTTTTCTAACAAATTATTAACTATGTGTAGTAATGCCTCTGCTATCTCTTCCCGAGATTCTTTTAAAATACGTGGCTGCAATCCATTTGGACCAGGGATTTTATCCTCTTTGAGTTTATTTAATTTATCCACTCTTTTTTTTAAAATTTTAACTGCACTTATCTCATTACCGTGGTAAATACTGAAGCAAAATAATTATTTAATATTTCTGCCATCTCTCTATCGTTACCTGTGGTATTATCCTGTCTATCCCTTAATGGGCCTATTCCCATCCCAACCGTCCTTTTTTATTGATGTGCCTGTAAAATATTTTACTATTTTGTTTTATGTTCCCTGATAATTTAACTTCATAGTTCCTCTTTGCTTTCCTAATTTTTTTTAACTTCTCTAGTAATCTTTTTGTATTCTCCCTTATCATGTACTCTTCTGCTGTCTATGTACTTAATGTGTGCCTCTTTCCTTACCCTCAATTGTTTCCTTATGGCTTTATTCATCCATGGAGTTTCATTAGTGTTTTGTTTGTTCTTTCCTTTTAGTGGAATATATTAGGCCCAAATTTGGCCCTCCGTTTTTTTCGGCGCATTTACATGAGGTGCGCCGATTTTCTGCTCAAAATGGCGGCGAAAATATATTGCCGTATTCTCCCCGCTCTGTGGACCGTCCTTGTGCTTGGCATGGCATGGCAATCACAGTGGGGTAAATGGAGCTAGGGCCATGCGGCTGAAAGAGTGCCAGCAGGGGGGGCGGGGCTAGGGCCCAGCGTGTGTAACAGTGCCGGCAGCGTTGCGCATGTGCATTGGAGCGTTCGTGCATGTATCCGCACGTCCCACCCGCCGCACCTATCCCCGGCCGAGTGGCCTTTCGCACCGACATTGCTTTAGCATCAGACCTATTGCCCAGAGAAATAACACTGCAATTGTTGAGTATGAGGGCACCTTGAATAGCTGACCACAGAATGGCTGCAGCCCTGAGAAGTATGCAGATAGAAGTAAAGATTCAATCAAGCCCCTTCAATCTTAATCACTGGATTCGATTCAAGCAAATCTCATGCAACCTGATTTTAATTCTATGAATTACGACACTACCATTCAAATTTATAATCATTTCTGAAGTCCGTACAAATGGTATATGCTGTTGGGAGTATATTTAGTTGTCTCAGATGATCTTTCATTTTTAAAAAGTACTTTTTTAGTCTAGCACGGATGTTTTGGATTGTTTCATGGTCTTTTTGTCAGCATTATTTATGATTTATTTTGAGGTGTCATGGCAACTATCAAAACTTACAATAAGTACATAATAGACCTTTACACTTAACACATTAAGGCTCCTGCAGCCTGTGTGTTCCCAGCCCCCCTCCCTCCTGCCAGCCCCCCCTTTAAGTTCCCTCCTGCAGCCTCCTACGAGCCCAGCCTGCTGCGTCTCGTGTGGCCAGTTCACTGCTCTCCTACCCGGGCTCCCCACCCACCACACCTATCCCCGGCCGAGTGGCCTCTCGCACCGGCAGGCCCGCTGACTTCCTGGGCCGAGTATGAAAGTAGGACTTAAGTTTTATTTTTCATTTTTTATTTATTATTGATGTTTTTTATGCTTCTTGAATGTTGTTAAGAAGGTGTTTAGTGCTTTGCAAGGTCCTCTCCGCTTCCCTTCCCCCCCCCCCCCCCCCCCCATCTCTGGCAACCTGTGCTGATTTCTTAACTCTCCGCAAGGGTTTTCTGTGCGGCCACAAATGGCCACATACACTGGCCTAAGTTAATTTGGAACAACTATTAGCTGTCCAAACTGGCTTAAATGGCCAAAACAGTTGTCGGTGGCTGGTAACACCCCCTTTTGAAAAAAATCTAAACTAAAAAAAATTCTAACGAACTCACTTACACTGGCGCAAATTAAAAGTGCAGAATGGGGATTTTTAAGGTACTCCAGAAAAATCAAGTTGCTCCAAAAAAAAAAGCAACTCCTGTGCAAATTTGGGCCCATTGTTCCTGCTTTCTGTTGAACACTGTGTTTCAAATATTTCCCATTGCTGATCTACATCGTTATTATTGCCCATTTTATTTTCCTAAGTTCTATCCTCAGCCCCTCAAAATAAGCTTTTCTCCAATCTATTACCCTGATTTTTGTCATAAATTATCTTCTAAATTATCATCTTGAAACGTATTATATTATGGTCACTGTTGCCTGGATGTTCCCCTACTTTTCCCTCTCTCATCTGCTCTGGTTCATTCCCCATTACTAGATTCAATAGCGAATCCTCCCTTGCTGGGCTTTTTACATATTGGGTTAGTTGAGAGTGAAGAAAATTGAAAATGTAGTTGCATTGGAGAATACGATAGTTCTGAAATGTCATTGTTGCTAAGACTGCCATTATTACTAGTTGCCTGTAATACCCTCTTTTTGACCTGTCCCAACTTCCATAGTTTCTTTCCAGTTTCCCCTTCAGTGCCTCTACCACTCATCTCATCATTGAAGCCTGACACTTGCTCCCCTGAGCCCCCCTGTCCTAGCTCCTGATCATACAATTTCCAATTTTCAGCTCCATGCTTGCTTCCATAGTCAACCTGCCTCTATTCTCTGGAACTGTCCCTGCCTCCTTTCAGACTCCACCCCTCCCACCCGCATCGCTTCCCCACTACCCCCCCCCCCCCCCCCACCCCACCAATCGAAATACCCATAGTCAACCTCTCTCTCCAGCTATCACTATCTCCAACTTTTCTTTCCAAAGTCCTGGAACATGTTCTTTCTTCACAACTGTGCTTGCTATCAGTCTTAACACTCCCTGTTTGAGAACATCCAATATGGCTTCTGTCTGACTTGCATCTCGGTGGCTGTACTGGTTAAAATCGCGAACAATATTTTGAAACATTGCCCATAACTTTGTCACTCCTTATCCTTCTCAAATTTTCCTGCTGTCTTTCACACTGTTGCTCACTCCAACCTCCAGAAACTCCTCTGCTGGGCAGCTGACTGGACTCTTCTGGTTCCACTCATGCATATTACAATTAAGGAACATAGGAACAGGAGTACGCCATTTAGCCCCTCGAGCCTGTTCTGCCATTCAATGAGATAATGACTGATCTGTGACCTAACTCCTTTGCCTCATATCCCTTTGATACCTTTGGTCAACAGAAAACTTTCAATCTCTGATTTAAAATTTAAAATTGACCTAGCATCAGCTGCTATATGAGGAAGAGAGTTCCAAACTTCTACCACCTTTTTGTGTAGAAATGTTTCCTAACTTCACTCCTGAAAGGCCTGGCTCCAATTTTTAGGCTATGTCCACTAGTCCTAGATTCCCCAACCAGTGGAAATAGTTTCTCTCTATCTACCCTATCAGTTCCCCTTAATATCTTGAAAACTTTGATCAAATCACCCCTTAATCTTCTAAATTCCAAGGAATATAATCTTAGTTTTTGTAATCTCTCCTCGTAATTTAACCCTTGGTGTCTGAATATCATTCTGCACTCACTCCAAGGCTAATTATCCTTCCTAAGGTGTGGTGTCCAGAACTGCTCACTACTCCAGGGGTAATCTAACTAGAGCTTTTTTTAGCAGTACCATAACATCTACTCCCTTGTATTCTAGTCCGATAGATATAAAGGCCAACATTCCATTAACCTTTTTGAATATCCTCTATCCTCCATTTTAAATACCGACACACAGTAATTATTTATCATATTTCCTTATTTTAATTTATAATATCAGCATTGCCCATTTTTAAGGGACTCGCATTGCTCTTAACCACCCTCTTTTTCCTAATAATTTTAAAAGTTTCTTGTGCTGATTTTTATATGCCTTGCAAGTTTCTTTTCATACTCCCTTTTTGTAGTTCTTACTATCTGTTGTCATCCTTTGTTGTTTTTTGTATCTTGACTTCTCTAATGTACACATAGTCAACCTCTCCGACTCCATTCTACAGCAAGTACATCTCAATCAAAATGCTATGGCTTATGTCTTTACTTGCACAAAATCCTGCACTCCCATCAGTCCTTACTGATTCAAAGGATATTACATGATGCTTTTCTGATTACCAATAGTACTCCGTTCTTATCCTGTGTAACTCACGTAAGACTAACTCACTACATGTATTTTAATCTAATACTCATACTTGCTTGAAGACCATTGAAAACCTTCACCCACAAGAAACGAGTTCAAAGGCATTTTGCATATTTTCACCTAAGTGTGAACAATATTCGTGGGCCAGTGCTTGACAAATTCATAGGATATAAAGATATGCAATCTTAACACAGATGTTAACTAATTCATCTTAAATTGTTCAATGCCTATACTAAAATAGAAGACAAAGGCATGTCACCTGAACATGTTAAATATTTGGTGCTAATACCTCCGATAGTAATATCTAGCCTTCTGTTTAAAAGTAAATAACCCATGATTGTTGGTTGCATTCTGACCATGGGTTATTCCTGTTGTGGTGGATGTGATAGCAAACATGAAGCTTACCTGCCTCATGGTTTGAGTAATTCAATCTGTTTGTTCTTCGCAATCTACGCACCATTTTATCTATATGATGCAGGCATGTCCTATAGAAGGTTAACTTATTTGTTTTCTTCTATTTTACGCAGCATGTTGGCATCCACCCAGTTTGAGCCCACTGCAGCCCGCATGGCATTTCCATGCTTTGATGAACCTGCTTTCAAAGCCAAATTTGCAATCAAAATACGAAGAGAATCCAAACATGTTGCTGTGTCCAACATGCCCATTGTATGTAAAATTTAACTTCCTTATTCACAGCACTTGTTTATTTTCTGGTTGTAAATGTCTTGGAACAGCTGCATCTTTTAAATGTTAATCCATTTAGGTTTGAACACATCACAAAAGAGGAATTATTGATTCAAATTGTTTAATGGTGAAATGTAGGAGAGAGTAAGCAGAGGTTCAGCATATACCAGTGCAGGAGACATTGTAGTGAGTGACTTAACTATTCAACTACACACAGAAGCATAGGTGCACCAACAAGTCTCACTTTACTGGACATGTTGGAGAATCAGAATAAGGAAGTGTTTGTGACCACAGGAGGTGGACTACCAGGATCCATTACTACCACAGGCAATGCCAGTACCACAAGTAATAAAGTTATCTCAGCCTCACCAAAAACCTCTGTGAAGGAAGCCATTGATGAGTTGTGCCATTTCTTGTAACCAGACCTGCAGCCGAGCAGCAACATCAACACTGCACAGCCAATAGTACTAGTAAGGATGACTGCAGTCCGCTTTTTTGTTTTGCAAATGTCCTAGGCAACTCCTGAGACCCTTTGGGTAATCTGTGAGTGACCTGTGATCCAAATCTTACAGTAGGACTTGGGATCATGAATCAGCCAGTTTGCATTTCACAGTTGCTGTGTTTGACATGCTGATATTAAATTCAGCTCTGGTTGCAACAGGAATTGGAGAGGCACAAACCGTTTCATGAAAGAGGTAGCATTACAAGCGTACAAGCTGCCGTTGACAGCAACAATGTAGCAATTCATCTCATAGCACACATTGATTGAAAAGAAAATCGCTATATGATCACCAAAAAATTTTCCATACTCTTTTATATATCTATGCACAACATCCATCATCATCATAGGCAGTCCCTCGAAATCAAGGAAGACTGGCTTCCACTCTAAAAGTGAGTTCTCAGGTGACTGTACAGTCCAATACGGGAATTACAGTTTCTGTCACAGGTGGAACAGACAATGGTTGAAGGAAAGGATGGGTGGGTAGTCTGGTTTTCCGCACGTTTCTTCCGCTGTCTGCGTTTGTTTTCTGCGTACTCTCGGCGACGAGACTCAAGGTGCTCAGCGCCCTCCCGGATACTCTTCCTCCACTTAGGGCGGCCTTTGGCCAGGGGCTCCCAGGTGTGGGTGGGGATGTTGCATTTTATCAAGGAGGCTTTGAGGGTGTCCTTGAAACGTTTCCCCTGCCCACCTGGGGCTTGCTTGCCGTGTAGGAGTTCCGAGTAGAGCGCTTGCTTTGGGAGTCTCGTGTTGAGTATGCGGACGATGTGGCCCGCCCAATGCCCAACTATAATACACGGACAACGCTTGCATCTGCGCACATTCAGAGGCCGAACGCCAAACCATCGTCAACATCTTCACTGAGTCGTACGAAAGCATGGGCCTTACACTGCTCCATGCTCTTTCTACCAAATTGCTCCAGTATCATGTACAAGTGAAAGTAATAGGTATTCCTGAGAAATTTCTGAAGATCCACTTTTGATTGAGCTGTCTGCCCACTTTTACATGTTCCAAACCCTAACAATTTTGTCTGGCCTATTTGAAACAAGAAGAAAACAGTACATGATATATAACTGTATGTGGTTGGACATGTTGCATGTGCAACACATGGTACATGTTATGACACACCCCTACTGAAAATTGGTTGCATCAATATAATTGTAGAAACCAGGAGCTTGTTCCCCTCCTCCACCTGTTTACTATCTTCCAGCTGATGACCTCCTTTTTCAACACTTTGAAGGGGGTGATAACTTTGACCTTCTGAGATTTCCCTTCATCTACGATCAATGTCTTTTGTTATATAACACCTTTCTTGTGCAAAGAAAGAAAAAACATGCATTTATTGTGTGGATATTTCATGCAGTGCCTTTTAGGCTGCATAGCTTGCCTGATTGTACAGAGCTCAATGCTAGTTATAATCATGTTTATTACTTCCCTTTGTGTTGTAATTGAATGCTAGGACAATCGGAGCTTTCAAGACTGAGATAGATAGATTTTTATTCGGTAAGGCTATCAAGGGATATGGGGCAGTAAAATGGAGTTGAGGTGCAGATCAGTCATCTAATTGAATGGCGGAGTGCCTCCCAGGTGCTCAATGACCTACCTACTCTTGTTCTTATGAAGCAGATTGTTGGATCACTTTTGGGTTAAATGTACCAAAGTTTTCAAGCAAACTCATCTGGCACCATAAATAATGGCAGGATTTGTGTTTTTTTAAACAGTTATCTTCATTCTCACAACGGCATCTTCAAGTTAGGCATATTCTTCCAGATCTCCCTTTTAGCTTCTCTGGGTATGTGACCCTGTGTTTGCAGTCCACCATCCCTGCTTGATCCTCTTGTTACTGGTGGATTGGTCCTCTACACTGCATCTACAAATTTTGATTTCTGTTTTCTGTGATGTTGCTTTATTTCTCTCAGAAATCGTACACTCCACAGTTGGTTTGGCCCACACAGCATTATTTATATTGGTTAAATAGTTATTGAACAAGGATTCTTGCAGGTGGTTTTGGATTAGTTAATCAGTTGTGTACTCCTTTTAGTTTTCCTCAAAATATTTGAGCTTGGAGTATGGTGCAGTATTTTGCTGAAACATGTACCCTGAGCAAAACGGCGGTCAGGCCTCCAGAGGGCTTTGAGATGGGAGTTTGGAGATTCAGCAAGTAAAGTGGAGAGATAAAGAAAGTAATGAGGTGTTGACAAGGATACAAGAAGAATGTAGTTTGATTGATGTTATTAGAAAAAGGCAAATTAATTAGATTGGGCATGAGTTGAGAGGGGATGGGATGTTGAAAGAGGTATTAGATGGATGAATGAAACAAAAAGATCACAAGGGTGGAAAAAAAGGATCTGGACTACCAGAAGAAGGGAGATCGTATGGAGAATTGAAGAGAGAAATGACAGAGTGATTTGGAAAAGGGAGAATTGAGCCAGAACAAACCTTAGGCAGACCACTGATGATGAATGCCAGAACTACACCATTCCTTCCCGCCAAAAAAAAAATCTCAGACTTTTGAGCCCAATAACTTTATTCAAAAAGGTAATTTACAATTGGAATTTAGGAGAAATAATTTTGCCATGTTTTGGTGAAATAAGTTTGTTTTTCCAAAAGGTATAACATTCTGTGAATGATCTTTGAATGATGAATTATTATGTTAATAGTTGAACTAATTACAAAAATATAACTATATCAAGGCCCTGATCCCCGCTGTCCTACCTCACAGTCCTGACATTTATTGCTGTTGTCTGCGAGTCCAAGAGTAGAAAATGAAAACAAATTATAGAAAGGGAGGAGATACCATTTAATTGTTTTTGTCATCCATGAGTACTGCTAAGAGAAATCAACTTTTTTTTTTAGATAAACTCTGTTAAACTAGCTGATGGACTCATCGAGGACCAGTTTGATGTGAGTGTTAAGATGAGCACATATCTAGTGGCCTTCATTGTGGCAGACTTTAAATGGGTCAGTAAAGAGACCAAGCATGGAGTTAAGGTGAGTTAACACTTTTTCTTGAAAGCTGTGCAACAATGTCTAGTCATTATACCTTGTATTAGCTTTGTATCATTAGTGCACAGGCACAACATGTGTTGTATCAAAATACAAATTGTTGTTGAGAGTTGCTATAATGCAGGCTGGGTCAATAAACAGTAACAGTCTGTATCATTTCAGTTACCTTTTACATTTAATGATGTCGTAGTTTAGGACGTAACAGCGTTGTAACTTAATTCATCATTACATTCCCATAAATTTGAGAAAATCTGTTATTATTGCAAATCAATTAGAAATTCCCTGTTCTATAAATCAAAATTGGTGATTTTAGAATTTGCATATATATGAGTTCATGGGTTTAATTTTAAATTTTATTTTTATTTTCTCTATTTCTCGTACGCTGCGGGGTTGATATCATTGTTATAATAGCAGCAAAGGATTGACATATAAACACATTAATGGTCCTTTTGGAGACTACTTGTCTGCATGTATCATGTACATCATTCTTCAGCTAGGAGTATGAAATAGTCAGGTTAGGATTGATTCAGATGGGGCCAGTTTGTTTTTTTTTCCTCACCAAGACAGAACATGTTATTTGCTTTTGTCAGTCTTTCTAGTGGTCGATCCAGCTGCAATAAGTGAGTTTGTATGATTAATAGTCTTACAATTTGAACTTGTGCTTCTGGTTGGGAGTCACATGCTCTATTGCTCAAACTATTGCTCAAACTGAGACTGCAGTTCTTTACTGAACTTTAATGTTTTGTACTTAAAATAAGACATTTTTGAACAAAAGCACAAAAATATGTCAAATGATTTGAACTGCTAACTTTAAATGGTTAAATCCATATTGGCATTATTTGCACAGCTATGTAAACTCTACATTGGGAAGATCAGATTGCGTGACCGCTTTGTGGAACACCTCTGTTCAGTCCGTATGCATGACCCAGAGCTTCCAGTTGCCTGTCACTTTAATTCTCTGTTCCACTCCAACTCTGATCTCTCCGTCCTTGGCCCCTTACATTGTTCCAACGAAGCTCAACGTAAGCTCGAGGAACAGCATCTCAACTTTTGATTAGACACTTTACAGCCTTCTTGACTCAACATTGAGTGCAACAATTTCGGACCATAACCTCTACTTTTTCACATAGCAGCTGCTGATGATTCTGCCATTCCCATTTACACCTCTTCTAGACTCATCTTTTGTTTCTTTACTTGTCCCATCTCATTTTGCCTTGCACCATCATCCCTTTTGTCATTTAATCTCTCCTGCCTCCTCCTTTCCCTGCCGCTACACTTGCTTAAAATCTGTTACATCTCTAACGTTTTCCAGTTCTGACAAAAGGTCATCGACCTCTGTTTATCTCCACAGATGCTGCCTGACCTGCTAAGTATTTCTAGCATTTTCTGTTTTTATGTAAACTAGTTGTTTGATAGCTATCTCCTGATGACCTGTGGGAAAATAATTTTGGATGACTTCTGTCTTTTGTTGAAATCAATGACTATGATTAATTTCCTCTCTCTTTGCAAACGCACACATTTTGCTACATTGAAAGTACTATAGAAATGCAAATTATTGGTTGTTTTGTGTAATGTTGATACAATGTTGTCTCTAACTGTCTAGCCATGTGTCAGGAAATACTGAAGTAAGTTATTTTTCTTTCTGCTAGATCTCCGTGTATTCCGTTCCAGACAAGATCAATCAGACTTCATTTGCATTAAATGCAGCAGTGAGACTCCTAGACTTTTATGAAGACTATTTTAATATTCCATACCCAATGCCTAAACAAGGTAAAGATCCACCTACTGACTATGTAATATATTTAATTTTGGTTTTCTATTATTTTTCCTTTGTAGTTTAATATCCTCCATGCTATTTTAAGGCAATGGCTTATGTCCACAAAAAAATCCTTTTTAAGCTATAACACAGGTGTTGAACTATTTATTTTAATGGATTCATTATTGGCCCTTAACTTGCATCCCTTACGGCGGCATACCTCCCTATCCGGCAAAATTCAGCTCCTCAGGGTTTTTATTCCGCGGGATGGAAGTGGATCATCATGAGGGCAGAAGTGGGAGTGGAGTGGATTGGCCGTCACGAGCAGTGCGGAAATGGGGGCGGGGCTGAGTGGTCGAGGCTGTCAGTCATCAGCGTTGTGCTGATGACATCATCGCACTGGCGCATCCCAACATCTCTCCCCTTCTGTTAAAGGGGAGAGCCTCTGTGAACTCTGCATTCATATTAGTTAGGTCCACTGGGCCACCAGGGAGGGTTTTGAATGGGTCAGCGGCCTGCGGAAACACCACTCCGGTGGGGCAATTTCGGGTAAGGGGCAATTTCATGAGGGCAATTTTGCGAGGGATTCCCCATCAGACGGTAGGGAATTGGTGTGCATGGGAAACGGGCGGAGCGGTCCCGGACACTACTCCGCTCTTGAGGAAGGGCAATTTCTAAAATGGCGGCCCCTCCACGGAGAGTCGGCAGCCATTGCGCGCCGCTCTGTGGCCGCCACTTTCTGGCGGTCGGAGGCTTTATCGAAAGAGGCAATTTTGGCCCCTAAGAGTTTAAAAAAACATTGAAAACAAATTATTTTTATCATTTAAACATTAAAAAACCTATACAATATTTTTAGCCCCTTTAAAACATTTCAATTTATTTTTCAAAAAATGCAATTTTTGTTTTAAATATTTAATTAAATGGCATTTTAAATATTTAATTTATTTTATTTATTTGACACAGAATCCCCATAAGCATGAATGGGAAGCCCCCTTTTTTCATTCATTGGGCCAGTCCATGTGATCCCAGGGGTGCTTGCAAACCACGTGTGCCCTTGAGATACGAGGGCCTCTATGCACGGGTATCCAGAGAGGCCCAGGACCACGAATCTCCATACCACTTACGAGGGCATTTTATTTGTGGATTGGAGGCATTTCCCCGTGGGAAGCCTCTGACCGCAAATTCAAGGCCATTGTGTTTAAAAAGTCACAGACAGGAATTTAGTGCAAAGACATTTTGAGTGCAATAAAGATAACGCATGAAGAAAATTAAACTTATGTACAGTTCTTGTAGTTTATCCTATCACTATATCTGAGTGGGAAAGATGATCTGCACCTCAGCTGCCAATTCTATGGCTTGGTTAGTGTACGCTTCTGTTTGGTACGATACCCTCCCGCTTTCGTTGCAGTGTTTGCTGTGATGCCTCATTTAGCAGCTTGCTATAACAGCATAACTTTTTGATAGCAAATTGTTTTGAATCTCATTTGAAGTGGAATTGTAGATATGACCTCAAGCTCTGGTTGCCAGTCCATTAGCCTACTATTAGATTTAATGGGGACTCAAAGAGTTCAGGTAACGATGGCAACAATAAAGACATCAATTGTTTTGATTTTAGTAATCATACATTCAGAATTCTAGTCACATATAGTCCTATAAAGTATATGCAGGCAGTTCACACTATAAGCCTATACGTATATTATTTCCAGTCAAATCATCCACGTTTGCAGTTGTATGACTATGTAAGGTAAAATATGTCCAATTGTTTCTGGCTGGGTGTCTTTCCTTTAAACAGGTGAAACTTGACTTGGGTTGTTTCTAACCTTGTGTACTTCATCAGCCATTTGTAAGTGTGTCACACAGAAATGTTTAGAGTTCAGGAATCTTCCTTTTTAGGGTGAGTTTGGTTAGTACTCACTTCCCTTCTAACCTATATATTGTGATTTATTTTGGATCCAACAGCTTTTAAATTTAAAGCATGAGATGGTTAACAACTGTAGATTTCCATAAGATCCTCCTGGAAAAAGCATATTTCTCAAGGAACTATTTCCTGTACTGGTACTTTTCAGTAAGTTGGTAGCACTCATCTTTGAGTCAGAGGGTCATGGATTCAAGTCACAGTCCAGGATTTAAGCACCAAATCTAGGCTGACACCTCAGTGTTCTACTGAGAGAGTACTGTATTGTTAGAGGTGCCACCTTTTGATGAGATGTTAAACTAAGGTCCTGTCTACCTGCAAATATGCAGGATGCACGATTCTGAGTATATTGCAAAGCCCCTCCTAATCTATCAAGGTAGTGAAAGTGTCCTTTTAAGGCTCTGGTGGCTGTCTATGACTACTCTGGAAGAGTTGCAGTGCTTCTGAGCTGCTGTTGTTGCATCTATTAAAAGGGTCATCATCTAAGACAGCAAGGGGTGCATTTTGTCACCCACACGCCATCAATTCATTTGGTTATCTGCCATGAAGAGTTTAGAGAGGACAGAATTTGTGAGGACAAAGACATCACAGTAACTTCCAGCAAATCTGGTATTGGCGTGGGGCATTCTTTAGGCCCCCAAATAATAACTTCATGGTGGGGCGGACAATAATCAAGGGAATAATGGAAGCATGTGAAAAAGGAACGGCAGTAATCATGGGGGATTTTAACCTACATATCGATTGGTCAAATCAAATTGCACGGGGTAGCTTTGAGGAGGAATTCATAGAATGCATACGGGATTGTTTCTTAGAACAGTATGTCACAGAACCTACAAGGGAGCAAGCTATCTTAGATCTGGTCCTGTGTAATGAGTCAGAAATAATAAACGATCTCCTCGTAAAAGATCCTCTCGGAATGAGTGATCACAGTATGGTTGAATTTGTAATACAGATTGAGGGTGAGGAAGTAGTGTCTCAAATGAGCATACTATGCTTAAACAAAGGGGACTACAGTGGGATGAGGGCAGAGTTGGCTAAAGTAGACTGGAAATACAGACTAAACGGTGGCACAATTGAGGAACAGTGGAGGACTTTTAAGGAGCTCTTTCATAGTGCTCAACAAAAATATATTCCAGTGAAAAAGAAGGGCGGTAAGAGAAGGGATAACCAGCCATGGATAACCAAGGAAATAAAGGAGAGTATCAAATTAAAAACCAATGTGTATAAGGTGGCCAAGGTTAGTGGGAAAATAGAAGATTGGGAAAATTTTAAACGACAGCAAAGAATGACTAAGAAAGCAATAAAGAAAGGAAAGATAGATTACGAAAGTAAACTTGCGCAAAACATAAAAACAGATAGTAAAAGCTTTTACCGATATATAAAACGGAAAAGAGTGACTAAAGTAAATTTTGGTCCGTTAGAAGATGAGAAGGGGGATTTAATAATGGGAAATGTGGAAATGGCTGAGACTGTAAACAATTATTTTGCTTCGGTCTTCACAGTGGAAGACACAAAAACCATGCCAAAAATTGCTGGTCACGGGAATGTGGGAAGGGAGGACCTTGAGATAATCACTATCACTAGGGGGGGTAGTGCTGGACAGGCTAATGGGACTCGAGGTAGACAAGTCCCCTGGTCCTGATGAAATGCATCCTAGGGTATTAAAAGAGATGGCGGAAGTTATAGCAGATCCATTCGTTATAATCTACCAAAATTCTCTGGACTCTGGGGAGGTACCATCGGATTGGAAAGCAGCTACTGTAACGCCTCTGTTTAAAAAAGGGGGCAGACAAAAGGCAGGTAACTATAGGCCGGTTAGTTTAACATCTGTAGTGGGGAAAATGCATGAAGCTATCATTAAGGAAGAAATAGCGGGACATCTAGATAGGAATAGTGCAATCAAGCAGACGCAACATGGATTCATGAAGGGGAAATCGTGTTTAACTAATTTACTGGAATTCTTTGAGGATATAACGAGCATGGTGGATAGAGGTGTACCGATGGATGTGGTGCATTTAGATTTCCAAAAGGCATTCAATAAGGTGCCACACAAATGGTTACTGCAGAAGATAAAGGTACGCGGAGTCAGAGGAAATGTATTAGAATGGATCGAGAATTGGCTGGCGAACAGAAAGCAGAGAGTCGGGATAAATGGGTCCTTTTCGGGCTGGAAATCGGTGGTTAGTGGTGTGCCACAGGGATCGGTACTGGGACCACAACTGTTTACAATATACATAGATGACCTGGAAGAGGGGACAGAGTGTAGTGTAACAAAATTTGCAGATGACACAAAGATTAGTGGGAAAGCGGGTTGTGTAGAGGACACAGAGAGGCTGCAAGAGATTTAGATAGGTTAAGTGAATGGGCTAAGGTTTGGCAGATGGAATACAATGTCGGAAAATGTGAGGTCATCCACCTTGGGGAATAAAAACAGTAAAAGGGAATATTTTTTGAATGGGGAGAAATTACAACATGCTGCGGCGCAGAGGGACCTGGGGGTCCTTGTGCATGAATCCCAAAAAGTTAGTTTGCAGCTACAGCAGGTAATCAGGAAGGTGAATGGAATGTTGGCCTTCATTGCAAGAGGGATGGAGTACAAAAGCAGGGAGGTCCTGCTGCAACTGTATAGGGCATTGGTGAGGCCACACCTGGAGTACTGTGTGCAGTTTTGGTCACCTTACTTAAGGAAGGATATACTAGCTTTGGAGGGGGTACAGAGACAATTCACTAGGCTGATTCCGGAGATGAGGGGGTTACCTTATGATGATAGATTGAGTAGACTGGGTCTTTACTCGTTGGAGTTCAGAAGGATGAGGGGTGATCTTATCGAAACATTTAAAATAATGAAAGGGATAGTCAAGATAGAGGCAGAGAGGTTGTTTCCACTGGTCAGGGAGACTAGAACTAGGGAGCACAGCCTCAAAATACGGGGGAGCCAATTTAAAACCGAGTTGAGAGGGAATTTCTTCTCCCAGAGGGTTGTAAATCTGTGGAATTCTCTGCCCAAGGAAGCAGTTGAAGCTAGCTCATTGAATGTATTCAAATCACAGATAGATAGATTTTTAACCAATAAGGGAATTAAGGGTTATGGGGAGCGGGTGGGTAAATGGAGCTGAGTCCATGGCCAGATCAGCCATGATCTTGTTGAATGGCGGAGCAGGCTCGAGGGGCTAGATGGCCTACTCCTGTTCCTAATTCTTATGTTCTTGTGTTCTTTGCACTCAATCTGGGGATTCAGTGAGTGATAAAGTTGTAGGGGTTAACTGTAAAAGCTTACTGTAGTGTATGGAGAAAGAGTGAGATGGAACACTGAGAGTTCAAAGTAAAGTGTGACTCCCAACAGCCCTTAATGCTCTTAATATGCCCATCTGTTTTGTATTTTTTTCTCCTTCTACAAATACGGATTTGTATTTTTTATTTGGCATATGTTCAAAATAAATATTGTAAAAAGAAATAGAACTGCAGCTCCGAACATTACATGAAAGGAACAATATTCAGAAACATTTATAACGCACATTTGTGATAAATGCTGTGAAAAGGTGCCACAATCTGGACATATATGCAGGTATTTCCAAAACTAGCTACAAAATGAAAATGCTAAATCATTTCAAGTTGATTAAGATATACTTGTTAATTTTTTTTAATATTCAGGCACTAGTTGTGCCTGCTTGTGCTGTTTTCTTTTTATAATACTGCTGATTTCCCTACAGATTTAGCTGCAATCCCTGACTTTCAGTCTGGGGCTATGGAGAATTGGGGCCTAACCACCTACAGAGAATCAGCCCTGCTTTACAACCCTGAAATCTCTTCAGCCTCTGACAAACTCTGGATCACCATGATCATAGCACATGAACTGGCTCATCAAGTAATGAATAGCACTAAGTTAAAATTTGAAACTGTGTTTGAAGATTAAAGACTTACCAGGCTGAACATGCTTCCAGTATCCCACCTGAAAGTAGAAATGGCGAGAAAATGGGGTGGTGATACATGCCACGGCCTCCACGTTGCAAGCTGGATTTTTTTCCCCCTTCCTCCCCACCATGACTGTCACACGGGGTGATGTGGAACATGGCTTCCTGTCCCATTTCCCTCCCATTCACCCTTCTTAACACTGTTGCCCAGGACTGCCTAGTGGAGGGTGATGGTAGACCTGGAGGAGCTGTGGTAATGCCCCCAAGTGCAGCAATGGGTTTCGTGGAGGCGTCCTTTCCCTCCAATATTGCCCCTGCTCATTAAGCCTCATTCTCTGCCAAGGACGACAAGGCTGCAGTTCTTGCTGTCTTCTGTTCCTTTAAGACCTCTCTCTGCCTCTTGTTAAGCTGTCGTGGTGATCCTGATGCCAGAGTTTCCTTGGTGTCACAGGCAGACTCCCACTTGCTGGCAGGAGCCTGCTACGTATGAGTAACGCACCTTTGCGCAGGAAAGTGGGTCAGGGTTGTGGCGGCCTCGGAGAGACAGACGAAACTCCCAAATGGAATTATCATTGGTCGCTTAGTGCATTTTGTTCGGTAATTTTGAGTGTATTTATGCTCCCCTCCTTGTCTTCTTAATGCCTGTGACTAAGAGGAAAGATGTGGAGCCAGTCCCTCGGCCTCTGCTATTGCAGCTCTTAATCAGCCACCAAGGTGTGAAAGAGTGGCTCAGGAATGTGTTCCCCTCTGATTGTTCACTCCATCACTATGAGAACACTTAGACAGCACGTGACAGATTTGGAACTCGAGAGAGCAGGGGAATCAATCCTTGGTCTCACTACCACGGGGCATCAATTATTGGTACTCCAAAGTACTATGTCACCATATTGCTCTTTGCGAAATGTATTGAAAAAATATCTACTAATCTGGGTTATGCTAAAGATGGTGTTGTGTAAGCTTACTGATTGATAGTGTTGAAATATTGTCTGTGTAGGCAGCAGGAGAATATATTGGTTGCTAATAATGTTTGTAAAAATATTTCTCTTAGTGGTTTGGCAACTTGGTAACAATGGAGTGGTGGAATGATCTTTGGCTAAATGAAGGATTTGCCAAATTTATGGAATATATCTCAGTTAACATCACACATCCGGAACTGCAAGTTGTAAGTATTGATAAGCTTTCTTTGATGAATGTAAACTAGCTCAAGCCTTTATAAGAGCCATTGTCACATCGTGGTTAATTCTATCCGTTCATAGAGATTGTAATTAATGATTTGTACTAAGCTTCCCACACTAACTTTGGCTGACTAGACCAGCTAAACCATTAATTCCAGCTGCTGTAGCTTGAGGAAATTCAATAAGGTCATAGACAAGTCATTCAATATATGGGACATTGCTTCAGGTGCAGGAGTGTTATCTCTCAAGGTGGTGGTGTCCCAATGTGCCTACTGAGTAGTGACAGATAGATAGATTTAAGCTTGTCATTTACACGTGGAGGGATCCTGATTAGCTTCCTCCAACAATGTGGGCCGCTAGTTATTGCTTAGCATGAGCAAAACCTTAAATGTGAATTTTCTTAATCTGCCCGACTATACCTTTTAGCAGCTAAACCAAAGGTGATAGAAGCTTGAAAGCAGGTTACCTTCCTGCTCTTCTGCGTTTTAGCCAGGCACTGGTGTCTTTCACAAGGAGATGTAACAGTGAAAATGAAGCAACATTAAAATAAAAAGAAATAGCTGCTCCTGTTTAACCCGGGAGATGTTTTATAGAATGTGTAGAAATTTGGTTTCTTCTCCAGGTTTGCCAAAGACACTGCCGTGAGATGCTTGGTGATGTTTTTTGTTTACTCATTTCAGCTAGTGTAGTTCAGCTATATTCAGGTCCTGAGAGGGAGGTGCATACATTCTCTACAACCCAGTTAAGTTTCTTGTGCTATTTGATAGTTGGAGCAGTATAGCGACTGAAAGTCATGCCATTCACTCACTCATTCTTCACAGCTATAAACATGAAATGTTATCTACCTTATTAAAAATATTCCGTCTGTGTGCACTTCCTGTTTGCGTGACTTGACTTCCCAGTGTGATGTTTTTATAATTACCTATACCAACATTTACCATGGGCTTTTCCTATGTAAACTTATCACTCTGCAATCTGGTCACCAGACTTTCTCACACTGCCATTTTCTTCTCAGTAACTAAGATTTATAACATCCAAGATAAGGGTTTAAACAAAATTTAAATGTAAAAATCTTGGACTCGAACTTGGTCAGAGTTCTGCCGAGGTTCTGTCCGAAATTTTTTTTTAAAGATTCCTCACGTGCCGCCCAGGTCCTGCCTGGCAGGAGATTCCTCGGTGAAGTGCTGGAGCCTCAAAAACAGGGATTTTCCTTGTGCACGATCCCCTAAGATCGTGCTCCCACCCGCCAGAAGGACCACTGGCAAAAGCTGGTCTGAGCTGGCTGTGAATCGGGTGGCAGGGAGAATTGCTCAGAGTGTTGCAGCACTGCACATCCCGGGTAGTGTCCATATGCCACCCTCCATCCTCATCGGCTTGTTGCATCACCGTGGGTGCTTGCGGCTTGGTGGATTTTCCGGCACGACTCTGCGCCTCCCAGCACTTGTTCCTATTTCATCTGACTCGAATCCTAAGAAGTCGGACCCTGATACCGATGTTGGCCGGACAGGTGGCACACATGTCAGGAGGCTGGAGTCCTCCTTTTCCACCTCCTCGACCTCAAGTGGTTCGAAGACTGGCACTTCTCCCTCCTCTCCCTTCTGGTCTTCGTGACTCCTGGGTGGCGGAGGTTGGTGAAATGGATGTGGGTGATCTGGGAGGTGGGGGCGATGGTGGAGGAAGGAGCTGGTGTGTTGGGCTGGTGACAACGTTTGGGTGGGAGACGATGGTGTCACACTCGGTCTTTGTGTGCCAGAGGTGGATGGGGAGCATTGCTCGGTGCTGTCCAATTCAACATCTGCAAGTAGAGGACAACATTTCAGTGTATATCTGGGGGGGGAGGTGGGGTTGGTCAAGCTGACATGTGAGCCGTAACATTTCACATTCTTCAAGAAGTTCCATTGCTACATGAGCACACCATTAATGGCCGACACACAGTGCGTTAAAAGGCATTTGACTTAACATTGCATGACCTTTCATGATATAAGCGTAACGCAGACCGAAGTTTAGTATAAGCTTACCATGCTCTAGCACGGGATCTGCATCACCCTTTGTGGTGGCACGGCGGCGGTCATCCACCAATGGCAAGGCACGTTCCTCCAGGCTGCTCAACTCGATGACATCTGCTGGGCTCCCTCCTGTGGCACTCGGGCTTGTTGCCTTAGGTGTTCTTTTCTTCTGCAGAAAGAAACGTTGCAGCCTTTGCTCCTTTTGCTCATGCAGCGCACACGCACACGCACACACACACACAACTGACACACAACCTTTTTGGAGTTGCACGGGAGTGCAACAATAAATATTTACTCTTGCTGACGCCACCCCATTGTTGCATCATTCACTGTTGCCTGCTAAGGACACGGTCTCACCAATCTCCCCCCAAATGCGTCACTATTGGGGTGATGGAGTGAGGTCTTTATTACCGGCGCTCCACCTCAGATATAAGCTCCTCCAGCTCGTCTTCATTAAACCAGGGAGCTCTGGGCTTGGCTCCATCAGACTTCTTGGAAGCTTTTTTGGCACTCATTATAACTTTCCTAGATGGATGGCTGATGATGAAGTTGTATCTCTCTCTCCAAAACTGACCCCTCTCCAACTGGCAGGTGCAAGTGAGTGCACAGCTTTTATGAGCATGCGCAGCTGTGCCATCAGCCCCAATCGCGGCAAAAGTGATGTCATCGCCCAGAGGAAATGACATTAAAAAAACGAAGTCTCGCGCATGCGCGGTGCACGGCCTCCGATGTTTGCCGAGTCGAGAGGCCTACACCTAGCGCCCACTGTCCCCGCTGCCCGCCGACTCCCGCTCGTTGCCGCTGCCGCCGACACAACCGCGGCGAAACTCGTTCCCGACTGGCCCCAGTGGCAGCAGGCGGCAAAAGGGTACGTTCGCCCAGGGACCGCCGAGAAGTGGGCATGGCCCTAGCTTTGACCAAGTTCGGGCCCCTTGTGTTTGTGCAAATCTCCTGTCTGCACAATTTGACTTTCTGTTGCGACTCTCTCACAACTGCACTTATGAACACCCAACTGTCCAACCTTTGGACCTCCATTCACCATGACATTTCTGCTCAATCACACCCTCACCACCACCTTTGATGCCCTACTCCTTGTTAAAACAGTTAATCTCTCTCACCCTGGCTGTTCCTCTTGGTACAGCCCTGATCTTCGCTCCCTTGAGCCCAAGGGACGCAGATTTGAACCGATATGGCGGACAGCTGGTTTAATCATTCACTGCCAGATATGGACCACGTAAAGCATTATTGGGTCCTGCTCTCGTCTGCCAAAATTGCTCACTATTCCAGAATCATTCTAGAAAGTAAAGATAAACCCCAGCTTCTATTCTTCGCTGCTAACAGTCTTTTTAAACCCCTCTCCCCAGTCTCCACCATAACCTCCGACAATATGAGGATAGGTTGGGCCTATACCCATTGGAGTTCAGAAGAATGAGAGGTGATCTTATTGAAACGTATAAGATAATGAGGAGGCTCGACAAAATGGATGCAGAGAGGATATTTCCACTCATAGGGGAAACTAAAACAAGGGGATAGAGCCTCAGAACAAGGGGCCGCCCATTTAAAACTGAGATGAGAAATTTCTTCTCTGAGTTGTAAATCTATGGAATTCTCTGCCCCAGAGACCTGTGGAGGCTGGGTCATTGAATATATTTAAGATGGAGATGGACAGATTTTTCAGCTATACGGGAGTAAAGGGTTATGGGGAGCGGGCAGTGAAGTGGAGCTGAGTCCATGATCAGATTAGCCATGATCTTATTGAACGACGGTGCAGGCTCGAGGGACCAAATGGCTACTCCTGCTCCTATTTCTTATAAATGTGAGGTGCTCATGGAAATCTTTGTCTCTGAGATTAAGATAATCCGTTTGGCTGACTCTGCCTCTTGCCTTCCTTCTCCTAACCCACCGGGCCAAACTTCCTCTAAGGATCCCCCCTGCCCTAGCCCTGACCTCACATCTTTCTCCAGTTTCTCTCCGATCTCCCCTCATGACTTATCCATGCTCATCCTGTCCATGAGACCCACTTCCTGCTCCCTTGACCCTATCCTCACCAAACTGGTAATCACCCAATTTCCTTGTCTGGATCCCATGTTAGCTGACATTGTTAATGATTTTCTTTCCTCATATACTGTACCCCTCTCCCTCAAATCTGCCGTCATCACAACTCTCCTCAAAAAAAACAACCCTCTGGGCCCCCGGTCCTTGCAAACTTCCGCCCTGTCTCCAACCTCCCTTTCCTCTCCAAATCCTTGCCCATCTTTCCCAGAACTCCATGTTTGAATCCCTCCAATTCGATTTCTGCGCCTGCCGTGGTAACGAAAAGGCTCTCATCAAAGTCACAAAAGACATCCTTTGTGATTGTGACAAAGGTAAACTATCCCTCCTCGACCTTCTTGACTTGTCTGTAGTCTTTGACTCAGTTGACCACACCATCCTTCTCCAACGCCTCTCCACCATCGCCCAACTGGGTGGGACTGCACTTGCCTGGTCCAATTTTTACCTATCAAACCTTAGCCAGAGAATCACCCGCAATGGCTTCTCTTCCTGCCCCTGCATCGTTACCTCTGGTGTCTCAAAAGGATCTATCCTTGGCCCCCTCCTAGTTCTTATCTACATGTTGCCCCTTGGCGACATCATCCGAAAGCATCATCATCATATCATCATAGGCAGTCACTCAAAATCGAGAAGGACTTCCATTTTAAAAGTGAGTTCTCAGGTGACTACAGTCTAATGCGGGAATTACAGTCTTTAACAAGTGGGGCAGACAATGATTGGAGGAAAGGGTGGGTGGGGAGCCTGGTTCGCCGCAAGCTCCTTCTTCTGTCTGTGCTTGGTTTCTGTCTGCTCTCGGTGACGAGACTCGAGGTGCTCAGCACCCTTCCGGATGCGCTTCCTCCATTTTGGGCAGTCTTGGGCCAGGGATTCCCAGGGGCTGGTGGGGATGAGGCTCTATATCAAGGAGACTGGGGGTGTCCTTGAAGCATTTCCTCTGCCCACCTGGGGCTCACTTGCCATGTAGGATTTCTGAGTAGAGCACTTGCTTAAGGCGTCGCGTGTCGGGCATGCGAACAATGCTGGAGATGTTGGCTTGAGCGAGAACACTGATGTTGGTGCATCTATCCTCCCAGTGGATTTGCAGGATCTTGCAAAGGCAGCGCTGGTGTTACTTCTCCAGCACTTTGAGGTGCCTGCTGTATATTGTCCATGTCTATGAGCCATATAGGAGGGCGGGTACCACTATTGCCCTGTAGACCACAAGCTTGGTGCCAGATTTGAGGTCCTGGTCTTCAAACACACACTTCCTCAGGCGACCAAAGGCTGCACTGGCACATTGGAGGCAGTGTTGGACCTCGCCATCGATGTCTGCCCTTGCAGATATTAGACTCCTAAGGCATGGAAAATGGTCTACATTGTCCAAGGCCGAGCCGTCGATTTTGATGACCAGAGGGTAGTGCTGTGTGGCGGGGTAAGGTTGGTGGAGGACCTTTGTCTTACAGATGTTTAGCGTGGGACTCATACTTTTGTATGTTTCGGTGAAGGTGTTGATGATGGCTTGGAGTTTGGCCTCTGAGTCAGCACAGAATTGAGTGTCATCCGCATACTGTAGTTCGATGACGGAGGATGGACCTTGGATCTAGCCTGGAGGCGACGTTGGTTGAACAGGTTCCCACTGGTTCTATAGTTTACTTCCACTCTAGTGTGTTGAGAGTGAGATGGAGCATTGCAGCTAGGAAGACTGAGAAGAGGGTTGGCGCGATGACACAGCCCTACTTGACCCCAGTCTGGACGTGGTTTGGGTCTGTGGTGGATCCATTGGTCAGGATCATGGCTTGCATATCGTCACGAAGCAGGCGCAGGATGGTGAAAATCTTTTGGGGGCAGCCGAAACGGAGGAGGACGCTTCATAGTCCCTCACGGTTGACAGTGTCAAAGACCTTTGTAAGGTCAAAGAAGGCCACGTACAAGGGTTGGTGCTGTTCCCTGCATTTCTCTTATAGTTGTCGCACGGTGAAGATCATGTCTGTTGTACCCCTTAGTGGACAGAATCTGCATTGTGACTCTGGGTGGAGCGGCAGTTGGTGAGGCGCGAGTCCGGGGTCGGAGGCCTCTAAAAGGCCCAGCAGCAGCGAGAGGCGGCGGCAGTTGGTGAGGCGCGAGTCCGGGGTCGGAGGCCTATATAAGGCCCAGCGGCAGCGAGAGGCGGCAGCAGTTGGTGAGGCGCGAGTCTGGGGTTGGAGGCCTATAAAAGGCCCAGCGGCAACGAGAGGCTGCGGCAGTTGGTAAGGCGCGAGTCCGGGGTCGGAGGCATATAAAAGGCCCAGCGGCAGCGAGAGGCGTACTTGTGCAACTACAGGGAGAAGGCAAAAAAGAAGTAGAAAGAAACAGAAAGGTGATATCACAGCCAAGGGGGTAAGTGATTGGCTGGTGATTGGTGAGTAGTTTTTCTTTTTTCTCTTTTATAACAGTGAGTAAACTTTAGCATTGTTGTTGCCTATCGAAGGGTTTAGTCATGACAGGACAGCTCGGTCGCGTGTTATGCTCCTCCTGTACCATGTGGGAACTCAAGGACAACTCCAGTGTTCCTGACGACTACGTGTGCGGGAAGTATATCCGCCTCCAGCTCCTGACGGACTGCGTTGCGGAGTTGGAGCTGAGGGTGGATTCACTCTGGAGCATCCACGATGCTGAGAATGACGTGAGTAGCACGTGTAGCGAGTTGGTCTTACACAGCCAGATAGGGAATGGAAGACCAGCAGGAAGAACAGTGCAAGGAAGGTAGTGCAAGGGTCCCCTGTGGTCATCCCCCTGCAAAACAGATACACTGCTTTGAGTACTGTTGAGGGGATGACTCATCAGGGGAGGGCAGCAGCAGCCAAGTTCATCACACCGTGGCTGGCTCTGTTGAACAGAAGGGGAGGAAAAAGAGTGGGAGAGCGATAGTGATAGGGGATTCAATTGTAAGGGGAATAGATAGGCGTTTCTGCGGCCGCAACGGAGACTCCAGGATGGTATGTTGCCTCCCTGGTGCAAGGGTCAAGGATGTCTCTGAGCGGGTGCAGGACATTCTAAAAAAGGAGGGAGAACAGCCAGTTGTGGTGCACATTAGTACCAACGACATAGGTTTAAAAAAAAAAGGGATGAGGTCCTACGAAACGAATTTAAGGAGCTAGGAGCTAAATTTAAAAAGTAGGACCTCAAAAGTAGTAATCTCGGGATTGCTACCAGTGCCACGTGCTAGTCAGAGTCGGAATCGCAGGATAGCGCAGATGAATACGTGGCTTGAGCAGTGGTGCAGCAGGGAGGGATTCAAATTCCTGGGGCATTGGAACCGGTTCTGGGGGAGGTGGGACCAGTACAAACTGGACGGTCTGCACCTGGGCAGGACCGGAACCAATGTCCTAGGGGGAGTGTTTGCTAGTGCTATTGGGGAGGAGTTAAACTAATATGGCAGGGGGCTGGGAATCAATGCAGGGAGACAGAGGGAAACAAAAAGGAGACAAAAGCAAAAGACAGAAAGGAGATGAGGAAAAGTGGAGGGCAGAGAAACCCAAGACAAAAAACAAAAAGGGCCACTGTATAACAAAATTCTAAAAGGAAAAAGGGTGTTAAAAAAACAAGCCTGAAGGCTTTGTGTCTTAATGCAAGGCGTATCCGCAATAAGGTGGATGAATTAACTGTGCAAATAGATGTTAACAAATATGATGTGATTGGGATTACGGAGACGTGGCTCCAGGATGATCAAGGCTGGGAACTCAACATCCAGGGGTATTCAACATTCAGGAAGGATAGAATAAAAGGAAAAGGAGGTGGGGTAGCATTGCTGGTTAAAGAAGAGATTAATGCAATAGTTAGAATGGACATTAGCTTGGATGATGTGGAATCTATATGGGTAGAGCTGCAGAACACCAAAGGGCAAAAAACGTTAGTGGGAGTTGTGTGCAGACCTCCAAACAGTAGTAGTAATGTTGGGGAGGGCATCAAACAGGAAATTAGGGGTGCATGCAATAAGGGTGCAGCAGTTATAATGGGTGACTTTAATATGCACATAGATTGGGCTAACCAAACTGGAAGCAATACGGTGGAGGAGGATTTCCTGGAGTGCATAAGGGATGGTTTTCGAGACCAATATGTCGAGGAACCAACTAGGGGGGGAGGCCATCTTAGACTGGGTGTTGTGCAATGAGAGAGGATTAATGGGCAATCTCGTTGTGCGAGGCCCCTTGGGGAAGAGCGACCATAATATGGTGGAATTCTGCATTAGGATGGAGAATGAAACAGTTAATTGAGAGACCATGGTCCAGAACTTAAAGAAGGGTAACTTTGAAGGTATGAGGCGTGAATTGGCTAGGATAGATTGGCGAACGATACTTAAGGGGTTGACTGTAGATGGGCAATGGCAGACATTTAGAGACCGCATGGATGAGCTACAACAATTGTACATTCCTGTCTGTCGTAAAAATAAAAAAGGGAAGGTGGATCAACCGTGGCTATCAAGGGAAATCAGGGATAGTATTAAAGCCAAGGAAGTGGCATACAACTTGGCCAGAAATAGCAGCGAACCTGGAGACTGGGAGAAATTTAGAACTCAGCAGAGGAGGACAAAGGGTTTGATTAGGGCAGGGAAAATGGAGTACGAGAAGAAGCTTGCAGGGAACATTAAGACAGATTGCAAAAGTTTCTATAGATATGTAAAGAGAAAAAGGTTAGTAAAGACAAACGTAGGTCCCCTGCAGTCAGAATCAGGGGAAGTCATAACGGGGAACAAAGAAATGGCAGACCAATTGAACAAGTACTTTGGTTCGGTATTCACTAAGGAGGACACTAACAACGTTCCGGATATAAGAGGGGTCAGAGGGTCTAGTAAGGAGGAGGAACTGAGGGAAATCCTTATTAGTCGGGAAATTGTGTTGGGGAAATTGATGGGATTGAAGGCCGATAAATCCCCAGGGCCTGATGGACTGCATCCCAGAGTACTTGAGGAGGTGGCCTTGGAAATAGCGGATGCATTGACAGTCATTTTCCAACATTCCATTGACTCTGGATCAGTTCCTATCGAGTGAAGGATAGCCAATGTAACCCCACTTTTTAAAAAAAGGAGGGAGAGAGAAAACAGGGAATTATAGACCGGTAAGCCTGACATCGGTAGTGGGTAAGATGATGGAATCAATTATTAAGGATGTCATAGCAGCGCATTTGGAAAGAGGTGACATGATAGGTCCAAGTCAACATGGAGTTGTGAAAGGGAAATCATGCTTGACAAATCTTCTAGAATTATTTGAGGATGTTTCCAGTAGAGTGGACAAGGGAGAACCAGTTGATGTGGTATATTTGGACTTTCAGAAGGCGTTCGACAAGGTCCCACACAAAAGATTAATGTGCAAAGTTAAAGCACATGGGATTGGGGGTAGTGTGCTGACATGGATTGAGAACTGGTTGTCAGACAGGAAGCAAAGAGTAGGAGTAAATGGGTACTTTTCAGAATGGCAGGCGGTGACTAGTGGGGTACCGCAAGGTTCTGTGCTGGGGCCCCAGCTGTTTACACTGTACATTAATGATTTAGACGAGGGGATTAAATGTAGTATCGCCAAATTTGCAGATGACACTAAGTTAGGTGGCAGTGTGAGCTGCGAGGAGGATGCTATGAGGCTGCAGAGCGACTTGGATAGGTTAGGTGAGTGGGCAAATGCATGGCAGATGAAGTATAATGTGGATAAATGTGAGGTTATCCACTTTGGTGGTAAAAACAGAGAGACAGACTATTATCTGAATGGTGACAGATTAGGAAAAGGGGAGGTGCAACGAAACCTGGGTGTCATGGTACATCAGTCATTGAAGGTTGGCATGCAGATACAGCAGGCGGTTAAGACAGCAAATGGCATGTTGGCCTTCATAAGCGAGGGGATTTGAGTACAGGGGCAGGGAGGTGTTACTACAGTTGTACAGGGCATTGGTGAGGCCATACCTGGAGTATTGTGTACAGTTTTGGTCTCCTAACCTGAGGAAGGACATTCTTGCTGTTGAGGGAGTGCAGCGAGGGTTCACCAGACTGATTCCTGGGATGGTGGGACTGACCTATCAAGAAAGACTGGATCAACTGGGCTTGTATTCACTGGAGTTCAGAAGAATGAGAGGGGACCTCATAGAAACGTTTAAAATTCTGATGGGTTTAGACAGGTTAGATGCAGGAAGAATGTTCCCAATATTGGGGAAGTCCAGAACCAGGGGTCACAGTCTAAGGATAAGGGGTAAGCCATTTAGGACCGAGAGGAAGAGGAACTTCTTCACCCAGAGAGTGGTGAATCTGTGGAATTCTCTACCACAGGAAGTTGTTGAGGCCAATTCACTAAATATATTCAAAAAGGAGTTAGATGTAGTCCTTACTACTAAGGGGATCAAGGGGTATGGTGAGAAAGCAGGAATGGGGTACTGAAGTTGCATGTTCAGCCATGAACTCATTGAATGGCGGTGCAGGCTAGAAGGGCCGAATGGCCTACTCCTGCACCTATTTTCTATGTTTCTATGTTTCCTCAGCCACAGGGAGAAGACGGTTGAGAAGGATTCTAGCGACAACTTTCCCAGTGGCTGATAGCAGGGAGATTCCTCTGCAGTTGCCGCAGTCAGACTTGCCACCTTTTTTGAAGATGGTTATGATTACGGCATCTCTGAGATCTCCTGGCATGTTCTCCTCCTTCCAGATAAAAGAGCTGAGGTCATGCATTTGTGCCAATAGTGCTTCTCCACCATACTTTAGTGCCTCAGCGGGGATTCTGTCTGCTCCTGATGCCTTGTTGTTCTTGAACTGATGGATGGCCTTTTCTACCCCGTGCAGGGCTGGGGTTTTGATGAGATGGTGGCGGGTAGCATGCTGCGGGATGGAGTCGAGGACACTCGTGTCGAAGGCAGAGTCTCGGTTGAGGAAATCTTCGAAGTGCTCCTTCCAGCGTGCCCTGACTGCCTCGGTGTCCTTAATGAGTGTCTCTCTGTTCTTGGCCAGCAGTGGGGTGGGGCCTTGAGTGTTTGGGCCATAGGTGGCCTTGACTGCGCTGATGAAACCTCGCACGTCATGGCTGTCGACCAGCTGCTGGATCCCCTGTGCTTTCTCCACCCACCATCAATCTTTACGTCGTGTGTTTTTTGTTGGACCTCAGCCTTCAGCTGCCTGTACAGTTGCTTTGCTACTCCCGAGTTGGGTTGCTGCTTTAAATTCACAAATGCCTTGCGCTTGCGGCTTGTTAGCACCTGGATCTTCTGGTCATTCTCGTCAAACCAGTCATAGTGATTCTTGGTTGAGTGACCGAGCGTCTCTTTGTAGGCATTGGTTATGGTGGCCTTGAGGGCAGACCAGGTACTGTGGGCACTCTAGGTCTTGGGGTCATCGAGGGTCGCCAGATTGTTAGTGAGGTGCTGGCTGCATAAGGCTTTATTAACTGGAACTTTGAGTGCCCCGGTGTTGATTTTTCTGCGACATTGTTTCTGTTGCCGTCGCTGCTTTGGGGCTATATTGATAATGACGGAGCAGAATAGGCGGTGGTCCGTCCAGCAGTCGTCTGCTCCTGTCATGGCGCGGGTGATGCACACGTCCTTGCAGTCCCTCGCTCGGACAATGATGTAGTCGAGCAGGTGCCAGTGTTTGGAGCGAGGGTGTTGCCACGATGCCTTGTACTTGTCCCTCTGGCGGAACAAGATGCTGGTGATGACACGGTCATGTTCTAGGCATTTTGTCAGGAGCAGGGTACCGCTGGTGTTGGTTTTCCCTACCCCCTCTTTTCCGATCATGCCTCCCCAGATGTCTGTGTCCTTATTGACTCTGGCGTTGAAGTCGCCTAGGAGGATCAGTTTGTCCTTCGTAGGGACTCGGGACAGGGATTGTTCGAGGCTAGAGTAGAATTCCTGTTTGGTCTCATCTGTTGTGTCAAGTGATGATGACTGTGGTGCATTGGTTCCGGGCTAGGGTGAGCCGGAGAGTCATGAGACGTTCGCTTATCCCGCAGGGGGAGTCTCTGAGATGGCCCACCAGCTCATTCTTGATGACGAAATCAATTCCATGGAGGTGGCATTCTTCTTCTGGTTTATCTTTCCAAAAGAAGGTGTCACCATCACCTTGTTCTTTAAGCTGGCCTTCTCTTGCCTACTTGGCCTCACTTAGGGCGGCGACGTAGAAGCATCTTGAGTTCCCGGGCAATGATAGCAGTGCGACGTTCCGGTCTGTCTCTGTTGGGGTTGTCCATGAGGGTCCTGACGTTCCAGGTCCCGAACTTCATTTTGAAGAGTGGAAGATGCCTCTACGTGAGCTCTTTTAACGTGGGGTGGCCGTTGCACACCAGCTACCACACGGCTTGGTAGAGCGAGGTCTTGGCCCCGTGACAAGCGGGTCCGAGATAACTGGAGGCCAGGTTCTACTGTATGGACCTAGTTGCCGACAGTGAGATGTGAGCCGTAAGCTCCGCACTGAGCAGCGCCTTCAGAAGAAATGGTGAGGGACCTGAGGTGTTGAAGCACAGCATTAGTTTCCACATGTACGCTGATGACACCCAGTTGTACCTTACCACTTCTCTCGACACCTCCGTGATCTCTAAATTGTCAGACTGATTGTCCAACATCCAGTTCTGGATGAGCAGAAACTTTCTCCAATTGAATATTGAGAAGACCGAAGCCATTGTTTTCGGTCCCCACCACAAACTCCATTCCCTAGCCACTGACTCCATCCCTCTCCCCAACTTCTGTCTCAGGCTAATCTACATGTTCGCAATCTTGGTGTCATATTTGATCCTGAAATGAGCTTTCGACCACATATCCGCTGCATAACTAAGACCACCTATTTCCACCTCCGTAACATCGCCCGTCTCCGCCCTTGCCTCAGCTCATCCGCTGCTGAAGCCTTCATCCCTGCCTTTGTTATCACTAGAGTTGACTAGTCCAATGCACTCCTGGCTGGCCTCCCACATTCTACCCTACGCAAACTGGAGGTGATTCAAAACTCAGCTCCCCATGTCCTAACTCGCACCAAGCCCCGCTCACCCATCACCCCTGTGCTCGCTGACCTACATTGGCTCCCCGATTAAGCAATATCTCGATTTCAAAATTCTCATCCTTGTTTTCAAATCTCTCCATGGCCTCGGCCCTCCCTATCTCCTTCAGCCCCACATTCCCCTGCTCCTCTACTCCTGCTGTCTTGAGCATCCCTGATTATAATCGCTCAACTATTGGTGGCCGTGCCTTCTTTTGCCTAAGCCCTAGGTTCTGGACTACCCTACCTAAACCTCTCTGCCTCTCTACCTCTCTTTCCTTCTTCAAGACACTCTTTGACCAAGCTTTTGGTCACCTGCCCTAATTTCTCCTCATGTGGCTTGGTGTCAAATTTTTTGTCTCATAATAATCCTGTGAAGTGCCTTGGGACATTTCACTACATTAAGGGCGCTATATAAATACAAGTTGTTGCTGTAATGTTTTTGTTACAGATAATGGGAGAAGGTGAACACAAAATAAGTAACTGAAATATAAAAAAATACATGTTTCGCAATAACATGATTAAACGTATCTATTGAACTGTTTTTGTGACTTTTATTGTCTTTGTAAAGATTTTATTTAAAACCTGAGTCTTCTTCAATAACATTCCTTGGATTTGGACCCAGAGCTGTGACAGATTTTGGAATGTGCAGTGTACCTTACTTCCCAAGGTACTTGAATACCATTCAGTCAGCTGTACTGGGGAAATATTTTTCTTGACCTTCTAGCAGTTTTTGCTCAAAATATTCTCAAAAAATTGTTTGAAGTAAAATTAAAAGACTAATTCCAAAATCTGTATTCAGGTAAAATGTATTCAGGTTAAATTGATGTATTTTGTGGTCTGTGGTTTGTAGGTTAACATTTCTGGAAAAGAATCTGTCGAAGCTCCGGAGCAACCTTTCAATTAATTAGTACATGAACAAAGACTTTGGAACAAACAAAGAGAACCCATTTAGGGCAGACATTTCCCATTGAATACACCATTAAGGTCGGATTGTACAGTCAGTTACATGTATTGGTCACTATTACTTCAGAAGAATGGGTCCTTCCAGAGATCCATCTGGATGAAACCAAGTTTAAAATCAGATCTGCAAAATCTATCTATTGTGCCATAGTAATATTATTGTTAATCTTGTACAAATGCAATGATGCATCAGGATTTGGAGCACACTGATAGTTGGTGGCCATACTGAACAAAACCTGCAAATAAAATGGGTACAGAGTGTAAATTTATTATGGATACAGTAACATAGCGTAAAGTTTATTGTGAATACAATGGTAGATACCAAGGAATTCTTGCTGAACTGTGATCTAATCGAAGGATCTAAATGATTGGTATAAACAAATCTGAATTCCTTTGGTTAGTCTACTGTTTTGTAATCGCTCTATTACCCTTTTTGCTTTATTGCATTTTTAGGGCTGGTGACGCACCAAGGTTTTCAACCCGGAGGCTTTATAACGCTTAGGGAGTGTTATAAAGCCTTCTGGTGAAGTTGGTGGCAACAAAAATGCCCAACAGCACCCCAACCTCTGTCGTCGAGCTACAGTACGCGGACGACGCCTGCGTCTGCGCACATACAGAGGCTGAACTCCAGGACATAGTCGACGTATTTACTGAGGCGTATGAAAGCATGGGCCTTACGCTAAACATCCGTTAGTCAAAGGTCCTCCACCAGCCTGTCCTCACCGCACAGCACTGCCCCCCCCCCCCCCCCCCCCCCCAGTCATCAAGATCCATGGCGAGGCCCTAGACAACATGGACCACTTCGCCTATCTCGGGAGCCTCCCATCAACAAGAGCAGGCATTGATGATGAGACCCAACATCGCTGCCAGGGCAGCCTTTGGCCGCCTGAGGAAAAGAGTGTTTGAAGACCAGGCCCTCAAAACTGCCACCAAGCTCATGGTCTACAGGGCTGTAGTAATACCCGCCCTCCTGTATGGCTCAGAAACATGGACCATGTACAGTAGACACCTCAAGTTGCTGGAGAAATACCACCAACGATGTCTCCGCAAGATCCTACAAATCCCCTTGGAGGACAGGCGCACCAAGATTAACGTCCTCGACCAGGCCAACATCCCCAGCATCGAAGCACTGACCACACTTGATCAGCTCTGCTGGGCAGACCATATTGTTCGCATGCCAGACACGAGACTTCCAAAGCAAGCACTTCACTCAGAACTCCTTCACAGCAAACGAGCCAAAGGTGGGCAGAAGAAACATTACAAGGACACCCTCAAAGCCTCCCTGATAAAGTGCAACATCCCCACTGACACCTGGGAGTTCCTGGCCAAAGACCACCCTCAGTGGAGGAAATTAATCCGGGAGGACGCTGAGCACCTCGAGTCTCGTTATCGAGAGCATGCAGAAATCAAGCGCAGGCAGTGGAAAGAGCGTGCGGCAAACCTGTCCCACCCTCCCTTGCCCTCAACGGCTATCTGTCCCACCTGTGACAGGGACTGTGGTTCTTGTATTGGACTGTTCAGCCACCTAAGGACTCATTTTAAGAGTGGAAGCAAGTCTTCCTCGATTCCGAGGGACTGCCTATGAATGAATGAATGAATGAGTGATCGAGCATAATAAACAGAAGAACCTTTCCATTAGGTATTTTTAACTACTGGAATTATCCATACCTTCATAGGATCTCTCTTGTCTTCAGTGCATGAATATCATGCCTTTGGACATTGTTTTAAGTTTAAAACTATTAAGCAAATATATTTAACAAAAGGTGAATAAAAAATAACATTCATACAATGCAGTTATATAATCCTATAAATCTTTGCACTTTATAAAAGAATTGCAATGTTAAATGCTAAGCTAACCTTTTGTAAATAATTATATTGTAGAACCATAAAATGATACAGCACAGAAGGAGCCATTCATCCCATTGTGCCTGTGTTGGCTCTTTAGTAAGAGCTATCCAATTAGTCCTACTCCCCCGCCCTTTTCCCATAGGCCTGTAATTTGTTCCCCTTCGTGTATATATCCAATTCCTTTTGAAAGTTACTATTGAATCTGCTTCCACCACCCTTTCAGGCAGTGCATTCCAGATCACAACAACTCGCTGTGTAAAATTTTTTTTCTCTCATGTCACTTCTGATTCTTTTGCCATTCGCCTTAAACCTGTGTTCTCTGGTTATCAATCCTTTTGCCAGTAGAAACAATTTCTCCTTATCAAAACCATTCATGATTTTGAACACCTCTATCAAATCTCCTCTTAACCTTCTCTGCTCTATGGTGAACAAAACCACAGTTTCTTCAGTCTCTCCACTTGCCCAGAACTGAACACAATACTCCAGCTGAAACCTAACCAGTGTTTTATAAAGGTTTTTTTACTCTATGCCTTTATTAATAAGGCCAAGGATCCCATATGGTGTTTTAACAGCCTTCTCAACTGGTCCTCACACTTTCAAGCATTTGTGTACATACACCCCTAAGTCTCTCTATTCCTGCACGCCCTTTAAAATTGTATCATTTAGTTTATATTGCCTCTCCTAATTCTTCCAAAATGTATCACTTCACAGTTCTCTATATTAAATTTAATTTGCCATGAGTCTGCCCATTTCACTAGTGTCTATGTCCTCCTGAAGTCTGTTACTATGCTCCTCATTGGCCTGGAACTTGCAGTCCTGAACTGGCAGCATTCACCGTCATTTCGCCTTTGAAACTGACCGCAACTTCAGGATTTAGCGCATGCGCAGCCTAACATGGAAATCTTGAAGTTGCGGTCTGTCATTCACGCTCCTCCACAGGCTGCGCTATGGACTTCCTCCTGCCCCAGAGCCTGCAATCAGTGAACTGGCTTTAGATTTTCAAATTGACTTCAGATTCAAACATAACAATTCTTCACATATCCCAGAAAAAGGTTATCGGACCATCCCGAATTTTGAATAACTGACCACTCAGATTTTAAAAAGCGCCGTCAACCATACATAAACTGAACCAGTAAATCATCATTATTTCAGCTTAAATTCTTCTTGAGGATGTAACTAGTTGAGTGGACAAGGGAGAACCAGTGGATGTGGTGTATTTGGACTTTCAAAAGGCTTTTGACAAGGTCCCACACAAGAGATTGGTGTGCAAAATCAAAGCACATGGTATTGGGGGTAAAATACTGATGTGGATAGAGAACTGGTTGGCAGACAGGAAGCAGAGAGTCAGGATAAACGGGTCCTTTTCAGAATGGCAGGTAGTGACTAATGGAGTGCCGCAGGGCTCAGTGCTGGGATCCCAGCTCTTTACAATATACATTAATGATTTAGGTGAAGGAATTGAGTGTAATATCTCCAAGTTTGCAGATGACACTAAACTGGGTGGCGGTGTGAGCTGTGAGGAGGACGCTAAGAGGCTGCAGGGTGACTCGGACAGGTTAGGTGAGTAGGCAAATGCATGGCAGATGCAGTATAATGTGGATAAATGTGAGGTTATCCACTTTGGGGACAAAAACACGAAGGTGGAATATTATCTGAATGGCGGCAGATTAGGAAAAGGGGAGGTGCAACAAGACCTGGGTGCCATAGTCCATCAGTCATTGAAAGTTGGCATGCAGGTACAGCAGGCGGTGAAGAAGACAAATGGTATGTTGGTCTTCATAGCTAGGGGATTTGAGTATAGGTGCAGGGAGGTCTTACTGCAGCTGTACAGGGCCTTGGTGAGGCCTCACCTGGAATATTGTGTTAGTTTCGGTCTCTTAATCTGAGGAAGGACGTTCTTGCTATTGAGGGAGTGCAGCGAAGGTTCACCAGACTGATTCCCGGGATGGCTGGACTGACATATGAGGAGAGACTGGATCAACTGGGCCTTTATACACTAGAGTTTAGAAGGATGAGGGGGGATCTCATAGAAACATATAAGATTCTGATGGGACTTGACAAGTTAGATGTGGGAAGAATGTTCCCGATGTTGGGGAAGTCCAAAACCAGGTGGACACAGTCTTAGGATAAGGGGTAGGTCATTTAGGACTGAGATGAGGAGAAATTTCTTCAGTCAGAGTTGTTTGTTAACCTGTGGAATTCCCTGCCACAGAGAGTTGTTGATGCCAGTTCATTGGATATATTCAAGAGGGAGTTAAATATCGTCCTTATGGCTAAAGGGATCAAGGGGTATGGAGAGAAAGCAGGAAAAGGGGTACTGAGGGAATGATCAGCCATGATCTTATTGAATGGTGGTGCAGGCTTGAAAGGCCGAATGACCTACTCCTGCATCTATTTTCTATGTTTCTTCTGAATCCTGTAAATACCAAAACTTGCAACATTGTATCAAGTTAAGAAATCTATAAGATCTAAATTAGATGGACAAAAATACAACTTTTTTGTCATGGCCTCCTCTTCATCTTCCTGGCTTGATGCCTCTATAGGCCAGAGGATGGATGCATGGCCAACTCCCATGTTTCTGCCACTGATTCCTGCAACTGACTGCAAGAAAGCACAAGGGACCAGCCAGGCATTGCTTTCCCCACTGATTTTATTTCTTCCTATCAGGGAATACCAAAGATTCTGCTCCATGCCTGAGAAAGGCACTAAGCACAATCCAAACCTAAATCTGTCCCAGCTCTGTGGCACTGACCATTAACACACTAATAATCAGCTTTGTTTAAATAATAGATTACCCATCGCCAGCTGTACAGTATTGGAAAGAGTTATGTGTGTAAAGTGTGAATATGACATACAGTAACTAAAATCTAAATTATTTTGTTTCTCACAGGAAGAATTCTTCCTGCACAAATGTTTCAGTGCAATGGAAGTAGATGCCTTCAATTCTTCACATCCAGTATCGACTCCAGTGGAAAACCCTGCACAGATCCAGGAAATGTTTGATGATGTCTCCTATGACAAGGTAAATAGAATTTCTTTAAAACATCATCAAATCGAGGATGATTTGCTTCCACGTCAAAAAGTTCACGGGCGTTTCAATGTAGACCTAATATTCCAGGTCCCGAATTATATGTTGAAGGGTGGAAGATGCCTGTGCGTGGATTTTTTTAACGTGTGGTGACCATTGCACACCTGCCACCACACGGGCTTGACAGAGCTAGGTCTTGGTCCAGCAGCAAGAGTTAACCAAGACGGCTGGAGACCAGCTCTGCTGCACGGACCTAGTGCGCACACATATCGCAGTGTGGGCTGGTCCTTCCGCTGCTCCTTCTGTTCCCCGGCCTGCTCCGATGGTGCTCGGGGGCCGGGGGCCGTGCAAACTGCTGGACCAGGCCACTACGCGGTTCCTTCTGCTCCCCGGCCTGCTCCGATGGTGCCCGGGGGCCACATAGACTGCTGGGCCAGGCCACCATGCGGCTCTTTCCGCTCCCCGGCCTGCTCCGATGGTGCTCGGGGGCCGGGGGCCGTGCAGACTGCTGGACCAGGCCACCACACGGTTCCTTCCGCTCCCCGGCCTGCTCCGATGGTGCCCGGGGGCCGCATAGACTGCTGGGCCAGGCCACTACATGGTTCCTTCCACTCCCCGGCCTGTTCCGATGGTGCTAAAACAAGTTGCAACAGAGAGATAGAAATAAAGTCATTGTGTAACTCATTACTTGATTTTTTGTAATGTAGTGGAAGATTAGCAGCCTATCACATTGATTTGAGGATGAATGACTTGCTAAAAGATTCATGTGATATTGAGTGATAATTGGGGAGGAATTTAGCAGATTTAATATAAGTTTTAAAATGATAATGGAGAAAATAATGGAGTTAAGATAAACAAAACTCCTAATGGATTCCACCCCAGAGTATTTAAAATAATCCATGAGGCAACTGTAGATGTGTTAGTCATTTTCCAAAGTTCCCTTGATTCAGAAAATGTGCCTTTTAGATTGGAAAAGTCACTGCATTGTTTAAGGGAGGTAGGGAGAAACCAGGTAACTATCCGTTTAACATCAGTTGTGGAGAAGTTACTGAAACCTAACATGAGCGACAGAGTGATCAGCACTTGGACATGTCTGAGCTGGTCAAAGGAAATCGGCGTGGATTTGTGAAGGATAGGTCATGTCTGACTAATCTAGTTGCATTTTTTGAGAAGATCACAAGCATGGTGGATAGAGGAGGATCTATGGATATTGTCCATATGGATCTCCAGGGGCATTTGATAAGGTTCTGCACAAGAGATTATTAGCAAAAATGAGATTGAATGGAATTGGAGGTAACTGCCGAGCTGGCAGGTTCCTCCGGGCAGGAGTTGGCGGCAGCAGGGGGAAGGACCGCTGCATGGAGGCAGGTCTAACCTCAATCTCTAAACCCAACAGTAAGTATGAAGACCTGCAAAAAAACTTATTTAATTTATTGTTTTTGCAGCGATTCATCTGGATGGGGTCCCCTGAATGTTTTCCAGTGATTTTTTTTTTCTGTGGAGATTTTAATTTTGATGTGTTTCCACCCCCCTTCCCTGGGTCTGATTCTGCTGCTGAGATTGGGAGCTCCCGCTCAGTCTTTGCAGATCTTTTGGAGGAATCTCCCTGCTAAAGTACCGCCAGGTCTCTCAGCGGTCCTTTGGGCGGCACTTGGGCGGGCCTTAGCTTATATCAAGTTCAGACCCTAAGTGTATAATGTTTGAATTGCAGGGAGCTTGCATTCTGAACATGCTGATGGACTACCTGACGGAAGATGTTTTTAAAGCTGGCATTATTCGCTACTTACGACGCCATAGCTATGCAAATGCAAAAAATGAGGATTTGTGGAACAGTCTGACTAATGTAAGCTCAAGTGTTTCCATACGTAAAAACATTTTTGTTAATGTTGCTAATGTAGGGTGATTATCCCCACAAACTATAGTTTGGTCCTGTTCTCTAGCTTTGCAATCTCTGAGTAAAATTATTGAGGCATTTGCATTCATAATTATTCCTGTACACCATTTTTCTTCATGGATCAAGGATAGTAACTATTTTATTTCTAAAAATAATTTATTTATTATACTACTCAGTGTTCCTTCATTAAGTGGCCTGCTGTGTGCCTGCAATGTAACTAGTACTATTAGTTGCATGACACAATCATGAAAGAAAGAAAAACTTGCATTTATATATCAACCTAATGGAGCTAGGAGTTAAATTAAAAAGTAGGACCTCAAATGTAGTATAGCTACCAGTGCCACGTGCTCGTCAGAGTAGAAATAGCAGGATAGTTAAGATGAATTTGTGGCTTGAGGAATGGTGCAAGTGGGAGGGATTCAAGTTCCTGGGACATTGGAACCGGTTCTGGGGGAGGTGGGACCAGTACAAACTGGACAGTCTGCACCTGGGCAGGACCAGAAACAATGTGCTAGAGGGAGTGTTTGCTAGTGCTGTTGGGGAGGATTTAAACTAGTAGGGCAGGGGCTTGGGAACCTATGCAGAGAGACAGAGGGAAGTAAAATGGGGTCAGAATAAGGTGGATGAATTAACTGTGCAGATAGCGATTAACGGATATGATGTAATTGGGATTACAGAGACATGGCTCCAGGGTGACCAAGGCTGGGAACTCAACATCCAAGGGTATTCAATATTCAGGAAAGATAGACAAAAAGGAAAAGGAGGTGGGGTAGCGTTGCTGCTTAAAGAGGAGATTAATGCAATAGTAAGGAAGGACATTAGCTTGGATGATGTGGAATCTGTATGAGTAGAGCTGCAGAACACCAAAGGGCAGAAAACGCTAGTGGGAGTTGTGTACTGACCACCAAACAGTGGTAGTGAGGTTGGGGATGGCATCAAACAGGAAATTATATATGCGTGCAATAAAGGTACAGCAGTTATCATGGGTGACTTTAATCTCCATTTCGATTGGGCTAACCAAACTGGTAGCAATACAGTGGAGGAGGATTTCCTGACGTGTATAAGGGATGGTTTTCTAGACCAATATGTCGAGGAACCAACTAGAGAGCTGGCCATCCTATACTGGGTGTTGTGTAATGAGAGAGGATTAATTAGCAGTCTTCTTGTGCAAGGCCCCTTGGGGAAGAGTGACCATAATATGGTAGAATTCTTCATTAAGATGGAGCATGACACAGTTAATTCAGAGACTAGAGTCCTGAACTTAAAGAAAGATAACTTCGATGATATGAGATGTGAATTGGCTAAGATAGACTGGCGAATTATACTTAAAAGATTGACGGTGGACAAGCAATGGCAAACATTTAAAGATCATATGGATGAACTTCAACAATTGTACATCCCTGTCTGGTGTAAAAATAAAATGGGGAAGGTGGCTCAACCGTGGTTTACAAGCGAAATTAAGGATAGTGTTAAATCCACGGAAGAGGCATATAAATTGGCCAAAAAAAGCAACAAACCTGAGGACTAGACGAAATTTAGAATTCAGCAGAGGAGGATAAAGGGTTTAATTAGGAGGGGGAAAATAAAGTATGAGAGTAAGCTTGCAGGGAACATAAAAACTGACTGCAAAAGCTTCTATAGATATGTGAAGAGAAAAAGATTAGTGAAGACAAATGTGGGTCCCTTACAGACAGAATCAGGTGAATTTATAATGGGGAACAAAGAAATGGCAGACCAATTGAACAAATACTTTGGTTCTGTCTTCACTAAGGGAGACACAAATAACCTTCCGGAAATACTAGGGGACCGAGGATCTAGCGAGAAGGAGGAACTAAAGGAAACCCTTATTAGTCAGCAAATTGTGTTAGGAAAATTGATGGGATTGAAGGCCGATAAATCCCCAGGGCCTGATAACCTGAACCCAGAGTACTTGAGGAAGTGGCCCTAGAAATAGTGGATGCATTGGTAGTCATTTTCAAACATTCTATAGACTCTGGATCAATTCCTATGGACTGGAGGGTAGCTAATGTAACCCCACTTTTTTAAAAAAGGAAGGAGAGAGAAAACACGGAATTATAGACCAGTCAGCCTGACATTGGTGGTGGGGAAAATGTTGGAATCAATTATTAAAGATGTAATAGCAGTGCATTTGGAAAACCGTGACAGGATCGTTCAAAGTCAGCATGGATTTATGAAAGGGAAATCATGTTTGACAAATCTTCTTGAATTTTTTGAGGATGTAACTAGTAGAGTGGACAAGGGGGTGCCAGTGGATGTGATGTATTTAGACTTTCAAAAGACTTTTGACAAGGTCCCACACAAGAGATTAGTGTGCAAAATTAAGGCACATGGTATTGGGGATAATGTACTGACATGGATAGAGAACTGGTTGGCAGACAGGAAGCAAAGAGTAGGAATAAACGGTCCTTTTCAGAATGGCAGGCAGTGACTATTGGGGTACCGCAAGGTTCACTGCTGGGACCCCAGCTATTTAAAATATACATTAATGATTTAGACAAAGGAATTGAATGTAATATCTCCAAGTTTACAGATGACACTAAGCTGGGTGGCAGTGTGAGCTGTGAGGAGGATGCTAAGAGACTGCAGGGGGACTTGGATAGGTTAGGTGAGTGGGCAAATACATGGCAGATGCAGTATAATGTAGATAAATGTGAGGTTATCCACTTTGGTGGTTAAAAACAGGAAGGCAGATTATTATCTGAATAGTGACAGATTAGTAAAGGGGGAGGTGCAACGAGACCTGAGTGTCATGATACATCAGTCATTGAAAGTTGGCATACAGATACAGCAGGCGGTGAAGAAGGCAAATGGCATGTTGGCCTTCATAGCGAGAGGATTTGAGTAAAGGAGCAGGGAGGTCTTACTACAGTTGCACAGGGCCTTGAATATTGTATACAGTTTTGGTTTCCTAATCTCAGGAAAGACATTCTTGCTATTGTTGGAGTGCAGCGAAAGTTCACCAGGCTGATTCCCGGGATGACAGGACTGACATTTGAAGAAAAATTGGATCAACTAGGCTTATATTCAATGGAATTTAGAAGAATGAGAGGGAATCTCATAGAAACATCTAAAATTCTGACAGGATTGGACAGGTTAGGTGCAGGAAGAATGTTCCCGATGTTGGCGAAGTCCAGAACCAGGGGTCACAGTCTAAGGATAAAAGTGTAAGCCATTTAGGGCCGAGATGAGGAGAAACTTCTTCACTCAGAGAGTTGTGAGCATGTGAAATTCTCTACCACAGAAAGTTGTTGAGGCCAGTTCGTTGGATATATTTAAAAGGGAGTTAGATGTGGTCCTTACGGCTAAAGGGATCAAGGGGTATGGAGAGAAAGCAGGAATGGGGTACTGAAGTGCATGATCAGCCATGATCATATTGAATGGTGGTGTAAGCTCGAAGGACCGAATGTCCAACTCCTGCACCTATCTTCTATATTTCTATGTCCCAGTGAAGTACTTTTGAAGTGTACTCACTGTTGTAATGTAGCAGCCAATTTGCGCACAGCAAGCTCCCACAAACAGCAATGTGATAATCTGTTTTTAATTATGTCGATTGAGGGATAAATATTGGCCAGGACATCATGGATAGCTCCCCTGCTCTTCAAAATAATGCCATGGAATCCTTTATGTCCACCTGAGAGAGCAGAGGGGACCTCCATTTAACATCTCATCTGAAAGATGGCACCTCCGACAGTACTGCACTGGAGTGTCTGCGTAGATTTTTGTGCTGAAGTCTCTGGAGTGGGATTTGAACCCACAACCTTCTGAGTCAGAGGTGAGAGTGTTACCAACTGAGCCACAGCTGACACTGGGATGACTTGCCGTCTGATTTTTTTCTCCCTCTCTGTGGGGAACCAGTTAGATTCTCTGCTTGCTCTCTTCTGGATAGGAAGAACACAAATTACAACTTGATGTGCTGGCAATAGTGAGCAAGTTGATCTATTTTAAATGTATTTTTATGTTTATCCAAGTAAGAGATATCAATATAGATGAAAGAAAAGCTGAATTCTCAGTGTTAAAGTAACATTAACGCTCCCTACATCAAGTAAACCACAGCTAGATACAGAGTAAAACTTTCTCAATTCTGCTCGAGAAAGGTACCTGGATCCCAATTACAGAAGAGACCCGCCCCCTCTCTTTGCGTCATGGGAATGTTTTTGTTTCCCTTATTAGCCTTCACATAGCCTCTCTGATTTTACGGGGCAAAATTGGCCTGCTGCATGCCTCCCGTTAGCGTCTTGGGGTGGGAGGGGTGCTAACGGGACACAAATGTGTTTTCGGCTGGGACGGGGAGGGGAACATAGAAAATAAGTGCATGAGTAGGCCATTCGGCCCTTTGAGCCTGCACCACCATTTAATAAGATCATGGCTGATCATTCCCTCAATACCCCTTTCCTGCTTTCTCTCCATACCCCTTGATCCCCTAAGCCGTAAGGGCCATATCTAACTCCCCTTTGAATATTTCCAATGACCTGGCATCAACAACTCTCTGCGGCAGGGAATTCCACAGGTTAACAAACAACTCTCTGAGTGAAGAAATTTCTCCTCATCTCAGTCCTAAATGGCCTACCCCTTATCCTAAGACTGTGTCCCCTGGTTCTGGACTTCCCCAACATCGGGAACATTCTTCCCACATCTAACCTGTCCCGTCCCGTCAGAATCTTAAATGTTTCTATGAGATCCCCTCTCATCCTTCTAAACTCCAATGTATAAAGGTCCAGTTGATCCAGTCTCTCCTCATATGTCAGTCCAGCCATTCCGGGAATCAGTCTGGTGAACCTTTGCTGCACTCCCTCAATAGCAAGAACGTTCTTCCTCAGATTAGGAGACCAAAACTGAACACAATATTCCAGGTGAGGCCTCACCAAGGCCCTGTACAGCTGCAATAAGACCTCCCTGTTCCTATACTCAAATCCCCTAGCTATGAAGGCCAACATACCATTTGTCTTCTTCACCGCCTGCTGTACCTGTATGCCAACTTTCAATGACTGATGAACCATGATAGCCAGGTCTCGTTGCACCTCCCCTTTTCCTAATCTGCCACCATTCAGATAATATTCTGTCTTTGTGTTTTTGCCCCCAAAGTGGATAACCTCACATTTATCCACATTATACTGCATCTGCCATGCATTTGCCCGCTCACCTAACCTGTCCAAATCACCCTGCAGCCTCCTAGCGTCCCCCTCACAGCTCACACCGCCACCCAGTTTAGTGTCATCTGCAAACTTGGAGATATTACACTCAATTGCTTCATCTAAATCATTGATGTATATTGTAAAGAGCTGGGGTCCCAGCACTGAGCAATGCGGCACTCCACTAGTCACTGCCTGCCATTCTGAAAAGGACCCGTTTGTCCCGACTCTCTGCTTCCTATCTGCCAACCAGTTCTCTATCCACATCAGTATATTGTCCCCAATACCATGTGCTTTGATTTTGCACACTAATCTCTTGTGTGGGACCTTGTCAAAAGCCTTTTGAAAGTCCAAATACACCACATCCACTGGTTCTCCCTTGTCCACTCTACTCGTTACATCCTCAAAAAATTCTAGAAGATGCGTCAAGCATGATTTCCCTTTCATAAATCCATGCTGACTTGGACCGATCCTGTCACTGCTTTCCAAATGCTCTGCTATTTCATCCTTAATAATTGATTCCAACATTTTCCGCACCACTGATGTCAGGCTAACCGGTCTATAATTACCCGCTTTCCCTCTCCCTCCCTTTTTAAAAAGTGGTGTTACATTAGCTACCCTCCAGTCCATAGGAACTGACCCAGAGTTGATTGACTGTTCCGTCTTCCAGCTTCCGTGAAATTTTGCGAGTTATCGGAGGCACAAAACCGGTAGCGCCCCGCTCCCGCCGGTAATGCCCCAGCCGCTGCACCTCTGGCGATGACGTCATCGCCGTGTGCAGTGAGCCGTTTCCGCCCTATGGTGGAAATTGGACAATGCCCTGTGATGCTGCCGCAGGCGATGTCAGTGCTAGCCACCCGGGTTGTGAACCGGGCCGCAGTTCACTCGCGGGGCTAAATTTAAAGGGAAGGTACCCGGCGCCATTTTATTTTGTCCAAGAAGCCTTGCCTTGCGAAGGATCAATTTGGTTAATCACTTACTTTTAAAAGATCTGTAAAAATCACTTGATTTTTGCTAGGAATTATAACGCTACTTGGAATTATAACACTTAACTTTAGCTAGTGTGAATCCATTTTGGATATCTACAGGTCTTTCAGTTACAGTACCGCAGTGGGCTAGAGTATGAACACAGGACTGGAGGACACAAGCTTAAAATTAACCAGCCTTGAGTGAGATGAGACTTTGGAGGAAACTTTCTTCCTACAGTAGAGGATTATTGGAACAGCCTCTCAGTTAAAACAGTTGAGGCTATGTTTATTAACTTTTTCAAACTGGAGCTGGATAAATATCTGATAATTGGCTCTGTGAATAACAGTCAAGAGGGGAGTGTCACGGTAACATGAATGAATATTTTTGGACTTTTGCTTGATTATTTGTGGATCACTGAGTATTTTTGCAGAACTGCCCCTCAGGAGATTAAATGGAATAGAGTCCAACATAGAAAGATTGTTCTTGGTCTATGGAGGAAGGAGTGAATAGGGCAGGTAACTAAAAGCTTGGTCAAAGAGGTAAGTTTTAAGCAATATCTTAAAGCAGGAGAGGGAGGTAGAGAGGCAGAAAGATTTACGGAGGGAACACCTTTCCATTTAGGGCCTAGATGGCTGAAGGCACGGCCACCAATGGTGTGCTGAAGTAAGTGGGAGGATGCACAAGAGGTCAGAGTTTGAGGAACGTAGAGTTCTCAGAGGGTTGTTGGGCTGGAGGAGGTTATAGAGAAAGGGACAGGTGAGGCCAAGCTGGGATTTAAACATGAGGATGATAATAAGATTGAGGGGTTGGTGGAGCAAGAGCCGATGTGGGTCAGCAAACACAGTGGGAGGGGTAAACGGGACTTGGTGCGAGTACAAGTTGGGATACAGGCAGCAGAGCTTTGCCTGTTTTACAAGGATTGAAACATGAGGGCAATGTTATATTTAAGATTATTTAATTTTCTTATCATTTAAGTAATTCCACATTGAAGCAATTGACTAAAAGTAAATCCTGCATTTTCTTTTGTTAGATTTGTCCGTCAGATGATACACATGGAAGCAGACTGAATGAGCAACAATTTTGCTCAAACAATCCAAAGCTACCTCCTGGTTCAGTAAGATATCATTTACAAAAATCCAAATTGATCGTGTTATTTACTTGATCATGTTCATTCGGAAAGTAATTTAAGTTGAAGTTTTGAAATATAATTGGTTGTTGAAAAGTCTGATTTTTATGGCTGACAGTAAGATACATTTGACAATTTAAATTTTTTAAAGTGAAATTCAGTGCATATTCTAATATAGTTTTCAGTGTATATTTCTTGCATCTCAATATTGAGCCTCACAATATTTAAATCAATTGGTTTTCTCCAATTTCTTAGCATATAGTATATATTTTTCTGAGATGAAAGCCTACCCACTACCGCAAATATCTAGATTGTTTTATCCTTTTTACCATTGAATAAAAACATGACAAGGAAATACCTCTTTGATGGAATCTGGTAACTTTTGACTAAATATGACTGCTAACTTTGATGTGTTATTGGTTCTTATAATTTAGGTTGTCTCAATCATCCAAGTGTTAGAAACATTCAGTATGTTGATTCAGATAAGGTGATCAAATTTGTAATTTATAAATTGTCATATGCTAATGGAGAACACCCTGGTGCACATGGTGCCTGTTAATGGGAACACTGTTATAGACATTGCTTCTTTAATAGGGACATCATAATACAATTAATACAGAAACAACCTGCTAATAATTCAAGATCAGCATATTTTGATAGCACTCCCCATGTATTGCTTGTTATGCGCTGGGAGTGAACTGTGGTTGAGAAAACACTGCAATTTCTTCTCTTCTCCCAGAGTAATCAAAACTAGTCGCCCCCAATGTGAATTTTTGAGGAAACTGTGTTTATTCGCTACATCTTCGATCAAAATCTAATTTAAGTTTAACTCATATTTTTTTTTAAATTATTAGTTCTCCCAATTTTGTTGCCTACTCCTCTTCTGGGGGGAATGTCTTACTGTTCTGCACATGCTATTGGCCCTCCAGTATCTCTCCTAAATGGCCATTATTCATGAGCTGACCAGTAGGTGTTGGCAGGGTATTTTACTCCGGCAGTGAGGCAGTGTCACCACAGCCAGTCCTGGTCCTGTGCTCACCTGTCCCCCACACACGGGTGTTCCAATTAGAGTCACTAAATAGCAATCAGGAGTTCACACTATGGGGACCGAGCATGCACTTAATATCAGGTAACCAGAAATTCTCAATACCTTGGTACGGTGTTGATGGATTTCTGTGCATGCCCGACACCCAACTAACCAAACCCAAAATAGATGCTTACAAAACATATCTCTGTACTCCCAGCAACCACTGGGATCAAATTCATGAGAAATCTGCCTTGTTACAGTTGTCTCATGCTGAACCATGTTGTCACTCTACTGAGTGTCTGCACGCTCCAAGATTGCCCTTTCAGTCACTGCAGGGAGTTTTGCACAGAGGCAAACCAGTGACTTTTCACACAGGACCTCCCTGCACAGTCCCTGGGTCAGAACGTTGTGGCAACAAGTCTTTATTTCCAACATTTCAGGGAGTTTTCTTTTCCTTTTTTAAATGTCAGGGTTGTTTTCCTTTTTAAATCCCTGGAATTAACATAAACAAAGCAGGTACATGCTGCTTAAAGTGACCTATTTCCCTTGGCAGAGGGGTCAACAACTAGGGGCCATAGCGGCGGAGGTGAGGCGAATGTTTGGTAGAGGAGCGGCGCGAGATCGTGGTGGAGGTGCGGCAAATGAGGATACGGGGCCCAGAAGAGCAGAGGGCCCAGGGACAGCACAGGCCAGCCCACACTGCGATATGTGTGCGCGCACTAGGTCCGTGCAGCGGAGCAGGTCACCAGTCGTCCTGGTTAACCCTTGCCACTGGATTAAAGGCCTAGCTCTGTCGAGCCATTGTGGTGGATGATGTGCAACGGTCACCACACGTTAAAAAAAATTCACACACCGGCATCTTCCACACCCTCAATTGGAGCTCAGGACTGGAACATTGAGTCCTTCATTGAAACACCTGTGAACTCGTGAAAACAAGTCATCCTCGTTCGAGGGACTGCCTATGATGATGATGATATAAAAAGAGCTTCAAAATGAAATTGTTACAAAATACAACCAAAACTCGCATCAGTGCACAAATGCTCAGTGAAACTAGTGAAGCAACCCCTTGAAGGTTCATTGTATGATAATTTCATACTTTGGCCACCTTTAATCAGGCAATGCTCTCAAAATAACTCCCTAGTTAATTGTGAAGTTCTCACCGAATATAAAAAAATATCTATTCCATTCATAAAGTACCGTGCAATTGAGGAATGTTATTCTTTATAACAAAGTTGAGATGGCAGTGCAAGCGGAAAACTAAAAGTTAATAAAGTCTGGAAAGCAGTTTATTTGAAATATCGGTTGATGTTGCTGAAAGAAGCAGTAAAAGGAACAAAAAACTAGTACAAAGGTACAGAAAAAGGACAGTTACAGCCTTCAAATAATTTGAATTAAGCAATATAAATAATACAAAAATGTGTGAATTTAATGCAAAAGACTGAATAATCAATTATCAATCAATTAAGTGAACTGTATGAACCTGTTTTATGTGCAAGATGTCAGTATAGTTCATAATTTGTTGTGACTGGGAGTCAATGTATGACTAGGAGTAACCCAAGAAAAATGAAAATTTTAGTAACAAGCTGTAAACACAGTGTTAAGCACTACAATTTGGTGTTCTTATTTTCATTTTGTAGCAGTGGTTCATGGAAGATGTCCTTGATGTAAAGACAATGATGAACACCTGGACGCTTCAGAAGGGATTCCCACTGGTAACGGTTACAGTAAAGGGAAGACAAGTCCTATTGCAACAGGAGTATTATCAAAAAGGTTCTAATTTCCAAGATCCAAATTCAGAATCTGCAAGGTAATACTTCTGCTTTTCTTTTAAATTTACCCGCTTCTTGTCCTGTAATGTTTCTCTCGTCTATCCTCTTGCAGCCAAAGCATGCTGATAACATAAGAACATAAGAATTAGGAACAGGAGTAGGCCATCTAGCCCCTCGAGCCTGCTCCGCCATTCAATAAGATCATGGCTGATCTGGCCGTGGACTCGGCTCCACTCACCCGCCTGCTCCCCGTAACCCTTAATTCCCTTATTGGTTAAAAATCTATCTATCTGTGACTTGAATACAATCACAGATGATTGCATGGTGAAAACAAGAATTCTTTGGATTTGTGCAGCATGAGATTTGATATTCCTGAAGCTAAATCTGAACTTGATTGTCAAATGTTAACACCATAACAAATAATAATGCAAGAGTTCAGCATGATGATGCAGTTTAGCATATCGCCCTTTCACCTTGGCCCTTGAACCTGAATCAAATCCAGACAGATGGAATGAAGGTTTTCTCACTCCACTCATTTAAAAAAAAAATTCATATGTAAAATGAATATGAGCATTCTTGGCTCGGCTCCCAATGGACTTGAAACCGCAGCACAAAACTTTCCATAGTTTAGCACGAAATTGGCAACCACACCCAGATAAGCCGCAAGGATGGAAATAGTAGTGCACATTAAATTAAAACTTAGTAGATGATGATTCTTGCATTGATATGACTTTCCTCTGTCTGCTATTTTAATAGCTACAATACTGTCAAAATAACTTCCAAGTTAGTTGTGAAGTTCTCGCAAATACTACCTTTCAGAATATATCCATTCCATTCACAAAATGCTGTGTAATTGAGAAATGTTACTGTTCAAAACAAAGTTGAGATAGTGCAAACAGAAAAATAAAGGTTAATAATGGTGCAGCTGTGATGAGGTTTGCCAGGTGGAGAATCAGGAATACAAGCCCACATCTTCCCATTCTGTTAACCCTGTTACAATGAACAGAAAATGGTTAATGAACATTTAACTTGCTCCAGCATTCCACTTAGAGTGTGAAATAACTAAACACTAAATAAAAATCTCAAATCAATATCCTACATATCCCAAGGTATTCTGTCTACAGACAGTTAAACTTGCGATCAAGCAGCTTCATTGCTGGGGTTTTCAATCTGGCACTGTCTTATTTTTTTTTTCTATTTCCCCCCCATCTCCTGAAGGTGATCAGCATGTGCACAATAGCCATTCTCGGTATGAGGGTGTCCAAGTGGCCATTCTTTATGTGTAAGCAAGCCTTGACAGTGAATGATGGCAGCAAGAAGGATTCTTATACCAGGCATTTTGTGTTACCATAAAGGCATTTTGCTTTTTGTCAACAAGCTGTTTTAGTACAATTAGGGCGTGAATTTGCCTGAATCAAATTTAGGAATGTGGAGTGCGATCACCTTGTGGAACCAGTCTTGCACTGTTTTGGCTTCATGCGAAATGCAGTATGCGTGCCATGATAAGAATTTTTTTTTTAAGTTCCTTGGTTGCTTAGGACTCCATTAAATTAAATTTTTAGTCTCTTAATTTCTATAGTGAGACATCTTCCTGTCAGCTGTTTAACATTTTGAAATTGAATTGTCATTTGACAGCTGTTGAGTGGAGTTATGTTGAATTGTACAAGCAGGCATTCATGGAGCTCCAGTTCTCCTTGCCAAAGAAAGATGTGGAGCCAGCAGTCTAACTCTAAACCAGTACCAATCTCAAATTGATGTCTGTAGTCTAATGGAGCATTAACAAGCCCTCGGTCTCTGACTCCACTGTAGATCATATGAATGTATACAACAAATCTTAAATGGTTCAATAAGTTTTTTCTTATGTAGAAATGACTTAACTGACAAATGAGGTTAGTATTCTTTGTTACACTAGTGTGTATCGGCTTGGTTCAGTTAAAAGCACTTTTGCCTGAGTTATGGGAGTGAGGTCAAGCCCTACTCCAGCACTTGAGCACATAATGTAAGATGTCACTTCAGTGCTGAAGGGTTTTGCCTTGCCAGACATAGAGTCTTTCAAATCAGAAGTTAGCCCTGTCTGCCGGTATAGGTAAAAGCAAAAGATTCCGCGGCACTATTCGAAGTGCAGGGCATTCTCCTCATTGCACTCTCACTCTCAATCAAAAACTAATTGATCATTCATCTCATTTGTTGTTTATGGGGGAATAAACACTCTATTGTCACCATCACCCATTTACGAAGAACAAAAAACTCAAGTAATTCCAGCCCAGTGAACCCTGTAAATAAATCATTGGATTGTGAATCGCTTTAGGACAGTTTAAGGATGTGATGAAGTGCTCTGTAAATGTAAGTGTTTTCTTTATTATAGTGCTGTCTGTCCTTGCAGTGGTATAATCACATTAACCCACCAGTTTGGAGATATACACGAGCTATAAAATAACAGAATACATTGATATTAGTGTAATATTGATGGGAGGCTGGAAGGTGTAGTGCAGAGGTTCCCAAACTTTTTTTGCTTAACCCCCTACCCCCTTCAGAGATTAATGTCCCATACGGACCCCCCCTTTCTAAAACAGTGGACCAAACTTGCTGTCGCGGATTGGCCGCCCGTTGTATATGACTTCCTTTTCCCCCCCCCCCCATTTCCCCTCTTCCCCTCCACCATCCGCCCCCCCCCACCCAATTCTCTTCCCTGCCTAGAATTCAATGGAAAGGAAACTTAGGCTGGGTGTACTACTGGTGGCCGACCTGCTAATGCCCATTTTACCCCCCCCCCCCCCCCCCCGAAGTTGAATGTTCCAGCAAGTATTTTGCAAAGAACAAGTGGATTTAATTTTCTCTGCTAACATAATATATAAACTGTCACAGGAGCATCCAGTCGTGCCCGGTAACTGCCCCCAAAGAAAGTGTAGTGTGGGAAATTGCACTCCACTTCCATTGAAGGGTGGTAAGGCCAATTCTGCGGCGGGAGCAGGACTTCCACGCTGGGGGCTAAAATTCCCGGCCTCTGAAGGTTACCGCCCCCAAGATGGGAGCCTGTGCGGGGAAGATGAGGGGAGACGGGGGCAGGGGATGGAGGGGAGAGTGGTGGAGGTGGTGGGGGAGAAACCCAAAGCGGGAGACAGGAGGGGCCACATTGCAGCGGAGGTCTGGGGGGGGGCGAAGTGTGGTGGAGGGGCGGGCCTGGTGGCTCTGTGCCTCGGTGCGGAGAGTGTTCAGAGTGGGGTGGATGGGTTGACTGCGCAGATGGCGATTGGTGGATGTGGTGTGGTTGGCGTCACGGGGGCGTGGCTCCGGGGTGGCTGGGGCTGGGGGCTCAACATCCGGGGGTTTTCAGCATCTGGGAAGGATTCTGACGGGACGGGGCGGGTTGGGTGCGGGGGGAATGTTCCCGGTGTTTGGTGGGTCCGGAGGGGGGGGGCGGCATGGTCTTGCGATGGGGGGTGGGCTGTTTGGGGCTGGGATTGGAGAGACTTCTTCACTTGGGGAGTTGTTGGCCTGTGGGGTTCCCTGCCGCGGAGAGTTGTTGATGCCAGTTCATTTTAATGTGTTCGGGAGGGAGTTGGATGTGGCCCTTGCGGCTGGGGGTCGGGGGGATGTGGAGGGGGGAGGTGCTGGGGTGGGTGATCAGCCATGATCTTGTTGAATGGCGGTGCAAGATCGAAGGGCCGAATGTCCTACTCCTGCACCTATTTTCTATGTTTCTATATACAGTAATAGTGGCACCAAGGTCAAACTGGTAACCTGTAGTGTAATCACAGGACCAGACAAGGTGCAATCTGTGGGAAGATATTTATGGCACAATAAAATGAGCATTATTAGTAAAAAAAAAAATAACCCCCCCCGCACCCCCCCTCCCCCCCCCCAAACAATAGAATTCGCCCACGGCTTGGCCAGAATCTAGGCCTTGGATCTAACTGTGCCCCCAGGCATTTGCCATTGTTAATTATTACTTTGCTCTGTAAGCATTGAAACCATCCCGGTCGTGAGTGGGCCCCACCACTAGCAAGAGCTGGATCAGCAGCGAGTAGACACGCACCAACTGGCAGGAATACTGATACTTCTGGCACACCTCTGGCAGCCTTCAAACAATCTTGGCCTTTCCTTTGGGGGTGCCTTGGTTTGTGCCTGCTGTCCCAGTCGTTGCTGCTGTTATCCCTCCCAGCAGCAGCAGGGCGTGGATGCTTGGCCACTCGGGTCCTGGCCGCATGGATCCACATACTCCGGCTCGAGTCTAGCTTAAGCTCTAGCTTGTCCTTGATGACTGTTGTCATTGGAACATGAGTCCTAATAACCATACATGGCTCTCACTCACAGTGCACCCCCAGGTACAGGAAAACAGCAACAAGGTTCGTCCTTCACTGGATTGCAGACATCCCTGGGAACAGGTGCAGACGTTTATTAAATGTACCCAGTAATGTGCTTTCTGTTGCCTAGGCCCTAAGCTTGGAATTCCCTCCCTAAACCTTTCTGCCTCTCTACCTCTCTTTCCTCCTTTGATCAAGCTTTTGGTCATCTGCCCTAATTTCTCCTTATATGGCTCGGTGTCAAATTTTTGTTTTATAACAATGCTGTGAGGCGCCTTGGGACATTGTACTATGTTAAAGGTGCTATATAAATATAAGTTGTTATTATTGTACCCAACTCGCATTTTGTTCAGATCCATTGTCCTCCGCCTGCTCCCTGATAACTGCGATATACCCCTCAGTTTGGGAACCTCTGTTGTAGTGGGTTAACACACTGTCATTTCACACCTGGGCTCAAATCAAAATCTGACCAGTGGGATGATTGGTTTCAGGGATTCTGTACAAAATCAGTTTGTGCAATCTGAATTCCTAATGGGGCCACAGCACAAATCTGCACAGAATGTGGCTCTGAGTTAGCAATCGTCAGTATGGTAAATGGAAAATTCATCTTGATGAGGTAAGGAGTGTTTCTCTGGTTAAGTTACTTTTTGCGGTCACAGTAAATGGAGCTCATTCTGCAACTATTTCTGATGACCAGGGAGTGCTTGATACTGACACTGGGTACAAAAGTGGAAGAGTTCCATTCCCCACCATTGGCGTACTTGCTTGATAAAGACACAAAGTGTCCCGAAAACAATAATAATGTTACTTTATTATTTTTCTTTTTGTAGTTATCTGTGGCATATTCCACTAACTTACATTACAAGCCACTCCAGGACCATCCAGAGGCACTTGATGAGGACTAAAAAAGGTAAATGACATTTATTACATTTTACTGTGATTTGAGATTCTCGATACTTTAATACCACCCCGTACTGCCGATAATGCAATGAGCCAATGCACAGTGGGTGCTGGCTCCCCACACTATTGGGTGTACATGACAGAGACCTGGAATGCACCTGCGACACCAAACATGCCACTGGCTATCATGTAGGGCGCTGGGAGCTTGCATGCAAACTGTGCACCAAGGATCAATGAGACCCCAAAAATGATTTCCCCATACTGTTACAGGAACACCTGAGCACCACTGCAGTGGCTGAACACTTCTTTTGCACAGTTGCTCACGGGAGGCCTGTGGACATGGAATTAATGTTGATCCTGGTTGGTTCATTTCTTCAGATCGGCCGTCAGTAGTACACCCAGCCTGATTTTCCTTTCCAATGAATTCAAGGCAGGGAGGAGAGGGGGGGAATGAAGTCATATACAGCGGGCGGCCAATCCACGATAGCAAGTTTGGTCCACTGTTGTAGAAAGAGGGGGGGGGGCATGTATTGGACATTAATTTCTGAAGGGGATGGGGGTTGAAGCAAAATAAGTTTGGGAACCTCTGCAGTACACCATCCAGTCTCCCATTGATATTCTTTCTGCTATAACTGGCAAAATATTGCAAGGGGACTTGAGTCTCAAGTAGCTGCAATGAACAAAAAGTCAATGTTAATTAGTACTATATAATAACCTTGGAGTAGACATTTAGTTAAATGACAATTAAGTAATTATTTCATAATTGGTTGTTGATCTGTATTACTAATGCATACTAAACAAATGCTTTAAAAGTAGCATGAAAATATTCTGTATATATTATGAATGAGCAAAGCTGCAATTTTTTGAGTTTTTTTCCCCATCCTTTCCCACCAATTTCTTCTCTCCTTTCATGAAGGCGTTGACTCACTGTTGTGGCATGTAATCAGGCTGTGCTCCTTATAGTACCTCTGTCAAATGGCCATTCTTCGTTTGTGGAATGAGATAGTGAGGGTTGGTAGCCTATTCAATCGCGAGGGGCATCACAGCGGAATCGACCCTGATTGATGGCCACATTCATGAACTCCCAGGAGAGATCACCAAATAGTGATCAGTAGGAACCCTGGCTGATTTTCTGCTCTCTAGCACAGGCCAATTGTACCCCCACCACCATCTCGGCTCAAGGCAGCTAACTGAACACTGATGGATAGAAAATTTGGCAACGTCCTAATCTCTATTGCTTAGATACATATTCCTTTAGATAGTAGAACAATTGGGGAAGTGATTACATCGCTGCCTTTAAATATATTGAATCCCTTATCCCACTCTCCTGTCCGATCAGAATCCCAACGTGTGATTTGGCAAGTGATGATACCTGCAATGTTCTGTATACTCTGCACAGTGCCATGTTTCAGAAAGACGAGTGCATTCTATACACTAAATTCTGTAATAGTTATAAAAAAAGCAAAACAAAATTGAATCATTATAAAATTGAAATTATGTAAAAGATGGTACTGGTTCACATTTGTAGTTTGGTATATTTTTGGCAGGACCCAAGAAATTTGTGTCTGTAAGGAAGATGCATCTACCAAAGTCCCTTAAAAAGACTGGTGTTGAAAATTCTTGGCCTCAATAATAGTCCTCTAGTGCAAGGCTGGTGGAGGAGGCCTGACGAATGGGTCTTTACTCAGAATTCTACCAACTAGAAATTTGCACACGGGTCAAATGTGGGCAGAACTTCCATTCGATGCATACATGATCCCTGTCGTCAGAGGGAGTGGGGCCATAATAATTCCCACGCCTGGAATTTCCATTACCTCAAGTGTTCTACCAATTAGTAACCTGGATGCTGGGATGAATCCTGCATAGAGGTTTCTCGGTAGTGGATATAGGACCCGTCTGGGGTCAGGCCAGAATTCGAGACATTTTTTTCACCAGTGATTCTTTCCAGTCCTGTTATGCAAGGGGCTGATTGGACAACCTTTTAAAATGATCTAGAACAATGTCACTGGCTGCAGAATGAACAGTTTGTTGGCGAGCTTTTCTCATCCCCCTCCTCCTCCTCTGGCAGGGGCCCCAGATGTGCACATAGTGATGTGGATGTCCGCTGCTGGCATTTGAATTATGTGAGCCCTCTCTCAGCCTGGATACTCAAGGGAGGCCAGGAGCAGCGCTGAGGTTTTTACGCCCCAATGTGCTCAGTTCAGTGTGATGTGATTGTGACGTGCCTTGTGCAGGGAGGAGGAAAGAAGTGTGCTATAAATATGCCCCTTTGATTTCCTTTGTAAAGACCAGATTTTATTAAAACATTTAAAATCACAGGTAATGGATGCTTGTAAATGTAGCCTATATAGACTCAAAAAATTGTCAGTGTTTCTTTAAAAATGCCTTTGACTTACTGCGTTGGTGGACTTGTTCTGTAGGCAGGTTTTGATTTGATTTCTTCTCCATTCAGATGTTATCACTCTTTCGGAGGAAGTGAACTGGATAAAGTTCAATGTGGATATGAATGGCTATTATATTGTGCATTATGGAAATGATGGATGGGATGCCTTAATCAAACTACTGAGAAAAAATCACGCAGCCCTCAGCAGCAATGACCGAGCCAACCTTATCAACAATGTCTTCCAGCTTGTGAGGTAAAGATTGTAGCTGCTTTTGAACTGGTCTCCATTTATTCACAGAGGAGATTCATAAGGAAAGTTTTTGCAGTGTTTACAGTTCAATCCTCTTGGATCTTAAAGTTAATCTCACAGTGATAAATTTCCGAGAATAATGTGTGATTAAAATACTCATTATGTTAGTTGAATGGTGAAGAAAAGCAGGTTAAAGCAATATGAGAACATGGCAGCCAGATGAGATAAGGGCTACAGCTCATCTGGGGGAATAACACCAACTGGACTTTTTGGGCCGAATGGCCTGCTTCTGTTGTGTAGTTTTCATGTAGTTATATCTTTTGGTAATGTATCCGATGTTTAAAACTAGTTGCATAAAAGTGACTACAACAAACCCTTAACTTGTTAGCTTCTGTGCCAATTAGTATAGGGAAGCTGCCACTTGACAAAGCCCTCGACTTGACATTGTATCTGAGGAATGAAGTCAGCACCATGCCAGTATTCCAAGGCATGAATGAGCTCATACCCATTTATAAGCTTATGGAGAAGAGAGATATGGTGGAAGTTGAAAATAAAATGAAGGTAATATTCATTAGAGTGACTTGTATTTGTAAGGTTCTGTGCAATATGACACTGATCGTCAGTAAAACAACTTTGAAATTATGTTTCTTGCTCCTGGACAATTTTGTTGTGATATTTTTGGACACCATGGTGTGTGTGGGAGGGGGGCGGGGTGCGGGCAGTCAGTAATAGCTTTTAAGAATGCGGTGTGCTCCCATTTTAATAGGTTTTTACATTTTTAACCCATGGAAGACGGGTTTCCCATACTTCGGGAAACCTGGCAAGTATAGGGAGGCGAGATGAGGTAAGTGCATTTATAGCACTGCTTCAAGACCATGAGGAGCAGGAAAGTTTCCTCTAACCTCAACAAGCTCACCTCTTTACAGGCAAAAATTTATAAGATGTCCTTCTGTCAATTTCAGCGGAACCCTTATTTCCGGGTTTCCCGTCCATAAACCCCCCCACTCCCACTGCTCTCTTCATGGCCCCGAGTAAATATCAGGGTCCATATTCTTTGTAGTACCAAAGTATCCAATCTGCAGTTTTTTCATATACATAAATCAGCTTATACTTGTAATGGGCGAACATAAGAAATAAAAGCAGGGGTAGGCCGTTTGGCCATTAGGCCAAACCACGAGCAGTAAAATGAGAATAAAACTGCATGAACCACTCGGCTGCGGCCTGGGCTGAAATCAGGACACGACAAAGGTACACCCAGCCCAGTCGACCCTGAAAACTCCTCCTCTCTAACGTCTGGGGACTGGCACCAAAGTGGGAAGAGCCGTTCTACAGAACAGCAGCTTATATAGTCATACTCACAGAATCATACCTATAATTCAAGATCCCAGTCTCCTCTATCAGCATTCCTGGGTATGTGGCCCATATTTATAAATAAAAAAATAAAATAATTCTAAATAGCAGCAGTTTTTCTGCCTGATCTTTTCCCAGTTTTGAGAAGGCAAATGCGCTTCAGGACCGTAGTCAGCAGTTGGTTGCTCACACCGTCAAACGAAGGAAGAGAGGCAGGACTATGCATCTCTAAATTCGTTCATCATTAAACATGAAAAAGTGTGAGTGACTGAGGAAAATGATCCAAGTTGAAGTTTTGACTTGCTTAAGCTGTGCTGTCTGCCAGCTGACGGAGGCTGCAGTGACCTGGAATTGGCAGTGAGCAGAGCACAGCATTTTAAAACATTCCACAGGCTTCATTCTAACATCCTCTTAAGGGGGGAAAAAACCCTCAGCTTGTATAGTTTCTCTTGTAAAGACTGTATGAGTGATGTTGATTTTGTATTTAAAAAAAAGCTTTCCGTGTACAGTCGTGTGGGAATCTCGAACAATACTTCTAATGTGGTGACATGACTTAAATTACCATAATATAGCAAATTAACTTGACTACCTGAGCCCCAATAATCTCCCTGCAGAAAGGGCCTCTGCTTTGTTCCTCTATGCCCCCACTTGAACTAATAAGAACATAAAAACATAAGAAATAGGAGCAGGAGTAGGCCATTTGGCCCCTCAAGCCTACTCCGCCATTCAATAAGATCATGGCTGATCAAATCTTGGCATCCACTCTACTTCCCTGCCCGCTCTCCATAACCCTTGACTCCCTTATCATTCAAAAATATGTCTATCTCCACCTTCAATATATTCAATGACCCAGCCTCCACTGCTCTCTGGGGAAGAGAATTACAAAGATTTCCGACTCTCTCAGAGGAGAAATTCCTCCTCATTTCCGTTTTAAATGGGTGACCATTTATTCTGAAATTATGCCCCCTGGTTCTAGATTTCCCCCTCGAGGGGAAACATCCTCTCTGCATCTACCTTGTTAAGCCCCTCAGAATCTTATACTTTTCAATAAGATCACCTCTCATTCATCTAAACTCCACTGAGTTTTGGCCCAACCTGCTCAACCTTTCTTCATAAGGCAACCCCTTCATCTCAGGAATCAACCTGGTGAACCTTCTCTGAACTGCCTCCAATGCAAGTATATCCTTCCTTAAATATGGAGACAAAAACTGTACGCAGTACTCCATATGTGGTCTCACCAACGCCCTATACAATGTAGCAAGACTGCCCTACTTCCATCCCCCTTGCAATAAAGGCCAACTTTCCATTGGTCTTCAGAATTACTTGCTGTACCTGCATACTAACTTTTTGTGTTTGATGTACAAGGGCCCCCAAATCCCTCTACCACAGCATTTTGAAGTTTTTCTTCATTTAAATAATTATTTTTTTTTTAATTCTTCCTACCAAAGTGCATTTTCCCAAATTATACTCCATCTGCCAAATTTTTGCCCACTCACTTAACCTATCTATATCCCTTTGCCAATTCTTTGTGTCCTCTTTACAACTTGCTTTCCCACCTGTCTTTGCATCATTAAAGTGAGCGCCAGTGATGTTGAAAATGGGAAGATAGATTCTCCTCTGAATTACCATCTATTTTGAGGAGCAAATAGATTCTTAAAGGTTACAGTCATTTAAAAAAAAACTGCACCAGAATTATTCTGCCAAAAAAATTGGCAATCCCCCCTCAGGCCCATTGGGACACTGATTCACCACATGAAACTGGGATCAAGGGGTCTCAGCTAACCTCCTCCAATCTATTTTCCTCAACTTCCACTCCAAACCTGCCCCATGAAATTCTCAGTAGATGATAGACACAATTGATGATAGACATCTGTCATCTTAACTCAGGATTCAGATAATTGGAGAATTTAGATAATTCAGGGAAATTCTCAGATAGCCACTTTGATTAGCAGCCCAATGTTTGACGATTGTACCAGGCTTATGTTTATTGTGCCACTTTCCAAAATATCTCCACAAGAGTGTCAATATCTCCCACACTAATTTTATATAAGTCAGCAATATCTGCCATCCACTCTTGATTTTCAGGTTTAAATTAAGGAACAGTGTTAAATTTAATTTAGAAATGTCCTTAATGTTGCTTCAACCAATTAGTTAAAAATTACTTTTATAAAAGTGGCTCTATAAATGCTTAGGGGGAAAAATTGACCCACGTCCGTTTTTGGGTGCATAATGTGAATTAAAAGAAAATTTAGTGCCCAGTGAGATGGGCCACCAAATCTTACAGAATTGGGGTCTTATAGCAAAAAACAATATGTGGGGCGGCAGTCGCGGGACGAGACTTTCAGCACTGCGTTGAGCACTTTTTTTTTAAAGGGGAGGACCACTGTGAACTCCGTAGCCACTTTAGTGGCACCCACTGGGCCACCAGGGAGGTTGTTAGCCAGGCCAGCGGGTTGGCACCCAAGAGGGGGTGATGGGCTGCATGTTGGCGACTTGGCCGCACATGCGGCCACCATTGTCAGGCCAATTGAAAAGTCGTCCGACACAGAAAAGATAGTGGCAGCAACGCTACCGCCTCCCCTTTAAGGGCGGCCGGGGTGCCCCAGCCATCACAGCTTCTCGCCCCGCAAAGCTATCGGTGACATCGCCCCCTGCCAACGTGGTGTCCCGCAGGGCAATTTCCCCCGTGGGGTACAAAGGGGTTGGTGCGGTGCAATAAGGGATTGGTGTGAAAGCCGATGGCGTCATCGCCATGCTTGCGCCAGGCGGGCCGCTAATTGCAGGGCGTGGTGCAAAGCCCTTTACACTTGCCAAGCCCTGGAGGCAATTCCGGGGAGGGGGGAGTGCTCCAGCTGCCGCGCCTGGGCGAAAACTCTTTAGCGCAGCGTTAGCGGATCCCAGAGGCACTAGCGGATCTTTCTCAGAGGGGCAATTTCGGCCCTTAGAGTCTGTACTTTGTGCGAGAACTTCCACTGTCAGATAATCAGAGATACTTGTAATGTTTTTTGCCGAGAAAATGCTTCTCAGTTGGTGTTTTGAAATTTTAAACTCCTAAACCTCGATCTTCAAATTTGATAGGTTTAGACAAATTCAAATGGAAAGAATAGATTTTTCTCTATTAACACAAATGGCTAATGGTGGCTTTTAGACAGACTGAAATGAAAGTGTGCTGTTTGCACCCAATTTTCCTGGATTATTTTATAAGCATAGTTTTATTCAAGAAGGCAACTCATCACCACCTTCTCGAGGGGAATTAGGGATGGGCTATAAATGCTGGCCTTGCTAGCGATGCCCACATCCCTTGAATGAATAAATAAAAGGGTTATTGTGTAACATGAGTTGATGCACTCTCAAGCTAGATCCTAGAAGCTTGGTCCACAGTCTAGCAGTAACCTATGTGCACACAGTGCCACGAGTGGATAAACAATGATAACCTCCATCTTGAAAATATATGGTTAACAAAATTCTCTTGTTCTCCACTTTGTGTGTCAGCCATCACTCAGTTCGTAGCACTCTCGTCTCTGAGTCAGAAGGTTGTGGGTTCAAGTCCCCCTGCAGAGACTTGAGCACAAAAATTTAGGCTGACACTCCAATGCAGTGCTGAGGGAGTGCTGCACTGTTGGAGGTGCCATCTTTCGGAGGAGCCATTAAACTAAAGCTCCGTCTGTCCTCTCGGGAACATAAAAGATCCCAAGGCACTATTTTGAAGAAGAGCAGGGGAATTATCCCTGGTGTCCTGGCCAATATTTATCTCTCAATCAACATCACAAAAATAGATTGTCTGGTCATTATCACATTGCTGTTTGTGGGAGCTTGCTGTGCACATATTGGCTACATTAGAACAGTGACTACACTTCAAAAGTACTTCATAAGAACAAAAGGAATAGTAGCAGGAATAGGCCATATGGCCCCTTGAGCCTGCTCCAACATTTAATACGATCATGGCTGATCCGATCATGGACTCAGGTCCACTTCACTGCCCGCTCTCCATAACCCCTTATTCCCTTATTGGTTAAGAAACTGTCTATTTCTGTCTTAAATTTATTCAATGACTCAACTTCCACAGCTCTCTGAGGCAGAGAATTCCACAGATGTACAACCCTCAGAGAAGAAATTTCTCCTCATCTCAGTTTTAAATGGGCGGCCCCTTATTCTAAGATCATGCCCTCTAGTTCTATTCTCCGCTATCAGTGAAAGCATCCTCTCTGCATCCATTTTGTCAAGCCTTCTCATAATCTTGAACGTTTTGATAAGATCACCTCTCATTCTTCTGAATTCCAATGAGTAGAGGCCCAACCTACTCAACCTTTCCTCACAAGCCAACCCCCTCATCCCCGGAATCAACTTCATTGGCTACAAAGCACTTTGGGACATCTTGAGGTTGTGAAATGCACTATATAAATGCAAGTCTTTTGTTTTTCTGCTGTAGGCGTACATAGTCGATTTATTTAAGAACCTGATTGACCAACAATCCTGGAGTGATGATGGTTCTGTTTCTGAACGGTTGCTGCGCAGTTCACTTCTGGTGTTTGCCTGCATTCGCAAGTACCAGCCCTGTGTTGACAAGGCAGAAGAATATTTCAGGAAATGGAAGGATTCCAATGGTACACTGAGGTCGGTACTAAGTAGTGACTGGTAATAACTACAATAACATTTCTGCAGAAACATTATTGTATTTAACATACTTTAGAAACATGAATGTAATAAATAACAGCAGTTATGTCACTGGCCTAGTAATCCAGAGACCTGGACTAATAATCTATGGAACATGAGTTAAAATCCCACCATGGCAGTTTGAGAATTTGTGTTCCATTTAAAAAGAAAACAACAAAGAAAGTGACCATGAAGCTGTTGGAATGTTGCAAAAACCCAACTGATTCACTAATGTCCTTTTCGAGAAGGAAGCCTGCCATTCTTACCCGGCCTGGTCTGTCTGTGCCTCCAGTCCCACAGCAATGTGGATGACTCTTAACTGCCCTCTGAAATGGCCCAGCTAGCCATCAGTTGTATCAAACCACGAGCAGTAAAATGAGAATAAAACTGCATGAACCACTCAGCTGCGGCCTGGGCTGAAATCAGGACACGACAAAGGTACACCCAGCCCAGTCGACCCTGAAAACTCCTCCTCTCTAACGTCTGGGGACTGGCACCAAAGTGGGAAGAGCCGTTCTACAGAACAGCAGCTTATATAGTCATACTCACAGAATCATACCTATAATTCAAGATCCCAGTCTCCTCTATCAGCATTCCTGGGTATGTGGCCCATATTTATAAATAAAATAATTCTAAATAGCAGCAGTTTTTCTGCCTGATCTTTTCCCAGTTTTGAGAAGGCAAATGCGCTTCAGGACCATAGTCAGCAGCTGGCTGCTCACACCGTCAAACGTATACATATAGAAGGAAGAGAGGCAGGACTATGCATCTCTAAATTCGTTCATCATTAAACATGAAGAAGCTGTGAGTGACTGAGGAAAATGATCCAAGTTGAAGTTTTGACTTGCTTAAGCTGTGCTGTCTGCCAGCTGACGGAGGCTGCAGTGACCTGGAATTGGCAGTGAGCAGAGCACAGCATTTTAAAACATGTCTCATTCTAACATCCTCTTAAGGGGGGAAAAAAACCCTCAGCTTGTATAGTTTCTCTTGTAAAGACTTTATGAGCGATGTTGATTTTGTATTTAAGAAAAAGCTTTCCGTATACAGGAGTGTGGGAATCTCGAACAATACTTCTAATGTGGTGACATGTCTTAAATTACAATAATATAGCAAATTAATTTGACTACCTGAGCCCCAATAATCTGCCTGCAGAAAGGGCCTCTGCTTCGTTCCTCTATGCCCCCACCTGAACTAATAAGAAAATAAGAACATAAGAAATAGGAGCAGGAGTAGGCCATATGGCCCCTCAAGCCTGCTCCACCATTCAATAAGATCATGGCTGATCTGATCTTGACCTCAGTTCCACTTCCCTGCCCGTTCCCCATAACCCTTGACTCCCTTATCATTCAAAAATCTATCTATTTCCACCTTCAATATATTCAATGACCCAGCCTCCACTGCTCTCTGGGGAAGAGAATTACAAAGATTTCTGATTTTCTGAGAGGAGACATTCCTCCTCATTTCCATTTTAAATGGGTGACCCTTTATTCTGAAATTATGCCCCCTGATTCTAGATTCCCTCACAAGGGGAAACATCCTCTCTGCATCTATCCTGTCAAGCCCCTTCAAAATCTTGTATGTTTCATTCTTCTAAACTCCAAGGAGTATAGACCCAACCTGCTCAACCTTTCTTCATAAGTCAACACCTTCATCTCAGGAATCAACCTCGTGAACCTTCTCTGAACTGCCTCCAATGCAAGTATATCCTTCCTTAAATAAGGAGACCAAACCTGTACACAGTACTCTTGGTGTGGTCTCACCAATACCCTGTACAGTTGTAGCAGGGCTTCTCTGCTTTTATACTCCATCCCCCTTGCAATAAAGACTAACATTCCAATTGCCTTCCTTATACCTGCTGTACCTGCATACTAACGTTTTGTGTTTCATGCACAAGGGCCCCCAGATCCTGCTGTACCTCAGCATTTTGTAATCTCTTCCCATTTAACTAATAATTTGCTTTTTGATTTTTCCTACCAAAGTGGAAAACCTCATATTTTCCCACATTATACTCCATCTGCTAGATTTTTGCCCACTCTCTTAACCTATCTATATCCCTTTGCAGTTTTTGTCCGTCCTCCAAACAACTTGCTTTCCCACTTATCTTTGTATCATCAGCAAATTTGGCTACATTGCACTTGGTCCCTTCATCCAAGTCATTAATATAGATTGTAAATAGTTGAGGCTCCCACACTGATCCCTGTGGTATCTCACTAGTTACAGTTTGCCAACCTGAAAATTTCCCATTTATTCCGACTCTCTATTTTCTATTAGTTAGCCAATCCTCTATCCATGCTAATATACTACCCCCAACCCCGGGAGCTCTTATCTTGTGCACTAACCTTTAATGTAGCACCTTATCAAATACCTCTGGAAATCCAAATACACAACATATACTGGTTCTCCTTTATCCACCCTGTTCGTTGCATCCTCAAAGAACGCCAGTAAATTTGTCAAACATGATTTCACTTTCATAAAACTATGCTAACTCTGCTTGACTGTATTATGATTTTCTAAATTTCCTGCTAGTACTTCCTAAATAATAGACTCCAGCATTTCCTATGACAGATGTGAGGCTAACTGGTCAATAGTTTCCTGCTTTCTGTCTCTCTCCTTTCTTAAATAGAGGCATTACATTTGCAGTTTTCCAGTCCGCTGAGACCTCTCCAGAATCCAGGGAACTTTGGTAGATTACAACCAATGCATCCACTATCTCTGCAGCCACTTTTAAGACCCTGGGATGCAGGCCATCAGGTCCAGGGGACGTCCACCTTTAGTCCAATTAGTCTGCCTAGTACTTTTTCTCTAGTGATAGTGATTGTTTTAAGTTGCCCCCTCCCAATAGCCCCTTGATTTTTTTATTATTGGGATGCTTTTAGTATCTTCTACCGTGAAGACCAATACAAAATATTTGTTCAAAGTCTCTGCCATTTCCCTGTTTCCCATTATTAATTCCGCAGTCTCATGCTCTAAGGGACCAATGTTTACTTTAGCTACTCTCTTCCTTTTTATATGCCTGCAGAAGCTCTTACTGACTGTTTTTATATTTCTTGCTAATTTATTCTAAAACTATTTTCTCTCTGTTTATTATTTTTTAGTCATATTTTGCTGGTTTCTAAAAATTTCCCAATCCTCTGGCCTTCCACTATTCTTTGCAACATTGTATGCCATTGTTTTCAATTTGATACCATCCTTTACTTCCTTAGTTAGCCACGGATGGAATATATCTTTGCTGAGAGTTGTGACATATCTCCTCAAATGTTTGCCACTGCTCATCTACCGTCTTACTCTTTATCTATTTTCCCGGTCCACTTTAGCCAACTCTGCCTTCATACCTTTGTAATTGCCTTTATTTAAGTTCGGGACACTAGTTTGAGACCTAGCTTTCTCACCCTCAAACTGAATTTGAAATTCTATCATGCTATGATCACTCTTTCCAAGAGGATCCTTTACTATGAGATCATTAATAATCCAGTCTCATTACACATTATCAGATCTAAAATAGTCTGCTCCCTGGTTGGTCGCACAATGTATTGTTCTAAGAAACCATCCCGAATACACTCTATGAGCTCTTCCTCAAAGCTACCTTTGCCAATTTGATTTGTCCAATCAATATGAAGATTAAAATCGGCCATGATTATTGCTGTACCTTTCTGACAAGCCTCTGTTATTTCTTGATTTATACTCTGTCCTACAATGTAGCTACTGTTATGGGGCCTATAGACTACTCCCACCACTGACTTTTTTCCTTTATTATTTCTTATCTCCACCCAAACTGATTCTACATCTTGATCTTCTGAGCCAATATCATTTCTCACTACTGCACTGATCTCATCCTTTATTAACAACTACCCCACCTCCTTTTCCTTTCTGCCTATCCTGCGGAAATGTCAAATACCCCTGAAAATTCAGTTCCCAGCCTTGGTCACCTTGCAACCACGTCTCTGTAATGGCTATCAAATCAACCCATTTATTTATATTTGTGCCGTCAATTCATCCAGTTTGTTATGAATGCTGTGTGCATTCAGATAAAGAGCTTTTGATTTTGTCTTTTTACCATTATTCCCTACTCTGACCCCACTTTCTGATGCACTCTTGTGTTTATACTTTCTGTCCCTTGCTGTCACACTCTGGTTATCATTACCCCTAATGCTACCCTACCCTATTGCCTTCTCCTTTCTTTTTAACTTTTAAAATTTCCGCTCACCTGCACCCTCCCCTGCCTCCGCACTATTTAGTTTAAAGCCCTATCTACAACCCTAGTGTTAATCGATTCGCCAGGACACTGGTCCCAGCCTGGTTCAAATGAAGCCCGTCCCTCTAATCCCAGTACTGGTGCCAGTGCCCCAAGAATCGAAACCCATTTCTCCCAAACCAATCTTTGAACCACTCATTCACCTTTCTGATCTTATTTACCCTATGCAATTTACTTGTGGCTCAGATAGTAATCCAGAGATTATTATCTTTGTGGTTCTGCTTTTTAATTTAGTCCCTAGCTGCTCATACTCCCTCAGCAGAACTTCTTTCTTTGTCCGACCTATGTCGTCGGTACCTACGTGGACCATGACAACTGGATTTTTCCCCTCCTACTCCAAGTTCCTCTCCAGCCCAGAAGAGATGTCCTTAATCCTGGTACCGGACATCTTCGGGACTCACGCTTTCGGCTGCAGAGAACAATATCTATCCCCCTAACTATACCACTACCACATTTCTTTTTGCTCCCCCCACTTGAATGGCCCCCTGTACCGTGGTGCTGTGGTCAGTTTGCTCATCCTCCCTGCAGTCCCTGCCCTCGTCTATATGGGGAGTAAGAGCCTCAAATCTGTTGGACAAGTGCAAGGGCTGAGGCTCCTCCATCACTACATCCTGGGTCCCCATACCTTCCTCACTCATAGTCACACCCTCCTGCCCCTGACCATGGAACAAATTTGAATTATTTAACTTAAGGGCAATTCTGACCTTGACTTTATGCCGAGCTCCACTTCTGCTATCTTCACTTCTGTGCCTACCTTTTTTGGTCAGGAGGCTTTCCCCTGTACATCTGACCCTTTCGTCTATCTTCAGCCTCCCCACCCCATCTGGACCCTTCCATCTGGCCCCCGACTCTCTTTTGATATTTTTATCCCAAATTGCCAGCGTGATATTAGTTTCACCACTCACTCTAATTTTGCTCCCTCTGAACTTGCAGCACTCCCATTCTTTCTAATCCAATCCTGACACCATTATCAGAACCACTGACAACTGGCACACTAGTGTCATATGGCAGTGTGATTTCTGTTTTGTTGAGGCTGAATCTTTCCTGGACCAAGACCCCACTGTGGAACACAAAGTTGTCTCTGTTACTGATATCATCTCCTCTTGAGATCACTTGTTTCCCCCTCCCGCTCCACTGTCAAGGCCTCGTACTTCAAGGTTCACCCACCCTGCACAGCCCACTTCTACTTCCTCCCCAGGATAGGCTACACAAATGGAATTGTCCAGGTAGACCGGTTATTTAAGTCAGTTCCTGTCCCATTGAACTTATTTCCCCTTATCTTTGCTCTATTCCCCCTCCCACACCACCCCCATCCAGTCCCTGCCCATCGATATCCACAACATCTGCTGATGCCCTTTGCTAATTTAATGAATGGAATGAAAATCAGGCAGGTTCTATAATGGTGAGCAATCCCCTCTGCCGGGTGGAGTCCATGTGGTGAAGGTGAGAATTTACCCCATTAACTCATCTGTTCCTTCCACAAATGCTGCCTGACTTCTGTTGTTTGCAACATTTTCTCCTTTTGTTTTATTTGCAGTAGAAGTTAAAGTTGTTAAACAGACATCTATTTCTTTGTATGACAGCTTACCCACTGATGTTGCATTAGCAATCTTTGCTGTCGGAGCCCAGACGATGGAAGGATGGGACTTTCTATTTGAGAAGTACAGACACTCGCTCTTTAGTTCTGAGAAGAGCAACATTAAGACTGCCCTAACAATCAGCAAAAATACAGAGAAACTTCAGTGGTAAACCATATTAAGCATTCCAAGTTGAAATATTGTTATTTCCTTAAATGGTGGAAACTTAAGCTTGCGTTTAATTACAATATCCCTTCTCTAAAGTAGCATGGCATAGGGAAAGACATAAATTTTCTGGACAAGTATTGCTATTGCAGATTTTACTTTATATGGTAATTAGAAGGATTCTGTAAAATCTTCTTCTGTACTTCTGTGTGCTTCTGTTTATGGTTTGGTTTGTCTGCCTGCTCCTATAATTTCACTGTCACCCCTATTGTCACTTCATTTTTGCTTTTTCCACAATATTTTAGTAATTTTCAAGTGTTTTAGCTGTTATCTCTTCCAAGTTAGCTATTGAAAGGGATAGTTCACTCGAATTGACTGATAGAAATGCAATGAGCAACCTAACAATGGCATTAAAATAGAGACACCAAACAGTTAAGCAACTTGATACTGTAAGAAGACAATAATTAAAAATGTGGAGAAGAGAAGACAGAAACGCAATGTATTTGACAACATTACAGATGAGTGTGAATGGGATTCACTAAACTGGTAAACTCAATTAAATAAGCGAGAGAAAATATCTGGTAAATTTGTCAGGAAATCAATATAATCCTTTAGGACTACATCATGTAAGAACATTGGAATCAGTACCTTAACCTGAATATTCACCAAGGACACCAGACGAATCCTTAAAACCTTTCACCTTTACTCCTTGTCAAGGAATTTATGCCTAGGGGTTAATGATGCCTAAAATAGGCTCACCAAACTATCTTGTATCAAGCAGATCAGATTATATTAACATTTACACTATCAATCTCCCATCAGGATCCGCACAAGCTACTGAGTTCATTACCCTTTCTTACCAATTAAGTCAGGCAACAGTAGTCATAAACTAACAATTATTTGTTAACTTTAGAATCATAGTTAGCACTTAAACCTAAGTATACAAATAATTAGTAGATCTGGTTGATTAACAAATTAAATAACAGAGGTTACAAAGACAGTTCAGTTATATCACAGTAATTCAGCATTAATTGTCTGATTATGAATCTACAGTTGAAATCAGTGTCTGAGATGGATATAAATTAGTGAGATTAATTTAGGATTAAACTCCTTAATGGCTGACAAATTAACAGCATTAGATAGCCAATCTATTGAATAGATTAAAGATAGTATGTGTTAGTTAACAATGTTTACAAAACTTGTACAGCCTCATGCTTATGAGCTGGAGTGGATGAACTTGTTTGTCTTGCCTTCCATTTGAGAGGATGGTGTTAGGCTTCTGAGATGTCAGACTGGTGTCCAGCGAGGCTCTATTTGTTCCTCCTGGTTCGTCAGCACCTGAGTAAATTCACCTTCAATACAGGTAACTGTATCTGGACCAGCTGGTTTAAATCTTGCCGCCTTTGATCTCCGGGAAATTTGTAAATCTAAGTGACACACTTGTATCTGGGTTCTAACCATATGACCTTAACCTCTATAACCTTTCTCTATGTCTGATATGCCCTGTCCGATTTTGCAAAGGCACCCGTCTACTTATACTCGACACAGAACTCCGAGGGGTAGATTTAAACTTTGTGCGATTGTGTAAAACAGGTGATAGCAAATTGACAGCCCGTTTTACGTCTCTCCCGATTTTTATTTCCATTGAAGTACTTCGTATCGGGAGAGATGCAAAACAAGCCACTGATTTTCTACTCGCCATTTTACACTACCACACAAAGGGCCTAAAATTGGTAAAAGCTAAGTACTGCCAAGGATTGAGTTGGGCCCAAGGAGGGGGGAGCTCATAAAATAAAACATTTTCAAAATATTAAAAAAACCTTAGAAATCCTTCAGGGGACCCCATCCACCTGATTCCCAGGGAAAAAAATAAAGAAAAGTGGACTAACCTTTTTTTGCAAGTCTTCATACTTATCGTTAAGGTTAGACCTGCCTCTAGCCGGCGGTCTTTTCCCCTGCTGGAGCGAAGGATCGCCCAGACCAAACTGGCAATGCAGCGGGCGGGAGGACTCTTCTGCACGTTGCACATCAGTGGACGATACCTAACGGTCTTCTGTCCCCGCCGGCGGGAGGCCTCCACCAAACTAGCTCGGAGGGGAGAGCACCCAGAAACCAGAGAGATTGCTGAGAAAGCTCAGTGGCAGTGGACGGTAAATCCACCAATTTTGGGTCCAAAGTCTAAATCTACCCCATAGACCTTGACCTTGCAATACAACGATGACTAAAAACATCTGGAACTAAACTAAAACTGAGACGGTAGACTGAGAACTTTTGCAAAGATTAGTGAAGACAAACGTAGGTCCCTTGCAGTCGGATTCAGGTGAATTTAGAATGGGGAACAAAGAAATGGCAGACCAATTGAACAAATACTTTGGTTCTGTCTTCACAAAGGAAGACATAAATAACCTTCCGGAAGTACTAGGGGACAGAGAGTCGAGTGAGAAGGAGGAACTGAAGGATATCCTTATTAGGTGGGAAATTGTGTTAGGGAAATTGATGGGATTGAAGGCCGATAAATCCCCGGGGCCTGATAGTCAGTATCCCAGAGTACTTCAGGGAGTGGCCCTAGAAATCGTGGATGAATTGGTGATCATTTTCCAACAGTCTATCGACTCTGGATCAGTTCCTCTGGACTGGAGGGTAGCTAATGTAACACCACTTTTTAAAAAGGGAGGGAGAAAGCGGGTAATTATAGACTGGTTAGCCTGACATCAGTAGTGGGGAAAATGTTGAAATCAATTATTAAGGATGAAATAGCAGCGCATTTGCAGAGCAGTGACAGGATCGGTCCAAGTCAGCATGGATTTATGAAGGGGAAATCATGCTTGACAAATCCTTCTGGAATTTTTTGAGGATGTAACTAGTAGAATAGAGAAGGGAGAACCAGTGGATGTGATGTATTTGGACTTTCAAAAGGCTTTTGACAAGGTCCCACACAAGCGATTGTTGTGCAAAATCAATGCACATGGTATTGGGGGTAATATACTGACGTGGATAGAGAACTGGTTGGCCGACAGGAAGCAGAGAGTCGGGATAAACGGTCCTTTTCAGAATGGCAGACAGTGACGAGTGGAGTGCCACAGGGCTCAGCTCTTTGCAATATACATCAATGATTTGGATGAAGGAATTGAGTGTAATATCTCCAAGTTTGCAGATGACACTAAACTGGGTGGTGGTGTGAGCTGTGAGGGGGACGCTAGGAGGCTGCAGGGTGACTTGGACAGGTTAGGTGAGTGGGCAAATGCATAGCAGATGCAGTATAATGTGGATAAATGTGAGGTTATCCACTTTGGGGGCAAAAATGCGAAGACAGAATATTATCTGAATGGCGGCAGATTAGGAAAAGGGGAGGTGCAACGAAACCTGGGTGTCATGGTTCATCAGTCATTGAAAGTTGGCATGCAGGTACAGCAGGCGGTGAAGAAGGCAAATGGTATGTTGGCCTTCATAGCTAGGGGATTTGAGTATAGGAGCAGGGAGATCTTACTGCAGTTGTACAGGGCCTTGGTGAGGCCTCACCTGGAATATTGTGTTCAGTTTTGGTCTCCTAATCTGAGGAAGGACATTCTTGCTATTGAGGGAGTGCAGCGAAGGTTCACCAGGCTGATTCCCGGGATGGCAGGACTGACATATGAGCAAAGACTGGATCAACTGGGCCTTTATACATTGGAGTTTGGAAGGATGAGAGGGGATCTCATCGAAACATATAAGATTCTGATGGGACTGGACAGGTTAGATGCGAGTAGAATGTTCCCGATGTTGGGGAAGTCCAGAACCAGGGGACACAGTCTTAGGATAAGGGGTAGACCATTTTGGACTGAGATGAGGAGAAACTTCTTCACTCAGAGAGTTGTTAACCTGTGGAATTCCTTGCTGCAAAGAGTTGTTAATGCCAGTTCATTGGATATATTCAAGAGGGAGTTAGATATGGCCCTTACGGCTAAGGGGATCAAGGGGTATGGAGAGAAAGCAGGAAAGGGATACTGAGAGAATGATCAGCCATGATCTTATTGAATGGTGGTGCAGGCTCGAAGGGCCGAATGGCCTACTCCTGCACCCATTTTCTGTGTTTCTATTAAAAATACTGTCTTGTATATTCTTCATTTCCAAAGAAATCTCCTCCATTCTATTGATCAATCTGGGTGACACGTGTTAAGAATTCAACCCTTCTGGTCATATAGCCCTGTGAGTATCTCTAATAACTGGAGCCTTTAATTCCTTCTCTTCTAATCAGGTTAATGGACCAAGGTTTGCAAGGCAACATTGTCAAAACACAAGATCTGCCTCATATCATTATATTGGTGAGCAAAAATCCGACAGGATATCATCTTGCTTGGGAATTTTTGAAGAAGAACTGGGACAAACTAGTGCAAAAGTAAGTACTGTATTATTATACAAGTTTCTAATAGGAGTTGGAAGTATTTGCATCCATTTTGAGAATAGAGTCTGGAAACTCTTTCCTGTTCATTTTGTAATGTAGTTTATGTAATATACCCCCGTGTCTTTGAGTCTCTTTTGCTGTTGAGAGGACTGATGAATTTGCTAATGTAGCTTTGGCCAGTCACTAGAAAGCATGAGGTACTGTGTAGGCAGGATATTTTCATTCTCTTTGTTCGGAGACATTGCAGCCTCTGTTCAGCACCTCTCTGTTGATGTGACTCAAATTGGGGACTGATTAAAATGGGGAATCAAACTCAATCTTCCCTTGCTATGGTGGTCCCCGTTGGTGCTATAAAGCTCAGGACCACCACACCTCCATTCTGTACAATGCAGGAACTTTTTCGCATAACCAGTGCATATCTAAAGCGTCAAAGAGAATTAACAGCCCATACGTGCTAAACAGAGATGTGTAGTGTCTGTATAGAAGTTTACAGCACAGAAAGCAGTCTATGGCCCATTGTGCCTGAGCAATTCTAACTAGTTATGAGAATGTTTCATTAAGGAACTATTGTGAACTAAACTAGCTTAAAATGTTTGTGCAATATGTCCATCCCTGAGCCCAAAATGGAGAGAAAATGTACTATGGATTCACAAAATATGTTTCTGGGGATATATTTGTGAATTTTTTTTAATTGAAAAGAACAATTGTTGGGGAACATACACTGAAGGTACTGGTGCTTTTTCTATGTTGCTTTTGATGCAAGTACAGGTTGGACCTCCCTTATCCAGGACTCCCTTAATCCGGCACTACCCCTCGTCCGGCATGATTCTGGTGGCCGGGGGTACATGTGCAAAACGCGGCCGACTTTGGGGCTCCCCCGACACTCGGGCCACCGGGGACCATGCCGACACTCGGCCCGCCGGGGGCCGCCCCGGCACTCGGGCCGCCGGGGGCCGCGCCGGCACGCGACACTCGGCCCGCCGGCGGCCGCGCCGACACTCAGCCTGCCGGGGGCTGCACCGACACGCGACACTCGGCCCGCTGGGGGCCGCGCCGACACTTCGCGGCCCACCAACACTTCCTGCCCGGCCGGGGCACTGACCTCCTCCCCCCCCCCCCCACCCCCCTCCCCGATCTCGGGCCGCCTTCCCCACCCCAATCGGGCTATCCTCCCTTTATCCGGCAAAATCCCTTATTTGGCACAGGCCAGGTCCCGAGAGTTCCGGGTAAGGGAAGTTCAACCTCTATCTCTTTACCTCATTCCTGTGTCGCAGAATGTGAGGCATTTTTCAACTTCATTTGCTGATTACTTTAAACCTTTTTCAGTTAATATTCAACACGATATTATATTTAAAATATTCATTTTCAGCAAGTTAAATGTTATTTGTATACGGAAAATAAAATGTTAAAATGCTGTAGTGTATTTCATTCATGTACAGACATTTTAGTCAATTTGATGGGGAAGGCAAGTCTGGAGAGTACCTTTTTATTCAAAGTATTCCACCTCAAAAGAAAATTATACTCTCACTCACCAGATTTTAAATTGAATACCATTTTTGTTAATTTGATCACCACCATGGAGACCCGAGTAGGATGTTGCCTCCTTGTGAGACCATTAAAGTTGGGTTATTTAGAGGAACATCTGGGAGGGACCTATTCCAAACAGCTGGCGATGGAAAAGCCAAATGGTCTTTGAACTGCTCCAGACCTCTGTGATCCTGGGAAACCAGGCTGGCAAAGCAAAAGGTGAATAATTCTTGACTAAAGTAACATTTTCTTCTGTGAAAGAGGAATGCTCTGAACAAAAAGCAACCCCTCTCGACTTTCCTTCCCTTGCAACTGAATGATGCAGTTCTTTTCCAGGCCACGAGACGGAGCGGTTCTGTGGCAGTGAAAAGCTTCCATGCCGGAGAGTGGCCAGGGAGAAAATTGGCAGGACCCTGCAGAAAGGCATCTGTTTCCTTTGCCAACTTTCTCCCCTCCTCTCTTGTTACAGTTTAGGCATTTACAGATGCCTTCTCTTGTGTAAATTTCTGTAGGCAGATCAAGATCTTCTTCAAACTACTTTTATTCTCATTAGTGTAGCTCAGGTCTAACCAGTAACTCCATGGTAACTTCTCATTCAGCAACATGAAAAATGCCCATCATGTCTTCAATCCAGACAATTGAAAATATCATGTCATTAGACAACTTTACACAAGTGAACATAGCAAAGGTGTAAGCCATTTCCACGGATGGATATTCTGGAGTAAATTTTCTATGTACCTCCTAGGCTTGACTGATGGCAGTGCCGCCTGTCTCTGTCTTTAGTTGTTCCTGGCCTAGGTAGTTGCTGATTTCCCATCCTTTTACCCCATCCTTAAAGTGATAACGTCACCTGCCTCTGATCTCCAGAGGTTCTGGGCTTGTTGGCTGCTCTTTGCTGGAGGGAAATCAGCTGGTCATGTTTTAAAATGTTTGTAGCACCCATATCTCTTCTGTAAAAGTTAGTCAGCAGATATATTGTAAGCACTGTCCGTGCTTTACAAATTAAGCAGAGATTCCCATTGGTAACGAGCAGCCAGTAACTCTGGAGGTATTGTATCAAAAGGCCATGAAGTTGGAAGGTTGTAAAGAGGGTCGAGAGGTTAAAGGAAGGAGCAAGGAAGTGGGAAATGGTGAGAGGCAACAGTGAGGGAAGGGGAGATGAAGGTAAAAGGGGGAGGGGAGAGGGAAAAGAAAGAGGAAAGAGATAGGAAGACCTTCTAAGATAGATGAGGAGCACTGTTGGGGATTAAGCCTAAAAGGGTTGGAAGGGAGACGAGGAGAAAGGGTCAAGGGGAAAAGAAAGGTAGAGGGGCAGAGGCGAAGTGAAAGAGAATGGTTAAAATGGAGGCAGGAGCAGATGGGTAAGTAAATAATGATAAGAGAGAGATCCACACCTAGGAGCACAAAAGGCAGCAAAGACAGACAATGACTTACCATGAGGAAAGCCAGGATAGATTACTGGTGCTCAAGAAATATTGATCTCGTGCATTTTGTGGTCATCAGACAAGAGGGACGGGGAAATAGAATGAGACAAATTCAGACGAAGAGGGAGCTACAAGTTCAGACATGGGATAGGCAGACATGTTCAGGCCCACACGGCTAGACAGAAGTTTTGGCACTTGGAGAGACAGCCGCTCAGACATATGGGGTGATTTTAGACATATGCCCAAAACGGGCGTGAGGTTGGCGGAGTGGCTGTGCCATGTGCCCAAAGCCAACGTCGGGTATCTGAACCACTTTGAGAATCAAGCCTCATTTGAATGTAGCCAGTGAGCAGTGGGTGCCGAATGGGTTTTCCACTCCAGCTCGCCGGTGTGGGAGAGTGAGGCAGGAGGATGCCGATCCGGAGGGTGACTGGGCATGAGTAGCATCGGGCCATTTGTGCAGTGACCACCAGCAGTCCATTTAAAGAAGACTGCCTGGCACACTTTCCTACTTTATACTTCAAAATTGCAATTTGCATATTTAAACAGCCTCCCACCCGAAACAGGTGCGTCATTTACAGGCCTATCCAAAATCTGCATCAGGTGCACCTTGGGTGTCCAAGAGGTCCACTTTTATCTTGAAAAATTGAGTGGTCGCTACCTCAACTACTCCCTCTGGCAAAGCATTCCCTTCTATATAAATTCTATATAATTTTGTCCTAACTTCTCCCGTCACTCTCTTAGTGACAATTTTAAATTGATGACCCCTCATCACTGATGACCCAACCAGAGGAAATAGTCTGTTCCTTTTCACCTGATCAAGACCCTTCATGAGTTTAAAAACTTCTATTAAATCTCCTCTTAGCCTTTTCTACTCCGGTAGAATTAGTCCCAGTATCTCCATTCTTTCATAAATATATAGATAGATGATCAGACACCTAGGGAGAGCAAGAGGGTGAGTTCAGTTCAGACAAAGTGAAAAGAAAGGAAGAACTTGTATAGTTCCTTACACAACCTGAGGATATCCCAAAACGCTTCACAGCAAATGGAATACTTTTGCAGTGCAGTCACTGTTGTGATGTAGGATCACGTGCAGCCAATTTGTGCACAACAAGGTCCCACAAACAGCAAAGAGATAATGACTAGATAATCTATTTTAGTGATGTTGCTTGAGGGATACATGTTGGTCAGGCCACCAGGTGAACTATACTGCCCTTCTTTGAAAAGTACCAGGGATCTTTTACATCCACCTGAGAGGGCAGACAGGGTCTTGGTTTAACATCTCATCTGAAAGACGGCAGCTCTGACAGTGCAGCACTCCCTCAGTACTGTACTGAAATGTCAGTCTGGATTATGTGCTTACATCTCTGGACTGCGAATCAACCCACAACCTTCTGATTCAAACAAGAGAGAAATTCAGTTACGAGGAGAAAAAAAAATCAGATACATGACAAGGTGGTTGAAGACGTGGCAAAGAGAGATATAGAGAGATATAGAGAGACTTTCAGTCATGGTGATAGACACAGAGATAGGAGAGAAGAACACATGCAGAGTTAGAGAGAAGAGAACCATATATGTATATAAGGAGACTGAGAAGTGAATTGTAGCCACATAAAGAACAGGGAGTGGTTTTAGTTATTCATTATTGTGGAGCCACCCATAATGTTCTGTCTTTCAAAAGGTGAAAATTAAACCATTTTGCCCCAGAGCTTCAAGATTTTGTTCCAACAATTTAGGTGTGCCTATTCCGGATTTGGCTCCACCATTCTATTGGCTGTAGCAGTTCTTTATCTTTTTAACCCCATTCTCCTCTCCCCATTTCTTCATATCCATTAATAGCCTTCATCATCATAGGCAGTCCCTCGGAATCGAGGAAGACTTGCTTCCACTCCTGAAATGAGTTCTTGGTGGCTGAACAGTCCAATACGAGAGCCACAGACTCTGTCACAGGTGGGACAGATAGTCGTTGAGGGAAGGGGTGGGTGGGACTGGTTTGCCGCACGCTCTTTCCGCTGCCTGCGCTTGATTTCTGCATGCTCTCGGCGTTGAGACTCGAGGTGCTCAGCGCCCTCTCGGATGCACTTCCTCCACTTAGGGCGGTCTTGGGCCAGGGACGCCCTGGTGTCAGTGGGATGTCACACTTTATCAGGGAGGCTTTGAGGGTGTTCTTGTAGCGTTTCCGCTGCCCATCTTTGGCTCCTTTGCCATGAAGGAGCTCCGAGTAGAGCACTTGCTTTGGGAGTCTCGTGTCTGGCATGCGAACTATGTGACCTGCCCAGCGGAGCTGATCGAGTATGGTCAGTGCTTCAATGCTGGGGATGTTAGCCTGAATGAGGACGCTGATGTTGGTGCACCTGTCCTCCCAGAGGATTTGTAGGATCTTGCGGAGACATTGTTGGTGATATTTCTCCAGCAACTTGAGGTGTACATGGTCCATGTCTCTGAGCCATACAGGAGGGCAGGTATTACTACAGCCCTGTAAACCATGAGCTTGGTGGCAGTTTTGAGGGCCTGGCCTTCGAACACTCTTTTCCTCAGACGGCCAAGCCTTACCCGATAGCAAGATGACATTAACTGCATCTGTGGAGATCACCATAGTCTCGATTAGCCTGTCATTCCGGTTGGAGGAGGAAATAATACAAAAGAATCCTGGAAACCTAACAGGTCCACCAGCATTTCAAAAGAGAAAAGATGGTAATGTTTTGGTTATAATTCAGAGGCAAACATGTGGTGACAAAAGGCAATAGTGGTTGAACTAAAACTGACTCTTGCACAATGATGGCTGAAATCCAAGGCCCAGTCCCCTGATTGGAGGAGTGGCATGGGTTCTATTGGGAAAGAAATTAATAAATCGAATGCAGAACCAGACAGTCTACTCTCGGAAATTGCTCTTTTTGAAAAAAATAAAAAGGGATTGTTGGGTTAAAGACATGTGCTGTTGTTTGCTTTGAAACGATGTGGCCCTTTCTTCTGATTTTTTTGTAAGCCATTAACAATCTTTTCACAGATTGCTCTCATTATTTGTTTCACTTAATCTTTAGGTTTGAACTTGGATCACCTTCACTTGCACATACCGTGACTGGTATTACATTTCAGTATTCAACAAGGCTTAAACTTGAAGAGGTAGGTAACCAGTCAAAAAGTAAAAATTACTAGTTATGTTACTTTTGTTATAAATTATATTGCCTTGTATAGTAAAATTTTATTTTAGTTTTTATATTCGGTCCTGGGATGTGGGTGTCGCTGTACAAGGCCAGCATTTATTGACCATCCCTAATAACCCTTGGGACGATGGTGGTGAGCCGCCGCCTTGAACTGCTGCAACCCGTGTGGTAAAGGTAGGGAGGAAGTTCCAGGATTTTGACCCAGCGACAATGAACATAACAACATAAGAAATAGGAACAGGAGTAGGCCACACGGCCCCTTGAGCCTGCTCTGCCATTTAATATTATCATGGCTGATCTGATCATGGACTCAGCTCCACTTCCCTCCCTGCTCCCCATAACCCCTTATCGTTTAAGAAACTGTCTATTTCTGTCTTAAATATATTCAATGACCCATATATTCCACAACTCTCTGAGGCAGCAAATTCCACAGATTTACAACCCTCTGAGAGAAGAAATTTCTCCTCATCTCAGTTTTAAATGGGCGACCCCTTATTCTAAGTTCATGCCTTCTAGTTCTAGTCTCCCCCATCAGTGGAAACATCCTCTCTGCATCCACCTTGTCAAGCCCCCTCATACTCTTACAGGTTTCGATAAGATCACCTCTCATTCTTCTGAATTCCAGTGAGTAAAGGCCCAACCTACTCAACCTTTCCTCATAAGTCAACCCCCTCATCTCCGGAATCAACCTAGTGAACCCTCTCTGAACTGCCTCCAAAGCAAGTACATCCTTTCGTAAATATGGAAACCAAAACTGCACGCAGTATTCCAGGTGTGGCCTCACCAATACCCTGTATAACTGTAGCAAGACTTCCCTGCTTTTATACTCCATCCCCTTTGCAATAAAGGCCAAGATTCCATTGGCCTTCCTGATCACTTGCTGTACCTGCATACTATCCTTTTGTGTTTCATGCACAAGTATCCCCAGGTCCCACAGTACTGCAGCACTTTGCAATCTTTCTCCATTTAAATAATAATTTGCTCTTTGATTTTTTTTCTGCCAAAGTGCATGACCTCACACGTTCCAACATTATACTCCATCTGCCAAATTCTTGCCCACTCACTTAGCCTGTCTGTCCTTTTGCAGATTTTTTGTGTCCTCCTCACACATTGCTTTTCCTCCCATCTTTGTATCATCAGCAAACCTGGCTACGTTACACTCCGTTCCTTCTTCCAAGTTGTTAATGTAGATTGTAAATAGTTGGGGTCCTAGCACTGATCCCTGCGGCACCCCACTAGTTACTGATTGCCAACCAGAGAATGAACCATTTATCCCGACTCTCTGTTTTCTGTTTGTTAGCCAATCTTCTATCCATGCTAATATATTACCCCCAACCCCATGAACTTTTATCTTGTGCAGTAACCTTTTATGTGGCACCTTGTCAAATGCCTTCTGGAAGTCCAAATACACCACATCCACTGGTTCCCCTTTATCCACCCTGTTACATCCTCAAAGAATTCCAGCAAATTTGTCAAACATGACTTCCCTTTCATAAATCCATGCTGACTCTGCCTGACCGAATTTTGCTTTTCCAAATGTCCTGCTTCTGCTTCTTTAATAATGGACTCCAGCATTTTCCCAACCACAGATGTTAGGCTAACTGGTCTGTAGATTCCTGCTTTTTGTCTGCCTCCTTTTTTAAATAGGGGCATTACATTTGCAGTTTTCCAATCTGCTGGGACCTCCACAGAATCCAGGAAATTTTGGTAAATTACAACCAATGCATTCACAATGCCTGCCGCTACTTCCCTTAAAACACTAGGATGCAAGCCATCAGGTCCAGGAGATTTATCTGCCTTTAGTCCCATTATCTTACTGAGTACCACCTCCTTAGTGATTGTGATCTCCTGCATGAAGGAATATGGTGATATATTTCCAAGTTAGGATGGCGTGTAACTTGGAGGGGAACTTGCAGGTAATGGTGTTCCCATGTGCCTGCCGCCCTTGTCCTTCTAGGTGATAGAGGTCGTGGGTTTGGGAGATGCTGTCGAAGAAGTCTTGCTGATTTGCTGTGGTGCAAAAATGAAACTATATTAAAATAGAGCAGCATATTCATGTTCGGTACCCTTATTTTTTTACTATCTTGTCTCAGACTTACTTTACTTCATATATAAAAGCAATATAACTGTAATCAGTATGCAACGTCCATTCTGTGGTTCTGTCAAAGTCCATAGACTTCTAATTTTCCATTTTCCTCATTTCTTAAAGGTCTGACTCCTACTGATGTAGCATTCCATATGGGTGACAGCAGATCTCCAGTGCCTCACTCTAGGGTTATTTTTCATGTGGGGAGAATCTCAATCTCTCCCTCACTCACTCATACACACGCATACACACACGTACGTACATGTACAGATACATGTGTGCACATGCGTATATACATACGCACACATACGCACTCTGCTATCTGTCAAGGTTACTGGTTTGCTCTTCCTTGGCCCAGGATTTATGAGGCCAAATATGGGCACTCCTACTACTGTCTTGTCGTTGACCAAAAAGCACATTTAAGATCGCTTTGTCCTTAAGGCTTTGTGCTGCCCCTAGGGGAACTCCGAGGTTCCTACTCAAAGGAAGTATGATGACCCATGGCTGTTTCCCTCTCCTGACATCTTTATCCTCTTAACCCGCTCTCTTGCAGCAGTGCATTTTCTAACTGACAAGAATATGTAACTATTGGAACAGATCACAAGATGCACTGTTACAGAAATGTAGAATGTATATTCTTGTGTAACTTATTTGCTTGTGATGTTACAGAATTTGCGGTCAGATGGCTCCAACCACCAAAAAATCGACGTACTTACCTTCGGTCTCTGGATCCACAAAGACTTGTGCTCCTGGGCCTCTGTGCATAGATGTGTGTAGAGGCCCACGTATGTCAGGGGCACATGCAGTTCACAAGCTGGGATCATGTTGGCCAGCCTAACCAATCAAAGAAAGGGATCCCCATTCATGCTTATGGGGATTCCGTATGAACGGAAACCCCATAAGCATGAATGGGGATCAGATAAAAAAATACATTTAACATAACAAATAAAAAAAATACGTATTTAAAATTAATTAAAATACAATATAATTAAACATTTAAAACATTAAATTTTTTGAAAAATAAATTTAAATGTTTTATAGGGGCTAAAAATAACCATAACTTACTGTAAGTGTATTAATCTTTAAATAAATGAAACTTTAAAAAATAAATGTTTTTTAAAACTCTTATGCTGGCAAAAGCTTGCCTTACGCCTGCTTTTACCAGGCATAAAAATTTCACAGGCATTTGCTGGGCAGAGAGCTGGGCAAATCCCTCTGCCCACGGAGGCCTTTTCCCCTGGGATGCGGATGACTTTTGACAGATTGCAAGTTCGGGGTTTTAGAGCATGTGCATGCCTAAACCTGGAACTTGTGCGGCCCCTATGGACACGTGGGCACATCATACCCACCCATAGTGGCTGCAAATTACGGCCATAGTTTAGTGCTGCATTTGGGAGGAATTTGCCGTGCTGTTTGCAGAGCACAGCTGATTACCATTTGTTTGTTAACCAGCTTCTTTATTGTAATCCTTTACTTCCACTAAAAGAGAAAAATCTCAATCTGTTTTCTAGGTCCGAAGATTTTTTGAATCTTTGAAGGATAATGGTTCACAGCTCCGGTGTGCTCAACAGGCATTTGAAACAATTGAGGAAAATATCCGCTGGATGGACAAGAATTTTGTAAAGATCAGTACGTGGCTGGAGAATTTAAAATCCGTTGATTAATTCATTGACCATCATCCTGCATCCTTTCCCCACTCCTCAGTTTCCTTAAAGAGACACTGTTTGTTCTTAGAGTTTAGTAGAAGTTTGCAAACATACTATCTTAGTTATACTTGTATCATCATCCAGGTAAAATAATATTTACCAGGTTTGAAAATCAATGAGCAGTGACATCATCATCACCTATCATACCTGGACTAAAAGAAAATTGATGAAAAAGAACTGATGAAGCCCATAGTGCAGCACTTTGCACACCGTAACAGGTATTGTATCTGCTGCAAGTTAAATATTTGGACAGGCAGAACAAGAGTTGTGAATTTTTAAAGTGCACTTTTTTTGTTTTTGTTGCAGTCACTGAAAAAACATGGTCCACGACAATTCCACGGTAAATCACGTCGGGTCTTTTGAAAAAGATTTTCCTAAATTCTGGAATAACTCTAGTTTAAAATCCCACAGGGTAACTTTCACAGCTGACTCTATTCTTAAGAGCAAAATGATTTGGTTTGAAATGACTGCCGCCCCCCCCCCCCCCAAATAAAATTAAAATGTTGACAGCAATTATCCTTAAAGAGCATGGCCTCTTAAAATCTTTCCTCATCTCTTCTATTGGCAACTTCTCCAACAAAACAGGCACAAGATAATTGTGATTGGTGATTCTTAGTTAACGATCTTTCAGGATAATGGTTCACAGTTGCAGTGTCTTTAATACAGCTCCATGCAAATAATGACACACATTTTGTGCTGTTTTGAAACCTTTTTTGAACCTGTTACTCGAAAAATGTTAACATTTTTGCCTATCTACCGACCATTAATTAGCCTGAAATCTCTTTGAAAGATTGCAGACAGGAGGACTAGGTGCAGTGGACTAGATTTTAGTGCTGGTTCAAATACAGCCTAGATTGATGGAATAAAAGTCTCCACTATTGCAAAAATCTTGTTCAAAGTAAGTTTCAGCAGTGCCAGTCCAGTTCCTACCACAGCAGGAAACTGGTACTAAATGGTAATCTTGTTCAGAGAGTGCACGGGATAATTGGTTTGCCGGAATAGGAAAATATCCTCTTAAAATTGTTCTTCTGAGGTTAAGCCAAATTGTTGGGTCAAAGAGCTTTACTGTTCGAAACCTGACCTGGAATAATTGATATTGGGTGTTTGACATGCAATGTGCCTAATTCCCAGCATTAATATCTCACCTCAATGAGGGCAAAAAAAAATAGGTGGAAGATTGGAGACAATACAATGATGATCTTATTGCAAAACAGTTTCTGTGACTACTAAAGAAGTTAATGGTGTGGGCCAGCCCAACCAATCAAAGAAGGAGATCCCCATTCATGCTTATGGGGATTCCATATGTACAGAAACCCCATAAGCATGAATGGGGATCATATAAAAAATACATTTAACATAACAAATAAAAAAAATACATATTTAAAATGGTGACAGATTAGGAAAAGGGGAGGTGCAACGAGACCCGGGTGTCATGGTGCATCAGCCATTGAAAGTTAGCATGCAGGTACAGCAGGCGGTGAAGAAGGCAAATGGCATGTTGGCCTTCATAGCGAGAGGATTTGAGTATAAGAGCAGGGAGGTCTTACTGAAGTTGTACAGGGCCTTGGTGAGGCCACACCTTGAATATTATGTTCAGTTTTGGTCTCCTAATCTGAGGAAGGACATTCTTGCTATTGAGGGAGTGCAGCGAAGGTTCACCAGACTGATTCCCGGGATGACAGGACTGACATATGAAGAAAGACTGAATCGACTAGGCTTATATTCACTGGAATTTAGACGAATGAGAGGGGCTCTCTTAGAAACATATAAAATTCTGACGGGATTGGACAGGTTAGATGCAGGAAGAATAATCCCGATGTTGGGGAAGTCCAGAACCAGTCCAAGGATAAGGGGTAAGCCATTTAGGACTGAGATGAGGAGAAACTTCTTCTCTGAGAATTGTGAGCCTGTGGAATTCTCTACCACAGAAAGTTGTTGAGGCCAGTTCGTTACATATATTCAAAAGGGAGTTAGATGTGGCCCTTATGGCTAAAGGGATCAAGGGGCAGAGAGAGAAAGCAGGAATGGGGTACTGAAGTTGCAAAAATGATTAGCCATGATCTTATTGAATGGTGGTGCAGGTTCGAAGGGCCAAATGGCCTACTCCTGCACCCATTTTCTATGTTTCTATGTTAATATCCAATGCTTTACACCAATATTGTTTTTATTAATAATAAAGACTCCACATGCCCTTTCCAACCTTTGAATGGAGAGAAATCCAATGAAGCATTTCCCTTAATGCATTAAAAAAATGAAACAAATGCTGCAGTGACTAGCTTCCAACTTTCACTCTGTGCTGCTATTCATCCCAAACACTGCCTACTATACTGGAAAGCCCGAAAGTTAAGCAGAGGTTCTGGCAGTCTCTTGCCATAATTCTGGGGAATTGTGGGCTGGTGGAAGGGTAAGACCATCGGGAACCCCCTCGCCCCCGCTGCCGAGAATGCAAACTCCTACCCACTACCACTCAGATTGGCAGTATACGCCTTCCATTTGCCACCCGCCGATCTTCGAGGGACCTTCTTCATGAATATCCCGCCCAAAGTACAGTCCGGTACCTCGCCAGCCATCAGTGGCACTTTGGCGGGCGGAGGCTTTGCTTAAAATCGGCTCCCTAGAGTCTGAAGCCTGATTGAGGATAGCTAACCGAACATGCAATCAGGATTCTGACTGACAGTCTGGTAGGTAGCTCCAGGGATTATTAGTGGCATAGGATGAATGCTCAACGTTTAGCACCAGCAGACACAGTATAAAATAGCAAATGTGTGTCTTATTACCAACTGTGTGTTTTTAACACTGACTCTCTAAGATACTGAAATAGCACAATATATTTTCGGTATTGCTAACGTTGCTTTGAAATCCCATTAAAGTTGATGCTCATTCTAGAATATGATTGTGTTTTAATAATTTACTGCAGTTTACTGTTGAACAATATAATTGTCCCAAAGCTGCTTTATGTGGAACAGTTCTGTATTACATTGGAGGAACCAATGCTGTGTAATTTGCCCTATTTGTACTGTGGGATGCCAATAGCAGTACACTTGCATTATGCCAGAAAGATGTGCAGAAGTGGGCAATGTGAAGTGCTATTCCCTACCCAAATAGAAAGCTGAAGGAACAAGTATAGATCACCTCTGTGGGTGCAGAGACAGTACTACTGCATCATTTATATTATAGTCCTGCTGCTGAAGTTAGTGATTCTGCTTGTGCATAAGCATATTGAAAAGTGTTCATTATTTTCAAGTGATGGTCATCTTTTAGTTTGACTCTTATTTTTATATCTTCTAAAAGCTAATCAATCCTAGTTTTTGAGATAAAATTAGGTCCTCTCTTCCTGCCTTGAAATCATCTGGGACTGGCTTTAGTGCTGTAATTGCATCAAATTTAAAAGAACTGTTGTTACATAAACTACTGTGTTTTAAGAGGACTCACAAAAGTGCTGGATGACGACATTTTAATTGCTTGTATTCTAATTTGAATCTGTTCCAGTCGTAATGAAACTCACCTGATGCATGAATCATTGCTCCACTTTTATAAGTAGAATAATTTGCAATGTTTCCAGTCATTGAATTCATTTAACATTTGCGAATTGAAATGTTTACCAATAATGCTGGTAATTTATTCAGTATGAAGAGCTCAGGAATGTCTTGAGGAGATGAAATGCTGTATAAATGTAAGTTTTTGTTCTTTAGTGTAAGATGGAGTGTGGCGATCTGGATTTTTACCTATGTTGGATCTGTGTTCGATTTTTAAACTTATTATAATGTAATGCTGGATTTAGTATGTACAAGGTTAATTCCCAAGGCTACACACAACATTTTTTTTTAACAGCATGCCAGCAGTCGGAAACCATTTGAATGCTCCATTAGATTTTCCTCAAGATGCATGTTTATTTAGGTTTGCAAAATAGTGATGATAGAGTATTTTTGTTTGTTATATAGGAAGAGTCATTATGTAGAATTTCAAACAATTCATGCTGTTGTGAAAAGATGGCTCCTTGTGACACCTGATGGTCCAGAAGGTCATTCTATTCCATTCGAAGGGCTGGGGACTTAGCCACACATTGACTTCAGAGCCTCCTGGGCCACATCAAAGGGTAGGCTCTCATCTCAGGATAGTAACTTTGATTGACAATCATTTGTGAGTCCCTTAAAGAAAATGGTAGGCAATTGGTTGGCTGGAACTCTTTATGTTTGACAACTTGATGGGCAGAACCCCCCATTTTCTATGTTTCTATGTTTCTATTTCACAGAGTTAAATAGGGCAGATCACAGAGTTGCCTATCAGAGTTATCTGATTTTGGCAGTGAGCAGAATAAGGCCTTTAGTATTTTAAAGCCTGAGCCAACTTCGCTTTAAAGGGTTAACCTAGCAAAGGTAACCTGTTGTTTCAGTCCCCACATTTAGAGAGAAAGTAAGTTGCACCTTTATATCCAAAATCACTGGTGCTGGGTTCTGATCCAGACGAATAATTAGTTGTTACCTGGAAGTTCAGTACCTGATAGAGTGAATATCTTAATTGTATTTGAGAAACAAAAAGTGGCTTAAAAGTGTTGGCACTTTTACTTTGCGAGAGAGCTGCTGATTAGAGACATGCTCATCTCACTCAATCGGCTGCATTTTGTTGTATAAGTGTCCCCACTCCCACGGTACTGAAAGCATCATATTCCCATATAAATGTGCTGTCAGACTGCAGGAGCTGGTTTCCACAAAGTAAATGTGGGAGCAGGTCCCTTGCTTTTCCACGTATACAGCAATTGGATTTTCACAGTGGAACATTGCACATTTGACAACCACTATAAAGGATGAGAACACTATACAAAGGTCACTTTCCCTAGACAGGAGTATTAAAATAGTCAAAATGTAAATTTTGCTACTTCACCTCGAGAACTACCTGCATCTGTACCATGCTGCAGCTAATAAATAATTGGAACCTTTTCATACTTGCACTCAGCAGCAGTCATGAGGTGGAAAAAGTACAACAGATTTTCCTTTGTATTATCCTAACTTATTGATCATGATCATATCTTGCCTCTCGATTTTGCCCCAGGAGACTCAAATCAAAGCACTGATATTAGAATAAAGCATCCATCTGTGCTGGTTTAAACTTCTTGAGATCAAATCCTGGAAATGCTGTGGTGCCATTTAACAGCGTTAGTGCAGAAAGGCCAGGTTTTCACCCACTGATGCCCTCTCCCAAATCCCAAGAAGAGGATAAATTGCATAATCTGGGCAGGTACCTGCATCTCCACACATGCAGCAGAGGCATTCGTCCCACTGAGGCAGCTGAAGTGTTCTACAGTATCTCGGGAGAAGGCATAAGAAGTGTTTGCCCCACAGAGCCCACTTTCCTTGTTGTTTATTGATCAGACCTGGTTACTGCACCAAATTACAGCCCCCCTTCTCCAATACACACCGTATCGGGCCTTTGTTCTGTAATAGTCAGGTTGAAGGGATATCGTCCCATTAATGTGAATACTGGGAATGGGTGAATGAGGTGATTAATGCTAGAAATGCTCCAGCTGCAAATCTCTCAGTAGGTCCACCTAAGAACCAGCTATTGACTTCGCTTTACTGGAAGAATATATTGGGCCTGAAATTCCGGTTGGAGGCTTCTTTCGGACGAACGCCTCCAACCAGAGAATTTTTACGAATTTACCTGGTGGTCCCGGAGGTACCTGCAATTCCGGTGGGGATGCCTTCTCTTCCCATGCTTCAAAGCTCGCTCCCGTCCTTGAGGTGCCAATGCAGAAGTTGCATTCACGTGTGACTGCTCAGCCAATCAGGTACAGTATTCTCGTTAATAGCAATGAGAACTCTGCATGTACGAGTTCTTATTGCTATTAATGAGAAAAACACACTAAACACAACATAAAAAATAAAAAAACATCTCATATTTAACAGTAATTTAAATTAAAGTCAATAAATGTGTTAGAAAAAAAATATATTTTTCCGATTTAAATAAAAAAGTTTTGTAATTGGGTTTTAAAATAAACTTATCTTTGGGCAGGGTTTTTAACGTAAAATGTGTTTTTAAATTTTATTTTTATACATTTTTTATATCTTAAAACTCTTACGTTGGTAACAATAGGCTATGCACCTGCTTTAACCAGCCGCAAGAGTTTGAAGGACATTCGCTGGGCAAGAGATGGGCAAATAGCGCAATCTTGCCCATGCGAATGTCCTTGCCGCCCAGATGCTTTGGATCTGTCAAGCCAGGACTTGACAGCTCGGAAATCCATACACATTCCGTATGGACCCGGGGAGGTCGGAATTTCAGCCCCAATTCTTAGTAGTTAAACAATTTGGTAAAAAGTTCTATCGCATCACAATATGCTGCTGAAAGACAATGCAAGTTATGATAAACCCAAAAGGTGAGGAAAAGGCTGCTCATGCATCTTTTTGTGTTGTAATGGTTTATGAAAAAATGGGAATTTTGAATACTGTACAGCAATAAATTTTTCTTTGAAATATTGCTACTGCTCATGAAGGAAGAATAGTGATTTTTTAAATTCCTCAAGCAATGCCCAATAATATTCTCTGCATTGGTTTTAACGGGGATAAAATTGGACTTTAGTGATGGTGCAAAATGGGCGCTGGCAAATCGGCAAACCGTTTAACACTCTGTTCTTTTTACTTTTCCATTTATTTCACCCCAATAAGCCTGTAAACACATTGGCCCTGAAAATGCATGGGTCCAAAATGTCAGCAATTAAACTGGCACCAGGTCTGCTAGGAACCTCTACCGCTGACTCAGAGCCCTTTCAGGGTCAGGGTGGCACTGGTAAATGCCCATACTACTAGGATCCATTGTGGAGAGGCTAGGCATCCTGACGCAAGTTGCTGGGGGGAGTGGGTAAATGGGGTGTCACCACTGAAGGGAGGATACAGTTAAGCAAATATATTTTTTAAGTTGCCCTTTTGGGGACAAGGCTACGATCCAAGCCTGGGGCCCACATGTGGCCTTTGCCAGGCACGCTTTTGTTGATCCTGCACTGGGTCCCTCCAAGAGCCAGGATTGTGGGATTTCTTGAGTCACTGCCCCCTCTGATGCCACTGGTCTTGCAACACGTTGGTGGTGGTTTTGCCCCATCCAAGGCATGACAAAATCCCACACACAAAGCCAGGATCTGGAGTATCTGGGTCTCTGTCTGATTTCCAGCCCCATTGTTTATAAATGCAGATTTGTTTAAACTAATTTACAGTCCATATGCTCAAGTAGAATCATAGGGCTAGACTTTCCACTAGGGGTCTATTGCTGAAAAAAAGGGCCTTATTCCAGTGATGTGGAATGTCTCAGCCTTGCTGATCGCAGGTACATCACTCATTTTTTTTGTTGCAATTTTCCACTCTGCCTTAGCCTGGCGATGTGGAATGGGTGATGTGGTTTTCCAGCGACGTCACGAATTTTGCAGCACAGGAGGCCACTATTTGACCCAATGGGTCTGTGTCGGCTGTCCAATTCAGTCCACACACCAGCTTTTTTTCCCCCTTAACCCTGAAAATGAGTCCTCTTCAAGTACATGTCTAATTGCCTTTTGAAAGTTCTGATGGAATCTGCTTCCAGCACCCTTTCAAGTAGTGCGATCCAGACCTTAACAACCTCTGTATGAAACATACTTCTCTTCAGTCAGAAAAACAACCATTCACCACGACTCTTTGCCTCCTATCCCTTAGCCAATTACATACCCAAGTTACCATCGTCCCTTTAATCCCATGTGCTTCTATTTTCAAAATATGCTTGTATGGTACTCTATCAAATATTTTTTGAAAGTCCATATATACATCTACTGCACTACCTTCATCAACAATGTTCCTGTTATGCCGCACAACAGTCTGGAACTCCCACGCAGGTCGCCACTGGCCTTTCATTTGGAATAACCGCGCATGCGTGAACATTTGAATGAGCCACGTAAAGGCACCACACACCCAAAGAAAAAATTACAGGGAACATTGTTCATCAACTTTCTCTGTTACTCCATCAAAGAATTCAATCAGGTTCGTTAGACATGATTTGCCTTTAACAAATGTGCTGGATGTCCATTATTAACCCATGCTTCTCTTAGTGAGAATTAAATTTGTCCTTGACTATGGACTCTCTAGTTTTCCCACCACTGACATTGGACTGTCTGGCCTATAGTTGCAAGGCTTATCCCTCTCCCATTTTTTTGAATAGGCGTGTAACATTTGCAATCCTCCTGCAATAGAAACTGATGGATTTAGAGTTTTTCATCGAGATGCTCAGTTATTTCAATAAGATCCATGCACAAATCATCCGAGAGAATGAAATAATTGGAAAAATGTGTTGCCTTTTTGACACATACTGACCGGATTTTTATAACCTGATGTGCAGAGATAGTTTGTAGAAGATGTTGCTTTTGTGCTTTTGTGATACCAACTGGTATCGCTTTAGACAATGTCGCATTTTATATCAAGGTTTCAAACCTAATTCAAACATTAATACAAAAACAAAATACTGTGGATGCTAATTCAAACACTGACCCAAGAAGGGCAAAATATCAGTTATACAACACAAACTGGCTTACCAATCATGGTTTATGATCATCTTTTTAGTTTTGTTTAATTAAGTTATCATTTTGAATAAAACATGAACAAAATGTTAGAATTAAACTTTAGATTTTGTAAACAATTGGGACAGTAGTTAAACTGAGCACATAATGGGAGTAATTTTCCAAGTGCGGCTGGTGATGAGCAACCTAGACTGCCAGTGTGCACTTGGAAAATTATCTCCAATGTCTGCTAAAGGTAATTGGCCTGTGAATAATCAGTGGCTTGTTAATCAAATTAACTCATCATAAATAGGTACAATTGTAGTACACAGTGCCAGGCTATTGTCCATACTGTGATATGAGGTCCAAATTAGCGTGCCGTGAGCAGGGATGGATTTGAGCCTCATAGGGATGCAGGATTCTTACAGAAAAAGGGGGTGCCTAGATGCAGCAATCGGTAACCACTCATGAAGGCAAATCTCCCAATTTCCCATATGATCAGCCTGCCCCTCGTAGTGAGTGAGCTGTAAGCTATATAGTGACAGCTGTGGCTCAGTTGGTCACCACTGACACCCAGGAATCTCTGGCCAAAGACCGCCCTAAGTGGAGAAAGTGCATCAGGGAGGGCGTTGAGCACTTCGAGTCTCAACGGCGAGAGCGTGAAGAGGTCAAGCGCAGGCAGCGGAAGGAGAGTGCGGCAAACCAGTCCCACCCAATCCTTCCCTCGGCGACTGCCCCACCTATGAGAGTCTGTGGCCCTCATATTGGACTGTTCAGCCACCAAAGAACTCACTTCAGGAGTGGTAACAAGTCTTCCTCGATTCCGAGGGACCGCCTATGATGATGATAGGTAGCACTCGCTTGCTTCAGAGTCGGAAGGTTGTAGATTCAAGGTCTAAGAGCATGAGCACATAATCTAGGCTGACACTCCCAGAAGTGCTGCACTTTTGGAGGTACCGTCTTTTGGATGAGACGTTAAACAGAGGACCCGTTTGTCCTCTCAGGTGGACATAAAAGAGTCCACAGCACTATTCGAAGAAGAGCATTGTGTGTGGGTCACGGATTGTTAACAGGTTTATTGGGTATGAAATGAATAGCGACAGTGTAATGACTTCCTGATTTCGTCCAGTTCAATGATGTCATTTGCCACATGCACCGAACTTTCCGAGAAATCAACCAGGTCTAGGGGGAGGAGAAGGAGAACATGGATGCAGGTATAAAGGGGGTCGAATTGGAAGAATATGATTTGTCTTACCATCTGGATCATGTTCTCGCTCCCAACAACCACCCCCCCCCCCCAATTCCTTTAGACCTGGATCACATTTTTCCCCATCCCTGCCTCTTCCCCCCCCCCCCCCCAATTGAGTTCCTGACCTCTCCCCATGTTCCCTCCCTCTCCCCCAGTCTCTCATTCTCTCTGCCCCAGTCTCTCTGCCGCAGTCTTTCTCTTTCTCTGCCTCAGTCTCTCTCTTTGCCCCAGTCTCTCTCTGTCCATCTTTGCCCCAGTCTCTTTCACTATCTCTCTCTGCCTTAGTCTCTCTCATCTCTGCTCCAGTCTCTCTCTCTCTCTCTCTCTCCCTCTCTGCCCCAGTCTCTCTCTCTCCCTCTCTGCCCCAGTCTCTCTCTCCCTCTCTGCCCCAGTCTCTCACTCTCTCTGCCCCAGTCTTTCTCTGCCTCAGTCTCTCTCCATCTCTGCTCCAGTCTCTCTCTCTCTCTCTCTCTCTCTCTCACATGCATAACTCCCCCACCCACCCAAAGTCTTAGATACAAGTTATTTACAAGTTGAGGTGATCTGTAGCTCTTCGTTCCCGGGTTGATCACTTGAGTTGAAGTCCTGGCATGGGTGAGTTGGTTGGATCTTTGCTGCACTGCGGCGCGGCTGGTCTGATCGGACTGTCGGGCATGGTGGGTTCATCCTCGTGGTTGACCATGAGGTCAATTGCTGGTTGGGTGTGTGTTGGTGGATCAATGATGGTAATGTCCTCTTCAAACTGTTCTTGGTTGTCAGTGAATCGCAGTTGGTCTGATCCAAATGCTTTCTGCACATTTGTCCATTCAGAAGTTTGACAACAAACACTCTAGTCCTCTCCTTGGCTAACATAGTGCCAGCAACCCATTTGGGACCATGACCATAATTAAGAACAAATACAGGGTCATTAACCTCAATGTCATGTGATACAGCCGCGCGATCGTGATACATGTTATGCCGGTGACGCCGGGTTTCTACATGATCATTGAGATCCAGGTGGACTAAGGAGCGCCTGGTTTTGAGTGCTCTCTTCATTAACAATTCTGCCGGGGAAACCCCAGTAAGTGAGTGGGGTTGCGTCTGGTAGCTGAGCAGAACCTAACCGGGTCTGCAGGGAACCATCTGTCACACATTTCAAGCTCTGCTTGATAGTTTGGACTGCCTGCCTGCTTGACCGCTGGATGCAGACCTGACATGTTTGATGCCATTGCGGGTCGTGAACTCATTGAATTCCGAGATAGTGAAACATGGTCCATTGTCACTAACAAGGACGACAGGCAAACCACGGGTGGCGAACATGGCCCGGAAGCTTTCAATGGTGGCAGTGGACGTACATGATATTATTACACATTTAATCCATTTAGAGTAAACGTCCACTACTACTAGGAACACCTTTCCTAGAAAGGGGCCAGCGAAATCTACGTGGACCCTGGACCATGGGTTGGAGGGCCATGACCACATACTCAGTGGGGCCTCCCTTGGTGCATTGCTCAACTGTGAGCAAGTGTTACATTGGTGTACGTATGACTCCAATTCTGATTCACAAACATGCAACCTGGCGATAGCCTTCACCTTAACTATGCCTGGGTGGGTAGGGTCGTGTATAAACGTTTCCCTGCCTTTTTTTGGTAAAACCACGTGATTCCCCCATTAGAGACAATCTGATTGAATAGACATTTCATCCTTGCGTCGGTAAAATGGCTTAATTTCATCTTGCATTTCCCCAGCCGACCATTAAGGGCACAGCTTTTTACTAGTGATAGCACAGGGTCCTAGCTAGTCCAAGTCCTGATCTGGCGAGCTCGCTCTCAAAAACATCCATTACAAGAAGCAAGTCTGTGGGTTGTGCCATTTCCATCCCGGTGGTGGACAATGTTAGCCGACTGAGAGCATCAGCACAGTTCTCAGTGCCTGGTCTGTGGCGGATTACATAATCATACGCAGATAACGTTAGTGCCCAACTTTGGATGTGGGACGAAGCATTGGTGTTAATATCTTTGCTTTCTGAAAACAGCGAAATGAGCGGTTTGTGGTCGGTTTCGAGCTCGAACCAGAGTCCAAATAGGTATAGATGCATTTTTTAACCCCATATATGCATGCTAATGCTTCTTTCTCAACCATACTGTAGGCTCTTTCAGCCTTAGATAAATTTCTGAATACATATGCAACTGGTTGCAGTTTGCCTGACACATTGGCTTGCTGTAACACACAACCGACCACGTACGAAGATGCATCACAAGCTAGTACTAAACGTTTACACGGGTCATACAATATGAGTAACTTGTTAAAACATAGCAGGTTTCTGGCCTTATCGAAGGCTGTCTCTTAAGATTTACCCCAAGCTCAGTCATCACCCTTATGTAGCAATAAATGCAAAGGTTCCAGCAAAGTGCTCAACCTGGGTAGAAAGTTACCAAAATAGTTGAGTCCCAGGAACGAACTCGGCTCCGTCACATTCTGTGGTCTGGGTGCATTCTTGATGGCCTCCGTCTTGGAGTCCATGGGTCTGATGCCATCTGCCGTAATCTTTCTCCCCAAAAATTCGATCTCTGGCGCCAGGAAAACACACTTGGAGCGTTTCAGCCTGAGTCCCCTCGGCCCAGTCACTTTGGAACCTCTTCCGGGTTGTGCAAGTGTTCGGTGGTGTTGCGACTGGTGATTAGGATGTCGTCTTAAAATGCAACAGTGCGCGGAACCGATTTCAGCAGACTCTCCATGTTCCTCTTGAGGATGGCAGCAGCCGCGCGAATTCCAAAAGGACATCTGTGGTATATGTACAGTCCTTTGTGCGCATTGATGCACGTCAATCTTTTCAAAGATTCAGCCAGCTCCTGTGGCATGTAAGCAGAGGTTAGATCCAGCTTGGTGAATGACTTTCCCCCTGCTAATGTTGCGAACAGGTCCTCCACTTTGGGTAGTGGGTACTGGTCCTGTAACGAGACTCGGTTGATCGTTACCTTGTAGTCTCTGCAGATTCTGACCATGCCATCGCTTTTCAACATTGGAACAATTGGACTGGCCCACTCGTTGAACTTGACTGGCGAAATAATTCCCTCTCGTTGAAGTCTGTCCAGTTCGATCTCGACTTTCTCCTGCATCATATATGGAACCACTCGGGTCTTGTGATGAATGGGCCATGCATCAGGGATTAAATGGATCTGCACTTTGACCCCTGTGAAGTTGCCGATGCCTGACTCAAATAATGACGGAAATTTGTTTAGCACTTGAGCGCACGAGGCATCATCCACCGAAGACAGTGCTTTGATGTTGTCCCAGTTCCATCGGATCGTTCCTAGCCAGCTTCTGCCGAACAGCGTTGGGCCATCACCTGGTATAATCCATAGTGATAAATCATGCACAGCTCCATCGTACGATACCTTCACTGCCGCACTGCCAATGACTGGTATGGGCTCTTTGGAGTAAGTGCACAGCTTTGTATAAATCGGGCTTAGTTTTGGCATTTGTGCCTTGTTGCCCCACAGTTTCTGTGTTAAACTAATATGGCAGGGGGATGGGAATCAATGCAGGGAGACAGAGGGAAACAAAAAGGAGACAAAAGCAAAAGACAGAAAGGAGATGAGGAAAAGTGGAGGGCAGAGAAACCCAAGACAAAAAACAAAAAGGGCCACTGTATAGAAAAATTCTAAAAGGAAAAAGGGTGTTAAAAAAACAAGCCTGAAGGCTTTGTGTCTTAATGCAAGGAGTATCCGTAATAAGGTGGATAAATTAACTGTGCAAATAGATGTTAACAAATATGATGTGATTGGGATTACAGAGACGTGGCTCCAGGATGATCAGGGCTGGGAACTCAACATCCAGGGGTATTCAACATTCAGGAAGGATAGAATAAAAGGAAAAGGAGGTGGGGTAGCATTGCTGGTTAAAGAAGAGATTAATGCAATAGTTAGAATGGACATTAGCTTGGATGATGTGGAATCTATATGGGTAGAACTGCAAAAAAACGTTAGTGGGAGTTGTGTACAGACCTCCAAACAGTAGTAGTAATGTTGGGGAGGGCATCAAACAGGAAATTAGGGGTGCATGCAATAAGGGTGCAGCAGTTATAATGGGTGACTTTAATATGCACATAGATTGGGCTAACCAAACTGGAAGCAATACGGTGGAGGAGGATTTCCAGGAGTGCATAAGGGATCGTTTTCGAGACCAATATGTCGAGGAACCAACTAGGGGGGGAGGCCATCTTAGACTGGGTGTTGTCTAATGAGAGAGGATTAATTAGCAATACCGTTGTGCGAGGCCCCTTGGGGAAGAGCGACCATAATATGGTGGAATTCTGCATTAGGATGGAGAATGAAACAGTTAATTCAGAGACCATGGTCCAGAACTTAAAGAAGGGTAACTATGAAGGTATGAGGCGTGAATTAGCTAGGATTGATTGGCGTATGATACTTAAGGGGTTGACTGTGGATGGGCAATGGCAGACATTTAGATACCGCATGGATGAACTACAACAATTGTACATTCCTGTCTGGCGTAAAAATAAAAAAGGGAAGTTAGATCAACCGTGGCTATCAAGGGAAATCAGGGATAGTATTAAAGCCAAGGAAGTGGCATACAAATTGGCCAGAAATAGCAGTGAACCCGGAGACTGGGAGAAATTTAGAACTCAGCAGAGGAGAACAAAGGGTTTGATTAGGGCAGGGAAAATGGAGTACGAGAAGAAGCTTGCAGGGAACATTAAGACGGATTGCAAAAGTTTCTATAGATATGTAAAGAGAAAAAGGTTAGTAAAGACAAACATAGGTCCCCTGCAGTCAGAATCAGGGAAAGACATAACGGGGAACAAAGAAATGGCGGACCAATTGAACAAGTACTTTGGTTCGGTATTCACTCAGGAGGACACTAACAACCTTCCGGATATGAGAGGGGTCAGAGGGTCTAGTAAGGAGGAGGAACTGAGGGAAATCCTTATTAGTCGGGAAATTGTGTTGGGGAAATTGATGGGATTGAAGGCCGATAAATCCCCAGGGCCTGATGGACTGCATCCCAGAGTACTTAAGGAGGTGGCCTTGGAAATAGCGGATGCATTGACAGTCATTTTCCAACATTCCATTGACTCTGGATCAGTTCCTATCGAGTGGAGGGTAGCCAATGTAACCCCACTTTTTAAAAAAGGAGGGAGAGAGAAAACAGGGAATTATAGGCCGGTCAGCCTGACATCGGTAGTGGGTAAAATGATGGAATCAATTATTAAGGATGTCATAGCAGTGCGTTTGGAAAGAGGTGACATGATAGGTCCAAGTCAGCAAAAGGGAAATCATGCTTGACAAATCTTCTGGAATTTTTTGTGGATGTTTCCAGTAGAGTGGACAAGGGAGAACCAGTTGATGTGGTATATTTGGACTTTCAGAAGGCTTTCGACAAGGTCCCACACAAAAGATTAATGTGCAAAGTTAAAGCACATGGAATTGGGGGTAGTGTGCTGACATGGATTGAGAACTGGTTGTCAGACAGGAAGCAAAGAGTAGGAGTAAATGGGTACTTTTCAGAATGGCAGGCGGTGACCAGTGGGGTACCGCAAGGTTCTGTGCTGGGGCCCCAGCTGTTTACATTGTTCATTAATGATTTAGACGAGGGGATTAAATGTAGTATCTCCAAATTTGCGGATGACACTAAGTTAGGTGGCAGTGTGAGCTGCGAGGAGGATGCTATGAGGCTGCAGAGCGACTTGGATAGGTTAGGTGAGTGGGCAAATGCATGGCAGATGAAGTATAATGTGGATAAATGTGAGGTTATCCACTTTGGTGGTAAAAACAGAGAGACAGACTATTATCTGAATGGTGACAGATTAGGAAAAGGGGAGGTGCAACGAGACCTGGGTGTCATGGTACATCAGTCATTGAAGGTTGGCATGCAGGTACAGCAGGCGGTTAAGACAGCAAATGGCATGTTGGCCTTCATAGCGAGGGGATTTGAGTACAGGGGCAGGGAGGTGTTACTACAGTTGTACAGGGCATTGGTGAGGCCACACCTGGAGTATTGTGTACAGTTTTGGTCTCCTAACTTGAGGAAGGACATTCTTGCTATTGAGGGAGTGCAGCGAGGGTTCACCAGACTGATTCCCGGGATGGCGGGACTGACCTATCAAGAAAGACTGGATCAACTGGGCTTGTATTCACTGGAGTTCAGAAGAATGAGAGGGTACCTCATAGAAACGTTTAAAATTCTGATGGGTTTAGACAGGTTAGATGCAGGAAGAATGTTCCCAATGTTGGGGAAGTCCAGAACCAGGGGTCACAGTCTAAGGATAAGGGGTAAGCCATTTAGGACCGAGATGAGGAGGAACTTCTTCACCCAGAGAGTGGTGAACCTGTGGAATTCTCTACCACAGAAAGTTGTTGAGGCCAATTCACTAAATATATTCAAAAAAGTTAGATGTCGTCCTTACTACTACGGGGATCAAGGAGTATGGCGAGAAAGCAGGAATGAGGTACTGAAGTTGCATGTTCAGCCATGAACTCATTGAATGGCGGTGCAGGCTAGAAGGGCCGAATGGCCTACTCCTGCACCTATTTTCTATGTTTCTATGTTTCTATGTTTCTCAAAAGCCTTCTGACAATTGACTGACTCGCCCCCATGTCCAATTCAATGGAAACTGGAATGCCGTTTAATTTGACTTTCAACATTATTGGAGGGCTTTTGGTGGTGAAGGTGTGTAACCCATACACTTCCTCTTCAGCTTCGGGTTGAGTTGCCTCTCTTACTCGTTCAGCGTGATCAGCGCCGGATCGGACATCTTCTGCCGCCTCTGCACGTGGTGAGTTGCAGCACGTCTGCACATTCGCTGGAGGTGCCCTATTGTTCCACAGCCCTTGCACACGTAGTGCTTGAATCGACATTGATGGGCTCGATGTTTACACCCGCAGCGCCAACACAGTGCTAATGGATTCGCATTCACGCCCCACGGCGGACTCTGAGTCATCCTAGGTCTGGCCTCTGCAGGCGTGTAGGCCCTGCCATGTACAGTTCTGCCTGCTGAAGGCATTATTTCATGCACAGTACTTGCCAGTGACCTTCGATGCTGAGAAGATATTTGTTTAGTGTTATCGTTCGTGGACACGAAAGCCTGGGCTATCGTGATGGAGTTGCTCAGATCTAGGGATTCGGCAGACAGCAGTTTGCGAAGAATAATCTCGAGGCCAATTCCAAGCATGAAAAAGTCCCGCAACATTTCCCCCAAAAATCCAGAAAATTCGCACAGTCCTGCAAGGCGTCTTAGGTCGGCGACATAGCTCGTTGAACTTGACTGGTCCTGGCCCTTGGAGTGATGGTGCGTATAAAAACGATACCTGGCCATCAAGATACTCTCCTTCGGCTTGAGGTGTTCCCGAACCAGCGTGCACCACTCTGCATATGTCTTGTCCGTTGGCTTCATCGGTCCTAGCAGATTTTTGAAGAGGTCATATATCGTGGACCCGCAAACGGTGAGGAGAATCGCCCCGTGCTTGACCGCGTTACTGTCCGTATCCAGCTCATTGGCCATGAAGTACTGGTCAAGATGCTCAACGAAGGCTTCCCAATCATCACCCTCAACACATCTCTCAAGAATACCAACAGTAGCCATAACCGCGTGGAAGTTCTCTGCCCCAATCTCTCTTTCTCTCTCTCTGCCTCAGTCTCTCTTCCTGTCATGTTCAGAATAACTTCACAAGACTGTATGCTGTAAGCTCAAACTGATGTGACCTTAGTCTCTTTAATCAAACTCCAGAGTGCTGAAGCAGCATGGCAGACTGCCTGTTATACTTGCTTATGTGGGGTGTGCAGGTGACCCTTGGGTCTCCAACAGGTGTGCCCCCTGGTAGCAAGTCTTACATATTATAAAGTTTACATATATAACACTTTCTCTCTGACCCAGTCTCTCTCTCCCTCTCTGCCCCAGTCTCTCTCTCTCTCTCTGCCCCAGTCTCTCTCTCCCTCTGTGGAATCAATCATTAAGGATGAAATAGCAGCGCATTTGGAAAGCAGTGACCGGATCGGACCAAGTCAGCATGGATTTATGAAAAGGAAATCATGCTTGATGAATCTTCTGGAATTTTTTGAGGATGTAACTAGCAGAGTGGACAAGGGAGAACTAGTGGATGTGGTGTATTTGGACTTTCAAAAGGCTTTTGACAAGGTCCCGCACAAGAGATTGGTGTGTAAAATTAAAGTACATGGTATTGGGGGTAATGTACTGACGTGGATAGAGAACTGGTTGGCAGACAGGAAACAGAGAGTCGGGATAAACGGGTCCTTTTCAGAATGGCAGGCAGTGACTAGTGGGGTGCCGCAGGGCTCAGTGCTGGGACCCCAGCTCTTTACAATATACATTAACGATTTAGATGAAGGAATTGAGTGTAATATCTTCAAGTTTGCGGATGACACTAAACTGGGTGGCGGTGTGAGCTGTGAGGAGGACGCTGAGAGGCTGTAGGGTGACTTGGACAGGTTAGGTGAGTGGACAAATGCATGGCAGATGCAGTATAGTGTGGATAAATGTGAGGTTATCCATTTTGGGGGCAAAAACACGAAGGCAGAATATTATCTGAATGGTGGCAGATTAGGAAAAGGGGAGGTGCAACGAGACCTGGGTGTCATGGTTCATCAGTCACTGAAAGTGGGCATGCAGGTACAGCAGGCGGTGAAGAAGGCAAATGTATGTTGGCCTTCATTCCAAGGGAATTTGAGTATAGGAGCAGAGAGATCTTACTGCAGTTTTACAGGGCCTTGGTGAGGCCTCACCTAGAATATTGTGTTCAGTTTTGGTCTCCTAATCTGAGGAAGGACGTTCTTGCTATTGAGGGAGTGTAGTCCAGGGATGGGTGGACTGACATATGAGGAGAGACTGGATCAACTCGCCCTTTATTCACTGGAATTTAGAAGGATGAGAGGGGATTCATAGAAACGTATAAGATTCTGACGGGACTGGACAAGTTAGATGTGGGAAGAATGTTCCCGATGTTGGGGAAGTCCAGAACCAGGGGCATCGTCTTAGGATAAGGGGTAGGCCATTTAGGACTGAGATGAGGAGAAACTTCTTTGCTCAGAGAGTTGTTAACCTATAGAATTCCCTGCTGCAGAGAGTTGTTGATGCCAGTTCATTGGATATATTCAAGAGGGAGTTAGATATGGCCCTTATGGCTAAGGGAATCAAGGGGTATGGAGAGAAAGCAGGAAAGGGGTACTGAGGGAATGATCAGCCATGATCTTATTGAATGGTGGTGCAAGCTCGAAGGGCGAAATGGCCTACTCCTGCACCTATTTTCTATGTTTCTATGTGCCCCAGTCTCTCTATCTCTGCCCCAAGTGCTCTCTCTTTCTCTGCCCCAGTCTCTCTCTCTATCTCTGCTCCAGTAACGGATTGTTAACAGATTTATTGGGTATGAAATGAATAGCGACAGTGTCATGACTTCTGGATTTTGTCCAGTCCAATGGTGTCACTTGCCACACATGCACCGAACTTTCCAAGAAATCAACCAAGTCTGGGGGAGGAGAAGGAGAACATGGTGTGGGTGTAAAGGTGGTCGAGTTGGAAGAATATGATTTGTCTTACCATCTGGATCACGTTCTCGCTCTAAACAACCACCCCCTCTTCCTTTAGGCCTGGATCGCATTCTTCCCCATCCCCACTGTGCTCTTTATCTCCCCCTCCCCACCCAACTGAGTTCCTGACTACCTCTCCCCATGTACCATCCCTCTCCCCCAGTCTCTCATTCTCTCTGCCCAATCTCTCCCTCTCTGCCCCAGTCTCTCTCTCTCTCTGCCCCAGTCTCTCTCTCTCTCTGCCCCAGTCTCTCTCTCTCTCTGCCCCAGTCTCTCTCTCTCTCTGCCCCAGTCTCTCTCTCTCTCTCTGCCCCAGTCTCTCTCTCTCTCTGCCCCAGTCTCTCTCTCTCTCTCTGCCCCAGTCTCTCTCTCTCTCTCTGCCCCAGTCTCTCTCTCTCTCTCTGCCCCAGTCTCTCTCTCTCTCTCTGCCCCAGTCTCTCTCTCTCTCTCTCTGCCCCAGTCTCTCTCTCTCTCTGCCCCAGTCTCTCTCTCTCTGCCCCAGTCTCTTCCTCTCTCTCTGCCCCAGTCTCTCCCTCTCTCTCTCTCCCTCTCTGCCCCAGTCTCTCTCTCTTTATCTCTGCCCCAGTCTCTCGCTTTCTCTGCCTTAGTCTCTCTCCACCTCTGCTCCAGTAACGGATTGTTAACAGGTTTGTTGGGTATGAAATGAATAGCGACAGTATCATGACTTCTGGATTTCGTCCATTCCAATGATGTCACTTGCTACACATACACCGAGCTTTCCGAGAAATGATTGGGAAGCCTTCGTTGAGCATCTTAACCAGTACTTTATGGCCAACAAGCTGGAAAAAGCGGAAACCGTGGTCAAGTGCAGGGCGATTCTTCTCACCGTTTGTGGGGCCTTGATATATGGCCTCATCAAAAATCTGCTAGCACCGATGAAACCAACGGAAAAGACATATGAAGAATTGTGCATGCTGGTTCGGGAACACCTCAAGCCGAAGGAGAGCATCTTGATGGTCAGCTATCGCTTTTATACGCACCATCGCTCCGAGGGCCAGGATGTGGCGAGCTATGTCTCTGACGAAGGACGCCTTGCGGGATCGTGCGTATTTGCCTGATTGTTGGGGGAAATGTTGCGGGACTTTTTGTGCTTGGAATTAGCCATGAGGTCTGTCATGTATTCAACTATCAGTGTAACCCATGTATAAGCTGACCTAAGTTGTGCATCTTGAGAACATTGACCACAAGGGGTGAACTTGTGGGAGACACTCCTAACCTGGACTTTCAGGTATAAAAGGGGAAGCTCCACCCACCTTCATCACTTGAGGTCTTGGTAATAAAGGGAACTTGTCACAGAGTGACCTCCTCTCAAGTATGGGCCTCGTGTGCATTTATACTGTATAGTAAGGACGTATCATTGGCGACGAGAAACTGGGATTGAAACCATGCGAGCATGGCCACTAGCAGCACAGAAGAGAGGTACTGTGTTGGTGATGATTGGGACGACTTTATTGAGAGACTACAGCAAAGTTTTGTCACTAAGGAATGGTTGGGACAGGATTCGGCCGACAAACGCAGGGCTCATCTCCTGATGGTTTGTGGATCCAGAACATACTCCGTGATGAAAGACCTTCTAGCACCAGAGAAGCCGGCGGATAAAACGTTCGAAGAGCTCATTAAGTTGATTGGGGAACACCTTAAACCGGCGAGCAGCATGCACATGGCGAGACACCGGTTTTACACGCACTGGCGGCGAGAAAGGCAAAACGTTCCAGACTTCGTGGCAGATCTCCGGCGACTGGCGAGCCTATGTAAGTTCCCAGATGCATGCAGGGCGGAGATGCTGCGAGTCTTTTTAATTGAGGGCATCAGGCACGTTTGGGTTTTCAGGAAACTGATTGAGACCAAAGACTTGACCTTGGAAGTGGTGGCTCTGATAGCCCAGACATTTATCTCGGGAGGAAGAGACCAGAATGATGTGTGACAAAAATCTTGGCTCAAATGCTGCAAACGACCAGGGAGTCAACACTGTTAATGTGGCGCACACATCTCTAGGCAGACAAGGGCAATCGGACATGCCCCAGCATGTAGTCGAACCCAAAGGGGGAATTCAACAGAGACAATGGCTAGCTGAATGTCGATTCATGCCATCGCAATGGACAATGGGGCCATCAACACCTGTTAATGACAGTTACAGAGACAGTCAGAGACGATCGACTGGTAATGGACCTTTTGTTTCCAACAGTGGGGCCTCCAGCTCATGCTGGAGATGTGGAGGCAAGCACCCAGCCAGAGCTTGCAGGTATCAGCAATATACCTGCAGAAACTGTCAGTGGTCACTTGGCGCATATGTGCAGGAAGCCTGCAGCCAGGTTGATGTATGAGGAGGACGGGCCCGATGTAAGCCCTACGAGGCCAAATGAATAGTGGGGGAAATCACTGGAAGCTGAAGTTCAGCGAGTTCATGTGGAGCACATATACAGTTCATATACCAGGACGCCACCAATAATGATGAAAGTGCTCCTCAAGGGCATCCCAGTATTAATGGAGCTAGACACGGGGGCCAGCCAGTCCCTGATGAGTATCAAACAGTTCGAAAGGTTGTGGGTGTCCAAGGCCAGGAGGCCAAAATTATTGCCGATTGACGCACAGCTATGGACATATACAAAGGAGATAATTCCGGTGCTAGGCAGCGCCACGGTAGTCGTGACCCACAAAGATTCGGAGAACAGATTGCCACTCTGGATTTTCCCGGGGATGGTCCCGCGCTACTGGGGAGGAGTTGGCTTGCTGTCATGAACTGGAAATGGGGCAATGTCAATGCAATTTCTTCTGTGGAGCGAGTATCATGCTCACAGGTCCTGGACAAATTTAACTCATTATTTCAACCCGGCATCGGCACTTTCATGGGGGCCAAGGTAGTGATTCACATAAACCTGGACGCCAGGCCAGTACACTACGAGGCCAGAGCGGTGCCGTACGTGATGCGGGAAAAGATGGAATGCGAATTTGACTGCCTGCTGAGGGAAGGCATCATCTCACCAGTCGAATTCAGTGACTGGGCGAGCCCGATTGTGCCGGTGCTCAAGGCGGATGGGTCGGTCAGGATATGTGGCGATTACAAGACCACCATTAATCGGGTGTCACTCCAAGACCAGTACCCGCTACCGAGAGCGGAGGACCTCTTTGCGATGCTATCCGGTGGCAAACTTTTTTCAAAATTCAACCTGACCTCAGCTTACATGACCCAGGAGCTGGCGAGTGAGTCGAAGAAGCTGACCACCATCACGACACACGGGTTGTTTGAGTATAACAGATGTCATTTCGGGATTTGTTCGACTGCCACGATCTTTCAACAAAATATGAAAAGTCTCCTCAAGTCGATTCCAAGGACGGTGGTTTTTCAAGACGACATCCTCATCACGGATCGCGATACTGAAGAACACCTCCACAACCTGGAAGAGGTGCTACGCAGACTGGACTGGGTAGGGCTGCGACTGAAAAAGGCGAAGTGCGTCTTCTTAGCTCCAGAGGTAGAATTCCTGGGGAGGAGGGTAGCAGCAGATGAGATCGGATGCACTGCGTCCAAAACGGAAGTGATCCAGAGAGCACCCAGACCCAGTAACATGATGGAGCTGCGTTCGTTCCTGCGGCTCCTGAACTATTTTGTTAACTTTCTTCCCAAATTGAGCATGCTTTTTAGAGCCGTTACACGTGCTCCTATGCAAAGGTCGTGATCGGGTCTGGGGGGACAGCCAGGAAAGGGCTTTTGATAGAGCACGCAATTTGTTATGCTCCAACAATCTGTTAACTTTATATGACCTGTGTAAGAAACTTGTTTTGACGTGCGATGCATCATCCTCTGGTGTTGGGTGTGTGTTGCAGCATGTGAATGCCAAAGGTCAGTTACAGCCGGTAGCTAATGCCTCCAGAAGTCTGTCCCAGGCAGAAAGGGGCTATGGGATGGTAGAAAAGGAAGCACTAGCATGTGTATATGCAATAAAAAAAATGCACCAGTACCTGTTTGGCAGGAAATTTGAGCTGGAGACAGATCACAAACCCCTAACGTTTCTTTTGGCCGACAACATAAATGCGAATGCATCGGCCCGCATACAGAGGTGGGCACTCACGTTAGCCGCCTCCGTCTACACAATTCGGCACAGACCGGCACTGAAAACTGCCCCGATGCACTCAGCAGGCTCCCACTAGCCACCACTGAGGGGGCAACTGAGCATGATGCTGAGATGGTCATGGCTGTTGAAGCTTTCGGAAGCGAAGGCTCACCTGTGACAGCCCGTCAGATTAAAGTCTGGATAAATAAAGACCCGCTACTGTCTTTCGTTCAGGAATGGGGACTGGGCAGCCATTTACGGGGCCTACCCTGAGGAATTTAAACCATTTCATAGGCGCAAGGATGAACTCTCGATTCAGGCCGATTGCCTACTGTGGGGAAACCGAGTAGTCATGCCCCAGATGGGCAGAGAGGTGTTTATCAGAGAACTTCACAATGAGCACCCGGACATTGTCATGATGAAGGCAATTGCCAGGTCACACGTTTGGTGGCCAAGGATAGATACAGACCTGGAACTTTGTGTTCGCAAGTGCAACACGTGTGCTCAGCTGGGCAACGCACCCAGGGAAGCCCCCCTTTGCCCCTGGGCCTGGCCCGCCAAGCCATGGTTACGCATCCATGTGGACTATGCAGGTCCTTTCATGGGAAAAATGTTTTTGGTTGTAGTGGACGCCTACTCCAAATGGATTGAGTGTGCAATTTTAAATTCAAGCACATCCTCTGCCACGGTAGAAAGTCTACGGGCAATGTTCGCCGCCCATGGTCTACCGGATGTCTTGGTCAGCGACAATGGCCCATGCTTCACCAGCACTGAATTCGAGGACTTCATGGCAGGCAATGGAATCAACCATGTCAGAACGGCACCGTTCAAGCCTGCCTCAAGCGGTCAGGCGGAACGAACAGTGCAGATAATCAAACAGGGGATGCTCAGAATCCAAAGGAGTTACCTACAAAGCCGCTTATCACGCCTCCTGTTGGCCAATAGATCCCGACCACACTCACTCACAAGGGTTCCACCCGCAGAGCTGCTAATGAAAAGGATGCTCAAAACCAGGTTATCCCTTATACACCCCACTATGAAAGAAATTGTTGAGAGCAGGCGTCAGTCACAATGTGACTACCACGACAGGAATGCGAGGGCGCGATGTATTGATGTCAATGACCCTGTTTTTGTCCTTAATTATGCTGTAGGGCCCAAATGGCTTGCTGGCACTGTGATTGCCAAAGAGGGGAATAGGGTTTTGGTAGTTAAACTTACCAACGGACAAATCTGCCGCAAACACATGGATCAAACTAAAAGGAGGTTTAGCAACCCCATAGAAGAAGCAGAGGAAGAACACGACGTAGAGTTTACTCCACCACAGGTGACCGAACAACGGAACCAAGAGGAGGAGAGCACAGTCACTGTGGGCAGCCCAGACAGGCCTGAGGCACCGCAAAGAGCAGACACTCAGGCCAGCGCCCAACAACCAGGAGCCCCAACTCAGGCGCTCTACAAGGGAGCGTAAACCACCAGAGAGACTTAACCTGTGATCCCAATAAGACTTTGGGGGGGAGGTGATGTCATGTATTCAACTATCAGTGTAACCCATGTATAAGCTGACCTAAGTTGTACACCTTGAGAACATTGACCACAAGGGGGTGAACTTGTGGGCGACACTCCTAACCTCGACTTTCAGGTATAAAAGGGGAAGCTCCACCCACCTTCATCACTTGAGGTCTTGGTAATAAACGTAACTGGCCACAGAGTGACCTTCTCTCAAGTATGGGCCTCATGTGCATTTATACTGTATAGTAAGGATGTATCAAGGTCATTCTTCGCAAACTGCTGTCTGCCGAATCCCTAGATCTGAGCAAGGACATCACGATAGTCCAGGCTTTCGTGTCCACGAACGATAACACTAAACAGATATCTTTGCAGCATCGGAACTCACCGGCAAGTACTAGGCATAAAATAATGCCTTCTGCAGGTAGAACTGTACATGGCAGGGCTTACACACCCGCAGAGGCCAGACCTAGGATGACTCAAAGTCTGCCGTGGGGCGTGAATGCGAATCCATTAGCAACGTGTAGGCACTGCAGGGGTGATCATCGCGTCCATCAATGTCGATTCAAGCACTACGTGTGCAAGGGCTGCGAAACAATGGGGCACCTCCAGCGAATGTGCAAACGTGGGCGACTCACCACGTGGCAGAGTCGGCAGAAGATGTCCGATCCGGCACGGATCACGCTGAACGAGTAAGAGAGGCAACTCAACCCGAAGCTGAAGAGGAAGTGTATGGGGTACACACCTTCACCACCAAAAACTCTCCAATAATGTTAAAAGTCAAATTAAACGGCATTCCAGTTTCCAGTCAATTACGAGCCAGAAGGCTTTTGAGAAACTGTGGGGTAACAAGGCGCAAACGCCAAAACTAAGTCCAATCCACGCCAAGCACTTACACCAAAGAGCTCATACCAGTCATTGGCAGTGCAGCAGTGAAGTTATCGTACGATGCAGTTGTGCATGATTTACCACTATGGATTGTACCAGGCGATGACCCAACGCTTCCTCTTCAGCCTCGGGTTGAGTTGCCTCTCTTACTCATTCAGCGTGATCCGCGCCGGATCGGACAGCTTCTGCCAACTCTGCCACGTGGTGAGTCGCAGCACGTCTGCACATTCGCTAGGAAAGATCCAATGGAACTGGGACAAAATCAAAGCACTGTCTTTGGTGGATGACGCCTCTTGCACCCAAGTGCTAAACAAATTACCGTCGTTATTCGAGCCAGGCATCGGCAACTTCACAGGCGCCAAAGTGCAGATCCATCTAGTCCCTGATGCATGAACCATTCATCACAAGGCCCGAGCGGTTCCATACATGATGCGAGAGAATGTCGAGATCGAGCTGGACAGACTCCAACGAGAGGGGATCATATCATCAGTCGAGTTCAACGAGTGGGCCAGTCCAATTGTGCCGCAGTTGATGAGCGATGGGAAGGACAGAATCTGCGGGGACTACAAGGTAATGATCAACCAAGTCTTGTTACAGGACCAATACTCACTACCCAAAGCGGATGACCTTTTCGCAACACTAGCAGGGGGAAAGTCGTTCACCAAGCTGGATCTAACCTCTGCTTACATGACACAGGAGGTGGCTGAACCTTCGAAAAAATTGAAGTGCATCAATAGACCACAGATGCCCCTTTGTGATTCGTTCGGCGGCGGATATCTTCCAGAGGAACATGGAGGGTCTGCTGAAATTAGTTCTGCGCACCGCGGTGTTCCCAGATGAGATCCTGATCACTGGCCGCAACATCATCAAAAACTTGCACAACCTGGAAGAGGTTCTCAAGCGACTGGACAGAGTGGGACTCGGGTTGAAACGCTCCAAGTGCATTTTCCTGGTGCCAGAGGTCGAATTTCTGGGGAGAAAGATTGCGGCAGACGGCATCAGACCCACGGACTCCAAGATGGAGGCCATCAAGAATGCACCCGGACCACAGAATGTGATGGAGCTGCATTTGTTCCTGGGACTCAACTATTTTGGTAACTTTCTACCGGGGTTGAGCACTTTGCTGGAACCATTGCATTTATTGCTATGCAAGGTGGATGACTGGGTTTGGGGGAAAGCTCAAGAGACAGCCTTTAACAAGGCCAGAAACCTGCTATGTTCCAACAAGTTACTTGTATTGTATGATCATGTAAACGTTTAGTACTAGCTCGTGATGCATCTTCGTACGAGGTCGGTTGTGTGTTATAGCAAACGAATGGGTCAGGCAAACTGCAACCAGTTGCATATGTATCCAGAAGCTTATCTAAATCTGAAAGAGCCTGCAGTAAAGTTGAAAAAGAAACATTAGCATGAGTATATGGGGTTAAGAAAATGCACCAATACCTATTTGGGCTCCCGTTCGAGCTCGAAACCGACCACAAGCCACTCATTTTGTTGTTCTCACAAAGCAAAGGTATTAACACCAATGCTTCATGCCGCATCCAGAGATGGGGACTAATGTTATCTGCATATGATTATGTAATCCGCCACAGACCAGGCACTGAGAACTGTGCGGATGCCCTCAGTCGGCTACCATTGCCCACCACCGGAGTGGAAATGGCGCAACCCGCAGACTTGCTCCTTGTAATGGATGCTTTTGAGAGCGAGGGGTCACCCGTCACGGCTCGCCAGATCAGGACCTGGACCAGCCAGGACCTGGTGCTGTCATGTATGCAACCTTCATACAACTGTAACCTTCATGTAACTGTAATCTTCATGCAACCACACTGTACACTGTATATATGTCCTGGACATGCACACCTTGACCACAGGGGGTGAACTTGTGAGAGACACTCCTCACCTGGGCGCTCAGGTACTTAAAGGGAGATCCCACGCAGGGTCATCACTTCTTGGTCCTGGGAATAAAGAAAGGTCAGGCAGTGACCGTGTCTGCAATACTTGCCTCGTGTGATTCATTAGCAAGGTGCAGAGACACCGCATTTGCCGACGAGAAACGGGAATCACCGAACCACGACGATAGCCACCGGTAGCACAGAGGAATATTACTGTGTGGATGAGGATTGGAACGACTTCATTGAGAGACTCCAGCAGAGTTTCGTCACGAATGACTGGTTGGGAGCGACAGCGGCTGACAATCGGAGGGCGCATCTACTGACCAGCTGTGGCCCAAAGACGTATGTGCTGATGAAAGACCTGCTTGCACCCGAGAAGTTGGCGGACAAGTCCTTCGAAGAGCTCAGCCAGCTGATCAGTGAGCATGTCAAACCAACAAGTAGCGTACACATGGCCCGGCACCGGTTCTACACACACCGGCGTCGGGAGGGACAAAACATCTCTGACTTCGTTGCGGACCTGCAGCGCTTGGCCAGCCTCTGTGTTCACAGACACCTGCAGGGGGGAGACGTTAAGGGATTTCTTCATTGAGGGCATTAGTCATGCCGGGATTTTCAGGAAACTCATAGAGACCAAGGACTTGACTTTAGAAGGGGCGGTATTGATGGCTCAGACCTTCATGGTAGGGGAAGAGGAGACCAAGCTAATTTACGCGCGCAGCTCTGGTTCCATCGTGGCGATGGACCAGGGGGTTAACATTGTGAACGCGACTCAGGACCCCGCAGGCAGGCAAGGGTATTTTGAAACTGGCCAGGCAGCAACAGACGCTAGGGTGGGCCCACAACAGAGACAATGGAAAGGGGATTGGCAATTCACACCATCTCGAGGAACAATACGTCCCGTGATGGGACCATTGACACCCACCATCAGAGCGCTTAGAAACAACCAAAGGGAAAATCAGAGAGGAATGCCTGGTAACAGCCCTTTTGTTAACAACAACCTCAGTTCATGCTGGAGGTGTGGGGGTAGACATACTGCGAAAAGCTGCAGATTCCAGCAATTTATCTGTAGGAATTGCAACATCAGTGGACACTTGGCCAGAATGTGCAGGAAGGCTGTAGCGAGGCTAATCTATGAGACAGAGGAACCAGACGAGGGGTCTGCAATGCAGGAAGATGCTTGGGGCAAAGCCATGGATGCTGAAGTTCAGCGGGTTCATGTGGCTGACGTCCACAGCTCATATACCAAAATGCCACCCATGATGATGAAAGTTTTATTGAATGGCATCCCGGTGCACATGGAGCTGGACATAGGAGCCAGCCAGTCCCTTATGAGCGTCCAACAATTTGAGAGACTATGGCCACACAGAGCTAGCAGGCCCAAACTGGAACGCATTGACATGCAGTTACGGACGTACACCAAAGAGATCATCCCAGTGCTAGGCAATGCAAACTTGGTGGTAACACATAATGGATCTGAGAACCGGCTGCCACTCTGGATTGTCCCGGGAAACGGCCCTGCACTTTTGGGGAGGAGCTGGCTAGCCGAGATGAACTGGAAATGGGGGGATGTGCATACCATTTCATCTGTGGAGTGTAGCTCATGCTCACAGGTCCTACAGAAATTCAGGGCACTGTTTCAACCAGGTGTCGGGACTTTCAAGGGCACAAAGTAGTGATACGCATCACCCCGGACGCCAGACCAGTGCGCCACAAAGCCAGAGCGGTGCCATATGTGATGCGTGAGAAAATTGAAAGTGAATTGGACAGGTTGCGAAGAGAGGGCATAATCTCAGCAGTTGAATTCAGTGACTGGGCAAGCCCCATCGTTCCTGTTCTCAAAGCGGATGGCTCGGTCAGGATTTGTGGCGACTACAAGGCCACCATCAACCGAGTGACACTGCAGGACCAATACCCGCTTCCGAGAGTGGAGGACCTCTTTGCCATGCTGGCAGGTGGCAAACTGTTCACCAAGTTGGACCTCACTTCGGCCTACATGACTCAGGAACTGGCTGAAGAATCCAAGCTTCCAACCACCATCATGAGGCACAAGGGGCTATTTATCTACAACAGGTGTCCATTTGGCATTCGTTCGGCGGTCGCTATCTTTCAGAGGAACATGGAAAGCTTGCTTAAATCCATTCCTGGAACGATCATAATACAAGACTACATCCTAATAATGGGTCGAGACACCAAGGAACACCTCCAAAACCTGGGGGAGGTGCTACCGAGTAGGCTTGCGGTTGAAAAAGCCCAAGTGTGTGTTTTTGGCCCCAGAGGTTGAGTTTTTAGGCAGGGAGTTGCCACAGATGGGATTCGGCCCACCGAAGCTAAAACAGAGGCGATCCGTTGTGTGCCCAGGCCCGGCAACACATTGGAGTTGCGTTCATTTCTGGGACTTTTGAACTATTTTGGGAACTTTCTGCTGAACTTAAGCACATTGTTGGAGTCGTTACACATGCTCTTGCGTAAAGGTTGTGAATGGTTTTGGGGGGACGGTCAAGAACGGGCTTTCAATAGAGCGCGGAACCTCCTTTGTTCTAACAAGCTGTTGACCTTGTACGACCCCTGTAAAAAACTGGTTTTAACGTGTGATGCATCATCCTATCGGATTGGGTGCGTGGTGCAGCAGAGTAATGATGATGACCGACTCCAACCGGTGGCTTATGCCTCCAGGTCACTCTCCCAGGCAGAGCGTGGATACGGCATGGTCGAAAAGGAAGCACTCATGCTTGTGGTTACAGTGTGAAAAAGATGCACCAGTACCTTTTCGGTAGGCAGTTCAAGCTATTAATGGACCACAAGCCGTTAACATCCCTGCTGTCCGACAGCAAGGCTGTCAATGCCAATGCATCAGCTCGCATACAGCGATGGGCTCTCACGCTAGCTGCGTATGACTATACCATACGGCATCGGCCAGGCACTGAAAATTGCGCTGACATGCTCAGCAGGCTCCCATTGGCCACCACTGAGGGGGCAGCGGAGCAAAGCGCTGAGATGGTCATGGCCGTTGAGGCTTTCGAAACTGCAGGCTCTCTCATCACAGCCCGCCAGATCAAAATCTGGACCAACAGAGACCCCCTCCTGTCCATGATAAAGAAAAGAACTGGGGATTGGGCGGCCGCACGCGGGGTGTGCCCCGAGGAGTTCAGACCATTTCACAGACGGATGGATGAGCTCTCCATCCAAGCTGACTGCCTGCTATGGGGCAGCCGGGTAGTCATGCCCGAGAAAGGAAGGGAAGCATTCATCAGGTAACTCCACAGCGAGCACCTAGGCATCATGCTAATGAAGGCCATTGCCTGGACACATGTATGGTGGTCGGGAATTGACTCAGACCTGGAACACTGGGTTCACAGTTGCCCGAGCTGGGCAATGCCTCCAGGGAGGCCCCCTTCAGTCCGTGGCCCTGGCCCACCAGGCTATGGTCACGTGTTCACGTAGACTACGCGGGCCCGTTCATGGGAAAAATGTTCCTGATCGTTGTCGATGCATACTCGAAATGAATCGAGTGTATCATATTAAACTCGTGCATGACATCCACCACAGTGGAGAGTCTGTGCACGGTTTTCATGACCCACGGCTTGCCGGACATTCTGGTCAGCGACAATGGCCCGTGCTTCACCAGCCATGAATTCCAGGAGTTTATGTCGGGTAATGGCATCAAACACGTCCGGACAGCGGTGTCCAAGCCGGCTTCCAATGGCCAGGCGGAACATGTGGTCCAAGTCATAAAACAGGGCATGCTCGGTATCCAAGGACCCACACTTCAGCACCGCCTATCGTGCCTCCTGCTGGCCTACAGGTCCCGCCCGCATTCACTCACTGGAGTCCCGCCAGTGGAATTACTCATGAATCGCACGCTTAGAAACATAGAAAAATAGAAAATAGGTGCAGGAGTAGGCCATTTGGCCCTTCAAGCCTGCACCGCCATTCAATGAGTTCATGGCTGAACATGCAACCTCAGTACCACATTCCTGCTTTCTCGCCATACCCCTTGATTCCCTAGTAGTAAGGACTACATCTAACGCCTTTTTGAATATATTTAGTGAATTGGCCTCAACAACTTTCTGTGGTAGAGAATTCCACAGGTTCACCACTCTCTGGGTGAAGAAGTTTCTCCTCATTTCGGTCCTAAATGGCTTACCCCTTATCCTTAGACTGTGACCCCTGGTTCTGGACTTCCCCAACATTGGGAACATTCTTCCTGCATCTAACCTGTCTAAACCCATCAGAATTTTAAACGTTTCTATGAGATCCCCTCTCATTCTTCTGAACTCCAGTGAATACAAGCCCAGTTGATCCAGTCTTTCTTGATATGTCAGTCCCGCCATCCCGGGAATCAGTCTGGTGAACCTTCGCTGCACTCCCTCAATAGCAAAAATGTCCTTCCTTAAGTTAGGAGACCAAAACTGTACACAATACTCCAGGTGTGGCCTCACCAAGGCCCTGTACAACTGTAGTAACACCTCCCTGCCCCTGTACTCAAATCCCCTCGCTATGAAGGCCAATATGCCATTTGCTTTCTTAACCGCCTGCTGTACCTGCATGCCAACCTTCAATGACTGATGTACCATGACACCCAGGTCTTGTTGCACCTCCCCTTTTCCTAATCTGTCACCATTCAGATAATAGTCTGTCTCTCTGTTTTTACCACCAAAGTGGATAACCTCACATTTATCCACATTATACTTCATCTGCCATGCATTTGCCCACTCACCTAACCTATCCAAGTCACTCTGCACCCTCATAGTATCCTCCTCGCAGCTCACACTGCCACCCAACTTAGTGTCATCTGCAAATTTGGAGATACTACATTTAATCCCCTCGTCTAAATCATTAATGTACAATGTAAACAGCTGGGGCCCCAACACAGAACCTTGCGGTACCCCACTAGTCACTGCCTGCCATTCTGAAAAGTACCCATTTACTCCTACTCATTGCTTCCTGTCTGCCAACCAGTTCTCAATCCACGTCAGTACACTACCCCCAATCCCATGTGCTTTAACTTTGCACATTAATCTCTTGTGTGGGAACTTGTCGAAAGCCTTCTGAAAGTACAAATATACCACATCAACTGGTTCTTCCTTGTCCACTCTACTGGAAACATCCTCAAAAAATTCCAGAAGATTTGTCAAGCATGATTTCTATTCACAAATCCATGCTAACTTGGACTTATCATGTCACCTCTTTCCAAATGCGCTGCTATGACATCCTTAATAATTGATTCCATCATTTTACCCACGACCGATGTCAGGCTGACCGGTCTATAATTCCCTGTTTTCTCTCTCCCTCCTTTTTTAAAAAGTGGGGTTACTTTGGCTACCCTCCACTCAATAGGAACTGATCCAGGGTCTATGGAATGTTGGAAAATGACTGTCAATGCATCCGCTATTTCCAAGGCCACCTCCTTAAGTACTCTGGGATGCAGACCAGATTTATCGGCCTTCAATCCCATCAATTTCCCCAACACAATTTCCCGACTAATAAGGATTTCCCTCAGTTCCTCCTTCTCACTAGACCCTCTGACCCCTTTTATATCCGGAAGGTTGTTTGTGTCCTCCTTCGTGAATACCGAACCAAAGTACTTGTTCAATTCGTCTGCCATTTCTTTGTTCCCCGTTATGACTTCCCCTGATTCTGACTGCAGGGGACCTACGTTTGTCTTTACTAACCTTTTTCTCTTTACATATCTATAGAAGGTTTTGCAGTCCGTTTTAATGTTCCCTGCAAGCTTCCTCTCGTACTCGATTTTCCCTGCCCTAATCAAACCCTTTGTCCTCCTCTGCTGAGTTCTAAATTTCTCCCAGTCCCCGGGTTCGCTGCTATTTCTGGCCAATTTGTATGCCACTTCCTTGGCTTTAATACTATCCCTGATTTCCCTTGATAGCCACGGTTGAGCACCTTCCCTTTTTTATTTTTACGCCAGGCAGGGATGTACAATTGTTGTAGTTCATCCATGCGGTCTCTAAATGTCTGCCATTGCCCATCCACTGTCAACCCCTTAAGTATCATTCGCCAATCTATCCTAGCCAATTCACGCCTCATACCTTCAAAGTTACCCTTCTTTAAGTTCTGGACCATGGTCTCTGAATTAACTGTTTCATTCTCCATCCTAATGTAGAATTCCACCATATTATGGTCACTCTTCCCCAAGGGGCCTCGCACAACGAAATTGCTAATTAATCCTCTCTCATTACACAACACCCAGTCTAAGATGGCCTCCCCCCTAGTTGGTTCCTCGACATATTGGTCTAGAAAACCATCCCTTATGCACTCCAGGAAATCCTCCTCCACCGTATTACTTCCAGTTTGGTTAGCCCAATCTATGCATATTAAAGTCACCCATGATAACTGCTGCACCTTTATTGCATGCACCCCTAATTTCCTGTCTGATGCCCTCCCCAACATCACTACTAGTCCTTGGAGGTCAAAACTCCCACTAACGTTTTTTCCCTTTGGTGTTCTGCAGCTCTATCCATATAGATTCCACATCATCCAAGCTAATGTCCTTCCTAACTATTGCATTAATCTCTTTAACCAGCAATGCTATCCCACCTCCTTTTCCTTTTATTCTATCCTTCCTGAATGTTGAATACCCTTAGATGTTGAGTTCCCAGCCCTGATCATCCTGGAGCCACGTCTCTGTAATCCCAATCACATCATATCTGTTAACATCTATTTGCACAGTTAATTCATCCACCTTATTACGGATACTCCTTGCATTAAGACACAAAGCCTTCAGGCTTGTTTTTTTAACACCCTTTGTCCTTTTAGAATTATGATGTAGTGTGGCCCTTTTTGTTTCTTGCCTTTGTTTACTTGGCCTTCCGCTATTGCTTTTTACCTTTCTACCATCTGTTTTTGACTCCATATTACTTTGCCCTGTCTCACTGCATAGGTTCCCATCCCCCTGCCATATTAGTTTAAACACTCCCAAACTGCATTAGCAAATGTTATCCCCAGGACATCAGTTCCAGTCCTGCCCAAGTGCAGACTGTCCCTTTTGTACAGGTCGCACTTCCCCCAGAACTGGTCCCATTGTCCCAGGAATTTGAATCCCTCCCTCTTGCACCACTGCTCAAGCCACGTATTTATTCTAACTATCCTGCTCCCTCTACTCTGATTAGCACGTGGCACTGGTAGCAATCCAGAGATTACTACCTTTGAGGTCCTACTTTTTAATTTAACTCCTAGCTCCCTAAATTCAGCTTGTAGGACTTCTTCCCGCTTCTTACCTATGTCGTTGGTACCTACATGTACCACGACAACTGGCTGTTTACCCCCCCAACCCCTCTCCAGAATGCTCTACAGCCGCTCCGAGACATCCTTGACACTTGCACCAGGGAGGCAACATACCATCCTGGAGTCTTGGTTGCGGCCGCAGAAACTCCTATCTATTCCCCTTACAATAGAGTCCCTTATTACTATAGCTCTCCCACTCTTTTTCCCGCCCTTCTGTGCAGCAGAGCCACCCATGGTGCCATGAACCTGGCTGCTGGTGCCTTCCCCTGGTAAGTCATCTCCCCGAACAGTATCCAAAACGGTATATGTGTTTTGGAGGGAGATGACCACAGGGGTATCCTGCACTACCTTCCTGCTCTTGCCTTGTCTCTTGGTCACCCATTCACTATCTGTCCTAACCCTTACCTGCGGTGTGACCAATTCACTAAATGTGCTATCCACAACATTCTCAGCATCGTGCATGCTTCAGAGTGCATCCACAGCTCCAGTGCCGTCATGGGGTCTGTCAGGAGCTGCAGCTGGACACACTTCCCGCACACATAGTAGTCAGGAGGTGTCCCTGACTTCCCACATAGTACAGGAGGAGCATGACATGGGTCCGAGCTCTCCTGCCATGACTTAACCCTTATGTTAATTTACTTACTAAAATTTACTTAAACACCAAACAGCTACTTAGTTGTTCGCTGCCAATTAAACCAATCAAAAAGTCAGCCTAAAAGAGAGTTATACTTACCAGTCGAACAGCCAATCACTTACCTGCTTGGCTGTGATGTCACCTCTCGATTTTGCATCCGTCTATCTTTGTCTGCAGCTGCTTGGGCTGGTCTCTGGGCCTCTGTCTCCTACTCTTGCACTCCTTATCAGCTGCTCTAATGTCAGCACTGATAGGAAAAACAAGACAAAACAGCACCTGCCACCCCCACTTGCCCTTAAAACTCACCCACTTACCAAACTCACGAATGCCACTCTTTGCTGCTGCACTTAAAACGCGGCTGTCCCTCATTCATCCAGCCCTGGCAGACATTATTGAGAGCAAGCGCCAGTCCCAAACTGAGTGCCATGATTGTAATGCAAGGGGGAGGTGTATAGAAATTGATGACCCCGTATTTGTTCTGACCCAAGTGGCTTGAGGGCACTGTAATCGACAATTGGGGAATAGGGTCAAAGTGGTCAGACTCAACAATGGGCAGATATGTCGAAAATACTTGGACTAAGTAAAGAAAAGATTCAGCATAGACACTGAGGAACCTGAGGAAGAGCATGAGATGTTACCTACACCACTGCCAGTGGGCGAGCAGCAAGGACATTCACCAACATGCATAGTCCCTGCGGCCAGCCTGGACAGAAGGAATCACCTCAGGTGACAGAGATGCATGCGAAGGGCTCAGCCACCAGAGCCCCAACGGCGGCACTCCACGAGAGAGCGTCGACCACCTGAAAGACTTAACCTTTGACACAAAAAGACGTGAAGGGGGAGGTGATGTCATGTATGCAACCTTCATACAACTGTAACCTTCATGCAACCACACTGTACACTGTATATATGTCCTGGACATGCACATCTTGACTACAGGGGATGAACTTGTGGGAGACACTCCTCACCTGGGCACTCAGGTACTTAAAGGGAGGTCCCACGCAGGGTCATCACTTCTTGGTCCTGGGAATAAAGAAAGGTCATGCAGTGACCATGTCTGCAATACATGCCTCGTGTGATTCAGTAGCAAGGTGCAGAGACACCGCATTTGCCGACGAGAAACGGGAATCACCGAACCACGACGATGGCCACCGGTAGCACAGAGGAATGTTACTGTGTGGATGAGGATTGGGACGACTTCATTGAGAGACTCCAGCAGAGTTTCGTCACGAATGACTGGTTGGGAGCGACAGCGGCTGACAATCGGAGGGCGCATCTACTGACCACTTCTTGGTCCTGGGAATAAAGGAAGGTCACGCAGTGACCGTGTCTGTAATACATGCCTCGTGTGATTCAGTAGCAAGGTGCAGGGACACCACAGGTGCTATCACTCGTAAAAAGCTGTGTCTTCAATGGGAGCTGGTCGGCAGTCCCAGGGGAATTGCAAGACAAAATTAAGCCATTCCACCAACGCAAGGACGAAATGTCCATCCATTCGGACAGCCTCCTATGGGGGAATCATGTAATTTTGCCAAAATAAGGCAGGGAAACATTTATACGTGACCTTCACAGTACCCACCTAGGCATAGTCATGATGAAGGCTATCACCAGGTCGCACGTTTGGTGGCCCAGCATTGACTCGGAGTTGGAGTCATGCGTACACCAATGTAACACTTGCCCACAGTTGAGCAATGCACCAAGGGAGGCCCCACTGAGTCTGTGTTCACGGCCCTCCAAACCGTGTTCCGGGGTCCACATTGATTTTGCTGGCCCCTTTCTAGGAAAGATATTCCTAGTAGCAGTGGACGCTTACTCTAAATGGATTGAATGTACAATAATATCGTCATGTACGTCCACTGCCACCATTGAAAGCCTCCGGGCCATGTTCGCCATCCATGGTTTGCCCAACGTTCTTGTTAGTGATAATGGACCATGCTTCACCAGCTCGGAATTCAACGAGTTCATGACCCGCAATGGAACCAAGCATGTCAGGTCTGCGCCGTTTAAGCCCGCATCCAACGGTCAAGCGGAATGGGCCGTCCAAACCATCAAGCAGAGCTTGAAACCTGTGACGGATGGTTCCCTGCAGACCCGGCTCTCTCGGATTCTGCTCAGCTACTGCACGCGACCCCACTCCCCCCACCCTCCCTGCAGAATTGTTAATGAAGGGAACACTCAAAACCAGACTCTCCTTAGTCCACCTGGATCTCAATGATCATGTAGAAACCCGGCGTCACCGGCATAACATAACACGATCGCGCAGCTGTATCACGTGACATTGAAGTTAATGACCCTGTGTTTGTTCTTAATTATGGTCATGGTCCCAAATGGGTTGCAGGCACTGTGTTAGCCAAGGAGGGGAATAGAGTGTTTGTTATCAAACTTTTGAACAGACAAATTGAGGTGATCTGGGGCTCTGCATTCCGGGGTTGATCGCCTGAGTTGAAGTCCTGGCATGGGTGAGTCGGTCGGATCTTTGCTGCACTGCGGTGTGGCTGGTCTGATCGGACTGTCGGGCATGGTGGGTTCATCCTCGTGGTTGACCGCGAGGTCGATTGCTGGTTGGGTATGTCTGATCCAAGTACAGAAAGCACTTGGATCAGACCAAACTGCAGTTCACTGACAACCAAGAACAGTTTGAAGAGGACATTACCATCATTGATCCACCCACACACACCCAACCAGCAATCGACCTCGTGGTCGACCACAAGGATGAACCCACAATGCCCGACAATCCGATCATACCAGCCACACCGCAGTGCAGCAAAGATCCGACCGACTCACCCATGCCAGGACTTCAACTCAGGCGATCAACCCAGGAATGCAGAGCCCCAGATCACCTCAACTTGTAAATAACTTGTACATAGACTTTAGGGGGAATGATGTTTTGTATGTAAACATGACCAATGTGTAACACTTGACACCAGGGGGTGCACATGTGGGAGACCCGAGGGTCACCTGTTGTAAGGGGAAAATGGGAAGGCTTCTCCTCCCACGAGCGGGCCCCCTGATATAGAGGGTCGACGCTCGCCCCAACCCGCGTAACAGCCCCTGGAGTTAGCAGACAGAAACGAATGGCAAGGTATAACGATCTTTTATTACGAACTTCCGGGAACACCTCTTATCACAGCTGCCTGTGAGTGGAGATGCTCCCCGAACAGCACAATCATACAACTTTTATACATTTCAAAAACCCCTCCGTTCCCTGGTAAGACCTCCCTAGATCTCTAATTGGACTGCCTTATCAGTGCTACTTCTCTAATTGGACTACCTTATTAGTGTTACTTTGGATTGACAGGCCAAGACCCTCGTGACCACCTTAGGCTGTGACTAGAATGACTTCATTAGGTCAGAATTTGTTGATTCTCCTTGGTGCCCGTGAGTCTGCCTCGAGCCTCTTCGCAAGGTCTTTTCAATGTCTGTTTAGGTTCTCACATCGTATCCTGTCGGAATATTATTGAATTGATAACTTCTGGAGCCTTGGTACAAGGCCGATGAGAGGCCTTTTACCTCCTTATGGGTCGGTGCAGGAACCAGCACTTTAACCCTTGTCCCGCTGGTACCCCTAATGCCAAATTTCTCTTACACCTGTACACCCTAGGCAGCAGGTATAAAAGGCAGACTACCATGCTGCCTCCTCACTCTGGAGTTACAATAAAGAGACCAAGGTCACAACAGTTTGGGCTTAAGATATACAGTCTTGTGGAGTTATTCTAAACGCAACAGGAAGAATATGATTCGTCTTACCCTCTGGATCACATCTCGCTCTCAACTCTCCCCCCACCCCCCCTTCCTTTATAGCTTGATCACATTCTTCTCCATCCCCACTGTGTTCTTTATCCCCCCCTCAACTGAGTTCCTGACCTCCTCTCCCCATGTTCCCTCCCTCTCCCCAGTCTCTCATTCTCTCTGCCCCAATCTCTCTCTCTCTGCCCCAGTCTCTCTCCCTCTGCCCCAGTCTCTCTCTCTCTCTGCCCCAGTTTTTCTCTCTTTCTCTGCCCCAGTCTCTCCATCTCTGCTCTAGTCTCTCTCCCTCTCTGCCCCAGTCTCTCTCTCCTTCTCTGCCCAAGTCTCTCTCTCCTTCTCTGCCCCAGTCTCTCTCTCTCTCTGCCCCAGTCTCTCTCTCCCTCTGCCCCAGTCTCTCTCTCTCTCTGCCCCAGTTTTTCTCTCTTTCTCTGCCCCAGTCTCTCTCTCTCTCTGCCCCAATCTCTCCATCTCTGCTCTCGTCTCTCTCCATCTCTGCTCCAGTCTCTCGCTTTCTCTGCCCCAGTCTCTCTCTCTCTCTCTCTCTGCCCCAATCTCTCCATCTCTGCTCTAGTCTCTCTCCCTCTCTGCCCCAATCTCTCTCTCCTTCTCTGCCCAAGTCTCTCTCTCCTTCTCTGCCCCAGTCTCTCTCTCCTTCTCTGCCCCAGTCTCTCTCTCTCTCTGCCCCAGTCTCTCTCTCCTTCTCTGCCCCAGTCTCTCTCTCCTTCTCTGCCCAAGTCTCTCTCTCCTTCTCTGCCCCAGTCTCTCTCTCCTTCTCTGCCCCAGTCTCTCTCTCCTTCTCTGCCCCAGTCTCTCTCTCTCTCTCTGCCCCAGTCTCTCTCTCCCTCTCTGCCCAAGTCTCTCTCTCCTTCTCTGCCCCAGTCTCTCTCTCTCTCTCTGCCCCAGTCTCTCTCTCTCTCTGCCCCAGTCTCTCTCTCTCTCTCTGCCCCAGTCTCTCTCTCCCTCTGCCCCAGTCTCTCTCTCTCTCTGCCCCAGTTTTTCTCTCCCTCTGCCCCAGTCTCTCTCTGCCCCAGTTTTTCTCTCTTTCTCTGCCCCAATCTCTCCATCTCTGCTCTCGTCCCTCTCCATCTCTGCTCTAGTCTCTCTCCCTCCCTGCCCCAGTCTCTCTCTCCTTCTCTGCCCAAGTCTCTCTCTCCTTCTCTGCCCCAGACACTCTCTCTCTCTCTGCCCCAGTCTCTCTCTCCTTCTCTGCCCCAGTCTCTCGCTCCCTCTCTGCCCCAGTCTCTCTCCCTCTCTGCCCCAGTCTCTCCTTCTCAGCCCCAGTCTCTCTCTCTCTCTGTCCCAATCTCTCCATCTTTGCCTCAGTCTCTCTCCATCTCTGCCTCAGTCTCTCTCCTTTTCTGCTCCAGTCTCTCTCTCTGCTTCAGTCTCTCTCTCTCTCTCTGCTTCACTCTCTCTCTCTTTCTCTGCTCCAGTCTCTCTCTCTGCCCCAGTCTCTCTCTTTCTTTGCCTCTGTTGTGTATGCAGACTATGGATGTACTCTCTGTGTAGTCACTGTGTCGTTACATAAGATGGAGACTTGTTTACCTGATGTACTTTCAATAAGATTTACACTGTGTGTATATATGCTGGCACCACTAGAGGGTGCAACTGGTGGAGACCGGGGATTTCCTGTCCTGGTGGCAGGGCCCAGTCTAAAAGGCTGTATACCATGCTTGTGCCTCATTCTGGAGTTTGGAATAAAGGACCAAGGTCACTACAGTCTGAGTACAACACATTGCCTCGTGGAGTCATTCATAAGTACATTACAGACATAACAGCCCCAGCCTCTCTCTCTTTCTCTGCCCCAGTCTCTCTCTCTCCATCTCTGCCCCAGTCTCTCCCTCTCTTTCTCTGCTCCAGTCTCTCTTTCTTTGCCCCAGTCTCTCTTTCTCTGCTTCAGTCTCTCTCCTTCTCTGCCTCAGTCTCTCTACATCTCTGCCCCAATCTCTCTCTCTCTCTCTCTGCCCCAGTCTCTCTCTCTCTCTCTGCCCCAGTCTCTCTCACTCTTAGCCTCAGTCGCGCTCTCTCTCTCTCTCTCTCTCTGCCCCAGTCTCTCTCCATCTCTGCTCCAGTCTTTCTCCCCGCCCAAGAAAATGTTCATGTAGATAATCACAGCGATATTCTAGGCAAAAGTCCTGGAGGTTCCTTTAATTTCATCATTGATTTTCGATAGATAACCCAAAAGCCTCAGTAGCAGGCTCAAGCGGCACCAGCTCCAAGCTTGGCAACGTGGTTCGAAACCATTTTGTTTCCTCATATATCATACTGCGTGACTAGATCGAGTGCGCATGTGCAAATAGGGGTGGAGTCCATGGCGTGCATGTACAGGATACAAAAATGTTCTTGCAGATAATCAGTCTGAAAATAGAATATCTGGGCATCATCATCTTGCTGTTTGTGGGAGCTTGTGTGCAAATTGGCTGCTGTGTTTCCTACATTACAACAGTGACTACCCTTCAAAATTGATTGTAAAGCACTTGGGATGGCCTGAGGTTGTGGAAAGTACAGTATAAATACAATTCTTTTTCTTTGTTGTGTAAGATGATTTCTTTGGATTTTATTTGTTAGCAATGGATTTCCTAAGTGTGAAAATAAAACTGTTTTCATCATTAACAATGTTGAGCTTCTATTTGTGTGATCATTGGCTGATCTATTACTTTTGTTGCTTAAACCTGTAAAATTAATTTACTTTTATCAGTAATCAGATCAATAATTGCATGCAAAGTTGTGTTTGATACAGCTTTTAATGCTTTTTGTCCAGTTCTTCAGCATTTGAATATTTAAACACTAAATGAAAGCTATCATAAAATAAAAATGAATACTTTTGGTATAGTGAAATTGGTTTCAATTTGCCATAAAGCTCTGATCACTAATTTATTATTTTGTGCACAAACCGTATCTACAGCCAGTGAAGAAAATCAGTGCTTTCAGTTTTCGAGCAATGAGTCTCAGTAGAGCAACCATAGCATTTTCCAACACACTGTTCCAAAGCGCTGCAGGTTCGTGTCTATGCTTGCTCACAAAGCAAGTTCCCAATCCCAGTGACCCTGTATCGGCGAGAAGGAAAGTTCCCAATCCCAGTGACCCTGTATCGGCGAGAAGGAAAGTTCCCAATCCCTCTGATGCTGTATGGGTAAGAAGGAAAGTTCCAAATTCCTGCAAGGGGGAAACTGGCTAAGAATATTGAATAATTTTGTAAAGTATGCAGTTACTTCCAAGTTAGGTTCAAAACAAAGGATGTTTTTTGCTATTATAGTTTTTAGGGCTCATTTTTGCCCAAGCCCATTTTCTATCATATTGCCAGAGTTACGCCTATTTTTCTAGGCCAGAAATAATTTGCCAACGTTTCCTCGATCTAGAATTCGAATTTGGCGCCGTGCAGCGTGTCCAGTCACCTTGGTGGGTGGAGCCTGCTGTCTGCGCAGAAAAAAAAGTTATGTTTGACGTCGTTGCAATGGACGCGCATGCGCAGTACAGCTTTGTGTTGGCAATCGGCAATTTTTAAAGAGCCAGTTGTGTGTGTGAGGAGGAGTGCTGTGTGAGAGCATTGGGAAAATTGGATCTGCAGCAATACAAGATGCAACGTGGTGCAAGGACCAAGAATTTCTTGCAGGAAGATGTGGAGGCACTAGTTACTGTGATTGGGAACAGAAGGCAGGAGCTGGACACCAGCAGAGATCACATAAAAGTTCCACCGAAAGAAATGAAGAAACGCTGGAACCAAGTTGCAGAAGATTACTGTGCAATGGTGACCACCACGAGATCTGGAGGCCAGTAAAAAGTAGTGGCAGGACCTTGGTCAACTAGTTAGTGTAAGTAATATTTTCATTTATTAACTGGAATTGCAATTGTAAATATGACCATCCGTATGTCCCACCCAGCAGAAAGACACCCTCTTTAAAAAATTAGGTTTTCATCTTTGCAGAGGAAGGTGGCACATAATAAAAGTGAAAGAACTCGAACAGGAGGAGGCCCAGCAACTCTGCACCCATTGATACCCTTGGAAGAGAGGGTCGCTGCTTTGATGGGTCCTGCCTGGAAAAAAGCAATCAGTACTGCACAAGCTGGACCCACACTCGAGGGAGGGGGTAAGTCCTGCAAATTCATCATGGTCCTTCAAACCAGCCTGCTGCCTGGCCTTCGATGTGTGAGCCTACTCATGCCACCCATCCTGCTCCCTCCTCTGTTGCTAACCATTTGCAGAACTAGGGGCATTATGAGCCAGGTGGCAAGGCCGTACCCTTTGTCTCCCAGTAGCCAGCTCTGCCTTTCTGGCTGCTGCTGAAACATGGCAGATATAACACTGTTGCATAGGATGATCACATCATGGGTGCTCCCAGGGTATCTTGCATTGACTGACATGATATGATGCATGACGTCACACACGGGCTGTACATTAATGGAGTGGAAGCCTTTTCTGTTCCTGTACATATTGGAGTCCTCCAAAGGTGCTCGCAAGGCGACGTGGGTACAATCAATGCAGCTCTGTACCTTTGGGAAGCCAGCAATCCTGGAGAAGCCCACAGCCCAGTGACGCATTGTCTGGGCGGTCACGGTGAACTTTATGAAATAATTCCTCCGTGCATACAGTGCAGCTGTCACCTGGTGAATGCAGACATGTATTGCATGTTGAGAGATGGCACACACATCCCCAGCTGTAACTTGAAATGAGCCGGAGGCATAGAATGAAAGTGCACCTGTAACCTTCACTTCAACTGACAAAGCAGTCCTCCTGATGCTTCCAGGTTGCAGGTCTGCTTTGACCAACTCCCAGATTTCAGTTACAACTTCTTTGCAGAAATGCAGCCTTCTGACACAGTCTGCATCACTCAGGTGGAGGTATGCACGCCTGTCTCGATATACCCGAGATGGGCAAGGCCTCCTGCCCAGCACCCTACGGGTTCTGATGTTTCTGATGCGATGACGTCGAATCAATTGTCTCTAACGTAGCACCATGATGCAGAAGGTTCACACAAGGTATAGCCCCCTTACTTAAATTTTACCTTTGAAAGCAGCTCAAAACAGTAGGAAAGCAGGCAAGACAGGTTCATAGTTCTCTCTCCCCCCCAAGGTCTGTATGGATGGACCACATCCAAGGTCTTGTGACTTCTCCCCACCCCCCTCCTCCGTACTCACTGTGGGCTCAGTGCAGAAACCTTCCGATTGGCACCTCGCCCCCCCCCCGGGCTTGTTTTCCAGCCAACTAATTGCAGTCTTGTAACTTCTCCCCTTATCTCTCCCCCCTCCCTCCTCCCACTCATTGCAGTCTTTAGAAGCCTTCCAATCGGCACCTTGCGCTCTCTCTCTCTCCCCTCCCCCCCACAGCTTGTTTTCTAGCTGAGCCCCGAGCCCCTGTGTCCGGGCGTGGGGCCGATTCTGCCGGCAAAGCTACAACCCTGCAGCCCTGTTTCAAGACGTTCGGTGGTGGTGTGTGAGTGAGTAAAAAAAAAAGAGAAAACTTCTGAAATCCAACATTTACTACGTTGACAGGTAAAAAAAAAATTGAACTTTATTATTGATTTTGACAGTTTTCTTGACTCCCTCCAAAATCTTCGATTTAAAAACAATGGCGACTTTCAGCACCGATTTCACAATGTGCGCTGGTTTTCTTAAGTGCCCAGAAGGTTTTTCGGGAGTGGCCAGATACACTGACTTAAGAGGAAAAAATGTTGGCCAAACTATGAAAAATTATAAAAACCGGCGCAGACATGAGGGAGCGTAAAAAAAAAAAACTGGCTTACAAAAATCGTGAATAAGTCAGTTACGCCAGCGCAGATCACAGGGGGAAACTTGGAAAAAAATAAGTATGCCCAAAAAAACGGCACTAATTGACCCGGGAAAATTGAGCCCATATATTCACTCATTCCACTCCTGAACTGAATCAATGTGGAGAATATAAGATATTTATTGAACTCATATAGAGTTTTAATAGAAATTCATTGTCTCGATCAAATTCTCCAGTCTTTGAGATAAAAAACAAAGATGATCAGGAAGACATTAACTGGAAGGTCAGGAGATAGTCATCCTCAGCTGACAAGTCGTGGACCCAGATCTCTCGGATACTGTTTTTAAACGATGCCAGAGCATATCAATGGTGCTGGTCTCAAAGTTTGTGCTGTAAATGTTTAAAAAAGATTTTTTCTTGTGCTGGAATTCCTTTCCTAAATTAACTCAATATACAAATAAAACCACAACCACACTTTTTATAAGTTCATTGCATTTTATTTTCAGATTCTTTTTTTACCCACGTGATTCAGGTTCTATAATACACCCAAAGCCATAATCCATAAGAATACTTGAACAGTTGTGTTCCAAACAAAATGCTTTATGTGGTGCAGCAACAGGAAAAATATAGAATATCTGGACAGCTATATCAGGCCTTTACAGTCAAAGTAAACATTTTACTATTCAACAACTTATACCACTTTAAATGTAGTAAAACATTCCAAGGTGCTTCACAGGAGCGTTATCAAACTAAATTTGACACCGAGCCACATAAGGAGATATCAGGACAGGTGACTAAAAGCTAGGTCAAAGATGTAGGTTGTAAGGTGCACCTTAAAAGGAGGCGGAGATGTTTCGGGAGGGAATTACAGAGCTCAGGGCCGAGGCAGCTGAAAGCATAGCTGACAATGGTGGAACGATTTAAAATCGGGGATGGGAAAGAGGCCAGAATTGGAGGAGCGCAGAGATCTCGGAGGGTTGTAGGGCTGGAAGAGGTTACAGAGATAGGGAGTGGCGAGGCCATGGAGGGACTCGAAAACAAGGATGAGAGTTTTAACATCGAGGCGTTTTTTTAACCAGGAACCAATGTTGGTCAGCGAGCAAAGGGTTGATGGGTAAATGAGACTTGGTACGAGTTAGGACACGGGCAGCTGAGTTTTGGATGAACTATAGTTTATGTCGGGTGGAAGATGGGAGGCCGGCCAGGAGAGCAACAGAATAGTCAAGTCTAGAGGTAGCAAAGGCATGGATGAGGGTTTCAGCAGCAGATGAGCAGAGGCATGGGCGGAGTCAGGTGATGTTAGAGGTGGAAGTAGGCGGTCTTGGTGATGGAGCGAATATGTGGTCGGAAGCGCATCTTGGGGTTGAATATAACACCAAGGTTGTGAACAGTCTGGTTCAGCCTTAAACAGTTTCCAGAGAGAGGGATGGAGTCGGTGTTGATAACGCTGCAAAGTCTTTAGACATTTTCTGACTCAGACTGAAAACACAAGAACTGTACAGCCTAATACACTGTGGCAATTGCCACACAACATCAAAAATGTAACTAACTTTTTTTTGTGCTGTAAAATATTTTAGTGGTAAACATTTCCTACAAATATAGCATCCTTCCCACTTAGAAAAAAGTTTTCAGTTTTTAAACATGTAAATACAGTTTGAGAACATCCAGAGAGCATTTAATGTTTCATAGCAATATAAAGCTAGAATTAGAAAGTTGAATTAGAATTTCTATTATGCTCAATGTTGCCTTTTCAATACATTACATTCCCATAAATTGTGTTGCAGCAGCTCTTTAGAAAATTGAAAGGAAACCACAGATATTTATACAGAGGTACATTCCCAATGAAAAAAAATAATTTGCACAGTGGTCAGCTTTTAAACCAGGACCTGCAGTGGAAGAAAACAAACCATTAGTTTAAAATATAAAATTAAATCCAGTAAATACTAAGAGGGAGAATTTCCGCAGAATGTCCCGATCTCCTGCCACAATGTTGGCGGATACCCTGGAGAAATGGCATAAACTGCCACCTATGCTATTTCTCCGGAGCTTCCTCTGAAATTATGGAGGGGATCAGGAGAAGCCGCATGGAAATTATTGGTGAAGGTCTGTAATTACTGAATAGACAGGATGAATATTGTATTTCTCTGGTCTAAGCAAGGACTAGAATTTGCTTGTCACATGGAGTGAACTTGATTGGCTGGACACTGGCATCTCGGATGGTGGGGACCAGGGGAGTGTAAAGTAGGATCGTCCACCTAGCACTTCTGACTAAAGATGCTTGCAAACTTTCAGCCTCGTCTCTTGCACTTATGATTTGGGCTGCACCATTGTTAATGGAGCCTCCTCTTCCCATTTAGTTGCTTGATTATCTACCATCATTCGCAACTGGACATTATGGGACTATGTAACTCTGGCTATAGAATGCCGCTTTTTTTGTTTAGCATGTAAGTAGTTTTGTGTTGTAGCCTCACTAGGCTTGTACCTCATTATAAGGTATGCCTGGTGCCTCTCTCTCTCTGATCCTCTGCTCCCTGATCTCTCTCTCTGATCCCCTCCCTCTCTCTCTAGGTGCAGTCTCAAATGCAGTGGCAGTGGAGCACAATCACCTGTCTTAGTTGTAGGTGCCACAGCTTGAATCTCTAGTGGGTTTTCTTTGCCTCTTAATCTGGGAAGGTATGAATATCCTATTTGTACATGGACGTTGAACAAATGAGGAAAAACTAAGAGATTTTAAGAACTTACTCTGAACATTTCATATTTTTGATTACCTGTTTTGCAGCCTTTAATATTTACGGGATTTCTTTGTAGCAGAGGGATCTTTTTTCTGTTTTAAAAGAATAAGTAAGGTGAAACAAATCTTGCAATAAAATATCATTGTTGGTTAAAATATAAAACAGCTTGTTTCTATTCAGAGCTTTCTGTGCAGGAAGCAGGAAGATACATTTTGGCTTTTATGTGTATTTTGGCTCTCATTATTTTACATGGGGCAAAAAAATAATGATGCAAGACCGCAGTGCTGCATCTTGGCAGTCAATTTTATACAAAGTCATATACAAAGTTATATGAGTCGACGCATTTACTGAAGCGGATGAAAGAATGGGCCTTACGCTAAACATCAGTAAGACAAATGTCCTCGGCCGATCCCTTTTTCCCTTCTTAAAAAAGGGTACTAAATTAGCAGTCCTCCAATCCTCCAGCACCATGCCCAGATCGAATGAGGACTAGAAAATGATGGTCAAGGCCTCTGCTATTTCCTCTTTTTGCTTCGCTCAACAGCCTGGGATGCATTTCATCCGGCCCTTTCAAATCTGCTAAACCCCTTAATACTTCCTCTCACTATATTTATTTCATCCAGAATATCACACTCCTCCTCTGATGCAGTTTGCTTTGTTCAGTGACATGCATGTGCTCAAGATGGATAATGCTATAATTCATAGCATGGATATATTTTTGAGATATTTAATTTTTATTAAGAAAATGAATTCAATTAGACTTCAGGAAGAACATACAATTTAAAAAAATAGCATGGATTCAGAAAATGTAGGCTACTCTGCACAGATGTCTTGAAAGTGCCATTTTATCCAGTAAAGCAAATGTTAATTCACAATGAATATTAAAACAGAATTCTAGAGGAATACTTTGAATGAAAGTCCTCAGCCACTCTAAGAAAATGACTAAACTTAATGCTAATTTTATTACTAGCATGGAAACCACTGAATTGGCGACTTCAGCAGGCCAGCCGAGCAAGGAGGAAGGCCCAATGAGGAAAGTAATCATAAATTGTTTCTTTTAAAACAAGTGGGGTCGCAACTTCAGACCAGCTTGAAAACTATTGAACAAATATTTTGGTTCTGTCTTCACTAAGGAAGACACGAATAACCTCCCAAAAATACTAGGGGACCAAGGGTCTAGCGAGAAGGAGGAGCTGAGGAAAATCCTTATTAGTCAGGAAATTGTGTTAGGGAAATTGATGGGATTGAAGACGGATAAATCCCCAGGGCCTGATAGTCTGCATCCCAGAGCACTTAAGGAAGTGGCCCTATAAATAGTAGATGCATTTGGTGGTCATTTTCCAAAATTCCATGGACTCTGGATCAGTACCTATGGATTGGAGGGTAGCTAATGTACCACCACTTTTTAAAAAAGGAGGGAGAGAGAAAACAGGGAATTATAAACCGGTTAGCCTGACACTGGTGGTGGGGAAAATGCTGGAATCAATTATTAAAGATGTAATAGCAGCACATTTGGAAAGCAGTGACAGGATCAGTCCAAGCCAGCATTGATTTATGGAAAGGAAATCAGGCTTGACAAATCTTCTAGAGTTTTTTTGAGGATGTAACTAGTAGAGTGGATAAGGGAGAACCAGTGGATGTGGTGTATTTGGACTTTCAAAAAGCTTTTGACAAAGTCTCACACAAGAGATTAGTGTACAAAATTAAGGCACATGGTATTGAAGTTAATGCATTGACGTGGATAGAGAACTAGTTGACAGACAGGAAGCAAAGAGTGGGAATAAATGGGTCCTTTTCAGAATGGCAGGCAGTGACTAGTGAGGTGCCGCAAGCTTCAGTGCTGAGTTGGACGAAGGAACTGAGTGTAATATCTCCAAGTTTGCAGATGACATTAAGCTGGGTGGCAGTGTGAGCTGTGAGGAGGATGCTAAGAGGCTGCAGGGTGACTTGGACAGGTTAGGTGAATATACTGCATCTGCCATGCATTTGCCCAATGTGGATAAATGTGAGGTTATCCATTTTGGTGGCAAAAACAGGAAGAAAGATTTTCTGAATGGTAACAGATTAGGAAAAGGGGAGGTGCAACGAGACCTGGGTGTCATGGATCATCAGTCATTGAAGGTAGGCATGCAGGTACAGCAGGCAGTAAAGAAAGCAAATGGTAGAGTATTTGAGTATAGGAGCAGGGAGGTCTTACTGCAGTTGTACAGGGCCTTGGTGAGACCACACCTTGAGTACTGTGTGCAGTTTTGGTCTCCTAATCTGAGGAAGGACTTGCTTGCTATTGAGGGAGTGCAGTAAAGGTTCACCAGACTAATTCCTGGGATGGCAGGACTGACATATGAAGAAAGACTGGATCGACTAGGCTTATATCCACTGGAATTTAGAAGAATGAGAGGAGATCTCATAGAAGCATATAAAATTCTGACGGGACTGGACAGGTTAGATGCAGGAAGAACGTTCCCGATGTTGGGGAAGTCCAAAACCAGGGGTCACAGTCCAAGGATAAGGGGTAAGCCATATAGGACCGAGATGAGGAGAAACGTTTTCACCCAGATAGTGATGAGCCTGTGGAATTCTCTACCACAGAAAGATGTTGAGTCCAGTTCATTGGATATATTCAAGAGGGAGTTAGATGTAGCCCTTACGGCTAAAAGGATCAGGGGGTATGGAGAGAAGGCGGGAGTGGGGTACTGACGTTGCATGATCAGCCATGATCATATTGATGGCGGTGCAGGCTTGAAGGACCGAATGGCTTACTCCTGCACCTATTTTCAATGTTTCTATGGGATCCTAGGAATCCACACTATTGGATGAATTTCTCCCAATTTATTCACAGTTGGTTGAGAGATATTACTGGTGCCAGGATTCAGGTGCTACTTTTCCCTTCCTGGATTTACGAAGATGGGCAGATTTCCAGGTTATTGTACTTGACATAAAGGAAAATTGGACAAGGAGAATCACCAGTCCATCAGTGAAACTTGCCTGATTATCTGCCCATTTAAATTAATGGATGAAAAATTGGGCAGGCTTTGTTACAGGTATGTGAGGGCCCGACATTTCTCTCTTGGCTGCACCTAGGTGTTTCTTTACTCCAAGTGCAATGAGGTAAATAGTTTCAGCTGAAAAGCTAGCATTGGCACAGGCACAATAGACAAAATGGCCTCCTTCTGTGCTGTATATTCTGTTATTTATAATTCTTTTATTTTTTGCTCGAGTGAGAGATTGTGATTTGTAGGCAGGGCTATTCCAGTATTAAAACACCAGTGTGTATCTGTGTACATATACATATTAGTCCTGGTACTAAGAAATCAACAGCGAGGTACGCCAGGAACAAAGAGAAAAAATGTTTCAAAAGACCGAGCTGATCCAATCTGTAGGTCATCAAATTTATGCAAAGTGCTGTCAGCTTCCTTGGTCCTTGGTAAATGGAACTGAGATACAGATCAGCCATGATCCTATTGAATGGCGGAACAGGCTTGAGGAACTGAATGGCCTACTCCTGTTTCTATGTTGTAGGAGACATGGGAAATCTGCTCGAGAACTGTGAGGAGCGATTCTACAATCTAGGGCCTGAGCAGGCAGCAGTACCCACAAACAGTACAGCTTGGGAAATGCAGCACATGATTTTCCATCCACTGATTCTGGATCAGGGAGCTTCCAGGGGCAAAGCAAATTAGGTTAATGATGAAAATATATTCTATGGTATTAAATAGGAGATAATTACACACATCCATACATAAAGCACTAAAGGAATAAAAGTAATTTCATAGCATGTTGTTTGTCCAGGTAAATTCTGGAGTCTTAGAAATCCAGCACAGCTTTTGACAATAATGAAAATAAGCATTTATTTAAATATATTTTAATATATCTAAGAACTATTTTAATCACATGCAAGTACAGAACATAATAGATTGTTTAATGTGTCATTTAAAGAATGAAAGATTTTTCAGAAAAATAATTTTTCAGTTCAATACATGGAATACATATACACACAGGTAGAAATAAACCATACCTCTTTCACCTCGGAGACATGTGCCACAGAATGTGAAGCTGAAGAACAGGTGTCGAAATCTGGTGACAGACCTTCTACCAGATCGGACTTTGTCAGTAACTGTCAGTAAACATGACCTATTTAATCAATCTCAAACATAATTCAGATAAAACAGATCTGAGATACATTGAGTGAAATCAAGCTAATTTAAGCATAAAAATGCTTATGTCACAATACTATGGCAACATTTTAAAAAGGTAGCATGGCTTGTGTCTCTCTTTACCTCCTTGTTTTTTTTAAAAAGTTTTTTCCTTTTAGGTCCTTACAAGCCATGCACCATTTCCATTAGCAACAGGTAACTTCTACCAATGTCACCCTGAGCCAACTGATACAGCATCTGGAATAGCAGAGTGGGTGTTCATTTACTAACTATTACAAAATAAGCTAAAGTGGGAGTGGATGAAAAAGAGCACTTTGAATCTAAAGACCACCCCCTCCCTGTCCGAAATCTCAAGACAAAGCAGTGTAAGTGAAATTTAAAGGGACAGGAACAATTAAAGGAGTGCCAAAATTGTAGGGGGGGGGGGGGGGCGGTGCAGTGAGTGGAGGAGACAAGAATTCTCAGAGTCTTTAGAAACATAGAAAATAGGTGCAGGATCAGGCCATTCGGCCCTTCGAGCCTGCACCACCATTCAATATGATCATAGCTGATCATGCAACTTCAGTACCCCATTGCTGCTTTCTCTCCATACCCTTTGATCCCTTTAGCAATAAGGACCACATCTATCACCCTTTTGTATATATCTAATGAAATGGCCTTGACAACTTTCTGTGGTAGACAATTCCACTGGTTCACAACTCTCAGTGAAGAAGATTCTCCTCATCTTGGTCCTAAATGGCTTACCCCTTTATCCTGTGACCCCTGGTTCTGGACTTCCCCAGTATTGGGAACATTCTTCCTGCATCTAACCTGTCCAATCCCGTCAGAATTTTATATGTTTTTATGAAATCTCCTCTCATTCTTCTAAATTCCGGTGAATATAAGCCTAGTCAATCCAGTCTTTCTTCATATGTCAGTCCTGCCATCCCGGGAATTAGTCTGGTGAACCTTTGCTGCACTCCCTCAATAGCAAGCAAGGCCTTCCTCAGATTAGGAGACCAAAACTGCACACAGTACTCAAGGTGTGGTCTCACCAAGGCCCTGTACAACTGCAGTAAGACCTCCCTGCTCCTATACTCAAATACTCTACCATTTGCTTTCTTTACTGCCTGCTGTACCTGCATGCCTACCTTCAATGACTGATGTACCATGACACCCAGGTCTCGTTGCACCTCCCCTTTTCCTAATCTGTCACCATTCAGAAAATCTTTCTTCCTGTTTTTGCCACCAAAATGGATAACCTCACATTTATCCACATTGGGCAAATGCATGGCAGATGCAGTATATTCACCTAACCTGTCCAATCACCCTGCAGCCTCTTAGCATCCTTCTCACAGATCACACCGCCACCCAGCTTAGCGTCATCTGCAAACTTGGAGATATTACATTCAATTCCTTTGTCCAAATCATTAATGTATATTGTAAATAGCTGTGGGCCCAGGACTGAACCTTGCGGGACCCCACTAGTCACTGCCTGCCGTTCTGAAAAGGACCCGTTTATTCCTACTCTTTTTTTCCTGTCTGCCAACCAGTTTTCTATCCACATCAATACATTACCCTAATACCATGTGCTTTAATTTTGCACACTAATCTTGCGTGGAACCTTGTCAAAAGTTAAAATAGTCAGCTCACTCATTAGAAGCCTTTCACAAAAATGAACAGGCAAGGGATTAAATGACAGTTAAAAATGAAGGGAAATGAAACCAATGTTTTGTCATTCATCCATTTCCACATACAAGTTGCATTATAAAACAAATGATTCTCCAATAGATAGCATAAACAAGGCTTCCTCTGTCAAATCAGCCCTGAAATGCCATATCCTTTTCACATACTCTTAAACAAACTTAGTTGCTGACCGCATTAAAGATGAGAATTGGGCTGGGAAACTCATTTCTGGGGGAAGTTGCTTGCTTAGTGTGATTTCCTGGTGGGATTCACACTGCCAAGAGAGTCGCTATCAGTGCAGACAGCAAAATATCGATGGTACTGAAGCACTAGAAGAGCCATCGAAGAAACTTAAAGGTGCAAAGCCACTCTGAAGATTGAAATCTATGTCCCACTAAAGCCTCGGTTAAGACTGGGGCCTTTAGATGCTAAGTGCTGGGGGCCAAAACGGATGGAGAGGAGTCCTCACAAGGCCCTCTCTCTCTAAAGGGGCATCTCAGGGGGTAGAAGAAGTGATGGGATGAATTATCTTTTCTCTGCTCAGATTTTTTATGTTCTAAGTACCTTCATGTTTCTCTTCTCCTGCCCGACAGTAAGCAGGATGGAAGACACACTAATCATTTTGTTTCTTCCAAAACTCAGAATCTGAGAGTGTGGGGTCCTGCAATGTTGGGCATTAACTGGAGTATCACTGCTCATCGTAACCCTGGCACTGAGTCAGTTGGTATCCTTTAACAAACTTCCACCACTGCCTTTAATATAAGTTCGAGGGTCACTGACACACGCCTGGAATAGTGTTTTCAAGAGTTCTCCTATCGGGTTCCAAATTCTCCTTCAAGAAGAAAATCATTTGAGTTTTACCTTCTCTGTTGCCTTTGGTTTTGCTCCTGGACCAGTGGAGGGAAAGGCCTGTTTACCTTTATCCTGTTGCAAAAAATACATTTAAATCAGATTTGTCTTAGCGCCAACAGAATTATTTAGAATTGAAAGCAACTGGCAAAGCAACAACACAAATATATTGTAAATTACTCCAGTCTTCCAAAGAGAAATCACTCCAGTGTAAATGTTTTGTGCACACACTAGTGTAATCCTCATTGGTTCAGTAAGCTGAATAACCACAGCATTTAATCAATGGAGAGTATTGGAGTGTACTAATTTTAATTACAAATACAGAACATATTAGATTGTTTAATGGGTCATTTAAAGAATGAAACATTTTTACGAAAAAGGATTTTGCAGTTCAATACACATACACGGGTAGAAATAAACCATACCTCTTTCTCCTTGGAGACCTGTGTCACAGAATGTGAAGCTGAAGAACAGGTGTCGAAATCTGATGACAGAGCTTCTACCAGATCGGACTTTGTCTGTAACTGTCAGTAAACATGACCCATTTAATCAATCTTAAACATAATTCAGATAAAACAGATTTGAGATACACTGAGTAAAATCAAGTTAATTGAAGCATACAAATGCTTCAACTCCACAATACTATGGCAACATTTTAAAAAATGGCTTGTGTCTCTCTTTACCGCCCTGTTTTCTTAAAAAAATTCTTCCTTTTAGGTCCTCACAAGCCATGCACCATTTCCATTAGCAGCAGATAACTTCTACCAATGTCGCCCTGAGCCAACTGATACAGATGTGGAACAGCAGAGTGGGTGTTCCTTTACTAACTATTACAAAAGAAGCTAAAGTGGGAGTGGATGACAAAGAGCAGTTTGAATCTAAAGACCGCCCCCTCACTGTCCGAAATCTCAAGACAAAGTGGTGTAAGTGAAATTTAAAGGGACAGAAACAATTAAAGGAGTGCTAAAATTGGGGGGTGGGGGGAGTGGAAGAGACACGAATTCTTAAGAGTTTTTAAATTGTCAGCTCACTCATTAGAAGCCTTTAGCAAAAATGAACAGGCAAAGGATTAAATGACAGCTAAAAATGAAGGGAAATGAAACCAATGTTTTGTCATTCATCCATTTCCACATACAAGTTGCATTACAAAACATATAGATAGCATAAACAAGGCTTCCTCTGTCAAATCAGCCCTGAAATGCCACATCCTTTTCACATACTCTTAAACAAACTTAGTTGCTGACCACATTAAAGATGAGAATTGGGCTGGGAAACTCATTTCTGGGGGGAATGTCCACCTCCCTGAAAGTTGCTTGCTTGCTGTGATTTCCTGGTGGGATTCACACTGCCAAGAGAGTCGCTATCAGTGCAGACAGCAAAATATCGATGGTACTGAAGCACTAGAAGAGCCATCGAAGAAACTTAAAGGTGCAAAGCCACTCTGAAGATTGAAATCTATGTCCCACTAAAGCCTCGGTTAAGACTGGGGCCTTTAGCTGCTAAGTGCTGGGGGCCAAAACGGATGGAGAGGAGTCCTCACAAGGCCCTCTCTCTCTAAAGGGGCATCTCAGGGGGTAGAAGAAGTGATGGGATGAATTATCTTTTCTCTGCTCAGATTTTTTATGTTCTAAGTACCTTCATGTTTCTCTTCTCCTGCCCGACAGTAAGCAGGATGAAAGACACACTAATCATTTTGTTTCTTCCAAAACTCAGAATCTGAGAGTGTGGGGTCCTGCAATGTTGGGCATTAACTGGAGTATCACTGCTCATCGTAACCCTGGCACTGAGTCAGTTGGTATCCTTTAACAAACTTCCACCACTGCCTTTAATATAAGTTCGAGGGTCACTGACACACGGATGGAATAGTGTTTTCAAGAGTTCTCCTATCAGGTTCCAAAATCTCCTTCAAGAAGAAAATCATTTGAGTTTTACCTTCTCTGTTGCCTTTGGTTTTGCTCCTGGACCAGTGGAGGGAAAGGCCTGTTTACCTTTATCCTGTTGCAAAAAATACATTTAAATCAGATTTGTCTTAGCGCCAACAGAATTATTTAGAATTGAAAGCAACTGGTAAAGCAACAACACAAATATATTGTAAATTACTCCTGTCTTCCAAAGAGAAATCACTCCAGTGTAAATGTTTTGTGCACACACTAGTGTAAACCTCATTGGTTCAGTAAGCTGAATAACCACAGCATTTAATCAATGGAGAGTATTGGAGTGTACTAATTTTAATTACAGATACAGAACATATTAGATTGTTTAATGGGTCATTTAAAGAATGAAACATTTTTCCGAAAAAGGATTTTGCAGTTCAATACACATACAAGGGTAGAAATAAACCATACCTCTTTCTCCTTGGAGACCTGTGTCACAGAATGTGAAGCTGAAGAACAGGTGTCGAAATCTGATGACAGAGCTTCTACCAGATCGGACTTTGTCAGTAACTGTCAGTAAACATGACCCATTTAATCAATCTTAAACATAATTCAGATAAAACAGATTTGAGATACACTGAGTAAAATCAAGTTAATTGAAGCATACAAATGCTTCAACTCCACAATACTATGGCAACATTTTAAAAAATGGCTTGTGTCTCTCTTTACCGCCCTGTTTTCTTAAAAAAATTCTTCCTTTTAGGTCCTCACAAGCCATGCACCACTTCCATTAGCAGCAGATAACTTCTACCAATGTCGCCCTGAACCAACTGATACAGATGTGGAACAGCAGAGTGGGTGTTCCTTTACTAACTATTACAAAAGAAGCTAAAGTGGGAGTGGATGACAAAGAGCAGTTTGAATCTAAAGACCGCCCCCTCACTGTCCAAAATCTCAAGACAAAGTGGTGTAAGTGAAATTTAAAGGGACAGAAACAATTAAAGGAGTGCTAAAATTGGGGGGTGGGGGAGTGGAAGAGACACAAATTCTTAGAGTTTTTGGAATAGTCAGCTCACTCATTAGAAGCCTTTAGCAAAAATGAACAGGCAAAGGATTAAATGACAGTTAAAAATGAAGGGAAATGAAACCAATGTTTTGTCATTCATCCATTTCCACATACAAGTTGCATTACAAAACATATAGATAGCATAAACAAGGCTTCCTCTGTCAAATCAGCCCTGAAATGCCATATCCTTTTCACATACTCTTAAACAAACTTAGTTGCTGACCACATTAAAGATGAGAATTGGGCTGGGAAACTCATTTCTGGGGGGAATGTCCACCTCCCTGAAAGTTGCTTGCTTGGTGTGATTTCCTGGTGGGATTCACACTGCCAAGAGAGTCGCTATCAGTGCAGACAGCAAAATATCGATGGTACTGAAGCACTAGAAGAGCCATCGAAGAAACTTAAAGGTGCAAAGTCACTCTGAAGATTGAAATCTATGTTCCACTAAAGCCTCGGTTAAGACTGGGGCCTTTAGCTGCTAAGTGCTGGGGGCCAAAACGGATGGAGAGGAGTCCTCACAAGGCCCTCTCTCTCTAAAGGGGCATCTCAGGGGGTAGAAGAAGTGATGGGATGAATTATCTTTTCTCTGCTCAGATTTTTTATGTTCTAAGTACCTTCATGTTTCTCTTCTCCTGCCCGACAGTAAGAAGGATGAAAGACACACTAATCATTTTGTTTCTGCCAAAACTCAGAATCTGAGAGTGTGGGGTCCTGCAATGTTGGGCATTAACTGGAGTATCACTGCTCCTCCTAACCCTGGCACTGAGTCAGTTGGTATCCTTTAACAAACTTCCACCACTGCCTTTAATATAAGTTCACAAAAGGCACTGACACACGGACGGAATAGTGTTTTCAAGAGTTTTCCTATCGGGTTCCAAAATCTCCTTCAAGAATAAAATCATTTGAGTTTTACCTTCTCTGTTGCCTTTGGTTTTTCTACTGGACCAGTGGAGGGAAAGGCCAGTTTACCTTTATCCTGTTGCAAAAAATACATTTAAATCAATCAGATTTGTCTTAGCGCCAACAGAATTATTTAGAATTGAAAGCAGTTGGTAAAGCAACAACACAAATATTGTAAATTACTCCAGTCTTCCAAAAAGAAATCACTCCAGTGTAAATGGGGTGTGCACACACTAGTGTAAACCTCATTTGATCAGTAAGCTGAATAATCACAGCATTTAATTATTATATAGTTGGATTAAATCAATGGAGAGTATTGGAGTGTACTAACTTTAGTTTAACTATTCAGGATTTATACTTTTATAATTACTGTGATTTTAGAATCATTTCTGCTGTTGTACCATAATTACAAAAGTATTTTTAAGTTTAACATTTTTCTAGCTGTTCTGTATATAGAAATATTTTGAAAATAGTAAAATATTGAAACAATTATTGACTTAATGCAAACTAATAGTTGCCCTGCACCTTAGGATCAATTTGTTCTGTAAATCTGTATGCAGGCGGTATCGATTCTTCAGTTTCTCCCACTCGTTCAGCTTTCTTCTTGGTAGCATCTGATTCCTGAAAATATGACAAAAAAATATATTTTTTTAAAATCTAAATTTACAAATATCCATATATTGTGCTTCAAGAAATTTTTGGTAATGCTAACTAAATGAAATCAGCATTTAGGTAATCAAATTTACTGTAAATCTGCTGTGGTGCCTGTAAAAAATCTATACTAGGTTGTTATGAATAGAATTATACCTGGAGATTGTGACATGTGTAGCCCGAGCATGTCAATGAGACTCCAGGGCTAAAGGGAGGCAACATTCACGCATTTCTATCAATAAGATTGAGAGCTTACAAGCTGATTAATTTGATGCCCTTGCCTGCAGCAAATCCTTTACTCGCTCACATCCTCATCGTTCCTTCTGGTCTGATCCCCATCCTCCATCAAGTCCACGTGGTGTAGAATTGAGCATATCTAGCTTACAACAGGATTAGTCATCCATCACTGGATATGGCTGCACCATTGATCGAGCACTATCAAGCCTTACTGTCCAGCATCATCCAGGAGAGCAAAGATAACCACTGGCCTTTTTCCTCCACTATTCCCTTCCACCATCACCTCCAACAAGTGCAATGAGCTCATGAATAGGATGCCATCCTTGGTTCATGCCTCTGGGTCAGAAGGTTGTGTGCTGAAGTCCCACTCCAGCAACTTGAACACATAATTGAGACTAACACTACAGTGAAGAACTGAGGGAGTGATGCACTTCTGGAGGTGCCTTTTTGGATGAGATGCTAATCTAAGTCTGCTTCTTAGGTGGATGTAAAAGATTCCATGGCAATATTTGAAGAGCGGTGCGGTGCGGTGCATCTCTCAATCAACATTAATAAACCAGATTAACTGGTCATTTATCTTATAGCTGTTTGAAAATTTGCTGCTGCATTTCTGACATTACAACAGTGGCTACACTTCATTGGCTGTAAAGTACTTTGGAACTTCCTAAGGTCGTGAAAGGTGCTATATAAATGCAAGTTCTTTCCTTCTTTCTTTATCGATAAGATTTAAATCAGCCATTCAGCTGCCTCTGTTGCGACCTCACCTTACCCTTGCTCACCAAGCCAACTCTAGGTTCCTTCCTGCCAAAGCCCTGGACCCACATCTATGTCTAGTTTCTCCCCTCGTGCACTCTCCAAGCTCACCTTTTCTATGAGATCCACCTCATGCTGACTTGACCTGATTCCCATTAAACTGCTGACCACGCAAGTTCCTTCCTGGCATTGTAACATTGTAAGGGGTGCCTTCAACCTCAAGTTCAGTCCAAAAACATTTATCATCATCATCCCTCCTGAAAAAATACATCTCAAACCCGCTGCTGTTGCAAACTACTATCCCATCTTTAACAACTGTAACCAACCTTCCCTCTCCAGTCCTTGAATGTATTGTCACCTCCCAAATCTGCACTAATCTTTCCCCAGATTCATTTTTGAATCTTGACAATCAGGTTTCTGCCCCATCAAAGAAACCTTAGCCAAAGTCACAAAGACATCCATCCTTGTGACTGTGATTATGATGCATTATCCCTCCTTGACCTCTGCAGCATTTGATATGGTTGAGCGGCCTCCTCCTCCAATGCGTCTCCTCTGTTGTCTGTGGAACTACCCAAGCTCTTTTCCACTCCTGCCTACCCGATCATAGGCAGTGTATCTCCAGTATTGGCTTTTCTCATCACCTCCACATCATTCTCTCAGCATCAACATTCTCTTTGCCCTATCATTATGGCTGTGGCTACAGTTGTCTAGCCCCATGATCTGGTATTCCCTCCCTAAACAACCCCAACTCTAACTCCCTGTGCACCTTTAAGAATTCCTCGCTAAAATGCAACTCTCTGACCAAGCTTTTGTGACCAATCCTAGTATCTCCTTCTTTGGCTTGGTCTCCATGTTTTTTTATTGCAGCTCTCTGCAGCACCTTCAGATGTTTTTCAACATTAAAAATGCTATATAAATGCAAGATGTTGTTAATGTAGGACACTCAGGAAAGTGTCAACTTTCGAGCAAAGAAAAGCAGGCATTCTAATGAGCTTAAAAAAAAAATAGGTAATAGGGGAAGAAAGAACAGCAGGCAGTACCATTACTGTTACACACTGATGTCACTAGACTGGGGGAATTACAGCGTTAACAACAAACCGATTTCACATCTGCTCGTTCTCTCTCTCACTTAGGCGGTCCCTCGTATCGAGGATGACTTGCTTCCACACCAAAAAGGAATAAGTTCACAGGTGTTTCAATGAAGGACCTAATATTTCAGGTCGCGAACTACATATTGAAGGATGGAAGATGCCTGTGCGAGGATTTTGTTAATGTGTGGTGGCCGTTACACACCAGCCACCACACGGGCTTGACAGAGCTAGGTCTTGGTCCAGTGGCAAGGGTTAACTAAGACGACTGGAGACAAGCTCTGCTGCATGAACAGATGTATATTAGCTCCACAAAGTCACAGGAATCTTATTCAAAGACTGAAAGGAGAAGAACAACATTTTCATTTGTACCTTCACTGCAGGGCCAGTGTATTTCGGAGCTGAATTGTCCGGTGCTTCTGATGGGAGTGTTTGTGCAAGCAGGTCAAGTGCATCGAGATCCTTTCAAAATAAAAGGGCATGTTTTCATTTTCTGACACACCTCATCTGAAACATATTCTGACAGCAGCGAAATATTTACTGAAAAACAACACCAGCAACTGTGAGCAATGACACTGGGCATGTGCAGCAGGATAATTATGTCCGAAAGACCTAGCTATAACTGTGTATTTCGGTTCACTACTATAATTCTGGTGTCTAGAACTGTTGTAAGTGGGGTGATTCGAAACGACCAAGGGCAAAACCACTGACAAAAGATGTGGAAAGAGCATTACCAAATGTAACTATTGACCCCCATTATGCGGGGTGAAGGCAGCTGGCACACAACAGGTTACAACAGGACGGGGGAGGTGGATGCGTGAGACCTAGCTGTACTGCTGCAGATGATCACTAGTCCAATGGTAATCGAGCTAACTTCATATAATGTCGGCTAGGGTGAGAACCGGAAGGAGGCCCGGTTTAGCTGCCGGGTTTCAACCAAGCAAAGTGAGAGGAACAGTAAGTGTGTTGTTATTTGCTCCCCGCTGTGCCTCTCTCCGATGAAGTTAACAGTGTTGGTGCTATGAATCTAGGAGGAGGCCATTCCCAATTAATTTCTAGCCTCAGAGATATCTAAGAGGAGAAAATGGAATGGAATCGGCCCAAGGAAATTTGTGCCCTGATTGGAGGATAAAAAATCCACAGAAAAAAAGGAAAATTTATAAGATATATTTTGTTGCTTCTACGAAACAAATATTGCATCTTTATAACTAAATGATTGAGGGTGGCAATGCAGAGTGGTTGTGAATCAGCAGACTGTTTTATAACGCTACCAATGTTTTTTTTCATTGAAGTCAAAGGAAAGAAAAATTGTGAAAGATGTGAAACGGGCTGCCGATTCACTACCACCCATTTTACACTATCAAACAGTGTCAAAATCGACCCTTTTTTCTTTCCTTATTGTTCCCTGTTAACCATTTGCTCTGATTGGTGACGTGACCAATCAGATTGCAAATCCAGAAGCAGGAAGTGGCCCTAAGAATTCCCAACCCACTCCACCTTCAGTTGCGAACAGTGTAAGTAAGGAGCCATACCTGTTGCTGCATAGACAGTGGTGGTGCAGAGTGAGAAGGTGCAACTGAACATTGTGAAAGTTTCACTGGAGAGCTGTGGACAAAGTCTGTCGACAGAGACTCCAGGATGTCATCTTCGGTCATATTCTGTGAAAACAATACGGTAAATGTAGCTAAACCTTCTCAAAGATACTTCAAGAACACAGATACAAAGGCCTCAAGTCCTCAATATTTGAAGCACAAATTAAGAACAAGATTAATTAGCAGGGATGGCCTTTTTCTGCACATGTTCCCTCCATCTCTTTAGGTTCTCACATGTCATGTTACCCAATGGAAAAGATGGAGGGGTGACCTCTGTCAATCCCACTTCTGGAACATGCAAGAGACAGTGGTGGATAATCTTAGTTCTGTCCTTCTGATGACCTGTACAGTTATACTGTTAGACCTGTACTTTATGTTTACATGAAACATCGCTGCTAACACCGGAAATCGCAGAGCGAATAGCAAGAATAATGGTCAGTACCTTACTAAATATGTACGACAGTGAAATAATGAGATGTCATTTTCTCTCAATGGAACCGAGTTTAACCATGAGTTTTTGACGAGTGAAATTCCCTTTTCTCATCTCGGACATTCTTTATGTTGCAAGTACTTTTATGTTTCTCTTATCCGCCTGCCCAGCAGTAAGAAGGAAGCCACACACACTCACCATTTTTGTTTTTCCAAACCTTAGAATGCGAAAGTGTGGGGTCCTCCAAACTCTGGCAATAACTGGAGTATCACTCTGATCATAACCCTGGCATTAAGTGAAGAGTTATCCTTCAACAAACTTCCACCACTGCCTTTAATATAATAAGCGCATAAATTGTCAGTGGTTTATGGAATGGTGACCTGAAGAGTTTTACTGCAGGGAAGTAAATACTCCTTCATAAACAAAAATATTTGAGCTTTACCTTCTCTGATACCTTTGGTTTTGCTCCTTGATGAGTGGAGGGAGAGGCCAGTTTACCTTTATCCTGTTGCAAGAAACAAACTTCATCAGATTCTTCTTTGGGGGCATCAGAATTATTTATAATTCAAAGCCGCTGGTAAAACAGCAACTGAAATATGGCAAACTACTTCAGCATTCTAGAGCACATTGACGCTTGACGTCAGCGTGAACCTCATTTGATCAATAAGTTACACTGCAAATTTCGTGATTATGTAGCAGGATTAATCAACGGAGAGCATTGGTGTGCACTGGTTTCAGTTGAATTTATTCAGCAATTTCTATTTTGTAATTGTCAGATTCCTTATGACCTGTGATATCAGCATCATTTGTATCATTGCAATAAAATGTTAAGTGTTTTTTTTTACATTAGACAGCTGTGACAAAAATTCTCTATGTTTTGTATATAGACAGATTTTGAAAATACAAAATTATTGAGACATTTATTGACTTGGCTCAAAGTGATTGTTGGACTGAACCTTAGGATCAGCTTTCTCGTTAAATCTGTAATCAGGTGGTATTGATCCTTCAGTTTCTCCCACTCGTTCAGCTTTCTTCTTAGTAGCATCTGATTCCTGAAAATATGAGAAATAAAATTATTCAAAAGCAAAATTCACAGAAATATTGAGATTGAATGTCCAGATTCTGTGCTTCCGTAAAATGATAACTGGAATTAAGTGAATCAAGTCAACATTTTGGAAATTATTCAAGGCACTGAAAAAGCTTGCTGTAAAAGTCAATAGCAGTTGAAAGGGAAGGCTCTGAAACTCCCTCCCTCAGCCACTGCCTCAATACCTCTCTTTCCTCCTTCAAGATGTTGCTTAAAATCATTAACCAAGCTGTTGGTCATCTGCTCCAATAGCTCCTTATGTGGCTCAATGTCAAATATTGTTTGATAACACTCCTGTGAAGCGCCTTGAGACGTTTTACTGCGTTAAGTGCGCTATATCACTTCAAGTCGTTGTTGGACTCGGGACAAGACAGTGCTACCAACAGCCCAATTCCATGTGTATTATAGCTCCACCAAGAAACAGAAGGACATATAATGCAGTAATACAGTAATCTTATTCAAAGACAAAGTATTAAGAGACAATTTTCATTTGTACCTTCACTGCAGGGCCAGTGTATTTCGGAGCTGAATTGTCTGGTGCTTCTGATGGGAGTGTTTGTGCAAGCAGGTCAAGTGCATCGAGATCCTTTCAAAATAAAAGACATGTTTTCATTTTCTGACACACCTCATCTGAAACATATTCTGACAGCAGCGAAATATTTACTGAAAAAACAACCCAAGCAATTGTGAGCAACGACACTGGGCGTGGGCAGTAAGCTAATTGTGACGTTAGTTTCTACAACCTCCGGTTGGAGAATATAAAATCTGTTTTTGTGAATGAATCTGTTTTCCACACATGTGGGGAAGGCAAAGATCAAACCGTTGTGATGATGTTTGGAATAAAAGACTGGGAGCGTTGTTGAGTGTTACTTCTGCTTCTGGAAGGGTGTGATGGGATTATCCTTGAGGCCTGCATCTGGATAAAGTGTGAGATGATTTTGCTGAATTGAATGATGAATATTGCAAACATGGGAAACACAGGTTGGGGCAATGGAGTTAAGAATCACTCTGTGATGATCATCTGAAAGGTATTTGATGAATGATCTGAGGTGTCCTAAATCAGTTTGTTTGTGCAATTCCTTTGCTGTCATTGGTGGTTGCTAAATAATTCACATTTTAATCTTTTTTCCCCACTTACCTTTCCACTACTTTGACTTGCAGAAACTGATTTCGCTGTCGAAGCTTTCAGAGGTGCCTTTGCAAGACAGAAATGATCATTTCAATTATTTCAGTTTCACTTGTTTGTCCTCAGCTACATAAGGGGCTGGATTTTTGGCTTGTACATGTCTCTGTGTTCGCCCCGGAGGGGAGTCAACGGAGGCGCTAAACTTTTCTGTGTGGGCAGCCTGCTTCCAGCGCCCCGCCGGGATTTTCAGTCCTGGTTTCAGAGGGGGACGGAGCATTACCGTCCGATCCGTAGCGCTGTGTAGAGCGCCTGTGAAAGTGGCTGGTCCGAGCTGTAGCAGCTGCAGTGAGGTAAGTAATGTAAATTTTTTTTTTGTGATGTATCTTGAGGCGGCGTGAGTTATTTATTGGGAATGTTTTTTGTGGGGTTTTTTCTGGATTTTTTTCTCCTCCCCAGGCCTCTCTTAGAGCGCTCCTAGGCTGGCTGTTCGGCTTGGGATTGTCGCTTGCTCAGCCGGCCTACGACCCAAGACAGGCGTGCAATGTCTCTCTCAGTGCTCCGCCTCAAACCCAGGGCCCAGCTGCCAAATTTTACTGACTGAGGCGCAAACTTCATCGCCCTTCCTCCGAAATGAGCAAAGCCAAAAATCCTGCCCCCGCGGGTTTTCAGAACAATTTCTACCACTTTATTATAAGACCGTAAATATGATATTATATCAGTTGTAATCTTAAATTACATTTGAGATCAAGCACACAAGCAATATCTTTCAGAACTCTGTGAAATGGATTAAGATGTCAACCAGTTGACAAATCTGAAGAAAGGGGATTCACTGCAATCTGTAAACCACTGCTGTTTACAGCATGGACTATGAAAGTTACTAATTGCTTTGACTGATTTTACATCACTATATTAAGATTAAACTGGACAGCAATTTTTATTATTCCATAAGCACACAATTGCCTCAGATTTTGATGTTGGCTTCTCCATTTGAACAGACCATATTCAAACTCTTATTTTGACAGGAAATACACTTGCGACAGTGGTAAAGCAACTAGCTACCATTCCTTATATTCTGGCAGGTCCGAAAACCGCAATTTGATATTTTAATTTCCCATTCCACTTCTAGTCCCAATCATGTTCCCAACTCACTGCCTCAACACTTTACTTCATGCCTCATCTGCACAAATGGCTTCAGTAAATTCAAGTGAAGAGCTGTGAAACAATCCTTCACTTATTTTGCTTTGTACGGCGGTAGCAACGTCATTATCCCATTCTGATGGTGGCAAGACAACAGACATTTCACACTTGAGATTAGAATGAGTGCGAGATGTCTTCGCTGTGGCTCAGTGGGTAGCACTCTCACCTCTGAGTCAGAAGGTTGTGGGTTCAAGTCCCACTCCAGGTGATTGGAGCGTGGGCAGATACAGCAGGAGCAGCGAGATCGGGGCGAAGTGGCGGATGTGATCGGTGTCCATGAGAAGCAGGAGTTCAGGGCCAGGGGCCCAGGGCCCGCCCACACTGCGATATGTGTGAGCACTAGGTCCGTGCAGCAGAGCAGGTCTCCAGTCGTCTTGGATAACCCTTGCCACTGGACCAAGACCTAGCTCTGTCAAGCCCGTGTGGTGGCTGGTGTGCAACGGCCACCACACGTTAAAAGAATCCACGAACAGGCATCTTCCACCCTTCAGGATGTAGTTCAGGATCTGGAATATTAGATCCTTCATTGAAACACCTGTGAACTCATCCTTTTTTGGCGTAGAAGCAAGTCATCCTCGTTTCGAGGGACTGCATATGATGATGATGAGAGATGTCTTTGCAAGTAAAATCAAGTTATATCCAATCTGGTGTTATTGAGACCCAAAATGCCACTGTACCTGACCATTTGTAGCGAAAGCTTGTAACATCTAAAACATAAATATGCGATTAAGGCTTATTTTTCATATAAATTTGGATATGCCGTGTCCCGATCTCGACTGCGAATGCCCACTTGGCCTTATTCGGGACGGAACATGTAGCCACTCAAAAAAAGCGAGTTTTGTTAGCCAGAGAAAAGCTGGTGCAAGGAGTGTCTATGCTGTGAGTTCACACTTCCCCAGCACATATATGGCATGCTGTAAGACTGAAAACTAGAAGCTGATGCACAGAGTCACATGAGGCATTCTGGCGTGCAGAAGGACAGGATTGGGCACCACTGCAGCAAAGTAATACAGGGTAGAGAAATGGACAGGATCTCCAAAGATGTGGAAAGAGCATTACCAAATGTAACTATTGGCCTCCATTATTTGGGGTGAAGGCAGCTGGCACAGAACAGGTTACAACAGCATGGGAGAGGTGGATGCCTGAGACCTAGCTGTACTGCTGCAGGTGATCACTTGTCCAATGCTAATCGAGCTAACTTCATATAATGTCGGCTAGGGTGAGAACCGGAAGATGGCCCGGTTTAGCTGCCAGGTTTCAACCAAGCAAAGTGAGAGGAACAGTAAGCGTGTCGTTATATGCTCCCCGCTGTGCCTCTCTCCGAGGAAGTTAACAGTGTTGGTGCTATGAATCTAGGAGGAGGCCATTCCCAATTAATTTCTAGCCTCAGAGATATCCAAGAGGAAAAAATAGAGTGGTATCAGCCCGAGGAAATGTGTGCCCTGATTGGAGGATGAAAAATCCACAGAAAAAAAGTACAATTTACAAGATATATTTTGTTGCTTCTACGAAACAAATATTGCATCTTTATAACTAAATGATTGAGGGTGGCAATGTAGAGTGGTTGTGAATTAGCAGACTGTTTCATAACGCTACCAATTTTTTTTCCAATGAAATCAAAGGAAAGAAAAATTGTGAAAGATGTGAAACGGGTTGCCGATTCACTACCACCCATTTTACCTTTTTCTTTTACTTATTTTTCCCTGTTAACCCATTTGGTCACATCACCAATCAGATTGCAAATCCAGAAGCAGGAAATGTCCCTAAAAATTCCCAACTCACTCCACCTTCAGTTGCGAACAGTGTAAAATAGGAGCCATACCTGTTGCTGCATAGACAGTGGTGGTGCAGAGTGAGAAGGTGCAACTGAACATTGTGAAAGTTTCACTGGAGAGCTGTGGACAAAGTCTGTCGACAGCGACTCCAGGATGTCATCTTCGGTCATATTCTGTGAAAACAATACGATAAATGTAGTTAAACCTCCTCAAAAGATACTTCAAGAATACAGATACAAAGGCCTCAAGTCCTCAATATTGAAGCACAAATTAAGAAAAAGATTCAATTGCAGTGATGGCCTTTAACTGCACACTTTCCCTCCGTCTCTTTAGGTTCTCACATGTCATGTTACCCAATGGAAAGGATGTTGAGGTGACCTCTTCTGGAACATGCAAGAGACAGTGGTGGATAATCTCATAGTTCTGTCCTTCTGATGACCTGTACAGTTATACTATTAGACCTGTACTTTATGTTTACATGAAACATCGCTGCTAACACTGGAAATCGCAGAGCGAATAGCAAGAATAATGCTCAGTACCTTACTAAATATGTACGACAGTGAAATAATGAGATGTCATTTTCTCTCAATGGAACCGAGTTTAACCATGAGTTTTTGACGAGTGAAATTCCCTTTTCTCATCTCGGACATTCTTTATGTTGCAAGTACTTTTATGTTTCTCTTATCCGCCTGCCCAGCAGTAAGAAGGAAGCCACACACACTCACCATTTTTGTTTTTCCAAACCTTAGAATGAGAGAGTATGGGGTCCTCCAAACTCTGGCAATAACTGGAGTATCACTCTGATCATAACCCTGGCATTAAGTGAAGAGTTATCCTTCAACAAACTTCCACCACTGCCTTTAACTTAATAAGGGCATAAATGTCAGTGGTTTATGGAATGGTGACCTGAAGAGTTTTACTGCAGGGAAGTAAATACTCCTTCATAAACAAAAATATTTGAGCTTTACCTTCTCTGTTACCTTTGGTTTTGCTCCTTGATGAGTGGAGGGAGAGGCCAGTTTACCTTTACCCTGTTGCAAGAAACAAACTTGATCAGATTCTTCTTTGGGGGCATCAGAATTATTTAGTATTCAAAGCCGCTGGTAAAACAACAACTGAAATATGGCAAACTACTTCAGCATTCTAGAGCACATTGACGCTTGACGTCATTTGATCAATAAGTTACACTGCAAATTTCGTGATTATGTAGCAGGATTAATCAACGGAGGGCATTGGTGTGCACTGGTTTCAGTTGAATTTATTCAGCAATTTCTATTTTGTAATTGTCAGATTCCTTATGACCTGTGATATCAGCATCATTTCTATCATTGCAATAAAATGGTAAGTGTTTTTTTTTGACAGCTGTGAAAAAAATTCTCTATGTTTTGTATATGGATAGATTTTGAAACTACAAAATTATTGAGACATTTATTGACTTGGCTCAAAGTGATTGTTGGACTGAACCTTAGGATCAGCTTTCTCGTTAAATCTGTAATCAGGTGGTATTGATCCTTCAGTTTCTCCCACTCGTTCAGCTTTCTTCTTAGTAGCATCTGATTCCTGAAAATATGAGAAATAAAATTATTCAAAACCAAAATTCACAGAAATATTGAGATTGAATGTCCAGATTCTGTGCTTCAGTAAAATGATAACTGGAATCTAAGTGAATCAAGTCATCATTTTGGAAATTATTCAAGGCACTGAAAAAGCTTGCTGTAAAAGTCAATAGCAGTTGAAAGGGAAGGCTCTGAAACTTCCTCCCTCAGCCACTGCCTCGATACCTCTCTTTCCTCCTTCAAGATGCTGCTTAAAATCATAAACCAAGCTGTTGGTCATCTGCCTGAATACCTCCTTATGTGGCTCAATGTCAAATATTGTTTGATAACACTCCTGTGAAGCGCCTTGAGACGTTTTACTGTGTTAAGTGCGCTATATCACTTCAAGTCGTTGTTGGATCGGGACAAGACAGTGCTACCAACAGCCCAATTCCATGTGTATTATAGCTCCACCAAGAAACAGAAGGACATATAATGCAGTAATACAGTAATCTTATTCATAAGAACATATGAAATAGGAGAAGGAGTATGCCATTGGGCCCCTAGAGCCTGCTCCACCATTCAATAAGATCATGGCTGATCTGATCATGGATTCAGCACCATGTCCCTGCCCGCTCCCCATAACCCTTTACTCCCTTGTCGCTCAAAAATCTGTCGATCCCAGCCTTAAATATATTCAATGACCCAGCCTCTACTGCTCCCTGGGGCAGAGAATTCCATAGACTTACAACCCTCAGAGAAGAAATTCCTCCTCATCTCAGTTTTAAATGGGCAACCCCTTATTCTGAGACTATGTCCCCTCGTTTTAGTTTCCCCCACGAGTGGAAATATTCTCTCTGCATCCATCTTGTCAAGCTCCCTTACTATCTTATATGTTTCAATAAGATCACCTCTCATTCTTCTGAACTCCAATGTGTATAGGCCCAACCTATCTTCATAAGTCAACCCTCTCATCTCCGGAATCTACCTAGTGAACCTTCTCTGAACAGCCTCCAATGCAAGTATATCCTTCATTACAGACAGAGACCAAAACTGTACACAGTACTCCAGGTGTGGCCTCACCAATACCCTGTACAGCTGTAGCAGAACTTCTCTGTTTTTATACTCTATCCCCCTTGCAATTCAAAGACTGAAAGTATTAAGAGACAATTTTCATTTGTACCTTCACTGCAGGGCCAGTGTATTTCGGAGCTGAATTGTCTGGTGCTTCTGATGGGAGTGTTTGTGCAAGCAGGTCAAGTGCATCGAGGTCCTTTCAAAATAAAAGACATGTTTTCATTTTCTGACACACCTCATCTGAAACATATTCTGACAGCAGCGAAATATTTACTGAACAAACAACCCAAGCAACTGTGAGCAACGACACTGGACATGGGCAGTAGGATAATTGTGATGTTAGTTTCTACAACTCTGGTTGGAGTATATAAAATCTGTTTTGGTGAATTAATCTGTTTTTCACACGTGTAGGGAAGGACAGTGCAGGCAAAGATCAAACCGTTGTGATGATGTTTGGAATAAAAGACTGGGAGCGTTGTTGAGTGTTGCGTCTGTTTCTGGAAGGGCGAGAGGGATTATCCTTGAGGTCTGCATTTGGATAAAGTGTGAGATGATTTTGCTGAATTGAATGATGAATTTTGCAAATAATGGGAAACACAGGTTGGGGCAATGGAGTTAAGAACCACTGTGATGATATCTGAAAGGTATTTGATGAATGATCTGAGGTGTCCTAAATCAGTTTGTTTGTGCAATTCCTTTGCTGTCATTGGCAGTTGCGAAATAATTCACATTTTACTCTTTTTTTTCCCACTTACCTTTCCACTACTTTGACTTGCAGAAACTGATTTCGCTGTCGAAGTTTTCAGAGGTGCCTTTGCAAGACAGAAATGATCATTTCAATTATTTCAGTTTCACTTGTTTGTCCTCAGCTACATAAGGGGCTGGATTTTCAGCTTGTACATGTCTCTGTGTTCGCCCCGGAGGGGTGTCAACGGAGGCGCTAAACTCTTCTGGGCGGGCGGCCTGCTTCCAGCGCCCCGCCGGCATTTTCGGTGCCGGTTTTGGCGGAGCATGGAGCATTACCGTCTGATCTGTAGCGCTGTGTAGAGCACCGTGCTGGGACCGCCTGTGAAAGCGGCTGGTCCGAGCTGTAGCAGCTGCAGTGAGGTAAGTAATGTTAATTTTTTTTTTTAGCGATGTATTTTGAGGTGGCGTGAGTTATTTATTGGGAATGTTTTTTGTGGGTTTTTTTTTCAGGATTTTTTTCTCCTCCCCAGGCCTCTCTTGGAGCGCTCCTTGGCCGGCTGTTCGGCTCGGGATTTTCACTTGCTCAGCCAGCCTACGACCCAAGACAGGTGTGCAATGTCTCCCTCAGTCCTTCGCCTCAAACCCAGGGCCCAGCTGCCAAATTTTACTGACTGAGGCGCAAACTTCATCGCCCTTCCTCCGAAATGAGCAAAGCCGAAAATCCTGCCCCGCGGGTTTTCAGAGTGACCAAGGCTGGGAACTCAACATCCAGGGGTATTCAGCATTTAGGAAGGATAGACAGAGAGGAAAAGGAGGCGGGGTGGCGTTGCTGGTCAAGGATGAAATTAATGCAATAATAAGGAAGGACATTAGCTTGGATGATGTGGAATCGGAATGGGTGGAGCTGCGGAATACCAAAGGACAGAAAACACTGGTGAGAGTTGTGTATAGGCCACCAAACATGAGTAGAGGTTGGGGAAAGCATAAAACAAGAAATAAGGCTTGCGTGCTATAAAGGTACAGCAGTTATCATGGGCGATTGTAATTTACATACAGATTGGGTTAACCAAACTGGTAGCAATGCGGTAGAGGAGGATTTCCTGGAGTGTATTAGGGATGGTTTTCTTGACCAATATGTGGAGGAACCGACTCAAGAGCTGGCCATCCTAGACTGGGTGATGTGTAATGAAAAGGGACTAATTAGCAATCTTGTTGTGCAAGGCCCCTTGGGGAAGAGTGACCATAATGTGGTAGAATTCTTAAGATTGAGAGTGACACAGTTAATTCAGAAACTAGGGTCCTAAACTTAAGGAAAGCTAACTTCAATGGCATGAGGCATGAATTGGCTAGAATAGATTGGCAAATGATACTTAAAAGGTTGACGGTGGATAGGCAATGGCAAACATTTATAGATCACATGGATGAACTTCAACAGTTGTACATTCCTGTCTGGAGTAAAAATAAAACAGGGAAGGTGGCTCAACCGTGGCTAACAAGGGAAATTAAGGACAGCGTTCGATCCAAGGAAGGGGCAGATAAGTTGGCCAGAAAAAGTAGCAAACCTGAGGACTGGAAGAAATTTAGAATTCAGCAGAAGAGGACAAAGGGTTTAATTAGGAGGAGAAAATAGAGTATGAGAGGAAGCTTGCCGAGAACATAAAAAGTGACTGCAAAAGCTTCTATAGATATGTGAAGAGAAATAGATTAGTGTAAACCAACGTAGGTCTCTTGCAGTCGGACTCAGATGAAGTAATAATGGGGAACAAAGAAATGGCAGACCAATTGAACAAATACTTCGGTTCTGTCTTCACGAAGGAAGAAACAAATGACCTTCCGGATGTACGAGGGGACCGAGGGTCTAGTGAAAAGGAGGATCTGAAGGATATCCTTATTAGGCGGGAAATTGTGTTGGGGAAATTGATGGGATTGAAGGCCGGTAAATTCCCAGGGCCTGATTGTCTGCATCCCAGAGTACTTAAGGAGGTGGCCCTAGAAATAGTGGATGTATTCGTAATCATTTTCCAACAGTCTATCGACTCTGCATCAGTTCCTATGGACTGGAGGGTAGCTAATGTAACACCACTTTTTAAAAAAGGAGGGAGAGAGAAGACAGTTAATTATAGATCAGTTAGCCTGACATCAGTAGTGGGGAAAATGTTGGAATCTATTAAGGATGAAATTGCAGCGCATTTGGAAAGTCGTGACAGGATCGGTCCAAGTCAGCATGGATTTATGAAAGGGAAATCATGCTTGACCAATCTTCTGGAATTTTTTGAGAATGTAACTAGTAGAGTGGACAAGAGAGAACTAGTGGATGTGGTGTATTTGGACTTTCAAAAGGCCTTTGACAAGGTGCCACATAAGAGATTGGTGTACAAGATCAAGGCACATGGTATTGGGGGTAATGTACTGGCGTGGATAGAGAATTGGTTGGCAGGCAGGAAGCAGAGAGATGGGATAAACGGGTCCTTTTCAGAATGGCAAGCAGTGACTAGTGGAGTACCGCAGGGCTCAGTGCTGGGACCCCAGCTCTTCACAATATACATTAATGATTTCGATGAAGGAATTTAGGGTAATATCTCCAAGTCTGCAGATGACACTAAACTGGGTGGCGGTATGAGCTGTGAGGAAGGATGCTAAGAGGCTGCAGGGTGATTTGGACAGGTTAGGAGAATGGGCAAATGCATGGCAGATTCGGTATAATGTGGATAAATGTGAGGTTATCCACTTTGGGGGCAAAAACACGAAGGCAGAATATTACCTGAATGGTGATAGATTAGGAAAAGGGGAGGTGCAACGAGACCTGGGTGTCATGGTTCATCAGTCATTGAAAGTTGGCATGCAGGTACAGCAGGCGGTGAACAAGGCAAATGGCATGTTGGCCTTCATAGCTAGGGGATTTGAGTATTGGAGCAGGAAGGTCTTACTGCAGTTGTACAGGGCCTTGGTGAGGCCTCACCTGGAATATTGTGTTCAGTTTTGGTCTTCTAATCTGAGGAAGGATGTTCTTGCTATTGAGGGAGTGCAGCGAAGGTTCACCAGACTGATTTCAGGGATGGCTGGACTGACATATGAGGAGAGATTGGATTCACTGGGCCTTGAAACACTGGAGTTCAGAAGGATGAGAGGGGATCTCATAGAAACGTATAAGATTCTGACGGGATATGACAGGTTAGATGCGGGAAGAATGTTCCCGATGTTGGGGAAGTCCAGAACCAGGGGACACAGTCTTAGGATAAGGGGTAGGGCATTTAGGACTGAGATGAGGAGAAACTTCTTCACTCAGAGAGTTGTTAACCTGTGGAGTTCCCTGCCGCAGAGAGTCGTTGATCCCAGTTCATTGGATATATTCACGAGGGAGTTAGATGTGGCCCTTACGGCTAAAGGGATCAAGGGGTATGGAGAGAAAGCGGGAAAGGGGTACTGAGGAGAATGATCAGCGATGGTCATATTGAATGGTGGTGCAGGCTCGAAGGGCCGAATGGCCTACTCCTGCCCCTATTTTCTGTGTTTCTATTTTCTACCACTTTATTGTAAGACCATAAATGTGATATTATATCATGTTGTAATCTTAAATTATATTTGAGATCAAGCACACAAGCATATCTTTCAGAACTCTGTGAAATGGATTACAAAATCTGCAATCTGTAAACCACTGTGGTTTACAGCACGGACTATGAAAGTTACTAATTGCTTTGATTGATTTTACACTACAATATTAAGATTAAACTGGACAGCAATTTCTATTATTCCATAAGCACACAATTGCCTCAGATTTTGATGTTGGCTTCTCCATTTGGACAGATCATATTCAAGCTCTTATTTTGACAGGAAATATACTTGCGACAGTGGAAAAGAAATTAGCTACCATTTCTTATATTCTGGCAGGTCCGAAAACCGCAATTTGATATTTTAAATTCCCATTCCACTTATAGTCCCAATCATGTTCCCAACTCATTGCCTCAACACTTTACTTCATGCCTCATCTGCAAAAATGGCTTCAGTAAATTCAAGTGAAGAGCTGTGAAACAATCCTTCACTTATTTTGCTTTGTACGGGCAGTAGCAACGTCATTATCCCATTCTGATGGTGGCAAGACAACAGACATTTCACACTTGAGATTAGAATGAGTGCGAGATGTCTTCGCTGTGGCTCAGTGGGTAGCACTCTCACCTCTGAGTCAGAAGGTTGTGGGTTCAAGTCCCACTCCAGGTGATTGGAGCGTGGGCAGATACAGCAGGAGCGACGAGATCGGGGCGAAGTGGCGGATGTGATCGGGGCCCACGAGAAGCACGAGTTCAGGGCCAGGGGCCCAGGGCCCGCCCACACTGCGATATGTGTGAGCACTAGGTGTGTGTAGCAGAGCAGGTCTCCAGTCGTCTTGGATAACCCTTGCCACTGGACCAAGACCTAGCTCTGTCAAACCCGTGTGGTGGCTGGTGTGCAACGGCCACCACACGTTAAAAAATCCACGAACAGGCATTTTCCACCCTTCAGGATGTAGTTCAGGACCTGGAATATTAGATCCTTCATTGAAACACCTGTGAACTCATCCTTTTTTGGCGTAGAAGCAAGTCATCCTCGTTTCGAGGAACCGCCTATGATGATGATGAGAGATGTCTTCGCAAGTAAAATCAAGTTATATCCAATCTGGTGTCATTGAGACACAAGATGCCACTGTACCTGACCATTTATAGTGAAAGCTTGTAACATCTAAAACATAAATATATGCGATTAAGGCTTATTTTTCATATAAATTTGGATATGCCGTGTCCCGATCTCGACTGCGAATGCCCACTTGGCCTTATTCGGGACGGAACATGTAGCCACTCTCAAAAAAAGCGAGTTTTGTTAACCGGAGAAAAGCTGGTGGAAGGAGTGCCTATGCTGTGAGTTCACACTTCCCCAGCACATATATGGCATGCTGTAAGACTGAAAACTAGAAGCTGATGCACAGTCACTTGAGGCATTCTGGCCTGCAGAAGGACAGGATTGGGCACCACTGCAGCAAAGTAATACAGGGTAGAGAAATGGACAGGATCTCCAAAGATGTGGAAAGAGCATTACCAAATGTAACTATTGGCCTCCATTATTCGGGGTGAAGGCAGCTGGCACACAATAGGTTACAACAGGACGGGGGAGGTGGATGCCTGAGACCCAGCTGTACTGCTGCAGGTGATCACTAGTCCAATGGTAATCGAGCTAACTTCATATAATGTCGGCTAGGGTGAGAACCGGAAGGTGGCCCGGTTTAGCTGCCGGGTTTCAACCAAGCAAAGTGAGAGGAACAGTAAGCGTGTCGTTATATGCTCCCCGCTGTGCCTCTCTCCGAGGAAGTTAACAGTGTTGGTGCTATGAATCTAGGAGGAGGCCATTCCCAATTAATTTCTAGCCTCAGAGATATCCAAGAGGAAATAATAGAGCAGAATCAGCCCGAGGAAATGTGTGCCCTGATTGGAGGATAAAAAAATCCACAGAAAAAATGTACAATTTATAAGATGTATTTTGTTGCTTCTACTAAACAAATGTTGCATCTTTAGAACTAAATGATTGAGGGTGGCAATGTAGAGTGGTTGCGAATCAGCAGACTGTTTTATAACGCTACCAATTTTCTTCCATTGAAGTCAAAGGAAAGAAAAATTGTGAAAGATGTGAAACGGGTTGCCGATTCACTACCACCCATTTTACATTATCAAACACAATGACAAAATCGACCCTTTTTCTTTCCTTATTGTTCCCTGTTAACCATTTGCTCTGATTGGTCACAACACCAATCAGATTGCAAATCCAGAAGCAGGAAGTGGCCCTAAGAATTCCCAATCCACTCCACCTTCAGTTGCGAACAGTGTAAAATAGGAGCCATACCTGTTGCTGCATAGACAGTGGTGGTGCAGAGTGAGAAGGTGCAACTGAACATTGTGAAAGTTTCACTGGAGAGCTGTGGACAAAGTCTGTCGACAGAGACTCCAGGATGTCATCTTCGGTCATATTCTGTGAAAACAATACGATAAATGTTGTTAAACCTCCTCAAAGATACTTCAAGAACACAGATACAAAGGCCTCAAGTCCTCAAGATTGAAGCACAAATTAAGAAAAAGATTCATTAGAAGTGATGGCCTTTAACTGCACACTTTCCCTCAGTCTCTTTCGGTTCTCACATGTCATGTTCCCCAGTGGAAAGGATGGAGAGGTGACCTCTGTCAATCCCACTTCTGGAACATGCAAGAGACAGTGGTGGATAATCTCAGTTCTGTCCTTCTAGTGACCTGTACTTTATGTTTACTTAAAATATCGGCGCTAACACTGGAAATCGCAGAGAGAATAGCAAGAATAATGGTCAGTACCTTACTAAATATATACAACAGTGAAATAATGAGATGTCATTTTCTCTAAACGGAATTGAGTTGAACCATGAGTTTTTGACGAGTGAAATTCCCTTTTCTCATCTCGGACATTTTTTATGCTGCAAGTACTTTTATGTTTCTCTTATCCGCCTGCCCAGCAGTAAGAAGGAAGCCACACACACTCACCATATTTGTTTTTCCAAACCTTAGAATGTGAGAGTTTGGGGTCCTCTAAACTCTGGCAATAACTGGAGTATCACTCTGATCATAACCCTGGCATTAAGTGAAGAGTTATCCTTCAACAAACTTCCACCACTGCCTTTAATATAATAAGGGCATAAATTGTCAGTGGTTTATGGAATGGTGACCTGAAGTGTTTTACTGCAGGGAAGTAAATACTGCTTCATAAACAAAAATATTTGAGCTTTACCTTCTCTGTTACCTTTGGTTTTGCTCCTTGATGAGTGGAGGGAGAGGCCAGTTTACCTTTATCCTGTTGCAAGAAACAAACTTCATCAGATTCTTCTTTGGGGGCATCAGAATTATTTAGAATTCAAAACCGCTGGTAAAACAGCAACTGAAATATGGCAAACTACTTCAGCATTCTAGAGCACATTGACGCTTGACGTCAGCGTGAACCTCATTTGTTCAATAAGTTACACTGCAAAGGCATTTTGTGATTATGTAGCAGGATTAATCAACGGAGGGCATTGGTATGCACTGGTTTCAGTTGAATTTATTCAGCAATTTCTATTTTGTAATTGACAGATTCCTTATGACCTGTGATATCAGTATCATTTCTATCATTGCAATAAAATGGTAAGTGTTTTTTTTAAGATTAGACAGCTGTGAAAAAAATTCTTTATGTTTTGTATATGGACAGATTTTGAAAATACAAAATTATTGAGACATTTATTGACTTGGCTCAAAGTGATTGTTGGACTGAACCTTAGGATCAGCTTTCTCGTTAAATCTGTAATCAGGTGGTATTGATCCTTCAGTTTCTCCCACTCGTTCAGCTTTCTTCTTAGTAGCATCCGATTCCTGAAAATATGAGAAATAAAATTATTCAAAACCAAAATTCACAGAAATATTGAGATTGAATGTCCAGATTCTGTCCTTCAGTAAAATGATAACTGGAATCTTAGTGAATCAAGTCATCATTTTGGAAATTATTCTAGGCACTGAAAAAGCTTGCTGTAAAAGTCAATAGCAGTTGAAAGGGAAGGCTCTGAAACTCCCTCCCTCAGCCACTGCCTCGATACCTCTCTTTCCTCCTTCAAGATGCTCCTTAAAATCATAAACCAAGCTGTTGGTCATCTGCCCCAATAGCTCCTTATGTGGCTCAATGTCAAATATTGTTTGATAACGCTCCTGTGAAACGCCTTGAAACGTTTTACTGGTTAAGTGTGCTATATCACTTCAAGTCGTTGTTGGACTCGGGACAAGACAGTGTTACCAACAGCCCAATTCCATGTGTATTATAGCTCCACCAAGAAACAGAAGGACATATAATGCAGTAATACAGTAATCTTATTCAAAGACTGAAAGTATTAAGAGACAATTTTCATTTGTACCTTCACTGCAGGGCCAGTGTATTTCGGAGCTGAATTGTCCGGTGCTTCTGATGGGAGTGTTTGTGCAAGCAGGTCAAGTGCATCGAGATCCTTTCAAAATAAAAGACATGTTTTCATTTTCTGACACACCTCATCTGAAACATATTCTGACAACAGCGAAATATTTACTGAAAAAACAACCCAAGCAACTGTGAGCAACGACACTGGGTGTGGGCAGTAGAATAACATCCAGGGGTATTCAACATTTAGGAAGGATCGACAGAAAGGAAAAGGAGGCGGGGTGGCATTGCTGGTTAAAGAGAAAATTAATGCAATAGTAAGAAAGGACATTAGCTTGGATGATGTGGAATCGGTACGGGTGGAGCTGCGGAATACCAAGGGGCAGAAAACGCTAGTGGGAGTTGTGTATAAAGCACCAAACAGTAGTAGTAAGGTTGGGGACAAGAAATAAGAAATAAGTGATGCATGCAATGAAGGTACAGCAATTATCACAGGTGACTTTAATGTACATATTGATTGGGCTAACCAAACCGGTAGCAATGCGGTGGAGGAGGATTTCCTGGAATGTATTAGAGATGGTTTTCTCGGCCAATATGTCGAGGAACCAACCAGGGAGCTGGCCATCCTCGATGGGGTAATGTGTAATGAGAAAGGACTAATTAGCAATCTTGTTGTGCGAGACCCCTTGGGGAAGAGTGACCATAACATGGTAGAATTCTTTATTAGGATGGAGAGTGACACAGTTAATTCAGAAACTAGGGTCCTGAACTTAAGGAAAGGTAACTTCGATGGTTTGAGTCGTGAATTGGCTAGAATAGACTGGCAAATGATACTTAAAGGGTTGACAGTGGATAGGCAATGGCAAACATTTAAAGATCACATGGATGAACTTCAGCAATTGTACATCCCTGTCTGGAGTAAAAATAAAATGGGGAAGGTGACTCAACCGTGGCTAACAAGGGAAATTAAGAATAGTGTTGAATCAAAGGACGAGGCATATAAATTGAACATAAGAATTAGGAACAGGAGTAGGCCATCTTGCCCCTCGAGTCTGCTCCGCCATTCAACAAGATCATGGCTGATCTGGCCGTGGACTCAGCTCCACTTACCCGCCCGCTCCCCGTAACCCTTAATTCCCTTATTGGTTAAAAATCTATCTATCTGTGACTTGAATACATTCAATGAGCTAGCCTCAACTGCTTTCTTGGGCAGAGAATTCCACAGATTCACAACCCTCTGGGAGAAGAAATTCCTTCTCAACTCGGTTTTAAATTGGCTCCCCCGTATTTTGAGGCTGTGTAATCCCTAGTTCTAGTCTCCCCAACCAGTGGAAACAACCTCTCTGCCTCTATCTTGTCTATCCCTTTCATTATTTTAAATGTTTCTAATAAGATCACCCCTCATCCTTCTGAACTCCCAACGAGTAAAGACCCAGTCTACTCAATCTATCATCATAAGGTAACCCCCTCATCTCCGGAATCAGCCAAGTGAATCGTCTCTGTACCCCCTCCAAAGCTAGTATATCCTTCCTTAAGTAAGGTGACCAAAACTGCACGCAGTATTCCAGGTGCGGCCTCACCAATACCCTATACAGTTGCAGCAGGACCTCCCTGCTTTTGTACTCCATCCCTCTCGCAATGAAGGCCAACATTCCATTCGCCTTCCTGATTACCTGCTGCACCTGCAAACTAACTTTTTGGGATTTATGCACAAAGACCCCCAGCTCCCTCTGCACCGCAGCATGTTGTAATTTCTCCCCATTCAAATAATATTCCCTTTTACTGTTTTTTTTCCCCCCAAGGTGGATGACCTCACACTTTCCGACATTGTATTCCATTGGCCAGAAAAAGCAGCAAACCTGAGGACTGGGAGAAATTTAGAATTCAGCAGAGGATAACAAAGGGTTTAACTAAGATGGGGAAAATAGAGTACGAGAAGAAGCTTGCCGGGAACATAAAAACTGACTGCAAAAGCTTCTATAGAAATGTGAAGAGAAAAAGACAAAAGTAGGTCCCTTGCAGTCAGATTCAGGTGAATTTATAATGGGGAATGAAGAAATGGCAGACCAATTGAACAAATATTTTGGTTCTGTCTTCACGAAGGAAGACACAAATAACCTTCCGAAAGTACTAGGGGTCCGAGGGTCTCGTGAGAAGTAGGAACTGAAGGATATCCTTAGTAGGTGGGAAATTGTGTTAGGGAAATTAATGAGATTGAAGCCCGATTAATGCCCAGGGCCTGATAGTCTGCATCCCAGAGTACTTAAGGAAGTGGCCCTAGAAATAGTGGATGCATTGGTGATCATTTTCCAGCAGTCTGTCGACTCGGGGATCAGTTCCTTTGGACTGGAGGGTAGCTAATGTAATACCACTTTTTAAAAAGGGAGGGAGAGAGAAAGCGGGTAATTATAGATCGGTTAGCCCGACATCAGTGGTGGGGAAAATGTTGGAATCAATTATTAAGGATGAAATAGCAGCGCATTTGGAAAGCAGTGACAGGATCGGTCCAAGTCAGCATGGATTATGAAGGGGAAATCAAGCTTGACAAATCTTCTGGAATTTTTTGAGGATGTAACTAGTAGAGTAGACAAGGGAGAACTAGTGGATGTGGTGTATTTGGACTTTCAAAAGGATTTTAACAAGGTTCCACAGAAGAGATTGGTGTGCAAAATCAAAGCACATGGTATTGGGGGCAATATACTGACGTGGATAGAGAACTGGTTGGCAGACAGGAAGCAGAGAGTCGGGATAAACGGGTCATTATCAAAATGACAGGCAGTGACTAGTGGAGTGCCACAGGGCTCAGTACTGGGACCCCAGCTCTTTACAATATACATCAATGATTTGGATGAAGGAATTGAGTGTAATATCTGCAAGTTTGCAGATGACACTAAACTGGGTGGCGGTGTGAGCTGTGAGGGGGACGCTAAGAGGCTGCAGGGTGACTTGGACAGATTAGGTGAGTGGGCAAATTCATGGCAGATGCAGTATATTGTGGATAAATGTGAGGTTATTCACTTTGGGACAAAAACGCAAAGACAGACTATTATCTGAATGGTGGCAGAGTAGGAAAAGGGGAGGTGCAACGAGACCTGGGTGTCATGGTTCATCAATCATTGAAAGTTGGCATACAGGTACAGCAGGCAGTGAAGAAGGCAAATGGTATGTTGGCCTTCATAGCTAGGGGATTTGAGTATAAGAGCAGGGAGGTCTTACTGCAGTTGTATAGGACCTTGCTGAGGCCTCATCTGGAATAGTGTGTTCAATTTTGGTCTCCTAATCTGAGGAAGGACGTTCTAGCTATTGAGGGAGTGCAGCGAAGGTTCACTAGATTGATTCCTGGGATGGCCAGACTGACATATGAGGAGAGACTGGATCAACTTGGCCTTTATACATTGGAGTTTAGAAGGATGAGAGGGGATTTCGTATAAACATACAAGATTGTGACGGGACAGGACAGGTTAGATGCGGGTAGATTGTTCCCGATGTTGGGGAAGTCGCGAGCCAGGGGACAGAGTCTTAGGATAAGGGGTAGGCCATTTAGGACTGAGATGAGGAGAAACTTCTTCACTCAGAGATTTGTTAACCTGTGGAATTCTCTGCCGCAGAGAGTCGTTGATCCCAGTTCATTGTATATATTCAAGAGGGAGTTAGATATGGCCCTTACGGCTAAAGGGATCAAGGGGTATGGAGAGAAAGCAGGAAAGGGGTACTGAGGGAATGATCAGCCATGATCTTATCGAATGGTGGTGCAGGCTCGAAGGGCAGAATGTCCTACTTCTGCACCTATTTTCTATGTTTCTATGTTTCTAATTGTGACTTTAGTTAGGTTGGAGAATATAAAATCTGTTTTTGAAAATTAATCTGTTTTTCACACATGTGGGAAAGGCAAAGATCAAACCGTTGTGATGATGTTTGGAATAAAAGACTGGGAGTGTTGTTGAGTGTTCCGTCTGTTTCTGGAGGGGTGTGATGGGATTATCCTGGAGGCCTGCATTTGGACAAAGTGTGACATGATTTTGCTGAATTGAATGATGAATTTTACAAACCTGGGAAACACAGGTTGGGGCAATGGAGTTAAGAACCACTCTGTGATGATATCTGAAGGGTATTTGATGAATGATCTGAGGTGTCCTCAATCAGTTTGTTTGTGCAATTCCTCTGCTGTCATTGGCAGTTGCTAAATAATTCACATTTTACTCTTTTTTCACTTACCTTACCACTACTTTGACTTGCAGAAACTGATTTCGCTGTCGAAGCTTTCAGAGGTGCCTTTGCAAGACAGAAATGATCATTTCAATTATTTCAGTTTCATTTGTTTGTCCTCAGCTACATAAGGGGCTGGATTTTCGGCTTGTACATGTCTCTGTGTTCGCCCCGGAGGGGAGTCAACGGAGGCGCTAAACTCTTCTGTGTGGGCAGCCTGCTTCCAGCGCCCCGCCGGGATTTTCAGTGCTGGTTTCAGCGGGGGACGGAGCATTACCGTCCGATCCGTAGCGCTGTGTAGAGCGCCTGTGAAAGGGGCTGGTCCGAGCTGTAGCAGCTGCAGTGAGGTAAGTAACTGCCTGTTGACGTCAGTGTGATTGTTTTTTTTACATTATTTATTTTGCGATGTATTTTGAGATGGCGCGAGTTATTTATTGGGAATGTTTTTCGTGGCTTTTTTCAGGTTTTTTTTCCCCCTTCCCAGGCCTCTAAAGCACTCCTAGGCCGGCTGTTCGGCTTGGGATTGTCACTTGCTCAGCCGGCCTACGACCCAAGACAGGCGTGCAATGTCTCCCTCAGTGCTCCGCCCCAAACCCAGGGCCCAGCTGCCAAATTTTACTGACTGAAACACAAACTGTTTCCGGGCGCAACTTCATTGCCCTTCCTTCGAAATGAGCAAAGCCGAAAATCCTGCCCCACTGGTTTCCATAACTATTTCGACCACTTTATTATAAGACCATAAATGTGATATTATATCAGTTGTAATCTTCAATTACATTTGCGATAAAGCACATAAGCAATATCTTTCAGAACTCTGTGAAATGGATTAAGGTGTCAACCAGTTGACAAATTTGAAGGAAAGGGGATTCACTGCAATCTGTAAACCACTGTGGTTTACAGCATGGACTATGAAAGTTACTAGTTGCTTTGATTAATCTTAATTCTGTGGTGTAAAATCAAACTGGACAGCAATTTTTATTCTTTCATAAGCACACAATTGCCTCAGATTTTGATGTTGGCTTCTCCATTTGAACAGACCATATTCAAACTCTTATTTTGACAGGAAATACACTTGCGACACTGGTAAAGCAGTGGTAAAGCTGCCATTCCTTATATTCCGAAAACCGCAATTTGATATTTTAAATTCCCATTCCACTTTTAGTCCCAATCATGTTCCCAACTCACTGCCTCAACACTTTACTTCATGCCTCATCTGTAAAAATGGCCTCAGTAAATTCAAGTGAAGAGCTGTGAAACAATCCTTCACTTATTTTGCTTTATACGGCGGTAGCAACGTCATTATCCCATTCTGATGCTGGCAAGACAACAGACATTTCACACTTGAGATTAGAATGAGTGCGAGATGTCTTCGCTGTGGCTCAGTGGGTAGCACTCTCACCTCTGAGTCAGAAGGTTGTGGGGTCAAGTCCCAGTCCAGGTGATTGGAGCATGGGCAGATACAGCAGGAGCTGCGAGATCGGGGCAAAGGAGTGGCAAGAGACTGTGGAGGGATGTGATCGGGGCCCACGAGAAGCAGGAGTTTGGGGTTAGCGGCCGAGGGCCAGCTCACACTACAATATGAGTGAGCACTAGGTGTATGCAGCAGAGCAGGTCTTCAGTCGTCTAGGATAACCCTTGCCACTGGAAAGACCTAGCTCTGTCAAGCCCGTGTGGTGGCTGGTGTGCACGTTAAAAAAATCCATGCACAGGCATCTTCCACCCTTCAGGACCTAGAAGAGTAGATCCTTCATTGAAACACCTGTGAACTCATCCTTTTTTGGCGTAGAAGCAAGTCATCCTCGTTTCGATTGGCCGACTATGATGATGATGATGATGATTATGATGAGTCTTTGTAAGTAAAATCAAGTTATATCCAATCTGGTGTCATTGAGACCCAAAATGCCACTGTACCTGACCATTTATAGGGAAAGCTTGTAACATCTAAAACATTAATACACGATTAAGGCTTATTTTTCATATACATTTGGATATGCCGTGTCCCGATCTCGAATGCGAATGTCCACTTGGCCAAATTCAGGATGGAACATGTAGCCACTTCCAAAAAAGCAAATTTTGTTAGCCGGAGAAAAGCTGGAGCAAGAAGTGCCGATGCTGTGAGTTCACACTTTCTCAGCACATATATGGCATGCTATAAGACTGAAAACTAGAAGCTGACACACAGTCACTTGAGGTATTCTGGCCTGCAGAAGGACAGGATTGGGCACCACTGCAGCAAAGTAATACAGGGTAAAAAAGAGGACAGGATCTCCAAAGATGTGGAAAGAGCATTACCAAATGTAACTATTGGCCCCCATTATTCGGGGTGAAGGCAGCTGGCACACAACAGGTTACAACAGCATGGGGGAGGTGGGTGCCTGAGACCCAGCTGTACTGCTGCAGGTGATCACTAGTCCAATGCTAATCGAGCTAACTTCATATAATGTCAGCTAGGATGAGAACCAGAAGGTAGCCCGGTTTAGCTGCCGGGTTTCAACCAAGCAAAGTGAGAGGAACAGTAAGCGTGTTGTTATTTGCTCCCCGCTGTGCCTCTCTCCGATGAAGTTAACAGTGTTGGTGCTATGAATCTAGGAGGAGGCCATTCCCAATTAATTTCTAGCCTCAAAGATATCTAAGAGAAGAAAATAGAGTGGAATCAGCCTGAGGAAATGTGTGCCCTGATTGGAGGATAAAAAATCCACAGAAAAAAAGCACAATTTACAAGATATATTTTGTTGCTTCTAGTAAACAAATATTGCATCTTTATAACGAAATGATTGAGGGTTGCCGATTCACGACCACCCATTTTACATTAACACAGGGTCAAAGTCGACCTTTTTTCTTTCCTTATGGTTCCCTGTTAACCATTTGCTCTGATTGGTCACGTGACCAATCAGATTGCAAATCCAGAAGCAGGAAGTGGTCCTAATAATTCCCAACCCACTCCACCTTCAGTTGCGAACAGTGTAAGTAAGGAGCCATACCTGTTGCTGCATAGACAGTGGTGGTGCAGAGTGAGAAGGTGCAACTGAACATTGTGAAAGTTTCACTGGAGAGCTGTGGACAAAGTCTGTCGATAGAGACTCCAGGATGTCATCTTCGGTCATATTCTGTGAAAACAATACGATAAATGTCGCTAAATCTTCTCAAAGATACTTCAAGAACACAGATACAAAGGCCTCAAATCCTCAATATTGAAGCACAAATTTAAAAAAAGATTCATTAGCAGGGATGGAGTATATATGCACTTTCCCTCCATCTCTTTAGGTTCTCACATGTCATGTTACCCAATGGAAAGGACGGAGAGGTGACCTCTGTCAATCCCACTTCTGGAACATGCAAGAGACAGTGGTGGATAATCTCATAGTTCTGTCCTTCTGATGACCTGTACAGTTATACTGTTAGACCTGTACTTTATGTTTACATAAAACATCGCCGCTAACACTGGAAATTGCAGAGAGAATAGCAAGAATAATGCTCAGTACCGTACTAAATATGTACGACAGTGAAATAATGAGATGTCATTTTCTCTCAATGGAATTGAGTTTAACCATGAGTTTTTGACGAGTGAAATTCCCTTTTCTCATCTCGGACATTTTTTATGTTGAGAGTACTTTTATGTTTCTCTTATCCGCCTGCCCAGCAGTAAGAAGGAAGCCACACACACTCACCATTTTTGTTTTTCCAAACCTTAGAATGAGAGAGTTTGGGGTCCTCCAAACTCGGGCAATAACTGGAGTATCACTCTGATCATAACCCTGGCATTAAGTGAAGAGTTATCCTTCAACAAACTTCCACCACTGCCTTTAACTTAATAAGGGTATAAATGTCAGTGGTTTATGGAATGGTGACCTGAAGAGTTTTACTGCAGGGAAGTAAATACTCCTTCATGAACAAAAATATTTGAGCTTTACCTTCTCTGTTACCTTTGGTTTTGCTCCTTGATGAGTGGAGGGAGAGGCCAGTTTACCTTTATCCTGTTGCAAGAAACAAACTTCATCAGATTCTTCTTTGGGGGCATCAGAATTATTTATAATTCAAAGCCGCTGGTAAAACAGCAACTGAAATATGGCAAACTACTTCAGCATTCTAGAGCACATTGACGCTTGACGTCAGCGTGATCCTTATTTGATCAATAAGTTACACTGCAAAGGCATTTCGTGATTATGTAGCAGGATTAATCAACGGAGGGCATTGGTGTGCACTGGTTTCAGTTGAATTTATTCAGCAATTTCTATTTTGTAATTGTCAGAGTCCTTATGACCTGTGATATCTGCATCATTTCTATCATTGCAACACAATATAAGCGTTTTTTCATTACGTTAGACAGCTGTGAAAAAAATTCTCTATGTTTTGTATATGGACAGATTTTGAAAATACAAAATTATTGAGACATTTATTGACTTGGCTCAAAGTGATTGTTGGACTGAACCTGAGGATCAGCTTTCTCGTTAAATCTGTAATCAGGTGGTATTGATCCTTCAGTTTCTCCCACTCGTTCAGCTTTCTTCTTAGTAGCATCTGATTCCTGAAAATATGAGAAATAAAATAGTTCAAAACCAAAATTCACAGAAATATTGAGATTGAATGTCCAGATTCTGTGCTTCAGTAAAATGATAACTGGAATTAAGTGAATCAAGTCAACATTTTGGAAATTATTCAAGGCACTGAAAAAGCTTGCTGTAAAAGTCAATAGCAGTTGAAAGGGAAGGCTCTGAAACTCCCTCCCTCAGCCACTGCCTCGATACCTCTCTTTCCTCCTTCAAGATGTTGCTTAAAATCATTAACCAAGCTGTTGGTCATCTGCTCCAATAGCTCCTTATGTGGCTCAATGTCAAATATTGTTTGATAACGCTCCTGTGAAGCGCCTGGAGATGTTTTACTGCGTTAAGTGCGCTATATCACTTCAAGTCGTCGTTGGACTCGGGACAAGACAGTGTTACCAACAGCCCAATTCCATGTGTATTATAGCTCCACCAAGAAACAGAAGGACATATAATGCAGTAATACAGTAATCTTATTCAAAGACAAAGTATTAAGAGACAATTTTCATTTGTACCTTCACTGCAGGGCCAGTGTATTTCGGAGCTGAATTGTCTGGTGCTTCTGATGGGAGTGTTTGTGCAAGCAGGTCAAGTGCATCGAGATCCTTTCAAAATAAAAGACATGTTTTCATTTTCTGACACACCTCATCTGAAACATATTCTGACAGCAGCGAAATATTTACTGAAAAAACAACCCAAGCAACTGTGAGCAACGACACTGGGCGTGGGCAGTAGGATAATTGTGACGTTAGTTTCTACAACCTCCGGTTGGAGTATATAAAATCTGTTTTGGTGAATTAATCTGTTTTTCACACATGTGGGGAAGCACAGTGCAGGCAAAGATCAAACCATTGTGATGATGTTTGGAATAAAAGACTGGGAGCGTTGTTGAGTGTTGCGTCTGTTTCTGGAAGGGTGTGATGGGATTATCCTTGAGGTCTGCATTTGGATAAAGTGTGAGATGATTTTGCTGAATTGAATGTTAAATTTTGCAAACATGGGAAACACAGGTTGGGGCAATGGAGTTAAGAACCACTCTGTGATGATATCTGAAAGGCATTTGATGAATGATCTGAGGTGTCCTGAATCAGTTTGTTTGTGCGATTCCTCTGCTGTCATTGGCAGTTGCTAAATAATTCACATTTTACTCTTTTTTCACTTACCTTACCACTACTTTGACTTGCAGAAACTGATTTCGCTGTCGAAGCTTTCAGAGGTGCCTTTGCAAGACAGAAATTATCATTTCAATTATTTCAGTTTCACTTGTTTGTCCTCAGCTACATAAGGGGCTGGATTTTTGGCTTGTACATGTTTGTGTGTTCGCCCCGGAGGGGTGTCAACGGAGGCGCTAAACTTTTCTGGGCGGGCGGCTTGCTTCCAGCGCCCCGCCGGGATTTTCAGTCCCGGTTTCAGTGGGGGATGGAGCATTACCGTCCGATCCGTAGCTCTGTGTAGAGCGCCTGTGAAAGGGGCTGGTCCGAGCTGTAGCAGCTGCAGTGAGGTAAGTAACTGCCTGTTGACGTCAGTGTGTTTTTTTTTACTTTATTTTTTTTGCGATGTAATTTATTGGGAATGTTTTTCCTGGGTTTTTTTCAGATGTTTTTCCCTCCGCAGCCTCTCGAGCGCTCCTAGGCCGGCTGTTCGGCTCGGGATTGTTGCTTGCTCAGTCGGCCTACGACCCAAGACAGGCGTGCAATGTCTCCCTCAGTGCTCCGCCCCAAACCCAGGGCTCAGCTGCCAAATTTTACTGAGTGAGGCGCAAACTGTTTCCGGGCTCAAACTTCATAGCCCTTCCTCCGAAATGAGCAAAGCCGAAAATCCTGCCCCGCGGTTTTCCAGAACAATTTCTACCACTTTATTTTAAGACCATAAATGTGATATTATATCAGTTGTAATCTTAAATTACATTTGAGATCAAGCACACAAGCAATATCTTTCAGAACTCTGTGAAATGGATTAAGATGTCAACCAGTTGACAAATCTGAAGGAAAGGGGATTCACTGCAATCTGTAAACCACTGCTGTTTACAGCATGGACTATGAAAGTTACTAATTGCTTTGATTGATTTTACACTACAGTATTAAGATTAAACTGGACAGCAATTTTTATCTTTCCATAAGCACACAATTGCCTCTGATTTTGATGTTGGCTTCTCCATTTGGACAGACCATATTCAAACTCTTATTTTGACAGGAAATACACTTGCGACAGTGGAAAAGCAATTAGTTGCCATTCCTTATATTCTGGTAGGTCCGAAAACCGCAATTTGATATTTTAAATTCCCATTCCACTTTTAGTCCCAATTATGTTCCCAACTCACTGCCTCAACACTTTACTTCATTCCTCATCTGCAAAAATGTCTTCAGTAAATTCAAGTGAAGAGCTGTGAAACAATCCTTCACTTATTTTGCTTTGTACGGCAGTAGCAACGTCATTATCCCATTCTGATGGTGGCAAGACAACAGACATTTCACACTTGAGATTAGAATGAGTGCGAGATGTCTTCGCTGTGGCTCAGTGGGTAGCACTCTCACCTCTGAGTCAGAAGGTTGTGGGGTCAAGTCCCACTCCAGGTGATTGGAGCATGGGCAGATACAGCAGGAGCGGCGAGATCAGGGCGAAAGAGCGGCAAGAGTCTGTGGAGGGTTGTGATCGGGGTTCTCGAGAAGCAGGAGTTCAGGGCCAGGGGCCCAGGGGCAGCACAGGCCAGCCCACACTGCGATATGTGTGAGCACTAGGTGTGTGTAGCAGAGCAGGTCTCCAGTTGTCTTGGATAACCCTTGCCACTGGACCAAGACCTAGCTCTGTCAAGCCCGTGTGGTGGCTGGTGTGCAACTGCCACCACACGTTAAAAAAATCCACGCACAGGCATCTTCCAACCTTCAGGCTTTCGTTCAGGACCTGGAATACTAGATCCTTCATTGAAACACCTGTGAACTCATCCTTTTTTGGCGTAGAAGCAAGTCATCCTCGTTTCGAGAAACCGCCTATGATGATGATGAGAGATGTCTTCGCAAGTAAAACCAAGTTATGTCCAATCTGGTGTCATTGAGACCCAAAATGCCACTGTACCTGACCATTTATAGGGAAAGCTTGTAACATCTAAAACATAAATATATGCGATTAAGGCTTATTTTTCATATAAATTTGGATATGCCGTGTCCTGATCTTGACTGCGAATGCCCACTTGGCCTTATTCGGGACGGAACATGTAGCTACTCCCAAAAAAGTGAGTTTTGTTAGCCGGAGAAAAGCTGGTGCAAGGAGTGCCTATGCTGTGAGTTCACACTTCCCCAGCACATATATGGCATGCTATAAGATTGAAAACTAGAAGCTGATACACAGTCACTTGAGGCATTCTGGCCTGCAGAAGGACAGGATTGGGCACCACTGCAGCAAAGTAATACAGGGTGGAGAAGTGGACAGGATCTCCAAAGATGTGGAAAGAGCATTACCAAATGTAACTATTGGCCTCCATTATTCGGGGTGAAGGCAGCTGGCACACAACAGGTTACAATAGCATGGGGGAGGTGGATGCCTGAGACCCAGCTGTACTGCTGCAGGTGATCACTAGTCCAATGCTAATTGAGCTAACTTCATATAATGTCGGCTAGGGTGAGAACCGGAAGGTAGCCCGGTTTAGCTGCCGGGTTTCAACCAAGCAAAGTGAGAGGAACAGTAAGTGTGTCGTTATTTGCTCCCCGCTGTGCCCCTCTCCGATGAAGTTAACAGTGTTGGTGCTATCAATCTAGGAGGAGGCCATTCCCAATTAATTTCTAGCCTCAAAGATATCCAAGAGGAGAAAATAGAGTGGAATCAGACTGAGGAAATGTGTGCCCTTGTAAGAGAAATTTGGCATTCGAGGTACCAGCGGGACAAGGGTTAAAGTGCTGGTTCCTGCACCGACCCATAAGGAGGTAAAAGGCCCCTCTTCGGCCTTGCACATTCCAGTACCAAGGCTTCAGATGTTATTCATTCAATCTGTACCAGGACATTAGATAATATTCCGACAGGATACGATGCGAGAACCTAAACAGACATTGATAAGACCTTGTGAAGAGGCTCGAGGCAGACTCACAGAGACCAAGGAGAATCAGCAAATTTTAACTTGATTAAGTCATCTTAGTAGAGTCCAAGGCTGCCTTGGGGTCTGTCAATCCAAAGTATTACTGCTAAGGTAGCCCAACTAGAGATCGGTGAGGGTCGTACCGGGGGGTGAAGGGGTTTGTGAAATGTATAAATGATGTGTGATTTTGCTACACGAGGAGCATCTCCACTCACAGGCGGCTGTGATGAGAGGTGTTCCCGGACGTTCGTAATTAGAGATTGTTACACCTTGCTATCCGTCTCTGTTTGCTAACTTCGAGAACTGTTACGTGGGTTGGGGCGAGCGTCGACCCTCTATATCAGGGGGCCCACTCGTGGTAGGAGAATCCTTCCAGTTTTCCCTTAACCCTGATTGGAGGATAAAAAATCCACAGAAAAAAAGCAGAATTTACAAGATATATTTTGTTGCTTCTAGTAAACAAATATTGCATCTTAATAACTAAATGATTGAGGGTGGCAATGTAGAGTGGTTGTGAATTAGCAGATTGTTTGAAAACCCAAATCATTTTTCCATTAAAGTCAAAGGAAAGAAAAATTGTGAAAGATGTGAAACGGGCTGCCGATTCACTACCACCCATTTTACATTATCAAACAGTGTCAAAGTCGACCCTTTTTCTTTCCTTATTGTTCCCTGTTAACCATTTGCTCTGATTGGTCACGTGACCAATCAGATTGCAAATCCAGAAGCAGGAAGTGGCCCTTAGAATTCCCAATCCACTCCACCTTCAGTTGCGAACAGTGTAAGATAGGAGCCATACCTGTTGCTGCATAGACAGTGGTGGTGCAGAGTGAGAAGGTGCAACTGAACATTGTGAAAGTTTCACTGGAGAGCTGTGGACAAAGTCTGTCGATAGAGACTCCAGGATGTCATCTTCGGTCATATTCTGTGAAAACAATACAATAAAATGGAGTTAAACCTTCTCAAAGATACTTCAAGAACACAGATACAAAGGTCTCAAGTCCTCAATATTGAAGCACAAATTAAAAAAACGATTCATTAGCGGGGATAGCCTATAACTGCACTTTCCCTCCATCTCTTTAGGTTCTCACATGTCATGTTACCCAATGGAAAGGATGGAGGGGTGACCTCTGTCAAACCCACTTCTGGAACATGCAAGAGACAGTGGTGGATAATCGCACAGTTCTGTCCTTCTGATGACCTGTACAGTTATACTGTTAGACCTGTACTTTATGTTTACATAAAACATCGCCGCTAACACTGGTAATCGCAGAGAGAATAGCAAGAATAATGGTCAGCACCTTACTAAATATATACAACAGTGAAATAATGAGATGTCATTTTCTCTAAACGGAATTGAGTTTAACCATGAGTTTTTGACGAGTGAAATTCCCTTTTCTCATCTCGGATATTTTTCATGTTGCAAGTACTTTTATGTTTATCTTATCCGCCTGCCCAGCAGTAAGAAGGAAGCCACACACACTCACCATATTTGTTTTTCCAAACCTTAGAATGTGAGAGTTTGGGGTCCTCCAAACTCTGGCAATAACTGGAGTATCACTCTGATCATAACCCTGGCATTAAGTGAAGAGTTATCCTTCAACAAACTTCCACCACTGCCTTTAATATAATAAGGGCATAAATTGTCAGTGGTTTATGGAATGGTGACCTGAAGAGTTTTACTGCAGGGAAGTAAATACTCCTTCATAAACAAAAATATTTGAGCTTTACCTTCTCTGTTACCTTTGGTTTTGTTCCTTGATGAGTGGAGGGAGAGGCCAGTTTGCCTTTATCCTGTTGCAAGAAACAAACTTCATCAGATTCTTTTTTGGGAATCAGAATTATTTATAATTCAAAGCCGCTGGTAAAACAGCAACTGAAATATGGCAAACTACTTCAGCATTCTACAGCACATTGACGTTTGACGTCAGCGTGAACCTCATTTGTTCAATAAGTTACACTGCAAAGGCATTTTGTGATTATGTAGCGGGATTAATCAACGGAGGGCATTGGTGTGCACTGGTTTCAGTTGAATTTATTCAGCAATTTTTATTTTGTAATTGTCAGAGTCCTTATGACCTGTGATATCTGCATCATTTCTACCGTTGCAAGACAATGTAAGCGTTTTTTCATTACATTAGACAGCTGTGAAAAAAATTGTCGATGTTCTGTATATGGATAGATTTTAAAAATACAAAATTATTGAGACATTTATTGACTTGGCTCAAAGTGATTGTTGGACTGAACCTTAGGATCAGCTTTCTCGTTAAATCTGTAATCAGGTGGTATTGATCCTTCAGTTTCTCCCACTCGTTCAGCTTTCTTCTTAGTAGCATCTGATTCCTGAAAATATGAGAAATAAAATTATTCAAAACCAAAATTCACAGAAATATTGAGATTGAATGTCCAGATTCTGTGCTTCAGTAAAATGATAACTGGAATTAAGTGAATCAAGTCAACATTTTGGAAATTATTCAAGGCACTGAAAAAGCTTGCTGTAAAAGTCAATAGCAGTTGAAAGGGAAGGCTCTGAAACTCCCTCCCTCAGCCACTGCCTCGATACCTCTCTTTCCTCCTTCAAGATATTGCTTAAAATCATTAACCAAGCTGTTGGTCATCTGCTCCAATAGCTCATGTGGCTCAATGTCAAATATTGTTTGATAACGCTCCTGTGAAGCGCCTTGAGACGTTTTACTGCGTTAAGTGCGCTATATCACTTCAAGTCGTTGTTGGATCGGGACAAGACAGTGCTACCAACAGCCCAATTCCATGTGTATTATAGCTCCACCAAGAAACAGAAGGACATATAATGCAGTAATACAGTAATCTTATTCAAAGACAAAGTATTAAGAGACAATTTTCATTTGTACCTTCACTGCAGGGCCAGTGTATTTCGGAGCTGAATTGTCCGGTGCTTCTGATGGGAGTGTTTGTGCAAGCAGGTCAAGTGCATCGAGATCCTTTCAAAATAAAAGACATGTTTTCATTTTCTGACACACCTCATCTGAAACATATTCTGACAGCAGCGAAATATTTACTGAAAAAACAACCCAAGCAATTGTGAGCAACGACACTGGGCGTGGGCAGTAAGATAATTGTGACGTTAGTTTCTACAACCTCCGGTTGGAGAATATAAAATCTGTTTTTGTGAATGAATCTGTTTTTCACACATGTGGGGAAGGCAAAGATCAAACCGTTGTGCTGATGTTTGGAATAAAAGACTGGGAGCGTTGTTGAGTGTTACTTCTGCTTCTGGAAGGGTGTGATGGGATTATCCTTGAGGCCTGCATCTGGATAAAGTGTGAGATGATTTTGCTGAATTGAATGATGAATTTTGCAAACATGGGAAACACAGGTTGGGGCAATGGAGTTAAGAATCACTCTGTGATGATATCTGAAAGGTATTTGATGAATGATCTGAGGTGTCCGAAATCAGTTTGTTTGTGCAATTCCTCTGCTGTCATTGGTGGTTGCTAAATAATTCACATTTTACTCTTTTTTCACTTACCTTTCCACTACTTTGACTTGCAGAAACTGATTTCGCTGTCGAAGGTTTCAGAGGTGCCTTTGCAAGACAGAAATGATCATTTCAATTATTTCAGTTTCACTTGTTTGTCCTCAGCTACATAATGGGCTGGATTTTTGGCTTGTACATGTCTCTGTGTTCGCCCCGGAGGGGTGTCAACGGAGGCGCTAAACTCTTCTGTGCGGGCAGCCTGCTTCCAGCGCCCCGCCGGGATTTTCAGTCCCGGTTTCAGAGGGGGACGGAGCATTACCGTCCGATCCGTAGCGCTGTGTAGAGCGCCTGTGAAAGGGGCTGGTCCGAGCTGTAGCAGCTGCAGTGAGGTAAGTAACTGTCTGTTGACGTCAGTGTGATTGTTTTTTACTTTATTTTTTTCGCGATGTATTTTGAGGTGGTGCGAGTTATTTATTGGGAATGTTTTTCCTGGGTTTTTTCAGGATTTTTTTCTCCTCCCCAGGCCTCTCTTAGAGCCGCTCCTTGGCCAGCTGTTCGGCTCGGGATTGTCACTTGCTCAACCTACGACCCAAGACAGGCGTGCAATGTCTCCCTCAGTGCTCCGCCCCAAACCCAGGGCCCAGCTGCCAAATTTTGCTGACTGAGGCGCAAACTGTTTTCGGGCACAAACTTCATCGCCCTTCCTCCGAAATCAGCAAAGCCGAAAATCCTGCCCCCGCGGGTTTCCAGAACAATTTCTACGACTTTACTTTAAGACCAGAAATGTGATATATCAGTTGTAATCTTAAATTACATTTGAGTTCAAGCACACAAGCAATATCTTTCAGAACTCTGTGAAATGGATTAAGATGTCAACCAGTTGACAAATCTGAAGGAAAGGGGATTCACTGCAATCTGTAAACCACTGCTGTTTACAGCATGGACTATGAAAGTTACTAATTGCTTTGATTGATTTTACACTACAGTATTAAGATTAAACTGGACAGCACTTTGTATTATTCCATAAGCACACAATTCCCTCAGATTTTGATGTTGGCTTCTCCATTTGAACAGATCATATTCAAACTCTTATTTTGATAGGAAATATACTTGCGACAGTGGTAAAGCAATTAACAGCCATTCCTTATATTCTGGCAGGTCCGAAAACTGCAATTTGATATTTTAAATTCCCATTCCACTTTTAGTCCCAATCATGTTCCCAACTCACTGCCTCAACACTTTACTTCATGCCTCATCTGCAAAAATGGCTTCAGTAAATTCAAGTGAAGAGCTGTGAAACAATCCTTCACTTATTTCGCTTTATACCGCAGTAGCAATGTCATTATCCCATTCTGATGCTGGCATGACAACACACTTGGGATTAGAATGAGTGCTAGATGTCTTCGCTGTGGCTCAGTAGGTAGCACTCTCACTGAGTCATAAGGTTGTGGGTTCAATCCCACTCCAGGTGATTGGAGTGTGGGCAGATACAGCAGGAGCGAAGAGATCGGGGTGAAGGAACAGCAAGAGACTGTGGAGGGATGTGATCGGAGCTCATGAGAAGCAGGAGTTCTGGGCTAGGGGCCCAGGGCCAGCCCGCATTGTGATATGTATGAGCACTAGGTGTGTGCAGCAGAGCAGGTCTCCAGTCATCTTGGATAACCCTTGCCAGTGCACTAAGACCTCGCCGAGACCTGTAAAACGGCCACCACACGTTAAAAAAATCCACGCACAGGCATCTTCCACCCTTCAGGATGTAGTTCAGGATCTGGAATATTAGGTCCCTCATTGAAACACCGATGAACTCATCCTTTTTTGGCGCAGAGCGAGTCATCATTGTTTTGAGGGACTGCATATGATGATGATGAGATGTCTTTGCAAGTAAAACCAAGTTATATCCAATCTGGTGTCATTGAGACCCAAGATGCCACTGTACCTGACCATTTATAGTGAAAGCTTGTAACATCTAAAACATAAATACGTGATTCAGGCTTATTTTTCATATAAATTTGGATATGCCGTGTCCCGATCTCGACTGCGAATGCCCACTTGGCCTTATTCGGGACGGAACATGTAGCCACTCCCAAAAAAGCGAGTTTTGTTAGCCGGAGAAAAGCTGGGGCAAGGAGTGCCTATGCTGTGAGTTCACACTTCCCCAGCACATATATGGCATGCTATAAGACTGAAAACTGAAAGCTGATGCACAGAGTCACGTGAGGCATTCTGGCCTGCAGAAGGACAAGATTGGGCACCACTGCAGCAAAGTAATACAGGGTGGAGAAGTGGACAGGATCTACAAAGATGTGGAAAGAGCATTACCAAACTTAACTTTTGGCCTCCATTATTTGGGGCGAAGGCAGCTGGCACAGAACAGGTTACAACAGCATGGGGGAGGTGGATGCCTGAGACCGAGCTGTACTGCTGCATTGAAACATAGAAAAATAGAAAATAGGTGCAGGAGTTGGCCATTCGGCCCTTCGAGCATGCACCACCATTCAATATGATCATGGCTGATCATTCACCTCAGTACCCCTTCCCCGCTTTCTCTCCATACCTCTTGATCACTTTAGCCGTAAGGGCCACATCTAACTCCCTCTTGAATATATCCAATGAACTGGCATCAACGACTCTCTGCGGCAGGGAATTCCGCAGGTTAACAACTCTCTGAGTGAAGAAGTTTCTCCTCATCTCAGTCCTAAATGGCCTACCCCTTATCCTAAGACTGTGTCCTCTGGTTCTGTACTTCCCCAACATCGGGAACATTCTTCCCGCATCTAACCTGTCCCGTCCCGTTAGAATCTTATACGTTTCTATGAGATCCCCTCTCATCTTTCTGAACTCCAATGTGATCACTTGTCCCATGGTAATCGAGCTAACTTCATATAATGTCGGCTAGGGTGAGAACCGGAAAGTGGCCCGGTTTAGCTGCCGGGTTTCAACCAAGCAAAGTGAGAGGAACAGTAAGCGTGTCGTTATTTTCTCCCCGATGAAGTTCACAGTGTTAGTGCTATGAATCTAGGAAGAGGCCATTCCCAATTAATTTCTAACCTCAAAGATATCTAAGAGAAGAAAATAGAGTGGAATCAGCCCGAGGAAATGAGTGCCCTGATTGGAGGATAAAAAATCCACAGAAAAAAAGCACAATTTACAAGTTATATTTTGTTGCTCCTCGTAAACAAATATTGCATCTTTATAACTAAATGATTGAGGGTGGCAATGTAGAGTGGTTGTGAATTAGCAGACTGTTTAATAACGCTAAATTTTTTTTCCATTGAAGTCAAAGGAAAGAAAAATTGTGAAAGATGTGAAACGGGCTGCCGATTCACTACCACCCATTTTACATTATCAAACACAATGTCAAAGTCGACCCTTTTTCTTTCCTTATTGTTCCGTTAACCATTTGCTCTGATTGGTGACGTGACCAATCAGATTGCAAATCCAGAAGCAGGAAGTGGCCCTAAGAATTCCCAACCCACTCCACCTTCAGTTGCGAACAGTGTAAGATAGGAGCCATACCTGTTGCTGCATAGACAGTGGTGGTGCAGAGTGAGAAGGTGCAACTGAACATTGTGAAAGTTTCACTGGAGAGCTGTGGACAAAGTCTGTCGATAGAGACTCCAGGATGTCATCTTCGGTCATATTCTGTGAAAACAATACGATAAATGTAGTTAAACCTTCTCAAAGATACTTCAAGAACACAGATACAAAGGTCTCAAGTCCTCAATATTTGAAGCACAAATTAAGAAAAAGATTCATTAGCAGGGATGGCCTATAACTGCACTTTCGCTCCGTCTCTTTAAGTTCTCACATGTCATGTTCCCAATGGAAAGGATGGAAAGGTGACCTCTGTCAATCCCACTTCTGGAACATGCAAGAGACAGTGGTGGATAATCTCATAGTTCCGTCCTTCTAATGACTTGTACAGTTATACTGTTAGACCTGTACTTTATGTTGACACGAAACATCGCTGCTAACACTGGTAATCGGAGAGAGAATAGCAAAAATAATTGTCAGTACCTTACTAAATATGTACGACAGTGAAATAATAAGCTGTCATTTTCACTAAACGGAATTGAGTTTAACCATGAGTTTTTGACGAGTGAAATTCCCTTTTCTCATCTCGGACATTTTTTATGCTGCAAGTACTTTTATGTTTCTCTTATCCGCCTGCCCAGCAGTAAGAAGGAAGCCACACACACTCACCATTTTTGTTTTTCCAAACCTTAGAATGCGAAAGTGTGGGGTCCTCCAAACTCTGGCAATAACTGGAGTATCACTCTGATCATAACCCTGGCATTAAGTGAAGAGTTATCCTTCAACAAACTTCCACCACTGCCTTTAATATAATAAGGGCATAAATTGTCAGTGGTTTATGGAATGGTGACCTGAAGCGTTTTATTGCAGGGAACCAAATACTCCTTCATGAACAAAAATATTTGAGCTTTACCTTCTCTGTTACCTTTGGTTTTGCTCCTTGATGAGTGGAGGGAGAGGCCAGTTTACCTTTATCCTGTTGCAAGAAACAAACTTCATCAGATTCTTCTTTGGGGGCATCAGAATTATTTAGAATTCAAAGCCGCTGGTAATACAGCAACTGAAATATGGCAAACTACTTCAGCATTCTAGAGCACATTGACGCTTGACGTCAGCGTGAACCTCATTTGATCAATAAGTTACAATGCAAAGGCATTTCGTGATTATGTAGCAGGATTAATCAACGGAGAGCATTGGTGTGCACTGGTTTCAGTTTAATTTATACAGCAATTTCTATTTTGTAATTGTCAGATTCCTTATGACCTGTGATATCTGCATCATTTCTATCATTGCAACACAATGTAAGTGTTTTTTCATTACATTAGACAGCTGTGAAAAAAATTGTCGAAGTTCTGTATATGGACAGATTTAAAAAATACAAAATTATTGAGACATTTATTGACTTGGCTCAAAGTGATTGTTGGACTGAACCTTAGGATCAGCTTTCTCGTTAAATCTGTAATCAGGTGGTATTGATCCTTCAGTTTCTCCCACTCGTTCAGCTTTCTTCTTAGTAGCATCTGATTCCTGAAAATATGAGAAATAAAATTATTCAAAACCAAAATTCACAGAAATATTGAGATTGAATGTCCAGATTCTGTGCTTCAGTAAAATGATAACTGGAATCTAAGTGAATCAAGTCAACATTTTGGAAATTATTCTAGGCACTGAAAAAGCTTGCTGTAAAAGTCAATAGCAGTTGAAAGGGAAGGCTCTGAAACTCCCTCCCTCAGCCACTGCCTCGATACCTCTCTTTCCTCCTTTAAGATGCTCCTTAAAATCATTAACCAAGCTGTTGGTCATCTGCTCCAATAGCTCCTTGTGTGGCTCAATGTCAAATATTGTTTGATAACGCTCCTGTGAAGCGCCTTGAGACGTTTTACTGCGTTAAGTGCGCTATATCACTTCAAGTCGTTGTTGGACCCGGGACAAGACAGTGCTACCAACAGCCCAATTCCATGTGTATTATAGCTCCACCAAGAAACAGAAGGACATATAATGCAGTAATACAGTAATCTTATTCAAAGACTGAAAGTATTAAGAGACAATTGTCATTTGTACCTTCACTGCAGGGCCAGTGTATTTCGGAGCTGAATTGTCTGGTGCTTCTGATGGGAGTGTTTGTGCAAGCAGGTCAAGTGCATCGAGATCCTTTCAAAATAAAAGACATGTTTTCATTTTCTGACACACCTCATCTGAAACATATTCTGACAGCAGCGAAATATTTACTGAACAAACAACCCAAGCAATTGTGAGCAACGACACTGGGTGTGGGCAGTAGGATAATTGTGACGTTAGTTTCTCCAACCTCTGGTTGGAGAATATAAAATCTATTTTTGTGAATGAATCTGTTTTTCACACATGTGGGGAAGGCAAAGATCAAACCGTTGTGATGATGTTTGGAATAAAAGACTGGGAGCGTTGTTGAGTGTTACTTCTGCTTCTGGAAGGGTGTGATGGGATTATCCTTGAGGCCTGCATCTGGATAAAGTGTGAGATGATTTTGCTGAATTGAATGATAAATTTTGCAAATATGGGAAACACAGGTTGGGGCAATGGAGTTAAGAATCACTCTGTGATGATATCTGAAGGGTATTTGATGAATGATCTGAGGTGTCCGAAATCAGTTTGTTTGTGCAATTCCTTTGCTGTCATTGGCAGTTGCTAAATAATTCACATTTTACTCTTTTTTTCCACTTACCTTTCCACTACTTTGACTTGCAGAAACTGATTTCGCTGTCGAAGCTTTCAGAGGTGCCTTTGCAAGACAGAAATGATAATTTCAATTATTTCAGTTTCACTTGTTTGTCCTCAGCTACATAAGGGGCTAGATTTTCGGCTTGTACATGTCTCTGTGTTCGCCCCGGCGGGGAGTCAACGGAGGCGCTAAACTCTTCTGTGCGGGCAGCCTGCTTCCAGCGCCCCGCCGGGATTTTCAGTGCTGGTTTCAGCGGGGGACGGAGCATTACTGTCCGATCCGTAGCGCTGTGTAGAGCGCCTGTGAAAGTGGCTGGTCCGAGCTGCAGCAGCTGCAGTGAGGTAAGTAACTGCCTGTTGATGTCAGTGTGATTGTTTTTACTTTATTTTTTTTGCAATGAATTTTGAGGCGGCGTGAGTTATTTATTGGGAATGTTTTTCCTGGTTTTTTTCAGGTGTTTTTCTCCTCCCCAGGCCTCTCCCAGAGCGCTCCTAGGCCGGCTGTTCGGCTCGGGATTGTTGCTTGCTCAGCCAGCCTACGACCCAAGACAGGCGTGCAATGTCTCCCTCAGTGCTCCGCCCCAAACCCAGGGCCCAGCTGCCAAATTTTGCTGACTGAGGTGCAAACGGTTTCCGGGCTCAAACTTCATCGCCCTTCCTCCGAAATCAGCAAAGCCGAAAATCCTGCCCCCGCGGGTTTCCAGAACAATTTCTACCACATTATTGTAAGACCATAAATGTGATATTATATCAGTTGTAATCTTAAATTACATTTGAGATCAAGCACACAAGCAATGTCTTTCAGAACTCTGTGAAATGGATTAAGATGTCAACCAGTTGACAAATCTGAAGGAAAGGGGATTCACTGCAATCTGTAAACCACTGCTGTTTACAGCATGGACTATGAAAGTTACTAATTGCTTTGATTGATTTTACACTACAGTATTAAGATTAAACTGGACAGCAATTTTTATCTTTCCATAAGCACACAATTGCCTCAGATTTTGATATTGGCTTCTCCATTTGAACAGACCATATTCAAGCTCTTATTTTGACAGGAAATACACTTGCGACACTGGTAAAGCAATTAGCTGCCATTCCTTATATTCTGGCAGGTCCGAAAATCGCAATTTGATATTTTAAATTCCCATTCCACTTCTAGTCCCAATCATGTTCCCAACTCACTGCCTCAACACTTCACTTCATGCCTCATCTGCAAAAATGGCCTCAGTAAATTCAAGTGAAGAGCTGTGAAACAATCCTTCACTTATTTTGCTTTGTACGGCGGTAGCAACGTCATTATCCCATTCTGATGGTGGCAAGACAACAGACATTTCACACTTGAGATTAGAATGAGTGCGAGATGTCTTCGCTGTGGCTCAGTGGGTAGCATGCACCTCTGAGTCAGAAGGTTGTGGGTTCAAGTCCCACTCTAGGTGATTGGAGCATGGGCAGATACAGCAGGAGCGGCGAGATCGGGACGAAGGAGCGGCAAGAGACTGTGGAGGGTTGAGATCGGGGCCCACGAGAAGCAGGAGTTGTGGGCCAGGGGCCCAGGGGCAGCACGTTGTGTGTGAGCACTAGGTTTGTGTAGTAGAGCAGGTCTCCAGTCGTCGTGGATAACCCTTGCCACTGGACCAAGACCTAGCTCTGTCAAGCCCGTGTGGTGGCTGGTGTGCAACAGCCACCACACGTTAAAAAAATTCACACACAGGCATCTTCCACCGTTCAGGATGTAGTTCAGGACCTGGAATATTAGATCCTTCATTCAAACACCTGTGAACTCATCCTTTTTTGGCGTGGAAGCAAGTCATCCTCAATTCGAGGAACCGCCTATGATGATGATGAGCGATGTCTTCGCAAGTAAAACCAAGTTATATCCAATCTGGTGTCATTGAGACACAAGATGCCACTGTACCTGACCATTTATAGTGAAAGCTTGTAACATCTAAAACATAAATACGTGATTCAGGCTTATTTTTCATATAAATTTGGATATGCCGTGTCCCGATCTCGACTGCGAATGCCCACTTGGCCTTATTCGGGACGGAACATGTAGCCACTCTCAAAAAAGTGAGTTTTGTTAGCCGGAGAAAAGCTGGTGCAAGGAGTGCCTATGCTGTGAGTTCACACTTCCCCAGCACATATATGGCATGCTATAAGACTGAAAACTAGAAGCTGATACACAGTCACTTGAGGCATTCTGGCCTGCAGAAGGACAGGATTGGGCACCACTGCAGCAAAGTAATACAGGGTGGAGAAGTGGACAGGATCTCCAAAGATGTGGAAAGAGCATTACCAAATGTAACTATTGGCCCCCATTATTCGGGGTGAAGGCAGCTGGCACACAACAGGTTACAACAGCATGGGGGAGGTGGATGCCTGAGACCCAGCTGTACTGCTGCAGGTGATCACTAGTCCAATGGTAATCGAGCTAACTTCATATAATGTCGGCTAGGGTGAGAACCGGAAGGTGGCCCGGTTTAGCTGCCGGGTTTCAACCAAGCAAAGTGAGAGGAACAGTAAGCGTGTTATTTGCTCCCCGCTGTGCCTCTCTCCGATGAAGTTAACAGTGTTGGTGCTATGAATCTAGGAGGAGGCCATTCCCAATTAATTTCTAGCCTCAGAGATATCTAAGAGAAGAAAATAGAGTGGAATCAGCCTGAGGAAATGTGTGCCCTGATTGGAGGATAAAAAATCCACCGAAAAAAAGCGCAATTTACAAGATATATTTTGTTGCTTCTACGAAACAAATATTGCATCTTTATCACTAAATTATTGAGGGTGGCAATGTAGAGTGCTTGCGAATTAGCAGACTTTTCTATAACGCTACCAATTTTTTTCCATTGAAGTCAAAGGAAAGAAAAATTGTGAAAGATGTGAAACGGGTTGCCGATTCACTACCACCCATTTTACACTATCAAACAATGTCAAAGTCGACCCTTTTTCTTTCCTTATTGTTCCCTGTTAACCATTTGCTCTGATTGGTCACAACACCAATCAGATTGCAAATCCAGAAGCAGGAAGTGGCCCTAAGAATTCCCAACCCACTCCACCTTCAGTTGCGAACAGTGTAAGATAGGAGCCATACCTGTTGCTGCATAGACAGTGGTGGTGCAGAGTGAGAAGGTGCAACTGAACATTGTGAAAGTTTCACTGGAGAGCTGTGGACAAAGTCTGTCGATAGAGACTCCAGGATGTCATCTTCGGTCATATTCTGTGAAAACAATACGATAAATGTAGCTAAACCTTCTCAAAGATACTTCAAGAACACAGATACTAAGGTCTCAAGTCCTCAATATTTGAAGCACAAATTAAGAAAAAGATTCATTAGCAGGGATGGCCTTTAACTGCACACTTTCCCTCCGTCTCTTTAGGTTCTCACATGTCATGTTACCCAATGGAAAGGATGGAGAGGTGACCTCTGTCAATCCCACTTCTGGAACATGCAAGAGACAGTGGTGGATAATCTCATAGTTCCGTCCTTCTGATGACCTGTACAGTTATACTGTTAGACCTGTACTTTATGTTTACATAAAACATCGCCGCTAATACTGGAAATCGAAGAGCGAATAGCAAGAATAATGGTCAGTACCTTACTAAATATGTACGACAGTGAAATAATGAGATGTCATTTTCCCTAAACGGAACTGAGTTTAACCATGAGTTTTTGACGAGTGAAATTCCCTTTTCTCATCTCGGACATTTTTTATGCTGCAAGTACTTTTATGTTTCTCTTATCCGCCTGCCCAGCAGTAAGAAGGAAGCCACACACACTCACCATTTTTGTTTTTCCAAACCTTAGAATGCGAAAGTGTGGGGTCCTCCAAACTCTGGCAATAACTGGAGTATCACTCTGATCATAACCCTGGCATTAAGTGAAGAGTTATCCTTCAACAAACTTCCACCACTGCCTTTAACTTAATAAGGGTATAAATGTCAGTGGTTTATGGAATGGTGACCTGAAGAGTTTTACTGCAGGGAAGTAAATACTCCTTCATAAACAAAAATATTTGAGCTTTACCTTCTCTGTTACCTTTGGTTTTGCTCCTTGATGAGTGGAGGGAGAGGCCAGTTTACCTTTATCCTGTTGCAAGAAACAAACTTCATCAGATTCTTCTTTGGGGGCATCAGAATTATTTAGAATTTAAAGCCGCTAGTAAAACAGCAACTGAAATATGGCAAACTACTTTAGCATTCTAGAGCACATTTACGCTTGATGTCAGCGTGAACCTCATTTGATCAATAAGTTACACTGCAAAGGCATTTTGTTATTATGTAGCAGGAGGGCATTGGTGTGCACTGGTTTCAGTTGAATTTATTCAGCAATTTCTATTTTGTAATTGTCAGATTCCTTATGACCTGTGATATCAGCATCATTTCTATCATTGCAACACAATGTAAGTGTTTTTTTTTACATTAGACAGCTGTGAAAAAAATTGTTGAAGTTCTGTATATGGACAGATTTTGAAAATACAAAATTATTGAGACATTTATTGACTTGGCTCAAAGTGATTGTTGGACTGAACCTTAGGATCAGCTTTCTCGTTAAATCTGTAATCAGGTGGTATTGATCCTTCAGTTTCTCCCACTCGTTCAGCTTTCTTCTTAGTAGCATCTGATTCCTGAAAATATGAGAAATAAAATTATTCAAAACCAAAATTCACAGAAATATTGAGATTGAATGTCCAGATTCTGTGCTTCAGTAAAATGATAACCGGAATCTAAGTGAATCAAGTCAACATTTTGGAAATTATTCTAGGCACTGAAAAAGCTTGCTGTAAAAGTCAATAGCAGTTGAAAGGGAAGGCTCTGAAACTCCCTCCCTCAGCCACTGCCTCGATACCTCTCTTTCCTCCTTTAAGATGCTCCTTAAAATCATTAACCAAGCTGTTGGTCATCTGCCCCAATAGCTCCTTATGTGGCTCAATGTCAAATATTGTTTGATAACGCTCCTGTGAAGCGCCTCGAGAAGTTTTACTGCGTTAAGTGCGCTATATCACTTCAAGTCGTTGTTGGACCCGGGACAAGACAGTGCTACCAACAGCCCAATTCCATGTGTATTATAGCTCCACCAAGAAACAGAAGGACATATAATGCAGTAATACAGTAATCTTATTCAAAGACTGAAAGTATTAAGAGACAATTTTCATTTGTACCTTCACTGCAGGGCCAGTGTATTTCGGAGCTGAATTGTCTGGTGCTTCTGATGGGAGTGTTTGTGCAAGCAGGTCAAGTGCATCGAGATCCTTTCAAAATAAAAGACATGTTTTCATTTTCTGACACACCTCATCTGAAACATATTCTGACAGCAGCGAAATATTTACTGAACAAACAACCCAAGCAACTGTGAGCAACGACACTGGGTGTGGGCAGTAGGATAATTGTGACGTTAGTTTCTCCAACCTCTGGTTGGAGAATATAAAATCTGTTTTTGTGAATGAATCTGTTTTTCACACATGTGGGGAAGGCAAAGATCAAACTGTTGTGATGATGTTTGGAATAAAAGACTGGGAGCGTTGTTGAGTGTTACTTCTGCTTCTGGAAGGGTGTGATGGGATTATCCTTGAGGCCTGCATCTGGATAAAGTGTGAGATGATTTTGCTGAATTGAATGATAAATTTTGCAAACATGGGAAACACAGGTTGGGGCAATGGAGTTAAGAATCACTCTGTGATGATATCTGAAAGGTATTTGATGAATGATCTGAGGTGTCCGAAATCAGTGTTTGTGCAATTCCTTTGCTGTCATTGGTGGTTGCTAAATAATTCACATTTTACTCTTTTTTCACTTACCTTTCCACTACTTTGACTTGCAGAAACTGATTTCGCTGTCGAAGCTTTCAGAGGTGCCTTTGCAAGACAGAAATGATCATTTAAATTATTTCAGTTTCACTTGTTTGTCCTCAGCTACATAAAGGTGCTGGATTTTTGGCTTGTACATGTCTCTGTGTTCGCCCCGGAGGGGAGTCAACGGAGGCGCTAAACTCTTCTGGGCGGGCGGCCTGCTTCCAGCGCCCCGCCGGGATTTTCAGTCCCGGTTTCAGCGGGGGACGGAGCATTACCGTCCGATCCGTAGCGCTGTGTAGAGCGCCTGTGAAAGCGGCTGGTCCGAGCTGCAGCAGCTGCAGTGAGGTAAGTAACTGTCTGTTGACGTCAGTGTGAAAATTTTTTTACTTTCTTTTTTTTTTGCGATGTATTTTGAGGTGGCGTGAGTTATTTATTGGGAATGTTTTTTGTGGTTTTTTTTTTCCCTCCGCAGGCATCTCTTAATGCGCTCCGAGACCGACTGTTCGGCTTGGGATTTTTGCTTGCTCACCCGGCCTAGCGATGCAAAAGAGGTGTGCAATGCCTCCCGCAGTGCTCCGCCCCACACCCAGGGCCCAGCTGCCAAATTTTGCTGACTGAGGCGCAAACTTCACCAACCTGCCTCCGAAATGAGCAAAGCCGAAAATCCTGCCTTTGCGGGTTTCCAGAACAATTTCTACCACCTTTATTGTAAGACCTTGCATAAGTACACAATTGGCTCAGATTTTGATGTTGGCTTCCCCATTTGGACAGACCATATTCAAGCTCTTATTTTGACAGGAAATACACTTGGGATGATTTTACTCAATTGAATGATGAATTTTGGGAACTTGGGAAGCACAGGTTGGGATAATGGAGTTAAGAACTGCTCTGTGATGATAACAGAAAGGTATTTGATGAATGAGCTGATTAGGTGTCCCAAGTCAGTTTGTTTGTGCAATTCCTTTGGTGTCATTTTCAGTTGCCATATAATTCCCATTTTACTCTTTTTTCCACTTACCTTTCCATCACTTTGACTTGCAGAAACTGATTTAGCTGCCGAAGTTTTCAGATTTCCCTTTACAAGAAAGAAAAGAACATGACAATTATTTCAGTTTCACTTGTTTGTATTCAACAATTTCATTTCCAAATCAATTTTTACCACTTTTATTGTAAGACCTTAAATATATTGGGCCCAAGTTTCGGGTGGAGTTGCTCCTATTTTTTTTTTTTTTGGAGCAGCTAGTTTAGTTTGGAGTATTTTAGATATCGCAATTGTCGACATTTAGTTTGCTCCAGTTCTAGTGAGTTAGTTTAGTTTTGTTTTAGTTCAGTTTTTCTTTTCAAAAAGGGGGCGTTACCAGTCACTTACGCCTTTTTTGCAAGTCTAGGCACCTGCAAGTTACTCCAAACTAACTTAGGAAGGAGTAAGTGTCGACTTTTGTACGCTCAGAAAAACCTTACGTACACTTTAGAATTAGGCGCAGATAAGCCAGAGATTGGAGGGGGGTGGGGGGGCGGGAAGGGAAGTTAGAGGGAAGTTAGGAGATTTTGCAAAGCATTACATATGCCATTTTTAAAAATAAAGAACCATCATCAATAATAAATGATAAATAAGTCAATAAATCAATAAATAAATAAATCATTCACTAGATCAATCAATAAAAAATAAAAAGCTCCTCCCTCACCTACCCGTTCGGGAGCACCGGGAGCCCGGTCTGGGCTAGGGGCTGTATGCTACAGGCTGGAAATCAGCACTCTGCAGGAGCCCATTCGGCCAGGGATTCGGCGTGCTTCGGGCCCCTCCCACACAGCCAGCAGCCACGCACACAGAATCTGGGGGCCAGGAGCTACTGCGCACGTGCGCAGCTGCCGGCACTCTTTTTGGCCCAGGGCTGTAGCTCCGCCCCCCTGCTGTTGTGCTGCGTCGCGTTGACTACTGAACAGGCCTGCTGCACTCGGAGAATCGCGAGGTAAGGTTTTGGCGTGCTTTTCATTCCACAAAATAGGTGGGCCTCTCGGAGGTGTGCCGTTCTAACGGATATCGGAAACTTGGGCCCTTTATCTCAGTTGTAAACTTACATTAAATTTGAGATCAAGCACACAAGCAATATCTTTCAGAACTCTGTGAAATGGAATAAGATGTCAAATCTTAAGGGAAGGGGATCGACTGCAATCTGTAAACCACTGCAGTTTACAGCACGGACTTTGAAAGTTACTAATCTCTGATTGTTTTCACTACAATATTAAGATTAACTGGACAACAATTTATATTATTCTACAAGCACATAGTACTGGAGTTTTCTATTGCAAATACAGTGCAACTTGTAAGGTCAGAAAATTTTTCAACTCTCATTTCTGCTGCCAAAATGGGGGAGGCAGCTATGGAGATGTATTTTTCTATGCTGGACAAATAAGGTAGAAATTTAGTGGATCCAGGTTCAACTCTGAATTGCATCCACTTCCCCCTCTGGCTCAACTGGGATCACACAGTTCCATTCCTCCCGACCCCTGGAATTTCAGGCTCTTACTGTTTAGTGTATACTGAATTTCACTTTTCTTTTTCCCACATTCTGCTGCTTCACATTTCTCTTCATTGCAACTGTATCTGCCACATATCCGCCCATTCCACTAACCTCCTGCATTCTTCCCCACTGTTGGAGCGGACTTTTGGACATATACTTGACTAGTATACGGGACCAAACATTTGTTTTTATTTATTTGTTTTTATTTTCCCCTTTAATGAATTTCAGGAGTTGGAAGGCCCACCGCTGACATTTGTTTCACTAGAAACCTGACTGGTGAGGAAACAGGTTTTGTAGCAGGATACTTTAACCTCACCAGGTGGAACATAATAGCCAGCGAAACAACAAACCAGGGGTTCTTTGAAATAGAGGGTTTGAAGAATCAGACAAGTAGCCAGGACTGGGACCCTAAGATTAGGTGGCAACGGGGGCTGAGAGATTGGGATCGAATCTAACAGCATACAATGGCACTTATTTTGTGTGCGGCATAAGGCCTACCCCTGGTTGCCTCAGAACTGGAGGGGGTCCTGTTATTTGGGATATGTGGTCCCCTTTTGTCAGACGGGTACGTACTTTAGCAGAAGTACAGACACCAGGTCGACTAAGACGAGATCTTACCCTGGTAGAGAGGCTATTTGGGGTCATGATGCTCCCATTCGGGATAGGACGCACCATGGATGAATTACGTAACCTAGAGAGGGTACTGGAACAGATAGTTAACGACACTGCTGAAGCAATGGAGGGCATAACGGCTGAAATGTTAGCCATATGCACAATGTGCCTTAATTGGAGCTGAATGTTGCACTTACATTCCCGATAATTCAGAAAACATAACCAACCTCGCTGATCACATAAGAAGGGAGGTAAAGAAGTTATCCACGACAGCAGGAGGATCTGGCTGGTTTGACTGGCTGTTAGGGGGATTCTGGGGGTCCTATCTTATGCATGGAGTAATTATTCTGGTTGTAATAATAATTACTTGCTGTGTGATTATCGGGTGTTTTAATATCTGCTGTAAAGTTATCGCTGAAGAAGAAGCACACCTGATGGAAATACCTGAAGACACCAAGGATGAAGAAACAGACAACAATGACACTGACCACTATCTTTGAAGGGTAGCCTCGAGCTACAGGCAAGGTGGACATACGGAACATCAGGGAAGTAACATACCCCAAAGGACGAATATATGACACCATGCTACTATCATTGTGGTCAACTGGATTTCGTGAACATCCTCCAGGACCAAAAGGGGGAATATTGTTGGAGCGGATTTTTGGACATATACTTGACTAGTATACGGGACCAAACATTTGTTTTTATTTTCCCCTTTAATGAATTTTGTAAGGGACAATACTGATGCATTATGCTTTATATATAAAAAAAGTTAGACTTCAAGGTATGCTGGCCTTGAGTTATGGAGATAGGAAAGTGAGATAATGAACAACTGGAGAGATAATTAAGTGGGATGTTTGTCTATACCGGTGCCAAAGAGCCTGCCCTTGTTTATAATGCCCTGTCACAATGCAGGCTGGTTTATATCAAAAGAACTCAGCCTTGGATGAAAAGCTTTGTAAACCTTGTAATGCAATGATTAGACTTAAAGACAAGTGCTAAAACATGTGATGTAAAGTGACGTAATTTGTAAGATAAAAGAACCTCACTGGAGATACCAAATTGAGTCGTGGTTCAAAGACAGGGGTCTTTAACACTTCTCCCAAAGCTTTGTCTCCGATTTAATAAACCTCTCTTTATATATTATACAGTCTCGGAAATATTTTTCCACAACACCCACCATTTGTCCTGCCTCTTATTTTAGTATCAGCAAATTTTTACATAAATTTCCTTTGTGGCTTTGTCCAAATTATTTATATAAATGGAAAACTGAAAAGGTCCTACGAGGGATCCCTAGGCATACTATTAACCACAGTCTGCTAATCTGATGATTCCAATTACACAATCTGTAATTGTACCCAATCGTTCAAAGTGGTGCAACGTAAGTCACGATGGAATGGCTCTCTACTTGCTCATTTATACATTGAGTATTTTTTAAAGTATATATATATACAAAAAAATCAATAAAATGCAGCAAATGCATTTGAAGTTATGGCATTATATTAGCACAGATCCAGGATTTGGTGGTGGTTAAGGTGGGCGATAGCGGGCGAGGAACACGGAAGATCGTGTGAATGTCCGATTTCAATAGGGATGCCTCATTATAATTTTCCTATCTGGTTTCACATATGCAATATGCAATGTCCGTGAGCGGGGGTGATGCAGACCCACATGTCACGATTTCATCTCGACTATTTAAAGGGCCACTGCACAGATGCAATTTGGAGTGTGCATTGAATTAAGTCAAGTGAATGTCAGAATGGAATCAGAGAGAGAAAAGGCTGCACTTTGATTTAATAAGGCGTCCCTTGAAGTACTGCTGGGTGCAGTAGCGGCTAGGAAGGAGGTGCTATTTCCTAGTAATGAAAAAAAAACCTGATGCCATAATGAAGAAAGCATGGCTGGAGGTGGTTGAAGAGGTGTTCAGCAGGAGTGTTGTGATGAGGACATGGAATTGGTTTAATCACCGAACCAGGTCAGGAAAGATGACCAAAGTTGCAGATTCATCTACACCCTGTATTGCATACCAACCCACCCCACTCTGTCTATTCAAGCGTACTACATCACATCACATCACTTCTCACAGCCACTTAAGTTTTAGTAGCACCTATCATTCCATTTGAAAGCACTTCCCCACCTCTCCCTTCTTCCATCACTGCCACTCACCCCAATCTTCATGTATTGTGATCTCACCTCAGTCAGGTCACCTGATTCTCAGCACAAGTCCTCAAGTAGCATTCTGCAAGTGCCGCCTGTGAAGCATCTGTCTGATTGTCACCCTCACCGAATGCACTGCATCCATCGGATGCACACATGCTTTACAGGCACTCATAGGTCTAACGTGCCCCCTTGCAAGAGAAAAGAGCCCAAAATGTTGAGGAGAGAGAGAGGATTGGAGGTGGATCACCACTGATTGTGGAGCTAGCAAATAGAAAGCTGGAAGCACTAGTGATAAGCAACATGTTAGCGTCCCTGAGCATCAGGGATGGCAAGACTTGGACTTCACTACTGAATGATGACAGCATCAAGTATCTCCGACTCACAGTCATGCTGACTTGATTTCAGTACCAAATGAAATATGATAACCTTAACAATGCACATTTCAACATGTGTACATTACCATGACTAAATCATATCCGTCTCTTCTCTCCTCCAGGTCAATCATGCAAAGAACAGCAGCCCATGCCCTTTGCAGATGCCGATTCCTCACAGCACATTCCTTCTGAGGGTGCACCATCAAGAACACATGTAAACCAGACATCAGTGCAGAAATGTGCACTTGGTGGGATGTCACTTAGTGAATCGCACATCACAAGTGAGCATGAATAGAGAGTGGTGGCAGGGACAGTTGTGGAGAGTCTGTGTTGGAGGGCACAGCCCTCTCCAAGCTCTGATCAACTGGACAGGGGGGCGGGGGTTAACTCGTCAGTGATGCTGAATCTGAATGGCCATCAATGAAATGGAGAATGATAAAAGGTCAGCAGCAAATGTTTGAGGTACAGGCAGGCCTGCCAGGCGCACTTTTCACAATCTCTCAGAGCATGGAGGAGTGCAGCTCAAACATTTGTGGATTGATGTTACAGGCAGGCCATTGCAAGGATATCTTCCATTGAGTGAGTGGCCTTCTCCCTGGAAGCTGAATCGTGGCACACTCTGATGACGGCCGTGCAAACTATAGATGCCAACATTTCTGCCGCCTTAAAAAGGTTGACAGATACATGAGCTATGGTCTTACAAGGTTTCACTGATCTGCTCCAAGCTGCTCTCCTGGTGATGTGCCACTGGCCCAGGAGAGGGATGATCGCGATAAGGGAGATGAAAGTCCCTTCAAAGCATTTCCACATCTCACCCATTGCCTCAGGATAAAAGCATCATAGCAGTTCCTGGGGAATATGGCGCAGAGCTGCATGAACCTTTTCTTGTTGCACACCAGCTGAACATTAATGAAATGAAATCCCTTGCAGTTGACGAATGCTCCTGGTTGATCTTGTGGTACTCAAGATTGCCACATGTGTGGCACCCTGCACCTGTGGGAAGCCAGCCAGAGACCCAAATCCGAATGCCCACTTATTCTGGCTATTATCATTACAAGAGAAGTTTACATAACTCCCAATCCTGGCAAACAATCCATCTGCTACCTGCCTTATGCATTTATATGCAGCAAATTGCCAGACCATCACTGTGTCTCTGGTAGCACCCTGGAATGAACCAAAGGCAAAATAATTGAGGCCGGTGGTGATTTTCACAGCCACTGGTAATCCATGGTCAACAGGTCCAGCAGGCAGCAGGTCTTCTTCTAGGAGGCTGCAGATGTCTGCCACCACCGGACGTGAAAATTTGGAAGCACTGCTCTTCTGAAAGATCAAGGAAGCTGAGCCACCGTCAGCAGATCCTGTTCAGTGGGTAGTGCCTCCTGCGAGCTGCACTCCTCTGTTGCTTCCCTCTCTGTTGTGCACCTGCAGCTTCCTCCACAGCACATCCTTACTGCTGTGGATGCTGATAATCTTTCTTGTCCCAAGTCCAATCTAAAGCAGCAAACCTGATGTTCTCTGTACAAATAGTTTCTCCCAACAAATACTCTCATTAAACCCTTTCCCCGAGGATCTGAGAGAGTAGCTCTGAGCAATGAGCCTTTCGGAATTGCTGACCTTTAACTATCCCCATGAAGTATCGTTTAATCTTGCGTCACTAAGTAGATTCCGTAACCCCAGGAAACCCATGCAGGAGGCAGCACCCTGTAATTTCAAATTGCAGCCAAAATCTCAGGAATGGAACCTTATTTAAATATTATAATGATGGACCCTCCTCTCCAAAGCAGGTTATGAAGACCCGCCGATATATGCCACAGTTAAAACGGAAACTGCTGCGTGTGTGGCGGGTTAGGGTCAGATTTTGAGAATTTGCTGATTTAACCAGCCCCTGACCCTCTCCTGCCTGTCTTGCGGTGGTTAATATCGACCCTATATATCTATGTTCAGAAGTTAACTAAACTGGCTTGAAGGACAATTTTAGAACACATCAGTTATCTGTATACCACTTTAATCTTGCACATTCTGAAACTCAGTTTTTAAAAAGTTTTAATTTTAAAAACGCAACCCACAAGCTCTTTCATCCAAGACATTTAAGATTAGATTTACCCACCCTTTTACGACAAATGGATAGAAAACTAGTCAAATAATTTCACTCCTTCAAAGCAAATAAAAACTGTGTTCTGGTACAAGCACCAATTTCAATTAAATTATTGCTAATCATGTTAATTAATATCATTTTAATTGTCAGTGATTAAAGCATATATAACTTCCCAACAGTTACAGCTTTCGTAACATTCAATTTTTGTGCAAGTCAATACAATGTTGGAACTGCAACAGTAAGTATAATTTTTCTCCGTTTTTGCACCTAGTGTTAGCATCGAGTACTCCTCAGTTATTATAGACTAGGATCATGCTCCATTTCCTTTGCCCAAAATCATCTCAGAACTAAAGCTCCTACTACACCAGTGTCACATTTCCATTTGCACACTCAAACGTTTTTGGTTGAAGGATCCCTTTTCAAATGGATTAGTAATCACAGACAACCCCCCCCCCCCCAATCTAAGTTATCCTATATAATACTAATAATATGAAACTGCTGCATGTAAGCAGTGTTTTAACAATGCTTTGAAGAAAACAGATATTTACTTACAGACATCAGTGAGATGGGTGTGCCTGCTTCTCACACCAATTATGGGTACTCTACAGCAACAGATGGCCATTATTAACCACTTAATGCTGGACAATTGTTAAAGCTGTCAGCAGGCTGGTAAAGGTGAGTGAGGGCACGATCACCCATGCACATGCTGGGATGCTGGTGGGAGCATGACTCACTGCCATACTGTCCCACTGGCATGTTCTGTAACAGCTGCATTGTGAGATTATATGTGCTTGCATGAATATGTTCAGGCTCATGTTTGAAGGGCCCCACAGGCAATCTGATCACATGTTGGGAGGATGGCACAGGGTGGCGGTGGTAGGGAGAGGAGTCGGCTCGACTGAGAGGGTGTGTTCATTGCAAAGTGAGTGCGAGCTGTGGGCCTCTGTGAGGAGGCAGGCTCAGTCTTTGAGAATAATTCGCAAGAACTGAATCAGTGTCAGTTTAAGAGGAGCAGGCTTGAAATTACCTCTGGTCACGGACTCCCTGAAAAGCCTCAAGCTCCACAGAGCCCAGTTTGAGAAACATAGCGCTAAGGAATCCTTGCTGCCCTTGACTGCCAATTCAGTGGCAACTATAGGTAGTTTTGTCTTATACAGTGATACCTATTAGGACCTGAATTGTCCAAACTTACTTCACTTAGAATCCTTACAGCTATGAGAAAGAGAACCTTTTTCCAACTATTTGAGATTAACTCAAAGCTAGGTAGTAGAATTAAAGGGCAATGCAGAGCCATCTAGTTCACTGCCTGAAATCTGAGCTAAAGTAAGCACCTCCTCAGATAATCACGATCATGGTGAGAGGTTATTTTGGCAGAAGTAAACTATCAATTTACATAAGCATAAATCTACGACCTAGACAGTATTTAATATAGCTGCAATTTTTTTTAGAATTACATATATTTCTAGTGAAATCTGAAGTAATTATCGTTTCAGCTTAACTAATGTCATTTTCATGTGTCATTTTCCTAGAGATTCTGCTGACACAGGTTCCAGTCCGCTTGGACCTACTAAAGGCTAAACGTTAAAGAAACTTTCATTCTTATCATAGTTGTGATGCTAGGCCGAATCTTGCTGGAAAAATAAGTGTATTAATGACACATGCCATTATTAATGCATATATCAGCCAGCAAATTCAGGGAATTAAGACATATGGCGTGTTGCCAATCTCTGGAAATTGCTCGTTGATTTACACCACTTCTCCGTTTGTTTCATACAAATGATATCTTGTCCTTAGCCTCCCTGTTATTTTTAAGAACTCACTGGAAATGCACATTAATTGCCCATTTAACTAACTACAGAAAGTTAGGACTAGTAATTAAGAGCGTAAGTAACATTTTAATGCTGTGATAATTGTAATTGCAATGCCAATCAAGCTATCTGCCCCAGAAGGGAACAATTTGAAGTGTTCAATCTCATTCCTGCACATAGTAAACTGTTGTTAAGATTTTTACATTGACAAATTTAAAATTTTTACATTGTTTTCTTACTTTTCCTCTGTCTTTTTTTCCCCCTCTCTCTCTCTTTCTTAATCCAATTTTCTTTAACCTCCAACCTCAGCTAATGTATCTTTCCCTGTCTTTATTTCTCTAGCTGTACCTGATTGATTCCATTTCACCCTACTTCTCAACCAGTCCTCTGTTTCTTTATCAATCCTTAAAGCTCATTGGTTAAGAAATAACACTGTTGGTCCAGCCATTCAATAAGGTCCCAGATGCCCCGTTGCCCTCACCTTACCGTTATCAGCTCACACTTTCAGCAAGTTATGGCGCAAAAAAAGTTCAAGTTGAAGGGTGCAGAGAAAATTCTAACTAATGGTGCATGCCGTGAGATGCCCCACTCCAATAAGATTTGGTCGATTGTTGTTTCAGATCACCAAGGACACACCATCAAAACATACTTTAAAAAAAAAGAGCCATTTAATTTTAATAGTCAATTCTAATTCACGCATATTCAGAGTAGATGAGGCTCAAAATCCTAAAACACAAAAGGGCTAGAAATTCCGTAGCGCTCCCCTTTTGAAAAGTTGTAAGTTTAGCACCAGACTCTAATCAATCTTGAGGCCCACGAAATTGAGTCTCTGCGCTGAAAGAATGCAGCAGAGTGCTAAATCAGGCGCTAATGTAGGTGAGTGGCGTCAGGCTCTAAGCAATGACAAAAATGAGGTGTTGTGTAATCGGGAGTGAGCATTGGCGAAAGCACCTTCCAGCAATTAAAAGAGAGGGTCACTGGAGTCTGCACACCAGCCCCCAATGAATCTGAGCGTGCAGAACGGCGATCTGTTGTGGGATGAAATGCAAAGTCCTTTGACGGCCCACAACACTCTGGGGATGAAGCAGCATTTATCTTGCTGCGGATACGTCCTGCGCTATTTACCAGGCATAAATGACTTTTGGAACAGAAGTACTTCAGTAGTGCCCCCGCCAGCTGACTGGTTCATGCCTCCGCTCCCTGGCGCTGTCGGCGCAAGGTGGTAAACGCTACTGAAGTTTGCAGATCGGGCGCCCAGTGAGCGTTGCACGGTCTACATGGCAAAAGATGCCAAGGCACTGTTATCGCCGGCGCTATGGGGCCAGCGAATATGACGTGCGGCGTGCGATTTGCCCCGCCTCAGCACTCCTGCCTGAGCACCTCGTTGCCCCTCCCCAGGCGTTTACAGGAGCGCGAAGCAGCTGAATTTTTCCCCCAATGGCTCCAGAATTCCTGTGTTGGAGGGAAATAAAATGTCAGCTTGGTAGGGCTGAAATTTGGGACTGAATAAAATTTCTTGCTCTGTTTATCCTGTGGCCTGATTTCATGCACGATTTCTAACTGCCCCCAACCTCCCCTACCATGTCCACAGCCAGCTTCGGAGGCATGATTGGGATGAGTCCGGGGGTGGGGGGGGGGTTCTTGGGCTATTCCAGGAATTCCAGCCTGGCTAGACTGAGTGGAAGCCATGCCTACTGAGAACAGGTGCGGGTTTGAGATTGGGCCTTAAAAGGCCTCAGACCTCAATTGCAGAGAAGATCAATTAGCATATAGTTTCAAAAGCATTATCCCTTGTGAGGGGAGTAATTTTTTGATGTTAACTCTTCGGCCCATTAAGGCCCTCGAGCTACCACAATCGAAGCAGCGTCTTGCCGCTCCAATTTTCTGCCACTTCCTTGTTGAAGGTGGGGGGGTAGGGTGGGGTGGAAGAATTACCTCTATTCAAAAAGGAGTTAGATGTAGTCCTTACTACTAGGGGGATCAAGGGGTATGGTGAGAAAGCAGGAATGGGGTACTGAAGTTGCATGTTCAGCCATGAGCTCATTGAATGGCGGTGCTGGCTCGAAAGGCCGAATGGCCTACTCCTGCACCTATTTTCTATGTTTCTATGTTTCTATTGTGCTTTTACAAGCTCGAGTTACTCTGATTACTGGAATGACTCTGCCCTTGGAATTTGGGATGAAGTAAATCGACTCAAAAGTTAGCAGCTGATGAGCTGGCATATCTCATCGATGACCTCCTTTCGGAAGCGCAGCATCCTAAGGCACGCGTTATCAGACAAGTTGAGGTAAGATTGCTTTTCCCTGTAAGTTCGTAGGGTGTACATTCGCCTCCTCCACCTCCGCATTAGTCTGCCACCTCTTCGATTGGCCCCGTCATGTATCTCACATTACTGTATATAACTGTACCTTATCATGCTATACATGACTGGAACTGGATATGACCTGTAACAATAAGCATACCTTACCACCAGGGGTGCACTTGCAGGAGACACTCCATACCTGTCCCACTGAGGTATATAAAGGGAGGTCTCAGGCAAGTCTAGCACTGGAGAGCTGGAATTAAAGGTGCAGGTCCTGAGTGACCTTGACTTTAGCATGTGTCTCATGTAAGTCAGTACATTAGAGTCAGGACTTAACAGGCCCCTTCACTAAACCCTTCACTTAACTCAACCTCAGCCACCAGCAGTTAAACACTTACAAGTAATGGTAGAGAAGCTACAGGCCCCATCACTGTATCACTATCACTGTTGATATGAATGCCCTTTCTACTACTAAAATGCCCTTTCTACTAAAATAAATATTATATATATATATATAAATAAAAGTATAAATGTGAGTGGATCTATCAGTAAAAGACCCTTAAATAACTCACAAATTATAAGCCCTTTGTTTAATCAGGCTCCTCACTTCCTCAGACGTTCAAAATGGCATCTGTAGGGTCGAGTTCTGTGAGAAAGACCAGGAAAAGCAACTTTTCTCCAGTGATGTACTCGGCAAGCGGTCAGCCCAGTGATGTGTGGGCGATGTGCCGAAAGTTGCGCCAGGTGATGTGTGGGCGAGCATCTCAGCGATCATCTCGGCGATGTGAGCCGAAAGTTGGGCCGACAATTTTCCGGCGATGTCCCGGTCCAACTTTCCACTTTTCAGTCAAAATAGGTGATAGCAGGTCTTTTTGAGCGATAAATGGGCACTAGCCCAGCGATGTGATATGGAAAGTCTAGCCCCTGGGATCTTGAAATTTCAGCCCCTTGTGTTTTACATAAGTTATGAGACAGTAGTGGAAAACCACTGTGATTTGGAAACACCTCAGCGTTATCTACAAATGATACAAAATTTTAATTTCAAAACAAAGATAAATGCTCCTGAATAAGGTCAACTCAATCATCACATTAAGAGATTAGAAAACTTGATAACGTAAAGAGCAAAAAAGAATGGCAACTATAAATTTAAATTCCTGCTCACAGCACGACTGATGTTTATGATCTGAATTTGGAAGGCGCTGTACTCTGGGAACTACATGTAAGTAGGTTTTCCAGTCTTTCTACACCCTCTACATATGACTAAGAATAGCCCTGTTTTATTGAATAGTTCCCACTCGAACTAGCAATTGTACTGGCTAGTTTGAAAATCTCAACAGATGGTTTTACATTTTAGGCCTAATTCCATGAGGTTGTCCCTTCTAGTAGAAAGTTGTACCTTCAGGATCTGTGCCTCACTACTTTCTGTTATTCCAAGATTCTAGAAACCCAGGCCTAGAAATTTGTGGCTGCCACAAAAGCTGCCAGTGCCGCACCAGCCGGTGTTTAATGGCCACTGAAAATGGTGGCGTTGATGGGACTGAAAACTGGCGCTGGGAATTAATTATTAACCCAGCACTAAACTCACAGTCTAACACCCTCCTGGTGGCAGGCCCCAATGTGGCGTGCCCAAACATCGTTGTTGTTTCAACAGCCTCTGAAAGCAAGGCTGTGATTTCACAAAGTATTGTGGGATCTTAAAAAGGTAATGCATTGTCATTTTTTTAAAAAAGGCAATGCCTTCTGAAATGATAATAGAAATGATGTAAAAATATGCAGTTTTTAGCCCTTGCAGCTCAACTGCCTTCTGAAAAACAAAATTAACATTAAAAAGAATTCACAAATGGAAGTCTTCGGCACTTAAAGCTGAATTCCCTTCCGCACCTAAAAAAAAAAATGGGAAAAGTGCTTCAGTGCTAACACAAATGGCCGGCAAGCCAGGGAAGGGGCACCCAGGGTCTCGCACGCAGCACTCCAGCTTTGTGCAAGGGTCAACACTGCAAGACAGATCCTCTAACCACAGGGGCCTGGAAGCCATCCAGACCCTGTGCGACCAGGTCACTGAGGCCATCACTGCCAGCAGTGTCACCCCCATGACCTGGTTCTAGTGTTCAAAGAAGCTTCATGATCTCAGACCAGTGGTTAAGGTCAGTGAATGCATATTAAAAAGCCGTCTCCTATCAATTGCATCACAAGCCTCACACTTCTCAATGCACGACTCCCTCCACATCAGTCACCTATGAACAATCTGTACCAATCACGAGCATCACCTCACACCCTTGGAGGAGATGGTGCTGGCCATTCTTGGCAGGGGCAAGGCTGAGCTCTTGGTCAGAAGCGGGGCTTGAAAGATACAAGATACTGGCATCTTCATACGTTATTCCCTTTCTGGCATGCACCTCTTGCCCCCCCCCTCATGACAACTCCACCTTTGTGCCTTCCTGAAGGTACAAGAAATGCAGCCTGACCAGCCAGAAGAGGGAGAGGAGAGTGAAGAAGGAAGAGAAATATCGTCACTCGATTCGACACTCCCAGCCACCCAACTTCTCAAGGTCGACCAGCAAGGCCATTTGCAGTGCCCCCACTGAAAGTCAGCAGCCTTCCACCAGCCATGCTGCAGCCACTGGGGTGGCAGTACACGACATCAGTAGGATAGGCAAAGGCACACACAAGACAATCACTAAGAGATTGCATAAGGGTGATGAGTCGATTTCTGCCAAGAGGACGCTGTGATGGTCAGTAACAGAGGGAAGGTAAGGTGTGGGACAAATGTTGAAAGGGGAATTGGAATTATGTCACTGGTACCACAGGCGGATGATTAGATCCCAGATAAGCTGGTCAGAAAGGGCTGTCTGGGTGGGCATCCTTTCTTTTGGTTCTTTCTCTTCCCTCTGTGAGCAGGCACTGTAAATCTGAAATAAAAGCATAAAATGCTGGAAATACTCATCAGGCCAGCATCTCGACCTGAGACATGAACTCTGTATCTCTCTCCATGGATGTTGCCTGACCTGCTGAGTATCTTCAGAATTTTAAATTTTCTCAGAGGCTTTCCTTTACCATCTAAGGCCTTGCAAGTCTCCAGCAGGACCACCTATACGCTTAAAAACTTTTAACATGTATTGCACCAAGCCACTACTTCAATAAAAAAATCCAGTCCAGATGCTTAATGCAAATTTACCTGAAAGATGTGTGTATCCCTTTAAGAGGTGCTGAAACCTGGGTTTTCATCGTGAGCTTAGGACCCAGCGGTGAACTCAGGGCTATGGTCCAAGTTTGCTGAAGTGATGTTAATCGACTGACATCACCCTCTCTTAATTTGCACCTCCAGGGCTAGCGTTGCTATTTGAAGTGCTAAGGCCTTCACCAAAATGGCGGTCGCAGAGTCCCAGCCACAGAAGGGCGTTAGAGTGGTGACCGCCATTTTTTAGACTGGATCGCGGCGAAAACCCATGGTGATAAGTGGGCCAATTTCTAGCCCTCAGTATGTTGAATTCTTCTAGTCTTCTTCTCACAAAGGCAATAGGTAGGGACATTTTCTATGTGAAGTATCCATTTGAAGCTGACACACAAATTAGACTGCCTATTGATTCTATCATTTCATCCTGGTAGATGCACTGGTATCTTCAGATATTTATATCGACCAAGTTCCTCATCTAGCCTTCAAGGCCTAATGGAAGAGAGTTGATTTGTCTCATTGTGTCAATTATATTCTATCTGAAGAATGCCTGACAAAAATTCACTAAAATATTCAAATATATTTTTCAAAACAAATAGATCAAATTATTATTCCAGAGTGCCTAAAGAGAACTTTACATTCGGACGACAATTATTTCTTCATCCAGCAATAAACCTCCTCTGGTGTCAGCTGTGGCTCAGTGGGTAGCACACTCGCCTCGGAGTCAGAAGGTTGTGGGTTCAAGTCGCACTCCAGGGACTTGAGCACATAAATCTAGGCTGATACTCCAGTGCAGTGCTGAGGGAGTGCTGCACTGTCGGAGGTGCCGTCTTTCGGATGAGATGTCAAACCGAGGCCCTGTCTGCTCTCTCAGGTGGATGTAAAAGTTCCCATGGCACTATTTCGAAGAAGAGCAGGGAAGTTATCCCCAGTGTCCTGGCCAACATTTATCCCTCAATCAACATCACAAAAACAGATTATCTGGTCATTATCACATTGCTGTTTGTGGGAGGAGCCGTGCTGTGCGCAAATTGGCTGCCGCGTTTCCCACATTACAACAGTGACTACACTCCAAAAGTACTTCATTTGCTGTAAAGCGATTTGAGATGTCCAGTGGTTGAGAAAGGTGCTTTATAAATGCAAGTCTTTCTTTCTTCCTTCATGACTTACCTCAATTTCTGATACTTTTTTCAGAGGTGCAATTATTGCTTTCTTCTGGTCAACACTGGCACTTTCCAAAGACTTGACAATAGTTGCCTTTAAGATGCTTATCTGTTCTTCAATCATGTGGGTTATCTCACTCATAATTTGACTTTTCATGTCAGTTACTAGCTTCATTACATCTTCTAAATGCTTCTGAAGCAAATCCTCTTTGAAAGGCACGCTGTTGGCATTTTCTGTATCGGTGTTGCGGGATTGCTTAGTGTTCTGAGGAGTTAGAGTAAGACTGAACAGTGACAAATCCATAACTGTTCCTGTTGGAGAAGTTCTGTGGAGGTACATATTCACTAGATAACAGCAACAACTGTAGAGTCAAATGATGTTACTTGGTTCAACTCACTGAGAGATGTTCACTTGCTTATTTCAACATCCAGTAGTGAAAATATAATTCCACTACTACCCAGTTTTTAATTATTTTTTGTTCTCTTTATATAAAGGTCACATTGCTGCACCAGGCTAGTCTGGCCATTAATCCCACCCATACAGTAAAAGCTTATACAACACAGGAGGCCATTCAGCACACCATGCCTGTGCTGGCTCTTTGAAAGAGCTATGCAATTAGTCCCACTCCTTTGCTCATTCTCCATAGCCCTGCATTTTTTTTTCCCACTTTCAAGTACCTCTCCAATTCCTTTTTGAAAGTTATGATTGAATTTGGTTCCATAACCCTCTCAGGCCGTGCATCATAGATCATAACAACTTGTGTGTAAAAAAAAATTAAATTCTCCATTGATTCTTTTGCCAATTATCTTAAATCTTTGTCCTCTAGTTACCATCCCTCCTGCCAGGAGAAACAGTTTCTTCTTATTTACCCTTTCAAAACCCTTCATAAATTTGAACACTATTACATCTCACCTTAACCTTCTTAACTCATCATATCTTCTTAAATACACAGGGTACTACAGGTTCAACCTCCGAAATCCGGAGTTCCAAAAACCAGAATGTTCCGAAAACCGGACTTTTTATTAACGTGACTTCATGCTCAAATTACTGTAAAAATGGGAGAAAAATCAGTGGGGAAAATACTGGACCCTAAAATTAATTTCTTTTAAAAAAAGTTATTAATTGGAACATTAGAAAAAACTCAAGAAAACAATCAAAGGACCTGAAAAGAAATGTGTAGTCAAGCTAAATGATAATCCACAATTATATTCACAATTCACGGTCATCACTTTTATGGGACAGTAACACATTTGCCGAGGCACTCCAAAGATTAATGAACTACAATGGGCACTTTAAATCTCAGCATGAACATAGGTTTAAACAAAAAGATACTAAATAAATCATTTCCAAATGAGTGCAGTAAAAACCGGCTCCTCTGACCTGCGTGGTCTCGGCTGATGTAGTGTCTCTGGCAGCGGCGTCAGGTTCTGTTGATCCGTGCTGTGGCTACGTAGAGGCTTGTTGGGGGGGGGGGGTTGACGGGGGGATTCATGGGGCTAGCTGTATGGGACCTCTCTCTTTCACGCACATATCTTTAGTGATGGAATTCAACTACTATATATATATTTTTTTTTATAAATCGAAAGTCGGCTCCAACACCATTGTCCTCCATAACACCTGTGAGGATTCCTTGCTGGCCAGATATTTTATTCTGGGCCTAGTGATCCTGACTGAGCTCTGCCAACGGATAATGTTCCGAACCGAATCAGATCGGATCGGATTGGATCCAGAATTCCAAACATTTCGCAGTGCCCGCTCGGTCCTCAGTTAGCTCTGTAAGGCCTTGTTGGTGCCAGATGGAAATACTGTCATTAACTCGCTTTTCAGGCAAAGGACCGCATTGAAAATATTCTGAGAGTCTGCCTGGAACAAGGGTTTCCGGATTCGGACTTCAGATGGTCTCCGAAATCTGGAAATACCCAAAACTTGGCCGAGGGGTGTCCGGATTCGGGATGTCAAACCCGAAACTCGGCCCTGGGGTTTCCGGATTCGGGACATCGGATTTCTGTTCTGAAATCCGGAAAACCGGAACGGCCTTGGTCCCAAGGTTTCCGGATTTTGGAGGTTGTACCTGTATACCTCATAATCATCAATAAATGTGAACTTTTCTTTTTCATACCATACACAGTAAATAGCTCTTTATATCACTTTCATATAGGTCAGTGGTTAATCTACCCAGTCAGACGAGTTAATTTTCCATCTAGTTTATTTAACACAGCAGTATACAATGTATATTATGTAAAACTCACAGCAAAATACCCTTAATGTGGTAATTTTAATCAAAATTAATTATTAAAGTAAGATAGAAAGATTAAGATTTTTCATCCAATTAAAATAAGTTATTGTTTAATGCTCAAAATGATTGGCCGGAATTTTCCAGGGTGGTAGCGGGTGCAATCGGTGACGGGTTGGGTGAGAAAGTTGTTATTTGTGAATGCGGGTCGGGAATCCGCTATCATCTCGTCCCCCACGTGCCTTTCCCCCAAGCACGTCTGTCATCATGGAGCCGACCCAATCAGCAGCAGCAGGGGACATAGAAACATAGAAAATAGATGCAGGAGTAGGCCATTCGGCCCTTCGAGCCTGCACCGCCATTCAATGAGTTCATGGCTGAACATGCAACTTCAGTACCCCATTCCTGCTTTCTCGCCATACCCCTTGATTCCCCTAGTAGTAAGGACTACATCTAACTCCTTTTTGAATATATTTAGTGAATTGGCCTCAACAACTTTCTGTGGCAGAGAATTCCACAGGTTCACCACTCTCTGGATGAAGAAGTTCCTCCTCATCTCGGTCCTAAATAGCTTACCCCTTATCCTTAGACTGTGGACCCTGGTTCTGGACTTCCCCAACATTGGGAACATTCTTCCTGCATCTAACCTGTCTAACCCCGTCAGAATTTTAAACGTTTCTATGAGGTCCCCTCTCATTCTTCTGAACTACAGTGAATACAAGCCCAGTTGATCCAGTCTTTCTTGATAGGTCAGTCCCGCCATCCCGGGAATCAGTCTGGTGAACCTTCGCTGCACTCCCTCAATAGCAAGAATGTCCTTCCTCAGGTTAGGAGACCAAAACTGTACACAATACTCCAGGTGTGGCCTCACCAAGGTCCTGTACAACTGTAGCAACACCTCCCTGCCCCTGTACTCAAATCCCCTCACTATGAAGGCCAACATGCCATTTGCTTTCTTAACCGCCTGCTGCACCTGCATGCCAACCTTCAATGACTGATGTACCATGACACCCAGGTCTCTTTGCACCTCCCCTTTTCCTAATCTGTCACCATTCAGATAATAGTCTGTCTCTCTGTTTTTACCACCAAAGTGGATAACCTCACATTTATCCACATTATACTTCATCTGCCATGCATTTGCCCACTCACCTAACCTATCCAAGTCACTCTGCAGCCTCATAGCATCCTCCTCGCAGCTCACACTGCCACCCAACTTCGTGTCATCCGCAAATTTGGAGATACTACATTTAATCCCCTCGTCTAAATCTTTAATGTACAGTGTAAACAGCTGGGGCCCCAGCACAGAACCTTGCGGTACCCCACTAGTCACTGCCTGCCATTCTGAAAAGTCCCCATTTACTCCTAATCTTTGCTTCCTGTCTGACAACCAGTTCTCAATCCATGTCAGCACACTACCCCCAATCCCATGTGCTTTAACTTTGCACATTAATCTCTTGTGTGGGACCTTGTCGAACGCCTTCTGAAAGTCCAAATATACCACATCAACTGGTTCTCCCTTGTCCACTCTACTGGAAACATCCTCAAAAAATTCCAGATTTGTCAAGCATGATTTCCCTTTCACAAATCCATGCTGACTTGGACCTTATCATGTCACCTCTTTCCAAATGCACTGCTATGACATCCTTAATAATTAATTCCATCATTTTACCCACTACCGATGTCAGGCTGACCGGTCTATAATTCCCTGTTATCTCTCTCCCTCCTTTTTTAAAAAGTGGGGTTACATTGGCCAATTGAGTAGATGAGATGGGGGGGGGGGGTTACTGTTATGTCTCACCATTCACTGCAACTCACAAAGCCACTTCCAAAGGTGCACACAAATCTGTCCAAGACCGGAAAGTGTTGAAAATAAAGATCTTTAAGTTTGACACCACATTAACAGAAACTTTACATAAACATTAGATAAAACACCCAAGTGGCTACCCTTGTGTGTTGTTAGTTGGTATGATTGCACTAGGTTGAGGATTTGTGTGAGGGGTGGCTAGTGAGATGGGGATGTGATAATATAGAAAGAGAGAGAGGGATGGGTTGGTGTGCAAGGTATGTTGGTGAGAGTAAAGGTGTGTAAGAGTAAGTTAGGGAAGGCAGAGTGATGGGGATGTGATGAGAGGCACAGCAGGATGCAGTTGAGTGTGGCTTTGTGCTAACGTTTCTTGATCTAATGAGATCATTGAAAGGTTTGCGGCACTGCACCCAGGTCCTGCTGACCACATCCCTGCTTGTGACATCCTCTGCAATCTACAACCAGGCTGTCTTGGTCTTCTGGGGAGGTCTCTTCCACCCATTGGAAGGCAACAGGACCTCCCTACATGCTCTGACTCCATAAGCATATGAAGGGAGTCATTAGAGAACTTGGGTGCAGCCCTCTGCCTCTGTGCAGTAATGGTCAGTGTTTGATCAGCCATGATCTTATTGAATGGCGGAGCTCGCTCGAGGGACCAAATGGCCTGCTCTTGCTCCTATTTCTTATGTTCATATGTGTTTGCAGTCTTCTCTTAGGCAGTCCCTCGGAGTCGAGGATGAACTGCTTCCACACTAATGAATTTTCAGGTGACTGATGAGTCCGATGCGGGACCTACAGTCTCTGTCACAGGTGGGGCAGACAGTGGTTGAAGGGACGGGTGGGTGGGGTGCTTGGGTTGTCGTGCACTCCTTCCGCTGTTTGCTTTTGGCTTCCGTGTGCTCCCGGCGAAGAGACTCGAGGTGTTCGGCGCCTTCCCGGATACTTCTCCTCCACTTTGAGCTGTCTTGGGCCAGGGATTCCCAGGTGTCAGTGGGGATGTTGCACTTTTTCAAGGAGGCTTTGAGGGTGTCCTTGAAGCGTTTCCTCTGCCCACCTGGGACTCGCTTGCTATGTCGGAGAGCTCTGAGTAGAGTGCTTGTTTTGGGAGTCTAGTATCGGGCATGCGGACGATGTGGCCAGTCCATCGGAGCTGATTGAGCGAGCACACTGATGCTGGTGAACCTATCCTGCCAATAGATTTGCAGGATCTTGCAGAGGCAGCATTGGTGGTACTTCTCCACTGCTTTGAGGTGCCTGCTGTACATAGTCCATGTCTGTGAAGCTTATAGGAGGGCAGGTATCACTACTGCTCTGTAGACCATGAGCTTGGCGCCGAATTTGAGGTCCTGGTCTTCAAACACTCTCTTCCTCAGGCGATCGAAGGCTGCAGTACTTCAATGATGTAGTGCACTTACAGCACTATGTTACATTAACCTTCAAATGTAATGTGGCCATGGTCCCTTTAAAGATCCCAGCTGAAAACGTGTCATGAATGACATCACCCGACCCACTCCAGCTTATTGGGCTGGGTAACGTGCTTGGTGGGCTTAATAGGCCCCATTAAGGTAAGTTCATTTTCAACAACAGGATGGAGCCAGCAATGGGGCCGGGACCCGACCTGGCCACCGCCCACACCGGACCCGCCAAGGTGGAGAAAATTCCAGCCATTTGGTTTAAAAACAAAGTTCATTCAAATTTAGGACTTTCCACGAGCCATCAGATTGAGTATGGCAAATTACAAACAATGCCTTTTAATTCAAAGCCACTTAATTCAATTTTTAGCAGAAATTCCCACTGTTGTGTTATTTATGTTGCTTAATTCAAATTATTGGATAACTCAAATTATTAGCGCAGAAATTGATTGAATTATAAGGAGTAGACTGTAAACTGAATTATAAGCAAGCTTAGTTAGACAAATCTAGCTACTATAGCTAGGCTGGTTAACTCCATTTAACCTGGATTAAAAACTGCACTTTTCACAGTAAGAATGCAAAGGGCAAAATCACAATCTTTGCATTTGGATTGACAGATCATGTTTTTTTTTTATTACTACACAATCCAGCCAAAGTCCTACACATGATTCTCAAAGGCACCAGCATATTCCCTTCTACCAGATCAAATGGTCTAGTACTGAACGGTCACTGATTCTGCTTCGCTAATCAGTTTCCAATCGGACATTCCAGTAACATTTTTGTTTCAATGAATCACTATACCTGCACCAGATCAAGGCCCTGTTATTTCAGCAATTAAAATAGACAAGTTGGTTCAAAATTTCCCTTCCTCGACAAAAGAAGAGTTATTCTACAGATCTCTTACAACTTTGCAAATGTGACACTTCAAAATGCAACTGAGATTTTCAAAATAGTCCAGAACATAATTAATTTTGCAGGAGGAATCAATTAAATAGTTAAATAGTGTTTCATTGGTAATTTCATTCTATTACACAAAACACTGCAGAGACTAGCTACAAACAGTGAAATTCCAAAACAAACAATTTCAAGTAAGAGTGTTGCAGTCAGACATTTCGGAAAAATAAAAAATATTTATTTCTTAAATTTGTTTATGCAAGTTATATTAAGACCACTGAAATGTTAATGAAAGATTTAAAATTAATTAGTACCTGAATCTTTCGGTCAGTGTTTTGGTGAACTGAAGTGTCTGGTATGTTTGATGGAAATGTTTCGACAAGAGGTTCCTTTGTAAAAAAAAAAGAGAACTTTAAAAAAAATTTAGATAATACCCTGCTGAAAAACATCCTCAGAGCATAGAATCATACAGCACAGAAAGAGGCCATTCGAGCCATCATGCATGTGCTGGCTCTTTGCAAGAGCTATCCAATTAGTCCTACTCCCCTGCATTTTCCTCAGTTACAGTGTAAGCATTCTTGGGTGGCACAAGAACGAGGGGAGGTGGCTTAACCACAAAATGTAATTCATTGGGAAAAATAACACATGATAGATTGGTTTAATGTATTCCTCTCACCTGCTCCATGTCTCTAATCACTCTCACTTTAAAGTACACTACCAATGTTCCACGTCCAGGAATCGTGCCTCAAGAGTCATCATCCCTCACATCGTTGAGCTATACATGTCAGCTGTATGAAGGTGTCAGGCACTTTTCCATAAGGAAGGGATCTTTCTTTCCTTTTCTACTTGACTCTCTCACTCGCACATAATCAGCATGATAAACAGGTGGTGCATTGCATTTCCATTCATTGCCACTACCAACTTGTGTGGGGTACTTGCTCATGGATAATTTGTTAAAGTAATGTCAGTTGATGGATAAGTATTGTCCAGGATACCAGCAGAACTCTGCTGCTCTTCTTTGAAAATTGCCATGGGTTCTTTTACGCCCATCGGAGAAGGGAGACAGGGCATCGGTTTAACATCACATCCAAAATACAGTACCTCTGACAGTGCAACACTCTCTCAGTACTGCACTCAACTGTCAGTCTAGATTATGGGATAAATGGGTCATTTTACGATTGGCAAACAGTAACTAGTGGGGTGCCGCAGGGATCGGAGCTGGGGCTTCAACTATTTACAATCTATATTAATGACTTGGATGAAGGGACCGAGTGTAATGTAGCCAAGTTTGCTGATGATACAAAGATGGGTGGGAAAGCAAATTGTGAGGAGCACACAAAAAATCTGCAAAAGGATATAGACAGGCTAAGTGAGTGGGCAAACATTTGGCAGTTGGAGTATAATGTGGGAAAATGTGAGGTTATCCACTTTGGCAGAAAAAATAGAAAAGCAAATTATAATTTAAATGGAGAAAAATTGCAAAGTGCTGCACTACAGAGGGACCTGGGGGTGCTTGCGCATGAAACACAAAAAGTACAGCAAGTAATCAGGAAGACAAATGGAATGTTGGCCTTTATTGCAAGGGGGATGGAGTATAAAAAAAGCAGGGAAGTCCTCTACAACTGTACAGGGTATTGGTGAGACCACACCTAGAGTACTGCATACAGTTTTGGTCTCCATATTTAAGGAAGGATATACTTGCATTGGAGACTGTTCAGAGAAGGTTCACTAGGTTGATTCTGGTGATGAGGGGGTTGACTTATGAAGATAGGTTGAGTAGATTGGACCTGTACTCATTGGAGTTCAGAAGAATGAGGCACGATCTAATCGAAACATATAAGATAATGAGGGGGCTCAACAAGGTGGATGCAGAGAGGATATTTCCACTCATAGGGGAAACTAAAACTAGGGGGCATAGTCTCAGAATAAGGGGCCGCCCATTTAAAACTGAGATGAGGAGAAATTTCTTCTCTGAGGGTTGTAAATCTGTGGAATTCTCTGCCCCAGAGAGTTGTGGAGGCTGGGTCATTGAATATATTTAAGGCGGAGGTAGACAGATTTTTGAGCGATAAGGGAATAAAGGATTTTGGGAAGCGGGCAGGGAACTGGAGCTGAGTTCATGATCTTATTAAATGGCGGAGCAGGCTCGAGGGGCCAAATGGCCTACTTCTGCTCCTATTTCTTATGTTCTTATGTTCTTATGTGCTCAAGTCTCTGGTGTGGGAATTGAATCCACAGCTTTCTGATTTAGAGGGGATAGTGCTACCACTGAGCTAAGACTGACCTAAAGTTGCTAAGAGAGCATTTAAAATAGGCACTAGGGACCAGGGGCGCATACTAGGCTGATAATTAGTGGGTAGGCATTTCTGTAAGCCTGATAATCCTTTTAGAAACCTTTGCGTGCAGAGTGTTCCTATAGTAGTTGGTGACCCTGCAATGTTTGTTGACATAATTAGCAATGTTGGTCTTTGCACAAATGCAATTTTTTTTGAGAATGCAAGAACTGAGAAATGTTGGCAATTGACGGTTAAGGCAATCACAGGTTGTTCATCTGAAGCAATCTTCAATGAGCTGCTGCTGACGAACTTTGGTTGGAGGTAACTATTGATATCCTCCTACTTCATTGCCATCTTCTGTGTCTTCATGTCCTCTCCCTCACCGTGCTGAAGGTCCTTTGTTCAATTGTGGCTCCGTGGGTTGTCCCCCATTGAAGAGCAAAATTATGCAGCATTTAGAAAACCACCATCATACCTGCACTCTTTGTGGGCTGTGTTGTAGGATGCCACCAGACCTGTCCAGACATCAGAATGGTTGCTTGAGGAATCCAATGGCTTGCTCGATGATGGCTCTAGTTGAGTCACAAATCTAACTGTGGAGCAGCTTGGTGTTGGGCTCAGGTTCTTAACAGGTGTCATGAGTCAAGCAGCCAGTCTCTCACTTGCTGTGCAGTGGCAAAGATGGAGGTGGGGGGGCGGGGGGGGGGGAGGCAGAAAGACTGGGGTGAATTGCCACAATAAAAAATTGTTCTGGTAACAGCCAGGAAAGTAGACACAGGGCTGCATGATGCACTGCTTGTGATCACATACCATTTTGATATTAATGGAGTGGAAGACCTTGCCATGCATGAAGGCAGTGGGATCATACGAAAGAGCCCACAGGGCAACACAGGTACAGTCAATGATGCCTGGGATTTGTGGGGAAGCCTGCAATCTGTGCAAACCCCAGAGCCCTATCCTGCTACTTCCGGTTATCCATGGGGAAAGTGATGAAAGTGCAAATGAGGCATTACTCAACTGCTTAATGCAAGCATGTACTGTAGACTGACTGATGTTACTGATATCCCCTATGGCAGCTTTGAAAATGCCGGAGGCAACATAGTTTAGGAATACAGTGACCTTAACTGCAACAGGCAGTGCTGTACTGGCTGCGGCAGTTTGTTACAGGTCTTGTGGGAGGCGACACAAATCCTCACAATCTCCCATGGTAACAAAGCCTCATTACGCACTGCTCGTCAGAGAACTGCAGGTATGTTGTCCTGGACCTATCAACTGTGTTGGGAAGACAAAGACTCCTGCAAGCAAGCCTCTCTCCAGCTGCAGCTTTGTTTGCTCCGTTCTACAACTGTCATTCCTCTTGCCAGAATGGAATTCCCAGAAGACCACCATCAAGAAACAAGTGCAATAACAGAAGCCCCTTAAGAGTTCAGAGTGTTCTGTAGCAACTATAACTACTGTGAAATCATTTAAGTAGCAAAAACCATAATCTAGCATGAGCAAAATGTCTCTTAAAACTTACTACAGTTTTACCCGAGAACAGCTGAGGATCCCTTTAAATATCACTGGAAAAAGCTACCTCTCGACTTGTACATCTCATGGTTTGTGGGTGGAAGTAGGAACTGGCAGTGGCAGTGGCGATGTGGACAGAGACGGTAATAGTGTTGAGAGTTGTAACCACATCATTTGACTCCAATTGGCAACTATTAATAATATTAATGAAGCTATTTCCACAGGAGCTCTGGCCACCTAAATTGAAGTCGCTTCAAAATTGGGACAGGTGGGAACGCAGCGATAAGTCAACGCTTCCATTTCCTGCACTACTTTGAACATGCTATCACTCTCATTTTTAAGCACCAACAGGGTGGTAGTTACACAAAAATTGCTTTAAAAGGTTAATCAACTTTTGCAAAGCAGAGCACCTGAAATAATTTTTTGGAGTCCTCGGGGCTGAAATTGCCCACCGCCAGAAACGAGACGCACCTACTGATTTTGATGTGTTCTGGCTAGCCCATGCATTGGGGCGGCCTAAGCTGTCGAAATTCTGCAATTCAAGGTTTTTTTTCCAATGTGGTGGCGGAAGTGGCCTCATCGTGGGGGCGGGTGGGGGAGGGGGGCGGAGTGCCTGTCAATAGCGGGGTGGAAGTGGGGGTGGGGCGGAGTATCCAAGGCTGTCATTCCATCAGTGCCGCGCTGATGACCTCTTCGCAATGGTGCGTCACAACATCTCACCCCTTCAGTTAAAGGGGTGAGCCACTGCGAACTCTGCAGCCACTTTAGTGGCAAACACTGGGCCACCACGGAGGATTTTGGCCGGACCAGTGGCCTGGCACCCAAGAGGAGATGCCAGGCGGCCTGTTGGCGGCACGGCCGAACCTGCCGTCATAATTGTTGGACCGACCTGGCAGTCGGCTGACAAAAAAAAATAACATGGTGGCCGTGACAGTGCGCCCTCCCCTTTAAGGGCCACCGGGCCGCCATGCCACAGAGTGTACCGACACAAAAAGCTGTTGGGGGCACCGATCTGCAGCGGGGTCGCTCCCTCGAGGCAATTTTGCAAGGGGGGTCCCCACCTGCCGGTAAGGGGTTGGCGCGTGCACGCCTTGGCGGCAAAACAAGTGGAGCGGTCCCGGGTACCACTCCAAAAGTAAAGGAGGGCAATGTTCAAAAATGACGGCCCCTCTGCGGAGAGTCGGTGGCCATTCCACACCGCCCCATGGCCACCGCTTTCAGACAACCAGAGGCTTTATTGGAAGGGGCAATTTCAGCCCCCTAGGTCTAAGCTAGGATGTCAATTCCGATGTAAATTACCTGTTGAGCCAGCCTGAATAGGCCCAGCCCCATTTTGCTCTGTTGGGTAGCTACTGATTGTGGTTGTTGGTCTTTTCCTCCAGTGGCTCCACTTGGCTTAGCTGATGTAGTCTTGGCCTGAAGAAAAGATTCCAAAAGCATTAAAAGCAGAATTATACAACAGATGTCATGAAAAATCCATGATTGACAAAAGGTGTCTTTCTATGAAATGGGGTGAAATTTATCTTGGGTGGAAGCAATAATCAGGAGGGAGCGAATCGGCTGCCTGTTTTATACTCCATCCGATTTTTGAAGTTTCAAATGAGCTGCCGATTTGCTATGGCACGTAGACCTTTTTGAACTTCATCCTTAGCTATTTAATTGCCATTAATGGAGTTCTTTTTTGCTCCCTATGTGCAGTACTTTACACTTGTCTGGATTAAATCATTATTCCCCCTTCTTCATTTATGTATTTTATCCAACATTGGTGTTTTCCAAGTTGCCCCCTCAGAATCAACCTAGAGTGATATTATCTGCAAACTTCTCCTGGCAAAGGTGGCCAAATTCTTGAAAAGACATGGGTTTAAAGTCCATTTTTGGTGTGTCCTGGGGCAGCCAACAGGAGAAAATGGGGTGGGACTGGGGAGGCATTATGTTGATTTCCTATCCTGAGGAACCGAGACAATTTTCTTTCACATTCCACTGTCCCGCCTGCTGCATGAAAATGAGGGCAGGAAGGTGCTTTTTGCTGGTCTGTAGCATATCTCTCTCCTACAATCCAAGCCTTAGCTCCAGAAAAGATTGACTGCATAAAAGGGATGTAGTGGTCCAGAGAAGTTAAATGTAGCTAAGTATTACAGAAGACTTCTGCTTGTTTCTTGAGGAGGAATATGAGAAGGATCAGGGAGAGTCGCAAGGCTGATCCATTACAATAGGAACGAGAGGGCCCTTATCCAAAGGTACCCACAACGCCAATGTACAGACCCGAGTGGTCCTATTTGAATCTGTTGACTCGTCAATGCTTGAGAAGTCTGAGATTCCCTCCAGAGACAATATCTGAGTTATACTAACTGCTTCCAGCCCACCTCTGCGAGGCAATGCATTGCATTTTCAGTGGCAGTAAACGCAACCATGCCTTTAAACCTCGATGCAGTGATTCCTTTCAGGCCAGATAAGGCGACATTATCTATAATTGCCAATTGGTAGTCCACCACTGCATGAACCAAGTCATCGATGACTTGTTTGGCGAGCATCCCAGTTCATATCTTTCCTGATGGACCTCTTTTTTCTTTAAAAGAGAAGGCTGAGGGGTGACGTAATCGAAGTCTGTAAAATTATGAAAGGGTTTAAGAAAATAAGAATTAAGAGCAGGAAGTAAGCAATACGGCCCTTCGAGCCTGCTCCGCCATTCAATATCAAGGCTGATCTTCGACCTCAACTTCACTTTCCCACCCAAAAGCCCATATTCCTCGAGTTCCCTATCTATCTATCTCAGCCTTGAATATACTCAATGACTGAGCATTCACAGCTCTTGGGGTAGAGAATTCCAAAGATTCACATTCCTCTGAGTGAAGAAATTCCTCCTCATCTCATTCTTAAATGACTGACCCCTTATCCTGAGAATATGCCCTCTAGTTCTAGACTCTCCACCCAAGAGAAACAACCTCTCAGCGTCTACTCTGGCAATCCCTCTCAGAATCTTATTTGTTTCAATGAGATCTCCTCTCATTCTTCTAAACTCAAGACAGCATAGGCCCAATCTACTGAATCTCTCCTCATAGGACAACTCTCATTCTAGGAATCAATCTAGTGAACCTCCGTTGCACCACCTCCTTCCTCAGATAAGGAGACCAAAACTGTGCACAATACTCCAGGTGTGGTCTCACCAAAGCCCTTTACAATTGTAGCAAGACTTGAACTCCAAGCCCCTTGCAATCAAGGGCAACATGCTATTTGCCTTCCTAATTGCTTGCTGTATGTGAATGTAAACTCTGTGTTTCCTGTACGAGGACACCTAAATCTCTGAGCACCAACATTTAATAGTTTCTCACCATTTAAAAAATATTCTGTTTTTCTATTCTTCCTACAAAAGTGAAATAACCTCACATTCCCTCACATTATACTCCATCTAATCCCTTTGCAGGCTTTTTTTGTCTCCTCAGAACTTACTTTCCCATCTAGCTTTGTATCATCAGCAAACTTGGATACATTACACTTCATCTAAGTCGTTAATATAAATTGTAAATAGCTGAGGCCCAAGTACCGATCCTTGCAGTATCCCAATAGTTACAGCCTGCCAACCTGAAAATGACCCATTTATCCCTACTCTCGGTTTTCTGTCCATTAACCAATCCTCTACCCCCAACCCCATAAACCATTATCTTGCGTAACAACTTTTTATCGAATGCCTTTTGGAAATCTAAATATACTACCTTGCTAGTTATATCCTCACAAAAAAACTAACAAATTTTTAAAACATGATTTCCCCTTAAAACAATGTTGATTCTGTCTAATCATGTTATGTTTTTCCAAGTGCCCTGTGACCACTTCCTTAATAATGGATTCCAGCATTTTCCCGACGACTGATGTCAGGCTAACTGGCTTGTAGTTCCCGGTTTTCTCTCTCCCTCTTTTCTTGAACAGCAGGATTACAGTGGCTACCTTCGAATCTGCTGGTATCGCTCTAGAATTTGGAGAATTTTGGAAGATCATAACAATGCATCCACTATCTCTGCAGCCACCTCTTTTAGAACCCTAGAATGTAGGCCATCAGGTCCAGGGGATTTCTCAGCTTTTAGTCCCATTAATTTTTCCAAGTATTTTTTCTCTACTGATATTAATTACTTTAAGTTCCTCACTCTCATTAGCCCCTTGGTTCCTCACTATTTTTGGTACACTTTTTAATGCCTTCTACTGTTAAGACAGATACATAATATTTGTTTAATGTTTTTGCCATTTCCTTATTACCCAGAATAATTTCTCCTGTCTCAGCCTCTAAGGGACCAAGGCTTACTTTTGCTACTCTCTTCCTTTTTACATACTTGTAGAAGCTCTTAAAATCTGTTTTTATATTTCTTGCTAGTTTACTCTCATATTCTAGTTTCTCTTTTTATCAGTTTGTTTTTCATCCTTGGCAGGTTTCTAAAGCTCTCCCAATCCTCAGGCTCACCTCTATAATGGCTGTATTGTGTAAAAGCTCATTCAATGCATGTTTTTATTCTGCATAAAATCCTTGCACGGATATTTCAGAAGAAATTGTTACTTACTACCATACCATTAGGATTTCGAGCCGCCCACTACATACAGCAGGTTTTAAAATTCCAAAGTAATTGCACTGTTTCACATTAATAAACTACTCACAAGCTACTCCTCCTCATTCCGAGTACCACTCAATACGTCCCAAAGGAGTCGAAATGAATAATTACATCGTTTTACAGTAAATAAAATCCATCCCGCTGTTGCCTAAATCCTGGCGGCTCTTGCCCGAATTTTGTGTGTGATTCTGTATTGTAACATGTTCCAGCTGGGTGTCTGTTGTCCTTGAGTTGCTTCATTTCAGGCAGGGCGGAAGAATTGATAGGGGAAATCTTGTCTGACCAACCACTTTGATTTGAGGTGGTAATAACCCAAGTGGACAGTGGGTTAAATCTGCTGTGCACTTAGATTGCCACAAGACATTTGGTAAAGTTCCACACAAAAAGATCAAAGCTATGGGGATTCAAGGCAAAACTTAGATATGGATAAGAAAGAGTTCGAAGGGTAGAACAACTGGCAATATTGGAAGAATAATGTCAGCCTGGGCAAAGTTCTGAGTGGGTGACATCAGTGTCCAATATCGGGATTACTACTATTTTTAATTTACATCAATGACTTGGATTCAGGGAGGGTGCAATCAAAGAAGGGAGCCAAGTAATTATAAAATGAGTTCAAACAAAATGTGAGTGGGCTAAACAAGGAGAATGAGCTGAGAATGAAGCTGAAATAGACCTAGGAATCTTAGTAGATTTGATGCTCCACATGTCCAATCAAAGGACAGCAGCAAACAACAAAGCTAATGAGATATTGATCTACATGGCCAAACATGTTGGAAGTGTTTATAAGCGTCTTCAGCCTAAAGTGCCCAAGTGGATGATCCGACTCAACCTCCTCCCAAGGACCTCACCATCATAGATGCCAGCATCGAACCAATTCTGTCTAGTCCACATGACATTAAGAAGCAGCTGATTATACTGGGCACAGCAATGTCAATGGACCCTCGTAACATTTTGACTGTAGTGCTGAAGATCTGCACACAGAACTACTCTTCCCCCTAATCAAGCTCTTCTAGTGCATTTATGACAATGTTGAAAGTTGTGAAGGTATGTTCTAGCCACAAAAAGTTGGACAAATTTAACCTAATCAATAATTGCCCTGAGAGCCTCCTCACAATCATGAACAAAGTGATCGAGGAAGTAATCAATAGTCTCATCAAATTACACCTACTCACCAATAACCTGCTTGCTAAATCTGAGGAGAGATTAAGTAAACTAGTCCTATATTCCCTAGAATTTAGAAGAATGAGGTGACCTCATTGAAACATAACATTCTTAAGGGGCTTAACAGGTTAGATGTTGGGAGGATGTTCCCCCTGGCTGGAGAGTCTAGAACTAGGGGGCACAGTCTCAGAAGGGATCATAGAAACATAGAAAATAGGTGCAGGAGTAGGCCATTCGGCCCTTCAAGCCTGCACCACCATTCAATAAGATCATGGCTGATCATTCACCTCAGAACCCCTTTCCCGCTTTCTCTCCATACTGCTTGATCCCTTTAGCCGTAAGGGCCATTTCTAACTCCCTCTTGAATATATCCAATGAACTGGCATCAACAACTCTCTGCAGTAGGGAATTCCACAGGTTAACAACTCTCTGAGTGAAGAAGTTTCTCCTCATCTCAGTCCTAAAGGGCTTACTCCTTATCCTTAGATTATGTCCCCTAGTTCTGGACTTCCCCAACATCGGGATCGGCCATTTAGAACTAAGATGAGTACTTTCTTCACTCAAAGGGTTGTGAATCTTTGGAATTCTCTACCCCAGAGGGCTGTGGGATGCTCAGTTATTGAGTATATTGAAGACAAAGATGGATAGATTTTTGGATACTAAAGGAATCAAGGGATATGGGGATATTGTAGGAAGGTGGAGTTGTGGTTGAAGATCAGCCATGATCTTATTGAATGGCACAGCAGGCTTGAAGGGTCAAATAGCCTACTCCTGCTTCCATTTCTTATGTTATGTTCTTATTCTTCACAACATTATAAACCGCCTCTTTTAATCTAATATGATCCTTAACTTCTTTAGTTAGCCACAGCTGGATCACTTTTCCCGTGGAGATTTTATTTCTCAATGGAATGTATATTCATTGAGAATTTTGGAATATTTCTTTAAATGTTTGCCACTGCTTATCTACCATTATACCTTTTAAACTAATTTCCCAATTTACCATAGCCAACTTGCCCCTCATTGCTATGTAAGTGGATTTATTGAAGTTTAAGACTCTAGTTTCGGACTGAATGTCACTCTCAATCTCAATGTGAAATTCTATCAAATTGTGGTCACTCTTCCCCAGGGAATCCTTTACTATGAGATTACTAATTAACATTGTCTCATTACACAATACAAGATCTAAAATAGCCTGTTCCCTGGTTGGTTCCATGACGTATTGTTCAAGGAAACTATATTGAATGCATTCCATGAACTCTTCTTCCAGATTACCTTTGCCAATTTGATATGCCCAGTCTACGTGAAGATTAAAGTCCTTCTTGGTGATTGCATTACCTTTGTTACAAGCTCCTATTATTTCTTGACTAATAACTACTGTTAGACGGCCTATAAACCACTCCCATTAGTGTTTTCTGCCCCTTGTTATTTCTTATCTCCATCCACACTGATTCTACTTCCTGATCTTCCGAGCCAAGATCCTTTCTCACTGCTGTCCTTATGTCAGAACTACCGCCCCTCCTCCTTTTCCAACCTGCCTGTCTTTTTGAAACATAAAGTACCCTGGAATATTTAATTCTGAATCTTGGTCACCTTTCAACCGCGTCTCTGTAATGGCTATTAGATCAAACCCATTTATCTCTATTTGTGTCTCTAATTTGTCTATCTTGTTAAGAATGCTTTGTGCATTCAGAAAAAGAACATTTAATTTTAACTTTTTACCATTATTCCCTGCTTTCACCTTATTCGTTGATGCATTATTACCATTAAACTCTGTCCCTTCCTGTCGCCCTCTGCTTACCTTTACCAAAATCTATTGTCTTGACATTTCTCTTTTGATTTCTAAATTTCCCCTGCCTTATAATAGAGTAGACACACAGAGAGTGATTCCACTTGTGGTGTAGATCAAAACTAGAGGTCATCAATATAAGATAGTCAACAAAAAATCAAATAGGCAATCTAGAAGAAACTTCTTTACCCAGAGAGTGGTGAGAATGTGGAACTTGCTACCACATGGAGTGGTTGAGGCGATAGTATAGATGCATTGCTGGAAAGGCATATGAGGGGGAAGGGAATAGAAGGTTATGCTGATAAAGTTAGTTGAGGAAGGATAAACATTGGCATGTACTCATTGGGCCAAATGGCTGTATATTCTATGTAGTTCTCGACCTTGAACATCAGTGATCGAGAGTTATCAACTTTTACAGACTGGCTGGATTCCCTCAGGATCGAAGTGCCACCAACAGGACTCATATCGCCCTATGGCCAACCTATCAGCTCGCATTCAACTCTGTCAACCAAAGTCGGTTTAATTCCATGAATGTGCAGCAGCATTACAATTCCAATGAACTCATGGTGCATGTGGATGCATGCTATTCTGAGAGCTACAAAAATAGATTTGCATTAAGACGGTTAATAACCCCACCACTATTCTATGAGCAAAGTCACATAGCTGGATGGTTGATGGGTATCAAGGATATCTTCTGCAGTTTATGGTTGATGGAATCATTTTGAAATTAGGACACCACAGGAATAGGGTTTGCCATCTCTGGTTGGATGTATTCCTGGTGGTTTCATCACATGACCTCCCGTCTCCAACTGCCTCACCCAGTCAAATAGCCATTTTCTCCATTTCCAGTGCTTTTATAACTAATAAGTAAAAATGAAAAAGACACATGGGGCCCAATAATGACAGGGGCAGATTGCATGGGGGAGTGGGGGGGGGGAAAGGGTGGGGGCACGAGGGTTTTAGAAGTCCAGGTTTCCCACGTGCTGTGGTGCTTTAACTCCACAGCATGCGACTTTTCTCCTTAATAGGATCCCCGCCCAGAAGTGAGCCTGATTGATAGGTTAGGCTTTCAGTTGGGTGTGAAACACTCCAGGGCAAGTCGCAGGAGTAGGTAGGGAGCCTGCTGCTGCTATTGGGAGCATTGGGCGGTGAGGGGGTTCCAATCCCTGTTCCTGCAGGGGGAGCGGGGTAAATTCCTGAGGGGGTTCGATCCCCAACCTCAGGGGTCTTTGCATGGAGTGGTATCTGTTGGGGGAGGAAGCTTTGGAGGCGGGGGGGGGGGAAGGGGGGGGCGGAGTCGGGGGGGAGCAATCCTGCTCCTCCTGGCCCACAAGCAGAGCTGCCCTCACTTGCCTCCAAGCCTAGGAAACCTGGCTGGCCACTGTTACATCTGCACAGCAGGTTAAATCAGAGGCTGATGGCCTCAATAATATATTCAAATTGCCATCTCGCTTCCCACCTCCGTTAAACGCAGAAGTGGGCGGGTTGGAGGCGGGTTGGGATCGGGTTTGAGATTTTAAAAATTATAATATCTGACCCCAACCCACCTTTTTTGAGGGATAAATTACACCCCATAATTTTTTTTAACATCGCTTATGATTTTTCTCCCAGGTTGCTTGTAGCAGTGTCCAGGAGCAATTTTAATTCCTGGAGTCTCCACGCTAATCCTGATGGATTGGTGATCCGACATATGAATGACACCATAATGAGGCCGATAAGACTAAGAGGACAGTGATCAAGCAGACTATTGGGATGCTAAAGGCATGCTTCAGGTGCCTGGACAGGTCTGGCGCACCACTCCAAAGTGCAGCTAGACCTCCTGTATTGTTGTGATCTGCTGTACACTGCACAATTTTGCCATCCTAAAAGGACTGATCATTACTGTGCCAGTAAATGAAGAGGAAACTGGCCATGGTGATCAGGCTTGGCAAGCAGCTGAGTCTTCAATTGAGGTACAGGTCACTCAGAAGGACCCTCTACCATCTGCCAGGCAATTGAAGGCGTAGTTTGTAACAGGCAGCTTCTGATAAATTAGTGTTATGCCTGATGCAAAAATTGAAACGCAGTTTTGTCTTTGTGTTACATTCAACCACCCAAGGGTACCGACCAAAATAGAGCTATCCAGCCTAATGCCACTTTCCAGCTCTTGATCTGTAGCCCTGACGGTTACAGCACTTCAAGTGCATATCCAAGCACTTTTAAAAAAGTGATGAGGGTTTCTGCCTCTACCACCCTTTCAGGCAGTGCATTCCAGACCACCACCACCCTCTGGGTGAAAACATTTATCCTCAACTCCTCTCTAATCCTTCTACCAAGTACTTTAAATCTATGCCCCCTGGTTGTTGACCCCTCTGTGAAGGGAAATAGGTCCTTTCTATCCACTCTGTCTGTCATGTATGTAACCACAATGTAATACCACTGTATTACTGTATACACTCAACCTAGGTGCACACCTTGACCACAAGGGGTGAACTTGTGGGAGACACTCCTTACCTGATCACACAGGTATAAAAAGGGAGGTCCCATGCAGGGTCATCACTTGGAGTCCTGTGAATAAAGAGTTAAGGTCACAGAGTGACCTTGTTCCCAGAATGTGCCTCGTGTGGTTTCATGCTGTAAGGACTTTACACAATCTAGGCCCCTCATAATTTTATACACCTAAATTAAGTCATCCCTCAACCTCCTCTGCGCCAAAGAAAACAACCACAGCCTATCCAATCTTTCCTCATAGCTAAAATTCTCCACTCCTGGCAACATCTTCGCAAATCGCCCCCTGTACCCTCTATAGTGCAATCACATCTTTCCTGTAATGTGGTGACCAGAACTGTATGCAGTACTCTCACTCTGGCCTAACTAGTGTTTTATACAGTTCAATCATAACCTCCATGCTCTTATATTCTATGCCTCAGTTAATAAAGGCAAGTATCCTGCAAGTCTTCTTAACCACTTTATCTACCCGTCAGGGATCTGTGGACATGTACTCTAAGGTCCTGTCCCTCTACACTTCCCAGTATCCTACCCTTGTCTTGTCAGCTATCCGCTAATGCATTATCTCACACTTCTCTGGATTGAATTCCATTTGCCACTTTTCTGTCCACTTGATCAGTCCATTGATATCTTCCTGCAGTCTACAGCTTTCTTTCTCAATATCAATCACACAGCAAATTTTTGTACCATCTTCAAGCTTCTTAATCATGCCTCCTACAGTGAAGTCTAAATCATTGATATATACCACAAAAAGCAAGTATTGAGCCCTGCAGAACCCCACTGGAAACGGCCTTCCAGTCACAAAAACACCCGTCGACCATTACTCTTTGTCCTGCCTCTGAGCCTATTTGCCATTTTCCCTTGGATCCCAAGGGCTTTTACTTTTCTGACCAGTCTGCCATGTGGGACCTTGTCAAAGGTCTTACTAAAATCTATGTAGACTACATCAAACACTCTACCCTCATCGACACTCCTTGTTACCTCCTCAAAAAATTCAATCAAGTTAGCTAGACATGACCTGCCCTTAACAAACCATGTTGACTGTTCTTGATTAATGTGTGTCTTTCTGCGTGACGATTAATACTGCCCCTTAGAATTTGTTCCAATACTTTTCCCACCACCGAGGTTGGGCTGACTGGCCTGTAATTACTCGGTCTATCACTTTCTCCCTTTTTAAACAACGGTACCATGTTAGCAGTCCTCCGGAACCACACCTGTACCCAGAGATTGGAAAATGATGGTCAGAGTCTCCACTATTTCCTCCCTTGCTTCTCTGAACAGCCTGGGATACATTTCATCTGGGCCTACCAATTTATCTACATTCAAAGATGCTAAATCCCATAATATTTCCTCTGTCACTATATTTATCTAATCTAATATTTCACACTCCTCCTTAACTCAATGTCTGCATTGTCCCTCTCTTTTGTGAAGACAGATGCAAAGTATTCATTAAAAACCATACCCACGTCTTCCACCTCATACACAGGTTACCTTTTAAGTCTCTAATAGGCCTGATTCTTTCTTTAGTTATCCTCTTGCTCTTTATGTATTTATAAAAAATGGTTATGTTACTGGACTAGTAATCCAGAGGCCTGGATTAACGATCCAGAGACACGAGTTCAAATCCCACCACAGCAGCTAGGGAGTTTAAATTCAGTTAATTAAATAAATCTAGAATAAAAAGTCAGCATCAGTAATAGGGATCATGAAACTACCGACTTGTCGTAAAAACCCATCTGGATCACTCATTTCCTTGGGAAGGAAATCTGCCGTCCTTACCTGATCTGGCCTACATATGACTCCAGACCCACAGCAATGTGGTTGACTCTTAACTGCCCTCTGAATTAGTCTAGCAAGTTACTCAGTTGTATCACACTGCTACAAAGAAGTACACTAAGAATAAAACCAGACGGACCACCGAGCATCGACCTAGGCACCAGACACGACAACGGCACACCCAGCCCACTCAACCCTGCAAAGTCCTTCTCACTAACATTTGAGGACTTGTGCCAAAATTGGGAGAGCTGTCTTGTCAAGCAATAGCCTGACATAGTCATACTCATGGAATCATACATTTCAGCCAACATCCCAAACTCCTCAATCACCATCCCTGGGCATGTCCTGTCCCACTGGCAGGACAGAGGTGGTGGCACAATAGTATACAATTGGAGGGTGTGGCCCTGGGAGTCCTCAACATTGATTCTGACCTCATGAAGTCTTATGGCATCGGGTCAAACATGGACTGATACCACCTCCCTTAGCTATGAATCAGTACTCCTCCATATTGAACAGCACTTAGTAACAAGGACACGGAACGTACTCTGGGTGGGTGACTTCAACATCCATCAGCAAGAGTGGCTCAGTGGCACCACTACTGACCGAGCCGGACATAGCTGCTGGACAGGGCCTGCGGCAGGTCGTGAGAGAAACAAGAGGGAAAAACCTACTTGACCTTGTCCTCACCAATTTACCTGTCGCAGATGCATCTGTCCATGACAGTATTGGTCACCACACAGTCCTTGTGGAGACAAAGTCCTGTCTTCACACTCCATCGTGTTGTGTGACACTACCACTGGGCTAAATGGGATAGACACAGAACACATCTAGCAGCTCAAATCTGGGCTTCCATGAAACACTATGGGCAATCGGCAGTAGCAGATTGTGTTCCACCACAATCTGTAAACTCCTGGACCGATAAACCCCTCACACTACCATTACCATCATCCAGGTAACCAACCCTGACTGAATGAGGAGTGTAGTTATGCATGCCAGGAGCAGCACAAAGTGAACATTAAAATGAGGTGCCCACCTGGTGAAGCTACAACACAGCACTACATACATGCTAAACAACGGACAGAGCTAAGCGATCCCACAACCAACAGATCAGATCAAAGCTCTGCAGTTCTGCCACATCCAGTTGCGAATGCTTGTGGACAATTAAATAACTAATGGGAGGAGGAGGCTCCATGAACATCCCCAAGCATGTGAGTGAAAAAGACAAGGCTGAAGCATTCGCAACTATCTTCAGCCAGAAGTACAAAATGGATGTTTCACCTCGGCCTCCAACATCACAGAAGCCAGTCTTCAGCCAATTCGATTCACTCCACGTGATATCAAGAGACAGCTGAGTGCACTGGATACAGCAAAGGTTATGGGCCTCGACAACAACAGCTGTTGTGCTGAAGACTTGTGCTGCACAATGAGCCGCGCATCTAGCCAAGCTGTTCCAGTACAGCTACAACACTGGCATCTACCCAACGATCCTCCTTGGCGACTTTAATGCCAGTGTTGGAAAAGACACAGACCTCTGGGGAGGTGTGATCGGCAGAGAGGGGGGTATGGAAAACCAACTCCAACGGTACCTTCCTCCTGACTAAATGCTTAGAACGTGGTCTCATCATAACCAATACCTTGTTCCATCCGAGAGACAAGTACAAAGCCTCATGGCAACACCCTCATTCCAAGCACTGGCATCTGCTAGACTACATCATCATCTAAGCGAGGCACTGCAAGGACATAGAAACATAGAAAATAGGTGCAGGAGTAGGCCATTCGGTCCTTCGAGCCTGCAGCACCATTCAACATGATCATGGCTGATCATGCATTTTTCAGTACCCCATTCTTGCTTTCTCTCCATACCCCGTGATCCCTTTAGTCGTGAGGGCCACATCTAATTTCCTTGTGCCAGTGCAGCCTTTGGTTGCCTGAGCTAGAGGGTGTTTGAAGACCAGGACCTCAAACCCGGCACCAAGCTCATGGTCTACAGAGCAGTAGTGATACCTGCCCTCCTATAAGCTTCAAAGACATGGACTATTTACAGCAGGCACCTCAAAGCACTGGAGAAGTACCACCAACGCTGCCTCCACAAGATCCTGCAAATCCATTGGCAGGATAGGCGCACCAACGTCAGCGTTCTCGTTCAGGCCAACGTTCCCAGCATCGAAGCATTGACCACGTTCGATCAGCTCCGATGGACGAACCACATCTTTCGCATGCCCGATACTAGACTCCCCAAGCAAACGCTCTACTCAGAGCTCAGACATGGTAAGCGAGCCCCAGGTGGGCGGAGGAAACGCTTCAAGGACACCCTCAAAGCCGCCTTGAAAAAGTGTAACATCGCCATCGACACCCAAGAATACCTGCTCAAAGTGGAGGACAAGCATCCAGGAAGGCACCGAACACCTTGATTCTCTTCGCTGGGAGTACGCGGAAGCCAAGCGCAAACAGTGGAAGGAGCGCACGAAAACCCAAGCACCCCACCCACCCGTCCCTCCAACCACCGTCGGCCCCACCTGTGACAGAGACTGTAGGTCCTGCATTGGACTCTTCAGTCACCTGAGAACTTATTAGTATGGAAGGAAGTTATCCTTGACTCCAAGAGACTGCCTAAGAAGAGAAGATCAATCCAACAATGTGGAAAACTGCTCAGGTATATCCTGTCACAAAAATCAGGACAAAACCAATCCTGTCATTACCAACCCATTAGTCAACTCTCAATCATCAGCAAAGTGCTATGAAGCGACATTTACTCATCAATAACCTGTTCACCGATGCTCAGTTTGTGTTCTGCCAGGACCACTCAGCTCCAGACCTCATTACAGCCTTGGTCCAAACATGAAAAAATGAACTGAGTTCCAGAGGTGAGGTGAGAGCGACTGCCCTTGATATCAATGTAGCATTTGACCGAGTGTGGCATCAAGGAGCCCCAGTAAAATTGAAATCTAGGGAATCAAGGGGAATACTCTCCAATGGCTAGAGCTATACGTAATAGAACAGAAAATGGTTGTGGTTTGTGGAGGTCAATAATCTCAGCCTCAGGACATCGCTGCAGCAGTTCCTTAGGGCAGTGTCCTAGGCCCAACCATCTTCAGCTGCTTCATCAATGAACTTCTCTCCAATCTAAGGTCAGAAGTGGGGATGTTCACTGATGAATGCACAGTGTTCAATTCCATTCACAACTCCTCAGATAACGAAGCAGTCCATGCCTGAATGCAGCAAGACTTGGACGACATCCAGACTTGGGCTGATAAGTGGCAAGTAATATTTGCGTTATACAAGTGCCAAGCAATGACTATCTCCAACAAGAGAGAGTCTAACCAACGCCCCTTGACATTTAATGACATTACCATCACTGAATTCCCCACCATCAATATCCTGAGGGTCACCATTGACCCGAAACTTAACTGGACCAGCCATATAAATACTGTGGCTACACGAGAGGTATTCTGCGACGAGTGATCCCCAAAGCCTTTCCATCATCTACAAGCCACAAGTCAGGAGTGTGATGGAATACTCTCCATTTGCCTGGATGAGTGCAGCTCCAACAACACTCAAGATGCTCTACACCATTCAGGACAAAGTAGCCTACTTGATTGGCATCCCATCCACCACCATAAACATTCACACCCTCCACCACTGGCGCACCGTGGCTGCAGTGTGTACCATCTACAAGATGCACTGCAGCAACTCGCCAAGGCTTGTTCGGCAGCTCCTCCCAAACCCGTGACCTCTACCGCCTAGAAGTCATCGACTGTAACACTTATGCACTGGATTAATTTTAATTTAGAAGCAATTGTTTTTAAGATTATCTTTAGAAAATAGAATTTTAACTGTCTTAACATCTCAATAAACAATGGGTTGATGGCTTGGGATTTTGTATCTTCTCCCTGTGACTTTTATACTTCACAGTATAAAACTAACTTGACACATTACACGAATCAGATATTACATATTGGACTACCATTTTACCATGATGAATACATATAATATTTCTGTCTGTCATGAAATCTTAAACTTTCTCCAAAAAACGTAACTATGACAGAATTCAAAATTTTACACTGTTGAGGAAAAATTATCGCCTTTCAAAGAAATGAATAAATATGCTAATTAAGTGTTTGGAGCAGTTTGAAGTTGGAACAATCAGTCTGCCAAACGTTGCTGGTGGACAGCAGCTAAAGATTAACATTGAAAACACGCTGCCTCCTTCCCTACCAAAAGGGATAGCCATCATCTTAGCTCATTCCTGCATGTCGTCAAGGAGCATCCTTCAATTTTAAATTATTTAAAACCACAAATAAAATATGCAATTTTTGCCACATTAGGTCTGAAAGCATTGCATTGGCCTGCTCTTGAGCTATTTGAATTTAGAACTGACGACAGCATCCAAGATCTCCCCTTCAAGAAAAGACAAGTTTAGCCTGCAAGCAGATGACTACTTTTTGGTGTAGAATGTGTTTTCACTGGTTGTAAAGGCCGTCAGAAAGTATAGAAAAATAGCAAAAGTCACAGCATACAAGATCCCTGTAACTGACCCTAAAAAGAGATTTTAATAAAAGCCCAGAAAAGCATCAGTTCTTACAACAATGTCCAATTGCTTTACTTCCCACACTCTGTGACTGAGATTGCTAACTTCGGGTCCAATTTTCCCCGAAGCGTTTTTTGGCGTACTTGAAGAGCTACGCCAAAAAAAAATGTTCTAAGTTTCCCCGTTTGATTTCTTCATTTTGGCGCAGCCTAACCGGTCCTTCTGTTTTGGGGTGGAGCCTTGATCTGTGCCAAAAAAGATCAGTTGCCACGGTAACCAAGAACACAATGCTGGCTGAGGCTGCAAAATGAAACATACAGCCAGCTCGCAACACATTAAAATACATGGCAGCAACTTACCTCCAATTATTGAAGTCCCCCCCCCACCCCACTGCCCCCTCCCAATGCTGGTGCCAATCCCTGCCCCTATCCCAGGCCGAAGGGCTCGTCAGTCTGCTTCCCTAGCCCGCTCCGAGCCCAGAGTGGCTTGCCGGTCCCGCTCCCCCGACCCTAGCCGTGAGTCTCTTGCCAGTCCCGCACCCCCGACCCTAGACCTGGCCGAAGGGCTTGCCGGTCTGCTTCTCTAGCCTACCCCGAGCCTCGAGTGGCTTGCCGGTCCGCTCCATCGCCCGACCTTGACCCCGAGTGGCCTCCCAGTCCACTGCCCCGCCCCATCCCAGGCTGAATGGCCTCCTCCCTCTTGGTCCCCGCACCGAACTATACCGAAAGGCTTTCCCCTTTCTCTTACCTCTCCTGCTGCTGCTGTCCGGGCATCTGTTGCACTTACCTGCGCCGATTTCCTTAACTCTCCAGAAGGTTTTTCTGCAGAGGCCACACAGGCTGGTCTAAGAAGAACTGGAGTAATTCTCAGCTGGCCAAGCGTGCCTAACTGGCCAGAATTGGCAGGGTTACACCTGTCATAGTACCAACAGTAGCCATGTAAGTTACATATCAAGGTGTGCCACCAGAGGGCACAGCAGTGGGAGACTCGTAGGTTACCTGTACAGATGTGCCTGGTCTAATAAAGGACTAAGGTCACTACAGTTCAAGTACAACACATTGCCTCGTGGAGTCATTGTTTGAGCATCTAAAGACATAACAACTGGCGACGAGAATATGAACTTTCACATGAAAATGGCGACCCTTGGTACGTTGCAGCAGTTTGCCGATTGAGATGATTGGGGCACCTTTGTGGAGAGGCTAGAACGCTTTTTTACAGCAAACGACCTGGCAGGAGACGAACCGGCCGTGCTGGCTGATATACACTGCTATCCTACTGACCAGTTGTGGGCCCAACATCTATGGCTTTGTCAGGGACTTGCTGGCATCAGCGAAGACAATGACCAAGTCGTACAAGGAACCTGTAACCCTGATCCAGGAGCAACTCAAGCCCAAGGAGAGCATCCTCACAGCCAGACACCGGTTCTATACCCACCGACGGCCAGAAGGCCAGAAAATCGCAAAGTACGCCGCAGACCTCAGGAGGCTGGTGGCACCGTGCGAGTTCGGCACCCACCTCAACGAAGCGCTGCGGGAAATTTTTGTCATTGGCATTGGCCATAAGGGCCTTCTTCATAAGCTACTGTCAGTGGATACCATCTCTGTGAGCCTGGCACTCATGACCTCGACCTGCGGCTCTAGGCAGATGTCTCATCCTCAGAACTCAAACCCGGCAGGTACTGTGCACAGAGTGGCGCCGTTCAGGAGCTGGGCTGTAGAGAGCGCACCCTCTCAGGGGAGAGGGAACAGGCCCCCCCCACCGCCCCTCCCCGAGTCCCTTAACTCAGAGTCCGTCAAGGGGGGCTACTCTGCAAAGCCTGCGGCACAAAGGGCCACCTCCAGCGAATGTATAAGGGAAATAGGACTCACTGTGTCGATGAGGAGTCTGCAGATGGCCATGAATCTAATGTGAATTACGAATCATTAGACAGAAAGGCAGCCCAGCCCCACGATGTGGTATATAGCATGTTTATCTGCACCACCGAGTGTTCCCCGTTGAGGATGGAAGTCGAGATAAATGGCGCTCCAGTCTTCATGGAAGTGGACACGGGGGCGAGCCAATCAGTGATGAATCAAGGAGCATTTGAGAGGCTATGGGACAATCTGGCTGAACGACCAGAGTTGGTCCCGGTTCAGGCAAAACTGAGCACCTACACCAATGAAATCATCCCAGTCGTTGGTGGTGTGAATGTAAAAGTACTCCATGATGGAGCGGTACACAAGTTGCCCCTGTGGATTATTGCAGGTGATGGACCAATGCTGCTCGGCAGAAGATGGAAGGAAAAGGTCCAGTGGAAGTGGGAAGATTTCACCCCTCCAGCGATCGAAGCCCTCTGCGCTCAGAGGAAAAGCAAGCCCTCAGCTGAGGATGGACCCGGAACCGATGAACTGACCAGCACGGCACCCGAGACACAGACTGCTCAGCTCGACAGCGTGGAGATGATCCAGCTGAGACGACCCGAATGCACCTTCCAGGCTCTAGGGGCAGGACACTGGAGGAAGAAAATCGGACTCCCCCACTGCGGAGGCAGAACCCAGGGAGAATAGGATCACCGTGGTCGACATCGTGGATGAAGAAAAGATGGCGTCCAAACCACGAGGCGATACGCTGCAGACAAAGATGGTCGCGACCAGACCACGAGGTGCAGCGCTGATGGAGCAACACGCGGCACCAAGCGGAGAAGCGGATTGGAATAAAGCAAGCAAGGCTCTCTTAAAGGAGGCCTGCAAACCACTACAATTAAAGGGACAGTTCCACACAATTAAGCAATGTAACAAGTATTGTAAGTTAGAGAGTAAAAGTGCAACGGATCTTGTAAAATGTGTAACTGACCATGTAAGATGCGTAATTGATGATATGAACTATGCATATACAACTAGCGAGGAAAAGTCGCGCGATCGTATTCGGACTCCTAGAGTGTCCATCATAAGCAAGGAAAAGCTGTGCAATGCAGGATTCCCACTGCATGCAGCGAGCAGACACCCATCGGGTGCACACAGGTCCAGCAGGCTACCCAATGCTGTAACCTGCATCCCAGGGACCAGAGTCAGGCACCACAAATTGTGGCCACAAACAGCCAACACACATGAGCTGCAAGGCAAGCAACCTCAGCAGGGCAACGGCAACGGTAGTGAGACCATGCCCTGGGTCGGCTCCATCTCTCAGGCAACCGATGGCCCCAACAGCCACAAGCCTGAAGGAGCAGACTGCACCAGGGCCATACCCCTAGATGTAGGGTCACCCGCCAATGTTTCCCCAGAGGAAACAAGCACCAGCCAGGATCACGAAGCAAGCGATGCTCAGGCCACCGAGTCAGCAGTTCCCTGTGCACTGCTAGATGATAGCTCCTCAGGGAGCAGCTGGGACCCAGGGTGTAGAGAAAGGACGGGGGAGGTCACAGACATCTGTGAACCTGCCTGCCGGTAGGGATCATGGCAACAGCCCCGCGAGCAAGTTATGCGAGCCAACCAACTTCCCACTGCCAGCACTAGGCACTGAACCGCCACCAGACTGCAGGGACACCACCCAGCAGCTCGGGAACTAGCCATCCTGATGCACTGGTCACCGCATCGACAAGGCATCCAATGCTCTTGTTACACCACGGAACCACAAAAGAAAAAAGAGAAATGCAAAACCCACTTACCTGAACTTGTAGGTACATAAATGCCAGGAGCCTCCGCCACACCAACGTGGGTAGGGGGGAGAATGAAGTGGTCAGGAACACACACACAAACAGCAACCACCAGCACGCTACTGCACCAACTACCCACCCAAGGTTGAGCCGGCCCACCAGAGGTCTACCTGACAGAATCCATATAGAGCTAAGCCCAGAGCATAGTTAATGCAGAGGCGATTTGCACTGAGGGTTCAGGGGGGAGTGATGTCATGTATCTTACATGGCCACTGTTGGTACTATCACAAGGTGTGCCACCAGCGGGCACAGCAATGGGAGACTCGTAGGTTACCTGTACAGGTGTGCCTGACCTAGTATAAAAGGCAGGCCACCAGGTGTGATCCTCACTCTGGAGTTAACTAATAAAGGACTAAGGTTACTACAGTTCAAGTACAACACACTGCCTCGTGGAATCATTGTTAGAGCATCTAAAGACATAACAATGCCCCCTTAGGCTGAAAAAAAACGTACCTAAAAAAATTGTAACTAACTGAGTTACGCTGGTGCAAAGTGATCGGGGAAATTGTGGGTTTTTTAAAAACTTAGGCCAATAAAAAACGGCCTTCGTCAAAAAACGGTGCAAATCACTGGCGAAAGTTGAGCCCATTGTGTGGTCATTCCTTATTTTCCTAAAATAATTTTTTGGAGGTCAAGTGGATTTTTTAAGCACAATTGTACGTCAAGCTGAAATGCTCAGCAATTTGGAAAATATTTAGAAGTGGTATTAGCATTGATGCAGAACACTGAAGAAAACTTTTAGTTCAATAAACCATCAGTACATTGTTTATAATGATTTTTTAGATTACTATAAATATGATGCTTGTAGAGCTTTGACCTTTCAATGGTTTCGTTACATAAAACAGATTGACGTTTACCTTAGCTGGCTGGGTTATTTTGCTGCCAGCAGCATCCATTTTGACAGTGGGTTTACCCTTATGAAAGAATGTAAACATTTTGACATTAAGATATACGTAGATCGAGATCGCAAGTTACTGAAGATACAATATAAAATATTTACATAATCGCCAGAAGAAATCTCTTTATATAAAAAAAACCACGTGTTAGATATGGGGACAAAGTATTGCTGAACCCAAATACATTGCAAAGAATGTGAGTGAAATAAAGTTTACAGGGGCAATTTTCATAGTCCCCTTTCTGCTCTGGTCCTTGACAGACACAGTATGCCTGAAGTTCACTTTGCCTGTCCAGGCCAAGCTGCTCCCAATTTGTGAGCCACGCCATTAAATAAGAGTGCAAGTGCATTCCATCAAGGGTGCAGCCTGGATGCCCAAAGATGGGATTTTTGTTTAAAAAAAGAACCTGCACTGATCCTTTTAAAGAGAACAGAGAATGGGGTGTTCGGGGTGGGGGTGTGGTTGGGAACTATACCTGGATAACTGGGCAGCATGGGACAAGCAGGACCTGAACTGCAATTGTCGTGGTCAAAGAAACCATCGCTTGTAAAATGCACTGTGTAAAAGTCACCCTACCTGATGAAAAGGACTGTTTAAATACGTGTTTTCTTTTAGAAAGATGCTGATTAGAGCCAACATGTTATAACAAGATGTTGCAACAATTTAAATGATGCATTCAATGATTGCAGAATGTTTCTACCTTGCTTGAATCTGCTGACTTGTGAGATGTTGCCAATCCTGGCTTTTCTGAAGACTAGAACAGGGAAAAAAAAGAAAATTAGTTTTTAAAAGCAGTATCTTCCTGGAGTTGTATTCAGAGTGTTATTGCATGCAACAATGGTGGCAAGCACGAGTCAGAATTCAATTTTCAGCAGACTTCAATAGTTTTCCACAATGATATAATTTCACAACAAAGAAATATATTAAGATGGTTGTGTGAATTTGAGGAGTTACACAAATATATGTGAACCAGCCAACAACTGGAAAGTGCAAACATTCAACTAGATGCAAAAACACTGCATTTCAGTGGTAAAATAAAGAACACTTGCAGACAATTTGGGGACGAAATTGCCCTTCGCCCCGATTGCGGGCAGTAACTTTCCGGAGCTTGGGCTTTTTAAATCGCCTGGCACGGAAGTCTCACCTCAGACATGGAATTGGACCTGTGCGCCCCTCAAAGGAGGCAGAGTGCTGTCTCAGGCGCTCCAGTTCCTTGGAGGGGCGCTTGCGGGGCTGTAACACAGCGCTGAGTCCAGCATCGCGCTCAGGAGCGCAGCGCTATGTGGATCCTCTGCGTAGCGCTACAACATCCCTTCCCTTCAATGAAAGGGGAGGACCACTGTGCACTTTGCAGGCCCTTTTTTGGTGGCTGCCACTGGGCCACCAGGGAGGCGATCAACCAGGCCAACAGCCCGGCACCTATAACAAAGTGCCGGGCTGCATGATGGCGGCGCAGTCAACACGAGGGCCGCTGTAATGTATTTGTTTCATGGGTTCTTTACTTTAGAATTCATAGCAACACGTTGTTAATAAACCAACTAGTTTTTAAATAGCAAAGGTTTAACAATCACTCGACACATTACCAGTTCATCCACTAGGCTCACAACAGCATAACTCATCGTGGATGACCTAGACACAATCTGGGTTTTATTGAGTTGTGAACATCATGTGACTGGCTAAGCCTCTCACAGTGCTCTACAAACCTGTGAGCATACTCAAAGGTGCATACATTACAGCCGCCATTGTCGGGTTAACGCAAGAGTCGTCCAAAAAATAGAAATGGTGGCCGTGGCATATAAGGCCTCCTCCCAAAAGGGGTGCCCAGGCGACGGATGTCTGCTAACTTCGTGCCCTGCGAAACTGGCATCGACATCCGCTTGCGCTAGCCTCGCGGCCCGCGGAACGCAAAGGGGTCGGTGCGCACGGTGATGACTTCACCGCGTGCGCCAGCCCAGGGAGTTAACGCGTAGCGCAGCTGGGATAGCATCCCCCAAACCTCCGGGGTAATTTCCCGGGAGACAATAGCGCCCCCCCAGCCTGGGTGAAAATGTAATTGTGCCCCATTAGCACCCCCCCAGAGATGCTAACGGGGCTATATAAAGGGGCAAATTCGGCCCCTTTGTCTGCTACAATGTTCGCACTTTTAAAACAACTTATCATTGTTGCTGCAAAGGAACCATTGTTTTTGTATAACATTCAGCCCAGGTCTAGTTTGAATGCTTCCTTAAATCAGAAACACACACAAGCCCCTCCAAACAAATACACGTCACCATTTTTAAATGAGTACCAGGGATAGCCTGCAACTGCTGCATGGCAACAGCTAAATATCAGCTGCTGTAATAGCAGGAAACTCAAGACAAGACAGGAATACTTGGGTAGAGGAGGAGCGCCTGCTCTGCTCAGAGCAGCCCAATTTCCCAAAGGGATGCTCAAACAGTCGTTAGACCATTGCATATGCTAATGAGGGGCCTAATGCCTGTTTTAGGCAATCGCCTCGGACGTCTGCAAAATGGTCCGTCCAAATTTCGGGTTGGATGTTTGTCAGGTGTCCTTGGGATATGCAGGACATTGGTCCCTGAAACTGGCCCTTGTTGTTTCGGTTTTATGCCTGTAAAAAGGGTCAAAGACATCTCAACCCATTAACAGTCTATACCAATGTTGTAGGGCTGAAATCCCTCCAGCCCTACAACTCTCTGACATATCTGCACTCCTCTAATTCTGTCCTTTTGAGCATCCCCTATTTAATTCACTCCACCATTGGCGGTCATGCCTTCTGTTGCCAAGACCCTAAGACCCTTTTGGAACTCCCTCCCCAAACCTCTCCGCCTCTCTTTCCTCCTTTAAGACGCTCCTTAAAACCGACCTCTGATCAAGCTTTTGGTCATCTCCCCATATATCTCATGTGGCTCGGTGTCAAATTTTCTTTGATAACATTCCTGTGAAGCGCCTCGAGATGTTTTACTATGTTAAAGGAACTATACAAATACACGTTGTTGTTGTTCCGGAAGCTTATATTTTGGGTTGGACGGAGCTCGGCTCGAGCAGAGCTACTGCCTGGGTGGGCCAAGAGCACAAGCCTGGAGCAGCACCAGCACATTGAAAGACGGAGAATGAGTCGAGACTGGTGTGGAGGCAGGTGAATCTACATCGAGAAAGAATTTTTGCAAGGATCTGAGTCACGGATGTCTGCAACTTCTTGAAGATAAAGAAAAACATCTCCTTGCAGTGACAGTACAGTGCAGAGCAATTACTCTGCTTTTATCTGGCTGCATTTATTTTTTTGTGCATTGGCAACTCAAAGTTAAGTTATGGGACCGGGAGAAAAATCTCTTAACTGTCTCATTGGTGAGATTGTACATTCACTGCACCATGAGCGCAACTAACGGCGATGCTATTGTAAAGTCAGTAATATTTCACTTTATCATAGAACCAAGCATAAGAATGCAATAGCAGCATTCTGCACTCAGCCAGTTTTCAATGGAGAATTTTGGCAGTGACCCTTCACGTAGCTCTGAAGGTACCTTTAAAAACAAGTATTATTTTACTTACAATGAAAACTGGAGTAAGAATAATCCGAAGTCTAAAAATTGGCTTCACAAAATCGATGAATTCACAGATGAATGTACCTGTGTCATCAACAATTAAATATGGAGAAGAGCCGTTGTCATTATTGTAGAATGTGCAAGACGCAAAGATGCAGTGAAAAATCAGGAAGAAACATTTCATATTACATATTTTTTTCAACAAAGGACACATCTCAGGAAAATCTCGTGACAGCAGCAGAAATAGGAGGAGTTTACCATGGTGTGACTTAAGTCAAGGCTGTGATAATAAATTGCTTCCAAAGTTTCTACTAGATTCAGAAATTGCAAAAAAGTCATGGATGCATGAAAGCAAGCAATATCACTGAGAATGTTTTAGTTTTGAAATCGTAGGAACTTTTAGTTTGAGATCTTTAATGAGCACATTTTTTTCTCAGTTGGAATGAATGTCTCAAATAAGGGAAATAAGAAGTTTTTCCCTGTAGTTGCTCGATATTTTTTTTTAAGGACAGAAGGGGTCCATGGCTTACTTGATTATTACCATGATAACAATGAGACAAGTGATGCCATTGCTGCACGCCTTTCGAACATTTTAGAAGAGAACAGCCTAAGTATAAACTGTGTTTTGTCTTTTGTAGCTGATCGTGCCTCTCTCATAGTTGGGAAACACAAGTCACTTTATCAGAAGCTGAAATTACCGAATGTCAAAATGATTCAGGTTGTATACAGTGCCATGTCATTCAAAACTTTTAAAAACAGCATGAAATCTTTGGGCTGGATTTTCCGTTTTGCCGTTTTCAGGGAGAAAACGGAGGCAAGGCAGGAAAGTTGCCGCCCGGGTAACGTTTGCGCTGTGTGGAGTAATTTTTGCCATCTGGGCCCTGCGTCAGTGGTGCAGCGCAAAGGGAGGCATTGTACGACTTTCGCGGCGCAAAAACGGGAACTTCGCCAACTAAAGTGCGGGGCTGGGAGTGTTCCAAGAGAGGCCTCAAGAGGGAGAAAGAAAGAAATTCAAAAAAACATTCACAAAACATTGCCCACACCACAACACAAATGGCTACAAAAAAGTAAAAGAATAAACACTGGAACTTAGCTATTTTGCAGTTTATCTACATCACCGCCGCAGGCAGGTCTGGACTGTTCTGTTTTCCCAGGTGGTCATCGCAGGGCGCGCTTCGGGGCATATGGGTCAGGTGCGAGTTAAAACTACTGCCAGTGTCACAAGGAGAGGCGATGCACACCCGTGTATTACTTACTACATAACTTTATGGTAATACGTCATGAAGCACTCAAAAAGCTAGAATGCAACACTGCCACTTGCACAGAGCTACATAGTGTCATGGAAGTTCTTTGTTCTAAACTGTCGAGTAGGAAAGAGGACAAATTGGACATTCAACTCAAGATATTTTATGCAAATGTCACACTAGCAAAGAGGCTACTCCTTATTAGTCCACGGCCAAATCAGCCATGATCTTGTTGAATGGCAGAGCAGGCTCGAGGGGCTAGATGGCCTACTCCTGTTCCTAATTCTTATGTTCTTATGTTCTTAGACTGGCTTACCCCTTATTCTTAGACTGTGACCCACGAAGGGGTCACAGTCTAAGAATAAGGGGTAAGCCATTTAGGACCGAGATGAGGAGAAACTTCTTCACTCAGAGAGTTGTTAACCTGTGGAATTCTCTACCACAGAAAGTTGTTGAGGCCAGTTCGTTGGATATATTCAAGAGGGAGTTAGATATGGCCAAAGGGATCAAGGGGTATGGAGAGAAAGCAGGAAAGGAGTACTGAGGTTGAATGATCAGCCATTATCTTATTGAATGGCGGTGCAGGCTCGAAGGGCCGAATGGCCTACTCCTGCACCTAATTTCTATGTTTCTAATGAGGAAGCATAAAAGACATGGCATTACATACCCTGAGAAATGGTATGATTTCGAGACATCTGTTTTCAAACAAATGTCAATCCTCTCATTGGACGACGCAGTGAAATGGTCTGATAGAGAGAAACTGGCTGAAGGTCTTCACGTTGAGATTGATATATGATGACTACATACAAGCTATATGATGACTACTGTATTTTACAGCAAATTAGAGGAACTATAATTTCTAGGGTCAAAAAAATTGAGAAAAGTTTTCAAATGAGGACCACAAGGTGAAAACAGCCACATTTTTAAATTTGCATCTTTCACACTTTCAATCCCAGTCTCAAATGCATACTGCAAAAGGGTTTTCAACTTGCTGACTCAGCTTTGGAGCAAAGAAAGGAACTGGTAAAATGGAAGTCTTGTAAAAGCAGTGTTACGGTGCAGCTGATCGACAGTACGTCTTCTGCTGACTTTCACAAATATGTCAAAAAGTCACCAGAGTTACTGAAAGCAGCAAGAAGTCAACTTAAGTACAGGTTTAAGAAGAAACTGTGTGCAAAGGCACTGAACTATAGTGGACCAAACTTTTATAAGGTGGGTGCAAAAACACTTGAAAACTGCAGCAATTGCGGGTGCCACATTGCCAACCTCCAGGAATGCCTCCAACCAAAGTGACAACTCTAGGAGGGTGCCCAGTTTCATATTGATTAGGGAACCTCCCCCTAACCCTGGATACTATTTATTAAACTAGATTTTCTTTGGCATTTAACTTCAGCAGCCACTCCTTTAATTGGACCGCCCCACCTCCCGATCGCTGACCATCCTCTTCCCGACCGGAGCTTTCTTCCCAGAACTGGGGACCGACCCCAAGGATCCCCAGCTGTGACCATCTGTTGCGAGTAGTCCTTCCTGTCGTCTGGCTAGGCTGTCCATTTGACCAGCTGCTGGGTGGGAGTCTGCACTACAATATGTTAATGGGTCCCTACCATTAAGATGGGCAAAACATACAGGCCAGGTTTTTTGGCCATTTTCAGTCGGCCCTGCACCCTCTTACCTCCCCATTAATATTTATTTCTCTGTTCTTGGAAAATACATCATATAAATATTGCACTTTAAACATACACCTGGAATATTTTACAACGGTTATCTAACATAAGAACGCAGAACCCCTGGAGAAACGGTGTAAATGGCTAAAAATAGCCTGGTTCTGCAGGGTTTCCGCCAATCTTGCGCCAAAGTTACAGCAAGAAATTGCAAGCAGCTCATGAAACGTCAAGGTCACAGACTATAAATAGAAGTCTACTTATTGTAATTTAATATAGCCTATTTCCCTGGCTAGTTGACACTGAAACTTTGAAATCACACAGCTTTGCAACACAAACAAAAAACTTTTCGAATGCGATACTCCCCTTAAAGTGTTGTGGTCATAAATATATGTGCACATAAATATATGGAAGCTGCATCAAGACCCCGACCTGCGTGAGAACACCAGCGGCAGGTCGGGGCCATAAAAGGAGCAGCGTGGAGGTATACTATTCCAGGGAGCAGCGTGAGCTGGTGCAGGAGGGCGATAGCAGCGAAGAGTGACGTCATCAAGGTCCAGGTCGGTGATTGGAGCGTGGGCAGATACAGCAGGAGCAGCGAGGTCGGGGCAAAGGAGCGGAGAGAGACTGTAGAGGGACGTGATCGGGGCCCAGGGGAGGTGCGAGTTCGGAGCCAGGGGCCCAAGGGGCAGCACGGGCCAGCCCACACTGCGATGTGTGTGTGTGCATTAGGCCCGTGCAGCAGAGCTCGTCTCCAGTCATCTTGGGTAATCCTTGCCACTGGACCAAGACCCAGCTCTGACAAGCCCGTGTGGTGGCTGGTGTGCAACGGCCACCACATATTAAAAAAAATCCACACACAGGCATCTTCCACCCTTGAGGATGTAGTTCGGGTCCTTCATTGAAACACCTGTGAACTCATCCTTTTTTGCTGTGGAAGCAAGTCATCCTTGTTTCGTGGGACCGCCTATGATGATGATGATGCAGCTTGAAGTCAGGCACAAATACCACATGGGATTATGACAGAGGCAATAACAGAGACCTGGCTCAAACATGGCAGGATTGAGAAATTAATATTCCTGGCTGCAAAATATTCAGAAAAGATAGCGAAGGAAAAAGAGGACGAGGTGATGGCAGTATTACAGCACTTGAAAGGGATGACATACTTGAAGGTTCAAAAAGAGTGTCTATTTGGGTAGAGTTAAGCAACCGAGAAGCTATTAAGCTGCTTGGTGTTTACTATAGGCCACTAAACAGTGGGAAGGAGGTAGAGAAGCAAATTTTCAGGCAACTTTCAGAAAAATGCATGAACTATAGAATAGTGATAATGGAGGACTTCAGTTACCTAAATATAGATTGAAATAGTAACAGTGCAAAGGGCAAAGGGGGAGGAGAAGTTCATGAAATGTGTACAAGTGAACTTTCTTGATCAGTGTGTTTCCCACCCTACGAGGAAGGAAGCAGTGCTAGATCTGGTTCGAGGGAATGAAGTGGGCCAAGTGGAACATATTTCAGTGGTGAGCATTTGGGAAACACAATTATCACAATATCATTAGGTTTACAGTAGTTATGGAAAAGGACAAGGTACAATCAAATGTGAAAATACTCAACTGGAGGAGGGCTCATTTCAGTAAGTTGAAATAGGAAAAGATAGGTAAACAGTAAATGAGCAATGAAAGGTCTTCAAAGAGCAGATCATTCAGGTACAAATTAGACACATTCCCAAGATACAGTTGATGTCAGTAAAAAAAAAGCCAGCCATATGGTAAAAATGTATCACTCTCTTATGATGCTGCTGGGGGGCAACATGCAAAATTAATGCTGGACACCCTTGCTTAACAGTGCATCAGATGAACACCAGTATGCATAGAAAACTAACTGATGTGAGTCAGCTTCCTGCACATCCCCACTGACACCTGGGAGTCCCTGGCCAAAGACCGCCCTAAATGGAAGAAGTGCATCCGGGAGGGCGCTGAGCACCTCAAGTCTCATCACCGAGAGCATGCAGAAATCAAGCGCAGGCAGCGGAAAGAGCGTGTAGCAAACCAGTCCCACCCACCCCTTCCCTCAACGACTATCTGTCCCACCTATGACAGGGATTGTGGTTCTCGTATTGGACTGTCCAGCCACCTAAGGACTCATTTTAAGAGTGGAAGCAAGTCTTCCTTGGTTCCGAGGGACTGTCCATGATGATGATGATGGTGGTATACCCTGAACAGAAGCTATAGCAGAAAAAGAGATCGATAGCTACGTTCAGAGACTACTGTGAGGATTTTCCTTTCAGCTGCGAGGTTCCAGCAGGGCAGGACTTCCATCCACCATTCCAACATGGCCAGAACCCTGGGTTGAGATTTATCACCCATGCATGGCAGGCTCCCAGCGGGATTCCCTCCACCAATAGCGAGCCCACCTGTACAGGGCTGTGAAATTAGCAGGTCTACTGTTTCAGCACTAGAAGAGGCAGCGGGCAGATAAATGGGCAGGAGCCCTGTAGAAATTGGAAAGGAGATTTGTACAAGGTGCTCTGGGCACCCAGGGCCAGTAAAGAGGAGGGATGGGGGCAAGTCCAGCAGAAATAATGAGATTTGGGATGGATGATATCATCCTGTCATTGTTCCATGATTTCCTTATGTTCATAAAAAGGAAGGCAGGTGTTTCTTGTGAAATTTTTTACTAACAAAAAAAATGGTAGAGACTTAGCAAAATTGGGTCAAATCCTAAATTCCTCCGTAGTTGCGCAAACAGCATTCCTGAAACACCTTCACAATGGAGAAATTTCCAGGCCATGGGTTTACATGGCTTGTTTTCTCCTGTGGAAAGTAGGAAATGAAAAACAGGTTTTGTGCTATTTGCTGTTACTACTTCAAGGTTGCCCAGCAACCCGAAGTGGTTAACCGTCTCTTTTTTCCCCCATCTGTCTACCCAAACTTGGTGACACCTAACCACAATTTCTTGATTTATTTCAACTTCTCCATTTTTTTTTCAACTTAAATGGCACTGTGGTAATCTTACCTGTTTGCACCTCCTACCTTCAAAAAACCAAAGGCCCAGAATTTGCTGGAACGAGGCATCTCCTGGCATGTACCATTAGTTAGACATGTTCCTGGACCACTCACTTCAAAAAAAAATTGCCCAGAAAGCTGCTGAAAGTGCAAGCTGGTTTCAGTGTGCTGAGGACAAGAGGGCATCTGGGTCATTGATGAACGACAGGACCAACAGAGTATCTGTTTAACCAATGAGATTTAATGATTAAGAAATAAACAAGAGGAAGGGCTGGGAAGGAGGGCGAATTCGAGTGAGTGAATTCAATGTCAAATCAGGTAAAGAACAAAAAAATAAAGAGAAGGAAAGAAAGGTTGGATTAAAAGACAGAGAAAAAAGGGACCGAAAGAAATAGTAAAAAAAAATTAACATTTAAAATTCACCACTTGAATGAATGGGACTCCAAATTTTTAAACTGTTCGCTTTCTGGGCAAGAGAGGTTGATTGATAATTATCATGTCGTTAAAAATGTACTTCTACTATTAATTACTAGGCTTAAACGTTCTGTGGTGAATTTAATGGGCAATTAATGTGTAAATGCAGCAACTTCATGAAACTCGCGGGAGGTTAAGGATGAGTTGCCATTTTCGTGAAGGTAACGGTGGAGCAGCGCAAATTGGCCAGCAACTTGTGGTGATTTGCAATTCACGGGCTAGCTCTTCCTTGCCACAAGTTGCTGGGCGATTTGCACATTAATAATAGCGTGCGTCATTCACAGGCCATTATTTTTCAGCAAGTTTTGGGCCCAAAGTTATTGATAATTCAAATCTGTGGCATTAGAGTCATTAGCCTTACCTCAAGATTACATCACATTTATTAAAATGCATTAAAAATAGAAAATGCTAGAAACAGTCAGCAGGTCAGGCAGCATCTGTAGACCTCGTGATAGGTCATTGACCTGAAACGTAAACTCTGTTAACCTGCTGAGTGTTCCCATCATTTTCTGTTTTCATTTCAGATTTTTAGCATCCACAGTTTTTTGCATTTATCATAATGTATTGTTGGACTGCATTCAGATCCCAATGACTCCAGCCAAGGTAAGTAACCTATCTATTTCTGTCACTATCCTTAAATTCTCATTCTGCTTCACTGCTCCGTCTTTTGCTCTCATCCTTCAATTCTTGCTTTCTTTCATTCTCCGTTTTTCACTTTCAAATGACTTCCTTCAAGTTTTGCTTTCTCTTACTTCATGCTATCTTTCATTCTCCTTCTTCGTCTCACTCACTTTTAACTCTCATTGAGAAGGCTTGTGAGCATATGGACCAGGAAGCATTAAGGGAAGGCAGGCTGGGAAGCACTCGAAGTAGGTGGGCGGTCAAGCTGGTGGGTTAGGATGCATTCTGGACAGCCGAGTGAGCAAGGAAGCAATTAGGTAAGGTGGGCTGAGAGCCCCTTGGGCTGAGTGAGGATGTGAGCAGGTGGGTACTTGTAGATGGGCTGGTCAACTGGCAACAGTCAGGGTGGTCAGGCACATTAAGCAGGGACCATTCACTGCAATCATGGAAGCCAGCCAAGAGACACTAAGATTAGGCAGGCCATAAATCTGTCAAGACGAGTAGATAGCTGAGTGGTCCGTTTGGATCTTGCTGCGTTTGGGTCCCCTATTATGCTTGTTGACAATAATTGTGAGCTATGTTCAGTCACAAGATCACTAATACAATGAGCAAGCAACTTTGAAGAGCCAAACATAGCAACAGCTGAAGTGAAATCCAATGGTTCGGGAAGGACTGAATGTGGACTCGGGGCTATACTGAGTGAGTCAGAAGAAAATGGGAGGGAGGACTCCTAGGTGTGGCAGCGCAGGTCGCTGAATGGAGCACAAAAAACAGGTTAGATCAGTTTGGGCTGGGTTGCTGAAGGGAATATAGGGACATTGAGCCAGGTGGTAAAAACACAGGAAGAAAGTTATTGGAATATTGATAGTGGAGCCAAAAAGATGAAGGATTGACGTGGATTGCATGTTACGAACCATGGCATCAGCAGGAAAAAAAAAACAGGCAACTGCTCTATTCTATGCCATCATATTTAAGATGAGTTGCAAGTAAGGGGATAATTTGGTTTGGGTCTGGTCATCTTCTGAGCAAGAATACATTTGTATAGTGCTGCTTGATAAGTACCCATAAGTGCCATGTACAATGCAAGGTCTGTTTCGTAATGCACGTTTAAAAGAAAAATGTAAATGTACCGTCACTCATTCCGCGTACTGTATAGTGACACAGGTAATGTAATTTGTTGAATGTACTACAATGTATCCCGTATTGTACTTGAACTGAAAAGCAAGGGAATGTATCGAACGGAACTGCCGTCAGCACCCAAATGTATTGTATGGGATTGCTGACCGCAGCTAAGTGTACTGAACTGCTTTTGAATGTACTGTACAAATTTTTATATGAATAAAGTATATTTTGAAATTTAAAAAAAAAACATACATAGCAGTTCTTGAATGTGAGCTGGTTATGTGCTGAAAGAACAAAAATCATCTGTGCAAAATCTGCTTTTTTCTGGATTCTTATCAAAGACACATTTTTTCAGTAGTTGTGTGCGTGTATATATCTTGTATTGATATTTTCAAGAGTTGCTGTGTATGATTACTTATCAAGCCAATATTATACAAATGTATTGTTGTTCAGGAGATATCTAGACCCAAATCAAATTAATCCCTTACCTGCAATCCATCTGAAGGATAATAGCATAGAATTTTCCTGCAGTGAACTTTTATTTCAGCCTAGCAGAATTTCATATTGGGCCTTGTTACTGATCACAATTTGCTCACATTATAAATGAAGTATTTCACCAACATGTCTGAACAAATGAAAGTCAGTTTCTACAGAATACCACACCCACGTCACAGTAACAAATATCTATAACAATAAGGGTGAGATTCCTCTTATTGTTTAGATTTGATGAAAATGCTGCTGTGAATACGAAACAAGATTTCCCATTTTGTACTCGTGCTGGCTTTTTCACTAAAATTATTGTCAAGAACCTCAACCCCAAGATGACAACAAATATGACAGATTTAACATCCAGAACTGACAGTACATTAACCACTTAATGAATGTGAATTTAACAAAATGCTTAAGTAATAGAGCAGCTACTTGATTATGGAGAATGCCTAGAAATTTAACTAGAGTAAGAAAGTATAAACTAACTCTTCATACCTTTAAGCTTGAAATGCATGGGTTCTTTACAGGATGATTAACCACAAACTCCGAAGCAAGATGTGGAAACCTTGCATTGTAACACTAATTTACTTTTCTCTTTCAAAACATTCACTTCTTTTCCCAATCCCTATCTGCAGCATTAGCTTTCATATCCTTGGCGGCGTAGCTACTGTCCTCCACTCTCAGAAACGAGCTTTTCACTAAATGCTCACAGTGCCACACCCTTCCCAACAAGTAAATGCACACCTCGCTGACAAGATCACATTCTGCAGCACAGCTATTTTACAGCACTTCATCCCCTCCTCCTGCTCCTGCTCCGCCCACTGTCAAGCAAATTCTTCACCGGATGGGTTTTGTGGTTCACATCCATGAATCTGAGAGAAATGTATATAGATTATGAACAAGCTCTGTAAGAAGTTTCCAGCTTTATAATCAAGGTACTGGATTTTGGAAAGCTGCACATAAGTGAGAGGACCTTACAAGTTTGGACTATCATTCCTTTATCACAGAAAACATAAAAAGTCATTAACAAAAATAATCTATGACTAATTATATTCCTTTTGCAAGGATGAACAAAAAATGTTGTTCTACCCCTTTAGTAAGAGCACCCTTGGTCACTGTTATGATTTGGGCTTTACTGAGATATTTCTTCTTTGCTCTGCTGCAAAGGCCATTCCCGTAAGCGAACCCTCGCTCCCCATAAACGTTAAGTGTAATTTATACACACAATATCTGGTATTGTAACATTGTTCAATATCAAACAGAAACTCTGGTCACTGATATCCTGGATATGACACAAGCCCTCTCGTGAACTCCTAAACTTTGGAAAGTGCAAGAATGAAAACTCTATTCTGACCATGATTTGGGCCATAAACTACAAAATGGATTTATTAAACGTAAGAGATAAGCAATAGCAGTAAACAATACAGCAGCTTCCATTATTGTTACAGAACTTTCAACTTCTTTGGATACAAAAATAACAAATGACATGACACTTTGCTAAATCTGGTGATAATACTCATCATCATCATAGGCAGTCCCTCAAAACAAGGATGACTTGCTTACACGCCAAAAAAACGGATTTCACAGGACCCGAACTACATCCTGAAGGGTGGAAGATGCCTGTACGTGGATTTTTTTTAAACGTGTGATGGCTGTTGCACACCAGCCACCACACGGGCTTAACAGAGCTAGGTCTTGGTCCAGTGAAAAGGATTACCCAAGACGAATAGAGACCAGCTCTGCTGCACAGACCTAGCGCGCACATGTATTCGCAGTGTGGGCTGGCCCGTGCTGCCCCTGGGCCCCGAGCTCACGCCTCCCCTGGGCCCCGATCACATCCCTCCACAATCTCTTGCCGCCCCTGCTGTATCTGCCCACGCTCCAATCACCGACCTGGGTCTTGATGATGCCACTCTTCACAGCCGTCGCCCTCCTGCACCAGCTCGTGCTGTACCTTGAAGTGGCATGCCTCCACGCTGCCCATGGCCACCGCTCGCCGCTCCTTTTATGGCCCTGACCTGCCACCGATGTTCACTCACAAGACACACACACACACACACACACACACACACACACACACACACAACCACACCTACACACAAACACGTCTGTGATAATACTAAACCTTGATTAGCATCCATACTCTAATTCTTATTGGTGGTTATTCATACTAAGCTACGGAGCTCCACAAGCTCAACTCCACAAAGGCTGTGGTACAGTGATATACTGAACCAAGTGAGGGCCCCAAGCTGTACCCTTGCCTGAGCATACAGCTGTCAATCACCTTCCCTACCCCAGAGACTTCCTGCCAGGTGTGTTAAAGACAAGTCTTTCATCAATTAAATGGAGTATATACAACAAATAAAGCGGTCACTCATGGTGGGAAACAACGGCTTAAGTTCAGCCTCCCAGACCCTAGTCTCAAGCTAACAATCTTCCACAGTCAATGCACTGATAATTATGCAGAAATTGGATAAGCAATTAAAACAATATTAACATCTAGATTTCTTGCATTCAACTGTAAATTTGTTAATAGTGGAATGCTATTTCGGCCACCTGAGGAAAAGAGTGTTTGAAGATTCCTCAAAACTGTCACCTAGCTCATGGTCTACAGGGCCGTAGTAATAATCGCCCTCCTGTATGGCTTAGAGACGTGGACCATGTACAGTAGACACCTCAAGTCGCTGGAGAAATACCACCAGCGATGTCTCCACAAGATCCTGCAAATCCCCTGGGAGGATAGACACAAACATTAGCGTCCTTGTCCAGGCCAACATCCCCAGCATTGAAGCACTGACCACACTTGATCAGCTCCGCTGGGCAGGCCACATAGTTCGCATGCCAGACACGAGACTCCCAAAGCAAGTGCTCTACTCAGAACTCGGCCACAGCAAACGAGCCAAAGGCAGGCAGAGGAAACGTTACAAGGACACCCTCAAAGCCTCCCTGATAAAGTGCGACATTCCCACTGACATCTGGGAGTCCTTGGCCATAGATCACCCTAAGTGAAGGAAGTGCATCCGGGAGGACGCTGAGCTCCTCGAGTATCGTCGCCGAGAGCATGCAGAAATCAAGCGTAGGCAGAGGAAGGGGCGTGCGGCAAACCAGGCTCCCTGCCCACCCTTTCCCTCAACGACTATAAATCCCACCTTTGTTCTCGTATTGGACTGTACCAAAGAACTCATGCTAAGAGTGGAAGCAAGTCTTCCTCGATCCCAAGGATGATGATGATAATGTACTAGTTGTGTTATTTTTCTGTTTAATTGATTCTCAGGACATCTCAGATTCCCAGTTTTAACATATCCTTTCAGTGTTATTAGAAGGGTAGATTTTAATACTTGTAATGTTATAAAGTGCAGTTTTGGTTTCCTGCTGAAAACATACAAACCTCAACAGAAATAACAAGATCTTCCAGTACTTTTAAGGTGCAGTAGATGTTAAAATGTCTCTCTTCGCTCTTAGGCGGTCCCTCAGACTCGAGGACAACTTGCTTCCACACTAATGAATTCTCAGGTGACTGAAGATTCCAATGTGGGACCTACAGTCTCTGTCACAGGTGGGGCAGACGATGGTTGAAGGGATGGGTGGTTGGGGTGATTGGGTTGTCGTGCGTTCCTTCCGCTGTTTGCACTTGGCTTCCGCTTGCACCCGGCACAGATACTCAAGGTGTTCAGCACCTTCCCGGATGCTTCTCCTCCACTTTGAGCAGTCTTGGGCCAGGAATTCCCAGGTGTCGGTGGGAATATTGCACTTTTTCCAAGGAGACTTTGAGGGTGTCCTTGAAGCATTTTCTCTGCCCACCTGGAACTCGCTTGCCGCGTCGGAGCTGCGAATAGAGCAATTGTTTTGGGGGTCTGGTATCGGGCATGTGGACGATGTGGCCCATCCATCAGAGCTAATTGAGCATGGTCAGTGCTTCGATGCTGGGGATGTAGGCCTGAGCGAGAGCACGGACGTTGGTGCGCCTATCCTGCCAATGGATTTGCAGGATCTTGTGGAGGCAGCGTTGGTGGTACTTCTCCAATGCTTTGAAGTGCCTGTTGTACATAGTCCAAGTCTCTGAAGCATATAGGAGACTGGATATCAATACTGCTCTGTAGACCATGATTTTGGTGCCGGGTTTGAGATCCTGTTCTTCAAAACCTCTTTTCCTCAGGCGACCGAAGGCTGCACTGGCACACTGAAGGCGGTGTTGGACTTCATCATCAACGTCTGCCCTTGTTGACAGTAGGCTCCCGAGGTATGGGAAATGGTCCATGTTATCCAGGGCCTTGTTTGTCATGGATCTTGATAATCGGCAGGGGGGGTGGCGGGGGGAGGGGAGAGTACTGTTGGTAGAGAACCATTGTCTTACGGATGTTTAGTGTAAGGCCCGTGCTCTCGTACGCTTCGGTGAAGATGTTGACGATGGTTTGGAGTTCGACCTCTGAATGTGCGCAAACGCAAGCGTCATCTGCATACTGTAATTCAATGACAGAGGATGGGATCACCTTGGATCTGGACTGGAGGCGACAGATGTTGAACAATTTCCTGTTTGTTCTGTAGATTAATTCCACTCCAGTGGGGAGCTTATTGAAGGCGGGATGGAGCATTGCAGCAAGGAAGATCAAGAAGAGTGTTGGTGCGATGATACAGCCTTGCTTGACCCCAGTCCGCATGTGTATTGGGTTTGTGATGGATCCGTTGGTCAGGATCAAAGCTTGCATGTCATCATGAAGCAGGCGGAGGATGGTGACAAACTTTTGAGGGCAGCCGAATTTCAGGAGGACACTGCATAATCCCTCACGGTTGACAGTGTCAAATTCCTTTGTGAGGTCAAAGGCGGCCATGTACAGAGGGTGGTGCTGCTCCCTGCATTTTTCTTGAATTTGACGCGCGGTGAAGATCGTGTCCATTGTGCTCCTTAGTGGGCGGAATCCGCATTGCAACTCTGGGAGGAGGAGCTCTTCAGCCACTGGGAGAAGGCGATTGAGGAGGATTCTTGCGAAGACTTTCCATGTGGCTGATAACAGGAAAACTCCTCTGTAATTACAGCAATCGGACTGGTCACCTTTTTTGAAGATGGTCACAATTTGGGTTTCCAAGATGGGTTTCCAAGATCCCCTGGCATGCTCTCCTCCTTCCAAATACGAGAAATGAGTTAATGAATTTGCCAATAGTACTTCTCCACCATGCTATAGTGCTTCAGCGGGGATTCCATCTGCTCCCGTGGCTTTATTGTTCTTCAGTTGTCGGATGGCCTTTTCAACCTCATGCCGGGCTGGGATTGTGCCGAGATGGTGGCGGGTAGCATGCTGCGGGATGGAGTCAAAGGCACTCACATCGAAGACAGAGTCTCGGTTAAGGGGATCTTCGAAGTGATCCTTCCAGCGGACACTGATTGCCTCTCTATCCTTGATGAGCACCTCTCTGTGCTGGGCCCTCAGTGGGGTAGGACCTTGGGTGTTTGGGGCGTAGGTGGTCTTGATTGCGCTAAAAAATCCACACACGTCGTGGTCGTCGGCTTTCTTGCTCTCGAGTTGTGTTGCTGTTTCCAGTTCAAAAATGCCTTGTGTTTGTGGCTTATTAGCTCCTGGATCTCCTAGTCGCTCTCATTGAACCAATCGATGTTTCCTACTGGAGAGACCAAGCGTCTCTTCAGGAGGTGCTGATTACAGAGGCCTTGAGGGCAGACCAGGCACTGTGGACACTCTGCATCTCCGGTTCACTGGAAGTCATCAGGATGGTTGTGAGGCACTGACTGAATAGGGCTTTCTGAGCAGGATCTTTGAGTGCCCCAGCGTTGATTTTCCTGTGGCAGAGTTTTGTTGCTGCCACTGTTTTGGGGCTACATGGATGGAAATGACAGAGCGGATTAGGCGGTGGTCAATCCAGCAGTCGTCAGCTCCTGTGATGGCGCGGGTCATGTGGACGTCCTTGCGGTCCCTCGCTCGGATGATGACATAGTCCAGCAGATGCCAGTGCTTGGAACAAGGGTGTTGCTATGAGGCCTTGTACTTATCTCTCTGATGAAACAAGATGTTGGTTATGACCAGACCATGTTCTAAGCATTTAGTCAGGAGGAGGGGACCGTTGGAGATGGTTTTTCCTACCCCCTCTCTGCCGATCACACCTAAATAGGTGCACACAAAAGTAGAATGCCCCCCACTAGTTATGTGGGACAACATGTAGTACTTAACATTATTCATTTTGTTGGGCAAATTGTAGAATCAGAGGACAGTTACTGTTACATATGTAAACATTGTAACTGTGTAAGACTTGTCACCAGAGGGCGCAACTGTTGGAGGCCCAAGGGTTATCGGCGCACCTCGTGCAAGGGAGTATAAAAAGTCGTCTGCCATGCTGCTTAGGCACTCTAGAGTTGTATTAAAGAGACTAAGTTCACATCAGTTTTAGCTCACAGTACTCTTGTGGAGTTCTTCCATACTTAACAGTTACAGGTAAAAAGTCAGAGTGAACTAAACCTCCTTGATAGTTGAATCTACAGTTGTTTCACTAAATTTTGCAACAGAAATGAGAAAAATACAAGTCAGATGGAAGGAGGAGTACATTATCTGAAACTTGTGGCTTATTTCACATTTTATCCACTGGTGATTCTTTTTATTTATTTATTCACAGGATGTGGCGTCGCTGGCTAGGCTAGCAATTATTGCCCTTCTCTAATTGCCCTTGAGAACGTGGTAATGAGTCACCTTCTTGAACCGCTGCAGTGAGTGCATTGAAGGTGCTCCCACAATGCTATTAGGAGGGTGTTCCAGGATTTTGACCCATTGATAAAGGAATGATGATTCCAAGTCAGAATGGTGTGTGACTTGTCAGGGAATTTGGAGTTGATGGTGTTCCCATGCCCCTGCTGCTCTTGTCTTTCTAGGTGGTAGAAGTCGCTGGTTTGGGAGTTTCTGTCCAAGGAGCCTTGGTGAATTGCTGCAGTGCATCATTTGTCCTGGATGGTGTAGAACTTCGAGTGTTGCAGCTGCACTCATCCAGGCAAGTGGAGAGTATTCCATCACTCCTGACTTGTGCCTTGTAGATGGTGGAATGGCTTTAGCGGGTCAGGTGAGTCACTCACCACAGAAGACCCAACCTCTGACCATTCTTGTAGCCATAGTATTTATGTGGTTGGTCCAATTAACTTTCTGGTCAATGGTGACATCCAGGATGTTGATGATGGGGATTCGACAATGGTAATGTCATTCAATGTCAAGGGGCAGTGGTTAGACTCTCTCTTACTGGAGATGGTCATTGTCTGGCACTTGTGTGGTGCAAATGTCATTTGCCATTTATCAACCCAAGCCTGAATGTTGTCCAGGTCTTGCTGCATTCGGGCATGGACTGCTTCATTAGCTGAGAAGTTTGTGAATGGAATTGAACATTCTGCAGTCATCAGCGAACATCCCCACTTCTGACCTTATGATGGAGGGACGGTCATTGATGAAGCTGCTGAAGATGATTGGGCCTAGGATACTGTCCTGGGGAACTCATGTAGCGATGTCCTGGGGCTGAGATGTTTGACCTCCAACCACCACAACCATCTTCCTTTGTGCTAGGTATGACTCCAGCCAGTGGAGAGTTTTCCCCTGATTCCCATTGATTTGTGCAAGTAACAACGGCCCAAAAGTTTTTCCTGATACAAATAAACCCTGCTTAATGCTCAGTGTAATCCCTTGTATGAGCAGTTGGATTTCTCTAAACATGCAGGATGAAGTTAGTGTAGCCAGGTCACACATAGTGCTCCTCAAGAGTCGCAGTGCGGATTTTGTCCCCTACGGGGCACAACGGACATGGTTTTTGCAGCGCGACAGCTGCAGGAAAAATACAGAGAACAGCGCCAGCCCTTATACATGGCCTTCTTCGATCTGACACTCTTCTCAATCTTCCTCGCTGCCATGCTCCACCTCACAGTCGACAAGCTCCCCGCTGGAGTGGAATTAAACTACAGAACCAGTGGGAACAGGTTCAACCTTTTCCGTCTCCAGGCCAGGTCAAGGACCACCACAATCTCTGTAGTCGAGCTACAGTACGCGGACGACGCTTGCGTCTGCGCACACACAGAGGCTAAACAACAGGACATAGTCGATATATTTACTGAAGCGTACGAAAGCATGGGCCTTACGCTATACATCATTAAGACAAAGGTCCTCCATCAGCCTATCCTCGCCGCATAACACTGCCGCTCCCCAGTCATCAAGATCCACGGCGTGACCCTGGACAACGTGGACCACTTCCCGTATCCCGGGAGCCTCCTATCAACAAGAGAAAGCATTGACAACGAGAGCCAACACCGCCTCCAGTGTGCTAGTGCAGTCTTCGGCCGCCTGAGGAAAGCAGTGTTTGAAGACCAGGCCCTCAAAACTACCACCAAGGTCATGGTCCACAGGGCTGTAGTAGTACCCGCCCTCCTGTATGGCTCAGAAGCATATTCTACATTTACATGCAAAAGAATTAAAGTATTATTAGCCACAGTTTTATTAATGTCTGTCATGTGATAAAAGCACATGAACAGATGAGCAGTAAATACCCATCTTTGACATACTATAATTAAAACATTATTTCCCCAATTGAACTGAACATCAGCTGATAAATCCCTAACCATATTTCTTAAACTATCTGGGGACTCATCCATTTAAGTAAAATGTCACAACAGTGTAGATCACAAATGCCTCTTTTCCTGTGACTTGACATGACAGCTGAGATGCAACTCACATACTTGTTGCTGGTTGTCTTGTGTGGAATTATTGCACGTGGCAATAATCAGTAAGCTCAGTGACCTCTGGCAAAGTATGTGGATACTGAAATCAAAAAATGGAAATTGGGCAGATTCTATAATAGGCAGAGTAATCTACTCTGCCGTTTTACCATCCAAGCAGTGAAGGAAAAAATTACCCCACAGATGTCACATGAGGATAGGATCAGACTTCACTATGATGTCTCAGGTGGATTCCACTGTCGTCACATGTATGAAGGACAGACATTTGTACAAGGTACTGGAGGGTGTGTGAAATTTCATCCTCGCAACAGTTAATTCTCTTCAGAAGAGAAGAGAAAGAAGGAAAAATAAAAACAAAGGGCCTGAAATTGCGCTCTCCACTGGCACATACGAAGTGTGCACGTGCCCGTGGGGTCCTCATAAGTTGCGGGTTTAGGTCAGCGAAGCGCATGCGCCTAATCCTGGCACTTGCGATCTGTCAAAAATTCATTTGACGGATCGCGCACATGCAAAGGAAAGGGCCTCCATGGGCAGAGAGTTGGGCTATTTGTAAGGCCTGCTTTTACCTGCGTAAGACTTTTTAAAAAATAGAAAAATAAAATGTTATCACTCATATATATTAAAAACCCTGTCCATTAAGGTAAGTTTATTTTCAGCCCTGTTAACACATATTTTTTTTTAAATTAAAATTTTGTCTAAAATAGTGAATTAAATTGCATTTTAATTAATTTTAAATATTAAAAAAAAAATTTATTTTCAGTGTTTGTGTTTTTTTGGGGGTATTCCCATTCATACTTACAGCAGTTCCGTACATATGGAACTCACATTCGTATGAATGGGGATTCCTCTACTCTGATGGGCTGGCCCACGAAACCCGTACGATCCTGGGATATGTGGGCCGCTATGCTGACCTTCGCATCGGGCCCCAGGACAACAAGTCATCAAACCTCCGGACCACCAAGTACTTTTGTAGAAATTATTGCGGTCCGAGGCATCCGCCTGCGGGAAGCCAACGATCGCAATTTCTGGTCCAAAGAATGCAGCTAATATTCAGCTGGTGTGGAGCTCAGCTCTTAAGCTCAATACAGAACACACCCACACTTAAATCTCATGAGTTGACATGCAAGCAGACAGGAAGCGTAAAGAGTCATATGCAAGAGATAACGGGTACTAATATGCTGAATAACATTGAACTCATCCACCTAGCAACCACTGGCTGTGGTGGAGTATTACACATCAAGGAGAGGTTATGTAGGTATCAGCTCCCCAAGTATTGTTGGACATTATCTGGACATTGCGTTTTAATATTTTCTCACTGCAGAAAAAACTGGAAGCCTGTTTGTGGGAGGGGCCCAGGTACTTTTCCATGTGATACTTGAAATCCACACCTGATGGGCAGGGGTGGTCTGGGAAGACAATGGCCAGGATAACTCACCACAGGTCATGGGCAAATGGAGGGTCCATTGTTAATCAATGTGAACTCGTCAGAGTTAGATCAGATGAACTGGTCAGTGATCAAGCCATTACCTGGATGATATAACCCCGAGAAGCGGGAAACCAGAACAATCAAAAGCCATTAAGCCCCAGACCGGTTGGAAGCGAAAAACCATCACTGGACTCAAAACAGGAAGCCTCAAAACAAGGAAAATCTTTATTGGGCCAGAAAAGGCAAACAGTTTTTGCATATAAAAGGGGCTGTGTGGCCACATCTCTCTCTCTCTCTTTGCTCTCGCTTGCTTCGCCTCTACAAGAACTGAGCACTCTGTGTGGGACGGAGAGAAAAAACCAGTACGGAACCAGAAGAGACACGTTTTCACCGGGAGATGCAGTGAGTAAGCCAACGGATCGGTGAGCATCATCCCTGCCCACACATCTTGAAGATAGCCACTGTGTGAGGAGGTGTAGTGGGTTCTCCCAACCAAGCCTTAGTAAGGGTTTTCGTGGAGAGGTTTTGCTGCAAGGACCATAGGGGTGTACACTGTGGATCCGAGCAGAGGGTTTAGACGTTGGGTACTTCGCGACAGAGGCGGTTTAGATGCGCCAGGGTATTGTATGGTATTATATCATTACTGTGTTCACTTGTTTTGCTGTGTTGGAGTAGCTTTAATAAAAGCATTGCCGGTTGAGACCGAGGTATTTGTCCGTTGCATTTGTTCAGTACAGTAATCACTCCCAGGTCGTGAATTATTGTAACGTGGAGGTGCATCGAAAACACCCATGGGAAACTACTTACAGTTACAATTATAAAACTAATCATTGTGAACAATGATAACTTCAAGCAACAAGGACTGACAAGTAACTGGGTCATTTCAATCAATGTAACATTATAACATTGGAAACAAAACCAATTTCAAAGCAATTTTGGAAAATGCAACGCTACATGCTTAATTTGCGGAATGTTTTGAAGTTCAACAAAGTGAAAGTAATTTTAAATACTAGTTTCAAAATACAAACATATTTTATCATTTGTTGACAAATATAATATATAACCGATAAAAAGATTTTATGACCCTTAAATGTACCAAGCAAAATTAAAATCAAAATAAAATATTTTATCTAAATTTGACTTCACTCATTGGCTGAAGCAGCATGAGAAAACATGGAACAAGAAAGGGCCCTGCAGGCCCTCAAGCCTCTATCTTCCATAGACCACATACAAGCTACACTATCATGAACTTTACTCCATTTATTTAGTATGCAGAGGCAAAGTTCTACGTAAATTCTCTTGGGTCCATAAATAAAATCAACAAAAAGCCCAGATTATTCAACAACCTCACAGCTCCCTGCTATCCTTAAATTATTCGTCTTGGCCTGAAAGCCTAGAAACTATGGGCCCAAGTTTCCACAGGATAAAAAACGGGCGCCCCTCCGAGCTGGGCGCCCGTTTTACGCGCCTAAAACAGCGGCAGAAAAAAAACGCGCTATCCTCGAGCGCTTTGCAGCTCCTTGTCTGTTTGGCGCGGCGCCCAGGGGGGCGGAGCCTACACTCGTGCCAATTTTGTAAGTGGGAGGGGGCGGGTACTATTTAAATTAGTTTTTCTCCTGCCGGCAACGCTGCGCGTGCGCGTTGGAGCGTTCGCGCACGCGCAGTGTGAAGGAAACATTGGCACTCGGCCATTTTTGTAGTTCTTTGTAGCTGTTTAATTTTTGAAAATTTTGTAATAAAAGCACATTGCCATCAGCACTGAGGTTTCCCTTCTCACTGTCTCCTTCCCCTCCCTCCCCTCCGCGGCAACAAACGGCGGTTTCCTTCCCCACCCCCCGCGGGAGCGAACGATGGCTGAAGCACTTTCATACAGGTAGGAAGATGGTTTATTTAATCTTTTCTTTGCTTATAAATGTTTATTCAGGTTGGATTTATTTGTATAATATTTATAGAAGTATAAATAAGGATTTATTGTAGAATTTAATGACTTCCCTTCCCCTCCCTCCCCCCCCACCTCGTTCTGGACGCCTAATTTGTAATCTGCGCCTGATTTTTTAATGTGTAGAACAGGTTTTTTCAGTTCTACAAAAATCTTCACTTGCTCCATTCTACTTTAGTTTGGAGTACGTTTTCACTGTGGAAACTTTCAAATCAGGCGTCAGTGGCCGGACCCGCCCCCTTTTGAAGAAAAAATTCTGTTCCAAAGTAGAACTGTTCCACCTGACTAGAACTGCAGGAAAAAAAAATGTGGAGAATTGCGATTTCTAAGATAGTCTGTTCTCCACCAGTTGCTCCTAAAAATCAGGCGCAAATCATGTGGAAACTTGGGCCCCATTAGTCTAAATTTTACAATCAATCAGAAAATCCAAAACATTATGTTCTGTGGAGTACTTGGTGACTTCACTATACTGGAGTAGTTTTGTAAGGCATGGAGCCTCATTAGACAGGAGTGCAGGTTGAAGATGGGGCTAGATTTTATAAGGCTAGTTCTGCGAGCTGTGCTTCTTACTAGCAAAGCTCCACACCAGCAGGAGAACCTCATATAAATCACAAATACTATCTCCAGAAAGACAATAATTCAGCTCCTTTGAAAAGGAGTTTGAATCATAGAATGGTTACAGCACGGAAGGAGGCCATTCGGCCTGTCGAGCCCATACAGGCTTTCTGCAAGAGCATTTCAACTAGTCCCACTCCCCCACCCTTTCCCCATAGCCTTGCATTTGTTTTCTTTCAGGTACTTATCCAACTCCCTTTTGAAAGCAGTGATTGAGTCTGCCTCCACCACCCTTTCAGGCAGTGCAATCCAGATCCTAACCACATCATCTTAAGTTAATCATCTGAATTACAACTGCTTTTGATGGGAGCTACTTCATTCTATATCACACGTACAAGTGTGAGGAGAAATGTTTAGTATTGCCTCAGTCTTAACTTGAAACCTGTGTCCTCTTATGCTATGCTTGTCGTCAAAGCTAAAAAGTGTGCTTATATCATTAATCCTTCTTGACATTTTAAAACTTGAATAATGCCCCTCCCAATCATTGGAATGAGATCAAAAGTCATTTAAGTATATATTGTTATGACATTACTTGCCAAAATCCCATTTTACTACGCAATAATTATAGTGTAGCTAAACGTACCTTACTAGTTGAGCTTATTGGTTTAGAACCTTCTGCCTTAGCAAGCTGACCAATCTTTGTTTTTTCCTGTAGGGAAGGGAAAAAAGAAAGTTTCATATCACATACCCAAAGACAGTATCTATTACTCAGATTTTATTTACCTAAACAAAAATGTAATTAGCCACATCTTGTAGCTAATGTATTGGACAACACTGGTTTAGTGGCATGGAAATGTACGAAGATAGTTTCCAGAACACCTAAAATATCACCAAGAAACTAGAAAAACAAAACTAGTAAACGAGCACTGATGACATTTATCATATCTGTGCAGACACTTTACACATGAATACACACATTGGGCCCAAGTTTCCACATGATTCGCACCTGATTTTTAGGAGCAACTGGTGGAGAACGGACTATTTTAGAAATCGCAATTCTCCACATTTTTTTTTCTGCAGTTCTAGTCAGGTAGAACAGTTCTAGTTTAGAACAGAATTTTTTCTTCAAAAGGGGGCGTGTCCGGCCACTGACGCCTGATTTGAAAGTTTCCACAGTGAAAATGTACTCCAAACTAAAGTAGAATGGCGCCAGTGAAGATTTTTGTAGAACTGAAAAAACCTGTTCTACACATTAAAAAATCAGGCGCAGGTTACAAATTAGGCGTCCAGAACGAGGTGGGGGGGAAGGGAACTCATTAAATTTGACAATAAATCCTTATTTATACTTCTACAAATATTATACAAATAAATCCAACCTGAATAAACATTTATAAGCCAAGAAAAGATTAAATAAACCATCTTCCTACCTGTGTGAAAGTGCTTCAGCCAGGGAGAATTCTGCAGCTGTTCGTGCTGCTGAGCGAGGGAGGGAGAGAGAGAGAGAGAGAGGGGGGCGGGAGGGAGGGAGGGAGAGAGAGGGGGGGAGGGGAGGGGGGGTCGGGGGAGCGGGTGTTGGGTCGGGGGGGGGGGGGGGGAGAGCGGGCCTCGGGTCGGGGCGGGCGGGGGGGGGGGGCGGGGAGCGGGTCTCGGGTCTCTGTCGGGGGAGGGGGGGGGGAAGAGAGTGGGTGTCGGGACGGGGCGTGGGGGGGGAAGCGGGTCTCGGGTCTCGGTCGGGGCGGGGGGGAGCGGGTGTCGGGTCGGGTAGGGTCTGGTCGGCGGGGGGGGGAGCGAGTGTCGGGTCTGGTCGGGCGGGGAGCAGGAACTGGCCGTGGGAGGAGCCTCATTCACGCAGCCCCAGTGAGGCCATTGGGCCAGGGCTAGGGGCTGCGTGCTTCCCACACAGTTCGGCGCCTGGAGCTACTGCACTTGCGTGCCGACTGTAGCGCGCATGTGCAGAGGTCCCGGCACTGTTTTCAGCGCAGGGACCTGGCTCCGCCCCCCCACAGCTCGTGCCGGCTGCGCCGAGTGCCACAGCTCGGAGGGGCGCCCGTTTTTTTTCTTGTGGAAACTTGGGCCCATAGTTCCCAACAGGCTCTGTTACATTAAAGAACCTGCAGAGCAACAACAACCTGTCAAGTTTGCGGTAAATGAAAGGTTAATTGCTGAAGCAATACGTTCTTTGCTAAACATAGGAACATAGAAACATAGAAAATAGGTGCGGGAGCAGGCCATTCGGCCCTTCGAGCCTGCACCACCATTCAATATGATGATGGCTGATCATGCAACTTCAGTACCCAATTTTTGCTTTCTCTCCATACCCTTTGATCCCTTTAGACGCAAGGGCCACATCTAACTCCCTTTTGAACGCACTGGCCTCAACAACTTTCTGTGGTAGAGAATTCCATAGGTTCACAATTCTCTGAGTGAAGAAGTTTCTCCTCATCTCGGTCCTAAATGGCTTACCCCTTATCCTTGGACTGTGACCCCTGGTTCTGGACTTCCCCAACATCGGGAGCAAAGCAGAAAGTGAAGCAAGAACATCCCTCCCACTCTATGTAAGAATTCGGCGAAAACATCGACAGCAAAAGCATAAACTTTTGGACTTATTCTTTTGAATTTTAAGTTTTGGAACTTGGCTGTTACTGCACAAGGACAGACAGCACTGAAGTGGGACAAGTCCAAACAAGTCCCACAGGAATGCACATCAGGTGGGCAGGAAGATGGTTGATGGGGAGGGCCCTTTTTCATGTAATCAGTGAGAGATCAACAAGATTGGTTGGTGCTCAAGACACAAAGGAAGCCTTTCGAACAACCAGACCTGTTGGAGCCTTAGCGAGGAAACAGCCCAGTAACAAAGGAACAGGCCGAAGACATGATTTTGCTCTTTCAGTTGCACTGCCTCAGGGGAAGGACAGTTGAACTTTTGGCGCGAGAAGCAGCATTTTGCAGGTATAAGAGTGGCAGGTTTCGGCTGCCATCTCTCTCTCCCCTCTTCTACACCTGTTTGCGTCATTCAACGCACAAGGACTGAGCACTCCGTCTGGGACGGAGAAAAGAAACACCATCTATGAGCAAAGAGAGCCTCGCTATTTCGACTGGGAAGCTGACCTTGAGACTGGATTTGAATACCACAGATTGGTACAGAACCAGAAGATACACTCAATGGGAGAAGCAGCGAGTAAGCCAGAGGGGTAATTGATGAGCATTTATCCCAGCCCACACATCTTTAAGACCACCGCATAGTGTGAAAGGGTGTCGTGTGTCCCAACCAAGCCTTAGGGGTTTAGTGGGGAAGTTTTTGCATGTGTACACACATTCTGTTGGACAGATTCGGTGGTCCACTTTTGAATCAGAGCAGGGGTGTTTTAGTCGTGGGTACTTCGCGTTAGGGGCCTGTTCAGACGGGCCAGGGTTGTACGTTGTACTGTTTGTTTGTTTTACACCACCAAAGGTGTGGTTTACTGGGTGCGGGTGTGTGCTTTAACTTGAATAAAAGCATTGTGATGGTTGAGACCGAAAGATCTGGCTATAACTGTGTATTTCTGATCACTACTATAATTCCGGTGTCTAGGACTGTTGTAAGGGGCGTGATTTGAAACCACCAAGGGCAAAGCCACTTACATATATTCCAAAACTAATGCTGTCCTTGTGCCTATTGCAGGTGCAGGAACATGTATACAAAAAGCAAAACACTGCAGATGCTGGAAATCTGAAATAAAAACAGAGAATGCTGGAAATACTCAAAGTCAGAGAGCATTTGTGGAGAGAGAAACAGAGTTAACGTTTCAGGTCCATGACCTTTCATCAGAACGAAAGGTCATCGTTCGAACGAAAGGTCATCGACCTGAAATAATCGGCCGAAAGTCCCAGACTCGCTGGGTCCGTATGAAATACGCACGGACCCGGCGAGAACTCGCAAAAGCCGTTTTTTGGGGCGCAATGCGCATGCGTAAAAAAATCAACTTTTTAAAATCTGTTAAGATTTCTAAAGACAGATCCTCCACATCCCTGGGAAAAGGACATCGCGTGGGAGAGATTGGACTATTTACCCAACTCATGCCCAGTGAATGTCCTTCAAACTTTTATGCCTAGTAAAAGCAGGCGCATAGCTTACTTTTACCAGCGTAAGAGTTTTAAAACATGTAAAAAATAAATTTTAAAACTTATATTTATATTAAAAACCCTGTCCATTAGGGTAAGTTTATTTTTAAACACTATTAAAACACATTAAAAAAAATTCCAAAAAATATATTTTTTCTAAAACATTTAATTACATTTAATTTCAATTATATTTAAAATATATGAGGTGTTTTATTTATTTATTCTGTGTTTCGGTGTTTTAGGGGGTTTTCTCATTGATAATAATAGAAACTCGTACAAATGGAGTTCCCATTTTTATCAATGTATAGTGATTGGTGATCCACGTGACTCCAGCTTGTACGTACATGCGTTGCACAGCCTCTGGCCGGGATCCTACGTACCTCCAGGACCACCAAGTACTTTCGCAGATTTTTTTCTGGTCGGAGGCGTTTATATGAAGGAAGCCTCTGACCACAATTTTCCCCCATTAATTCGGTTTCTCTCTCCACAGATGCTGTCTGACCTACTGAGCATTGCCAGCATTTTCTGTTTTTATTGCTGGAACATGTCTGCTCATTTACAGCTCCCCAGGAAATCCCAGGGCAGCATAGTCAGGGTGGAAACCTGACATAACAGGTCACTGCCCTCTTCCTTCTTGCTATCTGGCAATCTGAATTTCAATTGTAATCACATTGAATGAATCTGTGCTAAATGAGGTATCCATGTTGGTTGTAGACTGTGGTCCTGAAGTCAACAGGGAACAATTCCAGCGTAACCGTCTTGTTCGTGTCTTCTAATGCTCACCCTGCAGAAGTTTGTGGGATCAGTGGGAGCTGGGAGGGCACCTAATTTACATGGGGCCAGTGAATGCCCGCACCATTGTAGGTGCATCTTGAGCACCCATCTGCTCCTGCAGCTGAAAAATGTAGTGCCTGTCCATCAAGGAGGGAGGAAGGTTGCTTCCACCACCTCCACCCCCGAAAGCCCCACTATGCATTCCCCTTCAGCTCCCTGTGCAACTTTTTTTTTTCCCCAATGGAGCTCCTAGGTGGGGTTCATCTGTGCAAGTCTGGAAGCCTGCACTCCTCTAATAAACTGGATCCCTACTGATTCAGGGAAGCTAGATTTTACAGCATAAGGAGTCCTTGTTTTAGCTCCACTTCCTTAATATCATGGGCCTTGTAAAGGTCAGACATGGGTTCCACCCCCATATAAGACCGTAACCAAGTTGCCTTTTTCTGGTAAGTTCCGCCAGACTCCCACTGGAATTATAAAATTTGGAAGCATTTTTTTGGTGTGGGGCTCATGGAAGGTAAAGGGAAGTAGCGCAGAACTGTTTGTTGGGCTAAAAGACTAATCTGTTGCATGTACAATTGTAGTCCAACGATACAGAAATAGAACACACGTGGATTATATTAAGTCAAAGCTTTCCATGCCAAGCAAACAATAAATTTATATTTTCACATCAGCAAATTATGACTCCTAAGAGCAGTTCAATAAATAGGTGGAAAATGTGCTGCAGCACTGCTTTGATGCAAACTAAACATACTGCATTGGAAATAAATCCAGCAGCGCAGGCATTAAGGAAGAAAACTACAAACATGCAGCTAGGATTTCCATTCCTGTCCTGGAAGTACATATTTGTGGGTATTAATTGAGAGCAGAAATGGGTTCGTCAGGATGGGAAAAAGCGCACGGCAGAGTGACCAAGTACAACCATGAAGGTTTGCTCTCTGATATCAGATTCATATTTGTGTGTAACAGAACCAGTCTCAGTAATGAAGGTGCCCTTTACAAAAAAGCAACCAACAGTTTAAATACCTCCAACAAATTTTAGATGCATGTGGTCTTATCAGAATACAAAACAAAATGGTAAATAGAATGCTCACTCAAGACACAGCACAATTGTGCACCTAGATGTGTCTCTGCAGACTATGTAATTGCTCTCTTGTATCCTCCAAGAAAAGACTGTACTGTATGACTCATATTCTAGTGCCAGTCCAATCGAGTACAGCACATAAAGCTACATGCCCCTGCAGACAAAGAATGGCTCAGAACAAAATGCTGTATAATTTGACATTGCACTCCCAACAAAGACATTCAGAACTAGTTTAAAGTACTGCGCAATATAATCATTAACCCACAAAAAAATCCAAATGCACATCTCAAAATATTCCTATTCATTTCTGCAGCATTTTACATTTTACCTCTCCGTTTTACATTACATAAAATGCATTTAACAGAGCTGACAGAATGCTGCAGTGCTTTTCTATATAAACATAATAAATAGGAGCAAGAGTAGGCCACTTGACCCCTCGAGCCTGCTCCACCATTCAATAAAATCATGGCTGACCTGATCATGGACTCAGCTCCACTTCACTGCCCACTCCCCATAACCCTTTACTCCCTTATCGCTCAAAAATCTGTCTATCTCCGCCTTAAATATATTCAATGACCCAGCCTCCACAGATCTCGGAGGCAGAGAATTCCGTAGATTTACAACCCCGAGAGAAGAAATTTCTCCTCAGTTTTAAATGGGCGGCCCCTTATTCTAGTTTTAGTTTCCCCTACGAGTGGAAATTTCCTCTCTGCACCCATCTTGTCGAGCCCCCTCATTATGTTATGTGTTTCAATAAGGTCACCTCTCATTCTTCTGAACTCCAATGTGTATAGGCCCAACCTACTCAACCTATCCTCATAAGTCAACTCACTCATCTCCAGAATCAACTAGTGAACCTTCCCTGAACAGCCTCCAATGCAAGTATATCCTTCCTGAAATAAAGAAACCAAAATTGTACGCAGTACTCCAGGTGTGGCCTCACCAATACCCTGTACGGTTGTAGCAGGACTTCTCTGCTTTTATACTCAATCCCCCTTGCAATAAAGGCCAACATTCCATTTGCTTTCCTGATTACTTGCTGTACCTGCATACTCACGTTTTGTATTTCATGCACAAGGACCCCCAGGCCTCTCTGTACTGCAGCACTTTGCAATTTTTCTCCATTTAAATTATAATTTGTTTTTCTATTATTTCTGCCAAAGTGGATAACCTCACATTTTCCCACATTATACTCCATCTGCCAAATTTTTGCCCACTCATTTAGCCGGTCTACATCCCTTTGCAGATTTCGTGTGTCCTCCTCACAATTTGCTTTCCCACCCATCTTTGTATCATCTTCAAATTTGGCTACATTACACTCGGTCTCTTCATCCAAGTCATTAATGTAGATTGTAAATAGTTGAGGCCCCAGCACCGATCCCTGTGGCACCCCCACTAGTCACTGTTTGCCAACCGGTAAATAACCCATTTATTTCGACACTCTGTTTTCTGTTAGTTAGCCAGTCCTCTATCTGTGCTAATATATTACTCCCCAACCCCTTGAACTTTTATCTTGTGCAGTAACCTTTTATGTGGCACCTTATTGAATGCCTTCTGGAAATCCAAATACATCACATCCACTGGTTCCCCCTTATCCACCCTGCTCGTTAGTTTGTCAAACATGATTTCCCTTTCATAAAACTATGCTGACTCTGCTTGATGGATCATGCTTTTCCAAATGTCCCGCTACTGCTTCCTTAATAATGGACTCCAGCATTTTCCCAATGACAGATGTTAGGTTAACTGGTCTAGTTTCTTGCTTTTTGTCTGTCTCCTTTTTCAAATCCTTCGAGCTGCACTGATGAACAGTTCCTGTACAATCTATTTGTTAGCAAGCCAGACAGAGTACTAGCTATAGTCATACATAATTCAGACATTAAAAGAGATTAAAAAAAACATATTTTTGGTTGACCAAACCAAATACAAAATCCAAGAATCCTGCAATGTTTAAATGGCTCACATTATATATATTTACTCATTCTTTCGATATCCTGAAGGAAAAAAATCCTACTTTTCTGTTGCCTTCTTGCACCTAATTTGTCCTCATTTAGCTCTACAGGAATAAGGCAGTCTGGGCTGGAGCTAAACAGCAAAGCTGCTTCCTATCAATCAGATGCGGCCATGTTTTTCAGAACAGAGTTGACATCCTCAAACATTTGCCTACCCGCCTTCCCAGTTGGAACGCATCTAATGTTTGACATACAGGCAGTTGTTGGGAATCCAGATTGGAATATGTTTAGCAAATACTCAAGGTACACGATGCGTCTGCAAAGTTTGGTGCTAAGGACACGAGCTTGCTACAGTCTTTTAATTATATTGATGTTTTGCCTGAATAGGATTACAAAAATATGGTGGGTAAAATTCAACTTTGCTTTGAGCGCAAAATGGGCAATAGTTCAAGGGAATGGGGAGATGAATGAAAGATGAGGGCTAAGGATGGGATGGGGGCTAAGGATGGGAAGGGAGCTGTTGAGGGCCAAATTCTCTTTGTAAACCTTCTCTGTAAAATATAGCATTTTGTGGTTCTTTTCTTCACCTCACAAAGCCATGCCACCCACCCAAAAGGAATGAAGAAAAATGAATCAGAAAAGCAAGTGTGTGTAGGGGTAAAAGCAAAAAAAGTTAGGGAGAGAGAAGCGGATGAGATGAGAAAGAGAGACACAGAAGAAGCAAAGGTGAGACACAGACCAGGAATTTCCTTTGAGCTAAAACCCCACTTACACATTAAAACAGGGTTTCTGCTGAACTTCTGACAAAGTTGCTGTGAAAAACCAGGATCAGCTTCATGGAAATTCTTAGCAATAGAGAGAAAAACATTAATATAGAGACAACAGAGACAGACAAGTGAGAGACTGTATTCTCCAACTTACCTTGTACAACACCACGAGATCTGCTCGTAACTAGTAAAATCTGAATTATTCCCCATTTTCCTCAGTGGAAGTTTTTCCTTGTCTATGGTTAACAAGTCCTTGACCTCATCTGTTTCATTTCCTGCAATTCTGCATTCACTCCCTCTCCCCAATTTCACAGCAACAACTGAATCTCTCCGATTTTCAACTTCCTCACCAGCCTCTGCTCTGCCAGATCACCTGGCACTATTTAGCATATCTTTCTCTTCTGGAGGGATCAATCTATCCATGACATTTCCCACTGCAACACTCTTGTTCGCTCTTCCATCACCCCACTTCCAGTTGCATTCCCTGGTATTTTCTCATGCTACTGCAGTAGATGCCACACCGCTCTATTTGCTTTTTCCCTCTTCCCTCCCTCCCCTCCCCGCCCCGTCCGCTTCATATTTTATTCAGCCCCATGAAAGGGTTTGCTTATCTCTCAGTTTCCAGTTCTGATAAGGGTCTATATCCTAACTGCTAATCTGACTTTTCTCTTTAAGCGACAGCTTGGCTCAGTTGGTAGCACTCTCATCTCGAGCTTACAATGTTATAGCGTTTTTCGTATCCTCATGACATCCCAACGCACCTCATGGAAATTAACTACTTTTGCAGTATAGTCAGTTATCATATAGCTAATTTATGCACAGCAAGGTCCCACAAAGAGCAATGAGATACATGACAAGGTTGGTTGAGGGATAAATGTTGACTAGGACACCAGAAGAAGTCCCCAGCTCGTCTTAGAACATTTTTCATTGCCACCTGAGAAGACAGATGGGGCTTCAGTTTAATATCTCCGTCAGTGCAGCACTCCCGAGTGTCATCATAGATTATGGGCTAAGATTATGACCAAGACTCACACATAACCTCTGGGTTGTGGCCCCATTATGGATGTGAACACATAATCTAGGCCAACATTTCAATGTAGTACTGAGGTTATGCTGCATTGGCAGAGATGCTGACCTTTGGATGAGGAGTTAAACCTGCCTGTTCAGGTAGATATACAAAAATCCCATAGCATTAATTGAAGAAGAGCAGGGACTTCTCATGATGCTCTGGCCAGCATTTCTTTCTTCACTGGAAGCTGCTCAAAAAACAAAGGAATACATTTTAAATGTTTATTTTCATGGGGACAAAAACATTCTAGCCCACTGTGAGTGGTACCTTCTCCTGCCCCACACCGCGCCACCCCCGGCACCTCCCATCAGCCCAACCTGCAGAAGAGCGTCCATTTGGCATTCACAGTTAACACTCTGTCATTTAAACAAGGCAAATATAATTCAAACCACTCCACCAACTTCTCACTTGTTTCAGATAGAAATCAAAGATTGCCCCCATCAAGTTCATAGACCCCCTCCAAATATCTGTGGTAGAGATTGTTAGGAACATCTCCACCATCGATATTTGGATGGAGTGCTTGCACCAGGCAACAGTGATTGTGAAAGCTGCCAGATTATGAAAACCCAACTGGTTCACTAATGTCCTTCAGGAAAGGACACCTGCCCTACTTGATCTGACTTACACCTAACTCCAGTCCCATGGTAGTTGACTTGTAATGCCCTCTGAAGTGGCTTAGTAAGCCACTCCGTTGTAAAATCAATAACTACAAGGCGGCGCATCATCATCTTCTCAGGGCACCTAGAGATGCCAGTGTTGCCCATATCAAGAGACCAAATGGAGAAAAAAAGAATCTGTAATCTCATTTCATCCCCTTCTAGCTTATTTATTCTCCATCAGCAGTGCGCCACTGACTGAATAGAGACCAACCAGAAGCTTCATTTTCCCAACCAGTTTCCATCAAGTTATTTCTAAAAAGAAAAAGAAAATGGCCTGCAATCATAGAGCAAACATTCCAACAGGGATTCTCACTGACCTGAGTTGCTGCAATGCATCTACTCTTTTGAGATGGATGAAAATAAGATAGATGCCTACAAAGGTGGGACTGGAAACATACACAAATATGTTTTAATGAAAAGCTGCTCGAGTGCCTCTTTACTGACACTTGCAGATTTGCTAGGCCAATGAGATCAATATTGTTCATAGTTGCAGAGTTACACCTGTTGTTGCTATCAGTAAAAGCTAAAGGTGCATGATTAAAACTAAAATTAGAATTGTGCTATCAGATTTTTCTGAGATTTAATTTTTCTTTCCATCAAATGCAAAATACAACTGAAATCAATGACGAACTCCCATTTAGGTCGATGTAATTGTCTAATACCGTCATTTCTGTTTTCAAAAGAGCTGCATTTTTTTGGAAAGGAATCTTGAAATAGAAACACAGCCCATAACATACATGTCAGGCAGTCAGCCAAACATGGGTGGTGGGGAAACTTCGAGAGACCATAGTCCAGGACAAAATCAATTCTCACTTTGATGAATATGGGTTAGTAAATGACAGCCAGTGTGGATTTGTTAAAGGCAAATTGTGCCTGAGTAACAGTCAACTCATTCTTTGATGAAATAACAAAGAGGGTTGATAGAAACATAGAAAATAGGTGCAGGAGTAGGCCATTCGGCTCTTCGAGCCTGCACCACCATTCAATAAGATGGCTGATCATTCACCTCAGTACCCCTTTCCTGCTTTCTCTCCATACCTCTTGATCCCTTTAGCCGTAAGGTCCATATCTAACTCCCTCTTTAATATATCCAATGAACTGGCTTCAACAACTCTCTGCAGCAGGGAATTCCACAGGTTAACAACTCTGAGTCAAGAAGTTTCTCCTCATCTCAGTCCTAAATGGCCTACCCCTTATCCTTAGACTATGTCCCCTGGTTCTGGACTTCCCCAACATCGGGAACATTCTAGCCGCATCTAACCTGTCCAGTCCTGTCAGAATTTTATATGTTTCTATGAGATCCCCTCTCATCTTTCTAAACTCCAGTGAATATAGGCCCAGTCGATCCAGTCTCTCATCATATGTCAGTCCTGCCATCCCGGGAATCAGTCTAGTGAACGTTCGCTGCACTCCCTCAATAGCAAGAACGTCCTTCCTCAGATTAGGAGACTAAAATTGAACACAATATTCCAGGTGAGGCTTCACCAAGGCCCTGTACAACTGCAGTAAGACCTCCCTGCTCCTATACTCAAATCCCCTAGCTATGAAGGCCAACATACCATTTGTCTTCTTTACCGCCTGCTGCACCTGTATGCCAACTTCCAATGACTGATGAACCATGACACCCAGGTCTTGTTGCACCTCCCCTTTTCCTAATCTACTTTGCCACCATTCAGATAATATTCTGTCTTCGCGTTTTTGCCCCCAAAGTGGATAACTTCACATTTATCCACATTATACTGCATCTGCCATGCATTTGCCCGCTCACCTAACCTAAGTCACCCTGCAGCCTCTTAGCGTCCCCCTCACAGTTCACACCGCCACCCAGTTTAGTGTCATCTGCAAACTTAGAGATATTACACTCAATTCCTTCATCCAAATCATTGATGTATATTGTAAAGAGCTGGGGTCCCAGCACTGAGCCCTGTGGTACTCCACTCGTCACTGCCTGTCATTCTGAAAACTACCCGTTTATCCCGACTCTCTGCTTCCTGTCTGCCAACCAGTTCTCTATCCACATCAGTAAATTACCCCCAATACCATGTGCTTTGATTTTGCACACCAATCTCTTGTATGGGACCTTGTCAAAAGCCTTTTGAAAGTCCAAATACACCGCATCCACTGGTTCTCCTCCCTTGTCCACTCTACTAGTTACATCCTCAAAGTATTCTAGAAGAAGATTTGTCAAGCAGGATTTCCCTTTCATAAATCCACGCTGACTTGGACTGATCCCGTCACTGCTTTCCAAATGTGCTGCTATTTCATCTTTAATAATTGATTCCAACATTTTTCCCACTACTGATGAGAGGCTAACCAGTCTATAATTACCCGTTTTCTCTCTCCCTCCTTTCTTAATAAGTGGTGTTACATTAGCTACCCTCCAGTCCATAGGAATCGATCCAAAGTCGATAGACTGTTGGAAAATGATCACCAATGCATCCACTATTTGTAGGGCTACTTCCTTAAGTACTCTGGGATGCAGACTATCAGACCCCGGGGATTTATCGGCCTTCAATCCCATCAATTTCCCTAACACAATTTCTCGCCTAATAAGGATTTCCTTCAGTTCCTCCTTCTCACTGGACCGTCGGTCCCCTAGTATTTCCAGGTGGTTATTTAGAAGATGAAGGTAGTGCAGTTGATGTTGTGTATATGGACTTTCAAAAGGCACTTGACAAAGTACAACAAAATAGACTAGTTAGCAAAATTGAATCCCACGGGTTTAAAGGAGCAGGGGGCAGTGTGGACACGAAACTGGCTGCAAGATAGAAAAGAGAGTAGTAGTTAATGGTTCTTTTTTGGACTGAAGGGAAGTATAGTGGTGTCCCCCAGGGGTCAGTATTAGGACCACTGCTCTTTTTGATATACATTAATGACTTGGACTTGGGTATAGAGGACATAATTTTTAAGTTTGCAGATGAAAAATTGCTTGGAAATATAGCATACAATGAGGAGGATAGTAGCAAACTTCATTAGGACATAGACGGACTGGTGAACTGGGCAGGCACATGACAGATGAAATTTAATGCAGAGAAGTGCAAAGTCATGCATTTTGGAATGAAAAATGATTGAGAGTATAAACTAAAAATTACAATTTTAATGGGGGTGCGGGAACAGAGACCTGGGGTGTACATACACAAATCTTTGAAGCTGGCAAGACAAATTGATAAAGCTGTTAAAAAAAAATACTTGATTCTTGGCTTTATAATTAGAAGCGTAGAATACAAAAGCAAGGAAGTTATGCTAAATCTTTATAAATCACTGGTTAGACCTCAGCTAGCGTATTCAATCCAATTCTGGGCACCACACATTAGAAAGGACATCAAGGCCTTGGAGAGGGTGCAGAAGTGATTTATTAGAACGGTAACGGGGCTGAGGCAATTCAGTTGTCTGGAGAGACTGAGGAAGCTAGAATTGTTCTCCGCAGAGCAGAGAAGGTTAAAGGAAGATTTAATAGAGGTGTTCAAAATTATAAGGGGTTTTGATGGACTACATTGGGAGAAATTGTTTCTTTTTTTAAGAAGTACTCATGTGCCCAGGGATCCTTGCTGCCACAGAGAAATGAATAAACAGCAGCAAGTAGGTGACCACTCCCCCAACACTGCTTCAGAAATCTGTTGAAAGTTTCATTGCCCTGAGCTCTGTAACTCTGAGGAGCCTCCATTTGTTTTTTGTTCCTGCGTTAAATGTCATCAGAGAGAAATAAAACACAAGATTTGCCCGGTGAACAGGACCGTAAAAAACCCCGAAATGTTGGAATGTATACAGTTTGTGTGAAAATTGGATTTCAGTAAACAAAATAGCGATTAAAAATGTATGGTCTCGTTTTAAATCAATTAAAAAAAATCTTTGGCAAGTACTTGAATTAGAAGTTAAGAAAAAATTGGAGTTTAATCTAAAATGCTGTCTTTCCTGATGGGAAGACTTTTATTATGACGGCTTTACTAATGATTTCTGCTGTTTTAACGGATTCCTAATTTCTAAGCAAGTTTTAAAGGCACAAAGACTTAAAAAATTTTTTTTTGGATGATTATGCAAAGTCAAGTAATGACATCAGGCCTTCTTACAAACCTGTAAAGGAGTTAACCCTTTCCATTGACAGCTGTTTTATACTGGACATTATTTTATTAAGAAATCCAAATTAATAAAGACTCACCTGACAGATAGAGGAAATGGTGGGATATGCAGAATAAAAATAAAATAGAACTAGCCTATGTAATAATACTCACCTGATACAAATGAAAGAAAGATACTCAAACAAAACAAATTCAAGAGTTAAAAGCTAAGATAAATAAGCTGGAAGAGATTTTTTTTTCAAATGGACCAGACGGATAGTGCAGTGCGCAGTCATAGCACCATCACCTATGGCAATAGAGCCAATGTACCCCATGGTGGTTAAGTGTAGTCCACAAACCCAACCTAACCCTTACCTCCGATTTCACAGAGTGACCTCGACATGCATGGATAAAAGATGAGTAGACCAGAACCTAACACCTGGTGACGACCAGGCTATCTGTTTAAAATTTGCAGATAAAACACTCACCGAGATGGGACCGTAGCGGCTACTTCAACTCTGGAGACTCAGGATACTGGGGACCTTAAGGCCCACGCAAGCACTGGATAATGCAGATGGACTACGAGAGATCTAGCACACGCAGGAAAGACACAACTACATGAACTAGCTTTGTTTAATTTAACTGCCGAAATATGCATCCCAGCAGCCAAGGACTGGAGCAAGGACAGAACTTATTTTAACGCATGGCTATGTATAGTGTATTATATAAGGTTGTAATGCAGCAGGCTGCCGATGCCATGTGCGCCAGTAGATTCCGAGGACAGGAGCAAGTTCAAAGGACCAAAAGGGGAAGGGCACAGAAATCCAACTGGATGGAATTTCAGTTCTGGAAGCTCATGCCTGGGCGGACGAAGCTGTAAATGAAGCAGCCAAATCCACCCCGCAAGAGACAGAAGGGTGGGAACAGAACGGAGCAAAAGGGGGGTGGGACCCCAGGATGTTTAGGAAAACTGGCCAGCGGGATAAGATGAAGACCAAGGGAGGTCTCTGGAATATAAGGTGTATGTCCCGAAACGTGACATGGTAACAACACGGAGAAGCCGGTATGATCATGCACAGCGCAATCAGGAAGGAATACAACCTAAAAAGGGGGGCGGATGGAGTGTGGAGGAAAGATGACAATAAAGGTCCGGCTGGGACACCAAACATGCCCAAAGGGACCCTGGGAAGCCCTACCAGCGCCCTGACAACCACCCTGGGGACAACAACTCTTCCCAGCACAACCACGCAAGTCCCCCCATAAGCCCGTCCATAAAGACTGGAGCCAAAGGGGGGCTAGTAATAAAAAAAATCTAAAGAAAGGATATAATTTGGGGTGCGTCAGCGACTACTTAACCTAAACCTAATGGATATCATTTTTCCTAGCTTCTGTGGGAATGAAACTATAAGTCTATACCAGAACCTGACACAACGGATCCTCGAAGGCCCGGAATCCACTACCCTGAGATTTAATGTCAGAAAGGGAACAGGACAAGATCGAACAAAAAGGGGAATACTGGAAACACTAGGCACGGGTTATGCGGCACGGGTTACGACGATGAATTCCATAGACCTGTATGCAATAGATGACCGGGTTAACAACTTAACGTAAATCTTGAGGGGTTTACTGGGGAGGGACATGGATAACCAAGCCCTACAAGCGCAGTTGGGAGATGGCGTGGAAGGGGAACGGTTATAGGTGGCCCATACATTACAGAAGCATGCCAAGACAATAAATTTCATCCACGCAATGGGGATCGACATAAGTAAACGATTACAAGCCGAGATAGTTTGCTCCGGGTATGGGGCCTGTATTAAGTGAAGGACAACATAACTTGGAGCAACTCCAGAATGGGGACATACTAGATTGGATTCCGAACAGCATACTTAACAATTGGACTCTAGATAAAAAAATGAATAACACGTGCGAGGTACGAAGGAATAGTCACGCATGGGTGCCAAAATTCAGATGTATTACTGGGCGGGTGAATGTGATCAGTTTTGTGTTGTCCACACCACAATATGATGTAACAAAGGGAGACCCCTTATACCAGATCGATAATATCGGTGAAGTAAGAAACCAAACACGGTTGTGTTACTATCAGCCTGCCAGACGAGTGATTAAAATTAACAATAGTACCAAAGGCATTGACATAACCGACTGCTATAAAATTAACCAAGTGGTTTAATGTCGAGGTATGCCACGAATGACGAATGATGATTGCAGATTTCACCAAACAAACGGATGCATGCTGAGTATCACTCCTCTCGAACACGATTCCGAAACAATCGCTGCTCCACAAGGGAATGGAGATTTGGTGCGTGAGCACAGCAGCAGCCAACCCGACAATTAAGACCAGGGGAGGAGTCACCCACTGTGTCATCACCAACCCTAACTTCTGTTTCAGGCCCATGGGAAAAATAGACATAAATGGATACCACATACATCCCGAGACAACGGAAATCATCCACGGAACGGTCACGGATACCCTCCGAGAGGGGTACAAGGAGGCAGTATGGGAACCGCAAGAAAAACAGATACCCGAATTAAGTGAGGAACGATTGGTGCAATATTCAGCTGATGGAAGAAATAGACAAACCTACAAAGAGACACTAATGCAATGCTGGCCAACCAGCCTTGGTACTCAAAACTGTGGAACATTGGACTTAATATTCAGATCCACCCATGGATAAGAATTATATCACATGCACTTGTAGTAATACAAGGCCTGGTCCTGATGGTACTGGTTGGGCTAACATGTGCACGAATTAAACAGGCCAAATGATACGTCAGGGCACACACTATGATTAAGGCCAGAAGGGATGAAAATTTAAGCAGTCCTACAGGAAGGACTTACCTTATATAACTCTGTGGAAAAGGTCTCAGGAAGTCCCGAAGCTTGGGAGATGGGGGAAGTGTAAGAGAAATTTGGCATTAGGGGTACCAGCGGGACAAGGGTTAAAGTGCTGGTTCCTACACCGACCCATAAGGAGGTAAAAGGCCTCTCTTTGGCCTTGTACATTCCAATACCATGGCTCCAGAAGTTATCAATTCAATAATATTCCGACAGGATACGATGCGAGAACCTAAACAGACATTGATAAGACCTTGCGAAGCGGTTCGAGGCAGACTCACGGGCATCAAGGAGAATCAACAAATTCTGACCTAATGAAGTCATTCTAGTCACGGCCTAAGGTGGTCACGAGGGTCTTGGCCTGTCAATCCAAAGTAGCACTAATAAGGTAGTCCAATTAGAGACGTAGCACTGATAAGATAGTACAATTAGAGATCTAGGGAGGTCTTACCAGGGAACGGAGGGGTTTTTGAAATGTATAAAAGTTGTATGATTGTGCTGTTCGGAGAGCATCTCCACTCACAGGCAGCTGTGATGAGATGTGTTCCCGGACGTTCGTAATAAAAGATCGTTATACCTTGCCATTCGTCTCTGTCTGCTAACTCCGGGGACTGTTACGCGGGTTGGGGCGAGCATCGACCCTCTATATCAGGGGGCCCGCTCGTGGGAGGAGAAGCCTTCCCATTTTCCCCTTACATCAATGATAGATTGCAACTTCAGGATTTTCTCATGCACCTGCGCATGCACCAAATCCCGAAGTTGCGGTCAGTTTCAAAGGTGGAATGACGGCAAATGCTGCCAGTTCGCCTTGATCCCGACCACCAATTCTAGGCTAATATTTAAGAATTGAACTCATTATCTGACCCAACATTGGGTCTCTCACTAGATGGAATAAAGTTCTTTGAGTGGTTACAGGAGCAATTTCACGTAATAGAATTCCAAGAAAATTTCATCATTTAAGCAGTTTACATTATCGGAATGTAAACAAATGGAGACTTTAAAAAAAAGCAATGCGAGCAAACATTGTATTACTGTAAACATTGCCTAGATGGGAGTTCAGATTGACAAAAATGATTTATGTTCCGCCCTTAGTTAATTATTTCAGGGAGTAAACCTACAAGACCTACATTATGACTGTGGTTTGACTGCATTCAAATCAAAGACTATAAATAACTGTTGAGACCTACACACAATAGGGAAAGCTGCAGGTTGAAATTTTTCCACAGACCCAATCTCTGCAGATTATCTATTCTCTTACTTTGTTATGGTGTCTGATGAGCTTTATTATCCTGTTAAAGCTCCAGTTTGCATTAAGATGCTATTTTTTGAAATTTTGTGATTTGTCTTTTACTACAATTTTCATGCATGTTCCTGTATAACTTTAAATATCTCCGTTAATCTCACTGGGATACTGTCAAAATGTTAATTCAGAGACCATGGTCCAGAACTTAAAGAAGGCTAACTTTGAAGGTATGAGGCGTGAATTGGCTGAGATGGATTGGCGAATGATACTTAAGGGGTTGACTGTGGATGGGCAATGGCAGACATTTAGAGACCGCATGGATGAACTACAACAATTGTACATTCCTGTCTGGCATAGAAATAAAAAAGGGAAGGTGGCTCAACCGTGGCTATCAAGGGAAATCAGGGATAGTATTAAAGCCAAGGAAGTGGCATACAAATTGGCCAGAAATAGCAGCGAACCTGGGGACTGGGAGAAATTTGGAACTCAGCAGAGGAGGACAAAGGGTTTGATTAGGGCAGGGAAAATGGAGTATGAGAAGAAGCTTGCAGGGAACATTAAGACGGATTGCAAAAGTTTCTATAGATATGTAAAGAGAAAAAGGTTAGTAAAGACAAACGTAGGTCCCCTGCAGTCAGAATCAGGGGAAGTCATAACGGGGAACAAAGAAATGGCGGACCAATTGAACAAGTACTTTGGTTCGGTATTCACGAAGGAGGACACGAACAACCTTCCGGTTATAAAAGGGGTCGGGGGGTCTAGTAAGGAGGAGGAACTGAGGGAAATCCTTATTAGCCGGGAAATTGTGTTGGGGAAATTGATGGGATTGAAGGCCGATAAATCCCCAGGGCCTGATGGACTGCATCCCAGAGTACTTAAGGAGGTGGCCTTGGAAATAGTGGATGCGTTGACAGTCATTTTCCAACATTCCATTGACTCTGGATCAGTTCCTATGGAGTGGAGGGTAGCCAATGTAACCCCACTTTTTAAAAAAGGAGGGAGAGAGAAAACAGGGAATTATAGACCGGTCAGCCTGACATCGGTAGTGGGTAAAATGATGGAATCAATTATTAAGGATGTCATAGCAGTGCATTTGGAAAGAGGTGACATGATAGGTCCAAGTCAGCATGGATTTGTGAAAGGGAAATCATGCTTGACAAATCTTCTGGAATTTTTTGAGGATGTTTCCAGTAGAGTGGATAAGGGAGAACCAGTTGATGTGGTATATTTGGACTTTCAGAAGGCGTTCGACAAGGTCCCACACAAGAGATTGATGTGCAAAGTTAGAGCACATGGGATTGGGGGTAGTGTACTGACATGGATTGAGAACTGGTTGTCAGACAGGAAGCAAAGAGTAGGAGTAAATGGGTACTTTTCAGAATGGCAGGCAGTGACTAGTGGGGTACCGCAAGGTTCTGTGCTGGGGCCCCAGCTGTTTACACTGTACATTAATGATTTAGATGAGGGGATTAAATGTAGTATCTCCAAATTTGCGGATGACACTAAGTTGGGTGGCAGTGTGAGCTGCGAGGAGGATGCTGTGAGGCTGCAGAGCGACTTGGATAGGTTAGGTGAGTGGGCAAATGCATGGCAGATGAAGTATAATGTGGATAAATGTGAGGTTATCCACTTTGGTGGTAAAAACAGAGAGACAGACTATTATCTGAATGGTGACAGATTAGGAAAAGGGGAGGTGCAAAGAGACCTGGGTGTCATGGTACATCAGTCATTGAAGGTTGGCATGCAGGTGCAGCAGGCGGTTAAGAAAGCAAATGGCATGTTGGCCTTCATAGCAAGGGGATTTGAGTACAGGGGCAGGGAGGTGTTGCTACAGTTGTACAGGGCATTGGTGAGGCCACACCTGGAGTATTGTGTACAGTTTTGGTCTCCTAACCTGAGGAAGGACATTCTTGCTATTGAGGGAGTGCAGCGAAGGTTCACCAGACTGATTCCCGGGATGGCGGGACTGACCTATCAAGAAAGACTGGATCAACTGGGCTTGTATTCACTGGAGTTCAGAAGAATGAGAGGGGACCTCATAGAAACATATAAAATTCTGACGGGGTTAGACAGGTTAGATGCAGGAAGAATGTTCCCAATGTTGGGGAAGTCCAGAACCAGGGGTCACAGTCTAAGGATAAGGGGTAAGCCATTTAGGACCGAGATGCGGAGGAACTTCTTCACCCAGAGAGTGGTGAACCTGTGGAATTCTCTACCACAGAAAGTTGTTGAGGCCAATTCACTAAATATATTCAAAAAGGAGTTAGATGAGGTCCTTACTGCTAGGGGGATCAAGGGGTATGGCGAGAAAGCAGGAATGGGGTACTGAAGTTGAATGTTCAGCCATGAACTCATTGAATGGCGGTGCAGGCTAGAAGGGCCGAATGGCCTACTCCTGCACCTATTTTCTATGTTTCTATGTTTCTATGTTTCTATGTAAACACAGCCAAAATAAACAAATACTCTCCAAATGCCAGAAACTCTTTCGTCTTCACAGGCTAGCTAACCTGCTGTGTATTTATAGCATTTTTTGTTTTTATTTTATGGAGTGGAGTGATTAACATAGAAACATAGAAATTGACAGCGCAGAAGGAGGCCATATCAGCCCATCTTGTCAGTGCCGGCTGACAAAGAGCCACACGGCCCTCAAACAGCTGGCCTGAAAGTTACATATAAACCTATGAACAATGGTGGAAAGGTAAAGAGCACCCAGCCCAACCAGTCCGCCTCACACAACTGCGACACCCCTTACGCTAAAACATTCTACATTCCATCCCAACTGGAGTCATGTGATCTCCTGGGAGGGGCAAAAAAACCTAGATAAAACCCCAGGCCAATTCGGGAAAAAAAATCTGGGAAAATTCCTCTCCGACCCATCCAGGCGATCGAAACAAGTCCAGGAGATCACCCTGGCCGTATTCGATTCCCTGCAGTACATACCATCGTATCTGCACCAGCCAACAAGAAGTTATCCAGTCTAATCCCAATTACCTGCTCTAGGTCTGTAACCCTGCAGGTTATGGCACTTTAAGTGCCCATCCAAGCACCTTTTAAATGTGGTGACGGTTTCTGCATCCACCACCCTTCCAGACAGTGAGTTCCAGAACCCCACAACCCTCTGCGTGAAGAAACCTCCCCCCCGCAAACCCCCTCTGAACCTTCCACCAACCACCTTAAAACTATGCTCCCTCCACCAATGGAAAAAGGCCCTTGCTATCCACTCTATCCAGGCTCCTCAAAATTTTGTACACCTCAATGAGGTCGCCTCTCAACCTCCTCTGTTCCAATGAGAACAAACCCAGCCTATCCAATCTGTCCTCCTAGCTTAGATTCTCCACTCCAAGCAGCATCCCAGTAAATCTCCTCTGCATGCACCCTCTCTAGTGCAATCACGTCATTCCTATAATACGGCGACCAGAACTGCACGCAGTACTCGAGCTGTGGCGTAAACAGAGTATTATACAATTTAAGCATAATCTCTCTGCTCTTGTATTCTATGCCTCGACCAATAAAGGCAAGCATTCCGTATGCCTTCTTAACCATCTTATCCACCTGGCCTGCTACTTTCAGGGATCTGTAGACAAGCACTCCAAGGTCCCTTTTTTCATCTACACTATTAAGTGGACTAGCGCTTAATGTGTATACCCTTTCCTTATTAGCCCTCCGAAAGTGCATTACCTCACACTTCCCCGAATTAAACTCCATTTGCCACTGCTCTGCCCACCTAACCAGTAGATTGATATCCTCCTGCAGTCCATAACTTTCCTCTTCGTTATCAACCACACAGCCAATTTTAGTGTCATCTGCATACTTCTTAATCATACTCCCTATATTCAAATCTAAATCATTGATATATACCACAAAAAGCAAGTGACCCAGTACTGAGCCTTGCGGAACCCCACTGGAAACATCCTTCCAGTCACATAAACATCCATCAACTATTACCCTTTGCTTCCTACCTCCAAGCCAATTTTGGATCCAACTAGCCACTTTGCCCTGGATCCTATGGGCTTTAACCTTCATGACCAGTCGGTCATGTTCGGACCTTATCAAAAGCTTTGCTAAAGTCCATATGTACTACATCGTACTCATTACCCTCATCAACCCTCTTGGTTACCTTCTCAGGTCAGTCAAACACGATCTTCTCTTAACAAATCCATGCTGACTGTCCCTAATTAATCCTTGCCTTTCCAAATGTAGATTTATCCTGTCTTTCAGGATTTTTTCCAATAATTTTCCCACCACTGAGGTTAGGCTGACAGGCCTGCAATTACTTGGCCTATCCCTTTCTCCCTTCTTAAACAAGGATACATTAGCAGTCCTCTGGCACCATGCCCAATTCCAAAGCGGACTGGAAAATGATGGTCAAGGCCTCTGCTATTTTGTCTTTTACTTCGCTCGGCAGCCTGGGATGCATTTCATCCGAGCCTGGGGACTTATCTACTTTCAAAGCTGCTAAACCCCTTAATACCTCCTCTCTCACTATGTTTATTTCATCCAGAATTTCACACTCCTCCTTGATAGCAGTATCTGCATTGCCCCTTTTCTTTGTGAAAACAGACGCACAGAATTCATTAAGAACCTTACCAACATCTTCCGCCTCCACACAATGATTACCCACATAGTCTCTAATAGGCCCTACCCTTTCTTTAGTTATTATGCTGATCTTATGGCATGACTCAGTACTATAATCACCAAGCTAATACACATTGACCAGGCAAGCTTTATTTCTACCAATAATACAAGACATCCACTAAACATTGGCCCAGAATTTGTGGTCAGCAGTAAAGCGAAGGTATTCACCGCTGGCCCCGAAGTATGCTTCGCACTAGGATCTCGCGATCCCTGTGTCGAAAATTTTGGGTTTTCCGACATTCAATTCAAATCAAAGTAGCATAGTGGGAATCCCATAGTGTGAGCTGCTGTGATGTCAACAGGCTGCCTGAGCAACCAATCAAAATGCAGAATTCTCACAGACACAAACAAGAAAGTGGGTAAGCTTTTTAAAAATGTTAGAGAGCGCAAAACAAAGATTGGGGTTCTTACATGGGGAAACGTCAACCCAGAAAGAAAGATGGACAAACTAAGTTTCTTGGTTAAATTTCACACTGCACAAAATTAAAATTAGTTTTCCAGGCCCTTAACATTTGTTTAGCAATAATAATGCTGTCAAAACCCCGGTTACACCTAATCCCTTTGTGTCTAACTGTTAGTGGGGAATTTAACAACATCATTCCTGCAGAAGAGCCGAAGTTTTCAGCGGTTTCCCCGATTTGGATGATTCTGGCTCTGTCGGGAGGCACAGTGCAGCCTGTTTCAGAGTTGTCAATGATAGATTGCAACTTCAGGATTTCCGCATGCATCTGCGCATGGATCAAATCCCGAAGTTGCAGTCAGTTTCAAAGGTGGAATGATTGCAAATGCTGCCAGTTCATCGTCATCCCGACCACCAATTCCAGGCCAATATTTAAGAATTGAACTCATTATCTGACCCAACATTGGGTCTCTCACTAGATGGAATAAAGTTCTTTGAGTGGTTACAGGAGCAAAATCACGTAATAGAATTCCATGAAAATTTCATTATTTAAGCAGTTTACCTCACCGAATGTAAACAAATAGAGACTTTTTAAAAATACAATATAAACAGGCATTGCATGACAATCTCACATGCTTAGCATTCACTTCACTGAAATCCTACTGTAAACATTGCCTAGATGGGAGTTCAGATTGACAAAAATGATTATGTTCCGCCCTTAGTTAATTATTTCAGGGAGTAAACCTACAAGACCTACCTTATGAAAAAATTCACCTAACACAGGTGGTTTGACTGCATTCAAGCCAGAGACTAAAAATAACTGTTCAGACCTACACACAATAGGGAAAGCTGCAGGTTGAAATTGTTCCACGGACCCAATCTCTGCAGATATTCTATTCTCCTACTTTGATGTGGTGTCTGATGAGCTTTATTAACCTGTTACAATCTTAATGCATGCTTGAGCTTTATTTGTTGAAATTTCAAACCACCAGTTGGATCATAATAGTCACTTCCAGTCCTGTATATTCCTACATTTCTATTCCTTCTTCCAATTTTATTCCAGTAAGCAATTAATCATTGCCCTTTCATAATAAAGAACCAAGCCAAATCAACTTCAGCTTTGAATTTGAAATTCTAGCATCCCTGGAAGAACAGCTAAAACTGAAATATCTTTTTTTTCTGACCAGTGATCATTTAAATTTTTTTAAATCCCGAATTGTGCATGTGCAGTTAAAAAGGGATTTTATTTTAGGGGCTGGATTTTCATCATTTAGCCCTACCATTGGTTTTTCGGTGGTATTTCGGTGGTATTTAAAAATCAAGTTTTTTTTTTAAACCACTGAAATACCACTCTCACTCAAAAGATGCTATTTTCATAAAATAAAACCAGTGATAGGGCTAACTGTATTTCATTCTTATTTTTCAACGTGCAACACTGAAAGTAAAATGGGTGGTATTTTTGCGCATGCGTCATCAGTACCCGCCCGCTCCTCCTCTCCCCGACATGGCCTTACCTTAGGCTGGCCGCTCCTCCTCCTCTCCCCACTGCCTCCGGTGCTCCCTCCGAGGCCCGGATGGCATGCTCTCTTCCCCGCCACCCCCCAACTACCTACACCAGGTGTTTAAAAAGCTCACCCACCGGGTGCGTTGCTCCCCTGCACCCTTGCTGACTTGGTTCCTTTGGCCAGCCGGCCCGGCCCAGCGGCATCCATGGCATCCCTTAGGGGATGGGGACACTGGGACACTGTGGGGCCATGGGACACGCTCTTGAATAAATCTTCTTCCAGCTCTATTCTGCATCATATAAGTAGTCAGCAATATTAGCAGAGATATTTTAGGCCCCATTCCTTTAAATGTCCTGCAAATTTCTTAATTATCCTTAAACTGTCCTCCAATTTACTCAAATAATCCACTAAAAGACTCAAATGACCTTAAAATCTAACTCTGAACTCACAAAAAGATGTCTGTGTAAAGCTCAGCCTTCTCTCAAGTGGAATGGACTGCAGCTCCGTTTTTTAAAATGGCGACAGTAGCACTGGATGTGATCAAATAAGACCAGATAAGACTGCACTTTTCTCGGTAGTAACTTAGGCCAGTGGTAAAAATGGTGGTATTGATGAATTCACCTCTGGGAGTCATTTTTGGTGGTATTTCGGTGATGCACACTTAATGATGTCATAAAAACGGAAAAAAAAGATCGGTAGCATTTTTTTTTTAACCACCGGTGGTAAATCACTGGTGAATTTAACACCGGTGGTATTCCGGTGCTAAATGATCGAAAAAAATTATGAAAATCCGGCCCTAGGAATTATTTTCCATGGAGAGCAGTGCCAGATCAGGATATAAATGGGGGGACTGGCTTGAATGGAGATCAATTAATCATAAATCCTTGGAAGCCCACTCAGCAATTGATAAACCATGGAACAGATGTAGAACGAAGAATCACCTTCCCTCATCTCACCACTGCATTAAAATAAATATGCATGGAGTTCCCTGTAATTCTGACCATTTTAAAAACTAAGATTAAGAAAGGCAGATGCCTATCATGTGGTTAAGTATACATTTCCGAATGTTCTTACCCCTGAAGTTTCTGTTTCATACTGCAGGAACACTTTCATTGCAAAGCTCTCAAGCAACACATAAAGTAACACAGTGTTTTTTGTTCAGTGTATTTTAATCATATACACGAGAATTCCAGTGATTAAAAGCCTCAATGTCTACCTCGTCTTTATAGAGTTACTACCCTAATGTGTCTATTTATTGTAGTATCAACATATGCGGACCATTCCTTTATCTCCTCTACCCTGTCAAATATTTATGGGAGCAAAATAGACGTTGAGTCTTTAACTGCTGTAGTACACGCCCCAATAACGCAGTGGATAATGGTATCGCATGGTGTTGTACTGAACTATTCAAACCAGGAAAGTCCCACTGTTGCTCTTTGATGAGTAAGCTGAGTGAATATGAAAGAGGCATGTTGTTCCAACAAGTCTGTGCTGGTCAAATAAATACCCGCTAGCCATAAAGCAGTCAGGCAGCAAGACTATACTTTGTTTTGTAAGCAGTTTCCTCTGCACCACATCATTAGTAAGATCAAATAGAACTTTGTGATATAATACAGACAAATGACACTATTTGTCTGCTGCAGATGGTGTTTGGCTTTCATCACTGCTACATGATTCACTAAACACAAATATTGCAAATGAGCTTTGATTAGGTGCAGAATTCGGTGCTGATTTTAGTTCCATTCCACAGCACGAGTAATGTTACAAGTGGGGGGGGTTACTCGGTCTCCACCCATTACCCTTGCTGCATGGTCTCCATTTAGTGTAGATTACCCACCCGATAAGAAATATTATAGTAAAGGTAAAACAAGTCAGTGGTAGTTGCATAATGAGTTAGGCAGATCCTCCATCTCACAGTTTTGGCTTAACAGTGATGAAAGTCCATTAGGGGGGGAAATTGTGTAGCATCCTGTTTGGGGACAATAACAGCCGTGAGGCAGGAGTTCCCGCCCCACGACCTAAATTTGGGTTACTGCCCCGAGAGCATGTAGAGCGCAAAATTAAGCGCTCCACTTGCTCTGCGGGGCGCAAAGAATCAGAGAGGGGCGCAGTGCTACGCGGTGGGACACGTAGGAAGGGCTCTCCCTTCAACAAAGGGGAGGGCCCAAGCTGCCGACTCTGCGGGTCCCTATCTGAACCACTGGGGAGTGGGGTGTTGTGGCAGCAGGACGCGACCGGTAAGTCAGCCAATTTTGTTCCAATCAACACCTCCCCTTTAAATGTGGCCCCACGAGTGGCCTACCGTCTGGAATGCAACCCCTGAAGCTGTCGCTGGCATCACCTTCGGAGGAAGGGCCACTGCAAACTCTGCAGCCTCTTTAGTCGCACTCACTAGGCCACGAGGGATGGTGTCGGCCGGGCCAGTGGCCTGGCACCCAGGAGGGGGTGCCGGTCTGCATGTTGGTGGCCCGGTCACACCAGAGGCCGCCATTGTCGGGCTGACTGCAAAGTCGGCCGACAGAAAGAAGATGACGGCTGCGGTACTACCACCTCCCCTTTAAAGCAGCCGGTGCGCCCCAGCCACCTCTCGGAAGCACTAACTGGCCTTTCCCAGAGGGGCCATTTAGGCCCCCTACAGTATTGCACTGATATGTTAACCTAAATTATGTAAACGCCCACAGTGAAGCTTGAACCCACAGCTTTTTCACTCAAAAGGTGACAGTACGATCTACTGAACTAAGTTTAAGTTTAAATTATGCCTGCTAGTAACACTAAAGTCAGGTTCACCATTTTGAGGTTTATCTTCTTGCCTTTACAAGCCAGCAATGCCCTTTTGACTATTAGTTGAAACAGATCTTACCACTGTTGATTAATTTGTCACCCAGTATAAAGACAAGATTAGTAACAAATCACATAGTAGTGACCTGTCTTCATTTGAAACTGCTCAGTAATATACAAGTAGTATTATTATCTTATACCTATAGTATTAAAGTTAGTGAGCAGTAAATACAGTGTCAGGTCTTCACAGTTTAAATACTTGAGGTCCCATATATATCTTGCACACTACCAGAACTAGGTTTTCCCAATTTATACTTGCACAGATTTTTTTTCACTCACATTAGCAATTGGAGGAATAATTATGTGCTTATGTTGATGCCCTTTGTTCAGTGGCATTGTCTTGCTATTATTAAAAGGTACTATTTATGTTTTTGTTGACAATGAAGACTGTATGACCAGTCAATACCACTAATTGTTTAACAAACACATTTATACTGGTTTGGCTGCTTTTGGCAGGTTTTTTAATCTGGACAAGAGATGCGTAATCTAGTGAGCTAAATCTGCAAATTAGTCAACTAGTTAAGTATAGAAAAGTTGTATAAAGGATGATGCAGATGGCAAATACACTGTCCAATGTAGAACTGAGCCATATAGGCCAAGAAACCCCGAGCTTCAATCACTGCTCTGTGCTAAGTTAGAAGCTCTCAGCAGTGTGTCATAGGGGCGCGACAACTGGCTTCGGCACATCATTGTTTCCTACTGCTAATTTATGTTCATATTTTGGGATTACCACTGGTTTGTGGGGCCCAAGTTTCCACATGATTTGCGCCTGATTTTTAGGAGCAACTGGTGGAGAACGGACTATCTTAGAAATCGCAATTCTCCACATTTTTTTTTCTGCAGTTCTAGTCAGGTAGAACAGTTTCACTTTGGAACAGAATTTTTTCTTCAAAAGGGGGCGTGTCCGGCCACTGACGCCTGATTTGAAAGTTTCCACAGTGAAAACGTACTCCAAACTAAAGTAGAATGGAGCAAGTGAAGATTTTTGTAGAACTGAAAAAACCTGTTCTACACATTAAAAAATCAGGCGCAGGTTACAAATTAGGCGCCCAGAACGAGGTGGGGGGGGGAGGGAACTCATTAAATTCTATAATAAATCCTTATTTATACTTATACAAATATTATACAAATAAATCCAACCTGAATAAAAATTTATAAGCCAAGAAAAGATTAAATAAACCATCTTCCTACCTGTGTGAAAGTGCTTCAGCCAGGGAGAATGCTGCAGGAAGCCTCACAAGTTGAGGCAGCCGTTCGTTCCCGACGGCGGGCGGGGGGGGAAGGAGACAGTGAGAAGGCTGCAGGAAGCCTCACAAGTTCAGCAGCCATTCCCGATGGCAGGGGGGGGAGGCCGTCGGGAAACAACTGCCTCAACTTTGAGGCTTCCTGCAGCCTTCTCACTGCTGCAAGTAGCCTCAGTGCTGATGGCAATGTGCTTTTATTAAAAAATGTTCAAAAATTAAACAGCTACAAAGAACTACAAAAATGGCCGAGTGCCAATGTTTCCTTCACACTGCGCGTGCGCGAACACTCCAACGCGCACGCGCAGGGTTGCCGGCACGAAAAAAACTCATTTAAATTGTACCCACCCCCTCTCACTTACAAAATCGGCACCGGGCCAAGCAGACATCGAGCTGCAAAGCGCTCGAGAATAGCGCGTTTTTTTTCAGGCGCCGTTTTCAGCGAGAAAAACGGGCGCCCAGCTCGGAGGGGCGCCTGTTTTGCCGCGTGTGGAAACTTGGGGCCACAGACACTATAAACCAGTGGCAATCCCAAAACGTGTAAGAATTCTGAAATGATCACCGAAAGCAGTGGCCCTGCCAATAGTGAAATATGGCTAGTGACGGCGGACAAGTTTGAAGGACAAATTTAAAACTATTTGAGTTTGAAATCTAAGCTGCTGAGTCATCAATAACAAACTAAGTTGGAATATATTAGTAAGGTTCTAATAGCACTGTTACCACACAGTACACAAAATCAGGACCTAGCTGGTGTGGTACAACAACTCCTCTGCTACATTATAACCACTCCTGCATTCTACGCTTTCACAGGCCTTCCCTTTTGTTCTTTCCTCCCCTCCTCCCTGGCCCAGCACTTGCTTAAAACTTGTCACATCTGTAACATTTTCCAGTTCTCAAGAAAGGTCATTGGCCTGAAACGTTAACTCTATTTCTCTCTCCATAGATACTGCCTGACCTGATGAGGATTTCAAGCATTTTCTGTTTGTATTTCACTCACTCATATGCAGCCACCTGCTGCAGTAGAATAATGCAACCACAACAGTTCTGAGGCACCCTAGGAAAACTGCTGCGGCTAATTTTGTAGCCCAAAGTGTTATGTCTGCAGATGCTCTGATAATGACTCCACGAGACAATGTGTTGTACTTGAACTGTCGTGACCTTAGTCCACTTAATGTAACTCCAGACTGAGGATCACAGCTGGTGGCCTGCCTTTTATACTAGGCTTGGCACACCTGTACAGGTAACCTACAAGTCTCCCACTGCAGTGCCCTCTGGTGGCACACCTTGTAATGGTACAAGCAGTAACCATGTAGGATACATGACACAAAGGATGTTACATTTTACAGTCAGCAACTGTATTTTCCTTTTTACAAGATAATCAGCTTCTGCAACATAATTGAGCTAAAAGTCTTGTTTGATATACTTCAAGCATTATTAGGAGTGGGGAGGGAGGTAAGAGATGCAGTTCATGGAAGGGATCGATAAATTGCATGGTTACAAATACTTTACTGAAATTAAAGTGTACATTTCAAACTTATTAGCAATCTATAGAGCGTCAGTTAGAAATCTGGGGCTGAAGGCTTGAGAAACTGGGTAAGTTTGTTGTGACATGTTTATTATGACTAGGTGGACTAGTTAAGTGGAAACATATTTTCAATGAATATTTTCTTTAAAGTACAAAACTATTGCATTAGTATTTGTAAATCCTGCTGTATTAAACCCAACTACTGAAAACCTATTACTTCCTGTCATTAGCATACTCTCTCAAAAAATCCTCTCTTCGTTTCTGTCAAATCCAATTTATCCATTCTTTCTATTTTGCACTGGGAAGGAAAGGTGTGTAGCACTGAAAATATGAATGTTACCAACAGCTGTCAGAAAATTTCTCATGGACATTCCTCAGTTTTAGAGCTTTGGTGAAATAGAAATGAAATGAGAGGGACATGGGGCTGGAATTTGATCACCATTTCTGCCCGGCTTCTCGGTTCATATTTTTTAGTTGAAAACCGCCTGGTGCAAGTTTCGTCAAAATGTTCCGCCGGCGGTTTCAAAATACCGCTGGGGAGTGGACCGCTGGCGTGCAACACTGAAAATACCGCCACCACTGGGGTTCCGTAGCTGAGGAAGAAAAAAAACGCCACGAGAAACCAGCCGGAGCAGCCATTTGATCAGCGGCAGGTAAGAAACCCTGCAAAAAATGGTAAGTGAAAATTTTTTTAAAATTATTTTGTAGCGATTCAGTGCAGAAGGGTCATGTGAATGTTTTCCGATGTTTGATTTTTTGCTTTTTGGAAAATTAGTGTGTGTCTTCCCCCCTCCCTAGGCCCAACTCGCAGCCTCGGACTAAATTTTGAGTAAGCATCGCCCAAGTTGACCAGGATCGCGTTTTCTGCCAAGAATCCGCATGTAAGACCGATTTTTCCTGCCGGGCGGAATTTTTCCATTTCTTGATCAATTTTCCGCCTGCCTTAATTTAATAATCTTAGCGGTTTTTTTGGCGGCAATCCAGCAGTGGCGAATTTTGATCAAATTCTCATCATCATCACAGGCAGTCCCTCAGAATCGAGGAAGGCTTGCTTCCACTCTTACACAATTTGAGTTCTTAGGTGGCTGAACAGTCCAATATGAGAACCACAGCCCCTGTCACAGGTGGCACAGATAGTCATTGAGGGAAAGGGTGAGTGGGACAGGGTTGCCGCACACTTTTTCCGCTGCCTGCGCTTGATTTCTGCATGCTCTTGGCGATGAGACTCGAAGTGCTCAGCGCCCTCCCGGATGCACTTCCTCCACTTAAGGCAGTCTTTGGCCAGGGACTCCCATGGGTCAGTGGGAATGCTGCACTTTTTCAGGGAGGCTTTCAGGTGTCCCTGTAACGTTTCCTCTGCCCACCTTTGACTCGTTTGCCGTGAAGGAGTTCAGAGTAGAGCGCTTGCTAAACATCCGTTAGACAAAGGTCCTCCACCAGCCTGTCCTCGCCGCACAGCACTGCCCCCCAGCCATCAAGATCCACGGTGCAGCCCTTCTGGACAACGTGGACCATTTCCCATACCTCGGGAGCCTCTTATCAACAAGAGCAGACATTGACGACGAGATTCAACACCGCCTCCAGTGTGTCAGTGCAGCCTTCGGCCGCCTGAGGAAAAGAGTGTTTGAAGACCAGGCCCTCAAATTTACCGCCAAGCTCATGGTCTACAGGGCTGTAGTAATACCCGTCCTCCTGTATGGCTCAGAGACATGGACCATGTACAGTAGACACCTCAAGTTGTTGGAGAAATACCACCAACAATGCCTCCGCAAGATCCTACAAATCCCCTGGGAGGACAGACACACCAACATTACTGTCCTCGACCAGCCCAACATCCCAAGCATTGATGCACTGACCACATTTGATCAGCTCCACTGGGCGGGCCACATTATTCGCATGCCTGACACAAGATTCCCAAAGCAAGCGCTCTACTCGAACTCCTTCATGGCAAATGAGCCAAAGGTGGGCAGAGGATCAAATTCTAGCCCATGGTTCAGTCAGTTGCCATTATCCACAACATCCAAAAGCAATCTTCTTTTGCCTGAGGCACAGTGAAAACTTGCAGTACCTGTTTGACGTTTATTAAAAAACAAAGAATAAATCACCCTGTCAATTCTAATGTCCAACTTGAAAATTCATGAATGAATCAATATTTATAAATGTGTATTCACATTGTCCAAGAACTGGAAAAACAAATCTGCTTCTAGAATTCCATAATGTACTACCGCTCATATTAAATTCTAATACCATTTGTGTACTGGAGTCTCAGAAGAGGGCTGCCCAGATTATACAAGGATGAGTCATGAATAGCAAACAAAAATCAATGAGTCAGGCCAACTGAAGGTACAGCCCATTCCAGGGATGCAACACATTTTATTAACACTCTAGTGACATTTGTAATTAAGTATATTAATGGTTCTTTAGTAACACAATAGTACAGGACTATGTTTCCTTTACATATTTGAGATTTTGCTATTAATAGTGCACTTGAAAATCTTCCCTCCTTCACAGAAAGAAGCTCATTTTAGAAAATCAAGGTTTAGGGCAAAAGATCATAACATTTACAAAATGTAATTTGCACAATTATATAATTCCCATGCTTTTTAAACAAAGGTACAGACAGGACTCATAAATTTCAGTGATATTACCACATTGCACAGGCCACACTGTTCACATGCTAGGCACGAGACTCCAAAACAAGCGCTCCACTCAGAACTCCTTCACGGCAAACGAGCCAAAGATGGGCAGAGGAAACGTTACATGGACGCCCTCAAAGCCTTCCTGATAAAGTGCAACATCCCCACTGACACCTGGGAGTCCCTGTCCAAAGACCGCCCTAAGTGGAGAAAGTGCATCCGGGAGGGAGCTGAGCACCTCGAGTCTCATCGCCAAGAGCATGCAGAAATCAAGCGCAGGCAGTGGAAAGAGCGTGCGGCAAACCAGTCCACCCACCCCTTCCCTCAACAATTGTCTGTCCCACCTGTCACTCTCTTATTGGACTGTTCAGCTACCCAAGGACTCATTTTTAGAGTGGAAGCAAGTCTTCCTCGATTCCGAAGGTCTGCCTGTGATGATGATGATGATGATTACCAAAACCACTTCACACTTCAATAGAGATTATATTTTAAAACATTTGCTTCAGGCAGACAACTCCTGAGCTAAATACCTTCGCCTGGATTTTCCAGTCCTTTTTGCTCCGGGTTTCGTCCCAGAGAGGCGTGAAAGGCGGCGTTTGGGTCTCCTGCGCCCTGTCGCGATCTTCCGATCGGGTTTTGCGGCAGCGCTGAGCAGCACCACCGGAAGAGCTGTGCCTCTGGTTGCGACACCGGCAGTTGTTTGGACATTTGCCCGATCCGTCTGCCCAGAAGTGCGCCCACAATGACTACCTGGGAAATCATTGTGGTCCAGCATAGCCGGCGGCACAGAGGAAAGTAAAGTGCTCCGAAGATAAGTGCGAGTGTTTGTTCTTTTAATTGTTTTAGCAATTTGTGTTACGGTGGCGTGGGCAATGTTTTGGGAATATTTGTGCATTCTTTTTAAGGTTCCACCCCCCCCGCCCCCCTAGGCCTCTCTCGGAGCGCCCGGCACTTTAGTTCACCAGTTTCCCATCCTTGCGTCCCGAAAACAGAAAAGCCTAAAATCCAGCCTTATCAAGCACCAAATTGTTACTTATGCCACGAGAGAGAAAAAGAAAATGGAATAAGTGAGAGAAAATAGAAAGCAAGCATGAAAGAAAGAGTGAGTCTGGGGCAGTTTAAAGATGAACAATGTCAATTTAATTTAAACTTGCTTGAATGTCCTCACCCAATCTCTCTCTGTTCTACAACTGGGGTGACCATTCCCTCATTCACAGAATAGCCTTTGTGACATTTGTTTGCATGTACAGGTGTGATGTCCAAAATCCGGAGTTCCGGAATCTGGACACCGGGCCGATCCGTGGTGGGGTCGTCCGGAAACCGGAAAATGTTCCAAAATCCGGACTCCCCCGCCTTGGCCGCCCGATCTCTCCCCCTACCCCCGTGGCCCGACCGAACCCCCCCCCCCCGACCAACCTTCGCTGGCCTGACCGACCCACCCCCCTGGTCTCGGCCCGAACCCCTCCCCCGCCCCAAGCCCGACCTCTTTCCCCTCCCCCCCCCCCCCCCCCCGACCAACCTTCGCTGGCCTGACCGACCCACCCCCCCTGGTCTCGGCCCGAACCCCTCCCCCGCCCCAAGCCCGACCTCTTTCCCCTCCCCCCCCCCCCCCCGACCAACCTTCGCTGGCCTGACCGACCCACCCCCCTGGTCTCGGCCCGAACCCCTCCCCCGCCCCAAGCCCGACCTCTTTCCCCTCCCCCCCCCCCCCCCCCCCCCCAGCCCGACCAACCCCCCCTGGCCTTGGCCCAACTGACCCCCACGCCCCGCCCCCCCCCCAGATCTTCGGCAGCCCAATCGACCCTCCCCGGCTTCAGCCCGACCGCCCCCCCACCCCCCCCCCCCCGACCAACCTTCGGCGGCCCGACCCCCCCCCCCACATATCTCGGCCCAGGCAAAGACGTTCCAAAATCCGAAAATACCCGGAATCCGGAACGGCCTCGGTCCCGAGGTTTCCGGATTTTGGATGTCACTCCTGTACTGTTGTAAAATTCTGTAAGTTTATTTCAGTCAATGTACTGAAGTTGAACCTTGCTCTTCTGCTGCAAGTAAATTCATTGCATTATTTCCCATGATCTGTTGTTTTCTTTCAGTAAACATTTCTTTCACCAAAAATACTTACCTTTTACAAAGCACAAACAAAATCTATGTATACTCAAGGAATATGAACTTATATCCTGCTCATAACACTGCCCATAACTCAGTTACATCTTGTTAAATAGGACATATATTATGCATATACATCTTACAATGTGTACAATCCATTAATAAATTGCTATGTCCACATTTAAAATGTGAACTGACTGTAAATTTGTCAAGCTGTAATTACACCACCTCACCACTGGTGGGCGTGTAGCAGCTCAGTGTTTCATCTCCCAGCTTGTCAACCTGTACTGCGGAGAAACTCCTATACACAAACCAACTCTACTTTTCTATTTCCCCCATTTCCCTACGCTTTTCTGCTTAACTGAAAATTTCAAATCCAAGTATAGTATAAAAATAAGAATGGAATGCATGATTTAAAATGGACATAAATTTAGGTTTGCGTCCTGGTCAAACTATAGCCCAATCATTAATCCTACTTCACCTGAAGACGAAATTTGGCCTCGACTCCCTGGGTGTAACATCACGTGAGATTGCCTAGATAACATTCATATTACAAACTGTTTAAATTCCATTTTTTTGTCACTTCTTTGAATGACAACAGCTGTCAATTCCAGTTTGGTCTTCATTCCCCATTTACAATGCCATGGGAGACTATTATACAATCGATAGATACATAAAAATTATCTTGCAGCTCATCATGTATCCTTTGCATTTGTCCCCATTTACATTGTTTAGAAACCCACAGCATCTCTGAAGGTGCAATCCGAGTTGTGACCATCTTCAAAGGCTCATGCAAGGATAATTTGCGACCATTGAAATAATTATAAAATGGAACTGCTTCAATGCAGGAGAATGGCCAAAGGTTACTCTATAGCAAGAAAAATGCATAGCTATTTAAGTTTGCACTCCATAGTTGCGAATCATTGCTCCACATCATTTTATTTTCATCAATAAAATTAACAATTATCAGACCTCCACAGTGACCCTATTCTTTATGGACTTCGTACTCAAAGTTAGTCCAATAATCAAAAGTTTTCTCCATAACAATTAGAAAATATGTGTTTTTAAAAACAAAAGAAATCTACCTCAAATCAGTGCACCATTAAAAGCTAAATTAAAATCAAATAGCTTCACAGAAAGTCTGGAGATGCTTTGTCCTACCTTGATCAGAAGGTGTAAATCCTTATTAGTTCAAGCATTGACTCAAATAATTATTGGAAGTTCCTATAATGCGTAATGGTGGGTGGAGTTTTATGATTAATACAAGTAGAGATACTTAAAGTCAGCCTGCAAATCAGGAAGATCCACTTTGTTTAATGGATCCTTTAGATCCTCCAGCAGCAACCTCAGTTTCAAAGTTGAAAGCCATAGCAACAGAAAGTCACACAAAAACAACTCCAATTAACACCAGCTCCAAAGAGCAAATTATGCACGCACAACCGAAAGCCACACTCCCTCCACAGACTACACCCATACATGTCCAGAAATCCTGTATCAAAGAATTACAAAACACATTTTTTTCTTTTGTTCTACAAAGGTTGGACTTTTTCAGCCTGTTGTTGAAAGAGTCACCCTCAGTGTGCTCTAAGATTTCTGCCTTTACTCTATTGATTTTAGAAAAGACTGAATTGAATCATGACAATTCAATTGACACAATTAGCACCAATATAATAATGTACTCTGACCTGCAGGAGTGAACTTCAGTCTTAGAAACATAGAAACATAGAAAATAGATGCAGGAGTAGGCCTTCGAGCCTGCACCGCCATTCAATGAGTTCGTGTCTTACATTACCAGAAACAACACTTGAAATTCAGAGTATTCTGACCAGGATAATAGAGAAAGTTTCATTCCTGGTTTCCATCTGAGATATAGAAATCCAATTTAACAAGGTTGTGAAGAATAGTGCAAGGCCAGAGGATTGGGAATGTTTTTAGAAATCAGCAAAGGATGACTAAAAAATGAGAGAGGAGATAGTTTATGAGAGTAAACTAGCTAGAAATAAAGAAACAGAGAATAAGAGCTTCTACAGGTATATCAAAAGGAAGAGACTAGCTAAAGTAAACATTGATCCCTTGGAGCATGAGACTGGGAAATGATTAATGGGAAACAGGGAAATGGCAGCGACTTTGAATCTTCCCAATAATTGATAATCAAGGGGGTTTGGGGGGGGGGGGGGGGGAAACTTAAAACAATCACCGTCACTCGAGAAAAAGTACTCGGCAAACTAATGGGACTAAAAGTGTGCAAGTCCCCTGGACTTGATGGCCTGCATTCTAGGGTCTTAAAAGAAGTGGCTGCAGAGTTTGTAATCTACCAAAATTTCCTGGATTCTGAAGAGATCCCAGCGAATTGGAAGACCGCAAAAGTAATGCCCCTATTTAAGAGAGTGAAACAGAAAGCAGGAAACCATAGGCCAGTTAGTCTAACATCGGTCATTGGGAAAATGCTGGAGTCCATTATTAAGGAAACAGTAGCAGGACATTTAGAAAATCATAATACAGTCAAGCAGAGTCAGCATGGTTTTATGAAAAGGAAAACATGTTTGACAAATTTGCCGGAGTTCTTTGAGGATGTAACGAGCAGGGTAGATAAAGGGGAACCAATAGACATCGTGCATCGTGTATTTGGATTTCCAGAAGGCATTCGATAAGTTGCCACATAAAAGGTTACTGCAGAAGATAAGAGCTTACGGGGTGGGGGTCATATATTAGCATGGATAGAGGATTGGCTAACTAACAGAAAACAGAGAGTCGGGATAAATGCATCATTTTCAGGTTGGCAAACTGTAACTAGTGGGGTGCCACAGGGATCAGTGCTGGGGCCTCAACTATTTACAATCCACATTAATGACTTGGATGAAAGGACAGAGTGTAATGTAGCCAAATTTGCTGATGATACAAAGATAGGTGGGAAAGCAAGTTGTGAGGAGGATGCAAAGGGGCCAAAATTCAACCTCCCAATAAGGCCTCTGGCCTCCGGAAAGCGGCGGCCACACAGCGTGGTCGAATGGCCGCCGGTTTTTCGTCAAATGGCCGCTGGTCGCAAAATTCTTCACGTTTTTCCGGCGGTGACCATATCTGACCCGCTCCCCCCACTTCTGTCCCGCTGTGGCCGAAGCCTCCTAAGTGCGTCATCAAAACACGCACCACCGATGTCTTGCCCCGGAAGCAAAATTCAGTTGGAAAAGTCTTCTGGTCGTTGGCCCCAACAGCTTTTTCTGTTGGTGCACTGTTTTTGAAATGGCGGTGTGGCCGCCATTAAAGGCACTGACGCGGCCGCCATTTTATTTTTTTGTTAAGACTGGGCAGGTCGGCCCAAGTTATGCCCCCGGGTTCGGCCGGGCCACCAACAGGCAGCCTGGCACCCTCTTGGGGTGCCAGGCCACTAGCACGGCTGAAACCCTTCCTGGTGGACCTAACTTAAAAAGATGCAGAGCTCGCAGCGGCTCTCCCCTTTAACTTTGGAGGGAAGCAGGCACGTTCTCCATCCGGACACAGGCAGACCCAGTCGTACCGTCTTTGTGATTGGGTGGAGAGAGATCGCCGTGGAGGTGTCGGGGACCTCCATTCATGACCACACCGCCACCCACTGCCGCAAAAGGCTCAACAACATAATTCGACTGATGAAAGTGAGTACATGTTCCCCCAACTCCTCACCTTCCATCACCTCTTATTTCCCACCTTCACTATATAGTCACTGAAGCACCATTTGATTGCTGAGGCCAGTACATACATTATATATAAAATATATATATATATTATATATATATAAAAATATAATATATATATATATATATATGTGTCTGCATACTCACAATGGAGGCTCCCTTTCAGGTCAGCGTTACACCTGCATGTACTGGACCCACACTTGCACTAATTGCCGAGGCCTCATGACACTGTTACTCAGAAACCCTTCTTTGCTTTGGAAGCCAAGATCTCTCTCAACCGTTTGGAACAACAGAGGACTGGTGGGGGCGAGGCCGATATCCAGCAGCTCAGTAACATAGTGGGCCCACATGCTGCCTTTCCTGTGGCGCCGGTCATGTGGATCCTGCTGGGGCAGCATGGGTAAGTGAAGGCCTTCCTTTAATGCCATCTCTTCCTAAAACTCCAAGCGCCTACCAGTCAATTGGTTATGATTGTGTGCAAGTTGCTTGCTGGATGGTGCAATGCCCTACCTCACTGTCACAGAAACCTTGTGCCATTTACGATTGCAGAGGAGACCTGAGTGTGAGCCGGAGTCAGACCGAGACCCTTGAGGTGACCGGGAGCCAGTCAGGAGGACACCCTTGAGGTGAATGAGAGCCAGCGTCAAGACGAGACCCTTGAGCCCAGTGCACATATTACCGGCATGTCCGATGAGGGCGATGAAGAGGGGGACGTCGCTGCCAGCACCACGTCATTGTTTCCTACACTCCCACGCACCAGCTCAGACACTGGGAGTACGTGGTCGGGTCAGTTAGATTTAGCAGAGGGGTCTGCACTAGGTGATGCACTGAGGCCCAGTGGGCTACAGCATGGTGAAGGGCAAAGGCAACCTTGGGTGCCATCTCTCCAGGGGGAGAGTTCGCACGTGAGTTCTCTTGCAGAGGACTCAGACGAGCCATCGATGATGGGGCTTATGAAAGAGGGGTGGAGGCCATGCATTTGCAGATGTTGGGGGAATGGCAAGAGTGGCCGAGAACCTGTCGCAAGTGGTCAGGAGCGTGGAGGAGTCTGCCTCCCGCATTGTGGACAGCTCTGCGCACACCATGGACCCATTATTGCCATTGTGTAGACCAAGGTGGACTCCCAGAGTGACTGTGCGGATCCAGCCTTGATGAGGCATGTCGTGGGCGATGTGGCAGCTGCCATTACAGCACAGGCGCAAGGAAACGAACGTCTGAGTGCTGCTTTGGAGAGGATGGCCGCTGCGCTGGAAGCTCAGAATGCTCTCATGCACTCTGGGCAACAGGGCACGGAGTGTCCTATTGTTATCATCTCTGGTGGCATCGAGACTGTGTCTGCTCTCATGCAGTTTCAGCTGAGATCTGACTACTGCCATCTTGACTGGGTCTACCGCAGTCCACCGGGGGCCTTGTGCCTCTCCACCGCCCGGTGTTCCAGCAGATTGGTGGGGATGGTGAGGTGCTGCCCCGGGGGAGTGTTTCAAGCTCCTCAGACCAGGATCCTGATGTGGGCTCTCTCAGGATCACAGCAGTCCCGTGCCAAGACCTGCCACTCCGCCATTGCTGCCAGCCAATTCCGACTGAAGGCACCGAGGAGGATGCAGCCCAGTCTGAAGCCGGCCCTTCCAGGGCTAGAGCTGGTCGAGGGTCTTCTAGAAAGACATCTGTAGCTTCTACACCTGAAACACAGCAGCCTTCCCAGAGCCATGATGCAGCCACAGGGGAGACACTGCGGCATAGTTCCAGAATAGGTATGTTTAAGAGGGGTTATAAGGAAATGCACAAGCGTGAGAACTGATAATGTGTGTGTTTTTTTTTTGTGTTTTATTTTGTGTTTCAATATCTGTGCAGGTCTCCCATTTCACTGTGGCCTCCCGCATGGTCGCCGACCTGCATCCTGGATCTCCTCCTGTGCGACCTCCTCCTCCTCCTCCTCCTCCTCCTCCTCCTGCTCATCGTGTTCCTGTGCCTCCTCCTCCTGGTCCTCCTCCTCAGGTGGTACGGCTGCCTTGTCCTCCAATGGTTGTGCCCTCATGATTGCCAGGTTGTGAAGCATGCAGCACACGACGATGAATAGGAACACCCGCTCAGGCGAGTACTGCAACGCTCCTCCTGAGTGATCCAGGCATCGGAATCTTTGTTTAAGGATTCTAATGGTCTGCTCAATGATGCACCTGGTGGCTGAATGAGAGTCATTGTAGGATTGCTGGGCACTCGATCTAATGTTTATTTTGTACTCCCTAAAAAAAAAAAGAGTAGTGGAGCTCAAAAAAAAACACAAAAAAAATCTACAAAAATACAAAAACCAAATAAAAACAAAAAAAAAAGGGCCTTGCAAAATGTTTGGAGTGTCCCCCAGATCGGGGGTTACTTGACCTAATGTTTATTTGTTTACTCTAAAAAAAAAAGAGTTGTAGGATTGCTGCGCTGTAGCCCTGGGGTTGCGAAGGGGAGTCAGCAGCCAAGTACAGAATGGGTAGCCCTTGTCTCCAAGGAGCCAGCCGCAATCTTGGTTTGGCCCAGCAAAGATGCCTGGCGCATTGGTCTGGCGCAGGATGAAAGCATCGTGGCTGCCACCAGGATATCAGGCATCAACTGCCATGATTTTGCAGTGGTGATCACGCACCAGCTGGACATTGAGGGAGTGGTCTCCCTTGCGGTTACGGAAGATCTCGGGATTACTCTGTGGCGCCCTCAATGTGACGTGGGTGCAGTCTATGGCGCCCTGAACCCTGGGGAACTCTGCAATCCTCACAAATCCAGTCTGCCGCTCCAACTGCTTCTCCCTGCTCATCGGGAAGGATATGTAGTCCCTCCTCCTCTTATACAGATCATCTGTCACCTGATGGATGGAGCTATGTGTGGCAAACTGGGAGATGTTCGAGATGTCTGCTGTTGCAGCTTGAAGAGTTCCAGCGCATAGAAATTAAGTGTGATGGTGACCTTTGATACGACAGTCAGAGATGTCCTCAATCTTGTTTGAGGCTGCAGGAAATTGCACAGGTCTGTCACGATGTCCTTGCGGAATCGCAGTCTCCGGAGACACTGATCATCTGTCAGGTCCATGTATGAGAACTGCTGTCTGTAGACCCTTTCATGATCGGGCCTTCTGCCCCTAAGTCTATGTTGGCGTCTTCTTCCGACAGCTGCCTCATTGCCTTCTCCCTCCTGCTCTTGTTGGTCCTCAACCTCCTGTCCATCTCGCCCACTATATGTGGTGTCGGGGGCGCGGTGTGCGTACCTGACCGTCCTACTGACGGCAGGCCCTTCCTGAGGTCCTGCCCGGTGCACCTCTCTGGGGTCAGCTCTGTCGCCGTCTCCATGGCCCTCCTTCTGCATGTTCCTCAGCCTCTGCAGTCGGTGCCGCCTTCTCCTGCATGCCTCCTTGTCGCACACAATGTGCAGGAAGCGCTCCGCTGCCCGCACTGACCCCATTTAGTTCTCCTCTGCAAGCACAGCCTCCTCAATCATGGCTCTCTGTTGTAGAGATTGGCGAGCCTTGCCCACTAGCAATCAATCCCGCTGTCAACAAGGCAACTCTCTGACAAGTAGTTGCTAGATGCAGCAAGCCTTTAAATGTCACTGGCGGTCTTGAGTAAGTGCTGTGTGCCGACCCAAAAACCTGTCGTTAGCACCGACAGGTGGCCGGAAGAGGATGAGAGCTGAATTTAGCTTCCGCGGTTCCGAGACAGTGCGTGATCTGCTGACGTGGGGGGAGCGGGGCGGATATCCATACCGCCAGAAAAACTCATGAAGCCAATGCCACGAACGCCGGCCAACCTGCCGTGACTCAGCGGCCATTCCACACCGTGACTCAGGCGGCCAAAGGCCTCATAGAAAGGGGCAATTTCAGCCCTCGGTCTCCTTATTTAAAGGAAGGTTATTCGAGGCAGTTCAGAGAAGATTCACGAGGTTGATGCCTGGGATGAAGGGGTTGTTTTATGAAGAAAGTTTGAGCAGGTTGGGCCTATACTCAGTGGTGTTTAGAAGGAGAGGTGATCTTATTGAAACATATAAAGGTACTGAGGGGGTTTGACAAGGTAGATGCAGAGAGGATGTTTCCCCTCGTAGGAGAGTCTAGAACAAGTCAACATAGTTTCAGAATAAGGGGTCGCCCATTTAAAACGGAAATGAGGAGGAATTTCTTCTCTCAGATGGTCGTGAATCTTTGGAATTCTCTACCCGAGAGCGCTGTGGAGGCTGGGTCATTGAATATATTTAAGGTGGAGATAGACACATTCTTGAAGGATAAGGGAGTCAAGGGTTATGGGCAGCCAATATGTCCCAATCTGTATTTAAAAGTAAATTGATAATCAGTGCTTTTTATTGCCTGGTTTTCTGTCTAAGAATTCTTCAATGTGATTGACTGTTTAGACAGCTTGAATAGATCACTGGTGCTCTATGCTAGGGATGCCCTTTTGACCGCGCAACACTCAATTTAATGTCAAGAAAGTCAAAGTTTTTGCCATAGAGATCATAAAATCTTTGTGGGCAGTTTTCTTCAAGGTCAGTGACGATCATCGCTTCATCACTGACTGCAAATTCCGGGCCAATAAATGCTGGTCTTACCAGTGACGCCCACATCCCCTGAATTAATTTTATTTCAATCACTGTCTTGTATAAATTGATCATTACCAAACAATCCTGTACTCCGTGCCCCTTTGTATAAAGCCCAAGCCAAACCAAACATTTCCATTTGTCTGATATAGAATGCACACTCCTTACTCATAATTTGACATCCCACTTCAAAAATCTAGTTGCAAATAGACAAGAGCCAAAAGCTCTACTAATGTGCAGAGATACTGCTAGAGGTTAACTGGGGCAAGAACCTGAATCGCGTTCTCCGCCCTAGCCCAAGAATGCTGATGTGGAGGGGTACTACTGGAGGTTAACTGGGGCTGGAAGACCAAGGTTGCCTATTTCCATCTTCATATCATCATCCGTCTCCACCCCTGCCCTCAGCCCATCTACTGCTGAAACCCTCATTCATGCTTTTATTCTCTATAGACTATTCTAATGCTCTTCTGGCCGGTCTCCACCTCCCTACATCCAAATTTCTGCTGCCCGTATCCTAACTTGCACCACGTCCCGTTCACCCATCACCCCTGTACTCGCTGACCGATCTGGCAATGTTTCAACTTTAAAAATCTCATCCTTGATTCAAATCTTTCCATACCATCATCCATCCCCATCTCTGTAATCTCCTTTAGCTCTACAACCAATGTTCAGTGTGGCCCATTCATAATGCCCAACATTGGAAATGCTGGTCCGGGGCTGCGGGGGACCGGCGAACAGCTGTGCGGCCACACAGCTTAGAGGCAATGAAATTGGATATGGTCCGAAAATAGGCAGGGTCAGGGCCCAGTGCTATTTGGCTGCGCTCGTTCAAAGTGGTCCAGGCAGCACGCAAAATTTGTTCTGTCTGCTCATTTACATGATTGCAGTGCTAATTTCAGCGATAAACACGCTGTTGATTGGATTACCAGCCAACAGCTGGCCCAATATCAGGTTCAGACTAATGGCCAGTAATGTTTGGCCCAGTCTTTCTCTACTTCAAAGGGGATGTGCTTTGATGCAGCAGCACATCATTGTCATTGCAGTTGAAGCTCAAATTGCAGTTGGAACACATGTTTGAGCACCAGCAAAGAGAACAAGCCAGAAGGTTCTCCGATGAGGCATACAGAAGGCAGCCGAGCTGCTTTACAGGCCATGAGCCAACTGGAGGAGACAGTGAGACTTAATTGGAAGTGAAGTCACCGAGGCTGAAGCAATGGGTGAAGTTGAAGCCCTTGGGAACAATAATGGTATGCTCATTCCTCATCCTTCTTCTCACATCCCACAATCTCTTCTCACTTACAAACTACTGATGGTATATGCATGAATATCTAGCTTTCCTCCCACTTCCCTCGCCATGACCGTTCTGCTTTCAGATGGCCAAGATCGGCCACCCGCACAGCCTGTCCCCAAAGTAATGAGGAGCGTGAAGGAGAAGGCGGCACACCATCACTTCATTTGACACTCACAGACACTAGCTCAGAAACTGGCACTGTGCGGAATGTAGAGGGTAGTATAGCTGTGAGATCTCCACATGGTGAGACATTGGACATGACTCGTCCATTGCCCTTATCGCTGCCCGTCAGCCAACCAGTCCAGACTGCTGCTGCCCATGCCGAGGTGGTGCAGTCTACAACCAGGCCTTCTTGGTCCAGAGCTGCTCAAGGTCATCCTGCAGCCTTCTACCAGCCACGTTGCGGCCACCGGGGCAGCACTGCATAGAGTAGGAAAAGATACACCAACAACAGGCACTAAGGGCTTGCACAAGAGTGATTTGTAATAAAGGGATTAGAGTATGAGATTAAAGAAGTATTTCTACAATTATACAGGGCATTAGTGAGGCCATACCTGGAGTACTGTGTACAGTTCTGGTCTTCTTAGCCAAGGAAAGACACACTTGCCTTCGAGGATGTGCAACAAAGGTTCACTAGACTGGTTCCTGGGTTGAGGGAAATGCCCTATGACAACAGATTGAGTAGACTAGGCCTATATTCCCTAGTGTTTAGATGAATGAGAGGTGATCTAATTGAAACATATAAAATTCTTAAGGGGCTTGACAGGATTAAAGCATTGTTTCTTCGGCTGGGGAATCGAGAACACAGGGTCACAGTCTCAAAATAAGGGAGCGGCCATTTAGGACTGAGATGAAGAGAAATTTCTTCACTCAAAAGGTTCGATGGTTTGAGGCGTGAATTGGCTAGAATAGACTGGCAAATGATACTTAAAGGGTTGACGGTGGATAGGCAATGGCAAACATTTAAAGATCACATGGATGAACTTCAGCAATTGTACATCCCTGTCTGGAGTAAAAATAAAACGGGGAAGGTGGCTCAACCGTGGCTAACAAGGGAAATTAAGGATAGTGTTAAATCCAAGGAAGAGGCATATAAATTGGCCAGAAAAAGCAACAAACCTGAGGACTGGGAGAAATTTAGAATTCAGCAGAGGAGGACAAAGGGTTTAATTAAGAGGGGGAAAATAGAGTACGAGAAGAAGCTTGCCGGGAACATAAAAACTGACTGCAAAAGCTTCTTTAGATATGTGAAGAGAAAAAGATTGGTGAAGACAAATGTAGGTCCCTTGCAGTCGGATTCAGGTGAATTTATAATGAGAAACAAATAAATGGCAGACCAATTGAACAAATACTTTGGTTCTGTCTTCATGAAGGAAGATACAAATAACCTTCCAGAAGTACGAGGGGACCGAGGGTCTCGTGAGAAGGAGGAACTGAAGGATATCCTTCTTAGGCGGGAAATTGTGTTAGGGAAATTGATGGGATTGAAGGCCAATAAATCCCCAGGGCCTGATAGTCTGCATCCCAGAGTACTTAGGGAAGTGGCCCTAGAAATAGTGGATGCATTGGTAATTATTTTCCAACAGTCTATCGACTCTGGATCTGTTCCTATGGACTGGAGGGTAGCTAATGTAACATCACTTTTTAAAAAGGGAGGGAGAGAGAAAGCGGGTAATTATAGACCGGTTAGCCTGACATCAGTGGTGGGGAAAATGTTGGAATCAATTATTAAGGATGAAATAGCAGCGCATTTGGAAAGCAGCGACAGGATCAGTCCAAGTCAGCATGGATTTATGAAAGGGAAATCATGCTTGACAAATCTTCTGGAATTTTTTGAGGATGTAACTCGTAGAGTGGACAAGGGAGAACCAGTGGATGCGGTGTATTTGGACTTTCAAAAGGCTTTTGACAAGGTCGCACACAAGAGATTGGTGTGCAAAATCAAAGCACATGGTATTGGGGGTAATATACTGGTTGGCAGATAGGAAGCAGAGAGTCGGGATAAACGGGTCCTTTTCAGAATGGCAGGCAGTGACTAGTGGAGTGCCACAGGGCTCAGTGCTGGGACCCCTGCTCTTTACAATATATATCAATGATTTGGATGAAAGAATTGAGTGTAACATATGCAAGTTTGCAGATGACACTAAACTGGGTGGCGGTGTGAGCTGTGAGGAGGATGCTAAGAGGCTGCAGGATGATTTGGACAGGTTAGGTCAGTGGGCAAATGCATGGCAGATGCAGTATAATGTGGATAAATGTGAGGTTATCCACTTTGGGGGCAAAAACACGAAGACAGAATATTATATGAATGGCGGCAGATTAGGAAAAGGGGAGATGCAACGAAACCTGGGTGTCATGGTTCATCAGTCATTGAAAGTTGGCATACAGGTACAGCAGGCGGTGAAGGTGGCAAATGGTACATTGGCCTTCATAGCTAGGGGATTATAGTATTGGAGCAGGGAGGTCTTACTGCAGTTGTACAGGGCTTTGCTGAGGCCTCACCTGGAATATGGTGTTCAGTTTTAATCTCCTAATCTGAGGAAGGACATTCTTGCTATTGAGTGAGTGCAGCGAAGGTTCACCAGACTGATTCCCGGGATTGCAGGACTGATATATGAAGAGAGACTGGATCAACTGGGCCTTTATACGTTGGAGTTTAGAAGGATGAGGGGGGATCTCATAGAAACATACAAGATTCTGACGGGACTGGACAGGTTAGATGCGGGTAGAATGTTCCCAATGTTGGGGAAGTCCAGAACCAGGGGACACAGTCTTAGGATAAGGGGTAGGCCATTTAGGACTGAGATGAGGAGAAACTTCTTCACTCAGAGTTGTTAACCTGTGGAATTCCCTGCTGCAGAGAGTTGTTGATGCCAGTTCATTGGATATATTCAAGAGGGAGTTAGATATGGCCCTTACGGCTAAGAGGATCAAGGGGTATGGCGAGAAAGCAGGAAAGGGGTACTGAAGGAATGTTCAGCCATGACCTTATTGAATGGTGGTGCAGGCTCGAAGGGCCTACTCCTGAACCTATTTTCTATGTTTCTATGAATCTTTGCAATTCTCTACCCCAGAGAACTGTCGATGCTCAGTCGCTGAGCATATTCAAGACAGAGGTCGATAAATTATTGGGGACAAAGGGAATTAAAGGATATGGGGATAGTGCAGAAAGGTGGAGTTGAGGTAGATAAGCCAGGCTTGTGTTGAATGGCGGAGCAGGCTAGAAGGGCCAAATGGCCTACTACAGCTCCTATTTCTTATGTTCTTATATTTAATGTAAACGGAATAGTTAGCAATTTATTAATTTGTTTGGAATGTTTATTTTGTAGTGGCTCCAATTTCAGTTTTGTGCCCAGGAAGACGCTGTGATATTCTGTGACAGAGGGATGGTATGATGGTGAGATGGTGAGGGATTTGGTGAGCAAGGGGGATCTGGGGTTCCATTCACTCGAATTGAAGTCTGATGAGGCATTCACAGATAGCCCGTGCCAAGTGGCAATTTGCTGGCAGCCTCCTCCATTCCTCCTCTTCTTCCTGCAGTGGTCCTGCAATCGCTGCTGGCAAGGCCTGCACCTCATGATGGCTAAGTTGTGAAGCATGCAACAGACCACCACAAAATGAACACCCCCTCTGCCGAGTACTGGAGTTCTCCTCCCAAGCGGTCAAGACAGCGGAACCGTTGCTTCAGCAGCCTGATAGTTTGCTCGATGATGATCCTGGTGGCCGCATGGCTCTCATTATATGAGTGCTGGACATGAGTTTTGGGGTTGTTGAGGGAAGTCATTAGCCAGGTGTAGAGCGGCTAGCCCTAGTCTCCGAGCAGCCACCTTCGAGTTTGACGTGATGGCTGAAAAGATTGCTGGCGCATCGGACTGGCGCAGGATGAAGGCATCATGACTCCTGCCAGGTTAGCAAGCATTGGCCATCAGGATGCGCTGGGCATGGTCGCACAACAACTGCACATTGAGTGGTAACCTTTGCGGTTATGGAACATTTTAGGATTGGTATACAGTGCCCGCAAAGCCACGTATGTGAAGTTGATGGCACGCTGCACAATCGGGAAGTTAAGTGGATTTAAGGGAAGTGTTCTCTGAAGACCCTAGGTGGGTAAGACTTCCTGTTGAGAGCCCTCCTGGCCCTCCTCCTCCTGGGTGAGCATCTTCTCCTGTTTTATGCTGCCTCCGCTCATTCTTCCGAAGATACTGGAACAAGTGGGGGAATGCAGTAGAGCCCCCATGACTGTGTAAGCTGTTGTGAGCAGAAACCTTTAAATTAGAATGAAGGCATTCTCCACTTGCACCAACACTTCGTCACCTTAAGAACTTGAAATAAGTTTAGAAAGCTGCTAAAATTGCAGAAGGTTACACAAAGCCAGTCAAACTGAACAAACATGTCAGCTGCAAGTTGTTGCTGATGATCCCTTTAAATAGCGCTGTGGAGGCTTCTTTCTGCTTTTGAACGCTTGATCAGCTGGTTGTGATTAACACAGTCCGGTACATTGAACGGCAAACTCCAAAATGGCAGATCGGGTGTCAGGTAAGAACTGCACTTACTGACATCACGATCTGCATAATCTACATTTCCCTAGTGAGTGCAGACATTGGCAGCACTGCTGCTCAGCGCAAAAGAGAGGCTGAAACAGGCCTTAGCGGCCAGCGCTAACACCTCAACTACCTAGGCCGGTGTTCCTCCAATTCTGACCTAATGTGCATCCTCCATTTCCTTCTTCCCCATCATCATTTGCAGCTGCGCCTTCAACTATCAGGGGGCCTTCCCCGAAACAGCTCCATCTCTCTGCCTCTCTTCTCCTTTAAGATGTTTCTTTAAACTTATCTCTTCTTTCTCCTCATGTGAGGGCTTGGCAACCATTTCTCTGGTTTTTGGCATCCTGACAATGGGCGTTTACCTTCTTATAAGCATTCCATGGAATTTTCCTCAGGAATGCTTTATTTACACTCGTTCTGGTGTATCGGCAATTTAAATGCAATTTAAAATTATTGTCAGTTTAAGCTGAGGGTTACGCGTGAAAACCACAGGTGAGGCGGGGGTGGGGTGGGGGAGGGGAGAGCTGGATAATATATCACAAGCCGTCATCCTACTGCTTATTAAGTTAAGACTGTGCGTTGTTTTTTTCAATAGAAGTGTTTTTACATCAAAAGAAAAGTGTACAAGTCCCTAGTCTGGCTGCAAAAGGAGCAGTGTGGAGGCCTCAGGCAGCAGTGTGAGAACACCAGCGGCAGGTCGGGGCCATAAAAGGAGCGGCGTGGAGGTATACTATTCCAGGGAGCAGCGTGAGCTGGTGCAGGAGGGCGACGGCCGTGAAGAGTGACGTCATCAAGGTCCAGGTCGGTGATTGGAGCATGGGCAGATACAGCAGGAGCGGCGAGGTCGGGGCAAAGGAGCGGTGAGAGATTGGAGAGGGATGTGACCGGGGCCCAGGGGAGGCGAGAGTTCGGGACCAGGGCCCAAGGGGCAGCACGGGCCAGCCCACAATGCGATATGTGTGTGCACTAGGTCTGTGCAGCAGAGCTCATCTCCAGTTGTCTTGGGTAATCCTTGCCACTGGACCAAGACCTAGCTCTGTCAAGCCTGTGTGGTGGCTGGTGTGCAACGGCCACCACATGTTAAAAAAAATCCACACACAGGCATCTTCCACCCTTGAGGATGTAGTTCGGGTCCTTCATTGAAACACCTGTGAACTCATCCTTTTTTGGTGTGGAAGCAAGTCATCCTCATTTCGAGGGACCGCCTATGACTGACTGAACTTTTGTTCCATAACGTGCACCATTGCCATCTCCTTTTGCCTCGCACCATCATCCCTTTTGTCTTTTAATCTTTCCTGCCTTCCACCCCATCACATCCCGTCCCTTTTGTCCTTTCTTCCCTTCCCCTGCACTTGCTTAAAACTTGTTACATCTCTAACCTTTTTCAGTTCTGCCGAAAGATTATCGACCGGAAACGTTAACCCTGTTTTTCTCTCCACAGATGCTGCTTGATCTGCTGAGCATTTCCAGCATTTTCTGTTTTTATTTCGCAACAAGTCACTGGTTCTCAGTGGTTCAACGATTTCTGAGGAAGCAGTTAATTAGTGCAGAAACCTCCTTTACATAAAGCAGGTATCTCACTTGGATATATTCTAATTGGATGCTTCAGTTTTTTTTAAAACCAGCATAATGTTTAGTGCTCAAACTGGATAATGCTACAGAAAACAAAGTTATTTTTCTGAGAACGAGCCAGTAAAATCCATAACCTCATTGTCCATGATCACAGGATAGCTGGAAGGAATACATCCTGTAAGATATATTTAAACGTAAAATAACATGCACAACTGCACCATTCACATTTTCCCAACTATCACCTGGAAAAAAAGCTGACAACCACAGATGCTAAACATAGAAACATAGAAAATAGGAGCAGGAGCAGGAGCAGGCCATTCGGCCCTTCGAGCCTGCATCGCCATTCAATATGATCATGGCTGATCATTCAACCTCAGTACCCCACCCCAGCCTTCTCTCCCTACCCCCTGATCCCTTTAGTCTTAAGGGCCACATCTAACTCCCTTTTGAATATGTCCACTTTCTGTGGTAGAGAATTCCACAGGTTCACAACTCTCTGGATGAAAAAGTTTCTTCTCATCTCGGTCCTAAATGGCTTACCCCTTATCCTTAGACTGTGACCCCTGGTTCTGGACTTCCCCAACATCGGGAACTTTCTTCCTGCATCTAACCTGTCCAGTCCCGTCAGAATTTTATACTTTTCTATGAACTCCCCTCTCATTCTTCTAAATTCCAGTGAGTATAAGCTTAGCCGATCCAGTCTTTTCTCATATGTCAGTCCTGCCAGCCAGGGAATCAGTCTGGTGAACCTTCGCTGCACTCCCTCAGTAGCAAGAACGTCCTTCCTCAGATTAGGAGACCAAAACTGCACACAATACTCCAGGTATGGTCTCACCAAGGCCCTGTACAACTGCAGCAAGACCTCCCTGCTCCTATACTCAAATCCTCTCGCTATGAAGGCCAGCATGCCATTTTCTTTCTTTACTGCCTGCTGTACCTGCATGCCAGCCTTCAATGACTGATGTAACATGACACCCAGGTCTCGTTGCACCTCCCGTTTTCCCAATCTGTCACCATTCAGATAATAATCTCCCTTTGCCACCAAAGAGGATAACCTCACATTTATCCACATTATACTACATCTGCCATGCATTTGCCCATTCAGCTAATCTGTCCAAGTTACCCTGCAGCCTCTTAGCATCCTCCTCGCACCCAGCTTAGTGTCATCTGCAAACTTGGAAATATTACATTCAATTCCTTCGTCTAAATCATTAATGTATATTGTAAATGGCTGGGGTGCCAGTATTGAACCCTGCGGCACCCCACTAGTCACTGCCTGCCATTTTGAGAAGGACCTGTTTATTCCCACTCTTTGCTTCCTGTCTGCCAACCAGTTCTCTATCCATGCCAATACATTATCCCCAATACTATGTGCCTTAATTTTGCACACTAATCTCTTGACCATCACCTTGACTAGGAAATACAAAGTGTTTTTAATAAATAGATTTTCCATGCTTTGGTGGCTCAGTTGGTAAATGTTTCCCAATGTAGAACTGAAAATCTGAATTTACAAGATCATGCAAAAATACCCATTTTTCATTTCAACCAGTCATCTATTGTTTGCGTGTCAAAGAGCCAGCCTCCCGGTGCGGCTGGAATTGAAGATTCTGCCCTCACCTCCTATTAGCTCTGCTGCATAGTCAACAAGTGTATTATTATGTTTCTTACCTCTGATGCTTGAGCACTCATGCTGACTCCTTGCTTTGACGATGTACCCAAATCAGTCTTTTTTTCTCCCTGAATCAAAATGGAATTTAGTTACTTAAACAATTTCCAGGCACACCTTTCAGATCGAGTCATGTGCATTAGAAACATTTTACTTACAGCCAATCGACTATATATTTGTAAATGCAAGGCACAAAAATATAAAAAGCAATGCAAATTAACTGCTGAGTTTCTTGGGCGAGTACAGAAAGTACAGTATTCAAACTAAACAAAGAAGGTTAAGGGGAGATTTAATAGGTGTTCAAAATGATGAGCCATTTTGATATGGTGAATAAGGAGAAACTTTCCACTAGCAGGAAGATCAGTAACCGAAGGACACAGATTTAAGAAATTGGCAAAAGGACCAGAAGGAAGATGAGAGAATTATTTTATGCAATGTTATGATCTGGAATGCATTGCCTGAAAAGGTGGTGGAACCAGGTTAAATAGTAACTTTCAAAAGGGAATTGGATACATATTTGAAAAGGAAAACAATTACAGGGCTATGGGGAAGGAGCAGAGGACTGGGACTAATTTGCTAGCTCTTTAAAAGAGCCAGCATAATGGGCCAAATGGCCTCCTGTGCTATATCAGGCTATGAAATGAAGCACAGTGAGTCACTGGGATTTCCAGTTTCACTTCACAACACCACAAGGCTTTCTAGAACCACAACAATGGCTTTTTCAAGAGCTACAATGTCTTATAAAGTTCTGGAACTAGTGATTCCACTTACTGGAGAAAGATGAATTGATTTCAACGTACAGGCACATATTTAGAAGAGAATCACATCAGTCATATTCAGTAATGTAAGCTGATCAAACAAACTGTCTTGTCCTGGATGGTGCTGAGCTCCAAGTGTTGCAACTGCACCTATCCACACGTGTAGTGTGTATTCCACCACACTCCTGACTGAGCCTAACAGATAATGGAGAGGCTTTGATGGGTCAGTTGTCTTAGTACCCAGTTTCTGCCCTACGGTTTCCACCGTGTTGATAGTGTTGGTCTAGTGAAGCTTCAGCTCACTGGTGACTCCCCCAAAATATTGATGGTAGGACAACGTTGCGATGTTGGTAGCATTTAAAGTCAGCTGGGGGGGGGTGGTTGGGCATTTTTTTTGTTCCAGATGGTCATTGCCTAGCACTTGTGTGCCACAAATATTACCTGCCACTGGTCAGCCCAAACCTGGATATTATCCAAGTCCTGCTGTAGGCTGGCATGGGGTGCTTCATCATAAGAGTTGGAAAATGAACAGACACTATTAGCAAACAGCCCCACTCCTGACTTTATTTTGAAGGGAAGGTCATTGATAAAGCAGTTGAAGATTATTGGGCCAAAGAAGAATCTTGGCTGCAGTAACTGACCTCCAACAATTATGACCATCTTGTGCAGATATGATTCCAGTCACCTGAAACAGGCAGGCACTATGAATCCCCAGAGGTCGGCCCCGTTCAATATTGAGCCGGCCACATCATCAGGGTTAATGGAACAGTATGGCTACTGACCCTAATTTGAGGCTTCTAACATCCTATTAACACCAGACGAATCAAGTGAAAATCGACCTCAATGTATGGGCATTGCACCAGCCATTCTGAAAGCTGGGAAGCAGCAAGCAGTAACCAAGACAGTGCTTATATTGCAAATAGAATTTTCTTGTTAACGTATAGCACAACTTCCCCACTGAATGATTTAGGAAACAAAGAGGGACATTGTGATATTTTAAACATGCTAACAACGGTAAGTTTAGTAATAAGATGTAAAGATTTATTAAAATAGGGAAATGCTGGTGAGTGAAAGTCACGTTTGACAGTTGTTATAGTTTTTATTGCCCAGAACATTACAAATGCAGAGTACAGGAAAAAATTTTGATCCAAATACAAAGTTTCTTCCCTTTTTATTCAAACTTCTCAAAAAACATTTCATACTGAACAATGTAAAGCTCAAGTATCAATAATTTAATTTGCATATCAGACAATTATTTAATGCCATCATTTAGAACACAATATTCACTGTTGTGATGCATATTTAAATTGGTTTTCTGAATACATTGCTTCCCATTTATTTGTACCTGTATTACCAATTGGTTCAGCTCTGTAGACTATGCAGAGAACAAGTGGTCATTACAATTCTCATTGGCGCTACATAAGTTAGAGAGTCATGTTACCATGTAGGTTTTTAAAATAAATGTGCTCATCAAGGTGACTGATGTCAATGCAGGGGAATGGAATACTTTTCCACTATGGCCATGCATCACAACCAAGTATTCCAGATCAGATAAAGCACAGCCAGACTAATGCATTTTCTCCCCATCCCCCTCCCCCCATTACTTCCAATATTAGAAATGCATGCATACAGCATACATGGTTTAGTTAACACAAAATAGTGATTTGCATTTCAGTCCTGTTATTATTTAGCTATTAATTTCATTGATAACCAAGGAATTTTTGCCTGGAAATCTTGACATAATTTTCCTGAGATAATTAAAGTTGCAGTCCAAATACAGAAATGAACAAGGCTTTTGTTACAATTCAAGCTCACCCTCATGCTTAATACAAAATTCTGCTTCCATAAACCTTTACTTCTAGGAGCTAAAATATGACCGTATGCATGAAAGAAATGTATTTTATTATTACGGTATGCATAAGATCTCACTGTATGCTCCTTTACCTGTCAAACAAGTAACTCTGAAGCTACAACTATAAATAAAATTTATTAAGAAATAAGATTTAGAACCAAGAGCAAATAGCAGATTTCATTTGATTACAAAATTAGACTGAATTTATAGATCCTGTTTCTGAGTGATAAATATCTTGAAGCTCCAGCAGACCTCTGAATTAAGAATCTTATTTTGAACCAGGCTTGTGGGATCTGAGAGATTGCACACAAGACTTAATATCTCTCTTTGTTGTGATGTCTGCAATAAGACAAGATCAATAATGAATTACTCACAACGAAGCTGTCAATCACAAAGAGGTTTCAAATGACAAACAGCAGCTCACAGATAGCCAGCAAGGCAATCTGCACCCCTGCAGGACATAACCAAAACATGACCGTCTTGTTCATATCACCTTTGCCATCATCATCATAGGCAGTCCCTTGAAATCGAGAAAGACTTGCTTCCACTGTAAAAGTGATTCTCAAGTGACTGTATGGTCCAATATTGGAATTACAGGGCCCAAGTTTCCACAAGAAAAAAAACAGGCTCCCCTCCGAGCTGAGCGCCCGTTTTTCGCGCCTAAAAAAATCCTCGGTATTCTCCACTGACTTACAGGTCCTGTGGCCCTCGGCGCAGCCAGCACGAGCTGTGGGGGGGGGCGGAACCAGGTCCCGGCGCTGAAAACAGTGCCGGGACCTCTGCACATGTGCGTTACAGTCAGCACGCAAGTGCAGTAGCTCCAGGTGCCAAACTGTGTGGGAGGGGCCCGAAGCATGCAGCCCCTAGCCCTGGCCCAATGGCCTCACTGGGGCTGCGTGAATGAGGCTCCTCCCACGGCCAGCTCCTGCTCCCCGCCCGACCCGACCCGACACTCGCTTCCCCCCCCCCACCCAGACACCCGCTCTCCCCCCCGCCCCGACACCCGCTCTTCCCCCCCCCCCCCCCGACACCCGCTCCCCCCCGTCCCGACCGAGACCCGCTCCCCTCCCCCCGCCCCGAGACCCGCTCCCCACCTCCCCCGCCCCGACCCGACCCGAGGCCCGCTCCCCCCGCCGACCCGACTCCCGCCGCCCCGACCCGACACCCGCTCCCCCCCCAACCCGACACCCGCTCCTGTTCCCCGACACCCCCCTCTCTTCCCGACCCCCTCCCTCCCTCCCTCTCTCTCTCTCTCTCTCTCCCTCCCCTCCCCCTCCCTCCCTCCCTCCCGCCCCCCTCTCTCTCTCTCTCTCTCCCTCCCTCGCTCAGCAGCACGAACAGCTGCAGAATTCTCCCTGGCTGAAGCACTTTCACACAGGTAGGAAGATGGTTTATTTAATCTTTTCTTGGCTTATAAATGTTTATTCAGGTTGGATTTATTTGTATAATATTTGTAGAAGTATAAATAAGGATTTATTGTCAAATTTAATGAGTTCCCTTCCCCCCCACCTCGTTCTGGACGCCTAATTTGTAACCTGCGCCTGATTTTTTAATGTGTAGAACAGGTTTTTTCAGTTCTACAAAAATCTTCACTGGCTCCATTCTACTTTAGTTTGGAGTACATTTTCACTGTGGAAACTTTCAAATCAGGCGTCAGTGGCCGGACCCGCCCCCTTTTGAAGAAAAAATTCTGTTCTAAACTAGAACTGTTCTACCTGACTAGAACTGCAGAAAAAAAAATGTGGAGAATTGCGATTTCTAAAATAGTCCGTTCTCCACCAGTTGCTCCTAAAAATCAGGTGCGAATCATGTGGAAACTTGGGCCCACAGTCTCTGTCACAGGTGGGACAGACAGTCATTGAAGGAAAGGGTGGGTGGGGAGTCTGGCTTGCCGCACGCTCCTTCCACTGCCTGCGCTTGTTTTCTGCATGCTCTCGGCGACTAGACTCGAGGTGCTCAGCACCCTCCCGGATGCTCTTCCTCCACTTAGGGTGGTCTTTGGCCAGGGATTCACAGGTGTCAAATGCCACCTACCAGTATGGCAAATGCTATAGACATATGTATAAGAATTGGTGGCCCAATGATAAATACCAACTGATTTTTGTTACATGGGTGGACTTGGCAACGGTTTATTACCAGAGATAAATATATTGGTAATCAACTATATTGTACTGGCAAACTTGTTCAAACCTTTTTCATGCAGAGTTAAAAGCACAGCAAAAACATTTAAGGTGGCTACAATATTGATAAGCTACAAATTCCCACAGGTTAAGAGTCTTTTTTTTAAAATGAAATGAGACTGATCCCCGACCCATCACACATCCGAAGGACTGGCAACACGTCTGTATTTCTTCATTTCAATATCTATTGTTTCAATACGTTAAAGTAGTCTGCAGTGCCAATATTATACAAATAGGATTTTGTTTTCAAGAATGATGCCACAACAAATGGCTACTTCACCATTCATGGTTATTATAAAAATTCAAATTAATTATTAGCCAATTAGTGGTAGCCATTCTGCAGTTCCCCTGCCCAGCTGAGATCATGAACTTACCAATTGTGGAACTGCAATATAAAGCCCTGTCTTATTACTTTGGCTAAGTTTCAGTGGTCTCCAGCCTACTCAAATGTTATTTAAAAATGTCACGTAATTATGAAGAGTATTTGTAATTATAACCTTAAATACTGATTTGGGAACCCAACTTATTACCACACAAATATTTGAAAATGCTTGCAAGAATCACGGGTGTTATTTTTATTACAACTACAGTACTCAGCTATAAATCAATAATGGGGTATGCAGTATATTGAAATTATGCCACTTGTTCCATACATCCAAATAAAACAAGGCAAGTCACAGGCTATATAATTATAGGTACAAAACAAAACAGAATGATAAACAAGATTAACTTAATCTTTGGCTTGCAAATACCAAATTTCAATATCATGAAACTGTCAACTACTTTCTCCTGGTCTGATCAACTCATATCTGCCACTTAATTCATCTACCATTTGAAACAATCAAAATTAATTTTGTTACCATCTCCATTAGTTAAATGGAGGTTAATTCTCAAAACTCATAGGCGTCATCTTTCCCCATAGTAATTTATTGTACACTTTCCTTTCTGCATTGAATACCTCACAGAATTGCATAGCTCCTCTGTTGTACAGATGCAAACATATGACTGTTAAACACTTTGGGGTCAAGTTTCGGGCCGCGCCTAGAACGGCGCAGCCCCGACATGGCCGCCCGTTTTTCACGCCTAAAAGCGTGACTAAAATGTACCTTGCAATTCTCAGGTCCCTCGGAGCTCGGTGCAGCGCGCAGACATCAGCAAGGGGCGGAGCCACAGAGTCGCAGCGATTCTGCAAGTGCAGGGGGGCGGGGCCAAGTCAAATGAGAGAACGTCGTGCCGGCAGCCCTGCGCGTGCGCATTGGAGCGCACGCGCATGCGCATTGGAGCGCACGCGCATGCGCATTGGAGCGCACGCGCAGTAACACATAAACATTGGCACTCGGCCATTTTTAAAGGAACTGAAGAAAAGTGCTGATTTGTCTCATGGACCTCTGGAAAGGCTTGGGATTGAATTTTGGTGATTTTTTGGTGTCTGAAGAAGTGCTTTTAGCAGCACTGTTGAAGAAATCACCTGCTGAAATCAGTGAGTGCTGCTTTTCACTGCTAAACTTCCAGAACAGGTGCTGCATAGGTGCATACAAATTAAGGACTGTGTGTTTTGAAAAATAAAAGAGTGTGTCAATTCAATACAACAATGGAACAACGTACACCAAGAACAAAGAATTTCTTGCTTGAGGAAGTGCAGATATTAGTCAACGTCATTGAGCAGAGATGGCAGGAGCTAGATACCAGCAACAGAGGTCGCATAAAAGTGCCACCTAAAGAAATGAAGAAACGCTGGAACCAAGTTGCAGAAGATTACTGCGCAGTGGTGCATACCAGGAGATCTGGAAGCCAGTGTAAAAAGAAATGGCATGACCTTGGTCAAGTAGTTAGTGTAAGTAATATTTTCATTTTTTTTATGTAATCGTAATTGTAATGTGACTATGTGTATGTCCCACCCTGCAGAAAGACACACTCAGTAAAAAGTTATCTTTTACTCTTTGCAGAAGAAATTGGCCCACAACAAAAAGGAAGCAACTCGAACAGGAGGAGCCATGCCCAATCTGCATCCACTGACATCCTTGGAATAGAGATAGCTGTCATGATGAGTCGTACATGGAGAAAAGCAATCAGTACAGCACAAGCTGGGCCCGCACGCGAGGAAGAGGGCAAGTCCTGAAAATGCATCGTGGCCCTTCAAATCATCCTGCTGCCTGGCCTGCTATGTGTGAGAGTATTCATGCCACCCATCCTACTCCCTCCCTTGCTGTTAAACATTTGACTGTTCTGATGTATTTTGCAGAACATGATGATGATGATGATGATGCTGCTGCCAACCCGGAGGATCCTGAAGATACAGAACAAGAACCAGTACAACCAGATGCGGACGATCCAGACTGGATGATGGCGGCGATGACTGAAATGTCTACAGGGGAGAGCTTCTAATTTAATGTTTATGAGCCCCCATTAAGGGGCATCAGAGTTTCAACCCCTTGCATAGGTTCTGGTTCCACCTTCCATGGTTTTGATTCCGACGTTGCGGGTCCCAGTTGTGCTGGTGATATAATGGAGCAGTTTACACCCATTCACCCACCATCCCAGCCCACGGCTCGCATTCGAGTGCTGCCGTCTGGAACACCGAGCGCCCCACTGTCCCTGCCCGCGCCTCCCAGTGTAGTGGTGCCACGAGGCAGATCCAGGCAGAGGAGAAGGAGATTGGAGACATGCTCTCCTGAGATGCAGCGTGCAACAGATGCGGCTCAGGTTGTGGCATTGGGTATGGAGACCAATGAGCTTACCCGATCACTCATCGGCAGCGTCAGTGCAGTGGGTGAAGAGACGACGGTCCTGACGGGAGAAATAGCAGTAATGACATGGGAACTTAGGGAGGAAATGTCCGAGGGAATGCAATCGATGGAACAGGCCGTCAGGGAGGGCATGCAAGTGACGGCACAGGCCCTCATGGAGATAGCTGCTGCAATAAGGGCACACAGCCCAGCCAATCAAATGACATCCCCATGAAGAAGTGAACATTCACTGAGATGTGGATGAGACATTGTTGCAGCCTTTCTTTGCTGCTTTTGTTCTTGTTCTTGATGTAGCTGCAGTAGCGTTTTTCACATTGAAATTGTTTTGTAAGTTTTGTAACTTTACAACTTAAAAGTGATCTTAGGGTTTTTAAATGATCTTATAGTGTAAATGCTCTCACTTTTTGTATCTTATTTAATTTTGCACCTAAAAGTGATCTTGAAGTTTAAGTGATCTTAAGAGTGTAAGATTTTTCACATTGAAATTGTTTTGTAACTTTACAAGTTTATAAGTGATCTTCAAGAGTCATATTAAAAAGTAAAGTTTGATACAACAAATATTTTATTAGTGACGTTAACTTTTCAATAAAATATTTTTTCATTAAAACTGAATCATCTTCCATTAACACAACACAACGTAGGAACAACTCCAAAGAATAAACATGTCCATGCGCAACAGTGGTCGCAGAGCCCTCGGGCATCAGTAATTGAAGCGTTCACGGATGAGCTGCCGGCGCAGGGCTCGAGCAATCATTAATGGCCCTCCTCCAACCTCGTGTTCCGGCACCAGGCACTTGCATGCTTTCCTGATCGTCGTCATCATCCTCATCCTGCTCTTCCAAACTACTATCATCAGGCACTGGACCCTCATGTGGGTCTTCGGGTTCCACTACCAGCTCCTGCTGCCTCATGATGGCTAAGTTATGGAGCATGCAGCACACAACAGTGAACTGACCGACAATCTCAGGAGAGTATTGCAAGTGGCCTCCGGAATGGTCCAGGCATCGGAAACGCTGTTTCAATATACCAATGGTCCTCTCAATGATGCTGCGAGTCGCAATGTGCGCCATGTTGTATTGACTGTCAGCTTCCATCCGTGTCACACGTAGGGGCGTCATGAGCCAGGTGGTCAGGCCATACCCTTTGTCTCCCAGTAGCCAGCTCTGCCCTTCTGGCTGCTGCTCAAACATGTCAGATATAACGCTGTCACGTAGGATGAACGCATCATGGGTGCTGCCAGGGTATCTCGCATCGACTGACATGATGCACTGCTTTTCGTCATACACGAGCTGCACATTGATAGAGTGGAAACCTTTTCTATTCCTGTACTGCTCGGAATCTTCCACAGGTGCTCGCAAGGCGATGTGGGTACAATCAATGCAGCCCTGTACCTTTGGGAAGCCGACAATCCTGAAGAAGCCCACAGCCCTCTCATGGATCGCTTGTGCGGTCATTGGGAACTTGATGAAGTCATTCCTCCGCGCATACAGTGCAGCCGTGACCTGGTAAACGCAGGCATGTATTGCACGTTGAGAGATGGCGCACATATCTCCAGTTGTAGCCTGAAACGATCCCGAGGCATAGAAGGCAAGTGCAGCTGTGACCTCCGCTTCAACAGACAAGGCAGTTGGCGTTCTGCTTCTGGGCTGCAAATCTGATCTCAGCATATCACAGATCTCAACGACAACTTCTCTGCGGAAATGCAGCCTTTTGATACAATCAGCCTCATTTATGTCCAGATACGAGCGCCTGGCTCAATATTGCCGACGTGGGTAAGGTCTCCTGCCCATCAGCCTACGGGCTATGACGTTCCTGGTGCGGTGAGCTCTAATCAATTCTCTCCTATGCAGTGAATTGCTGGTGAACTATTGCATAATACGTGGTGTTGACAATGCAGCACCCATTCTGCAATTACAAATTTAATTTTCAAACTGGCTATCTGGCTGCCGCTCCCTGTCCCTGGCCGAATGGCCTCAGTTACCCTCGCAGCTCGAAGGCTGCTTGCTGTGTCTTCGGCCACCATCAGCCACTGCTGCCGCTCCTATCCCGTGGCCGAATGGCCTCAGCCTCCTTCGCAGCTCGAAGGCTGCTTGCTGTGTCTTCAGCCGCCGTCAGCCACTGCCGCCACCCCCTATCCCGTGGCCGAATGGCCTCAGCTTCCTTCGCAGCTCGAAGGCTGCTTGCTGTGTCTTCGGCTGCCGTCGAGCCACTGACGTCGCCCGTCTCCAACATGGAAGGAATGCCTGCCTGAAGCACCGCAGCTCGAAGGCTGCTTGCTGCCGTTGTTGTTGGGTTGCCGTCGAGTCACTGACGCCGTCCCTGTTAAATACATGGACGGCCTGCCTGAAGCACCGCAGCTCGAAGGCTGCTGTTGCTTCACACAGGTAGGAATATTCAATATTATGTCTTTGCTTTGTTTATAATTTTTTATTCAGGATGGCTCTTTATTTGTATAAGACTGTTGAATGCTTGTAGAATTTAATTACTTCCCTTCACCACCTTCCCCCCTGCCCCTCGTTCCCGACGCCTGATTTGTAACCTACGCCTGATTTCTAAAGTGTAGGCAAGGTTTTTCTGAGCGTACAAAAATCTACACTTACTCCATTCTAAGTTAGTTTGGAGTAAGTTTTCGCTGCCTAAACTTTCAAAACAGGCGTAAGTGGCTGTACACGCCCCCTTTTGAAAACAAAAATCTGTTCCAAAATGAAACTGTTCTAACTGACTAGAACTGGAGCAAACTAAATGCTGAGAATTGTAATTTCTAAGATACTTCATTCTAAACCAGTTGCTCCAAAAACGTAGGAGCAACTCAGGTCGAAACTTGACCCCTTTGTTGCCATTTGGACAGCCTTGCTGCTCTGATCACTTAAGATTCCAAACAAAAGGTTTAAAAGCCTGATTTATTCCCAAAGAAAACAAATCTGCTTAAACTTTGTAAACCCATTTAATCCAGGCATTTCTTGGAATAAAATCAGTAACAAATTCTTCCAGAAGCAATTCTGTACAGATTTCCTTTCTAAAGGTTTCCCAAGAATAAAGCAATAAGCTGATTTAGTGCCTGTTTGTAAATAGCCATTTGAAATCCTCCTGTCTTCACACAAGCTCACAACCAGAACAAATGGTTACAAATGCAGTTTCTATGCACAAACCATTTTAGGATTTTTTTTTGTTTCTCAATCTTTCATTTATCTGTCTTAAAACCAAATGATTGGTGGGACACTCACTGGGTTTGAAGTTTTTGAACAACCTGATCCAAAGATTTGTTGTTGACCAAAGTTCACATGGCAGTGGGCATGATTTACGATGCAAGGATGTAACCGAATACATCATTGCATTCCGTTTAATATCCTGCAAGTTATCTTACATCCTTTAGTATTTTTTGTCCAGCTTCAGAAAAATGTTTTGCAAATTCGCATGTGACACATGTGTGACACCAGCCTGTTCCTTAAGTCAGATAGCACCTAAACAGCAGCTCAGGAAGGACAAGGACTTTATGGGCAGTCTAACAGTGATCTGCACGCAGCACTAAGAGGAAATCTGGTACCAAGCCAGGACACATCAGTGTAAATCAATCACACGCATACTCATATGGAATGTTACAGAGCAACGCCTCTGCAAACGACAAAAGCATGCAACACATGCCAATTTTGGACAACCTGGGGTGGGGGGGGGGGGGGGGGGGGGTTTGGTTTGACCGATCCAGGCAACAGAATCTCTGCTTCAACAGGCTAATTTTTTTTTTTTTTTTTTGAAATTCGTAGCCAATCGTTCCAATTCTTTGTCAAATCACCAACGCCAGAGGTCACCTTGGGCCCATTCAAGGATCACTCTGCGCCAATGCTCTTAGCCAAAAGGCCTAGAGCCACTGCACCGTTCCTGGAAGTACTGCAATACCAGGTTCGTGCCATGGAGGTGGATGGGTCAGGTCCCCCACACACCTCCGTGGAGGTGGATGGGTCAAGCCACCCTCTGCTTCAACAGGCTAATGGTCTGCTTGATTTACCCTGGTGGCAGAATGGACCTCACCAAATCTTCTTTCCGCTAGTCTTCCTGAGTTTCACATGGCTCCATTGAGTATGCCTGGTCTCCCAGCAGCCATTCCTCCATGGCGGTCTTTCTCGCCAACAAGGGTGGTACTATTGCCTGTCTCAGAATAAAAGAGTCGTGACTGTTTTTTTGGATACCTTGCATGATAAGATGCTGGTAGTCACAAACAAGCATCATATTAATTGAACAGAATTATTTCCTATTGATAAATGCCATTGGATTAAGTAGATGAAGTCAATGTTCCGAGTGGCACTGATTAGGCCTTAAACCTGGGGTATTCTTGCTACCTTCCTGTCCTCTCCAGCTGCTTCTCCTCTTCCTTAGTGGATGTGATAAACTAATTTGCCCTTTTAAACATAGCCTCGGTGACCTGATGGATGCAACAATGCATT